>NC_072474.1:92891689-94174189 GCF_027574615.1 Eptesicus fuscus
AAAACAGGCCTTCATGTTCTGAACCCAATTGGCTCAAAGTAAATTGTAGTACTTGACAAATATTGCCTTTTCTACTTGGAAACTTGACTTAAAAAAAAAACACAAAACTGAGACAAAAGAGCAATTCCTAAAGCAAAAGGAAATTGTTAAATATCCAACTACTAGAGGCCTGGTGCACAAAATTCGTGCACGGGTAGGGTCCCTAGGCCTGGCCAGCAATCAGGGCCGATCGAGGCCTTCCGGCTGCTGGCCAGGGCCTTCCTTCATTCCGCACTGCCCCTGGTGGTCAGCACACATCATAGCGAGTGATCGGTCTCCTGGTCAAACTCCCACAGACAATTTGCATATTAGGCTTTAATATATATAGATCCTTGACCTCAAAGTCTCACTTCATACATTATTTCCTCTTTCCCTAATATTCTAGCCCAATATGTGTAACCCCTTGCTTCTACCTCAGGGCCTCACAGGAAGCATGGATACGCAGACAGGACATGTCTTTGCCCAAATTAGTTTCACTTCCTCCCAACCAAGCCAGGTCACAGCAATGGAGAGCTGAGGGCTGCATTTCTAATTTTATCAAAGCAAGGAAGGCAAGAGACTTAACTCAGAGAACCTGGGGAGGCAATGAACTTTTTTGAATTGGTTTTATTTTATTTTTCCCATCCTCGTTTATCCCTTCTGTGTCCTCCTCCACCTCCACCCATCCCCCTCCACCTCCCCAAGGTGAGGCAATGAATTTTAAGCTGCCAACTGCACTAGTACCTCATCACATTCCTTTGTCGCCTTCTCTGACCCCAAGTCTAGCAGGCGTCCATGTTCTCATTAACAAAGCAACGTTCATAAAGAATGATGAGTGAAGCAACCTTTAACTACTACCTAGCTACCATCTGACCTCACTGGAAGGAAGCTACCTATTGAAAATATCAGAGAATAAAAGATAGAAGGGAACAGGTGCCGGAAACCGAACATTGTCACTTGGTAGTTATGTGAAAAGGGAACCCGGGAAGGCTGGTCAACCTTGAAGCTAAAGGTCAGAGCAAACCACTCCCTATCTAATTGAGACAATGGTAACTGAGGCAACTTCCCCACCAAATAATCATGTAAATCCTTATTGATAAAATAATCTGTCTGTTACTGGAATTATCTGCCTAAGGGCAATGGGTGTATCTCAGAACTCCAATAAAAGGGATAGCAAAGGCCAGAGCGGTAGTAGTCCTCCCACTAGAGGTGGGCTCCCGCCTGGCCTCACATTTTCCCAAATTGATTCTTTTCTAGCTTCTCTTCATTTTGATTGCGGCCTTCTCCAGAAACCAGACCTGAACGGGATCTCTGAAACACGCGGGACGTGACAAGGGATCCCACACAAACAGGGTCCCCAGCATCATGCAGCCACATGCTAGCTCTGGAAAGCTTCTGCACGATGAAATCCTCAAGAAGCCTTCTGAAAACCAGATGTCCCCATCCTTCTCAGGACCCCTGCCCTCCCCCATAGCTCTCTGCAGATCTCATCTCCAGCCCCACCCTGCTGCCACACCAGCACAAGCATAAGCTTTGTTGAACTGCAGATAGCCTTGGGAGCATCATTCTCTCTGCCTCACCGATGCTTCTATTTGATATCCTTTTCTGCTCCTGTCTGGAGAATGTTATTCACTCACCTGAGGCCCATTCTGTAGATAGAGCTCGACTGACCCAGAGGAGAGGACATCATTCTTGTTGCAGCTGGAATATATCTGGGACACAGCTTGTCCCCCACCCCCCCACCTCCCCGCACCACCACCACTAAAGTGTAAACAGCTGCAACTTGGACAACGTCTCCATTGCTGAGGATTTTATCTGTCTTACAAATTGGTTTAGAGTTACGGGAGTTGGAGCTGTCAGACACCCATCCATAGCTGAGAGAGAAAGAAATATCTTAAAAGATTTGTTAGCAGCCACTTTGTGCCAAACAGAACTCACATTTGTCTTGTATCTAAAAAGCTGGTCTTTGACTTTGAGTGGGTTTTCGCCGATGCTGTCAGAAAACATCTGAGCACTAAATGGAAGTAAAGATGAATTGCCTCTCTGACGAGGCAGAAGGTAAGTGATAATAAGGAAAGGAATGTTGACATGATTTTGTCTGGTGCTTGATGACCTTCAGGGCCCCAGGGAGCGCTTTGGGACCTCTTTTCCCTTTTGATCTTGCAGAACAGTCTGAACGGACACAGAGGCCTTCCATATCAAAGAGTAACCTGGGTACATACAGCAAAAGAATTTTCCAGGGAAAGGAAAAGCACACATATTTCAATAAGCAGAAACATGAACTCCTCTGTCTTGCCTATTAAACTGTAATTTCTTCTCTACTTCATATCCTACCAACCAATTACGCAGCAGTATCCTGCAATCTGCAAAGAGGGCAGTAACATTTAGTTTTCAGAGTGATTTCCCCTTGCTCCAGGCCAGCTCTCCCCATGCATATCGGCCACCTGCCTCTTCCACAATCCCTCCTCCCTCAGGCATCAGAGAGTTGCACTTATTTTGGTATCTTCTTTCAATTATGGGGCCTTACGATGATCTGATGGATGCAGGTATACAGTCTCTTCATGTCTCCCACTTTCTTTTTTTTCATAATACTTTTAAAAATTGATTTCAGAGAGGAAGGGAGAGGGAGGGAGAGATAGAAACATCAGTGATGAGAAAGAACCATTGATCAGCTGCCTCCTACATGCTCCCTACTGATTCAAGCCCGCAACCCAGGCATGTGCCCTGACCTGGAATCCAACTGTGACCTCCTGGTTCATAGGTCAGCTCTCAATCACTGAGCCATGCCAGCCGGGCTCCCACTTTCTTTTCTTGCTTTCCTGCCTCCATTACACACTAGCCCCCTCACCGAGATACTTCCATCCCCAGCAATTTGTCCATGATCTTGCTTGCCTCCACCTTCTGATTAGGCTAACCTTAGAGTCCATGAGGCTGAGTGATATGGACTGAATATAAATCACCAGAACATCAAAATTCTGGCTTTTTGCTTCTAAGCTATGTGATCTTTGACAAGTTAGTTTATTTAGCATTTCAGCTTTAAGAAAAAATAGTTATAATACCTCCTTATAGGGTTTCTGAGATGATTCAATGAGAAAATGTACATTACATTTATGGTACATTAAGTGGTGTTTGTTTGTTTTTCTAAATCCTCGCCCAAGCCCTAGCCAGTTTGGCTCAATGGATAAAACATCAGCCCATGGACTAAAGGGTCCCAGGTTCAGTTCCAGTCAAGGGCACATGCCCAGGTTGCGGGCTTGGTCCCCAGTAGGTAGCATGCAGGAGGCAGCTGATCAATGATTCTCTCACATCATTGATATTTCTGCCTCTCTCTCCCTCTCACTTCCTCTCTGAAATCAATAAAAATATATTTAAAAAATAAAAATAAATTAAAAATAAATAAAAAATAAATCCTTGCCCAAGGATATTTTTCCATTGATTTTTAAGAAGAGTGGAAGAGAGAGGGAAAAACAGAGAGAAACATCAATGTGAGAGAAACACATCAATTGGTTGCCTCCTGCATGAGCCCTGACCAGGGCCCCGGGCCAGGGAGGAGCCTACAACCAAAGTACGTGGCCTTGACCAGAATCGAACCCAGGACCCTTTGGTCCATAGGCCAATGCAATGCTCTAGCCACTGAGCCAAACCAGCTAGGGTTTAAGTGCTTATTAAACAGCAGTTCTTTTCTTTCCACATCTGTTTCCCCAAAGTAGTCCTGGATTGGAGGACTCTTTGTCACAGACAATACTACAGAGTCTGGCGTTATTATTACCTGAATTTCAATCCTTCCCTTCTTTTTTTCTTCTTTCTATTCTTACAGTTTTATTTTTGTGCACACATTTGCTTAACAACCACTGAATTTTTAGGCCAGGTTCAGGTAATTGAAGAGCCTTTATAAGCAGTTTACATTGCCGTATGCTGAAAACCCAGTCTGGAGCAAAATGGGGAATAACATCTTCCTAAAGATAGGATGAGAAATTCTGATCCAGTAGGTTAAGATGTTTCCTCTCTCTGGTAGCAGGGCTGAGGCATACCTGGCTGCGAGGCCACCATTCACTGGAATAGCCAAGAAAACGGAGTACAGACCACCAAAAACAAGTCCAGCCAATCCACGACTGGTTATGGTACAGGTTTCACCATTCAATTCACCTGTGTTCAATGGCAAACTTACACTTTTGTAAGATACTGTCCGCTGTCAAAAATGGGGTCGCTGCCATTGGTAAACCAGCAGCTACACGAGCCTGTGTCACATTTAAGACTGTTTGCTATCAGGCCACGGAGAGCAGCATGCAGCCCCACATATGTTGGTCCATGTTCAAGTCGATTCCTTCCTGCTTCTGGAAGTTGGTTAATTTTCCTCTTTGTGGTGTCCACAATGTGTTCTTTCTTGAAAGTAAAATCTGATTCATGATTTTCCTTCTTGAGCCTTATGATCTCCCTGCAGCCTTCCTCGGCCCTAAGGCTCACACAACCTTCACTCTGCGGGCTCAGCGGTCTTGGGCAGGGGCGTGACTCCCTCATTCAGTGCTTTCCTGCATCATTCTAAGGAACCCAGTCACCTGTCGTCTGGGGCGCTGTCCCTGGGGAGGCAGTTACGTCTCTTTTGTCAGACGTCACTTCCAGAACCAGTCTTTCACGCTCACCGAACGCAGCGGGGGCTGCTCATTACGAAACTGGGAGGATCCTCTGTGGTTCCACACTTCGCCCAGGGAGCCCTGGCGGCCGCTTGGGAGCCAGAACAGCACCGACCTCAACCGAGAACTTCCTACTCGCCTTGCGCTCTGAGGGCGCTGCCGAGAAAGGGTGGGAGGGCAGCCTGCTCAAGCGTGGCCTTCCAAGACAAGGTGGAGATGAGCATGTGGGGCACAGTGGCCTGTGAAGCCGAGACGCACAGCTGTGGGGAACAGAGGCCCCTACGGAGCCGTGTGTGCAAACCCGTCCACAGCGCCAAGTGGTACCACCTGCGAGTGGAGCCTGTGAGACGTGGGCAGGGTTTTCCAATGATGCTCGTATGGTGAAGAGGGTTCTACTGAAGCATCCATCTTACATAAAAACTGCTGTTTGAAATTTTAACGCTGCTATTTGGCTTCTGTAAATGCTTGCTTGCTTAAATAATAAGGAAAAGGAGACTACTCCCACTTCAGAGAGGCCATTAAACCTTCCCCGGACGAAGTTATCAGTGCTGGCACCAGGCCAGGCCTTTGGTTGAGGTCTCAAGGCCCCAGCACATAGGGGCTCTTTAAGAACTTGCAAAGGGGGCCGGAAACACCCCATATTTGGGAGACAAAGAAGGTAAAAACATATAAGTAGGGAAAGTTCCTCCATGTTGGGGCCCAGAATTTGAGAGACATTTTCCTCCGGACCTGCGCGTAATAAATGTAACTCCATCTCTCTAAGTGTTGCTTGGTTCTTCTCCGGTTTTCTGTAACAATACCTTATCTCAGCTCTTGGTGCAAATTGATTTGACGCTTCCTTCATGGGTCCCATTTACAAGGGAAAACTACTAACGAGGGATATGTTCATTAAGATACAGTTGAGGCTGCTGTGAGAAAGAGAAAGACAAGTGGAAGTTTATTTTTCTGATGTAACAGTCTGAGCATAAGCTTTCCAGAGGAGGTATGGGGCTCCTTGTTGGAGACCCAGTTTCCTCCTCCGTTTTTTTTTAAAAATGCTCTGCTATTCTCATTACATAGCTTCCACCTTGTGATGTCAGATGGCTGCTCCAGCTCCCACCACCATGTCCACATTCCAGCTATCAAGAAGAAGAAAGGGAGTAAAAGAGGCCACCCTGCTTTACTTTAAAAGCACAGTCTGGAAGTTCCAAACATCAATTTCACTTTCATACCATTGGCCAGAACCTAGTCACATGATGACATCTAGCTGCAAGGGAGGCTGGGAAATGTAGTCATGAGTCCACCTGGACCATTACTATAGAACAAGGGGAGAATGTAATATTGGGGGACTGTTAGCATTCTCTGCACAAAGGACCAAACAAGAATATAAATCAGTGAAGTCTACTGAGTACAAGGACATATGCATATTTTGTGGGTGTGGTGGAGCCTAAAGCAAACAGGAGAGCCCCATTTTGAGTCATAGCCACTTTTACCCAAGCAGGGCTGTCATGCAGAAATTCATGCCCAATGTTCCAGATCTTTGGTTTTCAAGAGAAGCCAGAAATCAACATTTAAATATATATAACCTCCCAATTTTAAAATGTTGACCAAAAATAATTTCTTTAAACCCTCTATGGGCCAAACATATATGTGGACTGGCATTTGGGGCCCTATGATTTGCATGGAAGTGCCAATGTGCTTAACTCTCTGCCTTAAATGCAAAACTTTTGAAATCCAAAGTTAGACCTAAAAGACAAATAAGGCTAATAATATCTTTGGTTTGTTAGTTGGGCATTGAGACAAGAAAACCATGAGTTGGTCATGAATTTCTTTCATCCTTCGAATATCACATTTGACTTTTCGGTGTGAAATCATTTTAATCTCTCTCTGGGTTGCAACCATCAGGTAGTTAGTTTACCAGGTAAATGCATTGGAGGACATGCTCCGGCTCCATTTTTCACGTGTCAGATGGAGATGACGTGTGCAGCAGCCACAAAATACAGGGTGGGGCAAACGTGGGTTTACAGGTGTTCATCTGGAAAATAACACAATAATTAATCAATAATAGCACAAGAATAAACTGTGTTCCATAACTGTAAACCTACTTTTGCCACACCCAGTATGCCACTCAGAGCTCCTGCTGTGGGAGCATAGTGGACTGTCAACCCAGATGCCGCCTCCTGGACCCACCACCACGTTCACATGAAGACCACATGTCCCGTGAGTTGCTCCCAACCAATGAATGAGCACCGAGGGGCGCTTCTCCAAGGGATGACTTGGGCTCCAGGACTCCTCATCGCCCGGCCAAACCTTTCTTGTGGTTGTACTGCGGTCAGAGACTCCTCCAGCCCCTCCCCCTTCCTTGCACAGGTGCAGAACTTCTCCCCCACTTTCTCTGCTCCCTCCTCCATGCTCCTTCACAGGCTCCCGCCTTCATAAATCCCTCGCCTTGCCTAATCCCACCTTGATATCTACTTCAAAGCAGGCATGAACTAACACATGGTGCTAATAGCAGCAGCAATTCTGGAAGCAATCATAATTGACTGGGTGTGCTATGTACCAGGCCCTGCGCTTACACAAGCACAGTTCTGAGAAGTAGAAATAGATTCCCTGGCAACCATGACAATAGCTAACGTTGTTGAGCACTTACGAGGCAATCTTCACAAGAATTCTAAGGTAGGTAGTGAGCTGTTGTTTCGGTTTTGCAGGTGTGGAATGAGATTAAATAACTTGCTCAAGGTCATACAACTAGTAGGCGATAGACAGTGATTCAAACCCAAGGTTGTCCTACTCCAAAGCCCAGTTGCTCCGAGGTCAGATATTTGTATCATCCCTCCCCAATTTCTACTGCATCCAAATATCACCACAAACCACCCTCACAACTTACATTATTCATGAATAATAGTATCTGTACAATTATTTATATTTTTCTTTAAATCCACCGATTTTAAAATATATTTATTTATTTAAAAAAACAAAACATAATATCCCTAGAGCAGTGGTCGGCAAACTCATTAGTCAACAGAGCCAAATATCAACAGTACAACGATTGAAATTTCTTTTGAGAGCCAAATTTTTTAAACTTAAACTTCTTCTAACGCCACTTCTTCAAAATAGACTCGCCCAGGCCGTGGTATTTTGTGGAAGAGCCACACTCAAGGGGCCAAAGAGCCGCATGTGGCTCGCGAGCCGCGGTTTGCCGTAAATTGAAGACAATCCTAAAAATAATGTACACACTGCCACAATAAAAACAAAATAATATTATCAAATTTTATCTGGACAATATTATAACATTTAAGTAGATACTATAACTAAAGATATAAAATCTGAGGCCTGCACTCATTTATAGTTGTGTGTGTGTGTTTAAGGGAGATTAGCAACTGTTAGATGTTAAAGACACACTAGCTTCAATTATGATTGCTTCCAGAATTGCTGCTGCTATTAGCACCATGTGTTAGTTCATGCCTGCTTTGAAGTAGATATCAAGGTGGGATTGTTCTTCTTGACGAAACCAGAAAGGTTGAAGAAATTTTAAAAGGGACTGACTTTCTCAGTCTGTGACTGGATGCTCTTTAGTGGTGTGTCCCTGGGTGGTACGCTTTGTGGAATAATGACTGATGTGAAAGTGGAGAATGCTCATTTGGAAAGTGAAGAATAAACCATTTTTAATAATGGTTCCTTGCTCCCCCGCGGCCCCCCCCCCCAAAAAAAATAATTTAGTTACTTTTCAGCCTCCGCAGGTCCTCAATGCACACAGTGTACCCTCTGGTTTATCTGGAGGGAGCAATCTTTCAAAAGTAAAACAGCCAGAGCCTGCAGCATGCGTGAACCCTGCTTTTTGGGCAGGTGTATCCGGTAGAGAAACAAAACACGGCTCTGTGGTTAGGCCGCCCAGCGCGCTCGAGTTCAGCACATTCACAAATCAGCCTGCCTGGGAGGGGGCCGAACCACACACAGCGACAAGGTGGGTTCTGTGTCAAAACCTCCTAGCCTCTTCGGGGGAAGACCGTGCTGATCCAGAGCTAAGCGTCATGGATGGAGAAGGGCAGGCCACACCATCTGTGGGGCTCTCCCCGGGGCCCATGCCAGCCCAATACTCCATAACATAGAGTAATGTACTGTATGTTACTCACAGAGACAACGGGTGAGACCCTACTGTAACAGACCCCACCCCTTTGCTACAGTGTAAACACGTGTCAGGAAACCATACCCCCATTCTTCTCTCCCTGGGGTTTAACCCAGAAGACCATAAACCATACCCCCATTCTTCTCTCCCTGGGGTTTAATCTGGCCACTCTGTGGGTTGGACAGCGCTCTGAACCCAGCAATGAGGTGTGGCAGGCTTGTCACTAACCCTCCCTTCTGACTCTGAGTTCCTGAATCATCACGTATCATCTGTATTGTTTTGGTAAATGGCTGGTAAATTTAAGCTGGACCTGGAATAGAGGTAGGACGGGATGCCATAGTGCAGAAGTTTCGGGTCCTCCATTCACTGTCACCAAATCCCAGTCTTGTGTCCACTTCGTAGATGGGAACTCAGAGTCACTAGGAACGGAAATGAGTGGCTGAATGCTGAGGTCTGATAGTGAGTCTATGGCAGATGCCTCATCCTGTACTTCCTCAGACTTCTGGATTTTTGGCATATTATTCTTTTGAATAAATCACCATCCCCAGCAGACATAAGTAATAGAGGAGGAGGAGGAATAATTAACATTTGTTCAGTGCTTGACATCCAATTTAATTCTAAAACTCTTATGGGATTAATCAACTGATTGATTGTTCCCTCTCTGCCAATGACAAAATTGAAACACAAAGAAGTTAATTGTCAAAGATCACCCAACCCAAGGATTCAAGCCCAAGGGCTCTAACCCCAATGTTTGAACTCATAAATGCTATGCCGCCTTTTAAGTCAGACATACCTGAGTTAAAATCCAGGCTCTATCTAGAGCAAATCATTTAACCACTCTGACCACTGTTTTCTTATGTATAAAGTGCCTACCACTTAAGGCTAGTAGAGCTCGATAAAAGTTGAGTATTGTTAGCAACGTAATGGTGGTTCGAAGGGTTGATCACTTCCTCTTTACTTCTCTAATGCCTGTCCTCTTTCCAGTTTCTCCCAGCTGTTGACAAAAGCAGAGCCTTCCATTTTACCGCAGCCACCCCAAATGGCTAATCAGGGGAGGGGAAGCCATAAGACAAAGAAAAACTCATCCATCTTCCTCCAACAGTCTTTCCCCTCTGGAGCTGCTTACAGGGAGTCACGGCAGGCCCCACACAACACTTTCAGAACCATTAGGGTTTTTTAAAACACTGACAAAACCCAGGAGATAGATGGCATCATAGAGCTATTTGTCTTAGAAGGTAATGTACCTAATATGGGAGCTTCTGAAAACAAGCCAAACTGTGCTAAAGATCTATGCTCCAGGACATTTCAGAGAATGAGTCCACCGTGAGAGTGAACCAAGGAATGACCATTCTTTGAAGAGAACCATAGCTTTGCAGAATTTCTACATATGACAGTTTTAAAATGTATCTGTGAATTATTTGACACGCTTCACATCAAGAGGTGGCGTCTAATTCTCTTACTCTTTTTTAAAAATTTTTATTGCTTTCAGAGAGGAAGAAAGAGTGATATAGAGATAGAAACGTCAGTGATGAGAGAGAATCATTGATCGGTTACCTTCTGCATGGCCTGCATTGGGGATCGAGCCTGCAACCCAGGCATGTTCCCTGACCAGGAATCAAACCATGACCTCCTGGTTCATAGGATGATGCTCAACCACTGAGCTACACCAGCCAGGCTAATTCTCTTACTCTTGAATATGGACTGGACCTAGTGACATTGTGTGACTTCCAAAGCGAGGTTGTAAATGTTGTTTTAGCTTGCTTCTATCTCAGGATTCTTGATCTTCAAACCCAGCTGTGCCATGGTATGAGGAAGCTCAAGGGACCGTGTAGAGGCCAACTATAGGTGTTCCTGTCTTCAACTCCAAGTGAAGTCCCAGAGAACGGACAGTCTTTGAGATGACTCTAGCCCCAGTCACCACCTGACCACCACCTCATGAGAGACTCCAAGTGAGAACTGCCTCCTGAGCCCAGACAACAATAAATGATTGCTGTTATACCTGGAGTGATTTTTGTGCTGCAATAAATAACTGGAGCACTACAATGCATTCCACAAAGCTCTGCCTATGGGTCAGCAGTAGCTACCATGAGCTTTATGTTACTACTAGTGACCCGGTGCACGAAATTCATGCACATTAAAAGGGGATTAGAGGAAATAATTTAATATTGCTATTTGCCCTTTCTCTATAATAGAAGTGTCAGAGGTGAAAGGAAATTAATAAAATGTATATGAAAACTTTCCTCCTGTCAGAGTCTGGGGCTCACCACGGGACCCAGAGTCAAGTCCCCACCCACCCACATGCACCTCAAAATTGCATGAGACCCAGACCCGGCTGACCACCCCCCCCCCCCATTGGGCTAGATCCAGACCCGGCCAGTCCCACCTTTGTCAAGCCCTGCCGGGCAGGGGGCGTAGCCTCAGGTCCCCTGGCCCAGCGCCAGGACAGGGGGACGTGGCCTGAGGTCCCCCAGCCCAGACCGGGGCGGGGGGCATGCCTTGAGGTCCTCCGTCAAGCCTTGCCAGGTGGGGGACATGGCCTGAGGTCCCCCGTCAAGCCCCACCAGGTTGGGGGGGTGCAACCTCAGGTCCCCTGGTCCAGCACCAGGAAGGGGGCGCAGCCTTAGGTCCCCCGTCAAGCCCCACTGGGCAGGGGTGCAGCCTGAGTTCCCCCAACCCAGCACTGGGGGTGCACCTTGAGGTCCCCCGTCAAGCCCTGCTGGGTGGGGGGCACGGCCTGAGGTCCCCTGTCAAGCCCAGCCAGGCAGGGGGGCGCAGCCTCAGGCCCCCTGGCCTGGTGCTGGGGCGAGGGGCGTGGCCTGAGGTCCCCTGTCAAGCCCCACTGGGCGGGGGGAGCAGCCTGAGGTCCCCTAGCCCAGCACCAGGACAGGAAGTGCACCTTGAGATCCCCTGTCAAGCCCTGCCGGGTGGGGGCGAGGCCTGAGATCCCATGTCAAGCCCCACGCGGGTGGGAGAGGGCATAGCCTCAGGTCCCTGCTGATTGCTTGTTAAGGCTCCTTATGGGAACTTGGCCTCAGCTGTGGGTGCAGCCATCTTTGTGACGGAGTGATGGTCAATTAGCATATTCCCTCTTTATTAGATAGGATGGGTTGTGGTTTCTTAGAAACTAGTATTTTAGCATATTTTCGTGATGCATAATAATTTTTATTAGGTCCGTATCAACTATTTTTATGATCCACAGTAAGAATTTTAATCAATTTACTTAAAAGTAACTCTATAATAAGAACTGGGAATATGAGTCAGTATGTTCTCCGGGAAATGTGAATCAGCTAATATGTTCTCCTGAAAGGCAGCTAGGTAGCCTTTCCCTCAAATAAAACAGAAGGATTCGTTAGCTTCCTAAGCCATAAGAAATGGGGGTGCTGTAGAACGAACTGACCCTTGAAGTCCTCCTTGAAGCAGGAGTAGAGCCAATAGACAAGCAGAACCATGATCCCTAGGCAGCCCAGCATGTCAGGCTGTGAGATAGCAATGCAGAGGTTCTCTGCAAAGCGTCAGCCAACTGCCAAGTGTTTTCTAGAAGTTAACTGTGTCTTCAACTCTTAGTATATAAAACTTCCAGCCGTTTGCAGCTACAAAAAAATGGGTATCTATGGATATTAATACATACATACACATACAAACACACATACTGGTACATACACAAGTCCCCACTATCGTGCCTATTGTGAACAAATTACTTAACCCCTCTTGTCTCAGTTTGTCTCTATAATGGAGATAATAATAATAAATAATAATGATACTTTCCTCATGGATTGTTATAAAGTAAATGAGTTTAGAATACTAGGATTAGAGCACTAGCATAGAGCATACTCAATGACTATTAGTGATTATAATAACCTATACAAGTACATACACACATGGAAAGAGGCTGGAATAAAGTGCCCCAAAGAGTTGCTGTGCTTATCTCTGGGTGAAAGGATTATGGATGCCTTTTGTTTCCTTTATACTGACTTACATGTTTAAAACATCCTATAATTGATCTGCATTTCTTTGCTTTTCTTCTTATCTTTTCTTTTCTTTTCTTTTCTTTCCTTTTCTTTTCTTTTCTCCCCAATCCTCATTTGAGGATTTTTTAAAAATGTTTTTATTGACTTTGGAGAAAGAAGAGGAAAGGGAGAGAAAGAAACATCAATGATGAGAGAGAATCATTAATCAGCTGCCTCCTGCACATCCCTTACTGGGGATTGAGCTCACAACCCAGCATGTGCCCTGACCAGGAATCAAACCGAGACCTCCTGGCTCATGGATTGATACTTAATGACTGAGCTACACCAGCCAGGCCAAGGATATTTGGTTGTTGTTGTTAATCCTCACCTGAGGATATTTTTTCATTGATTTTTATAGAAAGTGGAAGGGAGAGAGAGAGACAGAGAGAAACGTCGATGTGAGAGAGACACATCAATAGGCTGCCTTCACACACACTCCCACCAGGGCCAGGGATCAAGCTTGCCACTGAAGTACATGCCCTTGACCTGAATCTAACCTGGGACCTTTCAGTCCGTAGGTCAATGCTCTTTCCACTGAGCCAAACCAGCTAGGGCAAGGATATTTTTTCTATTACTTTTTTGAGAGTGGAAAGAAAGGAGGGAGGGGGGAGAGAGAGAGAAACATTAATGGGAGAGAGACACATAGATTGGTTGACTCCCACACATACCTTGACCAGGGGCTGGACTCGAACCTGCAATCCAGGTACATGATCTTGACTGGAAATGGAACCTGTGACCCTTCAATGCATTTGTCAACACTCTAACCACTGAGCACACCAGCCAGGGCAGAACCTCTATTTCTTTTATTAATTTTTTTAAAAACATCATTCCAATAGAAACTATAAGGACAATGTAAAAAAATGGAGGTGGTTACTGCAAGGATGGTAGGATTGTGGGTAATTTTTTTAATGTTTTAATTTTTTTTGTTGATTTTATTTATTTATTTGCTTGTTTGTTTGTTTATTTATTTATTTATTTATTTATTTATTTATTTTAGAGAGAGAAGAAGGAAGAGGGATAGAGAGATAAAGAAATTGATCAGCTGCTTCCTACACTCCCCCCACTGGGGATCAAGCCGGCAACCTGGGCATGTGCTCTGACCAGAAATTGAGCCAGTGACCTCTTGATTAATGGTCAATGTTTAACCACTGAGCCACACTGGCTGGACATTTAGGGCATTTTTAAAATTGAATTTTTTGGAGTGACAGTGGCCAATAAAATCATGTGAGCTTCAGGCATACAACCCCATAACACATCATCCATACATTGCACTGTGCGTTCACCACCTAATTTTCTTAAATTGACTTAATTAGTGGAATTATTAGGGCTAGGAAAATGAAGATGGAGGCTGAACTTATACTCAGCCATGTAATACAACAGCAAGCTGTCCCCTGTTGTAGAGTTTCTTTAGATGGTTAGATGGAGATCAATGAGGACTGCAGTAGTCATGGAGGCTTCTTGGAGGTGGTGGGAATCAAGATAGACATAGGAGAATGGGGATCTTTTCCAGAGGACTTGGTTCCATTCAAACACACTCACACACACACACACACACACACACACACACACACACACACACAATTTTGAGCTCCAACTACACGAAGTGCTAAGGAAATAGAGAAATGATCCTTGTCTTCAGGAGTTTACTGCCAAACAATGGAAGTATACACGAAAACAAGTAATCTTTCAATTTAATGTAGTAAATACTAACATAGCTACATGCACAGGCATCAGTGGGAAAGTAGACAAAGGACATTAACACACTCTGGGGTTCAGATTGGCTTTTGAGCTAAGAGTTGAGAAATATCTTAATCAGCTTGGGAGGCTATAAGAAAATACCATGGACTGGTGGCTTGAAGTTTAAGCCTTAAACAACAGACATTTATTTCTCACAGTTCTGGAAACTGGAATGTCCAACGTCAAGATGCCGGCAGATTCAGTGTCTGGTGAGAGTCCTCTTCCTAGCTTCAACATGGCGGCCTTCTTCCTGTATCCTCACATGTAGTGGGGGAGAGGGGACTCTGATCTGTTGTTCTTATAAGGGCACTAATCCCATCATGGGGGCCCCACCCCACCCTCATGACCTCAGCTAAATTTAATTACCTCTCAAAGGCCCTATCTCCTAATGCCATTATCTCAGGAATTATGGCTTCAATATATAAACACAAACATTCTGTTTATAGCAAAGGAAGAGTCTGTCCCAGGCACAGAAAGATGGGTATTCCCAGAGGCAGGAACAGCATAAATAAAGGAACAGAAGTGTGCAATGACTTGGTACATGCAGTAAAGTACAAGCAGTTTGGTATTACCAAAAAAGTACTCTTCAAACTTGTTACCACCCACAGATTCCTTTCTTCAAACAACAGGTAAAATAGGGTAGCTGTGTAGGGGCAGCAGTGGACACCTCTCCTCAGAGGTGTCCTCACAAGGTCTAAGGCTTCAAGGCTGCGTGCGGTATCGGGTAGAACTGGGTGTAGCACAGAGGACAGAGAGGGTGACCTGCTGTAGCAGCAGGCTGGGCCGGGTCTTGCACAGCCTAATGTACTCAGCCTTTGTTGGAATGCAATAAAGCACCTCAAGTGGGTTTTGTCTGAGAAGTTTGTGCTCAGATTTATGCTTTGGAAAGAGGAGAGTTTCTGTTTCTCTGGAGAACTCTGACTCATACAATGGCTCACCGCACTGTCCAGCTAGCCGGGGATAGAAGCAGGAATAAAAAGTTATTTTTGTAATAATTTATTAATTTAAGTTTACCACCGTCCCTCCCACGATGATGAGCTCAGAAGCAGAATCAGGTCATGCTCTTAATTGTCATTCCTCAGGCATGCTCTGATAACATCACCAGTTTGCTCAACATCGCCATTGATTCTCTGCAGCCTTCCAATAAAGCCCCAATTACATGGTCTAATGTTCAGGGCTCTCTGTGCCCTGGGTTTAATATCCATTCCCAGTCCTACCTCTTACAACCGACAAATTGATCAATGTGCACCAGTACTCACCCTATCTCCTCATAGGTTGTGCATCTACATCCATTGTCTTGTGACTTACAGTCTCCCCATAGGAAGAGGATCGATTCCTGCTTCGTTGACGTGGGGCTTGTCCAGATAACTTGCTTTGCCCCATGACATGTAATCAGATGTGAAATCTACCCATGCTCCCAGAAACTTCCAATGCTGTGTGGTTTGGCTGAACTGAGGGCCAGTGGACTCTAGGAAGATGGGGAAGAAGAGTGTAGAACTCTCTCACGAAGATTGTTTGACTTTCCAAGTCGTAAGAGTAACAGCTGCCGCTCGGAAACTTTTTCTTGGAAGTCTGGATTTTATGCTCTGCTGCAGTGTGAAATTGTTTCATTTTAAGAAATGAGCAGCCTGTGTTTCTTGAGAGTTTGTGAAGTCGCTTATGATTTGGGATGTTTATATTACAGACCAAGGGATTTCTTTTTGAATCTTAACTCAGTGTTTTGGGGGAAAGTATCTTTAAATGACGTCTTGTTTTCTTTTTTGTCGTGTAGCGGTAAAAGTGGGGGGGGAGGGGGAGGAACTTAACAGGTGGTGCCAGACTCCCAATTTGAATATAAAATGTCTTTGTTTAGGACAATTGCTTTATAGGTCTTTTGTGCTTGGAAGTGAGTCCCTGAGACAAGAGAGAACAGGTGGGGGTGGGGGGTAAATGAGAGATGGCTAAATGGTTTTGCATTAGAAAGAAATAAGAATAGGGGCACAGGCAGGAGGCAGGGGGAAGAGCTGAGATTAAAGGAGAGTGGAAAAAGGGAAAGAAGAAAGAGCAAAAGATTAATCCAAGGTCTGAGGCTGGAAACCAGATTGGTCGAAGCAGATACCTCCAGTGGTCTTCAAAATCCTGTTCTCCCTTTCTGGCAAATAATAGAGTTTCAGCAGGGCACATGACTGCCCAGTTAAAGACTACATTTCCCAGGCTTCACTGCAGCCAGAGTGATCACATGACTATATTCTTGCCAAAGGAATGAGAATGAAAGTGATGTGTATAATTAATGGCTTGGAAGGAAATCCTTGGCCTCCAGTCCCACCTCTTTTCCCTTTTCAATGGCCTTTGGTGAGTGTGGTTTGATCCCGCTATGACCATGCAGATGAAGACACAGCTACTCCCAGGGGATGGCAAAGCAACAAGATAGAAGGAACATTGGTTGGCATGACAGTAAAGAACAAAATTGCCATTCAGCCTGGACTGAGACAAAATCATAGGTTTTCAGCAGGGGGCCACGGGGAGGGTCTCTGTTGTTTCAGGGACATAGCTTAAATCTTAACTAATACAACGGCAAATCACACTTTTGAAAAATAGAGATAACTATTATTCAATTTTTTATTTTTTGTATTTCTCTGTGCTGCAAATTCTTCATCGTTTGACTTTTGGCAAAATGTGTTACAAACAGAAAGGCCTGTCTGAGTGAGAGGCATGGTAGAAATCAAGGAGAGTAATGGGGTCCATCGCTGGACCTCCGGAGCACAGACAAGAGGGAGAACACAAGCACCATGGTCGTGAAAAATGGCATGAGTAGGGCCACATTAAAATAGAGATGGAGCCTGGCCATGGTGGTTGAGCGTCGACATATGAACCAGGAGGTCAGTTTGATTCCCGGTCTGGGCACATGCCCCGGTTGCGGGCTCGATCCCCAGTAGGCGGCGTGGAGGAGGCAGCCAATCAATGATTCTCTCTCATCATTGATGTTTCTATCTCTCTCTCCCTCTCCCTTCCTCTCTGAAACCGATTAAGATTTTTTTTTTAAAATAGAGCTGGAGTAGCCATTTCAGAGGAACTGCCCTGCATGTTTGTTTTATTTACCTTACAAACTAGACCAAACTACCAACATTCCAAGAAGTCAGTAAGAATGAGAATATCCTGTTTTGTAAGGACTGTGATTTGTTGCCAACGTTCATGATGGAAGGACATGCTAAATTTCAGTTAGGGGGTAGTGGAAACTAAAGATGTCGTTCTTTTCTACGCAGATTCATAGAGCCCAAGTTCTATCCACAGACTCCAGAGAGTCCCCAAGATGAGGTTAACTCTGGGGACTATGGTAGAAAACCCAGGGGCTTATGTTCTAGTTGAAGAGGACTGATAATAAGCACAATAATTCAGATTGTCATGATTTGTTGAAAGACAATAAAAAAAACTAATTTTAGGTAATAATAAAGCATTAAAAAAAATAAAGTGATAGAGATTAACCAGTAACTAGGGTGGTTAATTAAGGTGATTAGAAAAGGCCGCCCAAGGTCTCCGCTGAAACCCAAAAGAAGAGAAGGAGCTGGTCTCACGAAAAGCCGGGGGAGTGGCGTAAAGAGAGGGGGCAGTGACAGGCAGGCCTGGGCGTGGCAGCGAAGGGAGATGAAGTCAGAGAAGCGAGCACACCTCCATCCTAAAAGCAGGATAGGAAGTCCTTGAGCTCCTGCTTCCGTTCCCTCCTCTTGAAAATTAGAATGGCACTCTCACCAGCATCCCTGCTCCGTGCCCTTGAGAGAAGGTGAGTGAGAAGGCCTGGTGAACCAACACCCTCAGAGCCTCCCAAGGGCCACGGATCATCTCATTTAACCCCCTGAGGGCACCCTGCTGTCCGGTGAAGTGCATGCTGTGAGGACCCACTTCTCCCAGAGGTGGGCTAAGTCATTTGCTCAAGGTCCCATAGGTGGCATCTGACAAAGCTGGGACTCAGAAGATGCTGACTCTAAAGGCCTTTCACTTGACCACCACCCTTTTCTACCTCCGGTCTATAGATAAAGCCTAAATTCTTTCCAATCAAATCCACCCACCTCCCAATGCACCCCTCCCCCTGCCCCGCCTGCCTGTGAGCACCACCCCCACCGGCCCAGGAGAAATTAAAAATCCAAACACAGCCACTAAAAGCTGCAGGGCCTGGGGGAAGCCATTTATCCCTAATTCCCTAACTGTTCAAAGCAGCATCACCATGGCAACCCACTCTCAGGGCTTCTATTAAAGAGTCCAACGGTGAAAATCAGCCTGAATCAATGTGAGGAGGTGTTTCATTCTCTCAAGCACAGCTGGCTCTGTCCTCACCAAGCACCCTGAGGTGCTAAAAGCAGCCCCCACCCCCCAGCAGGGTGGCCTTCAGCCCGTGAGAAACTCCGCCTCCTTTTTTTTGTTTGTTTAAAGTACTACAAATAGTAGTACACATGTCTCCTTTTTCCCCCATTGACTTTCCCCTGGCCTCCCCTTACCCTCCCCCCCCCCCCCCCCCCCGCACATGCCCTCACCTCCCCCACCCCCAGTGTCTTGCGTCCATTGGTTATGCTTATATGCATGCATGCAAGTCCTTCTGTTGCTCCTCATCCTTTTGTAAGAGCAGAAGCTCCAGCAAGCACTTCGCTGCACTCTTGGGCCCCTCGCCTCCCCAGAGAAGGTTCTCTCCCCAAGGAGATTCGGGTCTGAATGAGGAGTCAGGGGTTCACTGTGCTCACCTTCCTAAAACAGCCCATCCCCACCAGGTGGTCTCCTGCCCAGTTTCAAGGAGGCGAGAAAAAGAGGAGAATGGGCAGAGGGTGAGGATTTGGGTAAACCTTCTCTAATCCCACTCTTGCTCTTGGTCTTCTCTCCCTGTCACCATCTCCAACAACTTGACCTTGGAGCCTTCCCCTCAAGATGCCTCTGGGGAATCTCCTTCCGGTGGGCGGTTTTGGCCTAAAATCTTTGAAATACAGGTTTCCCCTGTTACCGAAAGCAGAGGTTCCTATGGAACCTTCCCTAACTGAAATGGTTAAGGTGAGCCCTGACCGGTTTGGCTCAGTGGATAGAGCGTCGGCCTGCAGACTGAAGGGTCCCAGGTTCGATTCTGGTCAAGGGCATGTACCTTGGTGGCGGGCACCTCCCCAGTATGGGGTGTGCAGGAGGCAGCTGATCGGATGTTTCTCTCTATCCCTCTCCCTTCCTCTCTGTAAAAATTCAACAAAATATATATATTTTTAAAAAAAACTGAAATGGCTAAGGCCAGGAAGCAGTTGCCTTAGGACACAACTTGCTGAGGGACGCCCAAAGTAAATAAAGCACAGGTGCTGAGATGCGGGTGTAGTTGCGGGGAGGAGCTCGGCCGGGCCACTCCGCTGCCTGCTCGGTGCCTCTGTAAGAACTGCTGCCAAACAAACGCTGACCGCTGTTCTTGCTTTTTGCCTTTTTTCGTAAAATTACAAATTCGGGTTTCTTTCGGTTAGCTAAAACAGGCCCCGATGTAGGCCTTTTGTAGAACTGGAGACATGACGTAAACCTTCACAACGCAGGGGCCGCCTCCCGGGTTCTCCCCGCTTCCTCCAGGTGTGTGGGGGCCGGAGGAGCCCTGCCCGCACCTGCGCCTCCAGGACAAGAAGACACCCCAGCAGCTCGGCGCCCCGCTTCCCTTAGGCCTCCCCTCGGTTCCCTAAGACCTTCACGGGGCGGGACACATCCCAGCACCCTGGGCACCTGGGCAGCCTGCTGTAGGCCCAGGGGGCATCTTCCCACCCCTCTCACGTCACCGGCACCAGCAAGGCTGAGGGCACCCCAGAAATGACAGGGGAGAACTTTTTACTGAGTCTCCTCTGCCCGCCCATGTGCTGCGGGCATGACCTCGCTTCAACTTAATTACTTTAGGAAGTGTGTACTGCTACTCCCTCATCCGATAACACATTATTGTTCTTTAACAGACAGAAAACGGACATGTAGGAGGTTCCATAACTTGCCCACTGTCACGCAGGGCTTTAAACTGGGGCCAGCTGGCCATGGCTTTCCCTTCCCCAGACACTGGCCCTGGGTTTAGATTCGACCCAAATTATTTGGGGCCCAGAATTCATTTGTCAACATGTTGTGTCATGGGGATAATTACACATATACTGTAGCATGGTCCCGGCTGCCCTCGTGAATGGAAACTCTGAACCGTCCCCACGCCTGCGGCAGGCGCCGCGTGGAAACCCGGGCTCCCACGGGCTCACGCGCGGCAGACACCGAACGGTGACAGCAGCCTCCTCCTTTGATGTGGCTTTGCTCTCAGCTCATCTTGCCACGCTGCTCGAGAGAAAGAAAATTCCTTCCACTGGACGAAATTCCTTCCTACTCCCCTTGGCCGCAGCCCCCGAGGAGGAAGAACATCAGAGAGAACCGAGGAGAGCACGTGGGTGGGCTCCTGGCTGCGGCTGGCGAGCGCGATGGGACCCCAACCTGTGCAGCCTGACCAGCTGCCACTCACGCTCCACGGATGGAAACTATGTGAAGCTTGGCCGGTCCCCCGCAAGCTGCCTTCACAGCACAGCAGGTCGGAGCGCTACCAGGAAGAAGGAAACACGGTGAAATAAGAGCCTGGTCAGAAGAAATGAGAGGGTCCCCGGCTGAGTTTTCTTTCGCAGCCTCCTCCTGGGAACCCCAGGATCAGCGCCTTCCTGGGGCCTGGGCCCAGCGTGATGAGGGCACTCGCTGCCCTCTCTCGGCTTCACATTTCCCTCCGAGATGGCAGCTCCCCAAGGGCAGGGACCTCGTAGCTTCCTGTGCCGTGACCCCCAGCACCCAGCAGAGCGCCCACCAGATGGTGGGGGCTCAGGACTCTTTTGGTGAATAAACTCATGACGTTCTGAGACCCAGAAGGCAGCCTAAAGAGTCCTTGGAAACCAAACCATTTTCTCCTGAGGAACATGGGCCCTCCGCTTGTGACAGTACAGGTGTGGCCACCTGGGAACAGAGCGGGCCCGGAGCAGATGATCCTCAGGGAGACGCCGAAAAGGAAAAGTATGCGCCACAATAGAACGGGTAGTTCTGTGATGTGATAGGAAGCGCCGCTCCACGTTGTCAATGGCAGCTTTTATGTGAGTTAAGAACATTTCTGTTTCCTTTGCTTGAATACGAGACTTACATCCCCCCTTAGGTACAACTCAAAGTCAAGGTTGAGCTCTGGGAGGCAGCCTGCTGAAGGTACAGCTGTCAGAGCCCTCACAGCGGCCCGTGTGCATGTGTGTAGGCCTAGATATAGGCCTGCCTGTAGAAGATATGCGCATGCACTCGAATTGTCACCACAACACCACCGAGGCCTCTGAAGCCGTCCCCCAACAAATAACGTTCTTCTTCACTCTCTGGCTCCTAAACAAGTTAAGAAATAAAATAGAAGGGAAAGCCAGAGGCCACGATGTCACCTTTGTTACTGATAAAACTAGTAGGAAGCCACAGCTTGGTGTGAGAGCTTGCTTCCTGAACCCAGAATCAGGTGGATTCCCCACCCATTCCCAGCAGTGCTCCCCAGGAGCCGTGGACAGAGAGAGGCCAGGGCTGAGGAACCCGCTCTGGGAGGACTTTTATTCTATTTTTAAAACAATATTTTTAAGTATTTATGTATTGATTAAGGTATTACACATATTACACATATGTAATACCTTAATCAATAAAGAATTTTTTAAAAATATTTTTATTGATTTTTAAAGAGAGAGGAAAGGAGAGGGAGAGAGAGAAACATCAATGTGAGAGTATAACATCAATCACTGGCTCCTGCATGCCCCCCACCAGGGATTGAGTCCGCAACCCGGCATGTGCCCTGGCTGGGAATTGAACCAGCAATCCTTCTGTGCACAGGAGGATACCCAACCAATTGAGCCACATCAGCCAGAGTTCTAGGAGGACTTTTAGCATGAAGGATCAGGGGTGAACATTCTGGCCAGGTCCAGCCCCAAAAATACAGAGAAGTGAGGTAAACATACCTAGTTGTTTTCCATAAAGTTATAAATGAGATGAGGCAGTCCTCCTGCAGGGTGTGGAACATACAAAAGGGGAGGGAGAGAGAGAGAGAGAGAGAGAGACCGACCTAGAGTTATATTAATCAAGTTCCCTTCACAGGAAGGAAGCACCTGTAGTGTTTAATCACATGAATTAACTGTTTATGTATCTTCTCCCATTTACGACCAGAAACTCCTTGGAGGGAGGAATTGTGCTTTATTTATCATTGTTTGCCAAAGCCTTGTACTTGGAAGGCATGCAAATATTTGTTGAATGAATATGGACCCAGAGACCAGACAGCCCTAAGTTCAAATCTCCTTTTCGGCCAATTTCTGTGAAAACGTGAACAGATTATTTACCCAGAGGCTGCAGACGGATGGCCCACAGACCACATCCAGCTCAGACATAATCTGTTTGGCCCACAGAGTATTGGCCTACCACTGCCTTAAAAGTTTGTGAATTAGTTGGCAATACTTAAAACTCAGGAAATTTCACATAAAGATCTGAATTTCTGCTTTTTCTGAAAACTCGGAAGACCTGGTATGGTAGACTGATTGCAAAAATGGCCTCAATTCTTCACCCTTCCCTTTGCCCACACACTTTGCAATGTTACTCTACAGTTCTTTCCATAAAGGGTTGGAGTCCATATCCCCACCCTTTGTCTCTGGGTCGGCCTTTTGACTTGCCTGGGCCAATAGAATGCGACAGAAATGACAGTGTTCTGGTTCTGATCCTGTAGCTAAGAGGCCTTGTACACTTTTCTTCCTTTCTTGGAAACCTGCCAGAACACCATGTGAACAAGCATGGGTTAGCCTGCTGGAGGGAGAGATCGTATCAGACAAAGACAAGCCCAAAGCCCAAGGCCTGTGAAAGATTAGCAGAGCTAATCCACAACTCACCTGCCAGCTGACCGAGCACATGCATGCATGAGTGAATCCAGTCACGTCTAGTAGAACCACCCACTTGATCCACAGATTGTGGACAATAGTAAATGCTTATTGCTTTAAGCCACTGAGTTTTGGGGTGGTTTGTTATGCAGCAATAGCTAACTGATACACCTGGCCATGTTGAGCCTGCTGTCTGTCTGTCCCTCATGGCAACACTTAGCTGGGGTGATCAGCTCCTTGAAATGAGGCATGAATTTTGCAGCTCCCCTCTGTTCCTGCTATTGTTCTCTGTTGTCTCTTTACAGGTTAGGTGGGTGATAGTTTATATTGATCATTATTCTTGAGCTATTGTTTTTCTCATCATCAGGCTAAGAGTAATCAAAAATAGTTTTTATTATCAATAGAGATTGAGAGAGCTATACATACATTTTAAGCAAAATAAGAAAGTAAAGGAACAAAATATCTTCTTACACTGACTCCATTTGTGAGTCAGTTTGAGTTCTTGATTTATCCCTGCTCAGTCTCAGTTTTCTGTGAAACATGGGGTGGAGTGTATATACCTCAGATAATTTTTTAGGAATCGAGTTAGGTATAGCAGGACAGCATGGACTGCCAGAGTTTAACCAGATTTGCCATTTACTAACTAAATTCATGCACAGTGCCTGAACAAATGCAAACTGCCCTCAACAGATGGTCAATAAAGTGATTTAGCCTTTTACCCCTGTAAGAATTATTTCTAATCTTTACATTGTGCTAGTAAGTTATTATCAACCAAAGCTAGCTTTAAAGGAGATTATTATTTTAGAAATGTTTAAGAACTGAGAGGGACTAAATTAATGTCAAATTGCTAAGTATTTAATAACTTTTATAAGAATTATAAAATATTCATACTTACTGATCAAGGTATAAACACCTTGTGAAAATACCCCAGAGAAATTATGTAAAGGCAAAAGGCACATAGATATTTATAGCATCCATTCATACAATGGAATATTTAGCCATAAAATCAATAGCACCATGAGAAACATGGAAATTTGTTCAGAAAATAATGTTAAGTGAAAAAATATATACACAAAATACTATATACACACTAATTGAAATTATATAAAACTATAACTCAATGTTGAAATAGGAAATATCTGTAAAACTATATATTTTAGGAAATATCTGTAAAACTATATATTTAAATATATTTTTAAAAAACTATAACTATGTTGAGAATGGTTGGGAGAAAATATTAGATAATACAAATTATTGCCATTACAAGTTTATAAGATTTTAATAAAATTATTAACAAATATACTATAATTTTAAAATTTGGAAAATATAGATTGTAATATCACACTATCATAAAAAAGATTAAGTATTTGTAGGTCATTTCTAAAAGTAAATCACAAGATTTTATTTAATTGGTATTCATCAATAAATGTAATTGAGTATTAGCATGTTTTATTGGTAGACATAAGAACAAGGTATTATATAAGCAAACAAATTTTTTTTCTCTTAAAACTAGCAATCTGAGTACTTTCACTCAGAGTCTGTCCCTCACTCCCACCCCAAACCTACATTCATCCCCCTTGTCATTGAAAACCAGACAAGTCAAAACACAATTGCAACACTTCTCGCTCCAGATCAGACTACATCAGGGGAAATAAACAAAGGTTTATCCTCACCAGTCACTCTGCACTGAGGGCAGGTTGCTTGTTCAGCCAACCAGAACGAACAGCATGACCCCAGCTCTCCCCCACCATGCCCTGTGATGGAACATTCTCACCCACTGGGTCACAGTCACACTCAACTTCTGGCACATCCCCCTCTGGTTGCATGTGGAAAGGAATATCCCCCTTCCTCCTGAATGCTAACACAGAGTTTCTTCCAAGAGAGCTAGGATGCTTTTGTGGTTTTTATTAAGAATGGAGGAAGGGGGTCAGTGACTGGAGACAGCTTAGGGAATGAGGTGGGACTTCCTGTATCTTCCTGTGTCTTGTCAGTTAACATGGACTCTGTTTTCCCTGTCTGTAAAATGGGCTGATTCTTTTTGCCCTTGTCTACTTCACAGGTGGTGGTGGTGATGATGATGGCGGTAAGAGCAGCTCATGAATGCCTACTATGTGCCAGACCCAATGCTAAACTCTTAACACTTACCTCACTCAATTCCCACAAAAACCCATAAGGAAGGTATGTGTATTATCCCCAATTTACATTTAAGAAAATGGAGTTTGGAGAAGCTATATAATTTGCCTTTGGTCACAGAGCTAACCAATAGCCATGAGAAATTCAAACACAGATCCATCCAATGATGCTAAAACTAGGCTTTTAACGTTTATGCCATATGCCTTGATGTAAATTTATACAACATAGGAAAGCATGTTCAATATCTGGAAAGGCTGGAAAGACACATATTAGGAAAGTAACAAAAGGACAGTTTCATTTTATTATTCTTTGTATGTAGTATTAGATTCCGAAATAAACGTTGTTTCTGAAACACTTTTCCCTGCCTGTTGAGAAAAAGCACACACAATAAAAGGGTTTTTTAAATTGCTCTCAATCCAAGGACCTTGCAGTCCTGTGACACCAGCTCAGGGCACCAGAAAGGAATCTTCACGGTCGTAGAGACCAGTCGCCTCCTTTCATAATGGAACACACTGTGCCAGGGAGAGCAGAGGTCCTGGCAAGGCCACACGGAGCTCCAGCCCAAGCCTGGTTTTGCCAGGCCTCGTTTAGTTTCCTCCTGGCCCCTTCCACGGAGCTTTAATCTCTGTTCAGATGGTTCTTGGAGGCACTGAAAAATTCACCTGCCTTTCCCTCCCTGTCACACTCCCTCCCCCAACCTCCGCCAACCACATCCTTGGGCCCTTTGGTCATGGTCAAGCTGTCTGTCTGTCTGGGCCTCCGCTTTCACAGAGCTCTGCACACAGGAAGGGCTGCAGATGTGAATTTTGGTTCAATGGTGAGAGACTTCCCCCAGACCCCAGCTAGTCACCACACTCCAGGTAGCCTCATCACTCCGCTGCAGAGCGTGTCCCCCCATTTGAAGGTGACTGCAGCCGAGATATCTGCAGAGCTGCATCTCCATCCTCTGAAGATGGGGTCAGTGTCCAGATAATGATGTCACTTGGCTGAGAGGCCCATCAGTGCCCCAGTGACAAAGGTTTGGCAGTTAACACCAAAACGGGCCAGCATTCTTTGTAGTTGTTGAATATACAGGGTGTCCCCCAAAAAATGTATACACACTTCAACAGCTGACAGCTCAATTTTGAAAATGAAATATATTTTTTAAAATATATTTTATTGATTTTTTACAGAGAGGAAGGGAGAGGGATAGAGAGCTAGAAACATCGATGAGAGAGAAACATCGATCAGCTGCCTCTTGCACACCCCCTACTGGGGATGTGCCCTCACCCAAGGTACATGCCCTTGACTGGAATCGAACCTGGGACCCTTCAGTTCATAGGCCAACGCTCTATCCACTGAGCCAAACCGGTTAGGGTGAAAATGAAATATATTTTAATAAACACTGCCTTTATAATTATTCAAAGTGTGTGTATACATTTTTTGGGATACCCTATATACATGTGCTTAAGTTAAGTAACAAAAGGATAGTTTCACTTGGCTGAGAGGCCCATCAGTGCCCCAGTTGTGTAAAGTAGGAAAAAATCCCTTCATGAAATAAGTCCAGTTCTTCTCAACTTAGCTTCTTTTTCCAATTGCAGTTTACATTCAATATTAGTTTGTATTCGTTTCAGATGTACAGATATTTCAAGTGCCCACCTGGCACCATCCATAGTTATTACAATATTATTGACTCTATTCCCTTCACATCACCAGGACTAGTTTGTGACCACTAACCGGTAGTCACAAAATAGTCAACTTAGCTTTTTTGTTGTCTTTAGGAAGCACTAAGTTTACAAAGTCTGTATAGATCTGTTAACAAAAATCTGTTGAGCCTAAAAGGATACACTATCATCAACTTCTACCCACACACCTGCCTCTTGCTGAGAGCCCACAATGCATCAGGAATTGCAGAGCCTAAAGATTAAGGTCATACACTTACTGGAGCCTTCTGAGGCCTCACTGTCTGGCTTGAAATTCTGGCTCCAAGGCTTACCAGCTTAGAGAACCAGAGAAATATAAAACACACAAGGCTACCGTGAGCAGTTGTATAAGTTACTTACTGCATAAAAGTGCTCGGCCAGTGGGTGAGTGGTGGATGCAGTTTTGCCCACACTCCTCTCACC
This sequence comes from Eptesicus fuscus, assembly GCF_027574615.1. NCBI lineage: Eukaryota > Metazoa > Chordata > Mammalia > Chiroptera > Vespertilionidae > Eptesicus > Eptesicus fuscus. The sequence goes on from NC_072474.1 coordinate 92,919,284, forward strand.
GAGCCCTGTGTCCAGGGCAGGGTTATATCCACCTGAAGTGCGTGCCCACGAGATGCGTCTCTTCAGAGGAAGGGATTTTTTTCCTACTTTACACAAAAGTGCCAAATGCCTAGCAGCAACCCGGGAACTAGGTTCTCGAGAGGCAGCCCTGAAATTGGGGCCTGGGTCTTTAATATAATTTAGTTGTAGGATCAGTGACATTTAGGATCCCAAAGCCTAGAATGCTGCCTAGCGTAGCACTCAACAAATATCTGTAGAATGAATGAGTATAAAACAACCTGAGAACAAGATGTAAGTGATGAATATTGTGGAATACAGCGACTTTTCTCAAAGTGTAATCCAGAAACGCCTGGGCTCCCCAAGACTCTTACAGGACACCATGAGGTCAAAACTATTTTCATAATAATACTAAGGCCTTACTTGTCTATTTCACTCAGTCTCTACAAGTGTACAGAGTTCAAATTGTTGATTGACAAGATTTCCAGATTCCACATGGAAACTAACCTTTAAGAAACCACAATATCAATTTTTGGAGTACTATCAACGAAAAATATCCACAGTTATCTGAAAAGGCTATTAAATATACTCCTCTTTGTTCTAAGTACATATATGTGTGAAGCCAAATTTTCTTCAACTATTGCATCCAAAACTATACTTTGCAAATTATGCCAGGTTGAATGCAGAAGCAGATTATGAGATCTAGCTATCATTTATCATTAGGTGTTAAAGCAATTTTCAAAAATCTAAAACAATGGCATTTTCTCACTAAAAATTTTTAGCTAGGAAAATAGTTATTTTTTCATTAAGAATGTGTTACTTATGTTAACATTAAATTAATTTATCATAGTTATTTTAAATGAATTAATATCTAAATATTTTGTTATGAATAATTTATCTGTTATAATTTTAATTTGGTTAAAATTAATAGTTAGAACTCACATCAAAAAAACTCCAGGCTTTTCAATGATTTTTAAGAGTGTAAAGTGGTCCCAACGAGAAGGCTAACCCCTATTTTGTAAAACTACTGTTTGAAATTCTCTGCTATTTTTTAGACGGCCTCTTATTCTAAAAAAAATAACTTTGCTTTCTAGCCTGCTTTAGCCTGCTTGAATAATGAGGAAGATAAACTTAGCTGTCTGATCTTGTAGGCTAGAGACTAGATATGCCCATACTCTCAATGCCATGCCAGGTGTATTTTTTAATTGGATAGAACTGTGTTGTTTTCAAGGCCAGCAGCGAGATAACCACTAAGCACACACAGGGCTGGCTCTTTAATAAAAAGGGAAGTTCTGCTTGCAGCCTTGCTTAGAATTTGAATTCATTTTCTCTAAGCCCACCCAGTGAATAAAGTGTGACTCCAAACTCTCCGAGCGTTGCTTGATTTATTCCGGTTCTCTGTAACACCAAGACCAAAAAGTTTGAGAACAGCAGATACAAAGCCAACTCTAGATGATCAGAATCACCTGGGGAACGTTGTAAAGATACAGATTTTGAGTCCCAGCCCTCCAGATTCTGATTCAGTGGAGCTGTAATGGGGCTCGGAGAATTTATCATTTCCTAAGAACTTGCCCAGTAAAGAATCATCCGTCACTGGTAGAAACAATAAATATAACAGAAGTTTGGGGAAATACAGGATCGAGATGCACTACCATCGTCAGAGAAGACTTTGTTTACCCAGCATTTATCAAGCACATACTAAGTTCCAGGCAATGTTGAGGACACTGGCCATACACAAGCCCATTCTGAAGAAACTCACAGGCCAGTGGGAGGGACAAACAGGACAGGCAAGAGTTACAGCACACAGCCCTGGGGTCCGTGATGGGGAACACAGGGTGCTGTGGGCAGAAGCAGGGCACCCCCACTCCGGAAGAGCTAGCCTTCAACAATGGGAAGGATAGGTAGAAAGAGGTGACAGGATATTATGAGTGATGACCTGGAGGCAGAAGGTCATGATGCCCTCGTGGCGGGCAGTCCTGGCTGGCATGGGGGGCTGGCTAGAGAACAGAGCAAGATAAGGACAGACAGGTTGGGTGGCTCGGACAATGGAGAAGTTTAACCCCAATGAGCGAGCGGCTTGCAGTTTGGTGGAGATATGCTGAGACACGCTTTGGGGTTACAGCTCTGGAAACAAGGGAGAGCGAGGAGGGGCTGAAGAACGGGGCACCTGCTCGCTGGCGATTAGAATAATATGATTCTGGAAGTCATCCAAGCCAGGCAGCAAAATAGACAGCAGTGTTCATGGCCATGGTCTAAAAGAAATTAGATCATCCTCTGAACATAAGACGGTGCGATAAAATATAGTTAATAAGCCCTCCCTGAACTTTCTGTGCCCTTTTTGTTGGAATGGTCTGACTCATTTTACAGCACCAGCTCTTGAAACTTCAGGGTCATGGACTCTTATGAGAATCTGATGAATGTTTTAGACATTCTCCCCTAGGAGAGGGAGGCGGGGGGCGTGAATTAAAGCAAAAACATTGTGTTGGACTAGGCAGGATTTTGTCCACTCTCGTGTTCTCTTACCCTCACATCTTCTTTTCTCCTTCTTTCTAAAAGGTGTCCTTTGATTGGGGGGCAAGGGATTCCCTCGGCAGAAGAAGGCACCGGCATTTTCCTATAAGAAACGTGAATAGCAGCAGCTATTCACCAGGAAAGGTTAGGGGTAGGAATTTCACTCTGAGGTCCAGGAAGCAGCTGCCTGGGGAGCCCGACGACGGTGCTGCAGGGGAGGAAACAGGGCCAGAGTCCAAATTCGGTGGAAGAGGAGGGGGGAACAGATTCTGCAGGTTTTGACCCCTGGCTCCAGGGAGGCAGGGCAGAGCTGCGCTGAATGAGCGAGAGCGAGTGCCCAGTGACAAGGCTTTCTTTCTGGAAGTGGCTGCACCTTCATGCTCCCCAGACACTGCAGCCGTAACCGAGGGCAGGTTTACCTCTTCACCCACCGCCGTTCCCTGCGAGCCCTCACCTTCCCCAGCATTGGAGACGGGCCTTCCCCCAGGCAGGGCTGCTGGTCCCAGTCGTTCAGGCTGTTCCCTGAACAAGGCTCTGAGCAGAGGGGACAGAGGAGGTGGGAGCCGGGCCTGTGCTGCGCTTGCCAAGCTCTGGGCTGGCCCGGCCGGCCGTGAGCCCCAGAGCTGGTGCCCTGTTCTCATTCTCACGAGGGCGCCCTGCAGAGGAGCACCCTGCTCTCCCTCCTCCTGCCTCCTCCCCTTCCCTCCCCACAGGGGGCCATGCAGAGAAGGGTGAGTGTGTACGTCTCCACAATCGGCTGGGAACATTGGCCAGACCCCCATCTCCCCTCCTCCCTCTCTCCCTCAGCCTCTCCCAGAGCTTCCTTCTCAGAGAAAGGGGAGTGAGGGGGAAGGGCAAATATGACTCACGCCATGGCAGGTGGGCTGCTGCTGCTGAGAGCAGAAAGAAGAAAAGAGACCCAAGCAGAACACAGCAGCCTCCCTCTCCTGCCTGCCAAGCCTGAGCGGAGAGAGAGGCTGTGAGAAAGGACGGCCGTCAACAGCGCCCGCCCGGGTGGCAGCCGCAGAGCTGAGCCCCAGGCGAGCGCGCCTTCTCCCACCGCTGTGGGGAGAGCTGGGGTTTGGCTGGCTTCCAGAGCTCACACCTGCTGCGGCTCAGCCTCAGCCCCGGGGAAGTCTGTCGGCCAGAGTCACCCCCAAGCGCCTTCTAGCCCGATCCCCTCCTCTCTGCCTTAGGGGCAGCTTTGAAAGTGTGGGAAACACCAGTGTTACCCCACATGCCAGCCCAGCTGACTGAGGGGCCTCAGGCAGCCCCCCTCCTGCCTGAGGGCCTGGACTCCTGCTCCTCACAGTCTCATTCCTGCGAGAGCAAAGAAGGAACCTGGCAAAGGGGCTTGTCACTCCCAGGAGACCAGCAGGCCCCAGGCATCGTTTGAATAGTGGTGAGCATGGATGGTGCACTTGCTTCTATCCCAGGGCCTTTCCATTCTATACCTCACCTAATTCTCACAACCTCTTCCTGAAGTATTGTTCTTTCACGTCCTAGATGCAAAAAAAACGAGACTTGGCCAGATAGAGACAGACTCCGAGAGAGCAGGCAGATAGCTCTGGTGGGGGTGGGGATTGTGTTGGGGAGCAGAGGAGGGATTGAACCAAAAAGAAAAAAAAAAGAAAATTCATGAACGTGGACAACAGTGTGGTGATTGGGAGGGTGGGGGGCTGGAAGTGGAAGAGGGCATCGAGGGATACATGGTGATGGGAAAACATAAATTAATAAAATTTTTTAAAAAACGGAGACTAGGAAACATAAAGCTTGCCCAGGGTCACCAGCTCCCAACTCCACCAACCCATCAGAATTCGCTCCTCCTTCCTCTTTCGACGTGACCATGTGTCCAACAGTATTGTGGCCGTTCTTCAGGGTCAGGGGCCTGGAGGGATCCACTTCAAAGATTCACACTTGATAGGAATGGCCAGATAATTGTTAGTAGATTAGACAGAGGAAAAATGAAAAAAGAATGTCTGGTTAAAGGTCAACTGAACTGTTATCTGACAGTCAACTGGAGGGGGAGTAGGTGACTAGTTTCCCAGAACAAGCCTTAATCCCATCACAATCCACCAGAAAACTGCAGAGGCGTTTCCACAGAAGCACCGATTTTCCTCCCAGAAAGAGGTTTTGAACTACACCACACAAAGGCGGGTCTGTCCCAGACCAGGTCTGGGCCCGTTTTTCTTTTTAATGCTACTTACGGTGAACATTACATTATACTGATGTATTATGAGACTATTGCAACTGAATTATGTAACAATGGCACACAATCATGGTCACAGAAATGAACTTTCTCAAACAGAGAAGCAATGAGTGCATCATAATGTCAAGGCTGCTCCAAGTGCGGCCCAAAGACCTGGCAGGGTAGGTCTGCAAACCGGCCATAGCAAGATAAGCACCGACATCAGGAGTGTACATTCAGAAAGATGTGTTTTCGGCAATTGGATAATGTCTATTGAATCTAAGAATCCAAGAATAAAAATGGGACTTGCATTTTTTATGTCCTTTTTTCATCTCATTCTTTCCTATTTGTCTTTTGCTTTTTTTCTTCTTCTAGGAATTCATTATGCTTTTACACAGTACTGGTCTGCAATGATTGGAAAACAATTTTTTTGAAAGGTCTCTTACCACAGCAGTTTAATCAGGTGATCACAGACCCATTGGAACGGCCAGATGGCTCCATCACATCAGAAATTCCATTTCAAAGAGAAAGAGACTTGGACAGAGAAAGAAGACCCCGAGTCTGCCCTACACAGACCTCAGCCAGCAGCGCTAACAAGAGCCTCGCCCAAAATGACTACTCCTGTTTTTTGTTTGTTTTGTTTTGTTGGGGGGGGGCGGGGCCGGGGGGGAGGAGGAGAAGGTGTCCGTCCAAGGCTCCTCACCCCCAGCTTCTAGAGCCACACCGTAGCTTGGAGGCCCAGACCGCTCGTACACTCCTGCCTACCCCACCCCCAACTTCAGAAGGAACCAGGGAGAATCAGAGACGTTAGCATCAAAGCAGGGCAAAATCCGGGGCTCTGTGTTGTGGCAGGATGGGGGTTTCTCCCCCCCCCTCACCCCCTCCTGTCCTTCCTCCTCAGGGCCCCCTCCCAGCCCTTCCTGGGAGGAAGTCTGGTGAGATGGAGGAAGGTGACTATTCTCTCTGACAGGTGTCAAGAGTAACAAAAGCAAGGTGTGTTTTTTCGTAACTGTTTTCCTCTGAAGGGCTTACTAGTAAGCCTCCTCCAGGGACCTTCTATAGGGAGCCCTGCCCTGTGGGAAGGGCAGAAAAGCTAGAAAAAGATGGGGGGCGATGGGGGGGGAGAGAGATAGTTGCGAAAAAATAAGAGAAGACCAGAGATGGAAGAGCTGGGTGGATGGTTTTCAAACTATGTCATGAACTTACATGTGACTTGGTAGAAAAGGAAAGAAATCTCTGGACTTCACATCTGTCACACTAAGATTTTTCTTCCTGGGACTGGATGCTCCCACAGGCCCACCCAGTTATGTACCCAAGAAGCCAGCATGTGGCAACAAACAGATCGAAGCATCATAGGAAGCGTGGTGGTCAGGAACCCAGGCTGGAGCCAGAGTGTCTGGACTGAATCTTGACTCTGACACACGCGGGGTGTGTGACCTTGGGTGAGTTCCCACCTCTGTAAAATGGGGAGGATAATAGTGCCTTTCTCTTGAGTGCTTACAAGTAAAGCACATGGTGCTAGATATATCTGTGGTTTTTACCATGGCTTTAAGCAAGGCCACATACACACACATACAGACACACAAGCATGCACACGCACATACATTTTCAGTACGAAATTCAATAGATACCTCTAGATGCAATTAACAAGCGTGCTTACAGGTTCGTTGGGAAAATCTGGGGCAGTTAGCATGCTGCCTTTACACTCAACAGCGTAGGCGTATGTCTATTCATTAACACGCTGACACTGAAAGCTGTTCACAACATAGTAAGCGAAGAAAGCAGATTGGAAATCAGATTGTACCATATGATCCTATTTTTGTAAAAATACACACATGTGTGCAAGGAAAATTCTGGAAGGATAAATACCAAAAAAAATGATGTGACATCAGGGTGATTTTTAGTATTGTCATTTTGCATTGCTGTGGTTTTTTTTTTTTTTTTCTGATCTTTTCAACAGTAAGTGTGCAATATTTATAAGATTTGGTGGGGAACAGATACGCAAGTATATATCTGTATCAAGAATCTGTGGCAAGCCGGCACGGCCATGGCATACTCAGCCCCAGGGTGCCTTATGTGCGGGGCCAGCTCAGCCAGGTTCGGTGACTTTGAGTGAGGCCGGTGAAGGATTTAGAAAAGACAGACAAGATAAAGAAAGCTGGGTTCTCGGTGGGACGCTGTCCTCTCTTATGGAGAGCTAGCGACAGCGCCACGGACTACAAGCTGTGTCTTTATTTTATAGCCAGGTTCCACGAGGCAAAGTAAGGGCACGGTCAAGATGTTCACAACATTCTCGTGGGTTTCGATCCTATTATTGTTATTGTTATTTTTTACAAATAATAGATTTGCTGCAACATGCTCTGGCTCATATTATTGAATTAAAAAATTTAACACATTTCAAAAATATCAAAAATACACTATAATGAGTCTTAGGACTACAATACGACAATGCTCCTGAATTACATGCTCCTGAACTCTATCAAGCCCACGTCACTCAGGCACGTGGGACCACGTGTTCGGACCATAGGTTCAAGCTGACAATGACAGCTATTGGCTATAATTGTGCTGGGAGGGCCCTGCCCTCCAAGCTGGGACTTGCACGTGGCCATGAGAGGACTGTGCCCTCTCATTAGTCCGAGGCTTGAACCTGTCCAAACACTGTAGCCACAAGAATCTCTTTCCTTTATGATTCCTTTAACCTGCCCCAACCAGGCTGGCTTGCAGATTTCCCTTCTGAGCAGGTAGGAGGAGGTAGGAGAGCAGCCCTCAGGTTCCCCCTGAACCACGTGGCCCCAGCCCTGAGTGGTCCAGGGCTCCTGGCTCTGGCTGTTGAGCTTGTCAGTAACAGACAGCGCAGCGCTGCTGGCTGGCTGTTGTGCCCCGTGTCTTTCTGCTCCGCTACAGTTGCTGGTTTCACATGCCGGCCTTTGCCTCTGACATTTTCTTATTTTATTTAATCATCTGCCAATGCGCTGACATTTTAAGCAAAGGGTAAACCTTTAAACTTCCATCATTGAAACTGAAACAAATAGACACAGAGTCGGTAGCTCAAAGGTAGAGGTTGACAGTCTGCGGCCTGAGGGAAGAGCTGAGACCTGGCTCTCAAGCCCCAGCTTTGCCTGAAGCCAGCTGTGTGTCCTCGGGTAATAGTAAGAGTATTATATTATATTATATTATATTATATTATATTATATTATATTATATCTAACATAACCTTCTTCCAACTCCAAAAGTGTGAGTCTAATATAAGTAATATAATATATTATATTACATATTACATACTATAGGTAATAATACCAGATAGTATAGTAATAATACAATAAAAATAATAAAGAAGCAGAAGAAAATGTTCCCATCATGTTGATTTCGATATTAGACCTCCGATGGAAGGATACACACTAACAGAGGAGAGAAAAAACTAGTGTGAGGCTGTAGGCAGCATCCAGAGAATGAATGCAAACATGGTCTGGGGCCCGGATTAGCAGATAATTTCCTCCTTTCAGACTTTTCTATTTACTGAACGGAGATATAATCTATGTCTGTTTAACTCACCTAATGAGTGCTCTGCAGGCAACCACACAGTGGTGGGTCCCATTTAAAAATATGTGTCTGATAATAAAGATGATAAGGGCGTGGAAATGGAGGCCTCACTCGTGGTGTGTGGCCTGCATCCATCGCCTCGCCTCTGTGGGCCTTACCCCTTTCACTTCTACTTCACAGGGTCATCTTGAACCTCAGATGGAAGCCTGGTGGAGTGGAAAAAGGAGAGTTTGGAACTAAGAGATCCAAGTCTGATCCTGGTTCTGCCAAGCATTTGCTAGGGGTGCATACATGGGGCATGTAGCCTTCCTAAGCCTTAGCTTCCTCGCCTGCAAAATAAGCTGGGTAATAACAATCCACACCATTGTTGTGAGGTCATGTGGGACCATGTGCACAAAGTCCTTGATAAACTAGAGAATGCGAGGCAGACCCTGGCAATGGTTACCAGGAGGCATGGAAAAGCGCTTTGGACAGTTTGAAAGGCTGCATGGATGAATGTTTGAGATGAAGATCCTGAGGACTGAGTCACCCAAGAAACAGAATCCAGCCTTTGCTGTGCACACGGCACCATTTCAGATACTGGCACAATCAAAGGTGGGTGAGGGGGGACACCTGGCTGCAGAGGGAAATGATGAAGAGGAGAGGAGCAAAGGAAGGACAGAAGATATGCATACAGTGACTTGTTTGGGGCTTTCTGAAGACTTTTTTAAAAATGCCTTCAGCCAGGCCAGTCTAGCTCAGTGCTTGAGCATCAGCCTATGAACGAGGAGGTCACAGTTTGATTCCCAATCAGGGCACATGCCCGGGTTTCGGGCTCAGTCCCCAGTGAGGGGCATGCAAGGAGGCAGCCAAACAATGATTCTCTCTTATCATTGATGTTTCTATCTCTCTCTCCCTCTCCATCTTCCTTCCACTCTGAAATCAATTTAAAAAAATACTTAAAAAGAGAAAAAAATGCCTTTAGTCAAAATCCTCAGTAAATCTTCTGTTCCCTGAGACAGCAGCTCTAGCCTCCAACAACTGCCCTTGGGTTCATTCCGATGACTCACTTGTAAATGGCACCCCTGCCTGTTTCTATCAGCGTGAAAGTTCCACAGACTGGGGCATTTTAGAATGTTCTAGTTAGCACGGCTAGAGAAGGCAAGCACGAGCAGACGGGCCCTAGCTGCCACAAGGCACGTGCGGCCACAGACGCCCACAGGGCCTTGGACCTGCTCCGCAGTGCCCAGCAGGCAAGCGCTGGGCTCTGCTTTGAGTCCCATCTCACCCTGAGTCCTCGTCATTTCCTTCCTCGTTTTCAGAATCCGTTGGAAACCACTTGCTTGTGTAAGCCCCAGCCCCACTCTGCTTCTGTTAATTATGTTCCCTTTCTCTTCCAGTCTATTCGCTAATTCATTCCTTGGAACAACCGTAACCCAACAGGCAGGTGGGTTGGAATCCCCAGTGAAGTCACTTCTCGGGGGACCTGGGTAGTGAACGCTGATTATTGTCAAAAGCATGTGTGTGTGTGTGTGTGTGTGTGTCTCTCGGGGCCAGCAGAGAAAACCCTGAGCCTGCTATTTTTTTTTTCTGTTTATTTTTAAATGAAGTCTGTCTACATCATTCAATTAGGAAAATAAATGACCAAATATTCTCTCCCTTTTCCTAATTTATTTTCTTCATAGCTCTGATCACCCATCCACATTTACCTGATTCGTTTACCTAAGTATTATCTGCACACACACACACCCATCCCTACCTACCTAGATCCTCAACTCCACCAAGGCTATTTGCAGTCTTAGTGCTAAGATGGTCATGGTTCCATGGGGGAATGGAAACAGACAGAAATTTCATGAAACAAGCTGGTAAACCCAGTGATGGAGGTATGCGAGGGTCATTATCTGTTTCGTGACTGGGCCCTCTACTCTCTTTGGATCACCCCCATAGAGAACCTCAGGAGCTTTATAAATGCTGAGTGAATAAGCAGGTGGAGATCTGTTTCTCCTAAGGAACTGGCCTCTGTTGGTCCCTGGAAGATACTGAAGGCACCTGCTTTGTGCTAAGCAACAACACTGCAAATTACAACGTGCAGGAAACCCGCAGTGAAAAGCGAACTTCTGAAAAGTAACCGATTAAAAAAAAAAAAAAAAAAACCTCTCTACTCAGGAAGCTTAGAGAAAAGAGCACCTAAAAGAATGGTAAGAAGGGTGAGGTGGTCAAGAGCTTTGGACAAGTCATTTAATAGTCCCAAAATTTTAGTGTCTCATACACAACACAGAGGGGCCTCTCAGCTCTGAGGTATATAACATGACAATTGAATAACACAGCTGCCATTTATTGGGCATCTACCGTGTACCAGGCATAGTACAGCCTTTACCCGTATTAATTCCTTTAATCTTCACTACCCCATGATATTATTTTCTCCATTCTACAGATGAGAAGACGGATGCACAGAGAAGTCAGTTGTTTTGCACTAGTGAGTGGCAGAGTTGGATTTCAAGTCCAGGCAATTCGACTGTAGAACCTGAACTTTAAAAAAACTTTTTAAATTACAAATTATATCAGACACAGGAAGTGGTGTATAAAACATGTAAGAATATTTTTGAAGGATAAATAACAGAAAAAAAATTAAATGGTCACTCATGTACCCACTTTCCATACAAGAAACAGAACATTACCAATATCTGTGCTACCCGGGGTGACCCTGCTAAATCACGTTCTCTTCCTCCCCAGAAAAGGTAACCACTTATTTAAATGCTGTGTTAATCACTTTCATGCTTTAAAAATTTTTTATTTGCAATAAAAAAAAGTTTTGTTTGTATTTGAACTTCATATAAGTGGAATAATGCTATATATATATTATTTGCTACTTTTCCCCTCAACATTGTCTACATTCACTTATATTGATAAGTATAGCCACAATTCATTTTCATTGTTGCATAGTATTCCATATATGAATATACCAAAATTTATTCAGCCATTCTCTATTGATGATGTTGGATTGTTTCTAGTGTTTGTTATTACACACAATACTACTAAGAGCATTCTCAGGTATGTCTCCCAGGAAATCTATGCAAATGTATCTCTTGAGCATGAGATTTCTTTTTTTTTAAATATATTTTTATTGATTTCAGAGAGGAAAGAGGAAGGAGAAAGAAAGATAAAAATATCAATGATGAGAATCATTGATCGGCTGCCTCCTGCACACCCCCTGCTGGGGATCGAGTCCATAACCCGGGCATGTGCCCTGACCAGGAATTCAACCATGACCTCCTGGTTCATAGGTTGACGCTCAACCATTGAACCACACCAGCCAGACAGAAGACCCACAGTTTTTGAACGTTGCTGTCCCAGAACTAATCTTTTGCTTATTCAGATTAGAATTAATCAATATACTCCTCCTTTTTCTTCCAAGCAAATAGCTATCGAGAGTGAAATTTCCTGGGTTTTGAAGCTAGAACAGGGCAGTTACCCAGATTGGCAAGCCGATTCCTTCAGTAGAAATTTGAACAATCACTTAATGCCAGAACATAGAGACTACTTTTAATATTTAGTGAGTGTATCAGTCAGAATCCTGTAGGAAACCAAATTTATCCTAGATGGTTCAGATGAAGAGATCTGAATGAAGGCACTACTGGTAGAGGTCTGGGCGAGGGACCACGTGAGGGATGTTGCTGTAGCACCAGCAGGAAGCCATTATCTCTTCCAGGGCTGATGGGAGAGGTGAGGAAATACTGTCCTAGAGCCCAGTGAAAATTAGAGCCAAAAAGGAGCAGCAGCCCAGCAGGAGCTGCAGCTTTTCTCATGGAGCAAGTCACAGCTATTGACAGATATGCATCACCAAAGCAGGAAAGGAGTAGGACGGCCTGGCCGGTGTGGCTCAGTGGTTAAAGCGTCAACCCATGAAACAGGTCATGGTTCAGTTCCCAGTCAGGGCACATGCCTGCATTGCAGGCTCAATCCCCAGTAGGGGGAGTGCAGGAGGCGGCCAATCAATGATTCTCTCTCATCATTGATGTTTCTATCTCTCTCTCCCTCTCCCTTCCTCTCTGAAGTCAATAAAAAAAATTTTTTTTAAATGAGAACAAAAAAAACATTCTCTCCTCCTACCTCTGACTTCCAGAAACAAGTGCACAGCAGCTGAACACAAGTGGACAGCAGCCAGGAAGTGATTCCAGTCCTTAGGGTTAACCTCCAGGCACAGAGGGGGGCAGTAAGGGTGGAAAATGGAAAGGGGAGGAGTGGGGACAGCCAGCAGAGACCAGTCAGGACTAGGACTAGGGTCTATGACCCACCTGAGACTTCTCAGGAACAATAACAAAAAAAAACAAAAAAAAAAACTCACACAAAAAGGCTGCTGAGCCCCTATGGTGCGTAATGAGTCATTCTCGCTTCTTAGCTAAATTAGCAAGTGTAATGGACATCATCTACAACTCATCATATGATTTTTAGCTGGTCAAGTTTAATTATGCCAAAATTACATGGAAAAATCGGGACACTTTGAAAAGTAACTGCACAAGGGAAATACCTCCACTTCTCTACCTCATGAATGTGTTCTGAGGATAAAATGAGATGATGTATATAAAGAACCTAGTACAGGACCTGGAGCCAGTGAACATTCAAATGCAGTTGTTGCTATTATCATGTGTCATTTTATTCCTCTCACTCTACCTAACCTTGCCACAAACAGAGCTTGCTTCTGCATCCCGTCATGTGGCCCAACAGTTCTAGAATATTCTAATCTGATCTAGTATAGTCAGCTTATGTATCTGCATAGGAATCCACCAAAAACTTATCAACACCACCATTTGAACAATAGTTTACAGGTATAAGGCATTTCCACAATCATTATTGAATAATTCTTAGAGTAACCCAGGAATTGTCTCTGTCTTAACATAGGGAAGCTGAGGCTGAAAGACACAAGACCCAGTCTTTCTGACTCTAAAATGTGTCACAACTGTGGGCCTTTTACTCCCTCATCATGGCTCTCTAATTCCCATTAAGTATTAAATCCATGTCAGGATATATTTTTTAAACATATTTTTTATCGATTTCAGAGAGGAAGGGAGAGGAAAAGAGAGATAGAAAATCAATGATGAGAGAGAATCATTGATTGGCTGCCTCCTGCACGCCCTGACTGGGAATCCAACTGTGACCTCCCGGTTCATAGGTCGATGCTCAACCACTGAGCCACGACGGTTGGGCTGTCAGGATATATTTTAGAATCGACTAAAATAGTTAACGTAGATTTTAGGTTTAATCAAGTACTATTTATGAACTCACGAATAATTTCCATGGTTTATTTTATCTTTTCTGGTGAAACACTCCTTGAGATCTTAGCCAGTGATGACATTTCTTTGCTTTATCAGGAGAATGACGGCTTAAGGAAAAACAGGTCCCTCCCCTTCAGTTGTTCTGATCTGACTCAGCCCGTAAGATCGACTGCCTTCTCGGCGTTGAAGGTGGAACACTCACAGAATCCCTGTCCCCTCTGTCGTATCATCACCCTGCAAAGGTGCCAAACTGGAGTCCTCCTCTCACACCTCATGCTGGGTAAATGCCCTTTCGTGGTACCAAACCCCTAAAAGAAAAAACCCAGCTCTGCTCTCCCCTGTCGCTCTCTCATCCAAAGGAAATACCTGAAACCCGGGAGGTAGAAAAGTGAGAGAAGAAAAAGAGAATATTTTCCAAGCTGTTTAAAGCATCAGATCATGATGCATATCATCTCTGCCGATTCACATGTAATCAACCTACAAAGTTTTACTTAAAAGCCAAGGGTTGGCCCGGCCGGCATGGCTCAGTGGTTGAGCATCAACTTATGAGCCAGGAGGTCACCATTCGATTCCCGGTCAGGGCACATGCCCGGGTTGTGGGCTCGATCCCCAGCGTGGGGCGCGCAGAAGGCAGCCAATCAATGACTCTCTCATTATCGATTTTCTATCTCCTTCTCTCTTTCCCTCTCTGAAATCAATAAAAACATATTTAAATAAAAATGTAAAAAGCCAAGGACTGGATCAGGGACCTTGGCCAATACGGCGCTCTGTGACTCAGAGAGGTCCTGTTCTCATTGCCAGAAAGAAAAGGGGAGGACTGAGTTCAGGCTTGGAATCGGTTATTAAAAGTAATTTTAAAATACAGGCCACTTGACTGGTGGGGGTGAGGCCGACAGGCTGCATGAGATCGGATGTGGCAAAGCCGTGCAGTCGGGTTGCTCTGGGAGGAAGTGGGGCACAGCGGCTCTGAGCAGGGCTTTGGAGACAGACAGACAGACCTGCTCCGGTCCTGCTGCTGCCGCTCGGCTGCTGTACGGCCTGGACTTGTCACGTCAGTGGGCCAGGCCTCAGTGGGTGATGCTCATGATAGAGCGGCCACCTACACACCACGTGGTGACACGATGCGCACTCTAGTGCTGAGCACAGCGCCGGCCCACTCGAAGCGCTCGGCAGACTGTAATGGTTAGGGTGCTTTCAGGTCTCTCGTCATTCAGCCTGATCTCATCACACTGAAGACTCCAACAGTCTCTTCCCATTTATACAGTCGGGATAAAGGGAAAAAGAAGAGGATGACTAACTCCACCACTCCAATCAACTCTTTAATGTAAACCAGTGATGGGCAACCTTTTGAGCATGGTGTGTCAAACTTCGCCAAAAAACTGAGCATAACTCGGGTAGTGTGTCACTTTGAGGAAAAAACACTATTTCACAAATGTTTCATCCTCAGGAGCAGCAAATGTTTCATCCTCGGCATGCGGCCGCCTCAGCGTGTCATCAGAAATGGCTACGCGTGTCAGTGCTGACACGCGTGTCATAGGTTCGCCATCACTGATGTAAACTAAAAGCATATTTAACATTGCAATAGTTAAGAGTCAACATACTCTAGCCTACAACAAGGTCGTGCAAGTTTTGAAGTGCAAGAAACGTGAGCCTGAGTTTAGGCAGGCAAGCATAAATATACACGCATGTAGAACATACATTACATGGATTTCCAACAAAAATGACCTACTTGCACTTCTTACCCCTGCAAGGCCTGCGGGGGTCTGCTGCCTTCCCAGGCCCACTTTGCGACACAGCAGCCCAGTTCCTTTCCCCTCTCTAATCCAACACAAGTTTGTTGAGCTACGGTGTCTTCTCTGTGCTGGCCCTGGGGGCATCGAGACACATAGGAGGTAGCTCTGCCTTCAAGAACTTACGGTCTGGTCGGGGAGACAGACACCCAGGAGCCTCGATTTCCACCAGGTCCCATCGCTAGGAAGGTTTACACACAGATTCTTGTTCTCAGTGTGAGGGTTCCCAGAGGGAACCTTTAGGCGTGGCTCCTGCCAGCAGGCAGAAGGCTCACTGGTGTGTCTGTCCAGGTGGCTGTGCCCTCTCTGGCCTTCCCTTCCGCCTTTGGAATGGAATCACCTCCTCGTCCCTCAGTGTGAATCAGGGACCTGGGCTTTCCCATTTCAGAGGTACCTCTGCCCTCATCTCCCTTCAACAACAAAGGAAGAAAAGCTTGGGGAAAGCCCATCGCAGTGAATACAAATTCACTCCTGCTCACAAGCTAAACAGTCTCCACCCTCACGACTGGTCCTGAAGGCGAAGCTGTATGCGTTATATAAGACCGTTGATGAAAAAGACAAGGATCAACAGGGATATTGAAGAAGGTGAGCTCCCATCGCCTCCCCAGCCTGGTCAGGTGTAAGCCCTCCAACCCTCGGATGTGCAATCCAGAGAGCTGGATACAGGGTTCTCCAGTCAAGGGACACAGGTGACACAGAGGCGAGGACAAGCCACAGGACTGGAGGACTAGAGAAGGCTGGGTAGAAGCAGATACATCAGCCCCGGGAACTGAGGGAACCTCAGCCCCAAAGACTAAGATCCAGCTTCCGGGCCTTTTACTGGATGTGGATGAGAGAGAGAAGAGGAAAGTGTGGAGATGAGCACACATTTGATTTTAACACTGATTATAGCTATCAAGACCTGACCACATAAGGAAACTCAACAATTGGCTTGGTTATGTCAACATAAGTTTAATCATAGTCATTTATGCCAAGTGCCTTACCATTTGTATCTAATGGCCACATTATAACATAACAATGATGTGCTTTAACAACGTGGTCCAGAGTGGTTCTGAGTTTTATTGGAGTAGG
This sequence comes from Eptesicus fuscus, assembly GCF_027574615.1. Classification (NCBI taxonomy): domain Eukaryota; kingdom Metazoa; phylum Chordata; class Mammalia; order Chiroptera; family Vespertilionidae; genus Eptesicus; species Eptesicus fuscus. Next base: position 92,935,633 of record NC_072474.1, read on the forward strand.
TGAGTAAATGAGGTACCCGGTGCCAGCATTTGCAATTTCTTCCTTGAGTTACATGGTCTTCTGTTTTCAACTTTAACAGATGATTGATACCATTGTTTTGAAGCTTTTTAGATAGAATGCGGTTTGAGGGGGAGAGGGGTGTCATTATTCAGTATTTTCCCTGATAAGATTTTATCTGAAAATTTGCTATACAGTTTTCCTGTTCCCTGTGCTTGGAATTTGTGGGGGGTTTGTTTTGTTTTTGTTTTTTTTACTCTGGTGCTTCACATTGATGAAATAGTAAAAGCTATAAGTTGTACCTGTGTTCCCTTACACACACACATAGGTCCATAGACACCTTAGTAATTACTCTGATTAGATCCTAAAATTAATAAATTATAGTTGCCCTTCCAGGTCAGTTAAGAGCTCAAGTAACCAATTCCCAGAATGCCGAGCCTGCTCTCATTCACAAGGCCTGCAGCCAGGCGGGGGCCAGTGTCGGAAAACCCAGGCAAAGTGCAGCGGTTCCCAAAGGAAAGGGCGATTTTTCAATTCTGTTCCGAGCTCTGCTGCTATTACTTGGAGCAGTCAGATTCCCCACCCAAAAGGTTTTCTTTTCATCTGTTTTGGTAAATGAAAGAGGAATACTTAGTGCATAATGGGAGTTCGTTGAGTGAAAGGTAGTATCATAAATAAGAAATGCTTTTTTACATATAATTACAGGAAAACAGACGGATAACTGTTAAAATCATTAGGCAGTATTAAAGTAGCATATGTTATCGGGTGTATTTTATAAACAAATCGGTTAACAGCTGGGTGGAAAATGAATAGCAAGGATTGGTTGGCAGTCCTTTTAAAATTTGATCACCTAGTAAAATCAGGTAGGCAAGTGGCTTCAACAAAGTTACTACTTCAGGTGAAAATAACCCTCCGAACACATGGCGGAGTCCTGCAAGGTCATTTCACGCATACACCAGGGTGTGTTTGTGAGTCTGTAGGAAAAGACTTCCCAAGCATGAAAACTAACTATGTACAAGAGCTCTACATTTTGTTATCATTTAAATAAAACATGTCTTTAAATATAGAATTCTTTTGGAAAACTCACTTCACTGTCCAAAATTATGGAGACCTTTTTAGTTTTTTAACCAGAGATAGAATATTCATTACAGCTTCTCAAGAGACTGCCTCGTTGGACAGGACGAGGAGTTCATTTGCAGAGTGTACTTAATAAAACCATCCAGCGGCCAAGTCCCATCAACGAACTATATCCAAAAGCAAACACTGCTGCCCGGGATGTCCCCAGAAAGAGCGTCAACCCTTGGTGTTTGCTCTCCCTGTCCCCGTTAGTCTCTGAGGTGGGTGAGTCAATGAGTGTTGGGTGACGTCTCTGGGAGGTTAGAAGATCTTGCACTCATTAATGGAGAAGAGCTTCCTTCTGTTGCGTCTCCTGGCTTGGTTGACGGCAGTTCGGACGGCACACTCAAACACCTGCTGGACCCCCCGATTGCTAAGGGCCGAGCACTCCAGGTAGCCCTTTGCTCTCACATCCTGGGCCAGTCTCTTCCCATCGATGGCACCGATGCAGGAGGCCCTGTGGGTCCCCATCTCCCGCTGGTCAGTCTGGGTGGCCACCACCAGCACAGGGGTACAGGGCAAGTGGCTCCTGATTTCGCCAATCCACTTGTTCTTCAGGTTCAGGAAAGAGTTATGGTTGGCCACAGAGTAGCACATCAGTACCACATCGGCCTGCTGGTAGGACAGGGGACGGATGCTTTTGAAGGCGTCATTGCCGGCTGTGTCCCAGAGACCCAGGCTGATCTGCATGCCATCCATGAAGACATCCACGCCCGTGTTCTCGTACACCGTGGGCTTGTAGGCCTCTGGGAAGGTCTCTGAGGTGAAGCGCACCAACAGGGAGGTCTTCCCCACAGCAGAGTCTCCCACCAGCACACACTTGATGGAGCTCAGCATCTTCCCAGCCTGGATCCCTCGTCACAAGTTCAGAATCCTTGAATGGCTGAAGCAAATGCCATCCAACGCAGGGAATAAAAACCAGATGGGTCTGTGGTCCCAGGGTCTCCAACAGCAATCTGCAGAACGTTACTTCTCTCCATGCATCCGAGGGAGACCTCGATCTACTTTGAAAAGCTCCAAAGTCTGGTCTTCAGCTGGAACAGAAAGAGAAGAGGGAACATTGAGTCTTTCTTTTTCCTTTTTGGATGACTGGGCACTTCCTCACTGGCAAGCTGGTTAAACACGGGGCCCACCTCAGTGTCGTTGCCCTACCCGACTGATCTAACCCGCTCTTCCCCAGCAAAGAGGGCTTGGGTCTGCTATCCCCCAGCTCATGCACCCACAACTCCACCCAGTCAAGAGGCAGAAGCTGATTTTATCTCAAAAAATCAGCCTAGTGATAAAAACACAAGCAACTGCTCTGATCATAACATGAAAAAGACCTCGATAGCAACCTGGTGTGTGAATGAGACGTTTTCAAACAGCTCTCTCTGGCTTCCGCTCCAAGAAGCAGGGAAGGCAGCTGGCAGCGCTCTCTCGCTTCAGTTTCTAATGGATCCCAGCCACGTTGGGAACTGCAAGGGAGAGACCTGTACTGAGCCACCGCATGACAAGCACCATCAGCCAGCCCTTGGTTTATGTGGGAATGTGTGTTGAGGTCAGAGAAAAGAAATTACCAGAACTCTAAAAATTTGCTGTTTTTTGGGGTTTTTTTCCCTTGAGGTTTTTTTTTCCCCAAAAAGTGGCTACTGATCTAATGGAAAAGGCACTGTCCTTGCATTTCTGCATCTGAGCTCAGACCTCATCACTTACACAGCAACCTGGCTTTGAACAGTCGCTACTTGGTCTCCAAGCCTCATTTTGCACATCTGCAAGGTTATGATAAATTTAGGAGCTGCTTCTCAGATATGAGGGTTGAATTATTTCTTTCTTTCAGTGTGGTGTGTTATTTATTTGTGGGGTTTGTGTGTGTGTGTGTGTTTTAAACTTTATTGTTGAAAGTATTACATAGGTCCTCCTTTCCCCGCCCCATTAACCTCTTCCAGCCCACTCGTGCCCCCATCCCAACCCCAGGCCCTCACCACCCCATTGTCTGTGTCCACGGGTTATGCATATATGCACACAAGTTCATTGCTTTCAACATTGTTGGATAGCTAACTATATATTAGAACTCTGGTAGGCCCCTGGTTAAACAAAATAACTTGCTTAAAAGTAACCACATTCAGTGCCTGTCACTTCAACAGGACTGCATAAATAGGACAGAATCTGAATTTCATGAAAAGATCAAATAAATTCTCCTTCACTGCAGGTGAGCGAGTCTCCGACGATGAGACCAGCGGTGGAGACAGTGACCTATTTGCCAAGGGACATCATCACAAGGCCAGCCCTGCTTCAGACAAAGGAAAGGTCTTTCAGACCAAAATCCAGAGTACAGCTTATTAATACAATCCGGGCTTACAAACTCCCCTACCGGGGATCTTCCTGACAGGTCACACGCAGAGCAATGTAAAGCCGACCTAAGGTCTGCTTCAGCTTTTAAAGGTCACTCCTCTAAACCCTGCCATTCACTTCCAAGACATTTTTATCCTTGCCAACCCACGGTCTCTGTTGGTTTAATTAGATAGAATAGCCTTTACAAATGAGCTAATCAAATAAATAACTCATGGTTTTCATGTACTCACTGTTTTCTTTAACCACACAAAAGCTGGGTTACTAAGTTACTTAAGTAACTTAGCCAAGTTACTTAACCTCTCTGAGTCTTGTTTTTGTTTTGTTTTGTTTTTTCATAAAAAAATGAGAACAAAGAAGATAAAAAAAAATTAAAAAGAAAAGAAAAAATGAGAACAAGAAAGTGCCTTTTTCATGTAACTATTGTAAGAATTCAGCATGTGGAGAGTCTGGCTCAGCACAGAACCTGGCATATGGGATCTATAGAGAGCCATCATGTTACCAATTTCCACTGCTATTTATTTAAAATACCAAATACTGAGTGTCCATAGCGCAGGGGCCAGGCTGTCAAAGGTTCAGCTGATTCTATCTGAAGACTCATAGCGGGTCTCTGTCATGCAGGATGGTCCTGGACATCTTTGTCTCCAGACCTTGGAGCAAAGTCTCCTTGGGCTCCATCAGTCTCAAACTTCAGATCCTTAAGACTTACTGATGACTTAAATATATGCATTTGTCACACACACACATGCACGCACGCACGCATGCACGTACCCCCGTTACCTAGTTCAAAGCTAAGAACTGTTAAGACATTTTTAAGCTTTATTCTGATCCCAATGTAGCAGGACCAGAACTAGGAAAAATGGACATGCGCCAGACTTTTGGTTATTAAATAAAATCTCTCTAATAAGATTGAATAAAAGCCAAATTTCCTGACTAAATATCTGCAAAAAGAAGTTGATGAGCCCTAGCCAACTTGGCTCAGTGGATAGAGCATCAGCCTGTGGACTGAAGGGTCCCAGGTTCGATTCCGGCCAAGGGCACATGCCTGGGTTGCGGGATCGGTCCCCAGTAGGGGGCGTGCAGGAGGCAGATGATTGGTGATTCTCTCTCATCATTGATGTTTCTAACTCTCTCTCTCCTTCTCCCTTCCTCTCTGAAATCAATAAAGAAATATATTTAAAAAAAAAAAAGAAGTTGATGAGGCAAGATTGTTAAGAACACGGGCTCCAAAGTCGGGTAGATCTGGTATTGAATCTGGGCTGCCCAAACGACTTGTGTGACAACCTTCAGAGACATCCTTAACCCACCTCAGCCTCAGTTTCCTCCTCTGTAAAATCAATGTAATAGCACCAACATCACCAGTTGTTGAGAATATTGTGTGCTTAGATGTATAAATTCCTTAGCATAGTGTATAATATAAACATACTATATGTACATAGTCAACACATAGCAAATACACAATAAGTAGCCCTTATTAATATCACTGTTAGATAATAATTACTAAACATAATGATAATTATTAATAAGTGGGAACTTTGAAGTAGCTCTAAAGAGTATTTTGCCAGCAAAGGATACTCTGTATATCTTATATCCAGTTATGACTACAAAAAAAGGGGGGGCGTATTTTTATAGTATAAAAATATATCTATACGTGAACAAAGAAATTCTGTCTGAGCTTTGCCATCTAGAGAGCTCCAAAGAGTCAGACAGGAGAAAAAAGACTCTGTTCAGTCAAGTGACCTTCATCCCCCAGCGCATCTGGCACTCAGAGGCTCATCAAGTCAGTTCTCCGGGCCTCGGTTTCCCAAACAGTAAAGTGGTTGAACAAGACTAGCTTTCTCTGTGGTTCAATGAAAACTAAAGCCAAAGGAGAAACCTTTATTGCCTGCCACAGTGGCTATAAGAACAAACCTCTGCATGATTCCGTAGCAGGGAGGACGGAAGAGCTATATGATGACATGCGTAGCCTTTAGCAGATGCTAAATATGGAGCTGGGAGAGGAGGGCGGGGGGGAGGAGCTCTGGTCCAGGCTAAAGCGATACCCTATATAGACATGACAGACCATCTTCAGAAGGTGTGTCACATGTGCCTGAGATAGAGCCACTCTGGGTCACATTATCAGTGTGGAAGGCTCATGAGCTTGATTTCAGTGGGACTTCTCCTAAAGAGGTTACCAAGTGAGAAACAGGAGCAGGATTTCAGTGATATTTCACAAGTGGCTACCTGGAGGGATGCCTCAATCATGTGTCTCTCAGAACAGAAGAGTTACGGAGAGTGACTTCAGATAGCGCCATGAGCAACCCTTGTAGGACTTAGAGCAGACTGGAATTTAGGAACCTCCCATCCCCGGCACCTCTCAGGTCTCAATAACTTGATTTCTCATCCCTTTCTCCTCTTTTCGCCGTTTTCACAGAAAGGATGCCTTCACAGGCCCCTGTGGTTCACACACAGAGAGAGGACAGAAAGGAAGCTTCATCCTGCAAAGGCAGAGGTGTAGTGAAGGCCCAAAGGCAAAGGACAGGGAGGGCTTAGGGATGAGCTCTCGTCCATTTCATCTGCTGGAGAGCTGAGGACTGTCCAGGAGGAAACCCTCAATTCTCATCCCAACTAACAGATCCCCACTCTTCACTCTCCCTCTGTCTTCAGATACACTCTGTGCCTCTCTATTTGCCTGGAAAGACCTGCCCTTCACTCACCACCCCCCAACTCTCATCTCTTCTCGAAAAATCTTCTTTGATCACCTAACCCACTGGTAGACCAGGTGCCCCCTCTGTGTGGCCATACTAACCCCCACTCCTCGTACCTCTAACATCATCATCATCATCGCACTCTGCTGAAATGTTGGTCCTCTTGTGTTTATCCCTCATCTGTGAAAATGGAATTAGATCTACCCACCTTCCTCACAGGGTGCTCCTAAGGTTCAGTGGAAATATATAACAAATGGCAATAATTTGTGCTTGGACTCTCACAAGACTTTGTACATTTGGAAATACTCTCTTATTTGTTATGTTAGAAAGCCCCTTCAGAACAATAGAGCACAATATAAAACTAAGGTGAAATTACTACTATTATTAACCAAAAATTATTATAGTAGTTTTTAGGTTATCTGGACTTTATGAGGTGGCTTACTTCAAAATGCTGATGGAATCCTCAGCTGTTTTCTTTTTTCAAAAGTATGAACCCGTGGTTTGTCCCCACATGTAAAAATTAGTTCAAAATGGATCAAAGACCTAAGTGTATGACCTGAAACAAAAAATTACATAGACGAAAACATAGGTACTAAGCTTATAGACCGTGGTCTTAGATAAAGTTTTATGAATTTGACCCCAAAAACAAGAGAAGTAAAGGCAAAAATAAATGAATGGGACTATATCAAACTAGAACGCTTCTGCACAGCAAAAGAAACCACCAACAAAACAAAAAGGCAACCGACCAAATGGGAGAAGATATTTGCAATCAGCTTTGACAAGAGATTAATATCCAAAATATATATATTTTTTAAAAACTCATACAACTCAACACCAAACAAACAAACAATCCAATTTAAAAATGGGCAGAGTACCTAAAAAGGCACTTCTCCCAAGATGACATACAAATGACCAACAGATATATGAAAAGATGCTGAACTTCACTAGCCATTATGAAAATGCAAGTCAAAACTACAATGAGATATCACCTCACACCTGTTAGAATGGCTATTATCAACAAGACAAGCAATAACAAGTGTTGCAGGGGTTGTGGAGAAAAAGGAACCATCATTTACTGATGGTGGAAATGTAAACTGGTACAGCCACTATGGAAAACAGTATGGAGGGTCCTCAAAAAATTAAGAATAGAGTTACCATATGTCCCAGCAATCCCTCTCCTGGGTATCTACCCCAAAATTTTGAAATCATTTATTAGCAAAGATATATGCACCCCTATGTTCATTGCATCATTATTCATGGTGACCAAGACATGGAGATCACCAAAGTGTCCAGTGATAGAGGATTGGGTAAAGAAGATGTGGCACATGTTTACAATGAAATACTACTCAGCCATAAAAAATATGAAATACTGCCATTTGCAACAACATGGATGGACCATGAGAATATTACGCTATGCAAGTCAGAAAAAGCTAAGAATCATATTATTTCATTTATATGTGGAATATAAAACTGAAACTTATAGATACAGACAACAGTGTGGTGGTTACTGAGGGGTAGTAAAGGATAAAGGAGGCTAACTATATGGTGATGGAAGATGATTTGACTTTGGCTGGTGGGCACACATGCAATGTACAGATCTTATATCATGGAAATGTACACTTGAAAGCTATATAATCTTATTAACCAACTAGAGGCCCGGTGCACGAAAATTTGTGCACTCAGGGGCGGGGGTCCCTCAGCCCGGCCTGCACCCTCTCGCAGTCTGGGACCCCTTGGGGGATGTCCACCTGCCAGCAGTCAGACATCCCTCTCACAGTCCAGGAGCCCTCACTCCTTACCGCCCACCTGCTCGCTGCTCCTTAGCGCTGCCTCAGAGGTGGGAGAGGCTCCGGCTTGGAGTAATAACATTTAGAGACGGTTATTCTTTTTTAATGTTAAGTTGCATAGCATGATGATTCTCTTTCCTGGGAAGAAAAGAAACACAATGAAGTTCCCGACAGCCCCCCCGCTTCTGGCTTCTGGCTTAGAGGCACTCCCCTGTGGGAGTGCACTGACCACCAGGGGGCAGCTCCTGCATTGAGCGTCTCCTCCTGGTGGTCAGTGCGCATCATAGCGACTGGTCGTTCGGCCGTTCGGTTGATTTGCATATTACCCTTTTATTATATAGGATGTCTCCCCAATAAAAAAGAAATAAAGTAAATGTGTTCCTTTACATTTAAGATTCTTCTGATCTTAAGTGAAAATAAAGAAATATTATTAAAAAATATATACGAGCCCATGGCAGCCATTGGCCACGGGTGGCCTGTCCAGTGCAGAGAGTACATCTAAATGCCTGCTCCTCCAAAGCGCTTTGGGCAAAGGTCCTTCACTGGCAGCAGCCAATTCATTAAGGAAAGTGATTCTGCTCTAACCGGTTTGGCTGAGTGGCCGGAGCGTCAGCCTTCAGACTGAAGGGTCCTGGGTTCGATTCCGGTCAAGGGCACATGCCCAGGTTGCAGGCTTGATCCCCAGTGAGGGGGGGGGGCATGCAGGAGGCAGCCAATCAATGATTCTCATCATTGATGTTTCTATCTCTCTCTCCCTCTCCCTTCCTCTCTGTGAAATCAATAAAAAATATATTTTTAAGTGATTCTGTCATAAATCTAATGCATTTAGATGATTAGGAAATCGGCATGCTCCTCAGCAGCTCATCTCCGCCATCAGCGACCCCTGCACAGCCCGGCAGGAGCACCACGGCAGGAGCGGCCTTGCTCGGGACGGCGAACCCAGGGAGCTCCCCATCTGGCGGGGGGGGGGGGGGGGGGGGGGGGGGCTGTCGGGAACTTCATTGTGTTTCTTTTCTTCCCAGGAAAGAGAATCATCATGCTATGCAACTTAACATTAAAAAAGAATAACCGTCTCTAAATGTTATTACTCCAAACTCTTACTCAGTTTTTATTCTCTGATAAATATGCACTTGTATCCATCTTCTAAACACATCTTCAGATTTTTTAAAAATTATTTTCAACATAGCCTACACACTTGCCAGGCTTGAGACAAATCGCTTTCCGTTGTTTCAAAAATTCACAACTGCACAGTCCATTCCCCATTGCTAGCAGCGTCTTTGAGCTGGTTCTGGTATTTCATCATAATTAACAACTGTGCCATTTTATACACACACACACACACGCAAGCCATATATGGACAATTTTCTTAGGGAACATATTCACAAATGTGGCATTACAGGGCCAGTGGGTCATTCTGTGACTTTTATTTACATTATTGAGCATTTTCCAGGGGTTGTACCAAATATTTCATATGTATTTTTCATTAGTTGTTTTATTTGTTTAAAGAAAAACACACCATTTGTCTAGGGCTTCCCACGTGGCAGGCCACTGTAACAGATCCTGAGGCACAATAGTGAAGGAGGTAGCTGCTTTCCTCGTGGAGATTACCATTCCACAACTACAGACTTCAGGGGGTGAGAATCTTGCCTACAGTCACATAGTGCAAAGTTCCAGGCGTCTCCAAACTACGGCCCGTGGGCCACAAGCGGGTGTTTTTGCCGTTTTGGTTTTTTACTTCAAAATAAGATATGTGCAGTGTGCATAGGAATTTGTTCACAGTTTTTTTTTTAAACTATAGTCCGGCCCTCCAAAGGTCTGAGGGACAGTGAACTGGCCCCCTGTTTAAAAAGTTTGAGGACCCCTGTAACAGTCTGACTCCAAAGCTGCAGCGAGTCCCTGTGTCACCCACACACCATAATTCCCCACGGCCCTGCCCAGCGCATCTCAGATAAAGCTACGCTTCCCTATGCAAACCCATTTTCAAGACACTTTTTCTTAGCCATCCCTTCCAACCAGGTCCCTGCTGCTCCTACAAATAAACCAGTTCTTCATTTGTTACAAGAATTGTGCTATTTCTTCACCTGGAAGCTGGTTCCACAAGTGTGTTTAGTGCGAGAATTCATCAAGCTGTGGACCCACGGCGCGTTTGCTTTTCTGTCTGTAGATCAAACTCCAGTAAAAGTATTTTTAAAAATAAGGTTACTGCCTTTTCAAGGAACATCTTCTCAAGTATTGTTTTATCTTGTTTCCTCTTGCAAAAGTTCATTTCACTAATTCTCAACCCTACTTTAAACCCTCCGTAGAGTGTTTGTAATTGCTACAAATAATGATTAAGTTTCCTCTCGAAATCACAAAAGGAAATCACTTTCCAATCAGTTGTTGTTTTTTATGCACAGATCATCCCAATTCTAAATGGACTTTGTTCTGAAAGTCTGCTTGCAAGATGCTGGTTTGCAACTTTTAATACATATTCTTCAGAGTCAAAGATCTAAGCAATGTTGACAGTCCTAAACCTAAAGCCTATTTAACCCCATCATAGTCTAATTAAAACGTAGTCACCAAGCCCTGAGCTTTCTATTTATCACCCTTGAAGCCTCTCTGAGCTTGATCCCTGTGCCTCCCACCCCCAGGCCAAGCAGGGACGGTGGCACCCTTCCCCTCCTCTGTTCCAGCCACCCTGCCCTAACTGGTCCCTTCCACTCCCAGGAGCACAAGAATCCATTGTCACCAAAAGGTCTAGAGTTCTCACCTTGTCCAAGTACAGAGCCAAAAACAATGGACAGCCAGTCAGTCAACTGCCCGGGTGCCATTAAGGATCAATGGGGAAGAAAGGAGGGACATTTGTAATACTTTCAATAATAAAGATAAACTTTTTTTATTTTAAAGGGAGACACCAGAACCTCACCTCTAAACTAAGGTGATTGGGAAAAGTAGTTACCATAGCTTCTCTCAAAGTAATGGCAGGAATATTCTGAAAAACTGCTTGGAGTCAAGAGTGCAGCCCGCACTGGGCATGTTCAGAAAAAGGGTCAGGTAGTCTCTGAGCCTCTTGCTAAGGAATGTGAATTTCCTTCACCCAGGGACTCATATTTTCTCAGTTGGCTATGCATGTTTGGGGCCCAAGCTGAATTGTTTTAGGAAAGAGAGCAAAGAAGCATACTAGGTGTACTGGTTGATAATGCGGATTTTTTTCAATAGATGGAGTTACACATATGTTGCTATATATGCGATTAGATATGTATGCTATTTTGTTGTATTGACAATAAGCTTCAAAACTTCATATGTCAAATTTGCTGAAGGTGTTAACATCATAGATATTTTTACACTTAAAAATGTCAAATTTCGTGCCAAAAAAAAGAGCATTTGCGGGAAGTTTCAATTCATTACTTTATTTTGAAGAAAAGTGCCGCTGAATACTTCGGGAAGCTTATGGTGAACATGTTCCATCTCAAGATACTTGTGAATGCTGGTTTAAATGCTTTAAAAGTGATGATTTCGATGTGAAAGACAAAGAACGTCCAGGTCAACCAAAAAAGTTTGAAGACCAACAATTACAAGCATTATTGGATGAAGATGCGTGTCAAACTCAAAAACAACTTACAGAAAGATTAAACGTTGCTCAGCAAACAATTTCCGATCATTTACAAGCAATGGGAAAGGCTTTAAAGGAAGGAAAATGGGTGCCACATCAACTGAACTAAAGACAAATGGAAAACCGTAAAGTCATCAGTAAAATGTTGCTTCAACGGCAGGAAAAAAAAAGTGTTTTTTGCATTGAATTGTGACTGGTGATGAAAAGTGGATTTATTTTGAGAATCCCAAATGCACAAAATCATGGGTTGATCCAGGTCAACCATCAACATCGACTGCTAGGCCAAATCACTTCAGAAAGAAGACAATGCTCTGCATTTGGTGGGATCAGGAAAGTGTGGTGTATTATGAGCTTCTAAAACCAGGTGAAACCATTAATACTGATCGCTAGTGACAACAAATAATCAATTTGAACCACGCTTTGATCATGAAACGACCAGAATGTTCCAGAAGACACGGCAAAGTAATTTTGCTTCATGATGACGCACCATCACACACTTCAAAACCAGTTAAACACAGGTTAAAAGATCTTGCCTGGGAAGTATTAACCCACCCGTTATAGTCACCAGACCTCGCTCCTTCAGATTACCACTTGTTCCAATCAATGGCACACGCGCTTTCTGAGCAGCACTTCAAAACGTACGAAGAAGTGGAAAATTGGGTCTCTGAATGGTATGCCTCAAAACAAGAAAAGTTCTATTGGGATGGTATCCACAAATTGCCTGAAAGATGGGGAAATGTGTAGCTAGCGATGGACATTACTTTGAATAAAGCACTTTTGATGTTTCTCTTGAAATTATCGTGTTTTCTTTGATTACAAATTCCGCTATTATTAACCGGTACACCTGGTATACATGCATATCTAACCGTTCTATGATGTAATGATGCAGTAAAGCAAGGTTGCCAAACTGGCTCACTCAACCATGGGCAAACCCACCATCTGTTTCTGTGTGGCCCATGAATAAAATGGTCTTTACTTTCTTAATGATTAAAAAATATCAAAAGAGCAATATTTTGTGACATATGAGTATTATATGAAATTCAAATTTCAGTGTCCATAAAATAACATTTTATTGGAACACAGCTATGCTCTTTCGTTTATGTATTGTCCTATGGCTACTTTCATGCTACAATTCAACGTTGCAACAGAGACTTTATGGCCTTGTGTGTAAAGTCTAAAATATTTACTATCTGGCCCTTTACATAAAAAGTTTGACAACTCTTGCTATATAAACAAAGGTACAATGAGTGGCCAGATTATTATGATTTCTGAACGCATAATAATCTGGCCACTCAGTGTATATCCTATATAATAAAAGGCTAATATGCAAATTGTCCCCTTGACCAGGAGTTCGACCAGCAGGCAGGCCAGCCAACAGCCCATGTCCCCTCCCCCTGGCCAGGCTGGCCGGACCCCACCCATGCACAAATTCATGCACCGGGCCTCTAATACACACACACACACACACACACACACACACACACACACACACACACACACTGAGTGGCCAGATTATTATGCATTCAGAGATCATAATAATCTGGCCACTCAGTGTAATTCAGAGTAGGAAAGAAAACTCAAACTCTGGGGTCAGGCAGCTTAGGTTTGCCTCCAATGTCTGTGACTTACTGTGTGACCTTGGGTAAATTGCTTAACCTCTCTGACGTTCAGTCCATTGTCAATAGAAGAAGTATAGCATAGTGATTAAGGATTCTGGGAACATGCTGCCTCCCAGCTCCATTAACTACTGGCTGTGTGACCTCATGAAAGTTACTAAACTTGGCTTTTCAACTGTAAAAAGAAAATAATGATAGTACCTATCATACAGGTTTGTTGTACAGGATTAAATGGGTTAGTGCATGTAAAGCACATAGAATGATGCCTGGCCCGGACTGAGTACTATGGAAGTATTTCCTGTTATTATTCACCTGAAGGGCTGTTATAAGAACTAGTGTATGTCCAAACAGTGCCTGGAACAAAACAGACACAAACAGTAACTGCTATGATGATGTTGTTATAAACCAGTACTATCAAACCCAGAAGAGGGATCAACAAACTCTCTGGAGGTGGGAGAAAGGAGTGGTGGTTAGGGAACCCTATGTTTAAAAAGTGTAAAGGATTCCACATCTACACAATGGAATACTACGCTGCTGTAAATAAGAAGGAATTCTTACCATTTGCAACAGCATGGATGGAACTGAAGAGCATTATGCTAAGTGAAATAAGCCAGTCAGTGAAAGATAACTATTACATGTTCTCACTCATTTGTGGAATATAAAGAACATTATAAACTGATGAACAAAAATAGATACAGAGGCAAAGAAGCATCGAACAGACGGTCAAACTACAATGGGAAGGCAAGGGAGGGTTGGGGTGGGGGAGGTAAGAGATCAACCGAAGGACTTGTATGCATGCATATAAGCATAACCAATGGACCCAAGACACTGGGGGTGGGGGGTGAGGGCGTGTGCGGGGGGGGGGGGAGCGGGGGGAGTAGGGGAAGCTGGGGGGAAGTCAATGGGGGGAAAAAAGGAGACATATGTATTACTATTTGTAATACTTTAAACAATAAAATTAAAACATTTAAAAAAAAGGTGTAAAGGATACTCTTGAAATTACCTACACTCTTAACTTCCTAGCCGGTATAATTACCCCCACTAACTTCTCTTGGTCCTCTTTGCCCCAATTCTGCAGAATTAGCTCTTTGCAAAAGAGCAAAAAGTCATAATGAAAATAACTTAAAAGAAAAGAAACTCAGGAGTGAAAATGCATTACACACACAAGACCAGATCACAAATCAAAGTATCCCTGAGAGCGAGAAAGACCCTCTGCCCCGCAGGTCTTTCTGTCTGACGCGGCGAGGGGCAGTTTCTGCTTCAGGATTGGATGTTCTCTCCTGAGACTGAAAGTAGCTCCCTGTCTGAACTTTACTGACGGTGAAACTATGAAATCTGCCTGACGTCTGGGTGGGCCTCCACCACACCCCAGGGACTCCCCACCTCTCCTCCCCAACCCCCGTGCCAGAACCACCACCCCCATCATCATCCACTACACATACCCAAGCCACCCGTGGGGGGCGGCACTCGCTCTCTTATTTGCTGAAATGAGACTGAGGACGTCCTCCCCACTCTGGCTAATGTCTCTCCTCATTTCTCTGGACGATTTCTATGCACCTTTTTGTCCTGATTATAAAAATAATACATACACGTCAGAGAACATTTTGAAGACACAGAACTATCAAAAGGAGCTAAAGCAAAAAACCAACTACCACCTAGAACCAAAAGCGGTAAGATATTAGTGTACCTTTTCCTGTTTCTTTTTTTCAGTGCGTTATTTTTTCAAAGCTAATACCATGCTTTATATATGTTTGGCATCTTGCTTTTTTATTTAACATTTATCTCATAAATATTTCCTATGTCATAAAGATTCGTCAAATATAATTGTAATGTCTGTATAATATGAATGTAGCATTTTTTATTTAACCAATTGCCTATTGTTGGACATTTAAATTGTTTGTAATTTTTACCATATTAGTCATGAGCAAATATTTTGAAAATAACTTTGCATAAATACAAATTATTTCTTTAGTACAAATAGATATGAGTGCAATTTACTGGAGCACAAAAGATCAAAATGTTGGACCAATTTATATTCCATAAGCCATGTACAAGAGTATTCATTTGATCATACTACCAACTACCAATGGGTATAATATTTGCCCATTTGATCTGTTTTCACTTGCATTTCATTTATGTCTAGTGAAAATTAAAATTCATCTTTTCATTGACTACATTTTTTTCTTTTGTAATTCATCTGTTCTACCTAGTTTTCTAGCAAGGTAATCATCATTTTTTAATAATTTTTAAATATCTTTTTAAAGATTAAGGACATTAATCCTTTCTTGGTTAAATAAATGCGTTGCCACTTTTTATATCTGTATTTTATATTCTCGGAACTCCCCAAATTCCTGGCACTCCCCCAACATTGAGAACCACTAAACAGAATGTAAAATAGCACATCCCCTGATGTGGAAAGAAACAGCATAATTAGATGAAAAGGTCGTCTAGTTCAACCCACTCATTTCCCCACGAGGAAGAAGTGGTTTAGCTACTGGGGGCTGACTCGAGGCCAGAAACTGGATCGGCTGAGTCAGCATTCTTTCCATCTACACAGGATTTTTTCAAATACTGTATATTACATCTACATTTTCTTGCCCACACTTAATTTCCTTAATATTTTAAATACAAAGCACATATAGATAGCTTAGATAGGTATTTCAAATTGGTGACTTTTTACTCAAAAGAGAGCTCCCCGTTTTAACAGAAAAATACTTTCTTTCTCATGAACTTCCTTTGGGAGGTAGATCACCTCTCTTTAGGGGCAATCATTAAGCCTTCCAACATTCTCTAGAATTAAAATAAACCCTAATTTACAAATCACTCAAACTGCAAAAGGCAAGGTATTTTGCTCTAGATATTTAGCCTAGAGCCCTGAATACGATAAGCCGATTTGGTCTCAAGTTCAATGTATAAAATTGCCAATATTCCATCGTTTGCAAAGAGCCCAGGTTGTGGTGTTGGGGTCTCAGTTCGATGCTCCTCTCCATCGCTGATTAGCAGTATAACTCTGAGCAAGTCACATAACCAGAACCACAAAATGTGGGTAATGTTGCATTAGTTTGTAGGATTTTTAAGGCAATGCAAAAGAAGCTCTCCCCCATGCCCAAGGGAGTGCCGGGCCCTTCAGAGATAAGAATAACAATAAAAGCTCACATGGTACTTAGCATTGGTCCGACACTGTTGGAAGTTCTTCATGAAAGCTCATTAATCATAACCACAGTACTATGTGGTCAATATCATTGTTCCCTCATTTTATAGCTGAGGAAACTAAGGTACAGAATTAAAGTAACCTGCCGAAGGTGACAGCTAGTGAGGAGAGCTGACGGGGTTTGAAGCCCAAGCCCATTTGCAATGCCATCTCCACCTCTCCTCCCTGCCTCTCACCTCGGGGAAGCCTGCCAACCTTTGCAACCTGGATGAAACTAAGCAATCAGCTATTGAAGCATCCATCTTATATAAAAACTGCTGTTTGGAAATTTTAACCCTGCTATTTGGCTTCTGTAAATGCTTGCTTGCTTAAATAATAAGGAAAAGGAGACTACTCCCACTTCAGAGAGGCCATTAAACCTTCCCCGGACGAAGTTATCAGTGCGGGCACCAGGCCAGGCCTTTGGTTGAGGTCTCAAGGCCCCAGCACATAGGGGCTCTTTAAGAACTTGCAAAGAGGGCCGGAAACACCCCATATTTGGGAGACAAAGGAGGTAAAAACACATAAATAGGGAAAGTTCCTCCATGTTGGGGCCCAGAATTTGAGAGACATTTTCCTCCGAACCAGCGCGTAATAACTGTAATTCCATCTCTCTAAGTGTTGCTTGGTTCTTCTCCGGTTTTCTGTAACATTATGATCTGAATGTTTGCATGTCCCTAAAATTCATATGTTCAAACCAAACCCCCAGGGCCCTTTGGGAGGTGAGCGTGGCGCCCTCATAAATAAAGTTAGTGCCCTTATAAAAGGGACCCCAAAGACCTCCTAGCACCTTCCACCATGTGAGGACATAGTGGAAAAGTGCCATCTGTGACTCAGGGATGGAGTCCTCACTAGACATCACATTGGCACAGGCCATAATCT
This sequence comes from Eptesicus fuscus, assembly GCF_027574615.1. Classification (NCBI taxonomy): domain Eukaryota; kingdom Metazoa; phylum Chordata; class Mammalia; order Chiroptera; family Vespertilionidae; genus Eptesicus; species Eptesicus fuscus. Next base: position 92,952,828 of record NC_072474.1, read on the forward strand.
TAGATTTCCCAGCCCCTAGCACTGAGAGAAATACATTTCTGTTGAAATAAATTCCAGTCTATGACATTTTGTTATAGATGCCCACGCAGACGAAGACACAATCCTAAAATAAAGGCTGGGACTGGAAAGAGGTTTTTCAGCTGGTGGGTGATTTCCTTCCTACTCCAGGCCTGGTTTCTAACAACATTTGAAAATATATCCCTTAGGCAGATGTCATCTTGCAATTTAACAGAATCCAGCTACATACTTGGTGTATTTGCCACCCAGAGTCAAATTTCAATTTTTAAAAGTATTTTTCAAATGCAGTAAAATATTTCATGTATGAACTAAAACTTGCAATTATCAATCAAAATATTACACATGGTAGTTTGCACTCTACTTCACCGTTTTCCATTCAAACACAAAACTCCAAAAGGTCACATAGAATAACAGAATTGAAAGAAATCAAGTTCTGTTTCATAGGCTCTATAATCATGGTGCTATTATTCTTTATTTCTAACCTACAGTTTAAACTCAGGAATGTGTACGGAGTGCCACAGGGTTGGGAACTGCAATTGGATCTCGAGGTCACCACTAGGAATTTACTGTGACTTTATTACTGCCAGTTCATGGGGATTGGGGGGATAAGGACACATATGTAATACCTTCATCAATAAAGACATTTTTTTTAAAAGCAGACCCATATTGGTGTTACTGTTGTTTTTAAATTCTTGACGAAACCGGTTTGGCTCAGTGGATAGAGCGTCGGCCTGCGGACTCAAGGGTCCCAGGTTCGATTCCGGTCAAGGGCATGTACCTTGGTTGCGGGCACATCCCCAGTAGGGGGTGTGCAAGAGGCAGCTGGTCGATGTTTCTCTCTCATCGATGTTTCTAGCTCTCTATCCCTCTCTCTTCCTCTCTGTAAAAAATCAATAAAATATATTTTAAAAAAAAAATTCTTGACAGATAATGCACTCCCTTAATGCCTTCACTAGGGTGGACCCCTTCTACCGACCTGCCCGTGTGGCATGCCCTTTCCAGTAGCTATTAAAATTTTATTTATTTATTTTTGTTAATCCTCACCTGAGGATATTTTTTTCATGGATATTTAGAGAGTGGAAGAGGGATGAGTGAAGGGAGCGGGGAGAGAGAGAGAGAGAAATGTTAATGTGAGAAAGACACATCAATTGGTTGCTTCCAGGCATTGAACCTGCAACCCAGGTGCATGTCCTTGACCGAGAATCGAACCTGCGACCCTTCGGTGCTCTGGCCAATGCTCTAACCACTTAGAAACACTGGCCAGAGCACTATTTACATTTTAAAAGCATATACCTTTTAATCTGGAAACATCCAATTCTTTAGACACATTGTCCTATTGTACCTACACAAGTAGTCAAGACATATGTGCAAGAATTCTCCTTGCTGCATTATTCATAACAGCCAAAAAAAGAACGGGGGGTAACTGAAAGGTCCACCAAGAGGCAGTGGTTAAATTAATTCTGCCCTGTCCATCCAGTAGAGTCCAATACAGCATTAAACAGAGTTAACTCAGCCCGTATGTATTGAGCAAGGAGGGTACCCATGACATTATTAGCCACTGAATAAAAACAAGCAGTTGGAAAATTTGGTAAAGGGTCCCATTTGTGTAGAAAAATAAACAGACAAGCCTGGTCTGGTCACCAGAATGCCCAGGAAGACATTGGTCCAGGCAGAGGCAACGTGTCAGTGCGAGGGTGGGCAAATGCAGGCTCGCTGTGAATTCTCAGCTCATCTTACACATGTCCCTCTATCGATAAAACTATATGGCAGTTACTCCCTAATTTGTCTAAGGGAGAAAAAGAACAAAGAGAAATAAGCTAAAAACACAAGCTTGTACAGCCTTTCGTGGGTTTTTTAAATCCCCTTTTGGAATATAGATTCCTGTTCTTTCCACATTGATTATAGTATAGATATCACACATAGCAGTGAGAGTAATGATCTTCCTAGATGCTCCGCTTCTGATCAAGGACTCTGGAAGAAACAAATTCATCACAGCTCTGCTACTCCATGGGGACTCTAGAGCAAAATCCTTGTTTTAACTGTTTAATTCAATGCTCATGCACAATATTCTATTGACATTAAGTTCCAAATTCTATAGAAGTCTGGGGGGAAAAAAGTCAGGATAGCTGCCTAATTTAATTGGCTTTAAACTAGACCTACTTTGAAAGAGCCTAATGGGGACAGAAGATAATAAAAAATGTTAATATAGCTTAGACTGAGCCTACAGGTTTTAAATTTTTTCCCCTTTACTTGGTTAATAATGTCTCTGACCCTCACTTTTTTCTTTCTCTCTATTAGAAGAAATGACTTCATGGGGAGAGGTAATAGGATAGCCATGTAGAGGCAGAAGGCATGGCTGTACTTCATCATAATAAGGTCCCATATAGCCAGGAGCTTAGTGAATAAAATCCTAAATTAGAGAGGGGGAAAAGCAACATTCTGCATACAAATGACCTCACACTCAGCTTCATCCCACACAAAAAATTAAAATTTAAATGGACACGTGCTATAATAAAGGCAAATGCAAAATGCCAAGAGAACACTCAGGACAGTGATTGTATCTTTGAGAGCAGTCAAGGAGGAGGGGAGTGACATTTGAATTGGGTTTTGGAGGAGGAAAAGAAAGTGGGAGTGGAGGACCTAATTCAGAAAGAGGAAGTGGCCAGTACCCAGGTGTGCTCGTGGGAACGGTCTGTGTATCTGGAGGGTTGAGAGTTGGCTTTTGTGGCTAAGGCACAAGTGGGAGATGATCTTGGAAAGGGGCACTGGGGCCAATTTGTAAAGGGCCCTTTACTCCATGTCAAGTATAAAATAACCTCCATCCATGCCCTAGCTGGTTTGGCTCAGTGGATAGAGCCTGCAGACTGAAGGGTCCCAGGTTCAATTCTGGTCAAGGGCACATGCTGGGTTGCAGGTTCAATGCCCAGTAGTGGGTGGGGGGCGTGCAGGGGGCAGCCAATCAATGGTTCTCTCTCATTATTGATGTTTCTATCTCTCTCTCTCCCTTCCTCTCTGAAATCAATAAAAAGATACTAAAAAAAAACAACCCTCCATCTAGCCATCCTTCATTACCTTTCTCCTCTCCCCATCCCCATTTCACCCAACCATTGCTGCAATCTCTCCAGACTATGTAACGCCCCCCAAACTCTCCCTGCCTTTCCTGAATCAATAGCCTTAAGTGTGCTGTTCTCATCTCCTGAAATATGATCTTCCCTGCTCTGACTCTTCCTGGTAAAGTTCTCTGTGTCCCAGCTCAAATGTCACCTCCTCCAAGAAGCCTCCCAGGAGCTCCCAGTAAGCATTATTTTTCTCCCTTATTTGAGCTCACATACTCTCTTTGAGTGTTTGTACATTTACATTGTTGACTAGTTAATACATGCCTACAGGAAAAGTCAGAGTACAGAAGTGGAAAATGTCTCCTTCCTATGCCTGCTACCCCCCAGGGCCCCAGGCCTTTTCCCAGAGGCAATCATTGCCTTAGGGTCTTATGCATTTTTCTAAAGCTGTTAATTATGACATCTATATATGAATGCATATGTGTAATTATCATACACACATATGTATACATACATATACACATGTATACATATATAATATATATAATATAAACTGCAGCATACTATACCACATTCCCTGATGCTTTTCTCAATAATATGTCATGAAAAGTTTTCCTTAGCTACAGATTTTGAGTTGCCTGATTCTAACTTCCTTTAGTACAGGACTAAGCAACTCCTCCTTTGCTATAGATAAATCTGAAAATATAAATATAAGACCAAACATGAATGGAAAGTCAGTATAGTAAGTAGAGGCAGCTTGCCATGGACAGAGCCTTGGACTGTGAGACGCAGGTTCAAATCCTAGCTCTATCGTTAACTATGTGACTTTGCTCACACCATTTAGCCTCTCCAGACTTCAATTTTCTCATCTGTAAAATTAGGCACTGAATCTGATTGGCTCTAAGGGCCCGTATGGTGCTAATACTTCATGTTTCTATGAAAGCAGTGCTATCACAAGCTGCTTTGAGAGCAGATGTTAACAGAGAAGAGGGTGAGGGGGGCAGACAGCTCACAGTTCCTGCCACAAGTGACCTTTCCCAACTCACAGGCTTTTCCTCTTGCCTTGCCTGGCTTGTCCTTCCTTCTCCACCCCCTACCTTGACTCAGGGGCTAAAAAGCCTCAGCATGGGCTCATTACTCAAGGGAATCACAAGGATCCTCCCAGCGGGTGTCTGATTTCAAGACTGTGTTCAGTAGCAACCATCTCAGTTTTACACAAGATAGAAACAGAATCCGGACCTCTGCCTGGCCAGCGTGGCTCAGTTGGTTGAGCATCGACCTATGAACTAGGAGGTCACAGTTCGATTCCCAGTCAGGGCACACGCCCGGGTTACGGACTCCATCCCTGATGCGGGGTGTGCAGGAGGCAGCCTATCGAAGATTCTCTCATCATTGATGTTTCTACCTCTCTCTCCCTCCCCTTTCCTCTCTAAAATCAATTAAAAACAATTTTTTTTTTCAAAAGAATTCAGACCTCCTTTCCTGGGAACATGTCCCAGTCCAATTTAGACTTCACTGGCATAATTTGTGACAGAGAGAACTGAGTGACTTGGAGAGTTTTTCGAGACTGAATGGAGAAAACACCAGCCCATTTACAGACCTGGGCAGCAGAACCATTAGATGGCCAAGGTAGTCAAGAGGCACAAAGGTGATTGTCATTTAAGCCCCACAAAATCCCTCAGTTCTTTAAGGCATCCTCATGGCTTTCCTGGACAAAAAGGCAACTGCTGACCACATCACTCATGCCTCCCAAATGCCCACACCACAAACAGAAGTTCTCAGCCTGGTAGAGCATTTCCTACAACCTTTAAACAATTGAAAAAAATCCCTGACCAAATGTCCTTGGAGGAGCAACTAGTACAGGTCCTAGCACAGGGGGCTGCAGAAGAACCACCTGTTCTTGGCAGAGTGACTTGCAGCTCTCACTAGATTATCCATAGCTCCTGCCTGGAGTTTGATGTCCATCCTTTATGCCAACTCTCATGCCTCCCTCTACACAGCTATTATCAACATGTTTGAAACCAGGAGGCACAATTCCGTATTTGTTTCCAGCAGCGGGGACTTTCAGAAAACACACTCCTTGTGGAATTGATTTGCCGTTTATTCATTTTTGCCTTCATTTGTCTCCACATTTTAAATACAAGACAACTTGCCACACAGGATAACCTTTCAAAAGAGAAACACACACACACACACACACACACACCTCCTTTATCATTGAATTCCTTACTATCTTAGAAAAATATTTAATAATGTGGGAAAAGTTATATGACAACAACTTTTTTTTCAAGTTACATGAAAAAAAAGCAAGTCAAAATAGTATATGCAATACGATCTTGATTTTCAATAAAACTAGAGAAAGGAGAAAGACACTACACCAAGATGTTAACAATGTTTTTATTGGTGCAATTACATACGTGTGTTTTTTTTAATTTTTGGTGCTTTTGTATATTTTTCAAATTTTCTTTCTATTACATACTGCTTTTATAACAAGAAAAGTTGTCAATACCAGTAACATGATTCTTTGTCAAAGGAAATATAATTATGTCCTGCAGTTCCTTCCTGGGTAGCAGTAGCATTCACGGTATCACTTGGACAGTCACTTTCAAGAAAGTGTTGCAAGCCAAAACCAGTTTGGCTCAGTGGATAGAGCGTCGGCCTGCAGACTGAAGGGTCCCAGGTTCGATTCCGGTCAAGGGCATGTACCTTGGTTGCAGGCACATCCCCAGTAGGGTGTGTGCAGGAGGCAGCTGATTGATGTTTCTAACTCTCTATCCCTCTCTCTTCCTCTCTGTAAAAAAATCAATAAAATATATATATTTTTAAAAAGTGTGGCACAAGAGGCCTGGCTCTGACTAAGGAAATGACCCTGAGCAATTCCAGCGCCTCCCTCCTGCCCCAGTCATCTCGTCTGTCAGGTGAGCAGTTCTCACTGGACCCATAAGTCCCTCTCTCACTCAGTCTGGTCCTCTGCACAGCAGGGCTCTTTCAGAAACCACTCAAGTAAAAAAAAATTTTTTTAAGAAAAAATAATGGGAATATTTCAGTGATTTGGATTGTGCTCACAGCGTCGTACTCAGCATGCTAGAAAAATTCCTGTGGGACTAAGATCCTAAGAGAAGGAATTTCTTGTATAATAGAAATGGGTGCCACTGGTAGGAGATGAGGGAACCTCTTTCCTTTTGTCATTGAGTACCAGAATGGCCAGGAACATGCTTTAACCTAGGGGTCACTGGCTCACTTCCTCCTGACGGTCTTGTGAATGAGATCAGAAGGCAGAAGTCCATTCGCCAAGATCCTCCCTCCACTGACAATGACTGAAAAAACACAGCCAAAGTATGATTCTCAGACTGGCTTGTTTTCTGTTTCTATAGCTGATCAACCCTCTTCTTTCTGATTCATCCCTCTTCATGTAAACACAGGCTCTCGGGAGATAACTCTCTAAGTCACCTTCATGTATTAGGCTACCCTGGCCGAGCCTCAGTCGTACAAGCCCACCCAAAATCACTTTCAAGGTACAATAGTAAGTCATGTTGACCAATGTCACCCCAATAAATTTAAACTTTAAAAAAAGATACAATAGCAAAACTCCAAAAGGAGCCACCCTGGACATCAGCATTAGCCAACCTTCTTAAATCCTTAATCCCACTGTGAACTGAAATGCACCAGAAAAATCACCCCTTAACCTCATTCCACCTTCCTCTAAAACCACTTGTACATTATGCCTGTATCTTGTGTCACTCACATATGCCATGCAGACTCCATCAGAACGCTTCCTTCTGCTCTATCATCCCCAAAGTGTTTACCTAGTAAGGTTAAATTTGAAAACCTCCCAGCGAACTCTTCAGTGCTCCATTTCCCATGAGGCTTTGCTAGCATGGCCCTAGGGGTGTGTGTGTGTGTGTGTGTGTGTGTGTGTGTGTGCGCGCGCGCATACAGGCACTAGAAGGGTGAGACCCATACTAGCTATTTTTCTAAAATAAGGTCCCAAAAACTTCACTGTCATAGAATCAATTATCAGTGGGTAAACTATGTCCCCCCCTTTTTGCATCACTGGGCTCCTTTGAGATAAAGAGCTTCCTTGCTCTGTCACATGGAAGTCTGTTATCTCATCCTGCGGTAATATTCTTGTGGCTGAATCCCAGTGTCTTCTCAAGTATGAGTCATCATCACTGTTACTGAAAGCATCTGATCATCTCCCCCCAGCAAGATTCTTGATCTGGGATAATCAAGAGGCCCAGCTCAGAGAAACTCTCCCCACGGGGAGACGCAAAGGAAGCAGCTCCCTAACCCAGCAGCCGCAGCCGCCCATCCCTGCTGCTAAGGCTCCCGGCAAGAGTCTGAGAGGCTGTTGAAAATGTTTTCCTGCGCCCCTCATGGGGACAGTCTCCTTCCGAGGAAGAACCACAGAAACGATTTTTAAAGGCCTGGGATGACTCAGAAGCAGGGTCAGATTGGAGAAGCACTGTTATACAGCTACACACAGCTCTCTCAGACAGCTTTTCATTTGACCTTCACCATCTGGGAAGTAAGGATTATTATATTATTATCCTCATTTTACATGTAATGCAGCTTTGGCACAAATACACAAAAAACACAATCAGCTCAAACAAAACAAAACAAAACCTCTCTCCACTGTCTTTTTTATCTAGTATAAACAAAGCAATAGAACTACCAGAATTGATTAGCTCATAAACAATCATTTATGACATGGCTGTTTTCGAAACCTCTTTTGGTCTTTGTACCAACTATACAAGAGCTTGCTATGGCCCCAATATAACTTTCTCAAGACATCAGCCAATGTTTTCTTCATCACTTCATTTTGCCATTAAAAATAATACTGAAGATACTCAAGAGACATAACAACCATGTAATGGATGGACTTTGTTTTTTTGGTGTGTGTTTTTTTAAATATATTTTTATTGATTTCAGAGAGAGAGAGAGAGAGAGAGAGAGAGAGAGATAGAAAGAAATATCAATGATGAGAGAGAATCACTGATTGGCTGCCTCCTGCACGTCCCCCACTGGGTCTTGAGCCTGCAACCCGGGCATGTGCCCTGATTGAACATTGAACCATGACTTCCTGGTTCATAGGTTGAAGCTCAACCACTGAGCCACGCCAACTGGGCATAATGGACGGACTTTGGATACTGAATTCAATTATGAAAATATATTTTTGACACAATAAAAAAAATATGATCATGGATTGGGTATTAGAAGATTCCGAAGGATTACTACCAATTTTATTAGGTGGGATAATGGCAGCATGACCGTGTGAGAAAAATACTCCTGATTTTAGAGATGCATAACATGTATGCGTGAAGTGACATGATGTCTGGGCTTTACTTTAAAACATTTCAGAAAAAAAATAGATGAAATAAGTATGGCAATATCTTGACAATTGCTAGATTTGGGTGATGGGCATATGCGGCCTTTTAGATGTGTTCAAAATTTTTATTATAAAACAACTTTTTAAAAAATCAACAACCTCACTTCCCCAAAGTGCCATTTCCCCTTTGTACCAAGACACATTCTCAATGTTTATTAAAAAACAGCTTGCCCATAGCATAACTACATATCCGATACCCCCTGTATATCTGTTTTTTCTAATCTGTTCTTCAAATAGTTGTTTTGGTTTTTTTTTAAATCATTGTTTTTTCTTTAACTAATGGCCATGGAATAGACTTATAACAAACATTTGTTTATCTGAAATTCAAAATCTAACTGGCATTCTGGATTTTGTTTTTGTTTTATTAGCTAGATCTGGCAACCCTAGACAAGGTGTGGGGGGAAACCCTAATCAGGAGTCAGGGTATCTGGGTTCGATTTCATCTCTGCCCCTGGCCTTGGAACCAGGAGCAAGCTACTCACCTTTTCTGGACATGCCTTTCACCATTCATAAAGCAAGAGGGCTTCATTCCAGCTCAACATGCTATGGAATGTGGCTACTACTCTTATTCCGCAGATAGAAATACCTTTTCTTTTTTTTATTTTTTATTGATTTTTACAGAGAGGAAGGGAGAGGGGTGAAGAGCTAGAAACATCGATGAGAGAGAAACATCCATCAGCTGCCTCCTGCACACCCCCCACTGGGGATGTGCCCGCAACCAAGGTACATGCCCTTGACCGGAATCGAACCTGGGACCCTTGAGTCCGCAGGCCGACGCTCTATCCACTGAGCCAAACCGGTTAGGGCTAGAAATACCTTTTAATCAAGTACACCTAAGCAACCTCCTCTCTTCAAGGGGATATTAAGAGGGAAATTCATTAAAGCAATGTTGCCCCCCCCCCTCCCCGCCCAAAGCATCAGGCTGAGAAGCCAAGCCATCCACAACATCATTTATTCAGTGCCTATGGGATCCCGGACCCTGGAGGAGGCACTAGCATTTTGTCCTCACCACAATCCCACATGGTAGACTATTATCCCCATGTTACAGATGCAACGACTGAGACACAGAGAAATTAAATAGCTCATCCCTGGCTAACTCCAAAGCCCTGAACTTTACATGCAGAGAGGCCTGGGCGCTGGGAGGCAGAACAGAACTGGTGGGCAGCTTCTAGCGCTTCAGGCGGGCCTTTTGGTTTTTCTCTTGTGCCTGAATCCTCACCACACTGGGCATATTTATGTTAAAACACAAATACAGTGGGTTTTACATTCTGCAAAGGCAGCAGAATTTCCAACTACTTATTGGCTCTCGTTTCATCTATTGATATTTATCGGTTTACTCTATTAATAAGCCAGCTTTTATTGATTGCTCCCTAGATGCACATCACTGACACTGGACAGGAGTCCCTGCTCTCCTGGATTCTAGCCTATTGTGGAGACAAGATACGGGTGCTTGAGTCGGACAACTAAAGGTAAAGACATTGGGTACGTCTAATTACTTAACTAGATAGACCAAAGAGTGAAAACAGGCCAGAAACACAATAGACTATAAAGAGGATGGAGGTGTGCATGGGCTGGGGGCCTTGTAAAGAACGTGGGGAGGAAGCAGGACTTCAACTAGGCTGTGAAGGGAAGGATTTGAAAAGGTTGGAGAGGAAAGAAAAGGTCTTCCAGGCAAGAGGAACCACCTAAGAGTGACTTGGGACGGAGTCTTGAGGGGAAAGGAATTTGAAGGGTAACAAGAGAGGGAACTGAACATACAAAAGCGGAGCAAAGATGTGTTTAGGGATCAAGTAGATCAGTGTGCCTGGACCCCAGACTTCAGCTGAGGAAATGGCAGGGAGTGAGAATGAGAAGTTGAGCCTTGTGTCTGTAAGAAATTGGAAGCTACTGAAGCTTTGGTGCAGGGTGCTGAGCTCAAATGGATATCTGAGGGGAATTGGTCCAGCTGTAAAACATATCTTACACGAAGTCTGTTCCATTCCATCTAAAATATATTTAGGTTGAGAGCCAAGTGTACTAATATATAAAGATGAGTAAGACACAGTTCCCACTTAAGAAGTTCATAATCTAACAAGACCACTGTTACAAGAGGGAAGGAGTTATTCATTAGTTTAATTTATGACATTACCCGTAGTAGACATTGTTAGTTTTCTACTCAATATCCATGCCATTAGTAATAGAATCTAATTTTGTTTGCAAGACAATGTGCAAAACCTTAGGAAAAGGATCCTGCTTGGTCTAGGTCACCATTTCTCAACCTTTTTTTTTTTTTTCCGTTTTCACACCTCTAAGAGCCTTTTTAGACACTTTTTCCCTAATCACCCCACACATGAAATTTTAATACCATAGATAAACTACATGTCTGTTTATGTATTGCATGTACAGCTGTGCTTTATACATAAAAAGAGTAAGATTTTTCTTCTGCCTTTCCCCTCATCCAGATAATATTCTCCCCCTCTGGGGTGACAGTGGCACCCCCCCACCCTCAGCCCACCCCCGACCTGCACCCCATCCCTACCCCATTCTTTGCCCTCCCTCCTGTTAAGAACCCATGCTCTAAAGCAATTATAACCATTCTGTTTTCTGTTCCCCACCTTCCTAGAAGCTGGGGTGGCCATATAACCCAGCTGTAGCAATGACCCAGAAGCTGGTAACTGTTTTTTGTCGGTCTCTGGAGAAACCCTGTTTTCCTAGGAAAAGGTACAGCCACTGACGGCTGCGTCAGCCTCCCTTCCACCTTTACCCAACTCTGCACCTCTCCAGGGAGGCGCAGGCTCAGAGCTGCAGCAGCCGTCAGGAAAGCCCGGAGAACTGCAGAGACAGTATCATTGAGCAACTGAACAGTCAGTGACAGAAACACAGTCCCTCCGACTTCTTGTTACGTGGGAGAAATGAATCTGGGTTTCTCAAAGTTGCTGTTGCTCAGGTATTGTACAACTTGCAGCTGAAAGCGTGGCTCACTGATCTGATGTCTCACGCACAATAGCTGCCTGACATGACCGTGAATTGTCGTTAAACCAAAACCAGAGAGAAGTACGTGCAAAAACAAACTATGTAATCGGGAATGTGACACTAATCAAACAGGAAATTTTGCTCCTGTTTAAGAGGAGAACTTCCCCCTGCACTAACTTAATCAACCTTTCAAGTAATTTTAAAATACTCCAGCTAATATTTGGCATTTGAAACTAATAAACGTTTAGATACTTGATATTTCTGTGTAGAAAATGGCCATGAAAGGCTACACGGTAATTTTCTTCTTTATATCAAAATGAATGCATTTATGATATGCATAGTAGTTATGTCTTTCAAAATATTTGAAAGTCAATTATTTCTAAATTAAATATTTAAGATGCATAAGGAATATGTGCTTGTTAAAGGATCCCTTTAGGAATTTTTTTTCACATGTTAAAATCATTTAAGTAATCATCTATATTCATCACTTGAATGTTTTATATTTTACTTAAATTCTGATACTAGCTAAAGCTAATTCTCTCTTATTTTAAAAACATAAACCACTCACATAATCATTTAATAACTCCAACATCTCTCATTAAAAGTGATTTTCTATGTCTTATCAAGGTTCAAGATAAAAGAAACTCCAAATCCCTCTAAAGCTAAAGATCCTCTAAATCTTAAAAGACAAAACTTAATTATAGGCTTAGGGATTTCAAAGCATTAGGTTTCCTTCAAAATGTCAAAATAATCCTCATAGCAAAATTATTTTACTAATTTCATTATTAACCTCACATCATAAAATGACTTTCTTTTAAAGAAGGATTTTTGGCCTTTTTTATTATAAAAATAATATATGCTATTTATAGAAAATACAGGAAAAAATAAAAATCATTTTAAAATCGTATTTAATCTTATACATTAGATGATAACTTTTAACATTGGCTTATCTATTTTCATATTCTAAATTCATATATAAAATATACATAGGTCTTCTTAAACAAAAATATATATAATTGTATACACTAATTTTTTACTTGTCATTAAAGGTTCTTAAAAATATTTTAATGAATATTTAATAAGCTGACATTTAATGTATTTAATTTTACCTTTCTGTTGGACATTTTAGGTTTTTTTTAATAAAAGGAAACCACTGCATTGAAAAGCTTTGTTTTTATAATAAAATACCTCTTATTATTTTCTTAAGAATAATCCTCATTCACTCACATGTGGGATATAAAACAAAAAGCAACAAATTAAGAAACAAAACTAACAAACTCATAGATACAGACACCAGAATGGTGGTTATGGGGGGGGGGGGGCGTGGGGAGAGGAGGACAAAGAGTAAAGGGACTCAGACATATGGTGACAGGAGACTGCACTGTGGTGGTGAGCACACAATGGCATATACAGATGTTGTATTATAAACTGTGCACCTGAAATTTATATAATGTTATTCAAATGTTACCCCAATAAAGCTAATTTTTAGAATTGCATATGATGTAAACTTTAAAACATACACAAAAGGTAGAAATGATACATATATAAAATCCATTTGTTCACTATCCAGCTTCAACAATTACCAACTCACATCTGATCTTGTTTTACCTCCCTCCGCTCAATTCCCCCATCTTGCCTCTTTCCAACCCCTGATTATGTTGAAAAAAATTTCACACATTGTATCATTTAATGTGTAAATATTTCAATATCTACCTCTAAAAGACTCCTTTTCAACACAGCCTCAAAGCATTATGATTTATAGTATAAAATTTCCATTTTTATGTAACTTGAATCTTTTCCTTACTTATACTAGAATTTTATAAAACATTCTATTCTCTTATTTTAATCTAGGATTTTAGTACACAACCTTTGTAGAAAGTTTTTAAAATACAAGTGAATAAAAAAACAGCTGAATCTTATAACTCATACATATTATAGTATAGAATATATTCTGGAAATATTTTTAAATTTATTTTTACAAAATTAAATCATATTATTTTTAACTTAATACTTTATTATAAATGTCATTTCAGGTCAATTAATATTGACTGATGTTATTTTCTAAAGGTGTGTAATATTCTATTGTAAAACTATATCATAGTTTATTTTACTCAATGCCTTAATGTTAAATATTTAGATTGAGTAAAATATTTTCCTAATGTAGTAATTAATTAAATAAATATTAAATTCCTATAGTATACCAGACACTATATTTGGCACTGAAGACACAAAGGTGAAACACACACATACACAGAGAATCATTCTTAGAAGTGGTCAAAGGCTAAGAACATTTTAAGGTTATTCATCCATCCTGCCCAGATACTTGCAATCTTTCTGAAAAGTGGCCTTCCTAAAGCCATCCAAAATAACTTAAAATAATAATTTAGAACAGAGTATATTAAGTGGCAAGAACAAGGGATCATTCAACTCTTTTTCAGACTGGCTGGTGATACTGTTTATAAATTGTACTTTAGCTGATATTTTAGAGAAAAAGAAAAAAACTTGATAATAATTTTAAAGATCCTGATAAGACTCTAGAAGACTGTGAAGGTAATTGAATTTGTTGTATTGTTCATCCGGTTGTTTAATTTAGTAATTAGTTTGTTAAAGATCTAGTATTTAAGAATTATTAAGCCCTCTCAAAATTGGCAAAGAAATGAGAAGTAATTATAATTGGTACATAAAACAATGAGCTACCTGTTGAGAAAGAAAACCAGTCATGGTCAAATATATAAAGGAAGAAGCACTAAATTTTAATTCCAATTAGTGTGAGTAAGTGAAGGAAACGTGAAGAAGTCTGATCATTTTCAGCTCTTCAGAGAAAGGGCTGGTAAATCCGGGGAAGCTATCAGATTATGTAACTTCATGAGATTGGTTGGCCCCAGTGAACATGAACCTGGGCTGAAAACACTGGTGATGTTTTTTTTTATTTCGTGAGTACAAATTGCACAATTTAGTTTTTTAAACTGAAAACCACAAGAGTCTGGCCCCTATTGGCAGAGAAACTTCTATTTTTCCCTTCCACGTATGTGTGTTGGGTCTTTCCTGCATGGCATGTAGAAATGGGCAGCCCTCTGGGAAATCCAAAACTATGGGTTTGGGTTTTGAACTTTTGATCCAAGTTTTATGCAGAACTCCTCATGAAAACACTGTCCATGTGTTTTCATGGCTTCTGAATTTAACAGGAACATTGCACCAATCTACATTTTGAAATTGCTTTTCCTGAGATGTAGAGGATTAAAAAAAGAAAAAGAAAAGACAGCTACAGGACTGAGAAAAGATACCATGGTTGACCTTTGTTAATCAAATGATCCTTTTAAGCTTCAGCTGTATTTCTATGACATTAGGACACAGTGTTCACTTTAAGCTTCTTTCTATAGACTTCACACATGAAGGGAAAGCACAAAGATGATGGCATTTTCGATATATAAGAACTTAATTACTGCCCTGGCCAGTGTGGCTCACTTGATTGGGAGTCGTCCCATTCACCAAAAGGTTGCCAGTTCGATTCCCAGTCAGGGCACATGCCTGGGTTGTGGGCTCGATTCTAGGCTCTCACATCAATGTTTCTTTTTTTCTCTTTTTTTTTTTTTAACATATTTTAGTGATTTTTTACAGAGAGGAAGGGAGAGGGATAGAGAGTCAGAAACATTGATGGGAGAGAAACATCAATCAGCTGCCTCCTGCACACCTCCTACTGGGGATGTGCCCGCAACCAAGGTACATGCCCTTGACCGGAATCGAACCTGGGACCCTTCAGTCCGCAGGCCGATGCTCTATCAACTGAGCCAAACCGGTTAGGGCCACATCAATGTTTCTCTCTCTCTCTCTCTCTCTCTCTCTCTCTCTCTCTCTCTCTCCCTTCCTTTCCTCTCTCTCTAAATATCAATAAAAATCTTTTTTAAAAATTTAATTATTTATAAATAAAGTATGTACATGTATATCTAAATTAAAAGGCATATGCCACATTTGCTACAATGTACATGTATTGCTATTACATTTTTAAATTAAAGATTATTACAGAAATTCCTCTGATCTTACCAGGTGTTCTGTGTGTAGGAATATAGTGACAATATTACTTTAGCAGATGTAGGAAATTGTGGTACTGTCAATATGTGAGGTTTCTCTACCTTTTCCCCTCCTATTTCCTGTATAAATGTCCAACACCCCCTTCTAGTCCCTCATCGCAACCAGAGGAAGAAAGAGAGAGACTACAACAAAAATTTCAGCAAGTTACTACCCAAAGATACTAAGACTTGAGAAAAATTGAGCAGGATTTCTAGACCCTAAAAGGGCTTTTGTAGTTGATGGCTGTAGTTTTACGTTACTTAAATTTGAGTCAAAATATGTGGCTTTCATTTTACTTGCTAGAATAATCGCAGGCATTCTTACACTTCTCAGACATGGCTGAGATCATTTTTTAGCTCACGTGGGGACAAGGACAAGCAGAATCTTTTCTGGCAACTGAGGAAAAGGCTCACGAAGAGATGTGTACTTATTTAGAAGTGCTCGGGAAGGCAGCAGCTGGAACAACAGTGGTGAAAGCAAAGGAAAAGTAGAAATCTTGCCCCAAAGAAAGGATCCTCTGAAAGAAAGGAAACGCACCAAGGGAGAGATGCAGGCCAGTCAGTTCCCTGCCCAGTAACTGGGTTACTCTGTGGAATGACAAAGCAGGAGACGCTGTCTCCAGGAGACAGGAGGGGTGGAGAGTTTGCTACTGGCCTTTGGTGTACATGGAATACTTCCGTTTTGTGGACTGTACCTGAGGGTTCTGTAAATCCTAAAATGCATTGAAAAAGCCCTTGTCGGTGTGGCTCAGTTGGTTGGAGCATCATTCTGTACACCAAACGGCCACAGGTTTGATTCCCAGTCACGGCACATACCCAGGTTGTGGCTTCGATCCCCAGCTGGGGCGCATATGGGAAGCAACCGATCAATGTTTCACTCTCATTTCTATGCTTCTCTCTCTCCCTCCCCCTCTCCCTCTCCCTTCCTCCCTCTCTCTAAAGTCAATAAAAAAGCATGTCCTCGGGTAAGGATTAAAAAGCAAATAAAATGCATTGAAAAATACATTGTATTTTATGTATTTTTTTACTTGAAGTTGGCAAGAGACCTAGTCATGGCATACAATAATCAAAATGGCTGTAGAAGTTGAGGTGCTCTAATTACTTGAGTACATTTGTTATAGCTTTTTCCTTTTCTGCCTCAAAGAAAGATGTATAATTCTTGTCTTACGCCAGACCAAGAGAAGCCGGAATCATATTTCGCAATTTATTTAGCCAATTGCACATGCTTTTCCTCTGGAGGGTTGAAGGTGGGGTACCGTTTCATCTTTTCATCTCCCCAGTCTAGGACTATGACACAAGAACAGGCTCTTATCGATTCCAACAGCGTTGGCTAATTTCAACAGATGGGTTTGGGGTAAATCATACCTCCGTGAGCCCCTATCAGTCCAAGTGGACAGGAGATTAACAAGGCGTGAGCTTTCAGCTGAAAACACCCCGTTTCCCAACTTGCACGTCAGGTACCCACTCACAGAAGATGGCCAGCTGGGCTTCCGTGGTCTAAAGGCTACACAGGAAAAGGACTATCTTCAAAGCCATCAGGGCCCAAGCAGATGTTCAGCTTCAGATAGGAAAACCTACAGTTTACACTCAGAAGCAAGCGCTTTCCACACCGTCCAAAGCCTTTCGCCTCTACAAGCAGCCTGGCTGGGGCCCCAGGACTCGATGAGGGGGTCAGCCAGCCCCAGGCCACGCTGCGCCCGGGAGGTGGCCAGGTTGGTATTGACAACCTGTGTGCGTGTCCTGTGTCATCCAGGTACCACGGGACAGGACACGAGCCATTCGAGTAGAATCTTGAGAGACGGCTTCTCCAAAGAGGACCTGACCCTGGCTTAACATCAGAGAATTCAGAACCCAGGCCTTCACACAGCCCCCGTGTTTACCCAACGTGATGACCCGACACTGTAAAACATCAGCCACCTTGTTCTCATCCTGGCCATCAACTGAAGAGTCAGCCTTTCTCTTGAGCAGCTAAATCCGACACCAGCAACAACCAGAACTTTCCCAACCTCTGCACGGCCTCTCGGGGTGTACTGACCGCCTCCTGGCAGGAGTTATTAATCGGAGGCCTCTGGGCTGCTGGGAGCCCGTGGATGGGCTTTAGAGGATCCCTAAATCCCCTAAAAATTATAAATGTGCATGTTCCAGTATCTGTGCTTTTCCTCCAGGAGAAGGTCTTTGGTTCTCATCGGATTCTCAAAGGAGTTTGTGACCACAAAAGAGATTAGGAAACTAAGTGTGAATCAATCGGCTCATGAACAACCCTGTCAAGTGGGGAACAGGACAGTCAGCAGGTGCTTGTGGAAGGCGTCAGACCCTTGCCCACCTAACAGACCCTGCGCGGCGCCTCCAGGGCTCAGGAACGGTTTATTTCTCCTTGATTCGTCATGCCACGGCCCAAGGGACTAGTGACCCTGGTGATAGGGAATGTGGAAACCTTTTTAAAGTGAAAGAATCACCTTCCGTGTATAGTTGAACAATTCCAAATATAGAAGGCTGCTGGAGAGCTCGTTACTATCTAAGGTTCTCCTGAAGCCCGTGTCTCAGCACCATGGCCTCTGCCACGGCCCTGTCCTTTACTTTCGTTATGTTTATTTTGTGATGCATTGTTGTCATGGCAAGACGTCTAATCGCTCTGACTGTCTTCAGTGCTAAAGTTCTCTATATAAACTATATTTCCTCAGCAATTAGACTTCCTTTCCTCTCCAAAACGTTCTCCGGACAAAGCACTGCGTATTCCTCTCAAGTTCCTCATCCTTAATTACCACCTCCCCGCGGTTTGCACTAGAATGTTAGTGGGTCCTAGATTCTCCCCTATCTCTCTGAGCTACCTGCTTGCAGTACCCTGTTCGGTTGGTCCAAATGCCTG
Organism: Eptesicus fuscus; assembly: GCF_027574615.1. Lineage (NCBI taxonomy): Eukaryota > Metazoa > Chordata > Mammalia > Chiroptera > Vespertilionidae > Eptesicus > Eptesicus fuscus. Next base: position 92,971,176 of record NC_072474.1, read on the forward strand.
TTTAACTGTGTAAGGGGATTTTGTGGCATGAATGATGTGAAACTACTACCTTCGGTGCCTCTCAAAGTGTGACCTGCTGACCACCTGTATCAGAACCCTTACGGGGTGGGAGGGCTTGTTAAAAATGTTAATTCCTGACAACCCCCAGACCAATTGGGTCAGAATCTGTGGAGGTGGACCCTAGGGAGCTGCATTTGTTAGCATGCCCACCCCTCACCCCCGCCCCTCCATCCAGAGGAGTTTAAAACACACTACAATTTGAGAACTCATGATTTAAAGCAACCATTTCCTCTCTGGTCTGAGCCCTATTGTTTTCGGATCTACGTGAAACTATTTTCACATCCATCTTGCTCATCTCTAAGATCAGCATCTCCCTGTCTTTTCCTAAGAAAGGTTTCTCTCCCTTTTCCTCTCCCTCTCCCTCTCCCTTTCTCCCTTCCTTCCTCTCTCTCTCTCTCTCTCTCTCTCTCTCTCTCTCTCTCTCTCTCTCTCTCTCTCTCTCTCTCTCTCTCCCTCTCCCTCTCTCTCTGACCTTACTAGTAGCTCTTCTCAGCCTCTGCAGTCCACCATGGCAAATCCTCAGCATCCAACTAGTCACTTCCTCCTCCTTCCTGAGCTACCCTCAAGAAACCCCCTTAGCATCTATCACCCCAGGCTGCCTGGACCCATACTCCCTCCACTACACCCTGCCCAGGGATTCACACACAGAACATATTCGCTTGTCCAAGGCAGGCCCCCATCTGGTCCACAAAACTCGTAGCTTTCCTCTTAATTATTAAAACTACTTCAGATCACTTACACACAGATATTCTCCACAAGCAATAAATGAAGTAAAAACAAAATTCTACTATTTTACCATTCTAACACACCAAATGCTTTCATTTTTTATCCTCGCATTTAATCCTCATTCATAGTGAAACCAGAATGTAAGTGAAATTTTAACCCTGATTTTCTAATGCAACACCATATCAAATATATTTTCCTGACTACTGTAAGTACGACCTTTCCTTACTACAAAGTATTCACGAAATTGATGCTCCCAGAATCTCAACACTTATTTAGGTTACTCTCATATTCTGTTATAAATGATAATACACTGAATGTGTTCACACATGTTATTTTCTCCTGCTTTGAATTATTTCTTTAGAGTAAATTCCCAGAGATAGAATTAATGGATCAAAGCATATGAGTATTTTAATGGGTCTTGACACATATTGCCAAGTTGCCATACTGTATTTGCATTTTATCAGATTCCTTGGTGGTATGCTGATAAATGTTTAATAGGCACTCCAAAAAAAAAAAAAGTGTGCCTGATTTATAGTGTTTGCCAATTTCCATGGTGTAGACACTTCTACCACGACCAGTTTCAAGCTACTAACATTACATCACTGAATGCAAAATTGGAAAGAGATGCTCTTAGCACCATTATATAATATTTCTACCCTACAACTAAATTGGAGCAAATTAAGAGCATAGATAATAGCAAGCGGTAGTAAATAATTAGCGAGTAGTGAGTTTTGAGTCCTTATTACCTTTGTCTTTTTTTTTTTTTTCAATCCTCATTCAAGGGCGTGCTTATTGATTTTAGAAAGAGGGGAAAGGAGAGAGAGAGAGAGAGAGAGAGAGAGAGAGAGAGAGAGAGAGAGATACATCAATTGGTTGCCTTCCCATACTTTCCCCAACCAGGGATCAAACCTGCAACCTAGGTATACACCCCAACTAGGAACCGAACCCATGACCGTTCTTTCGGTATACGCGTTGACTCTCCAATCAACTGAGCCACACCAACCAGGGCTACCACATTTATTTTTAACATAACTTATTTAACGAAGTTATGTAATTTAACTTAAATGGTGGATGTATTGAACAACCAGCTTGCAAATTTTCTGGAAATTTTACAATCAGCTCTTGCAAACAAGTACAGCAGGCTCCTGTACATCACTGCCGATATCTCACTGGATATTTCGCAAGAGCATGTCTTTCCTTTCTCTTTTTTTATTGAAGCCACTGAATAGTCACCTTATTCCCATCTGTGTCGCAAACAATAACCATGCTTTTAGGTTAGCAGATTATGTAAATACAAGATGAATAAAACATAATGCAAATAAAAGATAGAGAAGAAGGCCTATCTGGGTCACCCTCCCCCAGTTTGGACAATACTCTCATCATGCATTCATCTTACTAGCATTTTTCCATGGGATCACCTATAAAAATGACTCAGTCATGTATTTACTCGAACAATGGCTGAATGGATGACTATACGTAGTTCTCGTGGCAAATGTGATGAGAGCTGTATTACATGTTTCTTAACCACCCTCTTCCTGGGTATTCTTTTCTATGAAATGGGGAAGAGGTCACTGCTGACTTCAGGTTTACCAGAAACTAAGTGTAGAGATAAGAAGCCTGCCGCTAATGCTCTAAGAAACAACTGAGCACTTCGTAACGCTTTGATTGAGTACTCCGTAATGCTCTGCAGTTCTCTCCCAAAAGTGATTCATTAGTATTCTGTTTCACTGGAAAAGAGAAACTGGGAGGGTGATTTGACACTTTCACCATTGAAAGCGAATTCCTTTCCTTGGGCCCTCTCTGGGTAATAATAAAGAGCCTCTCTATGCATAAGACACCTTAGAATCTTTTCATTAAATCTGTTGGGGTGACATTGGCTAATAAAATTATGTCGATTTCAGGGGCACTGGAAGCAGCCTCAGTGCCCATCAGTAGATGAATGGATAAAAAACCTGCTGGGACATTTACACAATGGAGCACTACTGAAGTGGCCATAAAAAAGAAGGACATCTTACCTTTTGGGACAGCATGGATGGACCTGGAGAGTATATATGCTAAGTGAAATAAGCCAGTCAGGGAAAGACAAGTCCCGTATGATTTCATTTATATGTGAAACTAGTGAACACTTGAGAATTTCCTAAGTGCTCCCTACCTATGTGTGCTAAAATGTAAACATGGCTGACAAAACCTCTACACGTGCTCATACCCTTGGCTCAGTCATCCCACTCCCAGGGACTTCCCTAAGAAACCAATTCAAAACAAAGGAAAATACTTTTGTATTAATCACCCTAGAGGGAAGATCATTTTGCCGCGTCTCAGCACTTACTCGACTTACCATCTTGGAGCTTGGGGCCCGGGTAGGAGAGTTCCGGGTTAATGGCTGCCAACTGCTCCTCTGTGTGTGGCACAGCCGCCTCCTCGTCACCTGGGAGAGAGGGTTTGTATTTGTTATCACTCGGATTCCTGGACCCCACTCCAGGGCCGGTTGTGATACATGAGAATTGCTATTTTTTAAAAGCCCCCCCCTCCCCCAAGTGGTTTTAGGAATGACTTTTCTGGGCCAGAACCAGACAAATCAAATCGTCTCTGAACAGCTGTCCACATCGGGGCACAGAATGACATCTTCTTATACAAAAGCATCAAGAAGTTGTTCAGGGTATTCAAGCAGCTTCGAGAGTCAAATTATTAAAGAACCTGGAGGAGCCTTTTTTCTGGCATTCCTCCCCCACCCCCCACCCCCATCTATTCACCGTTCGTCTCTCACTGCCCACGCCAGCACCTAGCACTGCCGTACTGCCTGGCAGCATGCTCCACTTTGGCACCATCCTGACTTGGGTCCACCTCTTCCCATACACAAAGCCCCAAACTTCCCGCTCTTAGGTTACCAGTGGGGCTCTGGGAGGAAAACGATATTACATTACATAATGAACAGACAGGCCGTATTTGCATTTTTAAAGGGGGCCTTACTATCCCAAAACAATCTCTAATCTGGAGAGTGGAACGGGAAAGCAGGGTGCTTCTTCATCGTGGCTTTCACCCAGACCCCAAGCATCTAGGACCTAAATGAGCATCCTGGGCACTTACTGCAAAGTGGTCCCAACTCTTGAATAGAAATGGATCTTTAGCTATGCCTTACTGGCATTAAAATTAAAACATAACAAAATTAAATAACTTAACCTAAGCTGGCCACGGTGGAAGAGTCCTCTGTGCCTCTATTCCAAGCACCTGTGCGATTCCACCCAATGTATTCAGAGAGACGTAGCAGCCACAGATGCCCGAAATAACACGCAGTCACTCAGAGAGTCGTCTTACAGTCTGAGGATCTGATAGGGAAAGGCTTGAAATATCAGTTCCTAATCCTTTCTCTTTTTCATACCCCTACCAACCAGGGGAGGGGACGGTCCGGCCCGAGGGCTAAAGAAGGCCCTCAAAATCATGTGGTCTGGCCCTGCCAGAGCATTAGGCGTGGGTTAATCAAATGTTTGACCAAATATAGCAGGCTACTTGTTAAGTTGAGACTTTTGTATGGCCCACGAGTGATGTTATAAATACCCAAATGGCCCTTTGGCAGAAAAAAGGTTCCCCACCCCTGTGGCTGTGCCTATTCCAGACCTGGTGCTCAAAAAAATGTTAATTCCCAGCCTCTGCCCATCCGGCCCATGTGCTTTACAGATATCTTATTCCCAGGCTAGGGACCACATCATTCTAGTGTCCCCATTCAAGGCCTTAATAAGAATCATAATAGCTACATTTATTGAGAGTTAATTTTATGCCAGGCGCTAGGCTAAATGCTTTACATATTTTTATTTTATCCCTAAAACAACCCTCTGAAGTAGGTATTTTCAGTTATTATTTCAACCACTTTACAGATGTTTTTCATCTGAGGGCTGAAGAAGTTAAGTAATGAGTCCGAGTTTCCCATCGCTCAGAAGCAACAGCACCAGGCTTCAACACAACGCAATCTGGCTCCAAAGTCTGAGTTCTTATTCACCATACTGTATTTTTGTTGCTATGTGTTCACAGGTATTTCATAGTCCAGCGGGGGAAAGCGCTCCAAATCATTAGGAAAAGAGCATCAGGAACTCCCATTCAGACATGCAAAGGAAATAACACATCTCATGGAATTTTTGAACTGGCTTTTGAAGAATAGAGATTTGCTTGTAATCAGCCAGCCAGCTTGTCCTCCCAAGAGGAAGGCTACTTTAATTACCAGCTGATTGAAGGGTCTCTTAAGAAGTAGTAACCAGAAATGGAGGTCTTACAAGTACCCCAAGCCACACAACCCTTTCTCCTCATAAATGGCGTACTAAAGGAAGACAGCAGAGGACCAGTGGGGGACCAGCGGTGCATAAATTAGTCCCAAGGGTGAAGCGGCAAGCATCTCCAGGCTTCCTCTTGCTCGGAGTTGTTAGAGCTGAGAAAGCCCAGAACGAGAAGCCTAAGGACATGAGAAGACAACGACTGAATGGAGCATATTCTTCTCAACAGCCTCTTAAGGTTCTCCATAACCTGCCTACACATTAATTTCCCAAGCTTACTTCCTGCCAAGGTGTAAAACAGGCTCTCTGCCTTTCTCGGGCCAGTCTCCTCAGCTGGTCTGGTCATCTGCTCGTCAGCCTCATTTTTGAGCCTTTGCCTACAGTCCTCCCAGTGTGCACTAACCTTCTGCTCCTTCCACTCAAATCTTATGTCTTCCCAAGGCCCATATCTTCCAGACTAGTCCAGTTCAAATCCCCTTCTCAGAACTCCTATCACTCTTACAGCCTATGCCATCCCATTCATCACTTAATTCCCACCTCATACTCTTTCTAAATTTTACTTCTTACACTGCTAGTGAATACAGTAATAAAGTCCTTCAAGAATTTCTATATTCTTTATATTTCTCGTACATCCTCCACAACACCAGCTTAGAATTTATAATGGATTATCGACTACTTGTTGTTTACTTTGATGGCAGTTTTAATTTAATAAAGCATCTAAAACTAGTGATTTTCCAAACTTCATTTACTTATAACCCAGGCTACTGATGGGCACTTCTCAGCATGTCTCCAAATCAAACCACCTCACAAAAATTAATGTAATTTAAAAATGTATATTTATACATCATATACGATTTTTAGAAAGAGGACTTCAGCATTGGCGGTACATGAAAAAGCCTGGAATTCAAGATCCAAATCTACATCACTGGGATTTTGGTTCTGTTTCTTTTCTGAATTAGAAAAATTTAAAACTCATATTTGAACAATTTAGGAAATCTTCAGATTTATTTCATCAAACGTAGGTTGGTATTTAAACTACCCTTTTTCATTTTTCAAATACAGTTGACATACAATATTATATTCGTTTCAGGGATACAATATAGACATTATATAACTAATGAAGTCATCATCTCAATAAGGCTAGTCCCCATCTGACACTATACTAAACTACCCAGTCACCAAAAGCCAACTATTATGATATTTAATGTTTCAAAAGCTATATGCGTCTTGTTAGGACTTCAGGGCGGGTGGGGGGGGAAGTTGGATATCAAAGTAATGTGCCTTTCTCCCAGGTCATTCCATATTTTACATCAGGTAGAACAGGATAATCACTGTGTTTAGCTTAGAGTAAAGGCTAAATGAAATTAGAAAGATTTCTTTTGACACTGAAGGAATATTTTTAAAGAAGCAAAAGTCTTACCTGTTGTAGAATTTCTTGATACCAAAATGACTGACTCCGGAAGTCAACGTTGTTCGGTGCAGGTAAGGAAAACAAAAGCAGCCAGGCCCTCTCACTGTTAGGATTTCCTCCTGAGATCAACCTTTTCCTTCCTCCCCAAGACCTCGACTGATTCACACTGGAAGAACTAAAAATGTAAGCGCTGGGCTGGTAAAAATTCCAACCCAAGACGGTCGGGTGGAGCGTGCGTGGTGACTGGGGCAGCAGGAACCGTCTGAGTGTGACAAAAGAGGTTAGCAAGTTCCTGTGCCGAAGTCAGTTTCCTGTAACCGGCTTCTCCGAAGAAGGGGTTTCATTCGTGTGGGTTTCAGGGTGTGTGCACGTGCGTTTCTCTCCATGACAATTTGAAAACTTCCCCAGATAAGAAAGAGGCAGAATAAGACCGTACTGCATGGCTGGATTTGTGTTTCATATATCAACCCTCCCGGGACCATTTTTTCTGCCCGGTCCCCCCATTTCCCACCAGCAAATCACCCACATAAAGCAGGAAAGGAAGAGTGAAAAACCAAGATGATTCCTTAAGGAAGTGAAATAAGGCAGAAAAAAGAAATAAAAAAAGTCCACTCCTCTGACGGGTCGTGGTTAATTTAAGCTTAGCAAAAAGCACCTTAGAACTCACAGTCAGCTTGGTGAACATGCTATGGAGGGTAAGCAGTAGGCGGATGGTTTGCTCTGCTTTATTAATAACTACCAAATAATAATTTGGGGCAGAGTGGACAGACTCAGCCATAGCAGGAGCTTAAGCAGCCCTTCCATGCATTCACCCTTTTCTGTGCCTGCCACTGTGCACTGAAGAAAAGCACCAAGACCAAGACAGACATTGTCCCTGGCCTCACAGTACCTATGTCCTAGAGCGGGGAAGACAAACAAAAGCATTCAAATAAACACAGTAATTATACATTGTAGTAACTAGTACAAAGGAATCGGAGAAAGCTGATCTAGAGAGCAAGACTAAATCTACATCCTAGAGACGGCCAAGGAGGGCCTCTTTGAGCAACTGACAATTAAGCTGAGACCTAAAGCTACGACTCTCAGCCCCAGCTAAAAATTAAAATCATCTGAGGAGCTTTAAAAATACCAATACCTAACACCCCCCCCCCAACCAACCCTAACCCTTGAGATTTTAGTTTGTCTGGGTTGGCGCCTAGACATCAATACAAACTCCCCCCAATCATTCTAATATGTTGCTACCCTCTGATGATGAGGAAGAGGAGCCTAGGGAGAGGAGAAGGAAAGACAGTCCAAGCAGAGCCAACAGCATGTGCAAAGGCCCTGAGGTAGGAAAGAGCTAGGATTGTTCAAATGAGTGAAGGGGATGAATGCGTCTGGCATGTAGCGGTGGCAGGAATAAACAGCCCACGCTGAACATTCTCAGAGATGGACATACAATCACTAAGACCATAAGAGACTCTTACATGAGCCTGTCTCAACTTGTTCATGTGCAGGAAGAACTCAAATCTGCCAGGTGAAACCTTGGAGCCCTCTCACGAGCACTTTATCTTCTTCTAGAAAATTCTCCTTGAAAAGCCAGCTCACCATCATGATATTTAAGGTAAGCAGAACACAGTGCTGGCGGATGCTTGATTTACCTCCAGCTTTGATCATCAAGAGATTGAAGGCAGCTACTACAAATACAAACACCTTGGTAAAATAAAACAAATTTTTTTAAAAAGAAATGAAAAGATAAAGCCCAAAGAAATAAAGACCAAAAAAATTAAGCTAAAACCAAGGGCGAGGTCGATACAGAAAACACATGCCGTGCGGTTCCTGGGCTTTTAAGCAACGGGCACGAAGCGGCAAACACTGCCACACCAACAACTGAGTGCCCACGGCACAGGATGAGCGTAATGCTCAGGACGGTGGGCTCTTCCTGGCTTCCCGGTGCTGAGACTAGAGGGAAACTTGGCACCGGAATTCTCATAGAGAGGACGTCACCGCTGATGGGACACCCGTCCTTAGACTGAACACAGCCGGTGCCCAGTCTTGGGAGGCGGTTCCTTATATTCTCCCTCAGTGTAGGCAGATGTCCTCTCACGAAGGAGTCGACTTAGAGGAATTCCTGGGAGCGCGCAGGGGAGGGTGTGCCTGGGGATTAGCACGGTGTCCCATCCCTCTCCCTTTAATACAGAGATGAAGAGTGACTTCACACCAACTGAGTCACCTGTCCAGAAATTCCAGGATAAAAGAGTTTTCTCATCGCAGCTTCTGAAAGATGTGGGGCGGCTAAGAGTTCCAAGTTGATTGTACTTCCAGCAGGAGATCCAGGGCTTTCTCGTGCCCCCCGTCCCGTGAGGACACAGGGGAGTGGGGCCAGGACCTTGCCTGCGTGCACAGCCCCCCCACACACACACACCTCCAGCAGAATCAAAGGGAGAGGCCCCACCAGCTCTGCTCGTAGTTCAGGGCCTGGGGCCTCATACGTTTCCCCCACAGAAGGTCCTGCGTGTGCGGGGAGAGGGGTGCGGGGGGGGGTCAGGGCAGGTAGAGTGTGATCGCAGGCCCAAGCACTCTCACCCATCCGGATGGTACTGGGAAGGGCTGTGCCCCGTCTGCCTGCAAGTCCCCGCTTGGCTCCCCGAGGACCACCCGCCCTCTTCCGATGGACTTGCTCTCTCTGTGCACCTAACTGTACTTTTAGATGTTCTCATATAGTCAGGCTTTGTGCCTCCTCCTGCTCCTAACGGCGAGAAAGTTTCCTTCACATGTAATTTGAGCTCAGGGAGTCTTTTCTTGGTGGAGGTGGGAGAGGGTTAGAGACAGCTAGCTATCCACCTTTCTCCCTTTCATGGCAATCCCTCTCTCTCTCTCTCTCCCTCGCTCCCTCCCCCTCGCTCATTTAACAGACAGGAGTAATGGCGAGGGGAAGAAGCCAATGACTTTAAGTAAGTGCACACACTACAGGCTTGCGCGCACACACACACACACGCACACACGCACACACGCACACACACACACGCACACACACGCACACACACACACGCACACAAACCCAAACGTCTCATTGTGCCCATTCTGATGCTGCACAGTCCAGCCTGGGACAACGGTGGGGAGAAGCCTGAGGAATTCGGGGTGCCGGGAAGGGAGGAAGGAAACGTCAGGTATGGGGTTCCCAGCAGGAACCAGACCTGGTTGTGAGCCATATTCCCGGAAGGCTTCCTTGGCCACCACCCTCCCCCACGGCTCCCACGGCCCCTGTGAGCGCTCCCCCAACCGTCCAACCGGGAGGCGCTCAAGGCCCAGGGCCTGGCCTTGCTCACTGGTGCGTCTCAGACACTAAATAGTCACTCATCATCCATTTGCTAAATGATAGATGGACTCTCTCAGCTGATCTTCACAATAGCCCTATGTGGTAAACATTGTTTTTCCTTCCTCCTTACCCGAGGATGTGTTGTTGTTTTTTATTGATTTTGAGAGAGAGAGAAACGTCTATGTGAGAGAAACATCCATCGGTTGTCTCCCATGAGCACCGATCAGGAATCAAACCCACAACCTGGGCATGTGCCCTGACCAGAAATCGAACCCACCACCTTTTGGTGTATGGGATGACGCTCCAACCAACTGGAGCCACCTGTCCAGAACGTCAACATCTTTAAGTCTATTTTACAACCAAAGAGACCTCAACCGGTTAAATAAAACTCTATAGCCTATGAAAAGCAAAACAAACACTCACCCTGTCCATCTGTCCTGGCTCTTCCCACCACTGCCTCCCGGGGGAGAGAGCTCCCTGTGGGGAGGGAGAGGCGGCCTGAGCCCCGAGGCCCTGGGTCTGTTTCTCCCTGCCCAGTGCCCCTCCTCTGAGATTCCCCGGCAAACACAATCCCCTAAAGGTAGAGACTTGCTTTCTCAAAACACCTTTGTTTGAAATGTCCTCTGATAGGGCAGCAGAACAGCTCATTTTCCCTTTAACAGCCTCCTAAAAACAAGGACCTTCTTTACTGAGGGTTTTTAAATACTATGACAACTGTCGGTGTACCTGAACTTTTGCGTAAGTGGTACTCTTGCTCATTACACAGATGCTCTGCCCTTTACACCGGAGGGAACTCTTAATGACAACGGGAGCTGTAACGGATAGTGACTCTTGCAAACCTTGCCATAGCAGTCATTTGCTAAGCTACTTCTGCCCTGGGTTAGTCAGGTGCCCCCCTTCTGACTAACAGCTCATTAACTGGACTGGTTTAGAGTTAGTGGGTAGCTCTTAATGTTTACACAGACCCTCATTTGTGACATGCTCACTAATGAAATAAAGTACGTCGGTGGGTTCTGAAGATGGAAAATGCGTACTAGAGCCTTGTCCGAAGGCTTTGAGCTTCAAACCCACTAAGTGATGAGCGGCTGTACTGAACCCAATGTGCATGCCTTCGGGCTGAGGGATTGCGTGACAGGCATCGTAAAACGTTAGCTCTTCACAAAAGAAAGCGCTTAATCCTGATATACAATACATCGGTGTAAAAAAAAAAATACGTTCACATAAAGTAGCCTTTAAAATTCTAAATGTTCAGATATCTTAGACATGCCACAGGCTAGAAATCGCATGACTGATGTCCTCCTGATACCTTTCGTTGTAATTCATTGTGAACAGTAGCCTCCCCCAACCAGATGAGAATATCGTTTCAAACATCTTCTAGCTTCCTCTTCTAGCCGTAACCATAAAAACATCATTTCCCTCCCTGCCATTCTCATCAGCTATTTTCCCTTTAACTGTTTTAACGTAACATCACATATATCGCCTTTTGTGTCAGTGAACGTTAGGTTCTCAGGACTCTCGACTGCCATTTTGTTTGCCTGTGTCACTGTGTTTACCTGGCAAACATGTACATCCTGGCTCATTTGATTACAGAGCTGTAATTCCTAACAAGGCAGCTCTTATGGCAGAAGATGGCAGCGCCCGCCCAGAGGCATCGTTCAGGCTGCGGCTCTAAAGCGAAGGCCTGGCTTTTTCTTTTCCTCTGTCAAAGCACAGCTCACGGAGCCCAATGACCTTGGTAGTTGGTGCACTCTTCCAACGTTACAGACTCTAGTCAAAGCATTTCTAGAACTTTCGGACAAGATCCTTCGGGCGCAATTTAACAAGCTACAAAAGAAAACCAGTGCCACTGCATTCTATTCACAGCTTGGCCTTGGCTCCAAATTTAATCGCGCTCGGTCACCCACCTTAGTCACTGGATGTCGCTCCCAGGAGCTGTCTCCCCAAATCAAATCCAGCCGGAAAGGGTGAAGGTTTGTTCTCATTGAAGAGATTCAGAAGAATGTGCCTCGGGCTCTGAGAGCAAATCCAGAAGAGGAGTTTGAAACACGATGTAAGAGCAGCATCTTGGGGTCAAGCGCACAAACTCTCAGGGGACGCCTGCAAAGCACCCCACAGGAGCTCGGAGGCAGAAATTCCGGTTTGTTTAAAAAAGAAGAGGGAGAAGGCCATCACTGCTGCGTCTCGCATTCATGTTTTACCCGTTGCCTTGATAGGGATCTTCGGTTTGGGCACAAACATCACAGGGTAACTGCAATTCAGCACACCTGCTCCTAGTGGGGGTTGCAAAGGTTTCAGTTATAAGGGAAAGCCCAGTGAGTGTTCACTTGTCATCTTTCAAAATAACAGATCCCCCGCACAGAGGGAGCAGGGAACCTTGTCCCCAAAGACAATCTGAAATTTTAGAGAAAGCATACGTTTGGATTCAGGCAAAGCAAGATTCACATCCAAGCTCCACTTATGAGCAAGGATGAGGCTCTGATCTTCCCATCTGGAAAATGGATATAAATAATACCTATCTTAGGTTTTATAAAAAAGCTGTATAGTCCTTGGAATATAGTAGATGCTCAATACAACGTGGCTATTTGGACTTTTGCCTTTTGGAGTTTTTTTCCCTTCAACCCTACCTCCGCTTTGCATAACAGCTGTTGAATTTCAGAATTCTCACATCAAATGGTTAATGGTACTTTATTCCTTATGCATAAACTGAACAATCACAGACACTTCAGAAATGCCTTCTGAAGTCATCTGCTTACCACACTACCAATGCCTTAAGATGAGAATTTATTCTTTCTTTTCTCATTCAACAAATATCTGTTGGATGCTATGATATTTATTGAGCACTGTGCTAGGCTCTAGGGAGACCGCAGTGAACAATAACCACAAAACTAAAGTAATCTGCTCTCGTGAGTTCACATCCATTGGAGAGATAAGCAGAGAACATGATAATTGAGTAATATAGAATGTTCTAGTGTGCTAATTGCTAAAAGGGAACTAAAGCAAGGAAGAGGGATAGGAAGCTTAGAAGGGTGCCTATTTAAGCAGGGTGGTCAGGGAGGTCCTCAGTGAGATGAGAGTGGTAGGTCTTCATAAAAACATCCAATAGACATTTCAATGTTTGATGGTCCTTAACATCAGCAATATATCCCTAACGGTCACTTGACTTCTCCACGCTGAGAGCTGTTTTCTCTTCTGCCCGTACCTGGGAGAGAGGGGAGCTGACCAGCCCGCTCTGTGATGCTCACTCCCCAGCCCCACCCCTCCGCCAGCTGCTCACTTCTCCACCTTTCTGACCCTTCGTGAGCCGCTTCTCTGAGTCCCTGGAAGTCATTTTCATGATGGACTGCTGACGTCTAGAGAAAAATATATGACCAGAGCTGAGGACCTGGCGGAAAATTCCAGGGCAGTTGGAGCTTTTTAAGACACAGTGTCCACAATGCTGTTCTGTCCTTCAGCTGGTCTCGGTTGCCTTCATCTTACCAAGTCATAATAATCTATAATAATAAAAGCGTAACATGCAAATTGACCGAACGGCCGAACAGCGGAATGACTGTCCCAGACGTCCTTCCGGACGACCTTCCAGACAAAGCTGGGGCTGTGAGGGCTGAGGGCCACAGCAGCTGCGAGGGCCTACTCTTGCACAAATTTTGTGCACAGGCCTCTAGTAACTCAATAATAGTCACACTGGCCTGCCATTTAGTGAGCACTTCACATGTGCCAGTTAAGCACTTTATATGCATTTCCTTACTTAACCACCCCAACAATTACGAGGGAGATACCACTGTTATCTCTTTTTGCAGAGGAGGAAATTGAGGCACAGAGAGCTTAGATCACGTAGATCTAAGAGCTTAGATCTTGCTCCAGATCACATAGGCAATAAATGGTACAGCTTGATTCCACGGTCCATCTTTACATTTCTTTATGATGGAGCGCAGTTGAATTTTGCCAGTATCTTTGCTATCCTTGACTACAGAATACAACTATATCATTTAAATATTATTTGTTAGGTCTCTCACACCAGGTGGGCACCCCAACATCCCAACCCTGTTGGCCTGATCCTGAATTCCACATGGTTCATTGACAAAGATTCATTTTAAACTTCAATAGCTGCCATTATTCTCAATCAAAAAAACAACAACAGAAATATTTTCCTTTGCACTTCTAAAGAATAGTTCTCTCAACGATAAAGATAAATAAAATAAAAAATAAAGAATAGTTCTTTGTTCCTTTTCTTCTTCTTTTTTTCCTAAGATGCCTCCCATTTCCTGCTTTCATATATAGATATGAATTTTAGACACATTCGTTTTTGGATTCTGTTTTTATTAGCTATTGCCACTATATGAATAAGCAAGAGGAATTTCACCCGCTGCTGAATAGTTGTGCTGGGCATGAGTGTGAAGCACGTGTAAAAATGGCTTTCATGGGCACTCCTGAGGAAAGTTCTGGAAGCTATTACAGACATGTGCTGATGTATAGAAAAGATGTGGCACCGTCTTCTGAAAATCACACAAAACTAGAAGTGAGAGGGCTTGTCAGTTCATAATCTAAACAGGTAGGCCTTTTATAAATAAAAGACAATCTTTTTATAGGAACATATAACTAACACAAGAAAATAAGATGACCAGGGGTGTTTTTATTACATAGAGCAGTTTTAACTACTTTTGCACAAATGCCCAGAATATGTGTAGATTTTTTGCTTTGGCTGAATTTAGTTGTGTTTTTTTGTTTGTTTGTTTGTTTGTTGGTTGGTTTAAGATTCCATTCACAATATTAAAAATGGTTATGAAAAATGGGGACCTTTTTAAGCTTACTAGAAAATAGCATACTCCATGTGCTCTGTTTACCTCAGTAGAAAACGTATATTTGGCTTGTTGGTAAATCTGAAATAATTTGGCCTCAGCTTCGGGAAGCCAGATTCAGATGACCAGATCCCTTCTTCCTTTCCAGTATCTTTGTGTCTTGGAAATACCCACTCGCTCAAATGATAAAATGTTGAGTCAACTAAGTAACATTGTGAATTCCATTCACTTTAATACTGAGGCAGCCTTCATGGAAAGAACCAGCTTGAAACATCTGTGTGAACGTTTGCACTTACTTATAAATTGCAATTAGGCCCACAGGTTAGAAAAAAGAACCACATCATGTCATCCAGCTTGATGAGACTTGACACCAGCTGGCATTGCATATCAGGAAAAATAGTTGTGGGCTCAATGAAAGAGAGACAGGTTCTACAGTAGAGGAAATCACTTTCTTCTAGAAGGTACTAATTTCACTTCTTTGTTGCTGGTGGCTCAGTCCTCAGAAGCTGACAATTTCAGCTAAATATAAATAAAAAATATTTAATGACATGAAAACATGCTTACAATATACTACTGTTAAGTGAAAAAAAAGCAGGATTCAAAACTTGAATTTGAATTCGACTTATCATATAAATATACATATGTTAACCTCTGGTTGACAGGATACTAGTGATTTTTATGTTTTCCTTTTTCTTGTTCTGTACTTCCCAAATTTCCTTTTTTTTTTAAATTAAATTTATTTAGGTAACATTGGTTAATAACATTATATAAATTTCAGCTGTATAGCCGAAACCGGTTTGGCTCAGTGGATAGAGCGTATCGGCCTGCGGACTGAAGGGTCCCAGGTTCGATTCCGGTCAAGGGCATGTACCTTGGTTGCGGGCACATCCCCAGTAGGGGGTGTGCAAGAGGCAGCTGATCGATGTTTCTCTCTCGTCGATGTTTCTAGCTCTCTATCCCTCTCTCTTCCTCTCTGTAAAAAATCAATAAAATATATTTTTTAAAAATTTCAGCTGTATAAATTATCATTCATGCTGTATATTCTATTGCATGCTCACCACCCAAAGTCCAGTTTCCTTCTGTTATAATGTATTCCCCCCCCAATCCCCGCCTTTTACCCAATTCTCCCTCCTTCTACCCACATTCCCTTCTGGTAAGCACCATTCTGTTGTCTGTATCTCTGAGTTTGTTTTGTTAGTTTGCTAGTTACTTTTTTGTTTCATATTCCACATGAGTAAAATCACTCGGTCTTTGTCCTTTTCCTTCTGACTTATTTCACCTAACATAATATCCTCAAGATCTATTCATGTTGTCAAACAGAATAAAATACCTAGTAATCAACCTAACAAAAGAGCTAGAGGACCTATACACTAAAAATTATGACATTGAAAAAATTGAAAGAGATACAAAAAAATGGAAAAATATTCCATGTTCATGTGTTAGAAAAATTTACATTGCTAAAATGTTCATATAACCTAAAGCAATCTACAGATTCAATGCAATCCCTATCAAAATCCTAATGGCATTTTTCATAGAAATTAAACAAAAGATCCTCAAATTTCTATGGCACCACAAAAAAAACTTAAATAGCCAAAGCAATTCTGAGAAGAAAGAACAAAGTTGGCAATATACAACTCCTTGATTTCAAACTACAAAAATATAATAATCAAAACAGGATGGTATTGTCAGAAGAACAGACACACAGACCAATGGAACACAACTGAGAGTCTACAATTAAACCCACACATATCTGGGCAACTAATTTACAACAAAGGAGCGAAAAACATACAATGAAGAAAGGAAAATCTCTTCAATAAATGGTGCTGGGAAAACTGGGCAGCCACACACAAAAGAATGAAACTAGACTCCTATCTGACACCAGGCACAAAAATTAACTCAAAATGGATTGAAGACTTGATTGTAAAACCTGAAATAATAAAATGCATAGAAGAAAACATAGGCACTAAGCTTCTGGACTTGGTCTCAGAGGTGTTTTTGTCAATTTGACTCCAAAGGCAAGGGAAACAATAGCAAAAATAAACCAATGGGACTACATCCAACTGAAAACCAAGTTTTCTATAATAAGCACCTATTTTTTTTAAGTGAGATGGAAAATTTTCCGCTGATTTTTTAACTGCATTGAGCAAGTTTACCTAAGTTTTCTCCACAAACCTTGTCACTGTACGTTTTACGTAATAACCAATGATTTTATAGCAGTTGATTCTGAGGAGAATCACTGAACCGTAGCTGAACCTTGCAAAGTCAGCTTCCTGCTACAGGCTCACATTCAGATGATTCCAACCAGATGCAAATTCCGCTTCCATGTGGACTCCAAAACAAGGGATTCCAGAGGTTTTTGCATTAAGCCTCCTAAAGTCCTCTCTTAAATTTCCCTTGAGATGAAAATCACAGCTGGAGGAATATCTCCTAGTCTATCTAGTAGCTTTGTCTTCTCATGGGAAAGGTAAGGGGTACTCAGAAATAAAAGTGAGGTTTCCGGGAAACTTATTCAGTGTCTGAACTCAAAAAGAAAGAGGTAGTGGGAAATGCTTAATGCTTATTAGAGGAAAACATGTTTGTGCCAAGTGCAGTCAACGATTGCAAGACTTGGTTTCAAACTAAACCTGCTATTT
Source organism: Eptesicus fuscus (assembly GCF_027574615.1). NCBI lineage: Eukaryota > Metazoa > Chordata > Mammalia > Chiroptera > Vespertilionidae > Eptesicus > Eptesicus fuscus. The sequence continues at coordinate 92,988,356 of NC_072474.1, forward strand.
TCTTGATATTATTACATAAAGTATTATGGCCCTGTGTATCTTTTAATCATTTAGGAGAAATTGGAGTGTTTTTGTAAATTCTCCTTTATGAGTGCTTGCTGTTTAAATGACATTGAAAATTATACATAAAATTTCAAGATTAGTCATAAACAAATATCTATTCTTTTTACCTTTTTAGCCTCTCAAACCTTTAAAAAGCAAAATTTCTATTAAAGCTTTTTTCCAAATAAAATTTTTAAATTTTCAAATTTTTATCATAAACAAAGTGGTTTTTATAATTTTGAACAAACCTATCTCTATGATGTTTATTATTCAAAATATAAAATAATATTGTTTTTGCTCTTCATAATTCCTGTCTTTTAAATTAAAATAATGAGATTTTTTTAATGCTTTGGAAGTAAAATATTAAATTACTAAGTTTTCTTTTAACGTCAAACTTTTTTTAAATCAATTTACAACTTAAAAAGTACTTTTATGTATGTTATCATATTTGATCCTCACAAGATCACATAAAATAGCAAAAAAAACCAGTATTATCATTCTCAGAAATCTCTTTTATAAATGAGAAAACAGAAACTCAAAAAAGGCTAAGGAAGTTATATAAGGCCACCCAGCCAGTGAATGAGAGAGCTCTCTAGCTCAATTTACTTCTACAGCATTTTCCCTACCAGAAAACAAACTACTTTTCCCAAATGATTCCTTAAGACACAATAAAAGGTACACATTGAATTGAAGAAAGACATGTAAAAATTTGAGAAAACCTGTTACTTTAAAAGGTCCATTGATTTATTAATATAAAGAGTAAGATATAAAACTAAAGTATCTGTACAATAAAATTCTAATTTCATATGAAAAAAATATTCACATATCTGAAAGACTAAAAATAATTATACCAAATAATAAAAATGATCATCTCTGAAGGGTAAAATTAGAAATCATTTTTTCACTTACTTCTCTTTAATATTTTTGCACTCTGAAATTTTTCAACCATCAGTAGGTATTAACTCTAAAATCGAAAAAATAAACAAGTTATTTTTAATAAAGTGCTATAAACAAAACAGTTTTATTCTCTTCAGTGATTCTCTAATGCATTCTGTTTCGCTTCAGTTTTTTGGTTTGCTAGGAATTTTTTATTTTAAAAAAGGCAAATGTGGTTTCAATGTAAAAAAAAGTAATGTGAAATCACAGCACTGTATTTTGAGGGTTTGGTTCTCTATTCTAGCCCAGGTAGCTATACGGAGCAGGTTTGAGACCTTAACTTAAAAAACCATTTCTATGGTTTTCTTCATCTCCACAATAAGCCCCAATGTTTAACTGTTAACTTGGTTGACTACCTGCCCAATAGTCATTTCTTTTTTCCTTGCTAAAAGAACCTTTCTTTTGAAATGGGTGCAGTGTCCTAAATGAGGGGATGAACCATGATATCCAGTCTAAGACAGTGAAAAAGAATCTTCTGGTTCCTGGCTTCCCAGCATCCCTTGCAGCTATGGGTACCCATGTGACCCATTTCTATTCAATGAAATGTTCAAGAATGTCTTTTGGGTGTTCCTAGGAAAGGTGTTCCTCACCAGTTAGATCAGAGAGACACGGTCATGAAGCACCTGCCTTCATTTCATGCTTTGGGTGTTATCATAGGAGAAAGTGATGCCCTGAGAGCCTCAGCAGCCACCTTAGGACAAGTGGGAAGCCAAGAAAACCACAGGGATGAAGGGACAGAAGCCTGACATTGTTGACCCACTCACCGCCTCTTAATTTTTATTATGTGAGATAATTAAATACCTATATTATCTAAGCCACAGTTAGTTATTCAACTAATACTTGAAACTGAATATCTTCTAACAGTGTAGTAAAAAATAACAAAAAATCTGATGATGAAGGTATCAACATCCTACAAAATGTAATTAAAAAAAAAACGTATCCAATACCCAACCTAAGTAGCCAATAATATAGAAGGTCATATAGAATTGGTAAAGTATACACAATATTGTATGTCAAATATAGCTCAACAAAGATGGAAAAAAATAAAGAAATGGTTAGATAGATTATTTTACTGGGATATTACGCAGTCGTGTAAAAATATTATTTAGGCCCAGCCAGTATGGCTCAGTGGTTGAATGTCAACCTATGAACCAGGTAGTCATGGTTTGATTCCTGGTCAGGGCACATACCTGGGTGCAGGCTCAATCCCCAGGAGGGGGCGTACAGGAGGCAGCCAATCAATGATTCCCTCTCATCATTGATGTTTCTCTCTCTCTCTCTCTCTCTCTCCCTTCCTCTCTGAAATCAAATATATTTATATAATTTAGGAAGACCATGTGGCCAAATGAGGAAATGCTCATGATGTAAGATTATGTGAAAAAGAAAAAGAATAAAAGGACTTGGGATTGTATATGCACTGTTGATCATAGCAATTTTTTCACAGACTATGAGGAAACAAATTCAAACCACTAACGTAAGTTGTCTTAGGGAGATAGTATTCACAGTAGACTATTTTTATCCTTTCTTCTCTTTTCTAAATATTGGGCCTCATGGGTTACAATTTTTACATTAAAAATATAAAATAAAGTAGCATATAAACAGGCAATATAAATCCCTGGAAGAATTTATATCAAATATAAGAATATGTTTGGCTTTCTTATTACTAAAATCATACTCCTTCGCTTGACTTTCAAAACTCTTGAACATCAACATGGCTCCTGCCTACCCTGGTACCCGCCACACATCCTGTCCCAGCCACAGTTAACACTCTTTTGTGCCTCTGTGTGTGCTCATGCTTTTCCTTGTGTGTGAGGTAAACATTGCCGGTTGTGACAAAGACTGCTGGTTATTCCCCAAAATCTCTTTCCTCGGTAATAGAAAATAATTTCCAACTGAGTACACTGCAGCCCATATTAGAGGCTATATGTCCAGTCTTCCTTTCAGCTGATGTAGTCTTGTGACTTTGTTCTGGCTACCAAGGTGTGGATAACCTCCAGGAATGTTCTTAATAGGAAGAGATGCTCTTTTCTTTGTCTTTTCCTTCTTAGATGCTTATGTTTGAGCAGCCAACTTGGACCATGAAATAAAAGCCATGAGTTTGGAGGAACAAGGTGGCAGAAGGGGCTGGGTCCCTGATCAGTTGCTGCCACACCAGCCCCAGAGCACCTCCCTCTGCATCTCATCTGCGTAGAAGACAGAAATAGACTCCTATCTTGCATACCCCGCCTATTGTTTTTGGGTTTTCTGTCACACACAATCTAACCTAATCCTAAGTGAGATATTAACTCACAAGATGAATTAGTCACAAAAATGCTTGTAGAAGAGAGATGACAACAATATATCTGAATTGCTAATCAGAAGAAATGAACAGAAAGTTGTAAGTCTGGGGCTGGCACGCAAATGAAAACAAAGGCTTGAAGAACAGAGGGGGGGGGTTCGCAATATAGTGAGAAGCCAGGGCCACCAATGACCATCTGGGAGACAGTTGGGGTAAAGATTTGGCCAGAGAAGATTTAGGAATAAAGATGACTGATATCAACTATTAAGTCATCTATTGTACTCTGCTGCAATATAATTACTAATGTTACCACCAAATTCTCAGTAAAAATCTAATATACACAATAGCCTGGAGAGAGCAGATTTTTTGGAAAAATCAAGGAAAAAGGGTCAAGCAGAGTAAAACAACAGTAAAAGTGAAACACCAAAAGGTTGTACATTCAGTGAAAGCTGGAAATCAGAGCTTATAAATAAGCATCAGTTTCCCCAAATCCTCAGGAAAATGGATAGAAAAGCTGTATTTCTCACTCAATTTGGAATGATTTTTAGAGCCAAAACTATGCATATATTAGCATGTTTAGTGCTATATTTACATATATTTGCATAACTTTTTTTTTTCTTTATAGAGTCATTCTAGACATTGACAGAAATAGAGTCATTCTAGACATTGTTTTGCAACGTATTTCTCTTTTCTTTTAACCAATCAATATGCCATGGATATCTTTCCAAATAGATTAAACTCATCTATATATATAAAAGCCTAAGCGACCGGATTACAAAATGACCGAACGACCGATTGACTGGTCACTATGATACGCACTGATCACCAGGGGGCAGGTGCTCAACGCAGGAGCTGCCCCCCTGGTAGTCAGTGCTCTTCCACTTAGCTGACCAGGATGAGCGGGGCCGGGATGAGCAGGAGCAGCTCCTCCCCGGATCCCTGCAGGCCACACTGAGGGACCCCCACCGGTGCACAAATCCATGCACCGGGCCTCTAGTCCTTTAATAACAGCATAGTATCCCATCATACACAAGTACCATTATGAAACCAGTCCATAGTGATGGAAATTCACTCTTTTGCTATTGCTAATGGTGCTATACTTGTACAAAACAATGTAACACTCAAATGCAATTGTGCATGAGCTATTACGTATTTCTGTGGAATAAATGATAGGAAGAATGTCTGCGTCTGTGGGGTCAGAGTAGGAATATATTTATTATAGCAGATATTACCAAATTACTTCCCAGAGAAGCCCATCAATGATGCATGAGAGTGTCTTTTGGCTTCTACTCCCAACACACTAAACATTATAAATCTTTTTAGTTTTTGTCAGCTGAAAAGTGGTATCATGCTAATTAGTTATTAGTGAGATTCTACATCTTTTCACATATTTTTTCTCTGAAATGCATATTTATACCTGTGTTCATTTTTCTATTGAATCATTTATTATTTTCATACTTACTTTTTAAAATTATTCCTATATTAAAGTTATCAATACTTTGTCTATATATATTTTACAAAAATATCTCTAGATCTGTCATTTGTCTTTGTTTATGGTGACTATTGATATGCCCACATTTTTAATTTTAGAAATTCCTTAGAAAGACTTTACCATCCAAATTGTAGGAAATATTTTCCTAAATTTTGTGATCTATCATTCTTTCAAAATTGCTAATAGTTAAGGGTACAATCTTCTAGCACCAACCTGCCTGAGTTCAAATCGTGACTATGCTGTGTAACCTCAGGAAAGTTATTTAGCTTCTATGTGCGTTGATTTTCTCAACTGTTAAATGGGGATAATAATAGCATCTATACCTCAGAGAGCTATTGTGAGGATTAAATGAGTTGGTACATACCAGGTGCTTGCAACCCTCCTTGCAACACAGAGTTTCAGTAAACATCAGTTATTATTATGACAGCAGTTTTCCAAAGTGTTTTCATATCTGATATGACCCATAAATAAACACTCCAGAAATGCATCTCATCCTTAAAAATGGTCTTAACCTTTCTGCCACCTGCCCATACCAATAAAAATGAAACTCTGCAACTGAAGACAGACAGAAAACTGAAGACTGCAAATGAGAAGGGCAGGCTGCCACACAGCAAGTCGAATAGAAGTACCAGCTACAAATACTCAACAAGTTATAAGCAAATCAAAGCGCCTAAGAGATGACGATGTGTTGCAGCTGTGAGTCTTGTGCTGATAGGGCTCTCAAGCAGCAGCTGCACAAACCTGTCTTATCCCACCCAAGGCAAACGTGCCATTCTACTCAAAGGCAGCTCAGTTCCCATACATTTAGCCAATACATTTAGCAAGGCTCACTGGACAACCTCGTGTTCAAACCTTCCAAAAACTCTGTTAGTCCTGGGCAACTTCGTGTTGTTGTCTAGAGCTTGATCATTGTCCTTATGAAGCACTGCAGCTGGAAGACCAAGATTATGGACTGTTTTCACAGTGACAAAGTGTGCCCGTGTTTTGTTAATAATCACTGGAATCTACCCAAAAGGCACATGCAGCCCTGAGCTCTGCTAGATCTTCTTAGAGTTCTTTCATCTCCTTCCATATCTGTGGGTATGTTTTTTGTGCCTACAGCTGAATGTGTTTTTCTTTCCTTTTCTTGGTGAGTCTTGCCAGCGTTCTCTCTATAACATTTATATATCTTGAAGAGCAGCTTTTGATTTTACTTACCAATTCTTGTTACAGTTTTATTTTTCTAATTCATTCATTCCTTTTTTTTAAGCAAATGAAAGTAATATTTTAACAATGATCAATAAAATTATATAGAAAAAAGAAAATTAGTAAAATGTACATGAAAATAATATATAAATTGATTAATAAACAATAACATGATACAACAACAAAGACATGAGAACAACAAAAAGATGATATAAAAACAACAAAAAGGTGATATAACAACTTGTTAAAAACAATGACTGATATATTGATTAAACTTATTCTAATATCTCCCTGTATACCATATTAAGAGTAAAAACACTTTCAGGGTGCTTGACTAAATTTCCCTTGGGATGAAGTATTTACAACTTTAACGTCACACTCTCTTCGAACTCGAGAGAAAGCAACATCTAACTCCATTTCATGGGAGAAATTTAGGGAGAGGCAAAATTGACAAAAATTCATCTGGAATAAAAAAAGACCCCAAATAGCCACAGCAATTCTGAGAAAGAAGAATAAAGTAGGAGGGATCTCAATACCAGATTTCAAGCTGTATTACAAAGCCACTATTCTCAAAACAGCCTGGTACTGGCACAAGAACAGACATATAGATCAATGGAATAGAATAGAGAATCTAGATATTGACCCAAACCACTATGCTCAATTAATATTTGACAAAGGAGGCATGAACATACAATGGAATCAAAAAGGTAATGTGCGCCAAAACCGGTTTGGCTCAGTGGATAGAGCGTCGGCCTGCGGACTGAGGGGTCCCAGGTTTGATTCCGGTCAGGGGCATGCACCTTGGTTGCGGGCACATCCCCAGTGGGGGTTGTGTAGGAGGCAGCTGATTGATGTTTCTCTATCATCGATGTTTCTAGCTCTCTATCCCTCTCTCTTCCTCTCTGTAAAAAATCAATAAAATATATCTTTAAAAAGTAATATGCTAATTAGACCAGGCGACCTTCCGGAAACCTTCTGGACAAAGCCATGGTGGCGGAGCCAAGGCAAAGGCGGTTAGGGGCGAGGAGGTTGGCAGCGGGGGGCAGTTGGGGATGAGCAGGCTGGAAGGGGGGGCAGTTGGGGGTGATCAGGCCAGCAGGTGGGGGCAGTTGGGGGCGAGCATGCTGGCAAGGGGGCAGTTGGGGACGATCAGACCAGAAGGGGGGGGAGGCAGTTGGGGGTGATCAGGCCATCAGGCAGAGTGGTTAGGACTGGTCAGGCAGGTAGGCAGGTGAGCAGTAAGGAGCCAGTGGTCCCGGATTGTGAGAGGGATGTCTGACTGCCGATTGGTCCTAAACCGGCAATCAGACATCCCCCGAGGGGTCCCAGATTGGAGAGGATGCAGGCTGGGCTGAGGGACACCCCCCCCCCCCCCCCGCCCATGCACAAATTTCATGCTCCGGGCCACTAGTTTCATAATAAAAGCATTTAGTGGTGGCAATTTTAGTTGAATTTCAAAGGACAGGGTGACCCCAGCAGACAACTAGTCTCCATATGATTCATAAAAGTAGAGTTGCTCTCTCAGAGGAAGATCTGTGTGTCAGATGACTGCGGAGAACATGGAAGAACCAAAATCCTACACTCTACAAATGAGGGATCTGATAACAGATAAATGAGATAATTTGTCTGATATTACAAGGTCTGATGGCCCTCATCAGGTGGCTGGGTTGGTTGGAGCACAATCCATACACCAAAAAATAGTTGGATTCCCTGTCAGGGCACATGCCTAGGTTGCAGGTTCGATCCTGGTTGGAGCGTGTAAAGGAGGTAACTGATGTTTTTCTCTCACATCAATGTTTTTCTCTCTGTCTTTGTCTCTCTTCTGTCTCTCTCTCTTTCTCTCTTTTTGTCTCTTTCTCCCCACCTCTCTCTCTCTCTCAAATCAATAAAAATATATCCTCGGGTGAGGTTTTAAAAAAAAATTTTGATGTCCTCTCTACTGAGCCCACGCTCTAGTCAAGTAAGAAGTCTTAGCAAACAAAGCAGCAAAGGACTACTTCCTTCACTCCATTCCCTCCCTCCCTTCCCTTTGCATACCAGATCACCCAATATCCACAGAGAACCTTTCATCATCAACCCAAATTCTAAATAGTGTGTGAATTCTGTTTTCAAAGTTGAGCGTCAGCTAGTCACTGCCCCAGGCCTCCTCCTCCCCTGCAGGGTGGAAATTGGAGGGAAATTCTGGAAGGCAAAAGAACACAGCCAGCTGCTGGTGACATCTGCTTTGACTGTGAATTCTAGATGCAGGCACAGGGAGCTTGAGTAATTAAAGTGAACTCCAAGAAAAAAAGATACGTCACAATTATTTGGGCCTTTATTATGGTTCCTATTCTCATATTTTTCTCCCAGCTGCCACAGAGTGATTTCATTGCCTTAATCCTGCAGTTTTTAACTGGAGCTGGGGGGTGTGTTTTTGTTGCTGTTGAAATGATATACTCTCCACTTTTTGATACACTCTCCATTAATCAAAGAAGAGGAGACATAACAAAAGGTGAAAAAGAACCTAGAAATCTAGTTTTAGAAGTGATTAGAAATGGGACAGAAGTTTACCACACGACCGGTGATGAAAACTTCCATCAGCATGAATGAATCCAAACCCAATGTATTCGTTTGCTAGGGCTGCCATAACAAAGTACTACAGACTGGGTGACTTAACAGAAATTTATCATCCACAGTTCCGGAGGCTAGAAGTCCAAGATAAAAGCATGGGCAGCGTTGGTTCCTTCTGAGAGCTGTGAGGAGAGGATCTGGTCTGGGCCATTCTCCTTGGTTTGTGGATGGTCATCTTCTCTCTGTGTCTCTTCACATCGTCTTCCTTCTCTGCATATCTCTGTGTGCAAAGTTCTCTTTCTCATAAGGACACAAGTGTCTTTGTATTAGGACCCACTCAAATAATTCATTTTAACTTGATTATCCCCATAAAGACCCTTCTTCTCCAAATAAGAGCACATTCTGAGGTGCTTGGGGTTATGAATTTTGGGAGGACACAATCCAATCCATAATGCCCACCCACATTTCAGGGGATAATCTAAAGCTAACCCTAAACGTCACCAGGCAGTCTGGAACTGCTCCTCTGGCCATGTTGCATGAGTCCTGCCACCCAGCATTCTCCCTGGGAGCAAAGGGAGCAGGGACACCAATCACAGGGCAACGACGTACAAGATAGCAATTGGGAGTGAGCAGGCTGGCAGGAGGGCAGTTGGGGGCAAGCATGCCTTCGCGGGGGGCAGCTTTGCCTGGATTCAGCTCCTGCTTTTCTGTCTCACCCCTGGCATCAGGGATAGGCCCACAGCAAACAATGATGGGATAGCATGCTTTGGCCTTGCACTTTGCAGGGGCATGCCGAGGGCAGAAGACAGCCTGAGAAAAGTGGAAACCGAGAAAACATGCAACCCAGCAAAACAGGCTACTCAATGCTTCTGCTAACCCCCAACATAACTGATGAAGTCATTAAACTGGACACCACTAAAAAATATATGCCAATCGGCTTTCCCTGAAACACTAAAACTGAATTCTCAAACAAGTTCCAAAAAGTAATTAAATCTATCCGTTGTAAAAAAAAAAAAAAATACATATCGTATCACTTATTTCAATCCCTTTCCAACACACCAAAGAGGAACTAAAGTAGAAAAGACAATATTTAAGAAAATGAGCACATTCGAAATACAGTTGCACTGTCTTAAATGGCCCATGACACATTAACTCAATATTTAAGTTAATGCATAACTGATATAGCTATTGAACAGGAAATGACCTCATTTGGTAGCATCTGGCCTGAAAGATACAGCTGAAACAAAATATATGTAGTCGACCATTTTTAATCAGGGCACAGAAATGGATGAGGCCTGCTGAGCTCATTGCATGTGTCCTTATTGGAAGTCTACCTAGTTCATTTTCTGTTTTCTTTGTAAACTTTATATCTATTACCACAAATGTTGGGATGGTGAGTGTGTATAGTGAGAAAGCGGCCAATAAGTTTTGTGAGGTTAATGATAGAGAGTGGATTAGAGTGAAGACTCCAAGTAATCCAACTGCTAAAATTTGATATAAAAAAGATACACGGGTACCTTTAAATCTCAAAAGTATCTGCTTAGTATTCTGAACCTCATGAGAAGTGTGAACCAAATGAAAACTATCTACTCTCTTGACGTTGTACAGGGTTCATGAGCTAATTTCTGACCTCTAGTGGTAAAGCTGTAACGGGGCCTTCAAATCTCTAAAGTTCTAAAAGGAAGATAGTCACCCACAATTCCAAAGGGCATTGGTCTCTTTGACCCTGTAAAGTTCTGGAATATTAGTGAATTCTTTGGCTGATTTCCACTTAAATCTGATTTGAACACTCATGCAATCAATTCTCATCCAAGAACTCCAGACAAAGCAATAGACCCTGGGTTTGCATTCAGACTCTTTTCTCTTCCTCTCCCCAGCCTCTTCAGAGTCCTGGTGCTTAGGAGAAAACCCCAAAACAAGCAAACAAAGAGAGGAAAGAAAGGTGTGGATATCTGGACCCCATAAAAATACCAGCAAGGACAGCTGTATCACTTAATCACACATAATAAAGCATTTCCAGAAACAAAAAGCAATACTGATACACCGAAAGCAATGTGACATTTAGCTTTCTGAAAGTAACCCTTCCACTACCATTTATAATTGGTTGAACTTAAATTTTTGAAACTAGAAAGTAGATGTAACCAGTCAGACATTGGTCCCGCAGGTCAGAGAATACACCGCTAAAGAGAAAGATGCCGACACAATATTCTTTTTAAAATAATAGCAGAAACGTCCTTTTCAAGAAAAACAAGACTATCTTCCCTAATGACAGCAGGGTCATCGTTTTGACTCAAATCCATTTCTGTTAACAGAGGCAGTGAAACTGGAAATTCCCCAATCTTCATTCATCACACGCGCTCCTGGGAGAGGACGCTGCTGGTGAAGCCATGGGGGGCGGGGGGGGGGGGCCTGATGCAGTGGGGGCCAAACATGGCGGGGGTCTCCCTTTTCCGCATCCAGCACGGAAAGAGAGATGAATGAACCGGTTCTAAGTGGAGGCGGCCAGGGATTGAGAAATAATAGAAAGAAAGAAAGAAAGAAAGAAAGAAAGAAAGAAAGAAAGAAAGAGAGGGAGGGAGGGAGGGAGGGAGGGAAGGAGGGAGGGAGGAAGAAAGGGAGAGAGAAAGAAAGAGAGAGAGAGAGAAAGAAAGAAAGAAAGAAAGAAAGAAAGAAAGAAAGAAAGGAAGGAAGGAAGGAAGGAAGGAAGGAAGGAAGGAAGGAAGGAAGGGAGAGAGAAAGAGAGAAAGAAAGAAAGAAAGAAAGAAAGAAAGAAAGAAAGAAAGGAAGGAAGAAAGAAAGGAAGGAAGGAAGGAAGGAAGGAAGGAAGGAAGGAAGGAAGGAAGGAAGGGAGAGAGAAAGAGAGAAAGAGAGAAAGAAAGAAAGAAAGAAAGAAAGAAAGAAAGAAAGAAAGAAAGAAAGGAAGGAAGGAAGGAAGGAAGGGAGAGAGAAAGAAAGAGAGAAAGAAAGAGAAAGAGAGAAAGAAAGAGAGAAAGAAAGAAAGAAAGAAAGAAAGAAAGAAAGAAAGAAAGGGAGAGAGAAAGAAAGAGAGAAAGAAAGAGAAAGAGAGAAAGAAAGAGAGAAAGAGAGAAAGAAAGAAAGAAAGAAAGAGAAAGAAAGGAAGGAAGGAAGAAAGAAAGAAAGAAAGGGAGAGAGAAAGAAAGAGAGAAAGAAAGAGAGAAAGAGAGAAAGAAAGAAAGGAAGAAAGAAAGGAAGGAAGGAAGGAAGGAAGGAAGGAAGGAAGGAAGGAAGGAAGGAAGGGAGAGAGAGAGAAAGAGAGAAAGAGAGAAAGAGAGAAAGAGAGAAAGAGAGAAAGAGAGAAAGAAAGAAAGAAAGAAAGAAAGAAAGAAAGAAAGAAAGAAAGAAAAGGAAGGAAGGAAGGAAGGAAGGAAGGAAGGAAGGAAGGAAGGAAGGAAGGAAGGAAGAAGACGCAGAAATAGATTTAAAGCTGGGAGCTGGGTGGGACGCCATCCTTCCTCTCTGATGGAGAGGCTGCAATGACGACGACCCCTCCCAGCGCATTTATTTTATACCCCCCAATACCAGGAAGTATCACCAACTTGTTTGCATTCTTAAGTAGGCCCTAGCATGCCTGGATGTACATATCTAGTCCTGCCCCTGCTGACACCTGGGCTGATATGAAGTCAGAACTGATAACATGTCCAGCCTTATTGGGGAAGCATGTTCCCAGGGCGTGGCTCTGCCTATCGCCCTGAGTTCAGCTGACGATAATTAAGGAAAATGCCCATGTGCCTTCCCAGGCGGTCCTCTACAAAGCCACATCTGGTCCGTGACAGCCCTTCCCATTGTTCTAAATGTTGCCCTTGGAAACCCACCTACACCTGCAACACGGCCACACCCACGCTCCATGTTTTTATCTCCACTACTAGCACTTTCTTATATCTGTATGTATGTAGAGAAGGCTGCATGGATTTTTATCTTAATTTAACTCTACACTCCAACTGGCCCCTTAACCAAAGTTAACTACCTGCTGCCTTCCAAGACCTTGCCACTCCGCTATAAAACGTGGAGTCTGTTTCCTGATCTCTCTCCCCCACCCCCACTTTCCACACCAGCCACCTTGCCATGAGAGAGCCCAGGCTACAATGGAAGCCCTAGTGTAAAAGTTCTAGCAGACAGCTCCAGCAAAGGTCTCAGTTAACAGCCAAACTGCCAGAGGTGAGTGAATGAGCTTTCAAATAATCTCAGTCCTCCCATAGATTCTCAGCTTTCATGGCTTCCAAATGAGGCCCCAAACACCATGGAAAACACACAAACCATCTCCACTGTGCTTGCAGTCTCTGCTGCGCTTTGCCCAAATTCCTCACCTACAGAATTCATGAGCATAATGAAATTGTTGTTCTACGTTAGTAAGTTGTGGGGAGCTTTAATACACAGCAACAGATAACTGGAAAAGGATTAATTCGTCTTTTCTAACGGCTATACAGTGTTTCACAGTATGGCTACAACACACCTTGTTCAATCATTTCCTTTCACTCTGCTTCCAGTTTTTGCCACTGCAAACATATATTCAAGGATCAATACCCTTGAATACATGTATATCTTGAGATTTATGCTTTTATTTCCATGAGAATTATAAATTACAGATTACAAAATTGCATTTTAAGGTGTATTTTAATTTTTACTAGATTTTTTTTTTTTTAACTTTCTGATTCATAATGAGTTTACCTTGGGGACTTTGATATATTGATCTTTTCTACTATTTTCTACACTGCATTAATATAAGCCTTTCAAAATTAATTTCCTCTTATACTTTCTTTTATAGTTTTTTTCTAATTTTTTAAGATGAGCACCGAGTTCTTATATTTCTAAAGTTTGTATTTCTAAACTTAGTTGGGTCTTGTAAGTTTGGTTATGTTAGTTTTTCCTTTTCTGCTTTAGAGAGTATACAATTTTAAATTTCTAATTTGATCCAGATAATCCTTGGATACTAATCTTAGAATCCTTTATTTCCCACTGCCCTTCTCTCAACTCCACCTCTTGGGTTTTGCTGAGAAATTTGCAACTTTTATTTCCAGGCTTTCACTAGGTAGATCTCATTGATCTTAAGAGTCTTTATTTTTGCACATACATAGTCCCAGTCACTCCATGTATATTGCAAGGTTCATTGTTCACTCAACCACTTTTTCCTACTTTACCTTCTCCTTTCTTGAAATTGCTGTTCTCATTAACTTGTTTAGTTAGAATCCTTTTTTCAGAGTTTTCTCAGATGAGGTATATCAATGCTGTAGTCTTGGAATCTTTACATTTCCGCATCCTTTCCACCCTGGCAGGTAAATGATGCTCAGCTAGAAAGGGACCTTGTGGGTTACATTCCTTTTCCCTCACTAGGTACAGATATTATTCCAATGTCTGATGCCAGTCTGATTTTTTTCCCTTTGCAAATAATTTCTTTCTATCTAGAAACATAAGATTTTTCTTTTCAAGCTTGGGATTCAGGAATTGTCAAAAAAGGTTTAAGTTATGTGTTTATTCTCATCAATCCTGCCAAGAACTTTAGGACACTTTTACCTGCAAATATAAGCCTTTATTTAGCTCAGGAAAATGTACATCTATTAAATTTTCCTCTGGAATTCCTACTACTCATATATTAGATGTCCTGGCTCTGTCCTCTCTTCCAGCAAATAATGCACTCATTTAATGTGAAAAGGTTGTATTGGTTCTTTTCCTGATAATATTGGCTCATCACATATCAGCTAAATTATCTGATTATAACATTTGGTACTAGAAAGCAGCCTAAAGTGAAATATAATAATTCTATATAATAGCCCTAATTGGTTTGGCTTAGTGGATGGAGCGTCGGCCTGCAGACTGAAGGGTCCCAGGTTCAATTCTGGTCAAGGGCATGTACCGTGATTGCGGGCACATCCCCAGTGGGAGGTATGCAGGAGGCAGTTGATTGATGTTTCTCTCTCATCGATGTTTCTAACTCTCTATCCCTCTCCCTTCCTCTCTGTAAAAAATCAATAAAATATATTTAAATAAATAAATAAATAAATAAATAAATAAATAAATCTATATAATAAAGAGCTAATATGCAAATGGTCAGCATGCCCTCGTGCCCTCGCACCAGGGTCAGGGACTGAGGCCAGGCCAGGAGACCTGAGGCTGCACCCCCAACCCTGGCGCTGGGGCCAGGGGACCTGCGGCCACACACCCCCACCCCAGTGCCAGGGCCTGGGGACCTGAGGCTGGGCCAGGGGGCCCAAGGCCTCGACCCCACCTGATGGGACTTGATGGGGGACCTGAGGCTGTGCTCCCCACCTGGTGGGGTTTGATTGGGGACCTGGGGCTGTGCCCCCCCAACCTTCGGGGCTTGATGGGGGTGGGACCAGCTGGGTGTGGGTCTCACGCAATTTCTAGGTGCACGTGGGTGGGCAGGGACTTGACTCTGGGTCCCGCGGTGCAACCCAGACTCTGACAGGAGGGAAATTTTCTTATACATTTTACTAATTTTCTTTCATCTCTGACACTTCTATCATAGAGAAAGGGCAAATAGCAATATTAAAATATTTCCTCTAATTAATTCCCTTTTAATGTGCACGAATTTGTGCACCGGGCCACTAGTATACATATAATTTACACACTTTTTAATTCACTCTATCAAGTATATTTTTCACTATTTTAAAATATGTACCCAGCCGAAACCGGTTTGGCTCAGTGGATAGAGCATCGGCCTGTGGACTCAAGGGTCCCAGGTTCGATTCCGGTCAAGGGCATGTACCTTGGTTGCGGCACATCCCCAGTAGGGGGTGTGCAAGAGGCAGCTGATCGATGTTTCTCTCTCATCCTCTCTGTAAAAAATCAATAAAATATATTTTTTTAAAAAAATATGTACCCATTAAATTACATATATTTTAAAAACAATATTCTAAAAGCAATATACAGTTTTTCTTAATTTCTCTTTATTGTTGAAAGTATTACAGATATCCCCTCTCCCCCACCCCCACCCATGGTTAACTCCCTCCATCCCACTCCTGCCCCCTCCCCAGGCCTTCACCGCACTATTGTCTGTCCATGGGCTATGCATATATGCATATAAGTTCATTGGCTAATCTCTTCCTGCATGCTTCAATGTCTCTGGATCTTTTTTGTTCATTTTGTTCATTAGATTCCACATATGAGTGAGACCATGTGATACTTGTCTTTCTCTGACTGGCTTATTTCACTTAGCACAATACTACACTCCAGGTCCCTCCATGCTGTCTCAAAGGGTAAAAGATCCTTCTTTTTTACTGCTGCATAGTATCCCATGCACCATAGCTTTTTTATCCACTTATCTACTGATGGGCACATGGCCTATTTCCAGATCTTAGCTATTGTAAATAACATTGCTATTAACATAGGGGTGCATATATTCTTTCTGATTGGTGTTTTGGGGTTGTTAGGATATATTCCTAGAAGTGGGATCACTGGGTCAAATGGCATTCCCTTTTTAATTTTTTTGAGGAAACTCCACATTGTTTTCCATAGTGGGTGTACTAGTCTGCATTCCCACCAGCAGTATACTAGGGTTCCTTTTTTCTCCACATCCTCAACAGCACTTATTTGTTGATTTATTAAAGGCAGCTATTCAGGCAGGTGTGAGGTGGTACCTCATTGTTGTTTTAATTTTCATCTTTCTCATGATTAGTGATGTTAAGCACTTTTTCATGTCTCTTGGCCATTTGTATGTTCTCTTTGGAGAAGTGTCTACTCATTTTTTAATTGGATTGTTTGTCTTCTTTGTATTGAGTTGTATGAGTACTTTATATATTTTGGAAATTAATCCCTTATCAGATGTATCATTAGCAAATATGTTCTCCCATACAGTGGGTTCCCTTTTCATTTTAATGATTTCTTTTGCTGTGCATAAGCTTTTTATTTTGATGTAGTCCCATTGGTTTACTTTTTCCTTTGTTTCTCTTACCCTAGGCATTATATCAGTAAAAACTCTGCTACGGGAAATGTCTGATATTTTGCTGCCAAAGTTTTCTTCTGGAATTTTTATGGCTTCATGACTTATATTTAAGTGTTTTACCCATTTTGATTCTATTCTTGTGTATGGTATAAGTTGGTGGTCTAGTTTCATTTTTTTGCCATGTACCTGTCCAATTATCCCAACACCATTTATTTTAAATTATGCATCCATTATATTGTCTATTTTTTAAAAGTAATATTCTAAAAGCAATATATATACATAGTTTAAAAAAAAAAAACAGAACTGCTCAATGAAAGTAAAATTTCCCTCTCCCACCTCTGATTCCCCAGGCCCACCCCTAAGGAGACTTGCTCTTCAGTTTCTTATAGAACCGTTCAGAAATTCTTCATGTGTAACACACACAAAATGCATTACTATGGGAATATTCATAGCTTCTTTACATCCTCCTACCTACAAACGAAAAATTCTGACATTTATACCCGGACCCCTTCCCACCTCCTACATTCCCACCTCCCGCTGCCTTATTATGCAGATAGGACAAATTGGGGGGGGGGGGAGGACTTATAAGTTATAAAAATAAAAAAGTGAGATAGGAGCTTTATAACCAAAAGGCCCAGGCCTGTTCACTACAGACAGAGAGAGAGAAAAGGAGGGAGGAGTGGTAGGTGAGGCTAAGCACCTGCTGATAGCAGGGTGGGTTTCAGGGGATGGAAGAGAGTAAGAAACATGGATACAGGCTTTGGGGTGCTTCCAGCTTATGAGAGAGTGGAAGACAGAAAGACTGTGTGGGAATGCAGACTTAAAGAGGTGCTCATACAAATTATGTTATATATAGCTTGTGCTACCTAAGATACAAGTGTTTCATATAAGTAATTTGAGGATTATAAATAAAGATTAGAATTACTTTTACTGTATTCTGAACATGATACCCTCTGAGGCTGAGTCATCAGGGCACAGGATCTATTCTTTTCACTCTATGTGTGGGTTTGCATTCGTGTGTGTGTGTGTGTGTACAGAGGTGTATAGTATATAGGTACATTTATCTACATATGTCCTTTTTAAAAAACACAAATGGGATCATACTTATGTATCTGGCTTCTTTTCCCTTTAAACATATAGATTGATTGATTTA
Source organism: Eptesicus fuscus (assembly GCF_027574615.1). Lineage (NCBI taxonomy): Eukaryota > Metazoa > Chordata > Mammalia > Chiroptera > Vespertilionidae > Eptesicus > Eptesicus fuscus. The sequence continues at coordinate 93,005,910 of NC_072474.1, forward strand.
CATACTGCCTACTTACTAAGAAGGTTTGAATTGGTTTACAATGAAATCACAGACACAAAACCTAAAATTATTAACCTGACTCCAAGGACAGGAATAAAAAATAAAAACAGTCAATGTGATACTATATTCAGAAATTCTAGTAAAAAATTTCATGTGTAATAAAAAAAATAAGGTGCTTTCAAAATAGATTCCTACATAACCAAATTTGGGGGGGGGGGGGAAGAAACTAATTTTACCTAAGAAAAGACAGAAAATGAAAAGAAAAAGCCCAGCGCTTTTAAAAAAAAGACAGTGAGCCTAGCCGGTTTGGCTCAGTGGATAGAGCGTCGGCCTGCGGACTGAGGGGTCCCAGCTTCAGTTCTGGTCAAGGGCATGTACCTTGGTTGTGGGCATATCCCTAGTGGGGGGTGTGCAGGAGGCAGCTGATGGATGTTTCCCTCTCATCGATGTTTCTAACTCTCTATCCCTCTCCCTTCCTCGCTGTAAAAATTCAATAAAATATATTTTTTAAATAAAAATAAAAAAAGACAGTGAGTACTTCTTACTATATAGCTCTATCCATGTCAGTTTCCAAAAAGATTCAGGAAAGTGCCATCAATTCTCAATTGTTGATGTAAACAGGTAAACAGAGGTAATCCAAAATAGTGGGTGATTTTTTAAGTACCGTATTTTCTGGCATATAAGACGACTTTTTAACCCAGGAAAATCTTCTCAAAAGTCGGGGGTCGTCTTATACGCAGGGTGTCATCTTATAGGGCGGGTATATCCCAAACTCTATATTTTAACTGGAAAAGTTGGGGGTCGTCTTATACGCCCAGTCATCTTATACGCAGGGAAATACGGTATATTTCATAGGTTCTCATATATTCAGATGGATAAATGAACAGAAAAGAGACTTCACACAAAACAGTGAAGGACCACTGCAAGGAATTTGCTCAGAACGCGCTTAGAAACCTTCCTTTTCCCACAGTCCTCCTCCATCCATCCCATTCTCATCCCTCCACTGGGTGCAAAACAGTTGATTAAAGCAGAATAATTATTTCCTCAAAGTGGGGCTGTGTGAGTCAGATCCTATCCGTGTAAAGGGTGGGGACCATGCAAATTTAAAAAAACAAACATTTTTTAACCCATCAATACTTTCAGCAGACTGTCTTTCAATCTCCCTCCCCACTCTGTTGCCTGTCACCAATCCTGGACAATCCTATCTAATAAAACAGTAATATGCAAACCATCACTCTGTTATACTCACAAGCCATGCCCACAAGCCACGCCCACAAGCCAATCAGAAAGCGAATATGCAAATACACCCAACCAAGATGGCTGCAGCCTCGGAGAGCGGCCATGGTTGGAACTGGGCAATTGGAGCCAAAGATCAGAGGGGAAGATCGGAGCCAGCTGGGGTCCCCCACAGGCGATCAGAGCCAGCTGGGGTCCCCTGCAGGCGATCAGAGCCAGCTGGGGGTCCCCTGCCCAGGGCCCGAGCCTCAAACAGAGGCTTGCGGCATTGGCTGGGGGCGGAGCAGGGCGATCGGAGCCAGCTGGGGGTCCCTGTCCAGGGCCCGAGCCTCAAACAGAGGCTTGAGGCCTTGGCCAGGGGCAGAGCCTGGCAATCCAGCCAGCTGGGGGTCCCCTGCCAAGGGCTGGAGGCTTTAGGCCTTGGCAGGGGCAGAGCTGGAGATCACAGGAGATAGGTGTGAACTACAGAGGAAATACCTTTTCTGACCGCTCATTGGCTAAGCTCCCTGTATGCCACTGGTAATATTCTTAGTAACTTGGGTATAAGAATCCAAAAAGGTGATCTAGGGCTTTTCCACCACACTTCTGGAGAAAAAAATGAAGGTCCGCTGCTGGAGGGCTAAGAAATGTCATAACCAGCCCTACACGGTTTGGCTCAGTAGATAATGCCTAGGTTTGCCAACCGCAGAGTCCAGGTTAGATTCTGATCAAGGGCATGTACCTAAGTTGCAGGCTCCTCCCTGGCTGGGGCCCAGGTCAGGGCTCATGCAGGAGGCAACCAATCAAAGTATTCCTCTCACTTTGATGTCTCTCTCTGTCTTTCCCTTTCTCTTTCACATTCTCTAAAAGTCAATGGAAACATATACTCAGGTGAGGATAAAAAAGAAAGAAATGTCATATTCTATGAGAGACACATCTTGAAAATGACTAAAGAAAGTTGTAATTTTTTCTTGGTGAAGGGACTGGAGTCCGTGTTGATGAAAACACCTTGGTGGCTGCGGTGACTGGCAGTGGCTCCAGCAGCAGGGTGATGGGGCTGGTGCCTTTCCCTGATCAGCTCCGTTGTCTCTCACAAAGGGAGGCCAGACTGCGGCTTAGGCCCGCTCCTTATGGGGAGTGGGCCTAAGCCGTCAGTAGGACATCCCCTGAGGGCTCCCAGTATGTGAGAGGGGACAGGCTGGGCTGAGGAGACACCCCCAGTGCACGAATTTCGTGCACCGGGCCCCTAGTATATACATAAATGGATGATCCAGAAATTTGGTATCAGTTCTGTGACCACCTCCACTCTGATAACCATCATTTCCAAACTCAGCCACAAATCAAACTCTGTTGGGAACACATAGTTGCATCCCTAACATCTTCAACTCTGAAGTTCCCTCGCCTCCTACAGCCTCCTTCCACTTTCCCTGTCCCTCACACTGTGTAAATCTAGTCTTTACCTGCATGACAACTTCACTATTCACCTCCATTTCTATCAGGCCCCTCTGGATCCTACTTGACTTCTTATCCAGGCTGTATCTCACAGCTAATTATTTCAATTTTATACACAAAGCACCCTAAATTCCTTTTCACTTTCCACAGTGACCCTCTGCCATGCCTATTTGCCAATCACTCACCCTTGCTTCACACAACTGATGTCTCTGTTTCTCTTTTCTGACTCCTGAGACTTGCTGGAGAAAAGTCACTTGATACAATAAACAAATACCAGGTGTTTAGGATATACGGATCTCAGTCTGAAATGTGGTTCTGCTATTTTTAACCGGGAAAATTTGGACAAGTAACATAATTTCTCTGAACGTCTGTTCCCCAATTTTGTAAAATGGGGCATATCCACTAGCATGCTTTCCGTTAGAACAGAAAACTCAACCAAAAGTAGTTGATTGTCTCCTATAACAAGGTAGCTGAAGATTGGTCCCAAGGTTAATTCAGGGGCTCAATGATGTCATCAAGAACAAAGGTTCTTTTCTTTAAAAAAAATTTAAAAAAAATTTTTATTGATTCAGAGAGGGAGAGATAAACATCGATGAGATCATTGATCTGCTGCCTCCTGCACGCCCCCTACTGGGGATTGAGCCAGCAAGCTGGGCATGTGCCCTGACCAGAAATCAAACTGTGACCCCCTGGTTCATAGGTCAACACTCAACCACTGACCCACACCAGCCGAGCAAAGGTTCTTTTCTTTTTATGCTCCATCATCCTTAGCACATGGCTTGGGACTTAGGTTTATCTTTTCATAGTTATAATGTTGGAAATGCATTTTCAGGCATTACAGACCCACACAAAGTCTTAGCGGGGAAGAGTGCACTTCCTCCCAGGGCCTCTCTATATTAGGGAGAAAAACCTTTCCTAGAACCTTCCTAGTAGAATTCTACTGAAGTCCCTTTGGCTTGATCATACGTCTACCCTTTAACCAATCACTGGCAAAGGGAAATGGAACTGCCAGAATGCCTTTTTAACCAATCACAAATTCACCCTCTGGGCTAGAGAGGGTTAATCTTTCCTGAGCAAAATGCAACCAGATACTGAACAAAAAGTTGTGATAATAAGAAAGAATACCTATTGGATAGCCAACAACCTATCTCATGCAGTTATAGAGATCATATTAGGTATATTTTGCAAAGTATCTAATGGAGCCTGGCACATGATAGAAATTAAGGTTTTAAAATATGTCTACAAATCCTTTGACCCTATTTCCTTTAAAAGGTAGAGCTAATTTCCCTATTCTTGAATGTGGACTGAACTTAGTGACTTGCTTCTAACAAGCAGAATTTGGCATACAGAAGGAAGCCAATCAATGATTATCTTTCATCATTGATGTTTCTCTTTCTCCCCCTCTCACTTCCTCTCTGAAATCAATAAAAATATATATATTTTTATATGTGGCAGAGACTGCTATTCATCCCCCTAATATCCATTCTCTTTCCTCCAAGAGAATTCCAAATTTTAGTTGAACATATGGCAGTATGAAATAAAGACAATTTCTCAGCCTCTCTTGCAGCTAGGTGTGAACTATGTAACTATGGCAGCTTCCAAAAATATTCTATAAAAGATTGCTGACACTTGCCCATGTTCCCTTCTTCTTTGTCCTTCTTCCAAAAAAATGTAGGCCTGTAATGGTTACAGCTCTAGTCACCTACCCTGATTCAGAAAAATGAGGGCCACATCTTGAGTATGGTAGAGTGGTGAGCTAAAACGACCTTAGATCCCCCAAAAAAACTTTATGTACAAGAGCACACCAATCAGTCCTAGACTCTACACCTCTCAAATTTTATATTGAGAAATAAACTTTTATCTTTGTATTGGAAAAAACTGTAATACCAGCTTCCCGGTATAAAGGAAGAAGGCAGATGTATAAATGGCAGATTTTCAGAGACATATACTGTGAAGCCACATCTCCTTTAGTTGAGGATAATAGGCTGTTATCCTATATAATCCTATATAATAAAGACAGAATATGCAAATTGACCATCACTCCAACACACAAGATGGCTGCCCCCATGTGGACACAAGATGGCCACCACAAGATGGCCAGCAGGGGAGGGCAGTTGTGGGAGATCAGGCCAGCAGGGGAGGGCAGTTGGGGATGACCGTGCCAGCAGGGGAAGGCAGTTGGGGGCGATCAGGCCTGCAGGGGAGGGCAGTTGGGGGGGACCAGGCCTGCAGGGGAGGGCAGTTGGGGGGGACCAGGCCTGCAGGGGAAGGCAGTTGGGGGGGGGAGGGCCAGGCCTACAGGGGAGGGCAGTTGGGAGGGACCAGGCCGGCAGGGGAGGGCAGTTAGGGGTGACTGGACTGGCAGGGGAGGGCAGTTAAGGGCAATTGGGCTGGCAGGGGAGGACAGTTAGGGGCGACCAGGCCAGCAGGCAAGGGCAGTTAGGGGTGACCAGGCCAGCAGGGGAGGGCAGTTAGGGGCGATTGGGCCGGCAGGGAAGCAGTTAGGCGTCAATCAGGCTGGCAGGGGAGTGGTTAGGGGGTGATCAGGCTGGCAGGCAGAAGCAGTTAGGGACAATCAGGCAGGCAGGCAGGAGAGCGGTTGGGGCCAACAGTCCTGGGTTGTGAGAGGGGTCCCAGACTGGAGAGGGTGCAGGCTGGGCTGAGGGACACTCCCCACCCCCCCCCACCCCTACCCCCTACCCCCCATGCACGAATTTCATGCACCGGGCCTCTAGTCTCTAAATATATAAATTCTTACTCTTATGATGGAAGTTACTCAATACTAGGTTCAAGTCTTACCCCTGCCACTAACTAGCAAATCCATCAACCTCTCTAAGCCTTTGTAAGACATCTATATTAAAAAATTCTTTTGAGTCTTAAAATATAATGTATGAAAAGTGTTCCGCCAAGACCGGTTTGGCTCAGTGGATAGAGCATCTGCCTGCGGACTGAAAGGTCCCAGGTTCGATTCCGGTCAAGGGCATGTACCTTGGTTGTGGGCACATCCCCAGTGGGGGGTGTGCAGGAGGCAGCTGATCGATGTTTCTCTCTCATCGATGTTTCTAACTCTCTATCCCTCTCTCTTCCTCTCTGTAAAAAATCAAAAAAAAAAAAAGTGTTCCACAACACAAGAGTTGATGAAATAATTAAATAATTATGAGATACTGGTGGACAGATTTTCTGTCTTGTCTCACATTATATCCCCAGTAACAAGTATTCAATAAACACTCAAAAAAATAAATATTTTTAAGTTGCTAAATGAGTGAGTTATTCTATTTAGGAATGAAAATTCAAAGGTCTTTAATATTAACTAGTTATTACTTGATTCCTTTAAAAAAACAAATCTTAATTTTGACATCTGTCAAAGGTGTGAAGAGTTAATCCATTTATCTGGTTCAAAAGTGGATCCCTTATTTGCTATGTCAAAATAATTTAAACTGGAATAAGAGGGAAGCTGAGGAAAACCAAGATGGCGGCATAGGTTAAACACCTAACCTACAGCCGGGCACAACAATTTCAAAAATACAACTAAAAGTCAAAACGGACATCATCCAGAACCACAGGAAAGCTGGCAGACTAAAATGCCCACAACTAGAAGGACAGAGAAAACCACAAGGATAATCAGAGGAGCCGTAAAAGCCTGAGGTATGGAGACACGGGCGGAGACACGAGCACGCGCGCGTGCGGGGAGGACGGAGCCGGAGAGGAAGGGGCGGCTGACGGCCTGGCCGGCGTTCACTAGCAGGAAGGAGATAAAAGCTCCAGATTGCGCTGAACACCAGCTCCGACTGCACTGAACCCCAGTTTCGGGCGAAACCCTGGGAAGCCAGGCGCACGCTGGGGGAATGAATCTGGGCTGTGGGGCGCAGGCACAGAGGAGCGGCGGAAGGCAGAACTCCAGAGGTGCGCACGGGAAGGCGCGCAGAAGAGGGAAGGCTGCCTGTGCCACTGAAGCGCCAGACTGCGCTGAGACCCAGTTCCAACTACACTGAAACCCAGTTCCAACTACACTGAAACCCAGTTCCAGGCGAGAATCTGGGATTCCAGATTCATTAGGGGAGAGACTAGACTGTTTGGCAGCGGGCGAAACTCCAGGGTGCGTTTCTCTCAGAGGTGTTTGCAAGGAGTACAGAGGGACACAGACACAGGAACCTCATAGGGCGGGGCTGACAGGAAGCCAAGGTTGTAGGCTCCACCCTGTAGCTCCGCCCCATCCAAGCTGAGCACAGAGGCTTTTCCCTGCTGAGTGCCTCAGGCAGTAGCTGACCTACACTACATTGGAGACCCAGAAACGAGGGCATCTAGTGGTGGGTGTTGAGATGACACCAGATTTCAACCACCAGCACAAGGGTCACATTCAGGAGGCAGACTCAGTGAATGCCAAAGCATTGCTGCATCAAGACCCGGCCCATAAACATGTCTCCTGCACAGCAACTCTTCCTATATAGACAAAGAGGGCCCTCACGACCAATTGGCCTGGAGGACAATTCCTCCCAGTGACACCATAAACTGGAATAAAAGTTGTGGTATAGTAATAAAATTTTATGACACTTTTTCCTTGAGATTACACAGGTATGCATGATGGCAGGGGGAGAGGGGTTGGCCAGAAGTGGATAAGGGGTGAGGAAGGAGTGGGAAACATCTGTAATAGTGTCAAGAATAAAAAAAAATAATAAAGTAAAATTTTTAAAATATATCTTTATTGATATCAGAGCAGAAGGGAGAGGGAGATAGAAACATCAATGATAAGAGAAAATCATTGCTTGGCTGCCTCCTGCATGCCCCACACTGGGGATCGAACCCAGAACTCTGGCATGTGCCCTTGACCGGAATTAAACCTGGAACCCTTCAGTCCGCACTGAACCAAACCGGCTAAGGCCAAATGTTTCTTTAAATAAATACATAATTTTTAATACTTAAACTACTAACCTTACCATATCAAATAAAAGATTTCCTCACACCAGACTGTGTCTAAAGTATTTTATTAAATTAAATATGTAATTTGCAAATGGCTTCATAAGAAATTTTTAAAGCAAAGTTACAAAACATTTTCAATAAAAAAGTAGAGTTAACAGCAAAATTACATTTTCTTTATAGTACAAATAAAAACATTTAATTTCTGATATACTGTCTGAAATTTTTATTATACATTCTCCAACAGATAGCTGCAATGATGTACTTTAATGAGAAGTCTCACGGTTAATTCAGTCATGTGTTAATAACAGGTTCATTACTTGGACCATAAAAGTCAATTGCTCAACTTTATGGAAAATCATAAAATTTCTCATCATACAATGTTAAGTTCTAAAAGGCTCTTCGGGATGTACATGTAGTCTAGCCTTGTTTTTCTATTAAATTCCCTAAAGAAGCATTAAGTAACACTGTAAACTTGAATTACATTTCAAAAATAAGCACCATTAACAAACATTCTACATAAACTTTACTTTTTTTTTTTTGGCCACACAAACATTTAAATTTGTTTCTTTTACATGTAATTAAAAATAAACACTATTTAACCACTGCACGGAAAAATGATCAAACTTCATCTCACTGCACAATGGAAAAGCACTTAGGAAAAGAAAAGCACTTGGAAAAAAACAGCAAACATTATTTTTGTATCTTTTTTACACATTTTGTCATTTTCTTAAATTGAGAGCAGTTAAGACATTGTCAGAGCAATTTCCTGAGTTTCAAACTTTCCAATTTCCAGTTCAGACCAAACTTGTGTGTCCTTTTCCTATGCATACAAAACACTTGAATTTTAAAAGAAACAGAACAAAAATAAAGGACTGGAAACAATCCAACAGAATTATTTGGCTTTTCTTCTCAAAATGTGTTATAATACACAAGACATTTAAAAATATGTCAGGAATTCTACTATATAATATGTCCTATATTTAAAGGCCATAGAATTGCAAATAATATGAAAACACTAATAAATTGGAAACATAACTCAATCTGAAAATAACATAGGCATATATGAACAGCTAATAAATAAAAAATAACATGCTTCCATTTCTCAGGTACAAGTAAGGAAGTGGATGGATTAAAATACTGTTAAGGGTCCCCTCAGTCCAACTGCACGTTCCCTGTGGTTTCCACGTTGTTCTCTTTTCCCCCTGGTAGATACTGGGATAAGAGACTACTGAAAGATATAACTGTTACTAAAACCTTCCAAACTACAGAAATGTTGCACTTTTAAAATATTAGTACTTCTGCAAAGAGCCACCCTAATGAATAATGTACTAGCACAAATATAATAAAAACTTTGAAAATCCCTACACTAGCTTTACTTTTGATACATAGGATTTAGAAATGGGTAAAACAAGGAGCGATTATAAAAATGTTTTTCATAATTATGTGTTGCTTAAACTATGCTAGATAGTGGGGTAGGTAGCAGTATAACATTAAACAGCTTTACAAAAATACATACGATGCTTAAAATATGCCTATATATTTATGAATGACGATTAAGGAGAAATACCCTAGTTTTAGCAAAATAAAGTACAACATTAAAGTTGATACAACATAAAACAAAGCTTCTTTCATTTGGTTTTTGCCACAAAACACCTCACCTCTTGTTCTTTTTGACTGCTCCCACATTAATGGTAATTATAATATTAAAATAAGTTTAGCTGAAGTGCTCAAAAGCAATTTTTAAACTGGGTGAAGAAATATAAAAACACAAAATATGCATCTGCACACTCGAATAACTCTAGGTTTTAGTATTGTTAATCACATTTCTTACATCATATTAATTTATACATAAAAATACTTTATATCATTAACAATTGAAATGAATTGTTTTATTTTTAATGTATATAACTCTTCTAGACATTACTAAAAACATATGCTAAACTGCTGGCATTTTTTCTTTTTTTAACAAGTTATTACAAACATAGAATATGAATAATACTTCAATTATCAGTCACTAACCATTTCTAAATAATAAACATATTATTTTTGTGGAAATAAATTCAACAACACAGCTCTTCTTTTAAAAGCATGCTTTCATAATATATAAGTGTGTTTTTGAGTTCTAGTTTCATTAATATGTGTTATTTTAGGAAACCCTTCTGTAATCCAGGGTTCTTTCAGTAACGGTTCAATCTTATAATTCCTGATCCAAATGATTTTTTAAGCTTGTCAAAGAGCAACACAATTGTTAAAATTTTATGTTGAAAGTATTCTCCATATCCAAAGTCAGATTTATTTAAACCACTGTCTCATATTGGAAAATTAAACTTTATCACATTAAACTTGTACTGACATACTTTCACACACTAACAGGACTTCTTAGCTGACCAAAACACAGAAGCCAGTGGAGGTTTTCTTCCAGGAAGTTGGCTCTTTTTAAAAAGTTAAAAACTTTTACATTGTAGTGATTCTTTTTATACTTATATCAAAAGTGTTTTCTATATTTGTTTTTAAGTTAACAGAATTTTGACCTTACTGCAGCCTAGAAATTACACCCCTCAAATATGAAAGACGGCTCTTTAGAACTATCTTAAATACCACTTACACAGACAGTTCTAGAAGCAGTTCTGTAAGACGGCAACATTTGGTAGATATCTAACCACTTCTCCTTCTCTGAAAATTTTTCTGCCTTTGGAAGGTATAAAACTGCAATATAATCTCAGACCCCAACTTTCCTCCTGGAAATGCCCACAAGCAGAAAAAAGAAACAGAAGGTTAAGAGATCAAAATCATATGCAAATACAAAGCAGAAGGAAGCACACAACATGTCTTCCTTCCAATAAGATATAGCAAAATAAAAAGATTTTTTAAAATTTTGTTTTGAAATAAAAAAGCATTCAAGTGTTTTTATTAGCTCTCCTTTCTTTCATTACTATTACTGCTTCTTTTTTTTAACACCAGACTTTGAGGCATGAACCAAGTCTCAAAGTACTTAACTGCCTCTCACAGATACCATTAGATCTTCACTAAACGTCAAACAACAATTAATAGAAAGATAATTTCTCTTTTAGAAAGAATCTGTGCACTTTCAAACTTTAAAACTGGATCTAATAATTTTATCTAAGAAAATTATCTTTAATATTTTAACATATTTGGCATATAATTCAATAAAAAATTAAACTTCTCTTGAATTTTAAAAAACATCATCACATTTTTGTTTTATAACTGGACATTATTTCTAATAAAACACATGTTGATAGTAAAATTGACTAAATTACTGCAAATAAAACTAATTTTAACCTACAAACCTTCATACTTCTAAGTCAAGGATGTTTATTTTACTTTAGCATGACCTTCAAGCACCCTGGTTTAATTTCAGAGAACCTGCAGAAATGAGAAAAGAGTAATTTTAAAGATAAAAATTTCTAACTAGGTAAGAAATGTATATTATAATCAATTCCAAAGGCCTATCCTATGTAATAAAAGCCTAATATGCTAAGTGTCCAGTCATCCAGTTGGCCATTCAACCAATCAAAGCGTATATGCTAATGATGTGCTAAGGCCGCTCAACTGCTCGCTATGATATGCACTGACCACCAGGGGGAAGACAGTTGACTGGTCAACCAATCACTATGACGTGCACTGACCAGCAGGGGGCAGACGCTTGACTGGTAGGTTAGCTTGCTGTTGGGGTCCAGCTGATCGGGACTGAGCAAGACGGGCCGGACACGCCCTGGAGCCCTCCTGCAGTCCCTCCCCGGCTGGCCAACCTTCCATGTCCCTCCCCGATCCCAATCATGCACCGGTGGGGTCCCTTGGCCTGGCCTGCACCCTTTTGCAATCCGGGACCCCTCAGGGGACATCAGAGAGCCAATTTTGACCCAACGGCAGAACAACCAGTCCCTATGACACGCACTGACCACCAGGGGGCAGACACTCAATGCAGGAGCTGCCCCCTGGTGGTCAGTGCACTTCCACACGGGGAGCACCGCTCAGCCAGAAGCTGGGCTCATGGCTGGCAAGCAGAGCGGCAGTGGTGGAGACAGGGAGCAGGCCTAAGCCGTCAGTGAGACATCCCTCGAGGGCTCCTGGACTGCGAGGGTGCAGGCCGGCTGAGGGACACTCCTCCCTGCCCCCCTGCCCCCCAGTTCACGAATTTTGTGCACTAGGCTTCTAGTACCAAATATATTTACTATCAAAATACTCTCAATATCCAGGATCAGTATCTATGCTTATGTTCCTTTTAATCTGTTGTCAAAATAAATACAATCCTAAGGTTTGGGTTTACTCCTAACTTAACAGTTATTACAATTTAAGATTTATCAAAACTCTCAAGCCTGAATTTGACCTTCATGAAGAAGAGCATGCTATATCAAGGATAAGATGATACCTACGTTATATTATTTCTATGCTTTGTGTAACAAGAAGAAATCTAATAGGTAAGTTTGTTTCATCAGGTCATTAAATGGTTCTAACTCCCTCAGTGTGAAATTTAAAATTAAAAAAAAAAAAAAAAAACTTGTCTCTAAAATAGATCATTAATCCCAACATGATAATGTTCTGGTTTTGTAAAAGTAACTATAATGTCATCTGTTTTCATGTTCAAAACACTACCATTTTCTATAAATGTAGCCAAACAACATTTATTACATGGCATAAAAAAAAAATGCTATACTAACTGAAATTAGTAGTAGGGAGAGAAGGCTACTTAATGAAATACATCCTCAGGGAATCTATCAACAGATCTTTATTCTTGGACTTCTTTTTATTATTGCTTTCTGTTGCAGAATAATAATCACTTGATAAAAAAGAACAGTTCGTATTTGTCAGCTAAGGTCATTAATAGCATTTAACTTACAAAGATGTATAAATTCACAGTGACTACGGTGTTTCTGCTAATATTTAAACACATCCAAATTATAACCATATTTCAGCAGAAGCTCCTAATTCCTTCCAAAATCCACAGATATACATCTACTTTCAAAGGGATAATTAAACAGCAACCTTAAACTATGATAACCTGATTATCTTGGATAATACATTATCAAAGAAATACAAATATTATTACTTTCTTTTAGATTTTAAATTCAGGATAAAAATAGTTTTGTCAGATGACTGATTACTTCGATAACAAACACATTTTTCTTTCATTTCTGGTTTACTGGACATCATAAATCAGCAGGGAATCATAATTTAAGCATGACTGTAGCTAAAACCAGATGGTCAAGTTTAGTTAACTACTTTAACATACTGTTCTGAGCACACTCTTAGTGTTTACTATCTATAGATATGGGCAATTGTCAATTATCAGTAACAGCAATTTATACTCACCTGAAGCTATGGCTTGTGAGGTATTTAATGACAGCTGGCTTGATTCGAGCTACTCCTCCCTGGCTGTGATTGCCTCTCCCCGTAATCACGGACAGATAGGGCTTGCCACCATGCTGCTTAAATTCTGTTATAAAAGGAATTGGAATAGTTCAAATTAATTTAAATTACACTCTCAACAGAAAACAAATGTGAACTACTCAAAACATGCGAAATTATTTTCATGGGGATTTAGAGATTCATTACTTTAAAAAGCCCAGAACTGATATTTTTAAATGTAAGTTTTATCTACACTGTTGAAGTATGGAAGCCTTATAGCAATTCATGTGCCTAAAAACTAAAGTGAAACTTTTTCCCCTGTGGGGAAGGAGATTTCCTTGTGCTATCAAAATATCTCTCTGCAATAACGATAATTACAATATGATACCTAAAAATTATTACACCCCTGGAATCAGACATTGCTTTAAGTGATTTACATTTACTAAGAATCTTCACAACAACCCTATTAGTTAAATGCTCTGAAGCCAGTCAGCTTTGGCCTAATGAGCTGCTCTGCCACTAAGTGACTGAGTGTTATGACCACAGACAAGTTCCTTAGCCAATCTGTGCTTGTTTCCTCATCAGTAAAGAAGGATATAAAGCAAGTACTTTAAAAAGTATCCCCCTCAGAAATGGCTACAACAAATCCACTAAATATAACATAGACTGCAGTCTGTTAAAAGATAATTATTAACTTAAGAATTCCTTCCAAATAGGTGATTTTTAAACATTGAGTGAACCTGCGCTTCTCAGAAGACTGCCGCTCCTACTCTGGCAATGACCTTGAGAAAATCAAATATGTAAATCCTGAAAGTCAATAATAGCGACAATCAAATTCTAAAAACCTGTTAATAATAAGAGTTGACTTAATTAATTTAATAAACACTAGTTCCTCAGTTATAAATAGCACAAGTTTTTACTTTTAGCATAAAATACATATACATACAATAAAAACATTCCATATTCTGCTCATCAAGTTGCCCTAAGACTCCAGCAGATCCACAGCAGATGGTTTTTCAAGTTACATGTCTCCAGGGCAATATTTGGCCTGGAATTTTAAGAGGACATGTTTCTCTTGCATTTTTAATTCTTTCTTTGCTTAAGATCTCCATTTCTACTTTAAGCTATATCCAATACTTCAAGCAATATTTTATTCAAAATTCAACTGAGCTGCGTTCTGGCTACACAAAGGTATTTACTTTGTAAAAAGTTTATATACCATACAATTGTTATTTGTGCATTTTTATTTATGGGCGTGATATTACAAATAAAAGTTTGCTTTAAAAAAACTTGAGTCTCACCCTGGCTGGTTTTCTCAGTGGTTAGAGCTTTGGCCAAAGGATCACGGGTTCAATTCCTGGTCAAGGACACAAACCTCAATTGCAGGATCAATCCCTGGCCCCCTTTAGGTCACGTGAGGGAGGCAACCAATCGACATGTCTCTCTCAACTCTCTCTCTCTCCCCCCAACCCCATTTCTCCCTTCCACTTTGTCTAAAAATCAAGGGAAAAATATCCTCGAGTGAGGATTTAAAAAAACAAAACTTAAATCTCTTAACTAATTCACTCCTTCACTGCTTAACTAAGTATAATTCACTCTCACCATTCCTTCTCCTTTACTACTTAACTAAGTATAATTTCACTCTCACCATTCCTTCACTTCTTAACTAAGGTTCGCTCTCACCACTCCTTCACTGCTTAACTAAGTATAATTCACTCTCACCACTCCTTCACTACTTAACTAGCTATAACTCAATCGCCACTCCTTCACTACTGCTCCCCTCATCAGTTAGGGCGGTCATTTATACCAATCCCCCCTTTCAATAGTTCACTTACTGCTCTGCAAACATTGTCTAGTTGCATCACATGCCTCAAATAAAGTAAGTGTTCAAAGATGTTTGTTGAACGAATGAATGTACTGGTATATGTTCACATATTTCAGGTTATTCCTGCTGTTTACCACCTTTTAAAAAACTAACTCATTTTTAAGCATATGCTAAATTACTTATCACTTCAATTGTAAATATTTCAGTATTATTTCAAAAAGAACCCTTAAAAAAAACATAATCACTATGTCACCAATATCTTGCAAAATTAAAAATAGTTCCTTAATATCATGTTTCTAAAAATATCCCCAGTCACAAAAACTATTTTAACAGGGATTTGTTTGAATCAGGGTTAAAACAAGTCCATACATTGTATTTGGTTGATATATTTCTTAAGGAACTTTTAATCTAAAGGTTCTTCTCCCCGCCTCCCTTACCCGACTGGCTTGGCTCAGTGGTTGAGTGTAGACTTATGAACCAGGAGGTCACGGTTCACTCCCTGTCAGGGCACATGCCCGGATTGCGTGCAAGAAGCAGCGGATCAATGATGTTCTGGGAATTTCATCATTGATGTTTCTATCTCTCTCTCCCTCTCCCTTCCTCTCTGAAATAAAAAAAAAAAAAAGATTCTCCCTCCCCTTGTATTTTTCTTTGAAATTTGTTGGAAAAATTGGATCATTTATCCTAGATTTCCAGTCTGGATTTTACTCACTGTATCTCCATGGTGCCATTTAACATGTTTCTATGATCCCTGTAAATCCCTGTGAAGTAGTTGTGAGATCTAAAGGCTTTATTTGTTTCTGGTTTATTTTGGGACAAAAATACTTCATGGGTGGTGGTGGTGTATATTTCAATCATAAAGACAGAAGGGTCAGATATCTTTTTTTTTTTAACTCCTAATTTTGACAATCATCTTTTATGACAAAGCGATTCAGGGCAGAGCCACAGATTTTCCCCTGGAAACGTTTCTATTCAACAATATCACCACCTGGTGGTAACTGCAGTAACTACAGGTCACCACAGGTGGCAGCAAAATGGGCCTTGGCTTCCAGAGTTTGTATCTTGGGTCTGACCAAGTATCTATCAAGTATTTATACAAGTTATTTAACTCCTTTTTTCTTGTAATTTCTGTATTGCTATAAAATTCACATAATATAAAAATTTCAATTTTAAAATGTACAAATCAGTGATTTTTAGAATATTCTAATGATGTGCAACCATCAACACCATCTAATTCCAGAATATTCCATCTTCTCAAAAAGAAATTCTAGAGCTGTTAGCAGTCACTCCCTATTCCACCCTTTTCCTCCTTTCTAGCAATCACTAATGTACTTTCTGCTTCTGTGGATTTGCCTGTTCTGGGAATTTCATCTAAATGGAAATCATATAAATATGTGGCCTCCCCTGGGTCTGGGTGAGGCCGCGCGCCCCTGGGTCCGGGTGAGGCCGCGCGCCCCTGGGACCACGTGAGGCCGCACGCCCCCAGATCCGGGTGAAGCTGGATCCCGGGTCCGGGTGAGGCCGCGCCCCTGGGTCCGGGAGAGGCCACGCACCCCCGGGTCCGGGTGAGGCTGGGTCCCGGGCCCGGGTGAGGCCGTGCGCCCCTGGGTCCGGGTGAGGCCGCGTGCCCCTGGGACCGGGTGAGGCCGCGTGCCCCTGGGTTCGGGTGAGGCCACGCACCCCTGGGTCCGGGTGAGGCTGGATCCCGGGTTCGGGTGAGGCTGCGCGCCCCTGAGTCCAGGTGAGGCCGCGCCCCTGGGTCCGGGCGAGACCAAACCAGAGGGAGTCGGACCTGCATTACCACCATTTGTCCACCATCCAGAACTGAAAAGTCAGTGTTGACATATACAAATAAGAGCTGGTGGACACTGAAACTGGGTCTCAAAAGAACTGTTGGTCCAGAAAGAAACTCACTACAGACTGATTCATTTCCTGTCAGCATAACTATTATTGCTCGTCTCACATTCGGTTCTTATAAGTATATTTCTAGTAACACATGATCTCACTCATCTAGGGGAAATGATGAACAACATAGACTGATGAACAAGAACAGACCCAGAAACAAGGAGGCATCGATCGGACTGTCAGGCCTCAGAGAGAGGGTAGGGGAAGGTGGGGGTAGGGGGGAGAGATCAACCAAAGGACTTGTGTGCATGCATACGAGCCTAATCAATGGTTAAGGACAACAGGGGGGTGGGGGCATCCGTGGGGAGGGGTGTGGGATGGGAATGGGGGGATGAGGACAAATATGTGACACCTTAATCAATAAAAACATTTTTTTTAAAATAAATAAATAAATAAATAAATATGTGGCCTTTTGTATCTAGCTTCTTTCATATAGCACAATGTCTACAAGGTTCATCCATTTTGTAGCATGTATCAGTTCTTCATTCCTTTTTATGACTGAATAATATTCCACTGCATGGATATTACACATTTGTTTGCCCAATCATTAGTTGGTGGGCATTTGGGTTGTTTTCACTTTTTGGCTATTATGAACATCCATGTACAAATTTTTGTGTGACTGGATTGCTTTCAATTCTCTAAGAGCAGAACTGCTGGGACATATGGTAATTCTATGTTTAACCTTTGGAGGAATGCCAACCTTTCCATAGTGGTTGCACCATTTAACATTCCCACTAGCAATATATGAGGGTTGCAATTCTCCACATTCTTACCAACACTTATTATGAACTTTTAAAATCAGTGTCCTCATCTACAAAATGAGGACTGCCTACCCTTTATTCAGTCATTTATTCAAAAGTTTTTTTTGAATATTGAAAAGGCTCTATATACAAATATTAAGTCAATAATAATCATTGTCTCAATTCCAGGCCATAAAGACATTTAATAATTTATACAATAAGCTTTTTTACAAATATTGTGATACACAGGAATACTATGAGAGGGTATTAATGGAGAGCCTAACGTAGGCCAAGAAATGAAAGTGTAGATCAGTGATGGCGAACCTATGACACACGTGTCAGCACTGACACGCATAGCCATTTCTGATGACACGCGGCCGCTAAGGCGGCCGCATGCCGAGGATGAAACATTTGCTGCTCCTGAGGATGAAACATTTGTGAAATAATGTTTTTTCCTCAAAGTGACACACTACCCGAGTTATGCTGTTTTTTTGGCGAAGTTTGACACACCAAGCTCAAAAGGTTGCCCATCACTGGTGTAGATAAACATACAGAAAAGAAGAGGCAGGCAAGGGAAAGATTATATAGGGTTTTGGGAAGCTATGCTAAATGAAACATGGCAACCTGTACTTTCTTATCACAATCCTAACTATTTATGTAACTATACGTCCATTATCATCTGCCCTAATAGATGGCAAACTCTATAGACAGAAACTGTGTATCCTTTTCACTGCTTTATCCTTGATGCGTAAAATATAGGTAATAATCAAATTTATTGAGTAAATGATTTATTCATCTTCTAGACCAGTGGTCGGCAAACTCATTCGTCAAGAGAGCCAAATATCAACAATACAATGATTGAAATTTCTTTTGAGAGCCAAATTTTTTAAACTTAAAATTCTTCTAACGCCATTTCTTCAAAATAGACTTGCCCAGGCCGTGGTATTTTGTGGAAGAGCCACACTCAAGGGGCCAAAGAGCCGCATGTGGCTCACGAGCCGCAGTTTGCCGACCACGGCTCTAGACAGAATATCTATATATGTAAAAAGGCAGTGACCGTAATGAGTGAAGGCTCAATCAAACACCAGAAGTCAGTTCTACAGTCAGTGCTGGGTTGCTGTGGCGATCCAGCACTGACTGCTGAGGGGGCTGCGGATCAGGCCCAGAGAGAGAAGTAGGGTCTGATCCATAGCCTCAATGGCAGCTGTTGATCAGCCCTTGCCTCTCTCTTTCTCTCCGGGCCTCCGTGGGGGCTGCTGATCAGGCCCAGAGATAGGCCCAGAGACGCTGACTGGCATAAAAACCGACCAATCAGAACCAAATGTGGGTGCTGTGGGGAGCCAATGGCTGCCTAGGAGGCGGAGCTTCTGACACTGACTGGCATAGAAATCAATCAATCAGAACCAAATCTGGGTGCTATGGGGAGCCAATGGCTGCCTAGCAGGCAGAGCTTTTGATGCTGACTGGCATTGAAACCGAGCAATCAGAACCAAATCAGGGTGCTGTGGAGAGCCAATGGCTGCATAGGAGGCGGAGCTTTTGATGCTGACTGGTGTAGAAACCGACCAATCAGAACCAAATTGGCCAGGAGAGGAGGGCAGTTGGGGGGGACGAGATCAGCCTGCAGGGGAGGGCCGTTGGGGGCAAGATCAGGCCAGCATGGGGGGGGGGGCATTGGGGATGAGATCTGGCCAGTAGGGGAGGGCAGTTAGGGGCAATCAGGCCGGCATGGGAGGGCAGTTAGAGGTGATCAGGCTGGCAGGCAGAAGCAGTTAGGAGTGATTGGGCAGGCAGGCGAGCAGTTAGGAGCCAGCGGTCCCAGACTGCAAGAGAGATGTCCAACTGCTGGCAGTCGGACATCTCCCAAGGGGTCCCCGATTGAAGAGGGTGCAGCCTGGGATGAGGGAACCCACCCCCACCCCCGTGCATGAATTTTGTGCACCGGGCCTCTATTAAACACAGAATGGACACCAATTATAAAACACCATAAGCAGCCCTGGCCAGCTTGGCTCAATTCCTGGTCAAGGGCATATTGATGTTTCTCTCTCCCTCCTTCCCTCCCTCTCTCCCTCCCCACCATAAACAACCACCAATATAACTGATTTAGCCAAGGATTATCAATAGATATTAAAATTAGGCGAAATATTGTAGAACAGTTCACAAAGTATCAACCTTTTGTATCAGTCATATTTAATCAAGTATTTATTTACCAGTGATATGTGTTGAATTGATAAACCTGTATAAAGTATAGTGTAAAGCTTTCTAAAATATATATAAATCAATTAAGCAGAACAATGCAGCTATAAGTGACAAGGCAGGGCTATGGAGCCACAAAGTAAGAGCTGAGACTTCACAATAAAAAGGAAGATAAAGAAAACGCCAAGTTAAAAATTCAAAAATACGATTCTATTGATGAAAGGAGATGGCATCTACTATTGAAGTCTGGGGTAACTAAAACAGATGGAATTTTTTTAAGTGCTACCATCTGATCATGAAAAAGAAACAAGAATCTAAACCAACAAGATACTTTAATGTATGTGAACTGCATGATGTTAAATGGAAACATGAAAAAGATCCTCATCCGAAGCCCTGGGAAGAGGCAGAATTTAGATAAGAGGCAGGTATTGACCTGCAGAGACAAAGTGCAAGCAGAAAGGGAAAACCACCATAAGGCAAACACTCAGAAATCCTGGCTTTTGTGAGAATTCTGTAAAAATTCTATCACCTCATTTACTTCTGTATTTTATTAAACATCTATTGAACAACTGACATGTAAGAAATACCTATTAGCTTTAATAAATGTCTATTGAACAAAGATGTATAATATTTCTGAAAGGTCCCACTTATAAGTCTCAGGATTCCCAGATTACACTGTGCCCTTCCTTTAACAAACACATCAAAGAAATACAAATGTAAGTGAAACAGGGAAATCAAAAAGAAACTGTTAGTGGCCATGCCCATGACAATTCTTTCTCAAGAAGGTTCTCTTGAGGAAAGAGCCTATAAATGTGGCACATATATCCTCAGCTTGCACATTCAGACTCAGGTCCTGAGTTTGTAATTTATACCAATATGAGCGAAGACATATTTTGAATTGAAGATTTGTCATTTTCAGAGTCCTACCTTCAGTTTTCTGCTGTAAAACTGCCATCAAATGTTCTATAGCTTCATCCACATGCAGTCCATGGAGGTCTAAAACATTCTGTGGCAGCAGGGAGGCGTTGACTTTCTCAAAGATCTCTATAGCAGCAAGGTGATTAGCTTCCTTCATCTTCTGCTCATGGAGACTACCCTTTAATTATAAACACAGCACCAGTAAACACTTGTAATCCTTGTTACTTGGTAGGCAATGAGGAAACAAATAGTGGACCATATAAAAGGTAGAACAAAAAAGCGAACAGCTCACTGAAAATTGTTTTTAATGCTATGAGCTAATATGTAAGAATGCACCAAAATTTAGGTAAATTTCCGTGTATTAACAAGAGAGGTCTCAAACTAAATCATTTCTAACATATTTTCTGATCCCAAAATCATAGAAAACAGAAACTTAAACACCAGCCATCTCAAGAAGGAATCCATTGGTTTATCCTTTGATAATCCCAAGTCTCGTCCCTTTCAACACCTTGTAATTACCCCTGGAGCCATCTCTCAAGGTTTGCTATTAGGGCTCACAGGGTTATACCAGCTTGATGCATTTCTCTGCTCAATCACAAAAAAGTAAGCCATATGGAACCACAAAAATAAAAGGTAAATCAGAGCTGGTTTGGCTCAGTGGATAGAGCATTGGCCTGTGGACTGAAGGGTCCCAGGTGAGATTCTGGCCAAGGGCACATGCCCGGGTTGCAGGCTCGATCCCCAGTAGGGGGTGTGCAGGAGGCAGCCAATCAATGATTCTCTCTTATCATTGACTAGAGGCCCGGTATACGAAATTCGTGCACTCGGAGGCTTATGGGGGTGGGGGTCAGTCCCTCAGCCCCAGCCTGTGCCCTTTCGCAGTCCGGGGGCACTCAGGGAATGTCCAACTGCCACAGAGGTGGGAGAGGCTCCTGCTACCGCTGTTGTGCTTGCCAGCCGTAAGCCCAGCTTCTGGCTGAGCACACTGACCACCAGAGGGCAGCTTCTGCATTGAGCATCTGCCCCATGGTGGTCAGTGCATGTCATAGCGACTGGTCATTCCGCCGTTGGGTTGATTTGCATATTACCCTTTTATTATACAGGATGTTTCTATCTCTCCCTCTCCATTCCTCTCTGAAATCAATAAAGAATTTAAAAAAAAAAAAAAAAGGTAAATCAGGCAGATTTTTTATAATGCTATGCCAAATGAAATTTTACTTCTCTGAAAGATAGTAATGTATCTTTCTTTTTCTGATTATAAAAGTGATACATTACTAAAAATTCAAACATGATTTAAAGCACAGGCCCCTGTGATCCCACGCTGAGATGGCCAATGTTAACATTCTGCTGTCATTGCCCCAGAACACTTGTATCTGTTTAGAAGCGGTACTGAATGGGGGAATTAACCTAAAAGAAAATAAGGACTGTCAGAATAAACTGCAGTTTGTGTAAGCTGTGAATGCAATAGCAACCACAGAAACTGAGCATTTCAAAGGAGATCAAAAGTCTCAGAACCATACATTTCTCATATATCAAGAAACCTTTATGTCACTTATATAATCTACATTCCCCAGAATAGCTTAATCTCATCACAATACAAGTATTATCTGCTTCCATATTATTCAGACAGCATAAGTGACAAAGAAAAAAACAATGACCAGTTTTCCTCTCTACCTGCTGGGCATAAAATGTGGCAACGTTTTTCTTCCCCATCCGATAAGCCTCTTTGGCCTTGCTGTAGCACTCCATCCTCTTCTGCTGGTGCAGGAAAGCCTCTGCCCTGTAGTCGTCGTACTTAGGGTACTCAAAATCCTGGAAGGGTGATTCACTCTGTGTATCTTCAGTCTCCTTCGATTTCTTTGCCTATAAGATGTTATCCAATAAGTACAATACAAACAAAGTAGAAAATACAGGCTTTACCTTCATAAAAATATATATGAAAACTAGGCTCTACTATTTTTCATCTTTCTTCTGACACAAAAAAGTCTCCCCAGTGTCTACCTAGTTAGTCATATACTTATCGACTAATGCAAAATTTTTCAAATTTTAGTTTGTGAACCCATTCAAAGGGTCCAGTCACTGAAAGTAGGAGTGACAGGTAACTCATACTTTTTGTAATGGCATATTTCAATTCAACAAAATAATCCACTTTCAAAAATGAGCATAGGACCTGAAACGATACTTGTCCATACAAACAGCCAATACTATATGAAAAGATGCTCAACTTTACTAGCTATTAGGAAAATGCAACTCAAAACTACAATGAGGTATCACCTCACACCTGTTAGATGGCTATTATCAACAAGATAAGTAACAACAAGTATTGCAGAGGTTGTGGAGAAAAAGGAATTTACAAGGGAATGTAAATGGGTACAACCACTATGGAAAACACTATGGAGGATTTCCGCGCCCCGCCCCCCCCAAATTAAGAATACGACCCAGAAATCCCTCTTCTGGGTATCTACCCCCCAAAATTTGAAAACATTTATTTGTAAAAATATATGTATTCCTATGTTTACTGCAGTATTATTCACAGTAGCCAAGACATGGAAACAACCAAAGTGTCTCTTGACAGATGATTGGAGATGTAGTACATAAAAGATGAAATACGGCCAATTTGGGACAACATGGTTGGATATCCTACATAATAAAAGGGTAATATGTAAATTACCATCACTCCGCTACGCCCACGATTGGGCCAGCGGGAGGCGCAGGGGGCGGGACTCGGGGTGGCCAGGGTGGCCAATTGGGCCGGCGGGACACTGAGCTCACGTCGCCAGTGGCGGCACAAGCTCAGCGTCTGCGCCATGGCTGTGCTGCGGCACAGAAGGGGCCTCTGGGGCAGCGAGCCCACGTCTTGCTGCGGACCATCAAAAGCGGGGAGCGAAAGCAGGGGAGCTGGCTATCTGTCCGCTCCGGCACCAGGCCTTTCGAAAGCCTCCGCCACGCCAGAGGCTTTCGAAAGCGGGGAGCTGTGTGTCCACTCCGGCACCAGCGGACCCCCTGCCATCAAAAGCAGGGAGCAGGCTGCTAGCAGTGTCCGTGGAGCGTGCTAGGCTTTGCGGGGCAGTGGATATGGCCTGGATGGCAGGTTAGGACTAGGGGACCCTACACGTGCATGATTTAATCATGCACTGGGCCTCTAGTTGAGAATATCGTGCTAAGCGAGATAAGTCAGATAAAAAAAATCAAGAACCATATGATTTCACTCATATGGGATATAAAACTAAAAACAACAAATGAACAAACAAAAACTCATACACAGACAATAGGGTGGTGGTTATCAGAGGGAAAGGGGTGGGGAGTAGTAAAGGGTAAAGGGGGTCTCAAATACATGATGACAGGAGATTTGACTTTGGCTGGTAAACCAACAATGCAATATACAGGTGATGTAGTATAGAATTGTAACTTGGAACCTACCTAATTTTAGTAACCAGCATCACCCCAATAAATTTTTTTAAACTAATAAAATAATTTAATTATATTCTTTTTAAAACAGAAGGACATGTGGAGTGACCATGCCTGGTAGGTAGTAAAAATCCTAAGTGGATTTATAGGAGCAATTTTTAATCAGCTGACCCCCAACTAGCTGCTATGGTAGTGTTGACTTTCTGAGCTTTTGGAAAATGATCTTTCAAGTAATTGCTATCCAGAATAGACCTTATATTTAAAGAAGCAAAAGTAACTCTAAGTTAAAACACAAGGTAATGGAAATAATAATTATGCAAATTTGCCTTAATGCTTGCCACCAAATAGAAAATTCCATTTTTCCTGAAGAAAATTCTTATACAGTACACATCCAGATGTCTCTAAAATATCTAAGTCAATGTTTAAAAACAGCACAATATTGTGACTTCTATATCCAATTTGGCTTTCATTTATTTACTCACTCTCCAAAATATTATTTGCAAGCAGAAATCTGATGTTCCTTAGCTTAGCATGTAATTGGAGTGGGGGTTGGGGGAGGGGTTTAATCACTATGATTGAGTTCATTTTCTTAAAAGCTTAAAAGAATCCCAAGTATCGGGTGCCATACATTTTATGAACACTGAAAAGCAAAATCCACCCCAAAAAAATATAAATTTCAATTTCTTTTTTTAAAAACAAATCATGTTTTTCTGATATAATAATTGAGAAGAAATCAGTTAGTTTACTTGTTAAATTTCCAAAAGCTAAAAACTGTCATTAAATTAGAAATATTATGAAGGATTATAATGATAATGTACTCTATAAGACGATCTTTAATAAATGCCATTTAAGAATTTTATGTAATAAAATTTAATATATATTAATATTATAAAACATTATATGTATTATGCAATATATATCACTAATTGATAAGAATAATTTTTCAAACTTTCTGCCTGTGAATGGAGTTCAGAAGCCAAGAAAGGTTGAGAAAAAACCTTTGATAGTTGGTTGTATAATTTTTCACTTATTACATTTTGCTTACTTGGCCCCTAGAATTCTAGAGGCTTGAAAGAGTTATAGAAAATAAGTTTAAAAAAAGAGAGAAGAATAAAATAAAGGCATCATCATATTTCTAATTCATTACCAGGGTCAAAAATCTATAAATATGCAGTCAATTTATTTTTGTAACAAATGTTCAGTTTATTTTACAAAAGAGCACAAGGCTCTCTCTGGCATAGAATATTCATAGGACCTACATCCTATGTCACTCGTGCCAAAACTTAATCACAGCTGGTTACAGATTAATGTTTAAATATTCTATGAGTGTATGGCTGGCATCTCTGATAAAATCAAAAACTTTGCAGGGAGGAGATAATAAAAACGCTTTCTATGACTTTTGAAAGCCCAGAGTGACAAACACTATGAACACAAATATTTCATAGCATTAGTTGGTGTTCATACTAAAAAATGCAAATCACATTTGCTTCTCTGGGAAGAGACCCTTCATTTCTTATTTTTTAAAGGAAAAAAAACTGCTATAATGAGAGAGGCTTTCTCAAATAGCCACTCTCTTTTAAAATAAAACTAAGATTTATTTTTGTACCCATTTGATAGTACTGTGGTTTACTATAACTTCATTAACAGGAGCCAAGTGAAATTGAAATATATGCTTCCTAGGAATTCATCTAATTAGTGTCACTTTTTCTGTTGAAAACATGATATACTATAATACCAAAACCATTTCCTATGGTAACAAGCCCATAAATTTTATTAAAGGCTAAAGGGGAAAGCAGTAGAATTAATAAAACACAGCTGTAAATTTTTAGTTTCTTGAAAACAGATAAACCAAACCATTACTGGTACCATGATACTTCCCTTTAGTATATGTGGTCCCTTAGGCTCCTGGGATATCAAAGGCAGACTATTCTGACAAATATAAGAAGGTTTTTATCAGTGTTGTGACACCTGACTACATTTTGTGAGAAAGACTAAGAATAATCTCCCAAGTAACTTAAAGTTTACATTTTAGCCAACATTTACATAACACAAAATCTCCTTTTCTGATTCCAACATTTCCCAATCATCTCCAACTTTGAGCAATACACCTTCTTCCCCTCACCATAATGACCCATGGTGCCATAATGATCCACGTTGCCTTGCTCTCTTGTCAGGAAAGGTTACCTTCATTCCCAGTTTGGCCTGGAAGGCCTCATCGTCATCTTATACACTCTTCGCACCTTACAATACCTGCACCTGTCTATCCATGGTGAACACAGGCACCAGGGGTACCACTTGGTTCCTGCCCATGTACAGCATTAACGATCACATGAGCACCAAAATTAGCTACGTCCTATATAGCAACTAAGTGATGGTGAAATATTAAAAGAAAAAATGGAGCACACAAGTTATCCCTGAGTGGTCTTATGAGTAAGTCAGAATAGTGGGATACTAAAGGTCTGTAAAAGAAAAAAGAAAAAAAAAAACCCTAAATCTAATACATACAAGATTAATATACAAAATCAATTCTATTTTCTACGCATTTACACAATCCAAAAATAAAATTAAGAAAACAATCCCATTTATAATAGCATCAAAGAGAATAAAATAAAAAAGAAATTAGAAAAAATCGTTTTCATATTTGAAGGTAAAAACAATATTTTAATATAAATTTAACAAAAGATATGCAAAATTTAATACTCAAAACTACAATATTCTGTTGAATGAATGAAGAAGGCCTAAATAAATGGAAAGATATTCCATGTTCAAAGATTGGAACACAATATTGTTAGGATGGCAATACATCTCAAATTGATCTACAGACTCAACACAATCCCCATAAAAATTCCAGCTAGCTTCTTTGTAGAAACTGGCAAGCTGATCCTAAAATTCACATGGAAATGCAAGTGGAACAAAATAGCCTAAACAATCTTGAAAAAATAATATAGTTGGAAACTTAACTTTCCAATTTTCAAAATCAAGACAGTCTGTTACTGACACAATGATATACAGATCAACGGAATCAAATTGAGAGTCTAGGAAAAAACTTGCAGATTTTCAACAAGAGTGATGAGAAAATTCTTTGGGAAAAAACAGTCTTTGCAACAAGTGATGCTATGACAAATGGATATGAACATGCAAAACAATGAACGTGGACCCCTACTTCACGCCACGTACAAAAATTAACTCTAAATAGACCAAAGACCTAAACGTAATGCACACTAAAACTATTAGACTCTTAGAAAAAAATAGGTGCAAATCTTCATAACACCAAAAGTACAAGCAACAAAAGAAAAAAGATGATTATGCATCATCAAAATTTAAAGAACACTATCAAAAAAGTGAAAAGACAACCTCAGAATGGGAGAAAATTCTGCAAATTACATGGCTGATAAGGAACTTGAATCTAATATGAAGAACTCAAAAAAAATTTTTTTCTAATGGACAAAGGATAAGAACAAGACATTTTTTCAAAGAAGATACACTTAATGGCCAATAGCACATGAAGAGATGTTCAACATCACCAGTCATCAGGGAAATCAAAATCAAAACCATGAGAAATCACTTCTGTGTTAACCCTATCTTTTATTTCCTGAATTCTGATTCTTTGGCATCTAGGGCCCTGCTAACCCTTGGAGAAACAGCCCCCCAACCCCCAACCCTGGGGTTAACAAATAAATCACCTGCTGGTGCAACTTACATATGCAAACCAACCAATCTAGAGCTAATATTGCAACCACTCCCTTTTGGGTTTTGGAGTTCTCACCCTCTGGATCACCATCAACATACCCTAGTCACCCAGGCCAAGTACCAGAAAACTAGGGATGGTTCCTATGCCCCAAAGCCTACAGAAATTATTCAAACTAGCCAATCCTAAGCCTGCTTACCTTGCCTCACCCATTCCTTCCCACAGAAACTACAAAAAAGCCTCTTGCCCGTATTCCTCCCCCACTTCCTCTGGCTCCTGACCAACCTGGTGCTTCCCATATGGCCCTGGATGGTGGGCCATACCTCCTATTGCTAGAGATCTGTGCATGTAATAAACTTCTTCCTTTATGCCATCTCCATGTGTTAGTGTCTTACCAGGTACCCTTAAAATAACTTCACACCCACTATATGACTATAACCAAAAAGAGTGACAATAGTAAGTTATCAGAGAGAATGTGGAGAAATTGTAACCCTTATACACAGCCGGTGGGAATGTAAAATAGCCACTTTGGGGAAAAGTTTGGCAGTTTCTCAAATGGTTCAATATCTCTGCCCACATACTTACAGCCTAAGACCCATCTATATTACAATCCCACTGCTATTCAACTAAGCCTCATACTCTATTGTGTAGTCCACACAGAAAAAGTTACAGAAATTCAAGTGCTAGTGGTACACAATGACAATGACATTGAAGGAAAAATCATAATCAGCTATAAATTCATTACTTTGAGTAAACAGACATTCTAAACCAAAGACGGTATCGGTGGTTAAATTTCCAATCTAGTCAAAACGGTGCACCAAATGAAAGATCAGACAGGCCGAAAAACCAGGACTACAGGCTTTATTTGAGGAGAAGGATCTGCCGGGCTGTCTCCCAAGGAGAGAACTGCAACACGTGCAGAGGTGAACACGCCTTTTGAGGGGAGGAATGGGAAGGAATGGGGGCTTAGTGTACTCGGCACGCGCTGATTGGTGGCTTAATGTATGGTCCATATAAGGTATATAGTTAGTCACTCAGGTACTTAGGGTCAAGGGCTTAGGGTATTTGGCAGGTGCTAATTGGTGGTTCAATGTATAGTCCATATAAGGTGCCTGGTTAGGTACTCAGGTATGTCCAGGCCGCAGGTTCAGGTTACATCATAATCCACCCACCAGTTGGGGGAAGGGAGGATCTATCAAAATTATCTCAATAAAACAAAAATATTTTCAAATACATTTAACATTATAGTAAAAAATAAGCAATTCTATACCTTTTTCTCCTTAGACTTCTGTGCAGTGTAAGAAGTGGCATTCTCATTTTGGTGAACAAACTCTTGTGCTACAACTGTTTTTACAGGGTCTCCTTCAAGAACACAGTTTAAAAATTGCACTGTGTGTTCTAATGAGTAGCTGTAGAGAGTTTAAGTACAAATATAATGTCAATAGATAAAAATAAAAGTTATGTGAAAACATTAACATAACAATCCTTTAAACATTTCAGAAAAAGATAGCAAATGCCCATCATGCAACTCAAAGACTCAAGAATGACAGAGGGAAACTACCAAGTATAGGCTCTCAAAAACTGGTTTAGAAAATGAACACTAGCCCGCCCAACGTGGCTCAGTGGTTGAGCATCAACCTATGAATCAGGAGGTCATGGTTCATGGTTCGATTCCTGGTTGAGGCACATGCCCAGGTTGTCGGCTCAATTCCCAGTGGGGGCCATGAAGGAGGCAACCAATCAATGATTCTCTCTCATTGTTGATGTGTCTAACTCTAGCTCTCTCTTTCTCTCTGAAATCAATAAAAATATATTTTTTTTAAATGAATACTAAAAGAACATATTGGTAGTTCATTTTCTGATCTTTTATTCTAGTTAGACTGTAGATAACAAATCTTTCATCTTATCACTTAATACTTCTTAAATCCCTTATTAGATTTACACATGGTTTCAGTATCCTTCAAATATCAGATACAGAGAATAGATCTTTAAACTGATATTTTTATTGTGTTGAATTTCACTTTTTACTTACACAATAGGGTTTTAGTCAAAGAAATCTAAGCAAGGATACAGAAAGGAAGAAGTGAAACACTATCCTATTTCTCACCCCTACATTATTCAGGCATGTTTTCATGGTGGTATTACATTATCTGTAGTAAGAAATTCTAGAAATTGACAAACATCTGAAATTCTCATGTTCTAATATCTGAAGAAACTCATTCCAAAGCAAATTATAAATGATTTTATACTGCTCATTATTTCAGATTATTTATACCTCTGATTTTTCCAATGGCCAGATAATCAAGAACTGAAGCACTAAGAAGTATTTTTGAAATGTGGTAACTAGTTATCTAAAATAATGTGATTATTTTCCTATTCTTCAATTTATTAAAGACAACCCATGAAGGAGCATCATTTGGAACCACCAATTCCACTTTAGATTGCTCTCATCTTGCTGTCTCAGACATGCTCAACACACAGGAGCTTTTAGGGCCTGGAAGCTACCAGCAATTACCTACATCCTAACTAGTCCTTAAAATCACCCAGCTTACCCATTCATGGGGCTGGAAGCCAGTGTCCACTACTGATGTTGCTTGAAGGGTACAACACTAGAAAATTACACCTCAGGCATATACTGCAGTAACTGAACCAACCGACCCTTTTTATTGACTTCAGAGAAAGAGGAAGACAAGGAGAGAAACATCAATATGAGAAACATTGATTGGTTGCCTCCCGTACCAGCCCCAACCAGGGATGGAACCACAATCTGACTAGGAATCGAATCTGCAACCTAAGTATGTACCCTGACCAGGAATCAAACCCACAACCTTCTGGTGTATGGGATGACATTCCAGCCAACCGAGCCACCTGGCCAGAGCAAGAAAATATTTTTTATAAAATGGGTGTAGAACAGACTTCCTAAAAAAGACATAAAACTCAGAAACAATAAAAAAATATTTTCTGATAAAACATTAGAATTAAAACATGTATATGACCAAAGTGATTTTACTGGGTTAGCAAGTAATACAGCAGGAAAAATCATTATAATCTACGTTAACAGACAAAAATTGCTATAAATAATATATAAAGAGCTCTCGCAAATCTAGAAAAAATTACAGGCCCTGGCCAGGTAACTCAGTTGGTTAGAGTGTTGTTCCAATATGCTAAAGTTGCGGGTTCAATCGTTGGTCAGGGCACATATAAGAATCAATGAAGGCATAAAGAAGCAAAACAACAAACCAATGTTTCTCTCTCTCAAATCAATAAATAAAAAATTTAAAAATTTTTAGAAACACAAACAACTAAAAGAAAAACAGACAAAAAGAAAGCAAGCAATTAGAATAGAAAACGAAATTACTCAAACTTACTAATAATTAGGAAAACAAATATTTAAACAATATTTTTCCCATCAGATTGGCAAAAATGTTAAAGATTATTATTATCAAGGAGGGTTACACTATCAGTACATATAACTAACGCAGAAAGCCTGTATCAAAGAAAATTTGGCATTAACTATAAAAATTTTAAATGCACACACTCTCAACCAGCAATTTCACTTTTAGGAACTAGCCTACAATAGCATTCACCAATGTACACAAAAATATATGTTGCTCAAGGATGCTCAGTGCAGCAACATGGTTTCCAATTTTCTCATAGTCAAAAAGTCCATAATAGGAGCATATATAAATTATAATAATTTAAGAAATCACTTTATGAATACTATGGAATATTCTGTAGACTTTAAAAAGAAAAGAGCAGATCACTAAGTACAGACAGGAAAAATAAATACCAGCAAAACTACTACAAAATAGTACATAAAAAACAACCTCTTCTTTGGTGAAGCACATATTTGTATGTAGACACAAAAGCAAAGAGGTACACATATACGTATAATTGCTACATGTGAAAAAAATTGAGGAGGCATATAAACCAATTGCCAGAAACTGCTCACTTGCTACATTAGGTACATTGCATTAAATGGTTTATAATATGCCTATATTACATTCATTATCAGAAAAATATCAGATTAAAATGTATAATATATGCTTTCAATGACATCACAGTAGAAACTACAGATAATCCTTTTAGCACTTACTTGTGGTCTTTGAAAATGTCCACCAGAAAATTTTGGTTAATGGCTGGAAATATCTTAAAGAGCTGCTTCTCCTTTAGTTTAGTGGCACAATCTTTTTCAAACATAAATGACTCCCTTTTCTAAAAAAAAAAAAAAAAATCCTTAAAATGGAATTTATAATACTAATTATGCTGATCCAAAAGCATGGTTATTTTATTGCAAAAAGACTAATAATTTAAAAGCAATCACAGACTTTCTTCACTGATTAAAGGCTAAAATATTCTTGCACTATTTATATCCCCTTTTTTAAAATATATTTTATTGATTTTTTACATAGAGGGATAGAGAGTTAGAAGCATTGATGAGAGAGAGAAACATCAATCAGCTGCCTCCTGCACACCTACTACCTGGGGATGTGCTCGCAACCAAGGAACATGCCCTTGACCGGAATCGAACCTGGGACCTTTCAGTCTACAGGCCGACGCTCTATCCACTGAGCCAAACCGGTTAGGTCTACATCCCATTTTTACAAAGTATTTGAAGCTGCTCATAAATATATATACACACAATCACACATATACATATGTGTGCATGCATATATAAATATATACATACATGCTCTCACATATACACACTCAACACATTCAAACATATTATATAAAACAGGATGAAGGTATCTTCTATATAAATAAATAGGATATAAATAAATCAGAGAGTAGAGAAAATAAAGGTAGGAATACAGATAAAGCTAGCAAGTAAAATCAGTATATAAATGCATGCCACAAAATCCTGTTCAATTGCTAATGGTGGGCCACAAATTCAGTTCTGAGCTTCTTCGTGGCCAAAGCAAAGGGGGAAATAAAGATTCTCAGTGTCCATTAAATAAAAGCAAACCAGTTGCTCAGGAGAAGTACAGCTTTTTCTGGTACTGAGACCTGAGAGAAATTTCTCCCATGGGTCCTCATAAAAGGGACACTGTGTGATGCTGTCAACAATGTCCTCAAAAACATATTCTCAATGGGCAGAAACTACAATGTACAAATAAGTTGCAAATTCAGGTTGACAGGAAATCTTAAAATTCACAATTTTTCAAAGTTTTACAAGCATATTTATTACTTCAAAATAACTGTATGAAAATTGTTACTAATTGCTTTTTCACCAGCCATATTTGGACCTGTTCAAATTGCTAAACCAAAAGAATTTTTATAAATTGTGCTACTTTAATCCTAACCTAGGATTACAGTAAACATTCTTAAAGTGATTTCTAAATTTAGGACAATTTGTTGACATTATGATATAACTAAATATTTTTTGTTTGCTATAAAGATCCTAATGTCTGAAAAACAAGCTCCTATCAAATTTCAAAGGTGATTCTGAAAATTCCTAAATATAAGAATTACATAAATCTAGGACAATCCTAGAATAGTTACTGGTTTTGAAGCCTAACCATATTTAGGCCTTTTATGACACCAAATAATAATAAAAGAGGAACTACAAGAGGTGACCATCTGACCAGTAAAAGAACGGATAGGTAAAGCTGACGGCATCATATATCCCAGAGTTTGCTCAGGAGAAGTACTTCTCCTGAGAAAGAGACACCTCAAGAATTAAAAGTATTTCATGTTTTATTTAAAATATACATTATAATCTGAACTTACTAAAATATTCAGTGATCAGATTTATTGGCAATCTACCAGGCCATAGAGTTTCGAAACTTCAAATTCAAAGAAATTAAAACTTGTAATATTAATCATCTTACAATTAATTATTCTATCTATACATTACATCTGAAGTTTATTTTATAGTCTTTGCTTTAAAAAAAAAAAGTGTATTTCTCCTTTGGGGATAAAAAAATGAGGAGAAAGCACCACAAAATTCTCTTACTGGATGTTTTACCTTGGGACCAAAACATAGTTTCTATTACACAACCCAGACAAGACAAGCAAAAATTACTGATAGGAAAAACAGTGCATTAAGTTGGGAAGTCAAAGATGTTCAATTGGTCACTATTATATTGAGAGATTAAAAGGCAGGTTAAAACCGTAAAAACAAGTTTTAGCAGTGGAAAATTGTATTTCAACAAAAAGTATCACACCATTTGGGCGTAAGTTCTAGGCTTCCCTATTTTTTAAAAAAGTCTAATTTATTACATAAATAAACTATGATATATGAAAAAACAATAAATTATAAGATCCTACTGAAGAGACTGTTTCTTGGATTATATAAACATGCAAAGATGGGAATGCTAGCACATTTCCAATTTAATTAACAACCTAATTAGAGAAAATAAACATAAAGGTAAAGGAACCCCATCATTCTTCTTATGCCCCAATTCTATGTATTTCAACCAAATATAAAGGTGTTCTTTGAACAGTCAAATGAATAAGAAAGAAAATAAAAGTGTTAAGATCACCAGCTAAGAGTTATTTTTTTCCTTGAAAATGGGACTAAATGCCCTGACCGGTTTGGCTCAGTGGATAGAGCATCGGCCTGTGGACTGAAGGGTCCCAGGTTCGATTTCGGTCAAGGGCATGTACCTTGGTTGCCCGCACATCCCCAGTAGGGAGTGTGCAGGAGGCAGCTGATCAATGTTTCTCTCTCATCGATGTTTCTAACTCTCTATCCCTCTCCCTTCCTCTCTATAAAAAAAAAAAAAAAAAAATCAATAAAATATATTTTTTTTAAAAAAAAAAAGAAAGAAAGAAAATGGGACTAAATGACTTTTAGGGTCTTTCCTCTTCTGATTTTGAAATTGTCTAATACTAATTTTCAGAATTCCAAAAACGGCTAAGAACAATACAAAGGAAACAAAATTCACTTATAGTTTCATATAATTAGATATACTGAATAAGGAACAAAAACAAAGTTCAAAATGAAATGAAGTTTCTGTTGGAATTTGTTTAATTGAAAAGTTAGATAAGGGTACTTAAATTTTTAATTCAAATTGTTAAATTTCTAAAACATTCTCTAAAAAATTTTGTTCCAAAGGTGGATATTTCTTTAAAAGCCAGACAGACGTTTCTTATTACTAATTTATGAATGAAATTATCTTTAAACTAGAGGACTAGTGCACGGGAGGGTCCTTTGGCCTGGCCTGCAGGGATCGGGCCGAAAACGGCTCTCCAACATTTCCCGAGGGGTCCCGGATTGCGAGAGGGTGGTTCTCGGGTGACACACCCCAGAATCGGGCTCCCTCCTCTCTGGTTCTGGGTGCGTCTCCCGAGAACCGCAGCTGCCAAGTCACCGCAGCTCAGCAGCTCCTGAGTTGAGCATCTGCCCCCTGGTGGTCAGTGCGCACCATAGCTACCGGTCAAATGGTCGAAAAGGCTTTTATATATATAGATGAAAGATCTCGTTCATGTTTCTAGAATTTAAAAATTGCATAAATGTTAAAAAGCTAAGAAATATGCAGCTCAATCGCCTGAAAAATTAAATCTAAAGCAACATAATTTAATACAGATTGGTTTATTGATGTAGAATATCAGCTAATTTCCCAGAAGTAAAAAACTCCTATTTTCAACTATGTTTAAAACATTTTTCAATTTAAACATTAAGGGCAGTCAATTTAAATACAGATTCCAGACTAGGAAATATATAATCAAATGAAAATTACAAAGTAAACATACATGATCAACATAGAGTCAGAGACAAAAGCTTAATATTTATACTAACTCATACCAAATCATGTTTTTCCTGTAAGGCAATTTCTTCTGACATTATTTCTCTGAGTGATACTTTTTTAGTTTGAGTATTCCAATGATCCTGTAAGGCTGCCATTTCAGATGCTGCTAAAGTCTTCAGTAATTTTTTGCCTGTTCTTTGAGATGATTTTTGTTCAGTATTATCAAGACCAATATGCCCAACCAGGGAAGGATCTACAAAAGCAGTATAAATAGTGTCAGACCCTCAACAAAAAACATACAAATTAAACATTATACACTATTACATTTACCTCAGAGAGGGAAACATTTTTTTTTTTACTTTTAGCTTTTAAATATAAAGCAACTCTGAAGTTTCAAAATACATCTTCATATTACTGCAAGCAAGAAATGACATGTGTAAATGTAGGAATATTTCAAATGAGCCATGACTAGGTATCACTAAAAATCAACTCAACACTTTCCACTCTTTTCCATGCCACATCGACACACAGAAAATAGTGACATATACAACAGTAAACACAGGAAGTTGCAGCCAACTCAAAGTGACCACCGAGAGCAGCTCTGGTCAGTTCTGTCCAGTCACTCCAAGGACTGAAACATCAATATTTGGGCAAATCTGTAACCAATCCACTGGAGGCACCCAATAAATATTGAGCAAATGATATTCAACATTCAACAAAAGAAAGGAACTGAACATCCTAAGAAGTTCACAAAAATGTGTAATGTCAGCATTTCTAAGGGATAGCAACACGTTCTGATACCTTTCTTTGCTTTCCTGGAGAGTGAAAAAAAAAAAACAGTCAATACTGTCATTCATACAACTCTTGATACCCTTTGGGCACCTCTAGTTCTCAAACAGCTTTAGCTCTTAAAGCTACAACACAAGCATATCCTAAGAATCTTTAACCTGCAGTCCCAGTGTGGAGTGAACAAAACAAGTATATGGAGGAACTCATACACAAAAGGAAGACCCTTATTAACAGGTCTGCCAACCTGCACTAATCACTGAGGACAATGCTATCAAAGAGAAGTATAGAATCAAATATTTTCAATTTGGCAGATGTACCTAAAAGAGCAGGCTGACTTTTGTGCTCAAATAATAGTAACATCAAGAAAAAATTTTAATAGGCAAGTAATATTTCAACGATGCTCTCAATCAAACACATGAACACTTTTATTGCTCTCAAACCAGAACAGTTTTCTTTCATTCAGAGCAAATCTTAACAGGAAACACTTTGACTATATATATATTAGAGAAAATCTTACATATTTCACAGCACTCATGAAAGCTAAATTGTATTATAGGGTGTGTGTTTTCTTCATTATGAAAACAAAATAAAACAATTTTTAAAGAACTTTTATTTGCAAATCCAAATTCTTGGGTAACATATTTTATGAAAGTATGCTTAAAATGAGTTAAAATTCATACACACACACACACACACACACACACCAAGTTTCAATATCAAGACAAGATCATTAGAAGTAAAATTTAAGTGCTTTTACCTCCCATTAGCTTGCCACAGGATACCTCTTCTTGTCTTTGTCGCTCCTAAACACAAATACAGAACAGGGGATTGGCAAAGGAAGGTGCACTAGGAAAAAAAAATTATATCATTTTTCTCTAGAAATAATCTCTCCTTATAAAATTGTTAATTGTTCTTCTAAAATCTAAATCATATATAATAAAAGGGAAATATGCAAATTGACCCTAATGGCAGAACGACCAGGAACAACCAGTCGCTATGATGTGTACTGACCACCAGGAGGCAGACGCTCAATGCAGGAGCTGCCCCCTGGTGGTCAGTGCACTTCCACAGGAGGAGTGCTGCTCAGCCAGAAGCTGGCTCATGGCTGGCCAGTGCAGCGGCAGTGGCAGGAGCCTCTCTCGCCTCATGGTAGTGCTAAGGATGTCCGACTAATGGCTTAGACCCGCTTCCCGTGGGGAGTGGGCCTAAGCCGCAGTCAGACATCCCCCGAGGGCTCCCAGGCTGCCAGAGGGATGTCTGACTGCCAGCTTAGGCCCGATTCCCCCAGGGAGCGAACCTAAGCCAGCAGGTGAACACCCCCAAGGGGTCCTGGACTATGAGAGAGTGCAGGCCAGGCTAAGGGACCCCCCAAGTGCACAAATTTTCATGCACCAGGCCTCTAATATACAATAAAATTAGGTAAATAAAATTATAAAGTATGACTACATCTATATATTTTTTCCACTTATAGAGCTCTTATGCTGTATTTACTCAGTCAGTACTGCAAGTCTTTAAGAAGTAAAAATTATGACTTTTTCCCTTAAAAGGAAAAAAATCAATATATTGAGCTTCATCATTAATTACATAATTTAGCTAGTCTACAAATAATCTAAAATACTGGGGGGCAGGAGGAATCAGTAATCTTTTCAATTATAAAAGTTTATTCTCTCTCAAAGTCAAAGTTCAATAGAACTCTTCCATATAACAGATTATATTGAAAAGCAAATGTGGCCGAAACCGGTTTGGCTCAGTGGATAGAGCGTCAGCCTGCGGACTGAAAGGGTCCCGGGTTCGATTCCGGTCAAGGGCATGTACCTTGGTTGTGGGCACATCCCCAGTGGGGGGTGTACAGGAGGCAGCTGATCGATGTTTCTCTCTCATCGATGTTTCTAACTTTCTATCCCTCTCCCTTCCTCTCTGTATAAAAATCAATAAAACATTTTTTTTTTTAAAGAGAGAAAAAACAAAAGAAAAGCAAATGTGACCAAATGAATACAAAAGGAGCGCTCTATAAAAATAAGCCTACAGCCCTAGCCACTTTGGCTCAGTGGATAGAGCATTGGCCTACAGACTGAAGGGTCCCGGGTTTGATTCCGGTCAAGGGCACATGGCTGGGTTACGGGCTTGATCCCCAGTGGGGGGCATGCAACAGGCAGACAATCAATGATTCTCTCTCATCATTTATGTTTCTGTCTCTTTCTCCCTCTCCCTTCCTCTCTGAAATCAATAAAAATATATTTTAAAAAATAAGAATAAAGTAAGCCTACATCCCTGGTCAGGTGGCTCAGTTGGTTGGAGTGTCATCCCATACACCAAAAGGTTGCAGGCTCAAATCCTGGTCAGGGCACATAACTAGGTTGTGGGCTTGATCCCAGCTTGGGGTACATAAGGGGTAAGACGGAGGGGAAAGGTAACGGATCAATGTTTCTCTCTCATATGACTATTCCTCTCACTCTCCCATCCTCTATAAAATCAATATATATTTATATATATCCACAGGTGAGGATTTAAAAAAAAAAAAAAGAAGAAGAAGCCTACCAACCATTACAGATTCTTTCCATTTCTCATGAATCACTTTAGCCAGATTAAGATCTATGTGAACCACACAATCCTCAACTGTTAGAGACCCTTATAAAGAGAAAAAAGAAAATTATAATCATGACTCATATATTTGCAGAACACATACTCAACCACTTTATGTATCATAATACTAATCTGTGTCATTAATTATTAACCTATGTTTCTTGTTCTCTTGGAATATTTTTGTTTATTTAATGTCATTGTTCTCACATTTCTTGGCTGCTGCAATTATACAATACTTCATATATTTAAGTTATTCATGTCCATTAGTCTAAAATTTATTTATTCATTTCCATTAGTTGAGACTTTTCAATAAGCGTGTTCTAAGAAATTAATCTTGCCTTATATGTATCTGGAGTACCATCTAAGGGTTAATAAAGGTTCATTTGTGTAAATAAGTATGCAGTAAGTATCAGAGAAAACTTTCAAATATATGCATGGGATAAATACAAACTCTGTATAAATACTATTTCTTCAAATTACATTTTTTAAAATCCTCTACAAATACAGTGTTAAAAAGAAGGTAGACTGCCCTGGCCGGTGTGGCTCAGTTGTTTGAGCATCGTCCTGTGCACCAAAGGGTAGCAGGTTCGATTCCTGGTCAGGGCACATACCCAGGTTGCGGGTTCAATCCCCAGTCAGGGCACATACAGGAGGCAACCTAGCAATATTTCTCTCACATCGATGTCTGTCTATCTGTCTGTCTCTCTCTCTCTCTCCCTTCCTCTCACAAATAAAAGAAAATAAGGTAGACAACACAAATTACTTTCATATTTCAATTAACATATGAGATAGTTTTTAAATTGAAATAGAACTCTCTATATTCTATTCACATAAAGACACACATACAGCTCATTTACTTTTTCCTTACCTGAATCAATACCAACAGGGCCGAATAATTCATTGAGCTGAAAAGCCAGTTCAGGGGGTAATGCCAATTCCAGACAGTCTATGGTAAGAGATTTGGTCATCACTGGTGTGGGATTCAACATCTCAGTTTTATCTTCCTCACTAACTCCAGCTGGCAAAGTACTCCCTGTCATTAGAATTTTTTCCATTTCCTGTTCCTCTTCATTCATACATTCTTCTGTGTTTGGAAATTTCATATAGTCCTTTGGAAGATTTTCATGTTTTTTTATTTCACAAGAATCAGGAAAATAAATTTCTTCATTTAACTCAAGATTTGAAGTGCTCGATACAGAGTTTAAAATATCAGACAAATCCAAAGAAGAATGCATACTGCCTCCAATATCTGTCACTTCTAGAGTCTTCTCCATTTCACTCCAATCTTGAGCAGGAGTAGCTTTTACAGCACCTGAAAAAGACTGGTTAATATTATGTTCGACTGGAAGTTCTGCCTGACTATTAGGAAGCACTTCATTAGTGTTCTTTAGATCCATGGTGACATTAGGAAATAGACTTACTAATCCAGGTTTTTCAGTAGTTGTAGCTCTTATTTCTGCCTGCACTGAGTTTCCCTTTTCTGAATCACAGGTAGACTGTGCATTCAGGTCAGTGATATCAATCTCAGGGCTAAATTCTGGCACAGAATTATAATCTTCCAAGGTTCCTCTTTGGCTAATAATTTCCTTCAAATTAAATCCTAGAGAAAATGGCCCAATTTGTGTTTCTTCATATGATTTTTGGATATTCTCAAATTCAGTATCCTCACATAATTTAGTTTCAGAGTCCAACAAAAGGCTTGTGGCCCAAATAATATCTTTGTTACACCTCTCATATAAGTCTTTTAGGGCTTCTAATGAAAAAGATCCAAATAGTTTACAAAGAATATTAAGATTTTCAGATTCATCGGCACTGGTAAGCTCACTTTCTTCAACAAACGTGCTTTTATCATGCATTACCCGATAGGGAATTGTTTCTTGAACATCTAAGTTTGTGTTAATATTGAAAGCTTTTGGTTTAAATCCATCTAATCTTCCTGTTAATACTCTCACAGAATCTGAAACACTAATTTTATTCTTTTCTATTTTCCATAAGAGAGCAAAATCCTGTGGTTCGGTCTGGGTACACACGCCTACTTCTTTAGGCTTTCCCTCTGGAAATTCAGCTAAAGTCTGTGCTCCTACTACACCAGGAATAGTTGGAACACTATTGGTAAAAGTAAGAGACAATGTGTGTTGCCCAGGAATCATTTTATTTGGACAAATCTTATTCTCACAGGTCATTTCACTAGATAGCATTTCAGAACTTCCTAGAATAGCACTACCCAACGTTTTTAGTTCTTCAGGGCTTGTGCCCCAACAGGCCTCATGTGCTGTGTATGAGGATATTTCACTCATAATGTCATTAGTTGCAAATTCTAGGCTGGGTTCATTTAAAGCTGCCTTTGGCGTTCTTGATCTGTGCTCTCTCTGAGCTAAAGAATCAGATGAAGGCCAGTCGCCCACAATGTTGAATGAGTTTTTTTCAGTATTTTTGTAAGCATCATAGTGACAGCTACTAAAAGCTTCTGAAGCATCATCACATTGTGACTTCTTGTCATCCTCTACACTTTCATGTGGACATCCTGGTTGCTGGGTGTTACCCATATTCACAGACAGACCATTATCTAATACTATGAATGATGGAGGACAATTATCCTTTTTGTCATTTTGTACAGATGAAGCCTTTTCCATTTTTCGGTTCCTTTTTGTTCTCTGACCAATCGTTTTATCAACTGGCCAATCACCAACAAAATTTGATAGCTCATGTCTCGGAAACTTTTCTGAAGTTGATTTGCTTTTTTGTTTTCCAAAGGCTTTTTTCTTTACCTCTGTTCTTTCTCCCAATATTTCACCAGGTGAAGAATTTTCATTCTGAAGTGATACAGTATTTGAAAGATCACAGTCTTCTTGATTATCTTCACCATAGCTAATACTTTGTGACAATCTCTCTACAAAACTATGTGTATCGGTTTTACTATATTCTTTTTCAGAAGCCATTTCTACTTGCTCTTCTTTTTCACTTTTGTCTGTTACTCCTACTTTGCTTTCAGAATCAAAAAAATACGTGTCTGGAACTTCCTGAATCAAAGCACTCTGAATGTTAGGATTCACATCACTTCCTTTGTTTACATCTGCACTAGGGAGACATGTGACATTCTCAGGTAACACAGCTTCTTTGGTCACTTCAAGTTGCTCCTCTTCAATTAACTCTATGTGCTTCAGAGATGAGGATAAGACATTTTCTTCTTTTTCAGAGGTAATGTCTTCATTGTCTCTTGGGCTGTAAGATTTTTTTTTTAAGGTGTTATAAAGAAGCCTCTTAATGTTACTATTAACATTGTGACTTAAATTTAAAAAGCATTCAACTGAAAAGACACGTAACATTTAGTCTAAAAGTTCTAGAAATATAATACATTAAAATTATAAAAGCTAATATTGGTCTTTCCGTAATACACTATGAATAAATCCCTTTGTTGTAACCCCAACATAGCAAAATGCTTGGCATCTAGGAAGCACTAAAACTTTTTTTGAATAGAATAATATGAGATTTTAAGTTGCTTATTATGCATAAATATTAAAGTTGTGTTTCTAAATGTGTTCCCAGAAAAGGGCAGACCTCCCTGTTTTTTTTCCTACCTAAGCTTAACAATGTGAAACTAGGTCTGCCTCCATATCACCTACCTGTCATTTGCTACAGAGGAAAATGTTTAAGTTTCATTTACAAATACAAATCACAGAGAGTCAACCAACATGATTTGCACAGTTAAAAGAAATGAGAAATAGGGAAGAGAGCTCTCTGGAGATTTTTTTAAACCATCCTTAATGTTAACTTCAGACCCAAAGAGCACTTTTGCCTAATCTTTCCTTATCAATTTGTCAACCTTCCTTACTTTCTTTACTCCAGGAGCTCTCAAATTCTCACCTCTCCCATAAAGCCCTCCTACTAAAATCACATCTAGATTGAGTTTCTATAGGCCAGATGCTATTCTAATCTAAGTCCTTTACAAGCGTTAATAATCCTTATGAAATCCTATGAGGAAAGTGCTGTTTTACCATTTTAGAAATGAAGAACTGAAGAATGGAGAGACTGTATAGTTACTTATTATAAAACTTGGGGTGGAAGCCAGGAAATAAGGCTCAAGAATCCATGTTCTTCACCATTTTGCAACACCTCAATGAAAAGGAATTTATGAATTTTCCCTTCCCAACTACCAACTTCTTTTTAATAGAACCTCTCCATCCATTACCATCATAAAATATGGACAATTCAGACCTCTATATATATTTAAAGTTCTTCTTTACTCATTTAATCAATTGTTTATGTGTCTTAAATTTTTCACAGAATCAGTACTATCCTGGATTACAAACTTCCAAAGGCTATGACTTGGCCCAGGCTCAGCTGGTTGGAGCATCGTCTCATGCACCAGGTCATAGGATTGATTCCCAGTCAGAACACACACCTAGGTTGTGGGTTTGATATCCAGTCAGAGTCCATATGAGAGGCAAGTGATAGATGTATCTTACATCAATGTCTGTCTATCTGTCTGTCTCTCTCTCTCTCTCCCCCTTCTTTAATCTCTAAAATCAATAATTAAGCCCTAACCGGTTTGACTCAGTGGACAGAGCATCGGCCTGGGAACTGAAAGGTCCCAGGTTCGATTCCGGTCAAGGGCATGTACCTTGATTTCGGGCACATCCCCAGTAAGGGGCGTGTAGGAGGCAGCTGATCGATGTTTCTGACTCTCTATCCCTCTCCCTTCCTCTCTGTAAAAAATCAATAAAATATAAAATAAATAAAAATAAAATAAATAATTAAAAGTTTATGATTTGCATTACTTAGTAAAATTATACCATTAATAATTAATTTTTACGCCCTAGCCAGTTTCGCTCAGTGGATAGAGCATCAGCCTGGGGACTGAAGGGACCCAGGTTCGATTCCAGTCAAGGGCACAAGCCTGGGTTGTGGGCTCAATCCCCAATAAGGGGCGTGCATTAGGCAGCCAATCAATGATTCTCATGATTCTCTTTCATCATGTTTCTATCTCTCTCTCCCTTTCTCTCTGAAATCAATAAATATATGTATTTTTTTTAATTTAATTTTTACTATACTAGCATGACAGCATTATTTTACTAATATCTAAGAAAACTATATGCAATTATCTATACACCAAGGCCTGGTGCACTAATTCATGCAGTGGTGGGTCCCTCTGGGTGGCCTGCAGGGATTGGCCAAAACCCGCAGTCCAACACCTCCTGCAACTCCTACCTGCCGCTCCAGCTCATCCTGGCCCCACTGTACCTGTTGCAGGCTCTCGCCCAATCAGTCCCAATCGAGAGGGCTGAGTCTGGCACCCTCCCAAGGGGAGTGGCCTGAGGGATTGGGCTGAAACCGGCTCTCTGACATTCCCCCGAGGGGTCCTGGATTGCGAGAGGGTGTAGGCCAGGCTGAGGAACCCAAAATTGGGCTGGGGA
The DNA here is from genome assembly GCF_027574615.1 of Eptesicus fuscus. Lineage (NCBI taxonomy): Eukaryota > Metazoa > Chordata > Mammalia > Chiroptera > Vespertilionidae > Eptesicus > Eptesicus fuscus. The sequence goes on from NC_072474.1 coordinate 93,050,024, forward strand.
GGAACCGTGGGAGAGCTCCAGGGCATGTCTGGCCCATGTCACTAAGTCCCGATCAGCCAGACCCCAGCAGCAAACTAACCTACCTGTTGGAGCATCTGCCCCCTGGTGGTCAGTGCACGTCATAGCAACTGGTCCACCTGTCAACTGTCTGCCCCGTGGTGGTCACTGCACGTCATAGCAAGCGGTTGAGCATCCTTAGCATATCATTACCATATTACGCTTTGATTGGTTGTTCAGTTGTTCTGCCGCTCAGTCTATTTGCATATTACCCTTTTATTATATAGAATATAAAAGGCTAATACGCAAAGTGTCCCCTCGGGAGTTCAACCAGGAGACCGGGATGGCTATGACGTACGCTGACCACAAGGGTGCAGCGTGGAACGAAGGAAGGCCCCAGCCAGCAGCCAGGGAAGGGAGGCCCCAGACAGCAGTTGGAAGGAAGGCCCCGGCCAACAGCCAAAAGGCCTCGATCAGCCCTTATCGCCCACCAGGCCTAGGGACCCTACCCATGCATGAATTTCGTGCACTGGGCCTCTAGTATACAAATAATAACAATGAGGAGATAAGGTAACAGATAAAGATTAGGATAGCAGGAAGTTACATAATGAAGACAGGAATATTCAGAGTATAAACATGGCCCCACAAAACCCCCAATGAAAAAATTCTCACATCATCACTCAAACTTTTACTTTCCCTGCTAATCATATAGATTTTGCTTCAGGTAAAAATATATATAAGCTATACAAGTTATCTGGCAGTTATTTCACAAGCCAGTGATTTCACAATATAATTTTTTTTTAATTATGTTTTAAATTGAAAATTTGTACATAGGGACTTGAACCTACCTAGAACTTCGGTCCTCAAAAGAATATGCACATAACTCAACACGTTCAATTTTTTCTGGCACTGAAGAACTCATGATTATTGGCACTGAAACAAAACGTTGATAGTGTTCCAACATTCTTGTTATTTTTTCTTTGCTTACCCCATGAATATTACGCCTAAAAAATCCAGAGGAGAAAAAGATAAGGACATGGGAAATTAAGCTTTTAAAACAATCAGAACAAATAATGTCATAAAAATAAAATCTTACCTAATAAAAGAGAAAAATGCTAATTGACCGTACCTTCACTACGCCCACAGCCAATCAGAGTGAGTATGCAAATTAACCCAACAAAGATGGCGGTTAATTTGCATACACAGGTGCAGAGCGGAGTGAAGCCTGCTATGAGGGGAAGGGGGGCGGCAGAGGGAGCTACTCAAGTGGTACTTGAGACAAGTGAGGACGTGCCGGCTCCGGGCAGCCCGGAGCGGGGAGCAGGGACTTGCTGGCTCTGGGCGGCCGGGGAATGGGGACATGCTGGCTCCCAGGCAGCCGGGGAGCAGGGACTTGCCGACTCCGGGGCGGCCGGGGAGCGGGGACGTTCCAGCTCCTGGGCGGCCGGGAAGCGGGGATGTGCCGGCTCCCAGGCGGCTGGGGAGTGGGGACATGCCGGCTCCTGGGCGGCTGGGGAGCGGGGACATGCCGGCTCCCAGGAGGCCAGGGAGCAGTGACTTGCCAGCTCCCAGGCGGCAGGGGAGTGGGGACGTGCCGGCTCCCAGGAGCTGGGGAGCAGGGACATGCCGGCTCCCAGTCGGCTGGGAGTGAAGGAAGGGGCCTATTCTTGCACAAATATCGTGCAATGGGCCTCTAGTATATTTATAATGCATAAAAATAACAAAGCTGATTATGAAAATAATATATACTATTTTAATCTAATTTTAATTTTATTCAGGATGTCTTAAATTATCATTTTCTTAATCATTCCATTTAATCTTTTTCCAAATATCCTTTATCAACTTGGAAAAAAATGCACAGATCCTAATAACTTTAAAACAAGTTATTCTCAAGCTCTTAAAAAAAATCTCATAAGAATATGACCATCATTTCAAGGTTTTAATTACTATTAAATAGTGAGTAAAAAAAATTCCAGACTGGATGTTCTAAAGGACCCTCCTGCTGCAAAAAACTGAAACCTAACAAAATTAAAGCAAACATACATTTTAATACATTTTAAGTTCAAACAAAGAAAAAAAATTCCTAATACTTAAAATCTCAGATGTCCAAATATGAAGTTTGTTATAGATGTGACTTCACTCATGATGGTTTATTTCTTTGTGTGTTTTTGTTTATGAGCTTGTATTTAAATGGAACCTAACATATTGGGATCTTTAGGGCTTAAACTGGGAGTGCTTTCATTCATACAGCATCTGAATTTGCATCTTCCAGGACAGTATGCTTTAGTCTTACTTAAAGGAAGCATCTTACTTCCATCTCTCCTGTCTAAGGCTGGGTCCAAGGCTGAGGGTCTGGATCCCGGGCTAATATTAGCATTTGCCACCTGGCAAATCTGGCTTTCGTATTTACCTACCTCGATCTTGTCTGGTTTCAGATCACAGAGAAGCACAGAGAAAATATGAAAGGAAAGTTAAGAGACATAGATATTAAGGACAGAGCAAAAAGGTCTATAGTATATGTTTAATCCATGTCCCAGAAAGAGAAATGAGAATACATGGGACAGAAGCGATTTAAAGAAAAATGGCTTCGAATTTTCCAGAACTGATGAAAAAAATCAAGCCTGTGATCTCAGAAGCCCAACAAATCCCATAAAAGATAAATAATAAGAAATCCACAACTAGAAACAGAGTACCGAAATGGTCATTCAAAGATAAAGAGATGATATCGAAAGCAACCAGAAATTAAAAACAAAAAAGTCACCTACAAAGAAATTAAAATTACAACTAACTTTACAACAAAAATAGAAGTCAGAGAGTTAAATGTTATCTTCAATAACAGAAACTGTCCATCTAGAATTTATACTTAGCAAAAGTACTTTAAAAGAATGAAGACAATAATAGAATTTTCAGATTATTAAAAAAAAAAAAGTGTGACATAAAGCAGGCCTATAGTGTAAAGAAAATCCTAAAAGATCAATGTCAGGCAAAAGGAAATTCCCAGATGAAAGATCTATAGTGAAAGAAAAATTAAGCACAAAGTGATAACTCCATGAGTAAAAACAAACAGTATCTGTACATTCTGGATAATCTCAGCATGTAAGTTGGAAGAGAGGTATTCACAGCATGTAAGTGTATTAGAGTTAAAATATTTAGAGGAGTAAAGCTAAGGAAATGCTTCAACTTCAAAATTTGCATGATAAAATTTTTAATGTAACACTAGAAAAATAAAAAAGTATATGAAATTTCCAAATTAGCATACAAGAAAAAACTGCATAAGAAAATTTGCATTCAATAAAAAAATAAGCATGATAGGAAAATTTTTTCAAATATATAATTTTCTGTGATAGAAGATAAAACAATCACAGAAAAGGTGAGGTAAGTAGAAAGCAGAGACAGTAAGAAGCAAGACCAATTATATGAAAAACCAAAATAACCATAAAAGAACTAAGCTTAATCAATTAAAAGCCAAAGCTAAACAGAGTGAATTTATTAAAAACCCAACCATACTGGTTCCAAGAAATACACCTAAACACAAAGATACTGAAAGGTTGAAAATGAAAGTATAGAAAAAGAAATAACACTCAAATATAACAAAAAGGAAGCTGGTGAAATTCTTAAGACAAATTAGATTTTGTAACAAAAATTAATATTAAGAAAAAGAGAAAATCGCTAGACAAAGATAAAATATTCAATGAATCAGAGGTATATAAAAATCTTAAGCTTCTATACACTTCAAAATACATCCTCAGAATATATAGAGTGAAAATAGGCAAAGTTATAAGGAGAAACTAACATATTCAACACAATACAGAGAGATTTCAACACACCTCTCTCACAGAGATTTCCTCACATTAATCCATCAAGCAAAATTTTTAAAAATAAAAATAAAGCTATGGGAGATGTGAACAACAGAATAATAAGATATTAACACACCATAACCAGTATACATTCTTATCAAGCAAATATGAAACATTTATTTAAAAACTGACAATGAACTAGACCATAAATACATTTTTTAAAATATCAGGTAATTGGTATCACACAAACTGCATAATCTTACCTACTGAAGTTAAAAACCAATTTTTTTTAAAGATAAATTTAAAAACCATCTGTTCAGAAATTTAAAAGCATAGTTCTAAATAACCCAGGGGCTAAAGAATAAAATTAGTCATAATGCAAATTACAAAACAAATGATAAAAAGAATGTATTATATATTAAAATTCTGGGAGCAGCTAACATAGTACCCAGTGAAATTTATAGCACCAAATTATATTACAAAGTGACCTAAACTTTAAAGTAAAGATTTTTTAAAATAAAAGAATACACAAAGCAAAATAAATTTTTTAAAAAGCAAAGACAGAATAAAAGAGAAGCAGAAATATAAAAAATTAAATATAAAACAACTCATAATAGATCAATCAAGCAGAGTTATTTGAAAAGGCTAATAAAGTCTGATCTCTGGTGAGAATAATCAAGAAAAATGAAGGAAGATACACATAAACATATTATGATGAAAAGGGGAACTTAAGTATAGATACAGCAGAGATTAAATGGTAAGGTAATTATTTTAATAAAGTCTTAATAAATTTGAAAACTTTGGTGTAATGGAAAAATTTCAACTGAACCTTCTCAGAAAGAAAACACCAGATCCAGATAGTTTCGTAAGTAAATTCTATCAAATATTCAAACTTACATAAACTCATAAAAGAGAAAAAGAAGAAATACTTCCCAACTAATTTTATGAACCTAAAATTATGATACCAAAGCCAGGCAAGGAAGGGCAAGGAAGAAAAATCTGTAGGTTAATCTCGCTCACTTATACAGATAATGTATCAAAAGAATAAAAAGAAATAAAGTACTGGTCCATTCTACATGGATGAACCTTGAACCATTAAACTAAGTGAAAGATGCCAGATACAAAAGGCCACATATTGTAGGATTCCATTTATATGCAAAACCCAGAATAGACAAATCCACAGAGAAAGAAAAACCGATTAGTGGCTACCAAAGGGAGGAGGGAATTGGAAGTGACTGATAGCAGGTTCAGGGTTTCTTTTTGAATAGTTGCTCAACATTGTGAATACACTAAAATTAGGTTGTCCTTTAGTTAGTATCGGAATTAGTTAAAATTGCCAAGAGAGCCTGACCAAATTAAGTTAGGGCTATCTGAGGAAGTATAGAGCACAAAGAAAAATACATTGTCTGTCCTTGTCCTGAGTAACATTTTTATTCAAGTCAAACAACCAAACAAAGAAGGGAGGAGGTGAAATACCTGCACAACTGAACAGCTGGGCATTTGCTACCTTTTCATCTATGTCTCCTCACTTCCTTGCAGTATTCTAAGTCACTAGGCAGCTACAATAATTTGTTCCCCCCAGTAGCACAAGGTTCAATATGCCAAACCTTAGCATCTGTTCTAGTTTCAGATAATGACATCATATTATTAGTAAGTATTAAAGTATTGCCTATATACGGACAACTGGAATTTTTCTATTAATTAACTCAATTGTAGGAACAAAAAGATGCAAACTCTTCATAAACTGAATAAAAAGCCTATATGCTTTTTGTTATACAAAATTTGTTATCAATTTTTAAATGGCTAAGCTGCAATCTAATCCATTTTGTTTCATTCATTATTCATAAGGGAGAAAAATCTCAATAGATTTTCTATCAATGTCATGAAATAAAAAGTATATTAAGTAGTCTCCAAGTTTTACCTTGCAAGTTCCTTTGGTCTAAACTTCCACCATGTGTCTGGTTCCCGGAAAAGGACTTTATATTTATGCTTTTGAGACTGAAAACAAAAAAGATAAAAAGCTTTTATAAATAATTACATTTATGAAATTAAATTCATTGTATCCAATTCATAGCATGTTAAAACTGAAAGAACCCAAAAGCTTATCTAATCTTGCGGGGGGGGGGGGGGCTTGTTAATCCTCACCTGAGGATAGTTTTTCATTGGTTTTTTAAAAATATATTTGTATTGATTTCAGAGAGAAAGGGAGAGGAAAGAGAGATAGAAATATCAATGATGAGAGAGAATCATTGATTGGCTGCCTCCTGCACACCCCCCTACTAGGGATTGAGTCCACAACCCGGGCATGTGCCCCTGACCAGAATCAACTGGGGACCTTTCAGTCCACAGGCCGACACTCTATCCACTGATCCAAACCGGACAGGGCTCCATTAATTTTAGAGAGTGGAAGGGAGGGGGAAGAGACAGAGAGAAAAACATCACTGTTAGAAAGACACGTCAATTGGTTGCCTCCAGGACCAGGGAACAAGCCTACAACCAAAGAATGTGCCCTTGACCAGAATCAAACCTGGGACTCTTCAGTCCTGGGGCCAACGCTCTGAGCCAAACCCACTTGATGAGCATGTTAAATTGTAAAATGCACAATCTCTTTGACCCAGCAATTAACTTCCAGAAATTTATGCTATTGATAGTTATATAAGAGTGTAAAGATATGTATACAACAGGGTATCCCGTTCACCATTATTTGTAATAGCAAAAAGTAAAAATAAAAAACATATATGAAATTAAATTCATATATATATATATATATATCAGTAGCTTATGGAACTAGCTAAATAACTGAGTGTATAACCATACAATGAAAATTTACAATTTTTTAAATTCCATATGTATTAATGAGAAAGGTCCTTAATATAAATGTTAAGATACAGAATTTTTAGCCCAGCCAATCAATGATTCTCTCATCATTGATGTTTCTATCTCTCTCACTCTCTTCCTTCCTCTCTGAAATCAATAAAAATATATTTAATAAAAATTGAATCTCAGAAGTTGAAAATGGAAAAAATTTAGCTTTATGAAAAAAACAATTCCTGTTTTCCTCATTTTGCTAAAGACCAGAGAAACCTTAGTTACAGACAGTCCATGGACTGCTTTATTTAAGATTCACTTATGTAAGTGACATCCCCAATAATTTCAAACCCACTATTATAAACTTATGACAATATAAGGTACAAACCAAAGTAACATATGGCTTCATTTCCCATGCCTGTAGGTTTGTATTATCTATTATTATAGGAGACACCTTCTTTTCAAATGCTTCTTTTGCTGAAAAACACAAATAAACAGAAAATCATTTTTAATAACAATATCAAGTATGAACTTGGTATTTTAAAAATCTGATCTTGCTTTCATAATTTGAAAGTCACAGATATGTGCTAATTTTACTCATAACTCTTCTTCTAAATATCACTTTTGAATGTACAAAAAATTAAAATACAGGTAAACATCGAATAATAAACACTAATGTTATAATCAGAGAAAATTATTAAATAAAAACTATATGATCTAAGTTTTACATGTGTCACATGTATTAGCAGCATAATTAAAAAGCTATCATTAAAAATACACTAAAAGCATTTAACAAGACCCTCGAGGATATGAAAAAGGATCAACTAGAAATTAAGCATACACTGACTGAAATAAAAAATATTATACAGCCAAAACCGGTTTGGCTCAGTGGACAGAGCGTCAGCCTGTGGACTGAAGGGTCCCGGGTTCGATTCCAGTCAAGAGCATGTACCTTGGTTGGAGGCACATCCCCAGTAGGGTTGTGCAGGAGGCAGCTGATCAATGTTTCTCTCTCATCGATGTTTCTATCTCTCTCTCTCTATCCCTTCCTCTCTGTAAAAAAATCAATAAAATGTATTTAAAAAAAAAAAATATATATATATATATATATATATATTATACAGAGACCTAAAAGCAGACTAGAGGATCGCAAGAATCAAGTCAAAGATTTGGAATACCAAGAAGCAAAAAACACTCCTCCGGAAAAGAAAAAAGAAAAAAGAATCCAAAAAGTTGAAGATAGTGTAAGAAGCCTCTGGGACAACTTCAAGCGTACCAACAGCAGAATTATGGGGGTCCCAGAAGAAGAGAGAGAGCAAGATACTGAAAACCTATTTGAAGAAATAGTGACAGAAAACTTCCCCCACCTGGTGAAAGAAATAGACTTACAAGTCCAGGAAGCACACAGAACCCCAAACAAAAGGAATCCAAAGAGGACCACACCAAGACACATCATAATTAAAATGCCAAGAGCAAAAGACAAAGAGAGAATATTAAAAGCAGCAAGAGAAAAACAGTTAGTTACCTACAAGGGAGCACCCATACGATTGTCAGCTGATTTCTCAACAGAAACTATGCAGGCCAGAAGGGAGTGGCAAGAAATATTCAAAGTGATGAACAGCAAGAATCTACAACCAAGATTACTCTATCCAGCAAAGCTATCATTCAGAATTGAAGGTCAGATAAAGAGCTTCACAGATAAGAAAAAGCTAAAGGAGTTCATCACCGCCAAACCAGAATTATATGAAATGCTGAGAGGTATTCTTTAAGAAGAGGAAGAAGAAAAAGATAAAGATAAAAAGTATGAACAACAAATACGTATCTATCAATAAGTGAATCTAAAAACCAAGGGAATAAAAAATCTGATGAACAGTATTAACTGGTGAATATAATAGAATCAGGGGCATGGAAAGGGAGTGGACTGACAATTCTCAGGGGAAAAGGGGAGTAGGGGTGCGGGAATAGACTGAACAAAAAGCGTACACCTATGGATGAGGACAGTGGGGGGGGGGTAAGGGCAGAGGGTGGGGTAGGAACCTGGTGGAGGGGAGCTATGGGGGAAAAAAAGAGGAACAATTGTAATAATCTGAACAATAAAGATTTATTTTTTTTAAATGAAACTAAAAAAAAAAAAATACACTAAAAGCAACAATGTATCCTGGATAAGATTCTCAAACAAAAAGACTTTTGTACAAATAAAGTATGGATTTTATTTAATAGTAATGTACCTGTGATATTATGATATAATAGATATTTGGTCTTCATCCTGTTTCTGGCACAGACCTCCCAAAACTGTTGGAATTTCCTAAGTGATGAAAGCTTAAAGATGTTTCTTACGTTATGTTAATACAGTGACTTTGAAAAACACCTAAGGATGGGGGCTGGTTTTCAGTGGAGCTAATAGGTGTTTAGAAGGTTGGAACTTACAGCCTTGGGGTTGGAGAGAGAAGATGAAGACTGAGTTCAACCACCTGTGGCCAATGATTTAATCAATCATGCCTATGTAACGAAGCCTCCATAAAAATCCAAAAGGGCTGTTCGTAGAACTTCCAGCTTGGTGAGCACCTAATGGTACTGGGAGAGTGGTGAGCCTGGACTCCACGGCACAGACACTCCATGCCTTTTCCCCATACCTTGCTCAGTGGATCTCTTCACCTGGCTATTCCTGAGTTATATCCTTTTTTAATAAATTGATATACCTGTGAGCAAACAGGTTTTCCTGAGTTCTGTGAGACACTCTTGCAAATTAATCAAACCTAAGGATGGGATCACTGGAACTTCCAATTTGTAGCCCATGGGTCAGACGCACAGGTAACAACCCAAGCTTTCAACTGGCATTTAAAATGAAGGGCAGTCTTGTACGTATGGAATGTGAGTCTATCTCTGGGTAAATAGTGTCAGAATTGAGATGAATTCTTGGACATCCTGATGAATCCAACAATTGCTTATTGGTATAGGGAAGCCTACACACATACACATACATACATACACACACACACGCACACGTTGCAAGTGAGTTCAGGAACCCTTTTTAGTACTACTGTTAATTTCTTAGTCTTGAGAAAGGTACCATGGTTATAGAAGATGTTAACGTTAGGAGAAAATGGGTGAATGGTATGCATATAGGAACTATATACTGCCTTTGCAATCTTTCCATAAATCTAAAATTATTCCAAAACAAAGTTTTAAAACAAAAAATATAAACAAACACAATCTAAGATGTAAAGCTTTGAAATAAACATTATCATACACTGTTGTATAAATGATTTTCTTATAAAACAACTTTTTTCCCCAAGAAATTACATGACTCAGGAAATTAATAATGAACCATAATAAATAAGCCTTTTAAGGAAATTATTTGCAAAGTTAAAAAGTTCTGTATACTTTCTTACAACTCAATAATGAAAAGACAGATAATCCAATTTAAAAATGCAAAAGACTTGAACAGACAGCTCTTCAAAGCAGATAAACAAATGGCCAATAAGCACATCATCAGCCACTGGGGAAATGCAAATCAAAACCACAATGACAAAACACTTCATAGCCACCAGGATAGCTATAATCAAAAAGAAGATAATAATGTGTTGGTGTTGATGCGGAAATTTGGAACCCTCACAAACTACTACAGTGGGAATGTAAAATTGTGCAGTTGCTTTGGAAAACAGCTTGGCAGTTCCTAAAAATGTTAGGTATACACATGTAAGTTTACAGTAACATTACTCATAATAGCCAAAAGGTGGAAACAACCCAAATGTTCAACAACTGACGAATAAATAAATAAAATGTACCATATCTATTATACAATGGAATATTATTCAGCCATAAGAAGGAATGAACCTTGAAAACATTATACTGGACCTCATAGTGTGCTCAGTGGTTAGAATGTCAGCCTGCACACTGAAGGGTTGTGGGTTCCATTCCCAGACAAGGATACCTACCTGGATGATAGATTGGATCCCCAGTCCAGATGGGACTTGTGCAGGAGGCAAACAATCAATGTGTCTCTCTCACATGAATATTTCTCTCATTTTCTCTCTTCCTCTCCCTTTCTCTTATCTCCCCTCCCTTCTACTCTCTCTAAAATGGATAAAATATCCTCCAGTTAGGATTAACAACAACAACAAATTGTGCTAACTGAAAGAAGCCAGACCCAAAAGACCACATGTCATATGATTTCATTTATATGAAATGTCCTGAATAAGCAAACCTATAGAAACAGCTGTGAGAGGTTGGAAAGAAAAGAGCATGCCCTAACCGGTTTGGCTCAGTGGATAGAGCATTGGTCTGCAGACTCAAGGGTCCCAGATTCTATTCCGGTCAAGGGCATGTACCTTGGTTGCGGGCACATCCCCAGTGGGTGGGGGGGGTGTAGGAGGCAGCTGATTGATGTTTCTCTCTCATCACTGTTTCAAGCTCTCTATCTCTCTCCCTTCCTCTCTGTAAAAAATCAATAAAATATATTTTTTTTAAAAAAGAAAGAAAAGAGCAGTGGCTGCCAATGGGTACAGGATCTTCTTAAAGTGATAAAATGTTCTAAAATTGATTGTGGTGAGGGCTGTATAACTCTGACTACACTAAAAACCATGTGAATTATATCTCAATAAAGTTGTTTAAAAAGGAGTCCTGCCTATTAAATTAAGCATTTTTCATTCTCATCTAACCTTTACAACAATCCTGGGTATTTACCAGTGAAGACACAGGTGGGACTTAGCATAAATAACTTCCACAATATCGCACTAGTAACTGCCAAATCCAAGGCTGCTCTTCACCACATCATACTGTTTCCTTTACTTCTAGTTATGTTGGCATTTTCATATTCCTAAATTCTCACTTTAATAAAGGGTGGAGCAAAATGAGGGTTACGGTTGTTTGTATGGAAAATAATACAATATTAATAATAATACAAAAATAAACTGTGTTCTGTGTACTCACAACTGTAAAACTATTTTTGCCCATCCCTGTATTTAGTTCAAGAAGCACAGAAAAATTTAACAACATCTGAAGATAGTAAACTCAAGTATCTCCTTCATAGTGCATTTATCATAAAAGAAAATCTAAGTAAAATATTGTCTGTCTTTTTTTTTTTATCCTCACTCAAGGATATATTTGATTTTAGAGAGAAAGGAAGGGAGAAAGAGAAACATCAATGTGAGAGACAAACATCCATCGGTTGCCTCCCATACGCACCCCAACCAGGGATCGAAGCCACAACCTAGGTGTGTGCCCCAATCAGGAATCAAACCCACTTTTCTGGTGTATTGGACAATGCTCTAATCAACCAAGTCACCCAACAGGGTTGTTTATATTATTTAATATGAATTTCCTACATGAAATTTAAACTATCATGTAACTAACCATTTCATGATAAACCATATTCAGTGAATAGATAGTTGCACTGCACTAAGAAAGAAATGAAAGTTTTACCTATAATCTCCCTACAGATTTTGAATCTTTTTTGAGGATAGACATTTTTCTCTTACACTATCCTCCATAAAAATTAAACCAACCTAGGAAAGACTGGTGGTTTACAATGCAAATTCCATTTTAGGAAACAGGAACCAGAGCATAGCAGACAACTGTAACCATCTTGAGCTATTCTGAGACCCAAGCAGAAAATCTGACTTCTGACAAGATTCCCATTGAATAAATTAAACAAACATACCATGCAATGTTCTATGCATTTTATAAAAATTAACTCATTTAATCTTCATAAGTTTTGAGATAAGACTACCTCTTTTACCTCTTATGGAACACAAAAATAGTGACAGTTATAACTAGGAATATTTGTTATATATCTAGTTATAAATTAAAGTTAAACAACTTTTTAAAAGTGGGATGTCTCTCAAAATATAAATACTAAGAGAATTTTTTCTACTCTAAATATTATCTGGATTCTGATGTCTATTCTTACCACGATTCTGGTTCCATTCATGTGCTTCTCCTAAGTACTTTACATCAAACTGGTACTGTCCATTTATGTAAAAATAATCATCAGTACTAAGAATGACTCCACTCGGATTATCTTCTTGCATAGTCCTGTAAATGATAAATGGATTTTCATTAATTTTTCTTCTAAATTATCTCTATAAATTCAGTGTGCCAAAAACATCCAAAAATATAACATTAATAGGTAACTAATTTAATCTGTTCAATTGTAGAAAGCTAAAAAAATTTGGGAGGGGTTTCTGACATCTCTATTCCCAGATTTTGGAATTTATCTTCTACATAATTTAAATACATGCAAAAACTAAACAAATAAAATCCACTGAAAATATCACTATTCTCTCCTCTAAAATATGTGTAAGTACAGTATATGTAAAGCCAAAATGTCTTTTGAATTTAATTTTAATTAGCATCTACTAAGTGCTAAGCATACATAAGTGAAAAAAAAGATAAAAACATATGGAACTTTCATGATAGTGAATGCTCACTTGATCTCACCACCTTCTGAGACATTTATCCTCTTCTTTTATCTCTTAAGTCTTCCCCTTCTCTAATACTTCTTTCCCTTTATACATGCATAAATTTCAGCTATCTTTAAAATTTTTCACCACACTTTAAGGACCCCATTCAACTATTACCCAACTTCTTTCCTTTCCTTAACTGCTTTATCATCAATGCTTCCTTAACCCTTTTGTCCTCTACCTTCACAGTGAAACAAAATTGTTTTTAAGAGAGCAATTCATGAGCTTCTTTCCAATAAATCCAAAAGCCTTTTTTATCCCTTATTTCCTTGGGCTTACACACTAATTTAATACTGTAGACCATTTTCTCTGAGAAAACTCCGCTCTATGTCTCTGCACTTCCCCGTTATTACTCTCTCCTCATTCAAAAAAATCTGAGGCCCTGGCCACATAGCTTATTTGGTTAGGGCATCATCCCAATGTACCACGGTTGCAGTTCGATCCCCAGTTTAGGGAACATACAAGATTCAACCAATGAATGCATAAATAAATGGAACAACAAATCAACATTTCTCTTTCTCTCTCTCTCTCTCTAAAAATCAATAAATAAAAACTTTTTTAAAAGGCAAAAGAATATCAGTAAGTTCCTACTTTGTGAAAAGTGCTTCTTTCTCTCTCCATTTCCTAACTGCAGCTGCCTCTTGCTCCAAGGCCCCTGAAATCTAACCTGTGTCATAGTTCTATTACCATTGTTTTTAAATATTCACAGAAGGATATGTTTTTATTGATTTCAGAGAGAGGAAAGAGAAAGTGAGAAAAATAGATGTGAGCGAGAAACATAGATAGGGTGCCTCCTGCACACGCCCTGACAAGGAATCGAACCCATAACCTGGGTATGTGCCCTGAGCAGGAATCGAACCTTTTTGGTGTATAGGGACGACACTCCAACTGAGCCACCCGGCCAGGGTAGTTCTATTACCTTTTAAGTTACCATCTTTCATTCCAATCTCTTTCATAAAATGTAATATCAAAATTAATTTCAATATCCTTAATGTTAGCTTAAAATGTTTTATTGTTGTCATTAAATCAGTGACTCATCCTATGCTCTCTTCCTTCAAATCACACATTTCTAAAAGCATTATTTAGAAAAATGCTACAATTCCAAATTTCCAATTACCAGTAGAATTCTTGTACTCAATACTTCCTTGAATTCAAATAAATTATGGCTCTTTAATTCTCTAATCGAAGATGAACTCATCCTTCTCCCACTCAAATTAGTTTTCTTTCACATAAAGTTATTTCTATTGATTTCACAAACTCACAATCTTGGAATCACTTTTTTTTTCTATTCTGGTGAAAACAGTAGAATCAGCTAAAAAGTCAGAAAAAAATCAGTAAAAAAAGAAACATTTTAGGAGTTACAAAACATCTCTATTAAGCAAAAGCACATGTTCATACTCAATTAACAAATCTTCAGGTTCATGCACTAGAGTTCTTAAAATTCAATTAAGCCTCATACCTTGCCAAAAAAGATTTTCCTGATCCCGGAAGCCCTCTGAGAAGAACAAGAACCAGTCCAACATAAGATGTCTTCTTTCTTACAACCTGAGAAACTGGAGTTTCTTGCACTTGATAAGCACTTGTTCCCTCTTTATTTCTCCATATCTTTGTTGGAGAAGGGTGAGAAATAATTGGGGATGGAAACGTATAGTTGACAGGTCTCCAGTGTGCAGCTGTGGTAACAACAGGAGCTACAAAGCCATGGTTTGCTTGAAAGAGGTCAAAAGCAGGAATCATTGGATTCCACATTGGTGGAGGTGGAGGAGGCAGCAACAGAGGAAGAGGGGCAAGCATTGGACAGTAATTTACATCCTTCCCCTTTGGTGGCAATTCATTATGCTTGTGCGGCTTGAAATTGAATTCTTCAGAAGGTACAAACACATCCGGGATAGAAGTAGATTTCTGATTCCCACCGGGACCCAGTAAACCAAGCCCTGGATTTTGCACAGTAGAGTTTAAAGGAGCCTGAGGTTCATTGGCATCCAAATCTACATGGGCTTGAGAGAACTGAGTCTCAACACACTCAGATTCTAAAAGATCATTCTCTCTTTGATTGCTGCTGCTACAACCCACCGCAGTGTCATCTGCTACATTTAAAGAACTACTGAGAAGAGAATCTTCCAATGTGTCATGCTTTATAAAACTTCCGGGCTCATTTGAAACTGACTGTGAAGTTAAGGTGTTTGAACTTAAAGTAGAGGCAGAAGTCTCTACATTTTCACTGTTCAAATCCATATTTTGTGTAGAAAGAATGGGAGTCACACTACTTGAATCTGAATTTATGAATGCACGTGGGTCACTAAAACTATTAACATCTTCCAAAGGCAAAAATGAGCATACTTGGTCTTCAGGAGAAGAGTTTAATTTCTCAAAAGCATTCTGTATCAAGGAATCCAAGTCTTCTGTTAACTGCATGTCGAAGAATGAATCCATTTTTGAATCTTCACTTTCTTCTTCCGGCGGACACTTTTCCATTATTTCATTTACTGCTGCACTTACTTGGTTCTCAGAAGCAATGATGCTTTTTGAAGACGATTCTTCTATCTTGGTATCAGTGGCAGATAATTCTAATAGACAATCCATGGCATTATCAACTGCACAACAATAAGAACAATAACAGCAATAAAATATATACATACATGTACTGAAAATATTAAAATATAATGATTAAAACTTACAAATAATTATACTGGATTTTGCATTATGGAATATAAAGAATGGTGGAGATATGCAATGTTGTTACTTACAAACAGTAATAATTAGGTTAATAAACTGCCATCAAGTAGATATTCTCTGATGAATTTACTGAGTAAATGTAAAAAGATCTATAATTGTATGTACCAGGGTTATTTCTAAAAATCCTAAAACCAGTTGATCTATTCAAAAATACTTACCTACTGCATGGCCTTTTAAATAGTAAGTATTTAAGGTACTCTTCTAGTAAATCTAATTTGAATATGTGATCCATGCCATGAATTTCACTTAATAAAAAAATATGTAAGAGCAGGCACTATCTACATATCAGACATACTTTGTACAAAGATGAGTAAGACATTGTTTTACTACACTTAAAGGAACTTTGCAAATTAAGAAAAACGAATTGCCAAGTTATAAAGACAGTCACTGGGATATAAAGTACAGCATAGGGAATACAGTCAATAACACTATAATAATTATGTATGATGCCAGATGGGTACTAGACTTGTGGGGGTGATCACTTTGTAACATATGTAAATGTCTAATCGCTATGTTGTACATCTGAAACTAATATAATATTGTATATCAACTGGAATTGAAAAATAATTTAACAAAAAATTTAAGGACTTTTTACAGTCTAATGGAGGCAATTAAAGATAATTATATTAGAGGACAATTACATTACAGATTAAATAATGCACACTTTGAATAATATATAAATGCCATAGCAGCCTTATAGGAGGATAAGAAAAGACATCACATAAGGTGATATGTGAACTAGGACTTGAAGAATAAAAAGAAACTTGTCAGATACAAAAGGGAAAGGCAAAGCCAGTCCTGAAAACATAAAGCATGTTTAAGATATTAAGAGAAGTTGGTGGGCACACAATAGCATAGAGGATAAGAGGAGATAAAACTGGAAAGGGAGCTCAGGTGTCCTGTATGTCATGGTAAGAAATATCAATTTTATTTCTAAGGGAACTGGAAGGGAAATGACCTATCATAGCATTTGGGCTAGAAGTTTTATATGTATCACCTCACTGAATCCTCAAATAAAACTATTAAGTATAGTATTCTTAGCAAATAGATAAAGAAAATGAAGTTCAAAAAGTACATTAACTTGGCCCAAGTCACACAGATAATAAGTGACAGACTCATGATCGGTAAATCTGACTCCAATGGTGAGCTCTTTCTGTTATAACACAAACAGGGAGCCATTAGAATTAAGCATTTGAAATGTGAGATTTTTATCTTTTGTTCTTTTAAGGAAGATAAACATGGAAACAACACAGCACGGTAACACCTCTCGTCTGGAGTCAGAACACCAGCATTTAAATCCTACTTGCCGGCTATGACACTTTGAATATGTTGCTTAACTTCCCTAAGCCTGGTTTTCTCGTTTGCGACATGGGGATAATAAAAGTACCTACCTCATAGGGTTGCTGTGAGGATTAAATGAGATAATCCATGAAAAATTGCTGTGCACAAGGACTGGCACCTAGTAAGCACCCAATTAATGTTCCCTTAAGAAGAAAAACAAAGATGGATTGGAGGGGACAAGCCTGACAGAGACCAGTTAGGAGATTACAAAAATACTACTACCAAAGCTAGAAGCCCTAAACAAGAACAAAGAAGTTTAAGAAAATGAAAGAAAATACAAGCGGTATTTCTATGAAAGAAAATATATGTGATAGAAAAACAACAAAGGAAAAGATGAACCAAAAAAAAGTAATGTGTATAAAAGGAAAAGCAATATTAAAATAAATAAAAGGTCAAGATATAGATCACACAAATAAATGAAAAGTCCTCACACAAATTGTTAAAAAAAATTAAAACAATGGTAAAAAAAAAACACACAACAAAAACACATAAGCAATTCACACAAGAATTGATGAACAATTTATATACAAAATGTCCAACATTCCTCTTTACTTAAAAAAGTAAATAAAAACAGAAAAAACACAAATTGAGAAAAGTAATTTTATTCCTATTAAAATAATACTACACAATTCTGAAAAGCCTGTGGTGAAATCACTATAATTATACAGTGCTTGTGATATTACAAACTGGCACACCTCCTTAGTAGGCAATGTAACAGTGTTTCCAAGAGTTGAAAACTGTTCTTACCCATAACGTAAGAAATAAAACTCTGGGTCTAAGAAAAAAAGCCAAAAGAAAGAAAAAGCAATTTGTACCACGATGGTCTCTGAAATATTAATTATTCATGAAAAACTTAAGATATAATTAAGTAACAAAGCACAACAACTCATTGGGCTATTAGAAAGCTGATCAAAATAAATTTAGATTCCAGCAACACTGAAAAAAAATGCTTATGTTAGTTTAAATTTAAAAAGCATAATATACAATTTCATCAATGCTACTATTCATACTCAAAATATCAGTATTTATGAACAAAGTGTAGAAAAGATCCTAGAAAAGATAAATATGTTTTTGTTAGGATTGATGGTAATATATTTTTCTTCTAATTCCTCATTGCTATGTTAGTTTATGTGCAACAAATAAATTTTAAAGACATCAAAATCAGGAGATAAATACTAAAGTCACACTTAAAAATTCTACACACCATCATTTCTGGGCATCATGTGGACTGCTAAAAACTGGTTTTCTGCATATATATCATAACAGGATAGATACACTCACATCACAGACCATGTAATGAATAAAAATGGAAGTTTATCACGCATTACCAAAACTTCCCAAATATAGAATAATTTTCTTCTACTTATCATGGTCAATTGCAATACTAAGAATCAACATGTAATTTATTCATCCAGTCAACTTTAAGACTTTCCCCTCTGAAGCAAATACTTCTAAATAATTTATTACAAGTCATTAATAACTTACTATACTGAAGGTTTTACCAACACACACACATACACACACACACATCCCTTGATCCTGACCAAATAACTAATTTGGGGTGCATACTATTATTTTTCTCATTAACAGATAAGAAAACTGAGACCCACAGAGGTTTAGTGGCAGAGCTGGAAATACAACCCAGGTTTCTTGACTCCAAATCCAATGTTTTGAAAATAGCTCAACCCTTATCAGCTCTCATTTTCACAATTATAGTTACCTTTTCCCTCAATAAATATTTACTGAGGTCCTACCATGAGTCATTTGCTATTTTAAGGGTTGGGGATACAGCAGTAAACAAAACAGTTTTTAAAATCTGTCTTTATGGAGCTTACAGTCTAGGACAGTGATTCTCAATTGGGATGATTCTAACACCTAGGGAACAATGACAATATGTGGAGGCATTTTTAATTGTCACAACTGGGGATGGGGGAGGAGGTGTTACTGGCATCTAGGGGGTACAGGCCAGGGATGCTGCTGAATATCCTACAATGCAAAGAAAGCCACTCACAGGAAAGAATTATCCAGTCCAAAATGTCAATAGTGCCAACCTGGTCTAGCAGGGAGGTAAAAAAGTAAATAGCCGAAACCGGTTTGGCTCAGTGGATAGAGCGTCGGTCTGCGGACTGAAAGGTCCCAGGTTCGATTCCGGTCCAGGGCATGTACATTGGTTGCAGGCACATCCCCAGTAGGGGGTGTGCAGGAGGCAGCTGGTCGATGTTTCTCTCTCATCGATGTTTCTATCTCTCTATCCCTCTCCTTCCCTCTCTGTAAAAATCAATAAAATATATTTTTAAAAAAAAGTAAATAAACATAGACATACATTTTACATCAAGAACTGTACATTTCTTGAAAGCAGAAACTATGCTTTATTCTTCACATCCCTCAGTATACCAAACTTAGAATCTTTCCCCCAGTAGATGCTCAATAAGTGATAAACAAAATAGAAATAAGGCAGTCATTTTTCTATATTACTACGGTCATTGCATAGTACATGAAGTCTTCTTATAAGATACAAAGGGTTCAAACTAAACTTTTTCTCACCTTTGAAATCACATTCAGAAAGCATCAAATACACTACATCAGGATCCAGATCAGAAAACATCTCTGAGATATTGGTGAAGAGTTCTTCCTGATCAACTTTTGTTTCACACATGGAAGGAAGAGTAGTTGGCTCCTCATGACTAGCAACACTGGATACGACAACTTCCTTAAAGTTTGCAGTCTTCCGAAAAGGATTTCCCCCAAGATTTTTCCTTCTCCTTGGCATTCTGACTTCCAAAACTAAAATATTTCCCTTTATTATGTAAGATGTTTAATATTTAAGTCATACCTCAAAGAAAACAGGGTTAACTTATCTTGCACAATCCAGCAGTAATAGGACCTAAAATAAAAAGCAAGTAGAAACACTCAGACTATATAGTTATATTTCCATTTCTAATATTGGAATAATATCTTATTTAACTCTAAGAAAATACTATCATCTCTGGGAGCAAAGCCAAAAAGCAGTCAAACATTTCTCCCTCTCCAAAATATTCAAGTTTTCCCAGGATTGAACATGTTAAAAATTAGGATCTTAACAAATGTAACATTTTCAGAACAGTGAATACACTGTTTTAATATCATTATTTCTATTAAGAAAAACCATAAAACAAGACTGAACACCCACATTTGGAGGTCTACAGAATCACAAACTTAACATATCCAAAACTGAGCTACTGATCATCTCCTCCAAACCTGCTCTTCCCAGACCTTCCCATCTCAATGCAACTCTCTTCTTCCAACTGCTCAGGTCAAAATCCTGGAATAGCTCTTGACTCCGTTCAGCCCACATCCAATCAGTAAGCCAATTTTGTCAGTACAACCCTTAAAATGTATCCAGAATATGAACATTCCTCACCTTCTCCACTGCTACCACAGCCTCTTGCCTAGATTACTGCAACAGTCCCATCAATCTTTCTGCTTCCACCCTTGCCCCTTCCGTCTACTTAGCACAGCAATCAAGAGTGACTTGATTAAACTGTAGGGTAGGATCATGCCTCTCTTCTGCTGAACTATCCACTAGCTTCCTACCTCAGTCAGGGTAAAAGCCAGAGCCCTTACAATGGCCTATATCCCAGGCACTTGTTACTTCAACGATGTCATCCCTAATCCTTTTTCATCACTCATGTCACTCCAGCCACACTTCCCCTCATTGCTCTTCTTCAAACACACTAGCCATGCGCCCACCTGGGAGCCTCTTTATATCTTGATTCCTCTAGTCTATCTGAATTACTATTCTCACATGTAGTATTTCCTCACTGCCTTCCTATCATTACTTAAATGTTACCTTCTCAGGAAGTCAGTCCCCGAACACTACTTAATCCTTCTTCCCTATAAGACTTAATTATCTTCTAACATAGTATATTATTTTATTTGTTTTACTTATTTATTGTATTTACTACCCATATTCCAGTCAAGTGTAAGCTCTGTAAGGACAGGGACTCATATATCTGGAGAACTCCAGGCAGTCTACTTGCTTTCTCTGCCTGTCTAATAAACATTTCAAACTTAACATATCTAAAACTAAATGTCTGATATTATCCCGAAAATCTGCTCTAACCATTTAGTTGGCTGCCATCACCTGTACTCTTGTCTCTTAAATGGTCTCCCTGCTTCTAACCCTTGACCCCTATAGTTTATTTTCAACTTACCAGCCAGAATGATCTTCATACAACATGAGTCAGAATGAATCAGGATCTGCTCTAAATCTTCAATTGGTTCCCCATGTCACCCAGAGTAAAACCTAACATTTTTGCAATGGCCTACCTCCCTGCTGGCCTTTCAGACGTACTCTTCCCCAAGGTATTTGCATTGCTTTCTCACTCCTTCAAATCTTTGGTCAAGTGTCACATTCAATAATTTCTTCTTGATTACACAATTTAAAATCATAGTCCAGCCTGGCCAGTGTGACTCAATGGTTGAGTATCAACCTACCTATGAACCAGGTGGTCATGGTTCAATTCCCAGTCAGAGCACATGCCCGGGTTGCAAGCTCGATCCCCAGTAGGGGGCATGCAGAAGGCAGCCCATCAATTCTTTCTCATCACTGCTGCTTCTATCCCTTTCTCCCTCTCCCTTCCTCTCTGTGATATCAATAAAAAAGTATTTTTTTAAAAATAATAATTAATTAATTAATTAATTTAATTAAATCATAGCCCAGCTAGAGTGGCTCAGTTGCTTGAGTGTTGTCCTGTGCACCAAATGGTTGCCAGTTCGATTCCTGGTCAGGGCACATACTTGGGTTGCAGCTTCAAACCCCATTTGAGGTACGTAAGGAAGGTAACTAATCAATGCTTCTCTCACATTAATGTTTCTCTCTTTCTCAACCTCTAACTCACTCTCTCTCTCTCTCTCTCTCTCTCTCTCTCTCTCTCTCACAGCATGATCTAAAGTGAAGATTAAAAAATAATAATAAAAATAAAATAATACCTCACATTCCCTCTTCCCTTAACACTTTCTAACATACAACAAATTTTAGCTTTTAATTAAATGTATTGTGTCATAGCTCTCTCCATCTTCCAGAACTGCACTGTTATTATGGCAGTCACCAACAACATTTGCCTATTTAAATTAAAATGACATTTTTTACATATTAATATCAGGTAAAGTAGAATTTAAAGCAAATAAAATTACCACAGGAGTACATTATATAAAAGACGTACATAAAAAAATCTGTCCACCAAAAAGATATAGCAACCCTCAATGTGTATGCACCAAACAACCAAGCCACTAAAGAAGTGAAGCAAACACTGACAGAATTTAAAGAAATAGACAAGTTCACAATTATAGTTAAGAGACTCCAATAACCTCTCTCAACAATTTACAGAACAACTAGACAGAAGATCTGCAAGGATATAGAATTCAATAATACCATTACAATGATCTAATCAACATTTGCAGAACACACCACCCAGTAACAGGAGAATATACATTCTTTTCAAGTGCCCACAGAATATAATATATAGACCGTATGTTAGACTAAAAAAACTCCTCAAAAAATTTAAGAGAACTGAAATTATACAAAGTATGTTCTCTGACCACAACAAAATCAAATTAGAAATTAATAACAGAAGATAACAAGAAAATCTCTAAACACCTGGGACCTAAGCAATATACTAAATAATCCATGTCAAATAGAAAGTCGCAAGGAAAATTTTAAAATGCATTGAAGTAAATGGAAATGGAAATACATCATATCAAAATTTGTAGACACAGCTAAAACAGCAATGACAGAAATTTACAGCACTAAATGCATACATTAGAAAAGAGGAAAAGTCTCAAATCAATAATCAACACCCCCCCCCCTCAAGAACCTAGAAAAAGAAGAGCAAAATAAACCCAAAGCCAGTAGAAGGAAGGGAATAAAGATAAGACCAGAAATAAATGAAGTTGAAAACAAAAGTAAAGAAAAAAGACCAATGAAATAAATTGATGGTTCTTTGAAAACATCAGTAAAATTGACAAATCTCTAGGCAAAACTGAGAAAGAAAAAAAAAAAAGAGTAACACACAAATTACCAATATCAGGAATAAAACAAGAGATATTACTACAGACCCTACAGGCACCTAAGGAATCCTTTTTACAGACACTAAATCATTAAAACTAAAAAAATAAAAAAAAACTAACAAGGGAATCCTATAAACAACTGTATATACAAAAGTTTGACAACAGGTATGAATGGACTCATTTCTCAAAATCTACACAAACTACCACAACTTACCCAACAATCCTCTCTAATAAAAGGGTAATATGCAAATTAACCGCCACTGTCACAAAGATGGCGGCGCCCATAGCCACAAGATGGCAGTGCCCAGTCTTCTCAGCCACGCTGAAGTCCCCCAGTCCCGGGGTGGGAGAGGCAGCCACTGAAAGCGGGCAGCATGAGCAACCTGGCGGAATGCTTGTTTTGTCGCCACAGCAACGAGGCAAGTGTTCCGCATCTGGCTGCTGATGGGCCTCTGGCCGCTGATGGGCCTCTGGCCAGGCTGGGGTGCGGAACACTTGCGTTGACCCAGCGACAAGGCAAGCGTTCCATGCCCAGCCACGGATGGGCCTCTGGGCTGATGAGAGCCTCTGGGCAGCGGGCGTGGAGCGGCCAGGCCCCGCAGAGAGCTACTGGCGCACAGATTTTTATATATATAAAAGCCCAAGCAACCGCCTGACCTGTCGGTAGCTATGACGTGCACTGACCAACAGGGGGCAGATGCTCAATGCAGGAGCAGAAACCACAGGAAACATGGAACAGACTGATGAATCTCAGAGGGAAGGGAGGGGCAGGGAGGGTGGAAAGAGATTAACCAAGGATCTTATATGCATACTAGAGGCCCAGTACATGGATTTGTGCACCGGTGGAGTCCCTCGGCCTGGCCTGCGGGGATCAGGCCAAAACCAGCTCTCCGACATCCCCCAAAGGGTCCCGGATTGCGAGAGGGTGCAGGTCAGGCCAAGGTACCCCACCAGTGCGCGAATCCGTGCACCGGGCCTCTAGTAAATAAATAAAAGCCCTATGACTTTTAATGAGATTTAATTCACAATTTTAACCCTTTGCACTCGCTTGCTTTTTTCTCGATTCCTTTATTCTACTCGGGATTTAATTTTTTAAATACCCCAGATTTTACAAAGCGCAGCAGTAGAATAAAAAACTGGAGTTTCTTTTCATACAAACTTATTTATTTGGATTTTTTTATATTTCAAATTATTGATACATTCAAAGAGTATAAAAAGAGCTGCTACCGATGCTAACCATGTTGAGTCACACTCGACATCCGAGTGCAAAAGGTTAAAACTCCCAAAATAGAAGTCCCAGGCTCAGAGGTGTGATGGGGCGTTGCCTTCCCCTGACTGCCAGGGTCGCCTCCCGCCCCTGAGGGCTCCCGGACTGTGAGAGGGGGCAGGCAGGGCTGAGGGACCCCCCACTCCAGTGCATGAATTTTCATGCACTGGGCCTCTAATAGAAAAATAAAAGTAAATCTAACAGCCAGACTTACAGTTATCAGCAACATTTATACAGCTGATAAATCCAAAGTACATTTATCTTCTGAGGACAGTGCCACTCTCAGAATTTTCACATCATTCAACTTGGAAACAGTGAAGTAAGTGATCAAAAGTTTAGTTTGCAGTGAACCAGAAGGTCACGGTTCGATTCCCTGTCAGGGAATACGGGCGGGATTGCAGGCTCGAAGCCCAGTGTAGGCATGCAGAAGGCAGCCGATCAATGATTCTAATCATTGATGTTTCTCTCTCTCTCTCTCTCTCTCTCTCCCTCCCTTCCTCTCTGAAATAAAATCATATTTTAAAAAAGGCTTAGTTCTAGGATCTCTTCTTTTCCCTCCTTAAACCACTCCTTTAGTGAACTCACCCAGTCTCATGGCGGGCTTTGATACTAAAACAAAATGCTAACAAATTTAAATCTCTAACTGCACCTCTTTTCCCTAACCCCACAACCACAGTAAACTACCCACTGAATACCTCCACTTTGTGTAATAGACATCTCACACCAGGTATGTCTAAAAGTGTTACGATACTCCACTGCAGACCTGCCCTAACTAGAGTCCTTTCAATTTCAGCTAACAGCAATGTTCGGTTGCTAAGATTAAAAAACTAAGTCTTTTTTTTTTTTAATCTTTATTGCTGCAAGTATTATCAGATGTATCATTGGCAAATATGTTCTTCCATGCAGCTAAGAGTCTTTTTTGCCTCCTCTTTCCCTCACACTTATCATTCAGCAAATCTTGCAAGTTCTAAATTCAAAATATATTCAGGTCATATGGTAACTCTATGTTGAACCTTCTGAGGAACTGTTTTCCAAAGAGGCTGCACCATTTTCAAGTTCCAACAACGCATGCAGGCTCCCATTTCTCTATATCCTCACCAAACATGTTATTGTCTATCTTTTTTTATTATGGCCCCCCTAATGCTATCCTTGTGGTTTTGACTTGTATTTCCCTAATAACTGTTGTTGACGATCATTACATGTGCTTATTGACATTTGAAGAAATGCCTATTTAGACCCTTTGTCCATTTTCAAATTTAAGGTTGACACCTATATAACTGAGCTGCAATAGTTATTTACTAGTATACATTCTGGATACAACTCCCTTATCAAATAATTTCTTCCATCTGTCAGTTGTCTTTACACTTTCTTGATAGTGTTCTTTGAAGCACAAATAATTTTTATCTTGATGAATTTACCTATTTGTTTTCTATTGTCACTTATACTTTTACTGTCCTAAGAAACCTTTGCCTATCCCACCCGGCTGGCATGGCTCAATGGTTGATCATCGACCTAAGAACCAGAAGTTCATGGTTTGATTCCGGGTCAGGGCACATGCCCAGGTTGCAGGCTCAATCCCCAGTGTGGGGTATGCAGGAGGTAGCCAGCCGATCAATGATTCTCTCTCATCATTGATGTTTCTATCTATCTCTCTCCCTCTCCCTTCTTCTCTGAAATCAGTAAAAATAAAATTTAAGAAAAAAAAATTTTGCCTAACACCAGGGAAGGCAGGGGAGGTTGGGTGGGAAGTAATCAACCAAAGAACTTGTATGCATATCTATAATCTATAATAATAAAAGAATATGCTAATTAGACCAGACAGCCGAATAGTAGAATGACCGTCCAGATGACCTTCTGGACGAAGCAGCGGCTGCAAGGGCCGAGCCCCTTGCACGAATTTCATGCATCGGGTCTCTAGTATATCTATATCTATGTATATCTATATAGATATACATGTATAACCCATGGACACAGACAATAGGGTGGTGAAGGTCTGAGGCAGGGGGTGGGGCAGGCTAAAAAGGGGTAAATGGGAGAAAAAGGGGACATATGTAATACTTTCAACAACAATGATTTAATTAAAAAAAATAAATAATTAAAAAATACATTTTAGATATTATCTAATTGGAGTTTTATAAAGTGCTATAAAACAAAGCAAGACACAAAACTTATGTAATTTATACAGACACCCAAATGGAACTGGATGCCGAAACCGGTTTGGCTCAGTGGATAGAGCGTCGGCCTTCGGACTGAAAGGTCCCGGGTTCGATTCCGGTCAAGGGCATGTACCTTGGTTGCGGGCACATCCCCAGTAGGGGGTGTGCAAGAGGCAGCTGGTCGATGTTTCTCTCTCATCGATGTTTCTGACTCTCTATCCCTCTCTCTTCCTCACTGTAATAAATCAATAAAATATATAAAAAAAACAAAAAACAAATGGAACTGGATTAATTAGACTAGAAAGAAAATATGTGAAAAATGTGATTAAAAGTAACTATTTTTAACACACTATATTTTTATGTACTACTTTTATATTTTTTAAATAATCTATTATGTATATATTCTTTAATAATCAGGAAAAAAACAATTACTATTATCAATTAAAGCTGAATCTTGGACTTCCCTTCCCTTCCCTACCTGCAGCTCATAAACTATATATCCCTCCCACCCCCTTTTTTCTTTGTATCTACTATATGTGAGGTAGTCTGAGTTCCAACCAATATTTAGTATGCTGAAGAAACTCATATGTATAAAAACATACATAGCTGACATTACCTTCCAATTACCAATTTTACTTTATAAATCTAGTTTATTTCAAACCCATTTATTCACTTAAGTAATGTTTAATTCTTTTATTACCTGACCTTATGTATCTTTCTTTTTCCAAAAAGAGAGCCTTATTAATACAATAGTTTAAACAAGCTTGTGTAGCTTCTTCAGATATATTATACCTGACCTAAATTGAGAGTGTATTCTAAAAGGATATGGGAAAAAAAGGATGGTTAAGTAAAGTGTGATATATTATAGAGAAATACAAAAGGACTAGCTCAAATGAAAAACCTACAATATATATTTTTATTAACAATGATACAATGAACATAGACATTTCATGTACACAGTTCTCAAGCTCTTCCACCTCTATAATTAAATTTTAACCTGACAGAGAACCTAACCAATACATACTTGCTTACTGATCATCATCAAAATGTTATAGCACAGGGAGAGCTTATTAGGCATGCATATAAGCCTAATCAATGGACACAGACAACAAGGGGGTGGGGGCATGAATGGAAGGTGGGGGGTTCCGGGGGAATAAGGACACATATGTAATACCTTAATCAATAAAGAAATTTTAAAAAAAAAATGTTATAGCACAGTGAACAGAGATTTTATCATCCCTAGTTTGTTGGGGTTTTTTAACAGATAAGGACATGTTCTTTTAACCATAAAAAGAGAAATTCATGGTGAACAAAAAAAATCTATAATTAGCAGTAGAGTGAACACAAACTCTAACAGTGGTCCAGCAATGGTCAGTACTGTCATTAAAGTAGATATACCAATAAATACCACTTTAAAAAATAACAACTTTCCACTAAAAAAAAGAACTTTTCATATCAACACAACACTAAAAGGATTTAGCTTATCATTTTATGAATAAGTCTGTTATATGTATATAAGGAATAGTAATTTTAAATAACTCTCTTTTATGGGGAAAAATTTAAAAAATAATAAATTTCTATAATGACCAAGAAAGATTCTATTTAATATTCAATATCAACCATCTAGGAAGAATGGGCCTATGAAGAATGATACTATCATCAATAAAATATAATAATACTTTCGCTATTTAAAACCATAAGAAAAAGAACATTAACAATAAAGAATTAAAAAAAAAATCACTCTATAAGGAATACATAGGGAAGTTACGGGACCCAAACATGACATGATCCCAGACAAGATCAAAAGCAACTCCCTCAGAAACAAATGCTACCAAGAACCAAAACAATCTTTCCTGGAAATTAATTTACCTACTACATGATTTTAAGTGTGCTGTGAAAAGGGTAAGGTAGATACTAAATCTCATCAAGGCATAAATAGTACGTCACTGAAAAAGAGAATTTATCTATCATAAGAACTATTATTATAGACCATTAAAAACATCCTAAATACTGATGGATAAGAGCATGATTAAATAAATTATGGAAAAATACCTTCTGGAATACTATGCAGCTATTAAAAAGTTTAAGGTGGAATGCAAATACAGATGTATATAAAAACCAGAAAGATGTGAAACACATTCTTAAGGGGAAAAAGTCAGTTGCTGAACAATATACAGCTTTTGGCCAAAGAATGGTAGGAAGGTGTATTTCTCTATTATTCTTCAACATTTTCTATAATCCTTCATTACTTACTGCCAGTATTAGTTTTGCTTAGTTATTTTAAAGCCTCACAGTGTTGGTTTTACTGACAAATTTTCATCTGTATGAGCATATTTCCCAAATTGGCCATGTTCCCTGAGGACATGGATTATGACATAGACTCCTGGGACTTAGGCACAAATACAGGTGCATAATAATATTTGTGAATGGCTAACAACATATAAAATATGAAGGAGGAAGAAGGGGCATTTTAGTAGCAGAGAAACTAAAACACATATTAAAACCAGGACCACAATGTAGTTCTAAAGGCTTTTTGGGTCAACATGTTTTATGCAATGAGAAATTGCATAAACCACAAGCTCTTTGAGAAAGTCTAGTAACAAAATCTGTTAAAAGCTTGAAAACCTATGCATAAAGTCATACTCTATGACTTTAATAATACTTACTGTCTGTCTGGATGCTATCAATGTGCTCATTAAGGCCACAGTTGATATCTGTAAACTCTACAGCTCTTCCTATTATCCAAAATAATGTCTTCTTACTATAAAAAACATACATAAAAATTATAATATATAAATAAAGGAAAGTTTATGTCAAACTATAATCTTAAATGAAAAGAGGTCCAAAAGTATATAATCTATACTAATAAAAAGGTAAGATGCTAACTAGACCGGGTCAACCAGACATCTTTCAGATGTCCGACTTCCTTCTGGACAAAGCTGCCGAGGCCAAGGCAGAGGCAGTTAGGGGCGATCAGGCTGGCAGGGGAACAGTTAGGGGGCGGCCAGGCCGGCAGGCAGGCGAGTGGTTAGGAGCCAGCGGTCCCAGATTATGAGAGGGATGTCCAAATGGAGAGGGTGCATGCCAGGCTGAGGGATCCCACCCCCCATACACGAATTTCATGCACCAGGCCTCTAGTATTTATAATATAAATATATATGATATTCCAAAGCGAAAGCCACAAAAGTAAAGAAAAAGAAAAAAGACCAACCTCATTTGCCATCAGTGGAGGCGACTATTACAGTTTGGAAATGATTATATAAGGGGGAAAAACTAAGCATTTATTCTGCTTTTAAGTAAAATGTTACTTCAAGGTAATAAAACAGTCCTATTTAATGAAGGAAATCTCTCTATAAAAGAAGACTATGGCCTGGCTGGTGTGGCTTAGCAGTTGTTGCATGGACCCAAGAAATTGCAGGTCCAATTCCTGGTCAGCGCATATGCCCCAGTTGGTGGCTTGGCTCAATCCCCAGTAGAGGATACGCAGGAGGCAGCCTATGGATAATGTTTCTGTCTCATCGATGTTTCTATCTCTCTACCCCTCTCCCTTACTCTCTCTCTAAAAATCAATAAAAACATTTTTTTTAAAAAGACTAATTAAAAGGAACAATGAAATCCAAAACTGATTACCATTTTATAACCCATAACTAAAGAGCTGATCAAGAATCAACAGTTACTGCCCTAGCCTGTTTGGCTCAGTGGATAGAGTGTCAGCCTGTGGACCAAAGGGTCCTAGGTTTGATTCCAGCCAAGGGCACATACTTTGGTTGCAGGCTCCTCCCCAGCCCAGGGCCCTAGTGGGGCTCACGCAGGAGGCAACCAATCACAGGAGGCAACCAATCAATGTGTTTCTCTCACATCGAGGTTTCTCTCGTCTTCCCCTCTATATTCTACTCTCCTTAAAAACAAATGGAAAAATATCCTCGGGTGAGGATTAACAAACAACAAAAAAAAAGAATCAACAGTTAGCAATGAAATCTAAAGTTAAGTGAGAATGTCAGTCATCAGGTGAAAGGTTGATAAGTGATATAGCCATTGCCAAAGTACCATGCCACAGACATTACTTATTTTACATCTCTGTGCCTTACACAGGTTCTGCCCTAAGTCCTTCTACCCCATCCCACCCAACCCATATTTCTTCGCTCTATTAACTTCCCTTCAGGAAAGTTTTCCATTATCCCCAAGTCTGATTTAGACACAGCTCCCACTACACCCTAGATACACCTCTACCTTAGCACCTTTGCATATATTTGTTTAGACTACTAGCTTATAAGCATTAGCATCTCATAGATGTCTTGTTTAGCAAACAGCTCAAGTATTTGTTATAATCCAGCACAAACCAATTTAGTTCTTTAAAATATTGGACTTATCATTACAGTACCTGGAATACTCAGATCCAGAGTACAGGGCATCTCTTTCCCACAAATAAAGTACCTAGGAAAATCTATCTATATAATAGAGGAATATGCAAATTAGCTGGGACCTGAGGCTGCATGGCACCTGGGGGGGGGGGGGGCGCGAGGGACCTCAGGCTGCACCCCCCGCCCCGCGGGGCTTGACGGGGGACCTGAGGCTGCGCTCCCCACCCAGCAGGGCTTGA
Source organism: Eptesicus fuscus (assembly GCF_027574615.1). Classification (NCBI taxonomy): domain Eukaryota; kingdom Metazoa; phylum Chordata; class Mammalia; order Chiroptera; family Vespertilionidae; genus Eptesicus; species Eptesicus fuscus. The sequence goes on from NC_072474.1 coordinate 93,081,238, forward strand.
CGGGGGACCTGAGACTGCACTCCCCACCCAGCACTGGGCCGGGGGACCTGAGGCTGCGCCTCCTGCTCAGAGGGGCTTGACGGGGATGGGGCCGGCCAGGTCTGGGTCTCACCCAATGGGGGTGGGGCCGGCCAGGTCTGGGTCTCACCCAATGGGGGTGGGGCCGGCCAGGTCTGGGTCTCACCCAATGGGGGTGGGGCCGGCCGGGTCTGAGTCTCCTGCATTTTTTAAGCACATGCGTGTGGTGGGCAGGGACTTGACTCCAGGTCCCACGACGCGCCCCAGACTCTGACAAGAAGATTTTCATATACATTTTACTAATTTTCTTTCATCTCTGACACTTCTCTATTATAGAGAAAGGGCAAATAGCAATATTAAAATATTTCCTCTAATTAATTCCCTTTTAGTGTGCATGAATTTCGTGCACCGGGCCACTAGTAAATTTATAATCAGAAGGCTGGTTTGTGGAGAGTGGCTACAGCATTTGGACAGGTTCAAGCCTCGGACTAATGAGAGGGCACGGTCCTGTCGTGGCAAAGCCACGTGCAGGCCCCAGCTTGGAGGGCAAAGCCCTCCCAGCACAATCATAGCCAAAGGCTATGTTTGTAAGCTTGACCTTATGGTCCAAACCTGTGGTGACAGGTGGCTGAGTGATGTAGGCTGTGGGAGGTGCAGCAAGTGCTGCCAAAACAAAGCTTGATAGAGTTCTCAGGTGCACGTAATTAAGTAGATTTGAAACTCAAGAGAATATTGTACACATCTTGACCACGCCTTTGCTTTGCCTCGTGGGATTTGACCATACTAGTAAAATAAAGAGTCGGCTTACAGGCTGTGTCACTGTCTCTCCATCCAAGAACAGTGTCCCACCTAGCCCCAGCTATATTCTATTGTCTGTTTTCTTTAAACCTTCACTGCCCCCCACCCCCTCAGGTTCACCACTGACCGTGCTGGGCACAGTTCACTGGGTTACGAATTATAACGGGGGTGGGGAGTTATAATGGAAATTTTTTATCTTCCCAGAACTCCTTCTCTTTCCCTCCCCTAGACGTCTATTTTCTGCTAACAGACCCTAGGTCACATACGTGGGCACATCACATGACCTAGGCTGAACTAAGCATAATACGTCCTGCCTTCAGTTGTAGTAATTGGTCAAGGGATGGGCATGTGACCAAATCTATCTAGAGCCACTGACATATGACTCTAAGTAAATAAGCCTGTGCTGCCAGAAACACGGTCCCACCATGTAAAGAAGCGTATTAGCAGTAGAAATGACGCCAGTATGCACATACTGTAAGTATAGAAAATTTCATTATGGGCAAGTTCCCACCTTATCAGTTATTGGCCATCTCTACCCATACAATTTCTGTTATACAGGGTGGGGCAAAAGTAGGTTTACATTTGTTCATATGAAAGATAATACAATTGATAAATAATAATACAATAATAAACTGTTTGTATACTCACAACTGTAAACCTACTTTTACCCCACCCTGTATGGTTACTGAACCAGTAACTTTTTTCTCCATAGATTATTTCAAACTGTATCTGTTACTTGCATCCAACAAGTCCTAACTAATAAACAGAGAAACTAATTAGATGAAAATTATATGTCAAAAGATATATTTCACTGAAGCTGTAAAAGGGCCTACCTAATATGCCTTTCCTAACTTAGAAAATTTTCATCCATCAGATATGTGTCATTCCTTTTCCTACTAGGTAAACCCCCAAGTTACTATTTAATTCCCTTATATTCTGTGCAAATCACATCATTTTTTTAAGATAATCACTCTACCTTTCTTTCATTTCACCCTAACAAGTACCTGGTAAGATGACAAATAAGCAAGCAATTACAGTATAATAACAGAACACAGATTTGTAGAGAAACAACTCAAAGTCGTGGGTATCAAAGATATCCCATAGAGATACCATCTGACTGAGACCTGAAAGACGAGTACGAGTTAACAAAACCAAAGGGAGAAAAACAGGGACTAGGGAAGGCATTCCAGACAGGGGTAGCTTCAGTACTCAGGCCAAATTTAAGTAACTTTGAATCTTAAGGGAGAAATGCAAGTAACTGAATACAACTAAGCATTGGGGGCAAAGTGAAAAAGGATGAAAAGATAAATAAGCCAGATCATGAAAATCCTGAAAGCCAAGTGAAGTTCAGACTTTTCTTGAAGGCAATAAAAAAAAATCACAAATAAGGGTTTTTAGCAGAGGAATTACATGCTCAAATGTATTAGACAAATTACTGTGGGAAAACCAGGTTGGACAGTAAGACTGGAAGAGGGTAAACATTCAGGAGGCTATTGCAGCAATCCAGATAAGAGATGATGCTAACCATGGACTAAGATGGTAGCCTTGGGGATAAAAAAAAAGGCAAAGATTCAAGAGACATTAAGAAAAAATAATCCAACTGTGCTTAGTGATCAATCAGAATATAAAAGGGGGGAAAAAGACAATAAATAGCCCATATTTCTGCCAAGTTATTATTAGCTGAGTCTACTATTTACTGAATTCTTACCACTCATGCAGTATCTCATTTAATCTTCCCCTAGAAAAAAGACAGAAAACAGTCAGTTTGTTTCCTATTTTTGATTTGAGGATGGGAGAGGAAAGGTTGATGATTACAGTTTTGGACACGCCAAGTTTGAGGTATGTGTAGGAGCATACAAATGGACAGATCATGAACATAGATGATATATAAGGCAGTTATCAGGAAAGAGCTTTGGGCTGGAGATTAGAGAATTAACAGCATAGAGAGAAATATTTTTAAAAGTAAAACATCTCCTTTATGCCAATATTTATTTAATATCTACATACCTACAGTGTTGGGATGAGTGAAGAAAAAAAAACAGTGGGTAAGATTCAGTGAAGCTCACAATTACTAGAGAGAGGAGGTAACTCAAAATGTAGTGTAAAGAGTTCAGAACAAGTCACCCCAAGACGTGCTTCTGTGGTATGCAGATTATTTTGAGCTAAAGGCAACCAAGTCCCTTTGGCTCAAGAGAAACTTCAGCCCCAGCCCCCTTAACTACCTAAAAGAATTTTAATTAGGGTCCCTGCCCATGATAATAGATCAGAAATAACCTCTTCTGACCTATCTATATGGCTGGGCAAACTACTAATTATCCAACATTTGTTCTTATCATCCTGCAAATGACACTGAAGAAACTACAAGGTGCCTTACCGCATCCTTAGCTCAAAATATCAAATATACCTCATTTTCCCTTTCTGTCTTTGAACCTCTCATGTATGTGGAGTTCCCATGCAAATGAAATTTAGTTTCTCATCAATCTGTCTCATGTCAATTTGATTATTCAATCAGCCAAAAGACCCAGAGGAGGAAAGGGGGAATTTTTCCCTTTCCCCATAATAGCAATAAGTGCATAATGGAAATACATCATAAGTGATTATCTTTGCTGGGGAAAGAAAGGAAGACTAACCACTTAATTCTTGAAGTAGGTTAGCATAGAGTTTAAGGGGAGGAAGACAAGGAGAACCATAAAAATATACTCCAGACAGGAGAAACAATAAATTCAGGGGCAGAAATGAATTTTAAAAAGAAAAATAGATGCCCTGCTTCAGAACAGAAAAATTAAATATTATCCCAAACTAATTCTTTTTTAAAATATGTTTTTATTTATTTCAGAGAGGAAGGGAGAGAGAGAGAGAGAAAGAGAGAGAGAAACATCAATGATGAGAGAGAATCGTTGATCGGCTGCCTCCTGCATACCCCTTACTGAGGTCTGAGCCCACAACCCAGACATGTGCCCTTAACCGAAATTGAACCCTGGACCTTTCAGTCCACAAGGCAACACTCTATCCACAGAGCCAAACCGAATAGGGCAAAACTAATTCTTAAATTTAATGACTAGAAAGGATATATAAAAATGTTTACAAAGAAAAGACAGGAAATTCATCTTAATAAATACCAGAGCATACTATAAAACATAGTAAAAGTGGTACAACTACAAAAATCAAATGAAAGATCAAAAACTATTATGAGTCCAGAAATAGTCCTAATTACATCTCAAAATTTATGTGTAATAAGATAGGCTTTCTAAAACAGGAGGGTAAGAGAAAATATTTAATAGTGTCAAAATGACTTAACAGCAATTTGTAAGACAGTTAAAGTAATGTGACACTTTATACTAAAATAAATTCCGATTATAGAGTAAATTTTTTAAATATTAGGAAAAATTGATTACCACATCTGTGGAACAATGGAATTTCTTAATTTGGAAGTATGTAGCATTGACAAAGCAAAATAGATTCATGTATGAACATTTTAAATTTCTGACAATTAAAAGTAACCAAAAAGTAAAAGAGCAAACTAGAGAAATATATTTTCAAGAAAAAACTATAACCATAGGTTTGGGTGTTGCTCGAAGCTTTAAGAGATACAGACCCAATAGATGATCAAAGGATCTGAACAGACAATACATATTTAGAAAAATAGTGTCCACCATCAGTCAGTAAGGTTTAGTGAAATTGGTACACCCACTGCTCAGGCAAGTGCAACATGTGGGTTCTTTAACCCAGTAATTCCAGTGACTAAAAGCCATAAAATTCTAGCTTACTTGGCCAGTTTATTCCCCCATGGAAATTAATGAAATGCTCTATTCATTTTTGAAATTATGTGAGTCTGGGTAGCACAAACTGATTAACCTAAATCTAGAAATACTAATAAAATAATTTCTGGAGGACAATGCTGAGATTCTTCCAACAGCCTGCCAACCTTCCATCTAACCATATTTTAAAGACATTAGTACACCTATTAAAGGTTCAAAACCAAAAATAAAAATAAATAAATAAATAAATAAAGACATTAGTACAGTGGATAGAAAGGTGCTTAAAAGTAAATTCAATATGCCAAAATTCAGAGTAATGTTAAAATCTACATATGGTTTTATATAAGCAAATTGAATTACTCATTATAAAGTAGAGGGAGAAATGTTCAGGCCACAAAAGAATACAGCAGTCCCCTCTTAGCTGAGGGGGGATTCATTCCAAGATTCCAGTGGATACCTCAAATTGCAAATAGTACCGAACCCTATATATGCTATGTTTTTTTCTACACATACATGCCTATGATAAATTATAAATTAGACACAGTAATTTATAAATTAGACACAGTAAGATATTAACAATAACAACATAGAACAATTATAACAATATTCTATATAATAAAAGCCTAATATGCAAATCAACCAAACAGCAGAACGACTGGTCACTATGACACGCACTGACCACCAGGGAGCAGACAGTCAACGCAGGAGCTGCCCCCTGGTGATCAGTGCGCTCCCACAGGGGGAGCAAGCTAAGCCAGAAGCCGGGCGCACGGCTGGCGAGCAAAGTGGCAGTGGCAGGCGGTAAGGAGTGAGAGCCCCAGACTGTAAGAGGGATGTCTGACTGACTGCCAGCTTAGGCCCAATCAGACAAGGCAGACACCCCCCTAGGGGTCCCGGACTTTGAGAGGCCGCAGGCCAGGCTGTGGGACACCCCTCCCCCCCTCCCACCCCAGAGCACCAATCTCGTGCACCGGGCCTCTAGTATTGTATTAAGTCATGTGAATATGGTCTCTCAAAATATCTTACTGTACTGTAGTCATATCTCTAGTGATATAAGATGACAATGCCTATGTGATGAGATGAAATGAGGTACTCAGAACCACACACAATTTAAAACATGAATTGTTTATTTCTGGAATTTTCCAATTAATGTTTTTGGACCATGGTTGACCATGAGTAACTGAACCACAAAAGCAAAGCTTGGGATAAGGGCGGGGGGGGGGGGGGGGAGGAGGAAATACTATATATATATTAAATGGTAGCCATTTTTATTATTATGAGGATCAAAGTGATGAGTATGTAATGACACCTGGCTTACGCATTGCCTTGGCATGGTAATTATAAAAAAAAGTTCAATCTCTTCTTTAATTCAAACACACTACTTCTAAAGGCATTTAACAATGATCTAAGATTAATGCATAACCTCACAAATTGAGATTCTACCCTAAGACTTACAATGTGAATTTGCATATAAAAGGCTGAAAGCAAGAAAAACAAAGATGGTAGAGGTATTATCTAACTCATGTGTTTACTGTTTGCTTATCAAAAGACATACATAACTACAAATAATCATGAGATTTTTAAAAGAAAAATCCTCAGTATTAAAAAATGCACCTACACTGAAAATATTTACTTAGCCTCTATCGTGTACAAGATACTACGCCTACTTAAAAGAAAAAGTATTCTGTACTGTAACTTAAATCAACTTTTTCTATGAAGTACAATCCTCCCATCCTCTTTACTGTTCTCAAAGCAACTAAAGGCAACAACAGGTACGCAAACTGTATGCTGACTTGTACTGGAGGTTGGGTTTTTTTTGTTTGTTTTTATATGTTAATATTTTTCATGAAATCATTTGTAGCCTCCTTGTAGAAAAAAAAAAAAAAGCAGCCATTCCTTTCCTAATTCGCACCATCTCCACCACTGCAGGCCCCATCCTAGCACAACCACTTAAACAATAAAAAGGTTCTGGCATAAGAATAAAAACTGTCGTCATTTCTGATCTTTAAAAACGTAAGGAAAAAAAAAAAATCGAGCCACACTGATGACCAAAACACAAAACACATGATGTTTACATTTCAAGTGAGTAAGACTTCTTTCATTGACCAGTGAAGGAGGAGGGTTAAAACGAGTTACAAAAAGAGAGGTTTGGAAAAACAGTGAATAGAAGCAGAACGAAAAGGCTGGTGTTGGGATGAAAAGACGGCATTTTTTTTTTGTTTTTTAAGGAGCGGGAGCAGACAGCTGCGGATCGCTGTTTTGTGCCAGGCCAGGTAGAGCGCCAGGATTTTCTCCTCGGAGCTCAACCAATCCGCACCTCCTCGGAGTGAACCAGTCTCCGGGCAAGAAGCGCCTCCTGATTGGCTGAGCCGCGTCGAGTAGAAAAACCAGCCAATCCTGCCTTCCGGCCGGAACTGCGCTAGGGCGGCGCTACAACCACTGCATGGCGAGAATGTACACAAACCCGTCCGCGCCGCCAACACCCGCTCCCCGTTCCCCACACTGTTGCCTAAAAGAAGGTTCTTTACAGGCAATACCGATCGTGATCTGGCACCAACACTTTTTCTTTTCTTTTTTTCCCTTACTTTAGCGTTATTTCTGTGGGGAAGGAAGTGTGTTAACCTAAAGAGAATAAGTTGAAAACCGATTTGCAAACGGACACCTCGGAGAGAGGGTCCGGAGGACAGGAGGGGGTTCAAGCAGGGTCCCGGTGAGGATCAAGCTTGCGGTGGGGAGTGGGGACCCGGGTGGCGAAGGTCCCCCCCCCCCCCCCGCGGTATTCAGAATCAAAACGTGTGAAGAAGTGAGTCCAGACACAGCTTTGCTAACGACTAGGTACTCGGGTGGTCCCCAAGTTCCAAGAAGGCTCTGCCTGGAGCGGCGAAGACACCCGGGGAGGCGCGCCAGGTCCAGCCCAGGCGGGAACCCAGAGAGCCCGGGCGGGGGGAGGGCTGCGCTGGGGCCTGGAGGCCCGCCAGGAACCCGGAGGCCGGGGACACACCGCGGCCCCCGCCCGCGCCCGGCCTCGGGCGGCGCGCCAGGGCCCGCCTCCCGCCGACGCCGCACTTCCCTTCCGTCCGGGCGCCCGCCCGGGCCCGCGGGCCGGGCTGGAGGCGGCCGGCACCGGACTCCCGCATTGGCAACTCTTGGGTTCCGGTCGCAGCGCCGCACGCCCCTGCCCGCCGGTCCTCCGCTACGGCTCGGCGCCCGCGGACGCCTTCCCGGCGGGACCCTCGCCGGGGACCCGCCGCCCCACCTCCCACCCGCCACGTTACCTGCTCCTGGAGCCCGCGAAGGGCGTCGAGACCGGGGGCCGCGTCGTCGGGTGCGCAACACGGCGGACGCGGGTCCGCAGCCCTTTCCCGCCGCCGCCGCCACTGCGCTCTCTGGCGCGGCGCGGGGCTGCCGAGCGGCAGGCGCGGATGGGGAGCTGAGCGACGGACGCCCGGCGGGGAGACACTGCCGCTCTCCGCCCGGCCGGGGAAGAGCAGCCGCGCCGCAGCGCGCCGCGAGAGGGCGGGTGGGCGTCCGAATGGGGAGGGGTCTCCGGGAGCGGGGAATGGCTGCCACGTCGCCCAGGTGGATCGCCGCCCTCCCCCCTCCCTCCCTGTCGGCCGCCCGTTCCCGGCCGCGACCTCTGGTTCGTCCCGGGCTCCGCCAAGCGCGTGGGCCCGCCCCCGGGGCAGGCCTCGGGGACCCGGGCCCCCGGGCGCTCCCGCCCCCTCCGCCTGCGCTGGACAGCGAGTCCGGCCTGGCAGCCCCTGCCTCGTGGGACCCGTTCCTCCTTCTTCCTAAAAACCTCGCCCGAAAAGCCTGACTAGTTTCCCTCTTCCCTTGGGGGCCAGGGTTGGGGAGGGGCGGGGGGTCACATGGAGGAGCAAGCCCTTTGCAATGTGTCGGGTTTGAGACAATAAAGGAGCCCGAAATGTGTGTCCAAGTCAGCGGCGCCGTGAGCCACCGCCGTTTCCAGCCCTTCCCTCTCTCCCCCCCAAGCCCCACAGGCACCACGGAGGCACAAGGTCGTACCCGCTGGGGGGAGGCGGGGAGGACACGGGCGCCGGGGCGGACTCCCGGGCCACAAGCTGGGAGGGACCACGGGCCGAACGTCGCGGCCCCGGCGTGGCCTCACGGGGCCGTGGGCCCCGGGCGCGCGAACCCGCCTTCTGCGCGTGCGCCCTGTGGCCCGCAGGCTTCCGGGCGCGCGGCCCTCGGTCCCCGCTGCGCGCTCGGGCGGCGGACACGGCGCGGCCGCCTCCGGACCGGAGACAAAGGGGCCGCCCCCCACGGCGGCCGCGGAGTGGTCCGAGGGGGTCAGGTTCCCACCGGCGCTTCCCAAGTGCAGTGTGAACGCGCTGGCGGAAGCACCGAAATGTGCGCACCTCTGTGGCTGGAACCGCCGGCCCCCTGACCTTTGCTCCACTTGGAGCTTTAGTTTTTCAGGGGCCAAGTAAAAGCAAAGGTGTCTTCTTCCTTCTGGGATCGCTGGGTCAGTGCCTTGTCCCCCGTGCCTGCTCGGCTTTCTTGGTTGGTTTCTTGTGTGTTCTGACGTCAAACATTCAGTGTTTTCAGGTTCACGAATGATTCACTCTTGCTTCCTGGTGGTGGTGGGTGGTGGTGGTTTTCTTATCCGTTTCTTACTCCCTCTCCCCCTCCCCCCCTCCCTTTGCAATTACTTTTTATTCTGTTTTCAGTGTTTGTCTTAAAGATGTGAATAGCCCCTCCTGACAGTATTCCTCTGCATCTAAGAGACAGACTAGCTTTCAATGTTGTCATAGTAATTGCTTTAAATTTGAGTGGAAATTTGGGAAAATTGCGAGTGGATTTTTATCTTCATTTAGGCCTAATTGGAACATCGACTCACACACAATGAAAACAGTCTAGTGTGTTTTGTTTTGTTTTGTTTTAGAAACCAGGAAAATTTAAGCAGAGACTGCAAGATGGTAAATTTTCTCAGGCCATACAGAAAAATTTAAAGGAAAAGGGTTTCTTTTCTTTTGTGTGATTTTTTTTTTAAAGCTCCCCTGAGTCCCAATGTTAAGACATTACGATACAACCACTTTTATTAGTGCTTTTATTAATTTTAAAACAGCAAACTTTTTTAAGTACCCCAAATCGCAAGATGTAAATAGCTATTGCTGAGAACCTAATATTAATTCTGCCTCTGAACAGCCATTAAATGAGACTAATAACAATTATATATGCCATTTTACAAATGAAGAAACCTGTCGAAGGTTCAGAAGTAGCCAAAGTAAAACCAATGAATTGTAGAAGTAGTAATTAGTAAAAAGTTACTGTGCACACACCAGAAAGACAGTTTGCAAACTGGGAGCACTCAAGCCAAAACTTGGAATGCGGCTCAGGGATATATTTTTACTAGAGGCTGGTTGCACAAAATTTGTGCACTGGGGGGGGGGGGGGTGGGGGAGTGTCCCTCAGCCCAGCCTGCACCCTCTCCAATCTGGGACCCCTCAGGGGATGTCCGACTGCCGATCCCTGTGGGCTGGGCCTAAACCAGCAGTCGGACATCCCTCTCACAATCCAGGACTGCTGGCTCCCAACCACTCACCTGCCTGCCAGCATGATCACCCCCTAACCACTCCCCTGCCAGCCTGATCGACACCTTACTGCTCCCCTTCTAGCTCAGTTGCCACCAACTGCCCTTCCCTGCCGGCCCAATCCCCCCCCACAACTGCCCTCCCCTGCAGACCTGGTCCCCCCAACTGCACTCCCCTGCAGGCCTGGTCACCCCCAACTGCCCTCCCCTGCTGGCCTGGTCACCCCTAACTGCCCTCCCCTGCCGGCCATCTTGTGGCAGCCATCTTTTGACCACATGGAGGTGGCCATCTTGTGCAAGGGCATGACAGTCAATTTATATATTACCTCTTTATTATATAGGATAAAGCAGCTTATGTGGTGAGAAAGTGGTGACTGTTTATTCTTCACTGTGATTGGTTAAAATATTAGAATTTTCAGTGGTTACCTCCTATCAAACTTGGGAAACAGTTCAAGTTTGTTTAAGATTTCCAGAAGCATAAGCAAGAAATGACAAAGGTCAAGTTAGTCTTGAAAAATAAGCTAAATTAAGTTTTATCTCGATGACTAAATTGGTTCTCTCTGCTCAGGGAAACTTTAAGATTGACCTCCATTTGTGTTTTATTTTAACAAATCCTAGTAATTATAAACTTCAAACAAGTCTAGCAAATTAATATTAATTTTGTTCATGGGAAATATGTTCACCATGGCCATAAAACTGGCATTTAAATTCTTGATTTTCCCTTGAACATTTGACTATCACATCTTAAGTCATTTCACTATCACATCTTAAGTCTGAACAATAAGAAATGAAGTGTACTTAACACTGGAAAATATATTTCAAGCCACCAAGACATCACCCAGGCTGAATATTTTTTTAAGTAGTGCTTCCTACATCAATAAAAGGAAAACATCAATATTATAAAGTTCTGAAATCCGACTCCAATGAAGAACAAAGCAATCTTTTTACTCAATATTCACAATGCCAGCCTGCCTTTGTGAATATTTAACAACACTTCCTCCTTCCTTATTGGTTTTAATTCTAAGCCAATAGGAAAAGTACAAATTTTTTTAAAGAGTCAGACATCAATAAGCATTAGTTTGAAACATCGGATGCATGGATTGTTTATCATGCTCATTCTTATTCAAGGTCATGTATCTTTCTATTTCAAAGAAGAAATTTAAGAATCTGAATTATTGAGTATCTTTATGAACTTGAATACCAAGGTACTACTCCTGATCACACTCTGCTCTCTGTAACCCAAGTGGTTATGTTACAGTTGATTTCGTTAAAATATATAATTCTCTAAAATACCAGATAAATCTGAAGAATGGCAAAATGCCTACTACTTAACACTCTGAATAAGATGAACGCTGGCATTTCCTTAGGTGAAAGAGTGAGCCTTTAAGGAAATAATAAAGTTTATATTTTAGAAAACATCTTGGATTTTTGTAAATAAAGTGGTCAATGCATTATAAATAAATATATCTTTGCCCAAACTCATCTTTGGTCTATTAAATAGCTAACTTCAAAACATGCATGTTTATGTTTAGAACATAAGTATGATTTCCTCCAAAAATAACCTATAATTTTATTTTGATTTGGAGCATTCTGCTTAATTTTAAATATTTACATATTTATAATCTCTCTTAGAAGATCATCAATTCCTTAAAGATAGGTTCTGTCTCCCATTTAGCCTTGTATTCCTCACTACCAAATTCAGAGCCTTGTACAAAATAAACACTCTGTGGATATTTTCTGAGGGAAAGAATGAGTAAGCATTAATCTATGACCCAGCATATGGCAAATCAAGCGAAAGTCTGTCTCAGGATTTTTTCCTCTTCTACGTAATAGCTGTTAAATACTTGTTTTCATTCCCAATTAAACTTACAATAGCATTGTGCAAAAACTTTTGCGGACCAAAGAAAAGAGGGGAGTTCTATGACAACCTCACAGGGTGATCTGATCATAAATTTCTTTTTTTTAATATATTTTTATTAATTTCAAAAAGGAACGGAAAGGCAGAGAGAGATAGAAACATCAATGAGAGAAAAATCATTGATCGGCTGCTTCCTGCACATCCCACGCTAGGGCATGTGCCCTGACCGAGAATCGAACCATGACACCCTAGTAACTAGGTCGATGTTCAACTATTAAGCCATGCCAACGGGGTAACGTAAGTGACTTTTTAATGTGTAAAACAGTGCCAGATTTTTCTTTGGGTCCCTTGTAAATGTATGTGATTTGTTCAAGTATGTCCTACATTGGATATTTGTTCATGGTAAGGCATAGGAATGTCTCATTGCTTGCTTGGATGGGTTACTGAAAAAAATCTGTTCCAAATCAGAAATCAATCATGATTTGTAGGATGATGTCAGTGAGTTTCCTTGGGGGTTTTTTGCTTTATTTGCTTTAGGGTGTGTTGTTTTGTGTGTGTGTGTGTGTGTGTGTGTGTGTGTGTGTTTGGTTTTTTGTTTGTTTGTTTTTGGCTAATTCCAAAACATAGAAGGATTTGATCTGTCTAGAGCAGTGATGGCGAACCTATGACACACGTGTCAGCACTGACACGTGTAGCCATTTCTGATGACACGCGGCCGCTGAGGCGGCTGCATGCCGAGGATGAAACATTTGCTGCTCCTGAGGATGAAACATTTGCGAAATAATGTTTTTTCCTCAAAGTGACACACTACCCGAGTTATGCTCAGTTTTTTGGCGAAGTTTGACACACCAAGCTCAAAAGGTTGCCCATCACTGGTCTAGAGCATAGAAAAGGAGAGTTAAATAGCAGTATTTTGTCAGAGATTGACCAGCATTGATCAGGGTAACCCTGCTCAGTATACAAATGCTCCAGTCTCAGTTCAATTCAGTAAATATATATATTCCTGTGATTTATATTGGGGTCTGAAGGGAGTCCAGTAAACAGCATTTTTCTTCTTCTCTGCCCAAATTGAGAATAAAGAGCAAGCACAAGGTAAATAACAGCTCAGATATCACCTTGAACTGATAAGGGCTAACTGAGGAATGTACTTTATGAGAACCAACCTGACCTGTCACCTGAACCCCTAAGTTAGATAGACTTCCCATCCTGTTCCACAGGCAGCATAGGGCTTCACTGTGTCTTGTGTGGGTCCATAGGCACTTCTGCTTTGATGGGTCCTTCTTCCATAAAAAAACATTTAAATTTGTATTTTATGACTGCACTGATATAAATAAGAATATATTAATACATTTTTAAACACCTTCTTTTCCCTACAAGTTCATATTTTTTACTTCTGATTTTAAATTAAAACAAAACATCATAAGGGCCCCTGAAAGTATCCTGGACCCTAGACACCATGCCCACTATGCCTAATGGAGAAGTTGGCCTTGCTCAACACTGGGCCAAATGGGTCTTAAATCCCAGATGAGGTATGTACCCTCTGAGAGCAGCCTTACTCAAGAAAGAGAAAAGAGAGGAAAGGAGGCAAGGTGCCTAGGTTATTCTTCCTGAACTTACCAGTCAGATGGGTAAAGAAATAGTGAGAAGCCAGAAATTACACCATCCTAGTTCAAGCCAATGTAAAAGAAATATCAGTAGAGAGAAAGCAGCCCTCTCTTAGCAAGTCTGTCCTTACTATTTAATCGGGTGCATTCAGTTATCATAACTTGATAATCCTGTCCTGTAAGATTACCCACCTAACTCTTTTTGCTCCAGATTCCTGTTTACCAGGAAACTTTCTGACTAAAGCTATATGGCTTCCCATATAGATTTTCCTACCAATAAAGAATGTATCAACTAGCCCATAAGAGTACAGTATGCTTTCTGGTTACATTCATCATTGTAAATTAATAAATTAGCATTCTGGTTTATATATTATTCTCACAAGAAATTGGTTGGCGTGGGACTCTATGAATTCATTTAATTCATTCATTTAACTGACTTGACCGTGTTACTAAGCCAGAAAAGTTGAGGTTCAAAATCTGAACCATTGATGGCTTAATCTGAGGTACTACAACTTGAGAGAACCCCGCCTCAGTGGCCAAGTTTTTGTTAGCTGTAGTTCAATTTTCCCATTCTCTAACCACAACACACCCTTCTGTCCTCACACTGCTTCTAATAAGAATGTATTCTTAAATTAGATGAGTAGGGGTGAGGAGGAAAATAACACTCTGGCAAAATTTTTTCACCACTATTATTTTCTTTCAGTTCTAACCAGCATCAAGGGATTAAGAATACATTACTTTTCTCCATGACTCATAATTAGGGAAGCATTAATCAGTGTCATTAGTTCTGTATAAAACAAATCACATCCATTACAAATTATCCACTAGAAATTTTCACTTGGTCGTAACCATCCCCATGGCCAGACAAGATGTCATCTTGAGTCAAAATCAAGAAGAAGGACTGGTGACAACAGTTTATAATGGAACATGTTGATGTTATATTCTTTCATTAAATATACATTAAGAGCCAACAATGTGTGCCGGTCAGTGTGTGCCTCGCATAATTGGAAGCTGGAAAGCATTACCTAGCTGTCTTCCCAGGAAAAAAAGGGAACAGACTTTGGTGAATATATATTAATTTCTGACTCAACACTGGGATTATTATCCCCATTTTCAAAGGAAACAGGCACAAAGATAGTAAGTAACTAGCCTAAGGTCATATCTAGAAATATATAACCACAGTATAGTCATGATTCAAACCCTAGCCTGTCCAATTCAATAAGCATTTTTTTATTCCCTATTCTATGGCAGGCCCTGGGATGGGCATTGAGGGTACAGCTATGGTCTTGCCTTGAAGAACTCCATCAGCTTCCTGCCAACAACCCAATAACCCTACCTGAGTGACCACACATATATTAATGCCTACATGCACACACTTTCACATTTTTATCTATATATGATATATGTGTGGATGAAAAAGGGGTTCTATGGAAAGTAACCTCACAGGGTGATCTAATCATAAATTTCTAACTAAAAAGGTCATGGTGGGTAGTCACACTCGGGCATATAACATTTTAGTAAAAGGCTTATCTTTGCCTTAAGTCAGTGGTCGGCAAACTCATTAGTCAACAGAGCCAAATATCAACAGTACAACGATTGAAATTTCTTTTGAGAGCCAAATTTTTTAAACTTAAACTTCTTCTAATGCCACTTCTTCAAAATAGACTCGCCCAGGCCGTGGTATTTTGTGGAAGAGCCACACTCAAGGGGCCAAAGAGCCACATGTGGCTCAAGAGCCGCAGTTTGCCGACCACTGCCTTAAGTGATCCCTGCCTATCATTTTTGTGCATTTAGGTTAACACATCTTTGAAATAAAGGTAATCACCCTCAAAAAAGCACATAATCTTGTTAACTATCCTGTGATCCAATCCACGGGTGGCTTTCTCCCACCTCCATGTAACTGTCTATAGTTCCCTCCTTAATTCCAAATGCATTAAAAAAAAAAAAAAAGCATACACAAAACTGTCATTTCTCCAGAGCATTTGAGATCTTGCTTCCTGGCAATTGTAGTCAATTTGGGCTCAAATAAACTCTTATAAAAATTATTTAGTCCTAGCTGGTTAGGAACAGTGTGTAGAGTGTCAGCTTGGGGACTGAAGGGTCCTAGGTTTGATTCTGGTCAAGGGCCTGGGTTGCGGCTTGATCCCCAGTAGGGGGCGTACAGGAGACAGCCAATCAATGATTCTCTCTCATTATGTTTCTATCTCCCTCCGTCTTCCTCTCTAAAATCAAAAATATATATATATTTTAAAATTGTTTACATGTCTGGACACTCTTATATCAACATACTAGAGCCCAGTGCACAGATTCGTGCACTGGTGGGGTCCCTCGGCCTGGCCTGCGGGGATCAAGCTGAAACCAGATCTCTGACATCCCCCAAGGGATCCCAGATTGCAAAAGGGTGCAGGCCAGGCCAAGGGACCCCACTGGTGCACTATCAGGGCCAGGGAGGGATTGCGGGAGGGCTCCAGGGCGTGTCCAGCCGGTCTTGCCTGGTCCCAATCAGCCAGAACCCAGCAGCAAGCTAACCTACCAGTCAGAGCATCTACCCCCTGGTGATCAGTGTGTGTCATAGCGACTGGTTGAACAGTCAGACACTTTGCACAGTGGTTGGCAAACTGCGGCTCACGAGCCACATGCAGCTCTTTGGCCCATTGAGTGTGGCTCTTCCACAAAATACCACGGCCTGGGCCAGTCTATTTTGAAGAAGTGGCATTAGAAGAAGTTTAAGTTTAAAAAATTTGGCTCTCAAAGAAATTTCAATCGTGTACTGTTGATATTTGGCTCTGTTGACTAATGAGTTTGCTGACCACTGACTTAGCATATTAGGCTTTTATTATATAGGACTAGAGGCCCATTGCACAAAATTCGGGCATGGGGGGGTGGTCCCTCAGCCCAGCCTGCCCCCTCTCACAGTCTGGGAGCCCTCAGGGGATGTCCACGTGCCCCTATGTGTGTCCACTGGGGACCTGCTTGCAGCCACGTCGCAGAGGCTTGGGCCACGTGCCCCTGTGTATTGTTCTCTCAGGCTCGGGGCCGCACCCGGCCCCTCCTCCTGAGCTGGTCGTGACCGTTACAGCGTCCTGACCTAATTTGCATATTACTTCTTTATATGTATAGATATTTTTTAAAACCATGAGTTTACTCTAACACCATTGATTCTAATCCAACACCACAAGGTTTAAACTATCATTTTTCTTCCCTTATTTGTAACTTCTTTCTCCAACAGTGAGAAACCTGGCTCTCATTATCTGCAATATATTCACCCATTTGTTCAATCTTAGTTTACCCATACAATGTGAAAAACATATTTGCTAAGTACAGTAGTTGTGTAGGTTTTTTTCTTTAATCTTACAGAATACTGTTCACTTGTATTTTAATATCTATGTTTAGCCTTTTTATAAACATTTAAATGCTTCTCCCATATAAAAAGCATTGTTCTATCATCCCACATTCTCCTTCCTTCACAGTCCCTAGTTCTGAAAACACTTGAATTTCTATGTTCATTATCTTCATTTCCTCCTCTTATATTCATTCTTGAACTCGTTGCAAATCTGACTTCTCTCTTCACTACTCCACCTCTTACTTCTAATCTCTGTGTTCCTATAAACAGCAGACAATTTTTTGCTTGGCCTCTCAAAAAAACATGTCACACTGTTTAGTTCTCTCTTCCCTTGACATCTGTGCTATGGAGTCTCAGTTTTCCTGCCACCTCTCTGGTTGATCCTTTATAAGTTCCCTTTCTTATTCTTTAAACGTAGATGCTTCCCCGATCCTTTTAAGCACCCTCTTCCATTCTTACTTTATTAGCTCTCTGAATAATCTCAATATATCTAATGATTTTTAATTACCAGCTGTATGAAAATGACGCCAAAATCTAGAACTACAATTTAGGTATTTCCAGTGGGCACCAGAATCATATATCTAAATGCCTTTTTGCCAGTTTTCACCTGACTGTCTCATATGAACTTTGGACTCCACATGTTCAATTATCAACCTGTCATCAGACCTGTTTCTCCTTAATAATAATTTCAAACACTTTTAAAATTTTCAAATACTTTTAAAAACTCATTTTCACCTGGTTGATACACAGTGGTTGAGCATCTACCTATGAACCAGGAGGTTACGGTTCAATTCCCAGTCAGGGCACATTCCAAGTTGTGGAGTCAGTCCTCAGTGAGGGGCATGCAGGAGGCAACCAATGGATCTTTCTCTGTCATAGATGTTTCTATCCCTCTCCCTTCCTCTCTCTAAAAAATCAATAAAATATATTTTTTAAAAAAAATTAAAAATGGAACTGCCGTTTGACCCAGCAATCCCACTTCTAGAAATATATCCTAAGAATCCTGAAACACCAATTAGAAAGAATATATGCACCCCTATGTTCATAGCAGTATTATTTATAACTAGAGACCCTGGTGCATGAATTTGTGCACGGGTGGTTGGCCAGCTGGCCCCGCCCCTGATCAGGGTCGGGGGGTGTAGGGGTGGGGCCAGCTGGGAGGAGGGGCTGTAGGAGGTTGGGGGCGGGGGTCGATCAGGGTCCCAATTGGGCCAGTTGGCCACCACAGTGTGCATCATAGCGACTGGTCGTTCTAGTTGTTCTGGGCATTCTGGTCACTTGGCTTTTATATATATAGATAGCTAAGATCTGGAAACAGCCCAAGTGCCTATCAGTAGATGAGTGGATAAAAAAGCTGTGGTACACTTACATAATGGAACACTATGTGGTTGTTAAAAAGGACTCCTTAGCCTGGCCAGCTTGGCTTGGTGGTTGAGCTTCGACCTATGAACCAGGAAGTCTTGGTTCAATTCCTGGTCGGAGCACATTCCCAGATTGTGGGCTCATCCCCAGTGTGGGGCATGCAAGAGGCAGCTGATCAATGATTCTCATCATTGATGTTTCTCTCACTCCCCTTTCCTCTCTGAAATCAATAAAAAAATATACATATATATTTTTAAAAGGAGCCCTTACTCTTGGAGATAGCATGGACGGACCTGGAGACTATTATGCTAGGTGAAATAAGCCAGTTAGAGAAAGACAAATATTCCATGATCTCACTTATATGTGGGATCTAATGAACAAAATAAACTGACATACAAAATAGAGCCAAAAAAGTATGATGGATGTATGGAATAGAATAACAGATTTCAGGGGGCGGGGGGGCGGGCGGGGTACAAAGGGGACAGGAAGATGTTAACCAAAGAACATGCATGCATATATGCATAATCCATGGACACAGAAAATAATGTGGGGAAAGCCTGGGGTAGGCAGGGGTTGGGTGGAGCAGGGTAAAAAGGGAGAAAATAGAAGACATCTGTAATACTGTCAACAATAAAAAATAGTATTCATAATAACCAAAAAGTAGAAACAACCCAAATGTATATCAACTGATAGATAAAATGTGGTATATCCAATGTCATGGACCATTATACAGCCATTAAAAAAATGAAGTATTGCTATATGCTGCAACATGAATAAAACTTGAAAATATCATAAGTGAAAGAAGCCAGTCACAAAAGACCACATATTATATAATTTCATTCATATGAAAAGCTTAGAATGGCAAATCTATGGAGACAAAAAGTAGATTAGTAGTTGCCTAGGGACAGGTGCAATATAGGATAACAATTAAGAGGTATAGAGTTGCCCTAACTGGTTTGGCTCAGTGGATAGAGCATTGGCCTGCAGACTCAAGGGTCCCAGGTTTGATTCCGGCCAAGGGCATGTACCTTTGTTGCAGGCACATCCCCAGTAAGGGGTGTGCAGGAGGCAGCTGATTGATGTTTCTAACTCTCTGTCCCTCTCCCTTCCTCTCTTTTAAAAAATCAATAAAATATATATTTTTAAAAAGAGGTATAGGGTTTTCGGGGGAGGTGGTAATAAAAATGCTTTAAAGTTGGTTGTGCGAGCCCAGCTGGTGTGCTCAGTGGTTGAGCATTGGCCATGAACCAGGAGGTCACGTTTCGCCTTCTGGTAAGGGCATATGTCCAGTTTCAGGCTTAATCACCAGTAGGGGGCATGCAGGAGGCAGCCGATCAATGTCATCTATGTTTCTATCTCTCTATCCCTCTCCATTCCTCTCTCTAAAATCAATAAAATACTTTATAAAAATAAATTGATTGTGTAATATGATAGTTGCACAATTCTGTGGATATACTAAAAGCCACTGAATTTAATGCTTTAAATGAGTACACTGTATGGTTTATGAAGTCTCTTCAATAAACTTGTTAAAAGTTTTTTAAAAACAGCTCTTCAATGGCTTCCCATTGCCCTTAAAATAAAAACTAAGTCACTAAGATTAACAGAACACTAAGGAATTTGGCTCCAGCTAATTTTTCCAGTGTCATCACTCACCAGTCTTCTCTTCGTCAGTCCTCACTCTCCTTTCACTCAAATTCTATCCATGCTGACCTTTTTTCTTTTTTTTTTTTTTTTTGTCATTTTTCTGAGCATATGTGGTGGTTTTACATTATGTTAACAAAGTCTTTGCTACTCCTTTTAAAAATTTAAAGCCTAATTCTCCTCCCCTTAAGTATGGGGTAGATTTGGTGACTCAGTTTTAATGAATAGAATGTGGTAGAAGTGATGATGCATGACTTCTAAGACTAGATCATAAAAGGCATTGTGGCTTCCTTGCTCTGTCTAGGACCACGTGCTCTGGGGGAAGCTGCCGCCTTTCAAAGATCCTCAGCCCACTGGGAGACTCGTGTGGTGAGGAAATGAGGCCTCCCGCCAACAGCCTTGTGAGTGAGTCATCTTGAAAGCAGATCCTCCAGTCAAGTTTGTCAAGCCTCCAGGTGCCTGCAGCCCCAGCCAGTAACTTGATGGCAACCGCATGAGAGATCCTGAGTCACAACTACTCAGTTAAGTCGCTTCCAAATTCCTGACCACAGAAACGGTGAAATAATAAAAATTTGTTTCTTAAGTCACCAAATTTGGGGGCTTAACAACAGAGAACTAATACAATATGACATGCTACCTACAGTCTCCAAGGCAAACATTATAAGATTTAATCTAGCTCACTAATTCCCAGTTATCCTTATCCTTATCCTTATCTGTTTCAAAATCATTTTTCCAGGCTTCCTTAACTACTAATTATGTCTTCCCTGTGACTTGCCACTATAGCACATATTCATGTAATTGAATTGCTTGCATAATCCCCCAGACTTTAATTTCAATGGCTCTCATAGGGGACCCGTCTGTCTTGTTGATACTGTGTCCCTAGCATCTGCCACAGTGCCTGAAATACGGTAAATTACAAAATAAATATTTGGGGAGCCTAGCTGGTTTGGCTAAGTGGATAGAGCGTCAGCCTGCAGACTGAAGGGTCACAGGTTCAATTCTGGTCAAAGGTACATGCCCGGGTTGCAGGCTCATTCCCCAGTAAGAGGCGTGCAGGAAGCAGACAATCAGTGATTCTTATCATTGATGTTTCTATCTCTCCCTCTGGCTTCCTCTCTGAAATCAATAAAAATATATTTTAAAAGATATTTGGGGAATGAATAGTTAAACGAATGAATGGTTGAATTGGGAGATATAAATGTAATGGGATAAAGAACCCACGTGTGCCCTAACTGGTTTGTCTCAGTGGATACTACGGACTGAATGGTCCCAGGTTCGATTCCGGTCAAGGGTTCGGTCAAGGGCATGTACCTTGGTTGAAGGCACATCCCCAGTGTGGGGTGTGCGGGAGGCGGCTGATTGATGTTTCTCTCTCATCGATGTTTCTAACTCTCTATCGCTCTCCCTTCCTCTCTGTAAAAAAATCAATAGAATGCATTTTTAAAAAGAAAAGGAAAGAGAAGTTAAAAAAAAAAAAGAACCCATGTGTGCAGAGGCTTCTGTGAACACACAGAGGAATGGCATTTAATTCAATCTGTGTCACTCCCTTACTGTGTGACTTTTGGCAAGTTACTTAATCTCTCTCTCTGTCTTTGGCTCTTTCTAAAGGACAATTTCCTTATGCATAAAATTGGGATAGTAACAGTTCCTCCCTCATAGGATTGTGTTAATAATCTAATACCTAGTTAAAAGAAAATAAAACTGGAAATTTAGAGAACTCCTTGAGAAATGAATGCTTGGGTAAAGTCTCAAAGCATCAGTAAAAATTAGACAAAAAAGGGGAAGGGGAAATCTAGGCAGAGAGAAAAGCAGAATCAAAGGTTCAGAGGATACAGATAGCAAAGTACATGCAGGAAACTTCATGCAGTTTAGTATGGCTAGAGTGTAAAGGGCAAAGAAGAGGAGTGATACAACATGAAGCTAGAGAGACAGGGAGGTAAGGATGATTACGTGGAAGGCTTACACCTTTGGCATTTATTCTGAAAAAAAACATTGGAATCACTGAATGGAAGTGAGTTGGTCATATTTGCATTTTGAACATATTCTGATTTACATAAAAGTCAATAATCTGCACATCCACAAAGTTAGCTGTTGTCAAAAAGATGAACAGGGGGCATGTGTGGGGAGGGGGGGTGGGATGGGAATGGGGGGATGAGGACAAATATGTGATAAATAAATAAAGAACCCTCTGCACACATGGGTTCTTCTTCTTTTTTTTAACTTCTCTTTCCTTTTCTTTTTAAAAATGCATTCTATTGATTTTTTTACAGAGAGGAAGGGAGAGCGATAGAGAGTTAGAAACATCGATGAGAGAGAAACATCAATAAAGAAATTTAAAAAATAAACAAACAAACAAAAAAATATGTGATACCTTAATCAATAAAGAAATTAAAAAAATAAACAAACAAACAAAAAAAGATGAACAAAGCTGTTGGAGGGGGGGATCCATCATGAGGGGGTGGAGGAATTGAGCAAAAAAGAGAAAAACCCTCATGGACAAGGATAACAGTGTGGTGATTGCTGGGGATGGGGTGAAGGAGGGTGGAGGGGGAATAAATGGTGATGGATGTAGACTTGATTTGGGTGGTGAACAGTGTACAGATGATGTGTTGTAGGAAAATTTTTAAAAGGTGGACAATAATGAGTATTGGCAAGAATGTAGAGAAATTAGAACCCTCATACATTGCTGTTGGGAATGTAAAATAATGCAGCTGCTTTGGAAAAAGAGTCTGGCAGCTCCTCAAAAATTTAAACGTAGAGTTACAATATAACCTAGCAATTCCATTCCCAGATACATACCCAAGAGAAATGAAAACATCATTTGTCCTCTTAAAAATGTGTGCACAAACATTCATAGCAGCATTATTCATAATAGACAAAAAGTGGGAACAGCCCAATAGGTAGATAAAATACGGTATAGCTGTAAAAGGGAACCACAAAATTTGACCATAAGTGAAAGAAGGCCACATATTATTCCATTTTAATGTAAAGTCTAGAATAGGCAAATCTGTAGAGACAGACTATAGATTAGTAAATTGCCTAGAGCTAGGGCAGGGTGGAATAGAGAGTGAGTGCTAATGGGTATGGAGTTTCATTTTTAGAACATGATAAGGTTCCAGACTTAGATTATGGTGATGGTTGCACAATTCTGTGAATATACTAAAACCACTGCACACTTGAAATGGGTGAATTTTATAGTATGTTAATATCTCAAAATACGTTTTTTCCTTACAAAGCTAATACTCTTTCCAATAGACTACTGTGTTGCATGGTTATTTCTATTATTATTCTTTTATAGGTTTCTCTTAAATATCTGTGACATAATGCCATAGTGTTACCAGCGAGACAAGGAGACCTCAGTTCTTATCTTCTTGAAGGAAATATTTCAATCAAGAGACAGAAGGAAAGATTTTAATCAAGAAACAAAGTGTAGCCCTAGCCGGTTTGGCTCAGTAGATAGAGCTGACGGCTTTCAGACTGAAGGGTCCCAGGTTCGATTCCAGTCAAGGGCAAATGCCCAGGTTGTGGGCTCTATCCCCGGTTGGGGGCGTGCAGGAGGCAGCCGATCAATAATTATCTCTCATCATTGGTGTTTCTATATCTTTCTCCCTCTCCCTTCCTCTCTGAAATCAATAAAAATTTATAAAAGGAAGGAAGGAAGGAAGGAAGGAAGGAAGGAAGGAAGGAAGGAAGGAAGGAAGGAGAAAGAAAGAAAGAGAGAGAGAGAGAGAGAGAGAGAGAGAGAGAGAGAGAGAGAGAGAGAGAAAGAAAGAAAGAAAGAAAGAAAGAAAGAAAGAAAGAAAGAAAGAAAGAAAGAAAGAAAGAAAGAAAGAGTAGAAAAACAAGACAGACTTTATTGACCACAGCAAAAACATCCTTAGGACAGTGAAAGTAGGAAGGGCATAGAAAAAGCAACAGGAGAGCCTAGGCTGGGCTGCTTTGGCTCAATGGGAAGTCAGAGAAAAGGGGGCCTTGGAGACAGGTTCAGGAGGTTAGCCCGGGACAAGCTGCTGCTGCCCTTTGCTCTCCTGGTTGCAAGTCTCATGGGGTCCCTTGGAGTGTAGGAGATCCTTGCCTATAAGGGAAGGAGAGAGGGAAGGGAATGGGAGGGGCATGCTGGGACCTTCACTTTCAAGGGTTTTAAAGGCTGGGTGTTTAAAGGAAGTCTTAGGGGAGGATCAATAGAATATTCATCAGCTTTATGCTGATGTGACAAAATGAGATTTACTAGTATTCTCTTAATTTGTCTGTCCTTGGGTGTGGTTGGCAAAGGGCACTAATTGGATTTCTATTATCTGTCTCCCTGCGTCGGGTGAGTTAAGCTATTTACACTCTGATGGGAGAGAAGTGCAAACCATTTCTCCTAAGTGTCCTTGGGTTAGGGAAGATAGGATTTGCTAGGTGGCTGCAAACTGCTGTTTAACTATCTGTCTCAGTTTCCCTATTCCTCTGGTCCTGGAATTTTCCTAGCTTCTTACTATCATATAACACAACCAACTGAGCCATCCAGCCAGGGCAATAATATGACAACTTTTGTAAAATATAATAAAAATTAACTACTAGAAATGATTTTAAATAAACAAGACATCAAAAATATAAGCTCATGTGTTTTTTTTGTTTTGTTTTGTTTTTAATATATTTTTATTGATTTCAAAGAGGAAGGGAGAGGGAGATAGAAACATCAATGTTGAGAAAGAATCATTGATCGGCTGCCTCCTGCACACCCTCCCATGAGGGTTCCAGCCCGAAACCCAGGCATGTGCCTTCACCGGAATCGAACCTGCAACCCGTCAGTCCACAGGCCGACGACGCTCTATCCACTGAGCCAAACTGGCTAGGGCTAAACTCGTGGGGTTTTTTTGTGTGTGTGTATGTGTTTTTTTAACTTTTTGTTGTTAATCCTCATCCGAGGATATTTTTCCATTGTTTTTAAAGAGAATGGAAGGGAGGTGGAGAGACAGAGAGAAGCATCATTGACACATCATTGATTGCCTCCTGCATGAGCCCCCAGGGCTGAGGATTGAGCCTGCAACCAAGGTGTGTGCCCTTTACCAGAATCAAACCCAGGACCCTTCAGTCCATGGGCCAACACTCCATCCACTGAACCAAACTGGCTGAGGTTATTTTTTTTATTTATTTTTATTTACTGATTTTATGGGGGGGGGGGGCAGGAGAGAGAAATTGATTTGTTGTTCCACCTATTTATGTATTTATTAGTTGCTTCTTGTAGGCCCTGATTGGGGACTGAACCCACAACCTTGGTGTATCAGGACGATGCTCTATCCAACTGAGCTACCCCACCAGGGCTACAGGGCTATGTCTTTTTGTTGTTGTTGTTAATCCTCACTTGAGGATATTTTTCCATTGATTTTTTAGGGAGAGTGGATGAGAGAGGAAAAGACAAAGAGAAACATTGATGTGAGAGAAACACATCGACTGTTTGCCTCCTGCATGAGCCCGACCAGGGCCTGGGCTGAGGAGGAGCCTACAACCAAGAGGTATGTGCCTTGACCGGAATCGAACCTGGGACCCATGGTCCGCAGGCCAACACCCTATCCACTGAGCCAAAACAGGTAGGGCTATTTTTATTATTAAATTCAACAGACATGACTTTTTCTGTCTATATATAATTATGCTATAACTGTTTCTAAATGCTTGTTCTGAACTTCCATAATTATCTGGATATAAACAGGCAATACTGGTTTAATAACTAACTCTAATCTAATCCACAGTGCTCACGGAGACTTTGAGTAGCACCCTCCTCTAGATCTTCCTCAAGGGTGTGTTACGGCAAGTAAGGTGAGGTCACCGCTGTGTCTTATTCAGTGGTGTCTCTACGGCGTATAAGCAGAGCATCCCAAAATAGTTAAGACTTCCTATAAACATACCAAGACTGAGAATGCCTTCACGTGACTGTTCTTCACTGTGCAAGTGCCCAGTGGTCTGAAAGACTCCTTTGTATCACCATAGTTAGTTAAAACAAGAACTCAAAAGATTTTTAAAAATTCACTCTCATTTCATCAGAGTGCCCTGAAGCAGCCCAAAACACCTTCCTCCTCTATCCCCCTCTCAGCCAACAGAAATCTTGTAATCAGGGAGGATCCTTTTCAGATTCTTTCCCTGTGTAAGCGTGGGTGTAGAAACACCTGAAGAATTTTTACTTCTTTTACTTTATCTCAAGGTTTTTAGCAGAAAAATCAACACCAGGGAATTTATTTATTTATTCGACCAGCTGCCTCCTGCACATCCCCACCTGGGGATGTGCCTGCAACCAAGGCACATGCCCTTAACTGGAATTGAACCTGGGACCTTCCAGTCCGCAGGCCGATGCTCTATCCACTGAGCCAAACCGGTTTCGGCAACACCAGGGAATTTAGAGGACAGGCTTCTGATTCTGCAGATGCCACATATTCTTAGTAAGAAAAGTTGTGGAACTAAGGATTATGGCCGTGTCACACCTCTCCTTTTATGTTTTACACGAATCAATAAAGCTCGGGAATCTCTACTATATCGGGAGGAACTCACAATAGAACCAAAGCCTATATTATCCTAGAAGAGACCAACTCTTGCCACGAACAGAGGAGAGAACTCAGGAATACCAGTGTAGGAGCTCTTAGAAGGGCCAACTGATGGGAAGGGTGACTGTGGGATTTGTCTTGAAGCTGAAAGCTTGCATGCCAAGCAAACTGCTTTTACTTAGATTGTATGTTTGTCATCATTCATGGGGGTAAGGGGTGTAGCTGATGAAAAATGTAATACTGTCCCCAGGGCTAGGATTAAGGTGAAGCAAGTAAGTCACTCAATGAGGGTGTAAAAAAAAACTTTTTTTAGGGTGTAAAATTTAAGGGGTGCCAAAAAACTCAGTAATCAAGATAAATTGTATTTTAATGATGCAATATTTTTTAAACTTTTTGAAATATATATTTTTTATTGATTTCGGAGAGGAAGGGAGAGGGAGAGAGAGATAGAAACATCAATGATGAGAGAGAATCATTGATTGGCTGCTTCCTGCACACTCCACACTGGGGATCCAGCCCACAACCTGGGCATGTGCCCTGACCAGGAATTGAACGGTGACCTCCTGGCTCCTAGGTCGATGCTCAACCACTGAACCACGCCGGGGGGGGGTGGGGGGGGAGCCTGCAATATTTTTTATTTAAAATATTTAAATTGGCCCATCCAGTTTGGCTCAGTGGATAAAGCATTGGCCTGCAAACTGAAGGGCCCCAGAGTCCATTCAGGTCAAGGGCACGTACCCATTCCCGTACAGTAGTTGCAGGCTCTTCCCCAGCCTGGGGCCCTGGTCGGGGCGTGTGCAGGAGGCAACAAATAGATGTGTCTCTCTCACATCGATGTTTCTCTCTGTCTTTCCCTCTCTCATCCACTCTCTCTAAAAATCAATGGAAAAATATCCTCAGGTGAGAATTAAAAAAAAAAAAATCAAATCTGGTGCAAACCCCCCATAATGAACAAAATATCAACATTTTAAATAAAGATAGAGTCAGTACTACTAATTTTCATTTTTGCCTCAGGCTCCAATATAGCTAGGCACAGCGCTGCTTGCCACTGCCACTGCCCAAAGAGAACGTGTGGACAGAACGGCTTTCAGACTACTTCTGTCATTTTTTTCCAAGTAAGTTTGGCTAGCCAGGATCACGGCAACTGCTAGGATGTCACCTCCACAATTTCCAGGATTAAGATGGCTGAGCATTGACCTTTCTAACCTCTTCTTTTGAAAATCTCCTCCCAATACAATCAGAACGAGAAACAGAAACACAAGTCCCATCTTCAACAAACCGGGAAATAGCTGCACCCGGAAACCCACAACGTAGGAAGACAAAAAGCAGGTGGAGGAATAGCAGCTAAGTTGGCAGAGCAGAGGAAGCCAAATTTTGTTGGAGAACACCCTTCAAGAAGCAAGACAGCCTGGCCGGTGTGGCTCAGTGGCTGAGCATCAACCTGTGACCCAGGAGGTCACGGTTCGATTCCCATCAGGGCACCTGCCCCGGTTTCGGGCTAACCCCAGTGTCCAGCATGCAGGAAGATGATTCTCTCTCGTCATTGATGTTTCTATCTCTCTCTCCCTCCCCCTTCCTCTCTGAAATCAATAAAAATATATATTAAAACAAAAAAAGAGACAAGACAACCCATCCCAGGAAGGCCTAGGAATTGAAGCCTGGAGCCTGGAAGACAGGGGGAGGAATAGGCGTTGAAAGCAATGGCGGGTGTGTGAAATCACTGAAAAGGAAGCCGTTAGCCCTGCTAGCCGTTCCCCACTCCCGTAAGTACTTTATTTGGGGAGAAACTCTCCCCAGGTAGGAAGAGGGCAGGGTGAGGACTGGAGAAAGCCTGCGTACTGAGCTGTGAAATGCTTCTGTCCCCTGTGCTATGGGCGCCAACAGCCAGGCTCATCCTTCCCAGGCAGCAGATGAGAGGCTTTTGCTCTAAAGACACGAAATTGCTGCAGAGAAAATACCTACAGGTACCGACATTGGAGGACCACACCCATACCCACACCCACACCCACACCCATGACCTGGCTGACGGGCGCCTCCATCTAACAATAAGCCCCAAAACTGACAAGACCTGCCCACTCCCACAGTTTCCCATCAGCTTTGCAGTGATTCATTTTAAAATCTGAACAAGCATTCAAGGTTCACCAGATCTTTGAGGAGATTCCAACTGTAAAGACAGAGAGCAAAATAAATAAACTAGAAGGAGAAAAAAAGAACTCAGAGGAAACAGATAATACAGACAGGAGAAGAATTTTTCAAAAAGTAAATTAATATTCTCAGTGAGATAAGATTTTTACACCCATGAAAATAAGACTAAAATTCTACCAGAAAGGGAGGAAGGAAAGAAAGGGAGAGAGGGAGAGAAATGAAACCTTTCAGCATTGCCAATGGGCCCGCAGAGATGCCCCGCCCCCAGTCGACAGACCAGGCGACATCCGGACCCCCTCTAGAAGTTTTTATTTTTTTATTTTTAAAATATATGTTTACTGATTTCAGAGAGGAAGAGAGAGGGGGAGAGAGATAGAAACATCAATGATGAGAGAGAACCATTAATCGGCTGCCTCCTGCATGCCCCCTACTGGGGCTGAAGCCTGCAACCCGGGCACGTACCCCTCACCGGAATCGAACTCGGGACCCTTCAGTCCGCAGGCTGACCCTCTATCCACTGAGCCAAACCTGCCAGGGCTCTAGAAGTTTTTAAAGAAAAATATAAAGACCACATACATAAGACTGGGTGTTAGACTAGTATTGAATTTCTTCACAACATTGGATGCTAGAAGACAATGGATCATTATCCTCAAAATTCAAAAACAATTTTAATTTAGATATATTTAGAAATGCATATTATCAAAATGTTTATCTACTTTGCACCCTTTGTAGGGATTTTATTGGAGATGCACTCCAGCAAAATAAGAGAGTAAACCAAGAAAGAGTAAGTCTTCAGATCTAGGAAACTGGGTAGTCCAAGGATGACTGCTGTGCAGTAGTTCTAGAAAGAAATCAGTACAGATCAGAGTAGGAGGACAGACACCTCCAGGAAGGAAGTCTACATGGGGAGGAATGGCAATGATAGTGTGAAAAATAAAAATCACAGAAATTTCACAGAGGGATGATGAGAAAGGAGGTTTTTTGAACCTGGTCAAAGGTTCAAAGAAAATTAAGCAGAGGGGTAAAAAGGGCGATAAGAGAGATACATATAATTATTCTACATTTTTAGGCTCAGCAGCAAACAATATTTACATGCTAGTGGTATTGAAAACTCTGGAAAATTAAGAAGGAATCCCATATTTTCCTAAATAAGAAAAGCTTTTATACATAAAGATATCCATCCTTCCCAGTAATTAATTATAAAATCAAATTTTGCAAACAATCTAAACGTCCAATAAGAGGGAAATAGTTAAATAAGTTATGACCTATCACTTGATTACTTGGAATTTAAATTAATAACATTACAGTCTTTTCCACACATTAAGGACTCATTACAGAACCTGTTTTAAGAACAGCTTGTTACCTTGAAAGGAGGAATTGAGGAAAGAATGAAAGTGGCTTGTGTGTTACTGTTGTGGGAAACTAAAACTGAATTCCTTGTAGAATTCAATAAAATAAATTTAAAAACAAGCAGCCTCAGAGCCCCACACTGTTAGTATTTAGTAGTGTCAGTATGAAGTAGGAAACAGAAGGTAAACGTTTTGGTAAACTTGTGTCTGGATGGCTTTGGGAAGAAGGACACAAGGGTCGGTAATACCATGATCTCCAACTTGTACAGCCTAGGAAGAGACGGGTGATTGGGGCAATGTTGACCTACCTCAAGAGTGACCTGATTCGTTGTGCAATAGGAAACAAGTGGGGAAAGATCTTGGAGATGGCTCACATTCCCCTCTACCTAAGACAAGGTCCTCAGCCAATCAAAGGTGCTACGTTTCTACCCCAGCAGCTCCAGGCATGAAGTCCTGGCTGCTTCTGAACAAGGTCAGTGAGGCAAGGAGCCAGGGATCCTTGGAAAACCTACTGATGACTCCAAGCCCCAGAGGCCCCAAAGTCCTCTGCCAGCACTCTGGACCTTGTGCAAGAGGCCTGATAAATGGTTTTCACAGAAGTGCCCTAAATGCCTGAGAATCTGATGAGCTTTGGCTCTATATTCCTCTCCAACCCCCAAAACCAGACAAAAGCATATGTGAGGAGTACAAGAGTCTGTATTACATTTTCTTGCCTTAAGACTACTTTGAAACAAAAATTGCTCCAACTCCCTTCAGCCAAAAAAAGAAAATTCACTTTAAGGATACAGAGAATTCTCTTGAACCCATGGGTTGTAATTGTAGCCTAAAATGCCCTCTCAATGTCTCCTTTCCTCTCTCCCTCTTTCCTCCTCTTCCTCCCTCTCTCCCTCCTTTTCTTTATCCTCCCCTTCCTTCCTCCATCTCTCTCTCTCCCTCCTCTTCCTCTCTCTCTCTCCCTTTAGACTCGCCCTTCGTTCTCTCCTTGGGTCTGCCTCATTTTTTCCCTTCTCCCACCCATTGGCAACCCTGAGAGATTGTTTCCTGCTCAGAATGCTTTTACTTAAGAAAATTGTACTCTGTCCACACTCCCTCCCCCAATTCTGCTGAATAAAATTCTCTGTGGTTTATCATCTTGACCACTTTTGGCCAACATTTTGAACTCACTGGCTCAATCGAACTTCTCTGGCACATCAACCAGTCTGGCAAAAATCCCAGCCTTGGGTCAATCCAATGGTTTATATTATCTATATGTGTGCCTGTACTGCTGTGGACACTAGGAGAAAACCACACTAGTGTGATGGGGACCACCATGAATTCCAGTTCCATGGTCTCTAACCGCCACAGTGTCCCCAACATGTGGCTCCCCTATTCTATTCACACACCCGTTCTTCATAGATCATAGATCTTCCCTACACTTCTGACATCCCCAATCCTACTGCCTCCCCCTCACTAGTACCAAATTCCCTCATTTTTAACTTTAGAAGAAAAAAAAGTAGTAAGAATGGACGATAACTAGAAATAATAAAAAAAACACACACAGTAATAGATAATAGAACTCTATTAACTCTCAAAAAAAAAAAAAAAAAGAACTTTATTAACTCTCACCTACTAACCATTCTTTGACCTTTCTCCTGTTTAATAGACAAGGCATTCCTCTCCTTACATGAGGCCAATCCCTTTACAGGGCTCCTTCAACCTCCTCAGGGATCTCACCCCATGGATTATTCTGCTTATATATTACTTGCTGAAGATTCACACCCTCAGCCTTTCAACCCCTACCAGCTAACACTCCTTTTAATTTTTAATTTAACTTTTTAAAAGTGTGCCTTAAGCACAAACTGTTTTAGACTGTGTTCTGGAGAATATTGTGGTAAACCAGACTGATGTGGTTCCTGTAAACTTTCCAGCCCAGAAGACAGCCTTTGAGTAAAGAATTACAAGTCTGATCTGTGTTACTCAGCGGGAAGTGCAGGGTGCTGTGGAAATATATCGCCAAGGAAATTATCTGGAAAGTCACTAAGGCCTTTAGAAGGAAGGTAAAATTTAAAGCTGCCACTTAAGGCATGTATAAGAATTCAATAAGAAGCAAGAGGTATAAATTCTATGCCATCCCAACCAAAATCCTATCAGAGTTTTTCATGAAACTTGACAAGCTGATTTTGAAATTGATATGGAAAAGAATAAGGTTAAGAAGAGCCAAAATAACGTGAGGGGAAATAAAATGGAGGAACTTGTCTTATCAGAACCTTTCTAGAACTGTCGTAATTAAGACAGTATGGTCTTGGTACAGAAACAAAATTAAAGCAATGAAATCCCCTCTGTGCATGTGCTCTCCTACTCATCCTCCAGGACATAACATGATTATCTCTGCCTCCAAGAAATACTGGACTACGCGCCTCCCCGCCCCTCCCCCTTAGAATCTTGACTAGGTTGGTTCCACCTTGTGGTGCTTCTTATTCCCCAATACAGAACTTAACACATCTGCTCCATTATCTACCTCCCCCACTAACTATTGGGACAGAGATAATTACTCTTTTTCAGTGTTGATCCTCAGTCTACTGGCATTCCTTTAAGGGAAGACTTAAAGTACTACCATAAAGGTTGTCTGAAGACATTAGATTCCTACCTGACCCTGGCCCATTTCTTGCTACTATGACTTCCTTGGCACTTTCCTTCATTTATTGAAGACTTTAGCACTTTTGACCATAGTCACATTCTCCTAAAGCCAGCCAACTTTTTGGGTTTTAACATCTACAAAAACATCCATACAAAATTTCTTTGCAGTTTCTTTTTTTTTTTTTTTAATATATTTTATTCATTTTTTTACAGAGAGGAAGGAAGAGGGATAGAGTTAGAAACATCGATGAGAGATAAACACTGATCAGCTGCCTCCTGCACACCCCCTACTGGGGATGTGCCCACATCCAAGGTACATGCCCTTGACCAGAATCGATCCTGGGACCCTTCAGTCCGCAGGCCAATGCTCTGTCCACTGAGCCAAACCGGTTAGGGCTCTTTGCAGTTTCTTAACATCCTCATCTTCCAACAGACTTCTTCACTTTATCTCAGCTTCTCATTCAGAAGGTCAGATGTCTACCTTCAAAAATAACGAATTCAATCTTTCACCTATGGAAATAAATGAAGATCACCCCAGTGAGAAAAAAAGAGCAGCTATTTATTCAGAGCTTGCTATAGCAAAGGAGTCAGCCACCATTGTTTGCTTTTGTCAAAGACTCAAAGACAAGCAGTAAAGCTTTATAGTTTAAGAAAAAAAAAAAAAAAAAAGCCCTAGCTGGTTTGGTTCAGTGGCACATACCCAGGTTGTGGGCTTGATCCCCACTGATCCATCTCTCTCTCTCTCTCTCTCTCTCTCTCTCTCTCTCTCTCTCTCTCTCTCTCCCCCTTCCCCTTCCTCTCTCTAAAAAAATAAAATAAAAAATATATTTTTTTAAAAACATTTTAAAATGCAACATCTGTGAAGCACAATAAAGCAAAGTGCAATAAAACAAGGTATGCCTGAACTAGATTCAGGAGAAACAAAATTGTGGAAGATTCTAACTCTACCATTTAGGCATTCATAATCTAATTAAGGGGTGACTTTAGCAGGTACAATACAATGCAAAAAAAAAAAAAAACACTATAAAGAGACATGTACAAAAGACATGGAGAAATCTTCAAGACTCAGAACTCATATGTAAACTCCCCTGAAAGCCTCCCCTGACATGATTACATTTTCTGTCCTCCTCAGTAATTACCATACTGAATAATTCTCCAGAATTTTCCTGGAACTAAGTCTGTATATTTCAAACAAGAATCTTTTGTCTTCTTCTTCTTCTTCTTCTTCTTCTTCTTCTTCTTCTTCTTCTTCTTCTTCTTCTTCTTCTTTTCTTTTTTTTGTCACCCGTCTTTCTCCTTCTCTAATATAGTACATGCTATAGTTGTGCTATAACAAGACTAACATGAAATGAGTATTACTAGGCATGCTCTTTTCCTTCTGGATCCAAAGACCTTTAAAAGGAGGTAGAAAAAAAAAAAAAAAGGAGGTATTTGTGAAACTGATATTTGAAGGTATCATCAAGAGGCCTTAAAATATTGCAGGGTGATAGAAAAGTTGCAAATGTGAATTGTGAAAATGCGGGCCGATTAGTGTGTTTAGATTCTCCTATTTTTTGAATTGCTTCTTGTCTGTGTGTGCGATGCACATAACATTAGGTACTCAGAGGACTAAAAGATTAAATAGAATACTATCTTCATGAAGTAAATATACTTAATGGATTATAGTAGACTATAGGATAAAGGCCAAAATAGAGGTTAAAAGTGCTCCTTGAGCCCAGCCAGCGTGGCTGAGTGGTTGAGCATCAACCTATGAACCATGAGGTCACAGTTCAATTCCCGGTCAGGGCACATGCCTGGGTTGCAGGCTAGATCCTCAGTGTGATTTTTGTAGGAGGCAGCCAGTCAATGATTCTCTCTCATCATTAATGTTTCTATCTCTCTCTCCTTCTCCATCCCTCTCTGAAATCAGTAAATATATATTTTTAGCCCTAGCCGGTTTGGTTCAGTGGGTAGTGTTGACCTGCTGACTGAAGGGTCCAGGGTTCAATTCTGATCAAGGGCACATACCTTGGTTGTAGGCTCCCAGTCCTGGTCGGGAGCATGTGGGAAGCAACCAATCAATGTGTCTTTCTCACATCGGTGTTTCTCTCTGTCTCTCCCTCTCCCTTCTAAAAATCAATGAAAAAAATATCCTCAGGTGAGGCTTTAAATAAATAAATAAATAAATAAATAAATAACATCTTTAAAATACATATATTTTTAAAGTGCTCCTTGAACAGATAATGGCACATTAATTCTGATTTTTAAATATATTTACTTATATAATTATTAAAGCTATAAAATCCCCTGTAAGGTTTTAATTATTTTATTATTGTAGACATAAATAAAGGCACACATATAAAGATCACCCATGTACCCCCACTCACCTTAAAAAATAAAATATTACGCCGAAACCGGTTTGGCTCAGTGGATAGAGCATCGGCCTGTGGACTGAAAGGTCCCAGGTTCGATTCCGGTCAAGGGCATGTGTACCTTGGTTGCGGGCACATCCCCAGTAGGGGGTGTGCAGGAGGCAGCTGATTGATGTTTCTCTCTCATCGATGTTTCTGACACTCTATCCCTCTCCCTTCCTCTCTGTAAAAAATCAATAAAATATATTTTAAAATAAAAGAAATAAAATATTACAATGTTAAAACTTTCTGATGCTCCTCCTTATTCTTGGTCCTTCTACTCTATCAAAGGCAGCCTCTATTCTGAAATTAATGATTATCATTCTCATGTACATCTTTGTGTTTTCACTACATGCATATATGTCTCCAAAGAATAATTGTCATTGTTTTAAGTTGTATATGGCTTATAGAAATGAAATAATTTTTTGTATTTTTCTGCAACTTGTTTTTTTTGCTATTATTTTTGGGGGGATTTGTTCATGTTGATTCATTCCACTTGCCTGTATTTTTAGAGATCCTAGCATCCCAAAACTCAGGTATAGTGATAGAAATCAGAATAGTTGCCTCTGGTAGGCTGGAGTAGACTGGACTGGATACAAGAGAATTTGAGCATGATAGAAATGTTGTATGTCTTGTTTTGGAGGGTGGTTACTAAATATATATTGTCAAAATTCATTGAACTGAATACTTAAGATCTACGAATTTGATTGTAGGCAGACTTTATCTCCATGAAATGATTAAAAATAAGCAAAAACAATAAAAAAAAAAAAAGACCTCTAGTTTCAGAGACTCTAATTCTGTAGGTCTGTGGTGGGAACCAGCATGTTATTTTTTTGTTGTTTGTTTGTTTTTACAAAGTTCTAGAGATAATTCTAAGAGGACAACTGCTGTGGAATGATATAAAATTGGGACAGGAATTAGGAAGAAAAGTCATCTATCAAAGACCTAAAAAACTATTCATGGCATTCTCTGTCCTCCCTATACATCTTCTTTTTTTTTTTTTTTCTTCTAAATGTTCTTATTGATTTTT
This sequence comes from Eptesicus fuscus, assembly GCF_027574615.1. Taxonomy (NCBI): domain Eukaryota; kingdom Metazoa; phylum Chordata; class Mammalia; order Chiroptera; family Vespertilionidae; genus Eptesicus; species Eptesicus fuscus. Next base: position 93,117,222 of record NC_072474.1, read on the forward strand.
AGAGAGAGAGGGAGAAGGGAGAGAAATAGAAACATCAATCGGCTGCCTCCTGCACATCGCCTACTGGGGATCAAGCCCACAACCTGGGCATGTGCCATGACCAGGAATCAAACCAGCGACCTCTTGGTGCATGGGTCGATGCTCAACCACTGATCTACACCAGCCAGGCCTCCCTATACTTGTTATAGTAAAGGTGAAGCTTATATTTTTACAAGAGCAGAAATAGCAGTATTTGGCCCCAAATCAAGCATCAATGGCAGTTAGGCCTGGCTGCAATAAAGCTAAGGTGTTTAGTAATGGGCATTGGTGAAGGCACAACCAGGAGTATATATCTGTCTTGCACATAAAGAGCTGCTTCACTGAATCACCTAGTCTCCCTCCCACATCTCTCATTATCTATTATCTTTGTTCTCCTCTCTTATGTTCTTTTTAAAGTCGACAAGGAAAGGATACCTCACTGCACACAACTTCATTTTTAAAATCTAATTTTCAACGAACATTTTGACAAGCTATTTCGTGCAGAGCACAAATTATTTCTAAAGATGATGCTCCTGCTTCCCATAAATTCAGGGAGCGGTGCCTCCCGATTGATGCCAATTGAGGGACTGAATTCCACCTATGTTGGATGTACTTTCTTTCCAGAGAGGCCCCCAATTTCTTGTGTGCATTTCACCACAGTGTCCTTGCTAGAAAGAAGTCTTGTGCCTCCCATCTCTCATGTTCTCACTTCATTATTGAAAACCCTCTTCAGATTTCAGCTCTCCCATAGTAGGGGAATGTGAAAATTCTTACTTTCCTCAAAAACAGCTGCCCAAAGAATAATTGATTAAATTGGAGTCTTTATATTTCTATTGTAAAAAAAAATATTTCCTCATTGTAAGAGCAATATATACTTGCATCAGTTAGGAGTCTATAAAATTGTAAGCAATATAGCATAAATTTGGCTAACTTAAGCAAAAAGAAAAAAAGAATTTCTCAAAATGTATCAGAGTTCTTCACAGAATCAAAGTAAAAATTGAAGACATGGGTATCTGAAAAGATAGCAGCAAAGACAGACCCAGGAACTGGAACTAATGACCAACCATTTCAGGGGCTGTCTTTCAATAGATACTCACTGAGCTCTGAATGCATGCCTGGTACCACCCTGGGCCCAATACAGACATGATGCTTGTCCTTCAGGGGAAGGAAAAGGGGAGAGTCAAACAAGCCTTTACTAAAGAAGAAATGCTGGAAACAGGTCTTTACGTTAGAGTGGGCAGGGGAGAAAATAGTATGGATAAATATACAAAAAATGTGGAAAAGGATAGCTGGCATATAGGGGGAGGGACAGTGGTGAGAAAGATACTGGAGGGCTTTATGTCCAATTCCAAAAACTGAAGGGGAATTCTGAGGGGTGTGGAGATTGGGGATCGGGAGAAGGGAGAGAAACTCAGTCTAGATTGTACCCAGATAGTGTTGATTGATGAGAATGCCTCCATACGAAAGCTTCAACGACACATAAGAACGCACAATTAAAATCAAGTGAAGTTGGCCTGAGACTAGTTGGGTGGTGAAATGATTCCAAACAGGTCAGAAAGATCCAGAAGTCTGATATACATCTGGTGACTAAGAAGTCAAAGAATCAAAATACCCGGGCAATAAGAACAAGAATGTTCTGGGTGAGCACCAGAGACAAGAGTTAAATGTTCACAGGTATGTTAAGATGTATGAGTGAGTCAGCTCCATTTCAGAGGTAGGGATGTTGCAGACATCTTTTACATCATGAAACATTTAGACTTAATCATAGGTAATTAGGAAGAAGGAGGAGGAAATGAAGACACTTACCATTATTTTGAGTATTCACTAGCCATTGTGTTCCTAGCACAATGCTAGAAACTTTACACACATTGTGTAATTTAATCCTTGAAACAATCTTATGAGATAGGTACCATTATTTATCTCTTTATATTATTTTTAAATATATATATTTTTATTGATTTCAGAGAGGAAGGGAGAGGGAGAAAAAGATAGGAACATCTATGATTCATTGATCGGCTGCTTCCTGCACACCCCCTACTGGGGATTGAGCCCACAATCTGGGCATGTGCCTTGACTGGAATTGAACCTTGACCTCAAAAACATCGACGTTCAACCACTGAGCCACACCAGCCAGGCTATTTGTCTCTTTTATAGATGAGGAAAACTAAAAGAAATGTTAAGTAGCTAGTAAGCTATAGAATCAGGGTTTGCTAGCTCTAAAACATGGGCTCTTTCTAACTCACCATGATGTGACTTTATCAGAAAAACAATCATTTTTTAAGTTTAGATCCCTCTAGTGACAGCATGGAAGGAATTCAGGAGAGTAAGAATATGGTTGTGGCAATGAGGTGAGCAGAGCAGTATAACTGAAGAGTGACTAATTAGGACACTAGTGGTAGTCTGGATAACAGATGTTTAGGATCTGAGCCAGGGTGGGTGCAGAAGGGATAAAAAATGGAGTGCAAATTAGAAAAAGGAAAAAAGGGAAATAGAATTATGAGGATTTAGTGACCGAAATCCTGGCCCTGGGACATGCCAGCGTGGACTAAAGGGGCCACATGTTCACCTGACAAGCTCGGGAAAGCCTGCATGGTGGTCTTGCAAACTCAAAGACAGTAACCACCAAGGATGGTCTGAAAGTAAACTTTAACTAAAAGCAGTTATGGTGGGCAGTTACGTCCTAGGCCGGTATCTTCACTGATAAGGTCAACCTTTACCTTAACTGAGCCTATCTGTCTTTTTGCATCTATAATAACATACCCTTGAAATGTCTGAGTAACTTGTAACTCTCCTTTTTCTGGAGCCCTTGGGGCACAACCTAATGTGTCTGGGGGGCCAGGACAGATACCACAAATTCCTTCATGGTTATGTTAATTGTTCCTGCACCCACCTAAGTATGTGTCTATCATTTTACTTTTTATCCAATCCCAGGGGTCCCTCCCCCCAATCCCTGCTTTTCGTTCTCCCGTCTATCTCCAATGGATTTCATGTAACCCACCTAAGTCCCTTTCCTTTGATTTCAATGTATAAATACAGATGTAACCCGCCATTCTCAGGAGCATTATCTCAATTTGTTGCGGTTCTGCTTCCTGGCATATGTCGACAGTTTGGCTCAAATAAACTCACAAAAATTCTTTGCAGGTTTCAATGGTTTTTTTTTTTTACGTTAACACCATGGAGAGGAGGCTGGCTCTGTGCTGTGTGTGTGTGTGTGTGTGTGTGTGTGTGAAGAACCAAGTCTTGGGAGTCTGGATCTGTGGTGATTTGGGCCAACTCTAGTGAGAAGCGAAAGAGTCTTCTCCTTTTGTTGCTGATCCTCCTACATATAGGGTAATACGGGAAATGCACAGGGAGGCTGTAGGAAACAGCTATCGAGATTGTGGGAGGAGGGGTAGGCAGGACACATCCTTGGGCACAGGCCCAGACAAACACTGCAGTGAGCCCCAATGTCTTTCTGCTGACCCATGGTAGTGGTTTGCGAGGTAGCTATGACAGTGGTAGCAGACCCTCAGCTTCAAGGGTGGATATTTGAGCGTTAGCCCCTGAGGTTCCTTGGTAAACTCAGTGGTCAGGGTCTCTCTATGGCTGACCCAACAACCCATAAACAGCAAATGAAACAGGCTCTCTGGTTTCTTTGAGGCCATTGTTCTCAGGCCTGAATAAACCCCCCGGGGCTACTGGATGTTTCAAGAGTAAAGAAACTCTTGGAAGAAAATAAACTGTCCTTAATCACAAATGGAGGCTCCAGTTATTTAATTGGAATACTAAAAATAAAAAATGTGACCAGTATAGTGGCACATTATACTTCAGGCAGAGGGAACAGCATGCACAATGTTCAGGGTTCAAAGGGAAGCACTGATTTGAAACTGATGACACTAACAATATCCAGCTACTTCCACAAGCAGGCTATCCCTGCTCTTGTATTGTTTGTTTATCTAATTAACTAGAAGCCTGGTGCATGCAATTTGTGCACTGGGGGGGGGGATGGGGAGGGTTGTCCCTCAGCCCAGCCTGCACCCTTTCCAATCTGGGACCCCTTGGACATCCCCCCTCACAATCCGGGACTGCTGGCTCCTAACCACTCGCCTGCCTGCCTGCCTGATTGTCCCTAACCACTTCTGCCTGCTGGCCTGATTGATGCCTAACTGCTCCTGTGCCAGCCCAGTCGCCCCCAACTGCCCTCCCCTGGCAGCCCAATCGCCCCCAACTGCCCTCCCCTGCAGACCTGGTTGCCCCAATTGTCCTCCCCTGCCAGCCTGATCTTGCCTCCAACTGCCCTCCCCTGCAGGCTTGATCTTGCCCCCAACTGCCCTCTCCTGCAGGCCTGGTCGCCCCAACTGCCCTCCCCTGTCAGCCATCTTGTGGCGGCCATCTTGTGATGACATGGGGCAGCCATCTTGTGAGGATGCGAGGGCACGAGGGCCACCTAGGCTTTTATTAGCATAGATGAGTGAAGTGTAAAGTTAGAGGAGTGATGACAGAAAAATTTACGCTTAAGAGGGGTTATCATTTGAGGTCTTGCAAGGCATGTTAAAATATCTCTTCACTGTCACTTGTTGATTCTGAAAAATTCTGAGTCATTATCTCTTTGATATTTCATTTCATTCTATTTTCTACTCCGAATCGCTTGTAAATATGATAGCTCTTTTTGCTCTATTAGTGTCTCTTAAATTTTTATATTTTTCATTTCTTTAGCTCTCTATACTATAGTCTATATGTTTTCCTTAGACCAATTTTCCAACTCCTTAACTCTCTCTTTAGCTAGTTTAATCAGCTCTTACACCTGTCCAAAATTTTTAACAATATCTACATATTTTCTTTTCTAGAAATTCTGTTTGTAATCTTTCTTTCTTTCTTTCTTTCTTTCTTTCTTTCTTTCTTTCTTTCTTTCTTTCTTTTCCTCCTCCTCCTCCTCCTCTTCTTTTTGAGCAGGATAAATGTTATTTTCAAAGTTCTGATCTTTTTTCAATAATGTCTTGATTTTGTTCTAATTTTTTTATTTTAGAGAGGAAGAGAGATAGAAACATCAATGATGACAGAGAATCATTGACCAGCTGTCTCCTGCATGCCCCCTACTAGGGATCGAGCCTGCAACCTGGGCATTTGCCCATGACTGGAATTGAACCTGGGACCCTTCAGTCCAAAGTCCAATATTCTATCCACTGAGCCAAACCAGCTAGGGTGTCCTTATTATATGTCTTTATAATTTTAATATATATTTAATTTATAAGCTTTACTGAATAGTCTAATTATTTGTGATCCTTGAGGGTCTCCTTTTGCTGATTATTCTTTCTCTCTTCATTTTTCTTAAATATATTTTTATTTGTTTCAGAGAGTCAGGGAGAGGGAGAGAGAGATAGAAATGTTAATGATTGTCTGCTTCCTGCATGCCCCTTACTGGGGTTGGAGACCACAACACAGGCATATGCCCTGACCGAGAATCAAAGTGCGATCTCCTGGTTCATGGGTCGATGCTCAACCACCAGGCAACACTGGCCAGGCTTTCTCTTTTTATTGATGGAGGCTAATCATTTCCCTCTGTGTTTTTGGAATTTTTGTGTGGTAATCTCATGTTCAGCTGGGCTTTATTTGTAGAAATCCTGTGAAGCCTGAGTTAAGAATATCTCTCTCCAGGGAAGTTTTTGTGTTTGCCAGAAACACACTAACAACAGAACACTTTTTAAAATATATACCTGGTATATATTTTTTTATTGATTTCAGAGAGGAAGAGAGAGGGAGGGAGAGATAAAAACATCAATGATGAGAGAGAATCATTGATTGGCTCTCTCTTGCACACCCCTGACTAGAGATAGAGCCCACAACCCGGGCATGTGCTCTTGACCAGAATGGAACCTGGGATCCTTCAATCCGCAGGCTGATGCTCTATCCACTGAGCCAAACCGGCTAGGGCCAGACCTCTTTTTTTTTATCAGTTTTATTGAGGTATAATTTACATACAGTAAAATTCACTAACTTAAAGAGCACAATTCAATGAGTTTTGATAAATGTAAGCAATCATGTAACCACCACCATAATTAACATATAAAATTTTCCATCACTTCAAAAAGTTCCTTTGTGCCTCCTTGCAGTCAATCTTCACTCACCCTGGTCCCAGGCACCCACTAACTTGCATTATGTCACTGTACTTTGCTTCTTCTAGAATTTTATATGAATGGAATAATATAATATATATTCCTTTGTTTCTAACAATTTTATTTAAGCATAATCTTTTTTATATTCTTCTATGTTGATAAGTATACCAGTAGCATTTATTTTATTGATATTCCACAATTAGTTGGACTATTCATCAACTGATAGACACTTAGGCTCTTTCCAGTTTTTTACTATTGTGAATAGAGCTGATATGAACATGTATACGTAAGTCTTTGTGTAAATATTTATCATTTCTCTTGGGTAAATATCTAAAAGTGAAATTTCTGGGTTGTATGATAGATACATATTTACCTTTGTATGGAATTGACCAACTTTTCCAAAGTGGCTACTTGGAAACTTGCCAAGCTTTTCCAAAATGAGCATTTTGCACTCCCACCAGCAATATGAGAGTTCAGTTGGTCAACATTCTTACTACCACTTGATATTATCAGTCTTTAATTTTAGCCATTCTAGTGTAATAGTGTGTCATTATAATTTTTTTTATTGTTTAAAGTATTATATATGTCTCCTTTTCCCCCAATTGACTCCCCTCCCCACTCTCACCCCTCACGACAAGCCCCCACCGCCCCAGTGTCTGTGTCCATTGATTATGTCAATATGCATGCATACAAAATCTTTGGTTGATCTCTAACCACCCCCCCTCCCCTGCCTTCTCTCTGAGGAGTCTGTTCAGTGTTACCTTGTCTCTGGATCTATTTTTGTTCATCAGTTTATGTTGTTCATTATATGAGTGAAATCATGTGATATTTATCTTTCTCCGACTGGCTTATTTCGCTTAGCATAATGCTCTACAGTTCCATCCATGCTGTTGCAAGTGGTAAAAGTTCCTTCTTTTTTTATAGCAGCAAAGTACTCCATTGTGTAGATGTACCACAGTTTTTTAATCCACTCATCTGCTGATGGGCACTTAGGCTGTTTCCAAATCTTAGCTATTGTAAATTGTGCTGCTATGAACATAGGGGTGCATATATCCTTTCTGATTGGTGTTTCTGGTTTCTTGGGATATATTCGTAGAAGTGGGATCACTGGGTCAAATGGGAATTCCATTTTTAACTTTTTGAGGAAACTCCATACTGTTTTCCACAGTGGCTGCACCAGTCTGTATTCCCACCAGCAGTACACAAGGGTTCCTTTTTCTCCACATCCTCACCAGCACTTGTCATTTGTTGATTTATTGATGATGTCATTGTAATTGTAATTTGCTTTTCTCTAATGACTAATGATGTTAAGCATATTTTCATGATTGTCACTTATATTTATTTTGTATCATGTCAGTTCAAACCTTTTCCCTATCTTTTTTATTATACTTCCTGTCTTTTTTAATTGAGTAATAAGAGGTTTTTTTAAAAATATAGTCTAGCCCTAGCCGGTTTGGCCAAATGGATAGAGTGTTGGCCTGCAGACTGAAGGATCCCGGGTTCGATTCTGGTCAAGTGCATATACCTTGGTTGCAGGTTTGATCCAGTCGAGGTGTGTGCGGGAGGCAACCAATTGATGTCTGTCTCACATCGAAGTTTCTCTCTCACTGTCTCTCCTCCTCCCTTCCTCCTTTCCATTCTTTAAAAAGCAATGGAAAAAAGTATCCTTGAGTGAGCATTAACAAAAAATAAAATAAAAACTAAAGAGTGTTACTTAATATATATATATAGTCTACATACAAGTTCTTTAGCAGATATACATTTTGCAAATATTTTCTCTTAGTATGTGACTTGTCTTTCATTTTCTTAGTGTTTTTCAAAAAGCAATCACTTAATTTTTATGAAGTTCAATTTCATAATTATTTTTCTTTTATGGGTTGTGCTTTTTGTGTCCTATGTAAGAAATCTTTTCTCAATCTAACTTTTTTAAAAATATATATTTTATTGATTTTTTTACAGAGAGGAAGGGAGAGGGATAGATAGTTAGAAACATCGATGAGAGAGAAACATTGATCAGTTGCCTCCTGCACACTCCCTAGTGGGTATGTGCCTGCAACCAAGGTACATGCCCTTGACTGGAATCGAACCTGGGACCCTTGAGTCCGCAGGCCAACGCTCTATCCACTGAGCCAAACTGGTTAGGGCCTAACTTTTCTTTTGGAAAAATGTAGGTTTAGATCTATGCTCCATTTCAAATTAATTTTTTATTTGGTATGAAGTAAGAATGAAGCTTTATTTTTTTGCTTATGGATACCCAACTGTTCCAACAACATTTTTTAAAAAGACTATTCTTTCTTCCATTGAATTACCATGGAACATTGACTACATATTTGTGGTTCTATTCTTGGCTCTTTAGTCTGTTCTATTGATCTGTACATCTATCCTTATGCCAATATCATAATCTCTTGATTACTAGAGCTTTATAGTAAATCTCAAAATCAAGTCAAATGAGTTCTTCCAACTTTGTTCAGCCTTTACAAGACTGTTTTGGCTATTCTGGGTCCTTTGCATTTCTATATAAGTTTTAGAACCTGCTTAGCTATTTCTACAAAAAAATTCTGCCAAAATTTTATCTGGTATTACATTGAATCTATGGATCAATTTAGGGAGAATTAATTTTAACAATATTGAGTTTCTGATGTATGAACATAATATATATATTTGCTTAGGTAGTCTTAAATTTCTCTCAAGACAGTTTTACAATTTTCAGTGTAACAGGTCTTGTACATAAGTTGTTAAATTTATCCCTAAGTATTGCATGATTTTTATTCTATTGTAAATAATATCTTTAAATTTTAATTTCCAATTGTTCATTGCTAATAAGAAATATATCTGACTTTTGCATGTTGACCTTATATCCTGAGAGCTTGCTGAAATCACGTATAGAATTAGTACTCTTTGTAGAGATTCCTTAGGATTTTCTATATAGATGATCATGTTACTCACAGGCCACTTTTTTTTTTTTTTTTACAGGCCACTTTTTATGTTAAATTCTAACTGGGAGTTCCCAGACTGATACTAATATGCTGGTGATAAACTTTCAAACTCTAAATCTAAGTGGGGTCAGATCGGGTTAGTAGTTAGAAATTTTTTTTAAATATATTTTATTGATTTTTAACAGAGAGGAAGGGAGAGGAACAGAGAGTTAGAAATATCGATGAGAGAGAAACATCGATCAACTGCCTCCTGCACACTCCCTACTGGGGATGTGCTTGCAACCAAGGTACATGCCCTTGACCAGAATTGAACCTGGGATCCTTGAGTCCGCAGGCCCAATGCATTATCCAATGAGTCAAACCGGTCAGGGCAGTAGTTAGAAATCTTTTTAAAAATTACTTGATTTTTACCTGTTAGAATGCAGGCCAAGACAGACAGGCTTTTTTGTCCTTTCCTTATACCAGGAAGCAGTTTTTCAGTCCACCTGTCTCTGAGCCTTTGGCAGTCTCAACTTTATTAACGGGATTTAATCCCAGCTCCCTACCTTATGAGTTGTCAAGGCTTTTTAAAAATTCAATTCTCGTTATCAAGATAGGAAAACCCCATCTAACCTTGACCCAAGGGTACCTGAGTGAAAGCTCACTTGCTTCCTGCTCCAATTTTACCTTCTTTTTTGGCTCCCAAGTATCAGTTATTCATTGCTGCATCACAAACAACACTAAGACTTAGTGGCTTCATGCAGCAATGATTTTTTTATGTCTCACAGGTTTGTGGGTTGAACAAGGGTTTCCTCTGCCGGTCTCACCTGGGGTCATTAATAAAGCTGCATTCAGCTGGCGGGTCCAAGATGGCCACTCTGGTAACTGGCAGTCAATGGTTGCTATTGGCTTATGCATCTTAGTTCTTGACTACATAGCCTCTTACCCTCTACTAAGCTATACCAACTTCCTTACATGGCAGTCTTAGGGCGGTGTTCCAAAGATATGAAGTAGAAACTAAGGTTTCTTCAGACCTAGTGTCAGAGTCACATAATGTCATTCTAACCACTGGGAGACAGACTTTAAATCACTGGCATTTCCTGAGTAATAAGAATGCCGTTGGATAACACTTAAGTTTATGCTGTGAGAAAAATGATTCAGGATAGGGTTGGTCTCCAGAAAGACCAACTGTGTGATTAAAGGGAGGGTTGGGGCTTTCAGCGAGTCCAATCTCCAACAAGGGAAGAAGAGCTGGACATTGAGTTTAATCACATAGTCAATGATTCAGTTAATCATGGCTGTGTATTGAAACCCTAATCAAAACTCTGGACCCCCCCAGCTCAGTCGAGCTTTCAGGTTAGTGAATACATTGATGTGCCAAAAGGATGATACAACCTGATTCTACACACACGGAGAGAGAGCATAGAAGCCCTGCATTCATCCTATGTGTCTCTTCATTCGGCTGGCCCTGACTTAAATCCTTTATAACAAAACTGTTATTATAAGTATAGTGCTTTCCATGAGTCATAGAATTCCATGAGTCATACTAATGAGTTACTGAATCTGAGGGGGATTGGTCATAGGAGCCCTCCATCTTTGAGCTTGTTGGTCAGAAGTGCAGGTGGCTGGCATCTGAAGTGAAGCAGCCTTGTTGGAGATCGTGCCCTTGAACCTCTGGATTCTGACAGTGATGCCCGATGGTTAGCATTAGAATTGAATTATATTTCAGCACACCAGTTGGTGTCAGAATACCAGGGCAGTCCAGGTTTAAAGGGTGAGGGAAGAGACTATCTTTTGAGACATGCAGCAGTAAAGTTGCACTGCAGAGTGGTGTGCATACTGGGACGGGGGAAATTTGTGGCCATTACACAGTCTATTACACCTACAATCTTTTTTTTCCTTTTTTTTTAAGATTTAGTAGTAACACAAGTGATTATACTTTATTTTACATATATTTTATTGTTTTACATTTAGTCTGTAATATTCACACTTCAAAAATTACAAAAAATATTCATGTGGCTAGGTGTATACCTAGAGTGATACTTCTTTATTTCTGTGTTATCATTTTACTGACAAATGACAACAAAAGAAAGTACACAGATGATCTATTTTCTCTTTTTAGGCTCCATCACAGCACTTTGCCATGTTTCATCATTTCTTGTAATGCTGGCTTGGTGGTGGTAAACTCCTTTACCCTTTTTTTTTGCCTGAGAAGCTCTTTTTTTGACCATCTATTTTGAATGATAGTCTTGCTGGATATAGTAATCTTGGTCTCAGATCCTTGTTTTCCATTACCTTGAGTACTTCATGCCATTCCCTTCTGGCCTATAGAGTTTCTGATGAGAAATCAGGAATCAGCCTTATGGGAACTCCTTTGTAGATAACAGTTTTCTTTTCTCTTGCTGCCTTTAAGATTCTCTCTTTGTCTTTAATTTTTGGCATTTTAATTATGATGAGTCTGGCCATGGGTCTGTTTGTGTTCTTCTTGGTTGGGGTTCTCTGTGCCTCTTGAACTTGTGTGACTTTTTCCTTTACCAGGTTAGGGAAGTTTTCTACCATTATTTCTTCAAACACCTTCTCTATTCCTTTCTCCCTCTTCTGGCACACCTACTATTCTAATATTGTTACATTTCATATTGTCCCACAGCTCTCTTAAGCTATCTTCCTGTTTGTTAACTGTTTTTTTTCTTTTTGGTTCTCTAATTGAGTGATATTTTCAACTCTGTCTGCTAATTCACTGATTCGATCCTCAGCTTCCCCTAATCTGCTGTGTATTCCTTCCAACGTGTTCTTTATTTGTGTTATGTCATTCGTTATCTCAGACTGTTCTTTTTTCATAGTTACTATATCTTTTTTTCATACTGTTGAACATTTTTAACATCATTACTCTGAACTCTGTTTCAGATAAATTTCTTATCTCTGCTTCATTTATCTCTTCTTCTGGAGAATTCAATAGTTCTTTCATTTGAGGGTTGTTTCTTTGTTTCCTCATTTTGGTTGTCTGTCTGGGTTTGTGACTATGTATTAGGTAGATCCTCTGCACCTCTCAATCTCTAGTGCAGGACAGTGTTAAAGGCTGTTTCTGACTAATTGGATCAGACATAGACTCAAAGCCTCCAGAGACCACCTCTGTGTACAGAATAATAGGATTCCAATTGAATTGCCCCCAGGCAATCGTCCTCAGGTGTGGCAAGAGTTTTTTTTCAACAGGGTGGGGCAGTTGCTTCTGCCTGGGGGCTAATTGTTACTTCTAATCTCTTAAGTGGCCTCAGGGCAAGGTGTTTTCCAATAGGGTGTGTCAACTGTCTTCCCCCCCAGGGAAGGCAGGTGTCTATGTGGGAAAGATGTCCTCTGCTGCATGAGGGAATGACTCAGCCTAGGAAACTTGGGTGTCTGCCTTCTGAGCTCTATCCCCTGAGTCCCCAGCCCTGGGTTCTGCTCTCACAGCTCCAGTCCACTTCACCCTCCCTCTGCCAGAGCACAAGGTGGGTGGGTGGCTACACAGGGAATTTTTGTGCATTGGCCCTTTAAGAAGTTGCCCAAACTTTCAGCTGCCACTCCCTGGCAGATAGCACCCCACTGCTTTTCACAGCTAGATGTTATGTGGGTATCCTCCTCAGTTTGGTGCTCTCTGCTGGGGAGCCCAGCTTCGGGATTAGATCCCAGAGTTCTCAGTGGCACCCCCCACCCACCACCCACCACACACACACACACACACACAGCTGAGATATCTCTCCAGGGCTTCAGTTGCCATCTGGGAGCCCGGCCAGTCCTTTTGCACCTCTGCCCCTCCTACCAGTCTCTATGCGGTCTCCACTTTCAGTCCTTGGGTATCAGGGTTCTCTCCTGTGAGTTTTCTGTTGATTATTCAGGAAGCCTTTCTATATTTCAGTTGTAATTCCAGCTTATTCCTGGGAGCATGTTCATCTACACCTACATTCTTTTTTTTTTTTAATATATTTTATTGATTTTTTACAGAGAGGAAGGCAGAGGAAGAGGGATTTAGAAACATCAGTGAGAGAGAAACATCGATTCAGCTGCCTCCTGCACACTCCCTACTGGGGATGTGCCTGAAACTAAGATACATGCCCTTGACCAGAATCGAGCCTGGGACCCTTCAGTCCGAAGGCAGACCCTCTATCCACTGAGCCAAACCAGTTAGGGCTACACCTACATTCTTGCTGGTTCAGCTCTTCTTTATATATGTATATCGATTTCAGAGAGGAAGGGAGGGAGAGAGAAATAGAAGCATCAATGATGAGAGAGGATCATTGATTGGCTGCCTCCTACAAGCCCCACACCAGGAGCCAGCAACCCAGGAATGTGCCTTGACCGGGAATCAAACAGTGACTTCCTGGTTCATAGGCCGGCACTCAACCACTGAGCCATGCCGGTCAGGCTCAGGTCTTCTTTTATTTATTTATTTATTATTTATTTATTTATTTATTAATTATTTTTTTTTTTTTTTAATTGATTTTAGAGAGGAAAGGAGAGGGAGAGAGAGAGAGATAGAAACATCAATGATGAGAGAGAATCATTGATTAGATGCCTCCTGCACGCCCCCTACTGGGGATCGAGCCCGAAACCCAGGCATATGCCCTTGACCGGAATTGAATCCGGGACCTTTCAGTCCGCAGGCCGACGCTCTATCCACTGAGCCAAACCAGCTAGGGCGTTTATCAGGTCTTCTTTTAAAAGAGTGTTTCTTGTAGCTTATCCAGCACTTCTAGATGTTTTATAGGGAGATTTTTCCAGTTATCAGTTCACAATACTACCAGAAAAAAATCTGTCCTTATTACTTACTGTACATACTCAAGTGTGGTAGTTAGAGGCTAAGAAGGAAAGGCTGAAAGCAAAAACCCTGCCAATAGCACAGAAAGATCCATTTGAAAGAAATCTAGAGAATAGAGAAAATGATGGGATAGGAAGCACTTGTTAAATGTGTGAAAAGAATGACTTATCTAGGAGGCTGGGATGGGGGTGTTTACTTTGAGAAAAACAAAAGTGTATAAAATAAAGAAGAAACAGAGTATAAAACATAGCAAAAACAGAAAGAACGTACAGTAAAATAGAAATCCTCCCTGGAAAGAAAATTCCTGCAAGAAAGATGTCTCTTCTCAGACAAAAATAAAAATGCTTCAAAATACTATCCTTTTTTACCTCCAGAAATAAAAATTCACTGAAAACCGATATTCTTTTTTTTTTTTTACCCCAGTGGCTTAAACAAAATTTTACTTCTTGCTCCTGCCCATCGCAGGCCCATCTTGGCTCATGGTAATCACAAGGAGCCCAGGACAGAGAGGAGACCGCCATCTCAAAAGCCGTCAGTCCCCTTGTCAGAGCTCTGGCTCACTGGCCAGACTAAGGACTGATATTCTTCATACTGTCCGGCTTGTCCAGTGTTGTACTTCAATTTAAAGTCACAGATACAGTGACTGAAATTGGAATAATCGGACAGAGGCGCATAGGGGAGTTGCAGTTGACGTTCCCTGGCAGGCCTCAGCACAGGAGTTGTTTTCACTCTGTGACTGCATCTGCTGAGTGTGCAGATCCACTAACAGGACCAGGGCTTCTCCAGTAAAGCTAGAGTTACAGATCGCTGCCATCAGGTCAGTCCCTTGGGGGAAAGAGGAAAGGGACAAGGGGAAGTGGGATTAAGAACATTTGACAGGGGATAAACAGTCCCTTAGGTAGTTACAGATTCTGGTTTACACTGAAGGGTGTGGAAGAGATCGGTGCCCCACCTCTAAGCATCAGCAAGAACACTTCCCTGCCTACACATTCTTCATCTCAAAGTCTGGTTCATGTATCAGATGCTGGTGATTTGAAACTCAGGCCAGGCTGCTGCTGTGTCTGTGTTGAATTACCTGACCCAGCTCTTCTTATCTGTAGATGCTAGAACCCAAGTGCCTTCATGAGGCCAGCAAAGGATCAAGTGGGTATTGAGCTGTTCTTTGCACTTTTATTAAAACTTCTGTGTGACACAGAGCATATTCTTGCTTCTGTAGTACAGTGAAGGGGGAGTAACAGTGAACTAAAAATCTCACATCTCTTATATAAGAACGTTCGTAGCAGCTCTATTCATAGTGACCAAAACCTGGAAATAACCCCAATGTCCATCAGCAGGTGAATGGATAAATAAATTGTGGTATACACTTACAATTTAATAATGTTCAACAACAAACACCTACAAATGCATGCAATAGGATGGATGAAATTCAAGAACATTATGCTCAGCTAAAGAAGCCTTATACAAAAGCATATATGTTGTATATTCTAAATTTAATTTATATGAACTTTTAAAACAGGAAAACTCATCTGCTGGACTTATTCACCACCTTTCCACTGCTTATGGTAAGCTAGCTACACTGGCATTCTTTTGGTTCTTTGAGGTCAATAAGTACCTTCAACCTACAGCTCTTGCTCCCCCTGAGTAGAATATTCTTCCTTGCCCTTCAGTCAAATTACTCCTCCAGTTTACATATGCTTGCTTATTTTTTTTACAAGGAAACCTTCCCTAAAACCCAGACTTAGGTTAGCTGTCAGAGCACCTTACAGGTATCTTTTATCACAATTATCCTAATAATCTACCTAATAAAAGAGTAACATGCTAATTGACTGTACCTTTGTGACGCCCACCAGCCAATCAGGAGTGAGTATGCAAATTAACCCAACAAAGCTGGCAGGTTAATTTGCATATGCAGGCCCCGAGCGGACAGGCGGGGGGGGCGGGGCGGGATGCTTGCATTGTCACCATGGTGACAACGCAGGTGTTCCACACCACCCCAGCCGCTCGGGGCCTCTGGGCAGTGTGGGAAGGCAAAAAGGCTGCTCCAGCCAGAGCGAAGGCAGTGCCAGCAGCCAGGGGAACGAAGGCCCATTCTTGCATGAATCTTTATTCGTGCATCGAGCCACTAGTAAATACATAAATATTGATATGATTCCTTGTTAGGGGCCTGCTCTGCCTTAGACTGTGAATATCTCAATGTCAGGGACTATCTATGTCTATTCACTGTTCTATTCCCAGCTCCTAGCACCATTTTTGAAAATATAGTAGGCAGATAATAAGTATTTGTGGATTAGATAGCTAAATGAATGAGTCTCTACATATTTTCATATTCTCATTTTCAAAAACCATGGTGATCTTTGATCACCTTTTCACATGACATTGGGTTTGTTATATTATTCTCTGTACAGAGAATAAGTCTTCTCTAATCTGGTTATTCAATTTTTTTTCCTATTGCTAGTTTTTAAAGTTATTTTTGGCTCTGAAACTTGTTTTAGCAGCATCACATAAATTGTTAGGATCATCATCAAATTTGGGAAATTGCCTATCAAGTTGCTTTCATGTATGAGGTACAAGATTACAAGGCATCTGAAGATCTCTTGTGCTGTGACAAACCTTAAATACTCTGCATTGTCAACATTCATTAACAGTTTTCAGTAGGAGAGTCCTAGAAGCACTAGGACAACTGGCAATAACTTAACTATTCATGAAAAATGCTTGAAAACTACGTAAATATACTCCACTAAATCCAAACTAAATGTGCCAAATTCAGCTTTCCCTCAGCCAGCTCCCCAAAATGCCTAAGGACACTCCAATGCCTCCTAAAATGAGAGAACTGATAAGGAGCGGTAGTCAGAGTGGATAGGGAAAGTAGTCTTAATCTGTTGTGGTTAAAAATTTTTTTAAATATATTTTTATTGAGCCTAGCTGGCATGGCTCAGTGGTTGAGCATTGATCTATGAACCAGGAGGTCATGGTTCAATTCCTGGTCAGGGCACTTGCCTAGGTTGCTGGCTCGATCCCAGTAGGGGACATGCTGCCTCCTGCACACCCCACAGGCTCCCAGCCTCAGTCCAAGTTTTATCCACCGCATATATGTCTGGAGATAACTAGTAAACTGGTGGGAAGAGCTAAAGAATCCTTTCAAGACGGAAAGAGCTCTGGTGAGAAAATGTATCCTGAGAGACAGGATAGACACATTCAACTCAGTAACAAAGCCATTGGTGTCCACAATAAGAGGTGATTATTTTCTAGCTAAGCCTTCAGCGGACCATGTCTCATCCTTTTGTGAGTTGAGGGATACATTATGAATAAATAGTAAAATAACTATTTCATTGAAATAACCTTGTAAGTCATTGGGACAAGGAATTTTGTTGGGAAACTTTCTAAAACTCCACAATTTCTTAGAATTTCAGAAGTCCCAGTGATATCCTCAAACTTTAAAACAGATCAGTTGACTGAATAATAAAATAGTCTCAATCCTGCCTATGTAGTTTCATATTCAAATATAATAAGCCATTTATTTATATGCATTTTATATTGTTATGCATAATTAAAGCAATGATATTTTTATTAAAACATTTTTAAGTTAGTGTGTAACATTCTCCCATTTCTCCTGAGTCTTACCTTGAGCCAATCCATTTTCAAGTTGACACAATTGGATAAATACTGGGAAAAGGGGGGAAAAAAGCAGCAGATTCTATATTTTAAAAACTTTTAACCGAAGGACTTGTATGCATGCATATAAGCATAACCAATGGACACAAAACTCTGGGGGGTGAGGGCATGTATGGGTGTGGGGTAAGGGGGGACAATGGTAAGATATGTACACATATAATACCTTAATAAAAAATTAAAAAATAATCAAACGAAAGACTTGTATGCATGCATATAAGCATAACCAATGGACGCAAAACTCTGGGGGGTGAGGGCATGTATGGGTGTGGGGTGGGGGGACAATGGTAAGATATGTACACATATAATACCTCAATAAAAAATAAATAAATAAATACGTTTTTATTGATTTTGGAGAGTAAGGGAGAGGGAAAGAGAGATAGAAACATCAATGATGAGAGAGAATCATTGATTGGCTGCCTCCTCCTGCATGCCACACTGGTAATCGAGCCTGCAACCTGGGAATCGAACCAAGACCTTCTGGTTTGTGGGTCGACACTCAACCATTGAGCCACACCAGCCAGGCTTTAATAATATTTTTAAAAATCTAACTCTACTCCATTTTTTTTTTATTGTCTAAAGTTTTACATAAGTCTCCTTTTTCCCCAATTGACCCCCCACCACCAGCCATTCCCACCCCGGGCAAGACCCCACCGCCCCAATGTCTGTATCCATTGGTTATGCTAATATGCATTCATATAAGTCCTTTGGTTGCTCTCTAAGTCCCCCACCCCCCGCCATTTGTCTCTGAATCTATTCTTGTTCATCAAATTATGTTGATCATTATATCCCACATATGAGTGATATCATGTGATGTTTATCTTTCTCTTACTGGCTTATTTCGCTTAGCATAATTCTCTCCAGTTCCATCCATGCTGTTGCAAATGGTAAAAGTTCCTTCTTTTTTATAGTAGCACTAGAGGCCCGGTGCATGAAATTCGTGCACGGGGGAGGGGAGGGTGTCCCTCAGCCCAGCCTGCACCCTCTCCAATCTGGGACCCCTAGAGGGATGTCCAACTGCCCGTTTAGGCCCAATCCGTGGACTGCTGGCTCCCAACTGCTCGCCTGCCTGCCTTCCTGATTGCCCCTAACGGCTTCTGCCTGCCAGCCTGATCACCCCCTAACCACTCCCATGCCAGCCTGATTGATGTCTAACTGCTCCCCTGCCAGCCTGTTTGCCCCCAACTTCCCTCCTCTGCCGGCCTGATCACCCCTAACTGCCCTCCCCTGCAGGGTTGATCACCTCCAACTGCCCTCCCTTGCAGGCCTGGTGCCTCCCAACTGCCCTCCCCTGCTGGCCACCTTGTGTCCACATAGGGGCAGGATCTTTGACCACATGGGGGCAGCCATATTGTGTGTTGGAGTGATGGTCAATCTGCATATTACTCTTTTATTAGATAGGATAGGATAGAGGCCTGGTGCATGGGTGGGGGCCAGCTGGTTTGCCCTGATGGGTGTCCCGGATCAGGGTGGGGGTTCCCTTGGGGCGTGGGGCAGCCTGAGCAAGGGGCCTGTGGTGGTTTGCAGGCCAGCTATGCCCCCCGGCGACCCAAGCTGAGGCCCTGGTATCTGTATTTATTTACCTTCTACAATTGAAACTTTGTAGCCTGGAGCGGAGCCAACCCTCCTGCTCACTCCGTGGCCAGCAGCCATTTCTGTTGGGGTTCATGTATCTTCTATAATTGAAACTTTGTAGCCTGGAGTGGAGGCCTGGGCCAGCCAGGCTGTGCAGAAAGCTTTGCTTCTTCCATTGCCATGGGCAACCCTAGCCTTCCGCTCTTTCCAGCTCCGTGGCTGCCACCATTTCTGTTTGGATTTATTTACCTTCTATAATTGAAACTTTGTAGCCTTGAGTGGAGGCTTAGGCCGAGAAGGGCAGGTGGAAAGCTTGGCTTCCTCCATTGCCTGGGAAACCCAAGCCTCCCTCCTGCTCTCTGTGGCTGTAGCCATCTTGGTTGGGTTTATTTGCATACTCGCTCTGATTGGCTGGTGGGCATGGGTGGTGGGCGTGGCTTGTGGGTGTAGCAGAGTGGTGGTTAATTTGCATATTACTCTTTTATTAGGTAGGATAGTACTCCATTGTGTAGATGTACCACAGTTTTTTAATCCACTCATCTGCTGATGGGCACTTGGACTGTTTCCAAATCTTAGCTATTGTAAATTGTGCTGCTATGAACATAGGGGTGCATATATCTTTTCTGATTGGTGTTTCTGGTTTCTTGGGCTATATTCCTAGAAGTGGGATTACTGGGTCAAATGGGAGTTCCATTTTAACTTTTTGAGGAAACTCCATACTGTTTTCCACAGTGGCTGCACCAGTCTCCAGTCCCACTAGCAATGCACGAGGGTTCCTTTTTCTCTGAATCCTTGCCAGCACTTGTCGTTTGTTAATGATTGCCATTCTGACAGGTGTGAGATGGTATCTCATTGTTGTTTTGATTTGTATCTCTCAGATGATTAGTGACTTTGAGCATATTTTCATATGTCTCTGGGCTTCTGTATGTCATCTTTCGAAAAGTATCTATTTAGATCCTTTGCCCATTTTTTGATTGGATCATTTATCTTCCTTTTGTTAAGTTGTATGAGTTCTCTGTAAATTTTGGAGATTAAACCCTTATCGGAAATATCATTGGCAAATATGTTCACCCATGCAGTGGGTGTTCTTGTTGTTTTGTTGGTGGTTTCTTTTGCGGTGCAGAAGCTTTTTATTCTGATGTAGTCCCATTTGTTTATTTTCTCCTTAGGCTTCATTGCCTTAGGAGTTGTGTCTGTAAAGATATTGCTACGACTTATGTCTGCTATTTTGCTGCCTATGGAGTCTTGTAGGATTTTTATGGTTTCCTGTCTTACATTTAAGTCCTTTAGCCATTTTGAGTTTGTTTTCATGTATGGTGTAAGTTGGTGATCTAGTTTCATTTTTTTTTGCACGTATCTGACCAAATTTCCCAGTACCATTTATTGAAGAGAATGTCCATTGTATGTTCTTACCTCCTTTGTCAAATACTAATTGAGCATAATGGCTTGGGTCGATTTCTGGGTTCTCTGTTCTGTTCTATTGGTCTATATGTCTGTTCTTGTGCCAGTACCGTGGCTTGGTAATATAGCTTGATATCTGCTACTCCATTGTTGACCTTAATTCCTTCTATATCTGGAATGGAATTCAGGATAATAGCCATTAACATCTAATACTATTAATTGTGGCCCTTAAAGTATCTCCTTCTCTCTTTTTTTTTTTAATATATTTTATTGATTTTTTACAGAGAGGAAGGGAGAGGGATAGAAAGCTAGAAACATCGATGAGAGAGAAACATCGACCAGCTGCCTCCTGCACGCCCCCTATCGGGGATGTGCCCGCAACCAATGTACATGCCCTTGACCAGAATCGAACCTGGGACCTTTCAGTCCACAGACTGATGCTCTATCCACAGGGCCAAACCGGTTTCGGCTCCTTCTCTTTTTATGCACGTCACTTGACAAATGATTTGGTTCATCTCTAATGAAGCACCTGCACTATGCATTGAATAGGGAAGGCAGGAGTGGTACAGTCCAATATTAAATAACCATCACTGTCAGCCAGTCAAGCATATACACAGAGTCCAGAATCTTTTTATCCAATTGAACAAATATTTATTGAGTGCCTATATAGATGCCGGGCATTTTTCCAAGCATGTGGGATACATCAGTGAACAAAATAAACAAAGATCCCTGCCTACACAGAGCTTATATTCTTTTTAAAATATATATACTTTTTATTGATTTCAGAGAGGAAGAGAGAGGGAAAGAGAGATAGAAACATCAGTGATGAGAGAGAATCATTGATAGGCTGCCTCCCACACGCCCCACACTGGGGATTGAGCCTGCAACCCTGACATGTGCCCTTGACCGGAATTGAACTTAGGGCCCTTCAGTCTGCAGGCCAACGCTCTATCCACTGAGCTGAACTGGCTAGGTCAACAGAACTTATATTCTAGCAGAATGAACACCATAGTGCCTTGCTTCAAGTGTGGTTCAAGTTAATGTCAGATCTCTTAACTCAGAATCACAGGGAATAAAAGTTTAGAAAGGGTTCCTCTACTCTTCATATCAACCTCACCAACCCTCAATGGGCAGGGGTCCTTCCATCTAGACTCACTTAGCTGCTCTAACTGGCTATCATCCCCCTCCCTCTCTCAGCCAGCAAAGAAAAAACATCCTCCCCTTTAGCCCTTCCCTTGCTTTTCTTCTCCTTCCATGACACCTGCATCCTTTCTCCAAGATACTATCTCTTCTTCTATGCCTCTGGCACATTCAGCTCTATTCTGCTTTAGATGAGATCTGGGTGTGTGAAATCCTATCAATGGAGTATAGAGTTTTCACGTTGTAAAGACTGATCTCCCTCCTGTGTCAATATTCTTTTTTTTTTATTGAATTTATTGGGGTGATGTTGGTTAATAAAATTACATAGGTTTCAGGTGTACAATTCTATAATACGTCATCTGTATATTGTATTGTGTGTTCACCACCCCAAATCAAGTTTCCTTCCATCACCATTTATGCCCCCTTTACCCTCTTCTACCGCCCCCACCCCTCATTCTAAAAATCTCTGTTTCTTCCTCTGCATTCAGTGACCCTGTCAAATGCCCTTTCTGTTTCCTGCAGTAGGTGCTATGTTCCTTGCAACCAAAGAGAACCAACTTACAGCAATAATTAAAATAATATTAGCAACAGCACTCAATGTCGTTAAGCACATACTATGTGCCAGCCATGTGCTAAACACTTTAGGTACTTTATCTCATTAGTTGTAGATTTTGTCTGTCACGTTTTTTTGTAGTTGTTGTGGTTGTTTTTTTTAATATATATGTGTGTTTTGTTGTTGTTTTTTAATATATTTTTCTTGATTTCGGAGAGGAAGGGAGAGGGAGAGATAGATAACACATGCCCTACTGGGGATTGAGCCCGCCACCCAGGCAAGTGCCCTGACAGAGAATCGAGCTGTGACCTCCTGGTTCGTAGGTCGATGCTCAGCCACTGAGCCACGCCGGCTGGGCACGTTTTTTAAAATAAATTTATTTTCCAATTTTAAATATTTTGGAATCATTTTATCTGGACAAACTTTCCCAGAAAGTTTGGAACGCACACGAAAGTCCGAAGAAATCCCTACCCCATAATCCCGTTAACAAGAGAGCAATGGTTGACTTTTTCTTCTTGCTTACGTCTAAGAAAATTTTTAATTCCCCACTATCACTCCAATTCCATTGTCTTCCATCCATACTTCTGCTTCAAATTAGTAAATTAGGAGCACAAATACTTGGAAATATAGTAATAACATACCAATAACACAAAAAACTTCAAAATGCCTGTTGAATACAGGGACAATATCTTGTCTGTGTCTTCATCCTCAACATTTAGTATAGAACCTGCCAGGTAGTAAGTGCTAAATGAATCGATGTATCAAAACCCAGTTTGACTGTTTCCACCATTTTAGAGGCAGTGGAGGCCTGCAGGGAACAGGACTTCTATAACAATAAACATGTCTGGAAGGCTGTGGTCCGAGGCCACTTTTGCTGGCTATAACCAGAACCAGAGAAAGTACATTGCTCTTCCTTTCTATCTAGGCAAAAGATGTGCTCATGTGTACAAAGCAAAGAATAACGCAGTGACTCCCAGTGGCAAACCGAACAAAACCAGAGTCATCTGGGGAAAGGTAACTCGTGCTCATGGAAACAGTGGCATGGTTTGTGCCAAATTCCAAAGCAACCTTCCTGCTAAGGTCATTGGTCTCAGAATCCTTGTAGTACTGTACCCCTAAAGGATTTAAACTTACTGAAAAGTAAATACAAGTGGATTTGTTCTCTTGTGTTTTTGTTAAAAAGAAAAACCCAATTTTACAGAGGTTCTTTTTTTTTTTTTAAGTATTTTTCTTTATTGATTTCAGAGAGGAAGGGAGAAGGAGAGAGAGATAGAAACATCAATGATGAGACAGAATCATTGATCGGCTGCCTCCTGCAGGACCCCCGCTGGGGATTGAGCCCGCAACCCAGGCATGTGCCTTGGCCGGAATCGAACCTGGGACCCTTGAGTCGGCAGGCTGACGCTCTATCCACTGAGCCAAGTCGGCTAGGGCTTTACAGAGATTCTTAACTGGCCTTTCCCCATTCTATTTTTTAAAAACCCAATACACTTGGAGACAAAACTGACTTCCATGGAAAGTTCTAGTCGCAGCACCTGTTAGGCTCAATCAATCTCTGATTCTACAACAGTTTTGCAAATTTAAAGTGGCTTTCAGATTGACAAGTCCTGAGGCACTGGGGTATGTTCAAACACCAAACATTTCCTATTATGTTCACTATCCTGTGCTTCCTAAAGACTAAAAAGAGAACTGATGTAGACTAGAAATATTTTCAATAGAGTGGAAAGAGAAGAGTTTTCTGGGTAAGTTTCAATTTGTCAAAAATTCAATTAACAGGAAACTTCTTATCCCCTGAAAATCAGGACAAATCTGTTATGATTAGAAGCTGAAACTGTTATTATTAAATTTCCTGCAGATTCGCTGCTTAATTTTCTTTAGTTTCTGAACAAGTCTATGAACAATTGAACTCTGAACAGTTTTTCTAAAATAGTATTTATCTAGGTACTCCACATCCAAGAACTATTTAGTTTCTGGAATTACTTGGAAAAATTCAGAAGACAAAAGTTGCGCAAATTCAGCACATTCCTTGGACAAGTCAGATAGTGCTGGCTACCAGTTTTGATGTGGTTACATTTCTAGTTAAACCAGAAATTCAAAGTTCAGCTACTCGTTCTTAAAATCTGACATAGTTATTATAATGCTACTTGATGGTTATAGAGATAGAAAATATTGCACTTATAACAAATTCTCAGTTAATAAAATGAACATAAAATAATTACTTGATAATTAAACCAGCTAACTCTGCCTTTAGCACACTGAATTTTGCACAACCTCATTACATATTCTCATTCCTAAAGTGCTTTTAAAATTCCAGTTTGGGACTTTTATATATCAGCTGACAAGCAAATACTTTGAGCCAAAGCTTGGTGGAGCTGTGTGCCAACCAACAGTTCAATTTTTTCAGTTTCTCCATCTTGCATATTGTTCTCTTCTTTTAACTTTACAGCAGGTTTTTATTTTTGCTTTATTTATTTCACAGTGTTTGAAACCTAAAGAAATACATTTTCTCTTCAAATTTGGATGTGTATATAAATATCATTTGTCTGGACTCAGCACACTCCATGCCGTGGTTTCTTGGCCTATGTCTGCTCTGAAATCAAGCTTTGTTGTCTACACAGGGGCCCCGAAAACATAGAAAACAGCCAGAGTTTACAGTTCCTGGAAAATGAAAAGCAAATGAATTTGGAAAGGAAACCCAGTGAGAAAAAGGGTTTGATTCACCTTTGCAGGGTCTGTACTGGGAACCCAAGCTGCTTTTGAGAGACATCTGGTTTGTCTTGGGTAGCTTGGGGACATCACCTTCACATCACCCTCACATCACCTTCGCTTCTGTAGTGGCTCATTCAAAGGCAGTTTCCACAAAAGTTGGCTAAAAGAGTCAATATCCAACTACAGGGCTTGAGGTTTCTCATAGAGGTGGACTTTTGATAGTTTTTTTTTTTTAAATATATTTTATTGATTTTTTACAGAGAGGAAGGGAGAGGGATAGAAAGTTAGAAACATGATGAGAGAGAAACATCGATCAGCTCCTCTTGCAACCCCCCACTGGGGATGTGCCCGCAACCAAGGCACATGCCCTTGACCGGAATCGAACCCGGGACCCTCAGTCCACAGGCCAACGCTCTATCACTGAGCCAAACCGGTTTCGGCAAGAGGTGGACTTTTGAAGGCCATCCTCTGAGCCAGAGGTTCCCAGTCTCAGGATCTGAGGTTTGACTTCCTTCACTACCCCCATGGCATGGCAAGATGTTCTGTCCTAAAATCCAGGAGCTGAAAATCTGACCTACACAGGGGAGCAGGGCTCTAGCATTTAGCAGAGGGGTTCAGGTATGTTCTAATGTGAATATCAGCAGTCCGGCTGGCCCAGAAATAGCGAGGTAGGCCCAAACTACACACTACACAAACCTTTATAACACTACACAAACCTTTCTCCTGTGGTGTTCTGAGCCCAAAATTTAATGCTGCAAATAGCCCAGGCCTGAGGCAAAATGCCTCCAGAGGAAATATAACAGCTTTAATTCAGACTTGGTTGGTGCTGACCTCAAATTCTTCCCTTGCTATGGTCTTAATCTGGGGCTGGAGGATAGACAAAAGGATTACTGAATCATTCATTAAGGCCGTGGCCAAAGAGCAGCTAGAGCCTATGACATGAATCCCTACAGGGCCAAAATTTCAGCTTGTTGGTTTAACAAAAGAATCTAAAAGTTAAGACACAGAAAAAGTACTGGCCAAGATTGGTCTAGAATCCTAAAACGGCTGTGGACGAAACCTACTCTGAGCAATTTCTCAGTTTCACACTCACTTCTAGGAAGATGTTGCTACTGGTTATGAGCATTTTCCTGTGTTCAGAGCATTGGGCCTTGCACCCTTCCCCCGCCTGCCAGGGAGGCAGGCAGTCACACACATTCCTGAGGTCCCCAGCCAGCCTGTTTACCCTACAGGTCCCTGTAGGGCCTATAGGGACCTGGAGAATCTGGCTTCCTGCCTTCAGTTGAGAATCCAGAATCTGAGCCCACAAGACGAATCTACATAGGAATACCCAAGATGACGGACACCAAGCTGAGTGAGACTCTCCCGAGACTCGGGAGAGATGGAGCCCCAACATATGAGCTGAGGCATTCAAAGAAGGGTATGTGGAATGAGGAGGGAAATACTGCCAGGGATTCATCTTCCCTTCAAGTATGCTAGAAACAGGAGTAACGCTAGAATGTAGGGGGAAGGCAGGCAGACACGAGAAAATGGAAATCCATTTCATTCTGTAGACCGTTTTCCCTTTTAAGCTGGTTTGGCTTGAGAGAAAAAGTCTGTGCCGGAGAGCCGACTTTTGCTCTTCCTTGACTAATTACAGTAGCAGCTATAATCTGTGCAGTTCAGCTCCAAAAAAAAAAAAAAAAATTGGCTTCTGGAAAGTAGCTTCCAGGGCAAGGAGAATAAGTAGGAGGAGGTAGACCTAAGGGTTCTAGATAATGGGGAACACCAAGGGCTCCTGAAAGCGGAAGTCGTTAACACCTGCTCCTTGGAAGGGCCATTTTGTACCCAATGATCTAAGTAACCAGGCTGGCCAGCTGAGGTGGGACTCATGTGGTTCTCTCAGCAGGTGCAGCCAACACCAAGGCCAGGGAGTCACTGGGGATACCGTAGAAATGTGGGCAAGCTGCTAGGACAAGAGGCCCTGTTAGTACTGGAAGATGAATTGGGGATGGGATGCCCAGAGGGGCTGGCAATAAGGAAAAGCTGGCACTGTTCAAAACAGTATTTGAATCCTTTAACTAAGAAAAGGGATCCTTATCCCCTTAATCCACACCTAAAATTGCATATTGTTCTTATTTCATAAGAATATGAGTCGAAACCGGTTTGGCTCAGTGGATAGAGCGTCGGCCTGCAGACTGGAGGGTCCCAGGTTCGATTCCAGTCAAGGGCATGTACCGTGGTTGTGGGCACATCCCCGGTAGGGGGTGTGCAAGAGGCAGGTGATCGATGTTTCTCTCTTATCGATGTTTCTGGCTCTCTATTTCCTCTCCCTTCCTCTCTGTGAAAAATCAATAAAATATATTTTTAAAAAAAGAATATAAAGTGAAAAAATGAAAATGCAGATTCTGGAGATAAATTGAGATTCACAAACTTAATACAATTGAGAAAAATGTAGAAATAAGGTAAGTTGTTGGTCACAGCTTTATAAATGTGCCATAGGTCTCTCTCAAAAGCAAAAATGTAGGTTTTTTTCTTTCTGATCCGCCATCTGTGGTGGAGTCGCTGCCAAGATGTAGATTTTCGTGAAAACCCTCACGGGGAAGACCACTCTCAAGGTTGATCCTTCGGATACGATAGAAAATGTAAAGGCCAAGATCCAGGATAAGGAAGGAATTCCTCCTGATCAGCAAAGACGGATCTTTGCTGGGAAGCAATTGGAAGATGGATGTGCTTGGCCTGACTACAACATTCAAACGGCGGAGTCCACTCTTCATCTTGTGTTGAGACTTCGTGGTGGTGCTAAGAAAAGGAAGAAGTCTTACACCACTCCCAAGAAGAATAAGCATAAGAGAAAGGTTAAGCTGGCTGTCCTGAAATACCACAAAGGGGATGAGAATGGCAAAATCAGTTGTCTTCGTCGGGAGTGCCCTTCAGATGAATGTGGTGCTGGAGTTTTTATGGCCAGCCACGTTGACAGACATTATTGTGGCAAGTGTTGTCTGACCTATTGCTTCAACAAACCAGAAGGCAAGTAATTGTATTTGGGCTAATAAAAGACACAAATTAACATTTGATTGTTGAATTTTATTCCAGTGAATTTTTTTAAGCATCAAAAGTTGATGAGTCAAATTAATAAACTATACTTTGGCAGAATAATTCCATTATATTTAATATCAGCTGTCTAGATAATAAACCAGTTTGTGTTTCTGTCAAAAAAAAAAAAAAAGCAAAACTTGAGCTTCAAAAATGAGAATGGTGAAATTTGTCTCTCAGAAGGCAAAATGTCTTGCTTTCTTATTGCTACTAACCAACCCATTTTAAGACAAATGGCAAGTATGGCTGGTGTATTTGTTTCCCAGAGGTGTTGTCACAAAGTACCACACACACAGTGGCTTAAAAGAACAGAAATTCATTCTCTTACTGTTCTGGAGGCCAAAAGTCCGAAATCAAGGCATCAGTGGGGCCCTCTTCCCTCTGAAGGCTAAAGGAAAGATCCCTTTCTTGCTTCTGGAGCTTGCTGGTAGTCCTGGGTGTTCTTTGGTTGCAGCTCCATCACTCCAAGCTCTGACTCGGTTTTTACCTGGCCTTCTTCCCTGCATGTCTTCTTATAAGGACACCAGTCATTGATTTAGGGCCCACCCTCAGTATGACTCCATCTTAACTAATTACATCTGCAAAGACCCAAATAAGGTCACATCTGGAGGCTCCAGGTGGACATGAATTTGGAGGGCACTATTCATTCCAGTAAAGCTGGGTTCATGGGTCCTGGGTGAGATTTCATGAAGTCCAATTGTTAACTCTAAATCAGGTCACTTGGGGGTTAACCATTAGAAATTTGCTCAGATTAGCTCAAGTAAAAGGGATTTTTAGTGTAAGGACATAATTACGTGGAGTCCAAGGAAAACTGAACATTCAAGACAAAAATTAGGGCAACTCAAGTTTCCTCAGCCTATACATATGTAGAGAGTTAAAGGCCTTTACCATTTTGCACTGTTATAATTCAGCTAAAAGTTCCATCTGTTGCTGAGTCTTAGTTTCCAGACAGCCTCTCTCATGATATTTTGTTTGGCTCAGCTCAGCATGTGAATGGCATTTTCCTGGTTCAGGTATCACTGCAGGCTCAGTCAGCTCTGTGCGTGTGTGTGTGTGTGTGTGTGTGTGTGTGTGTGTGAGGGAGGTGTGTGTGTGGGGAGAGAGAGAGAGAGAGAGAGAGAGAGAGAGAGAGAGAGAGAGAGAGAGAGAGAGAATACAGAACAGTTGAATATAGAACAACTCTCTTAAAAGAGTTTGCAGGCCCTGGCCAGGAACAACCAATGAAAAAATAAATAAGTGGAACAACAAATCAACCTCTCTCTCTCATATCAGTAAATAATTTTTTTGTTGTTAATCCTCACCAGAGGAGATTTTTCCATTGCTTTTTAGAGAGAGGGGAAGGTAGACAGAGAGAGAGAAACATCAGTGTGTTGGTTGCCACCCGCATGGGTCAGGACCAGGGCCAGGGATCCAGCCTACAACCAAGGTATGTGCCCTTGACTGGAATCTGACCCAGAATCCTTCAGTCCACAGGCTGATGCTCTATCTACTAAATCAAACCAGGTAGGGCCAGTAAATAAAATTTTTTATAAAAAGAGTTTGTAGAGGGGAGACAATGATTATCCTCTCTAATACATTTTGATAAATGAATCTCTATTTTGTTTAATGTGATATTTGTCATAAGTTTTACTTTCTTAATTAATCATATAAAATAGGTTGACATCCCAAGCTTTATAATAAAAATACACTATAATGTGATTATTCAAAGTTTAGTTACCCTGAACATTCTTTCAGTCCTATGACTATTTATTGTCCTAATACTGGCAACTTGAGAAAGGGATGCAAAGTGGCATCCATATAAAATATAACTCCAAATAATTTCTCACTTTGCTAACACAATTAGAAAAAAATATATCAGGAGATTTTGGAGGATATTACTTAAAAATATTAAAATCTAATTTTTTTGAAAATTTTTGAGTTTGTCTTATTATTGTTTTTTCTCTTCTGTACCTCAGGTGCCCTTAGTTGGATTAATTATAATCCTTAGGTTATAATGAACATATAAGAAGTCACTACTCTGCCCCAAAATAAAGCTTTAATAAGAATATATCAGTCCAGCTGGCATGGCTCAGTGGTTTGAATCCCGGTGAGGGCTCGATCCCCAGTAGGGGGCATCAGGAGGCAGCCAATCAATGATTCTCTCTCATCATTGATGTTTCTATCTCTCCCTCTTCCTTCCTCTCTGAAATAAATAAAAATATATTTTAAAAATATATAACTATCTACCCATGGCCCTGGCAGGGTAGTTTAGCTGGTTAGAGCATCATCCTGATACACCAAGGTTATAGGTTCAACCCCTGGTCAGGGCACATACAAGAATCAACTAATGGATGCATAAATAGGTGGAACAACAAATCAATGTTTCCATCTTTCTCTTTCTCTCTCTCCCTTCTCTCTCTAAAGTCAATAATAAAAAAAGGATTATATTTACCCATGTATTCAGTTTCTCATCTTGTCCCCCTGTGTTTCCTGTTCCCCCTTGTACTTCAGGGTTAACCACAACCCTGAGCCTTGCTTTTGTTTTTCTTGTTTTTTTCTGAGCCTTGCTTTTGGATTTTACTTTAAGCAGGTTATCATATTATGTCACTAAGATTTACCCATGTTGCTTGTACCTGTAGTTTCTTTCATATTTGAAAATATTTAGTTTGCTGTCCTTGCTTGTTAAATAATACTTAATTTTGATTGAATAACTCTAAGAAAGTTAATATAACTAATAAAGTATTTCATACTTCACACTTTAAAGTGAAGAAAGATGGCTCCATTGGTTGGAGCATCATCTCATGCACCAAAAGGTGGTAAGTTCAATTCCCAATCAGGAACCCAGGTTTCGGGTTCGATTCCCAGTTGGGGCACATGTATTGATGTTTCTCTCATTCACATCAATGTTTCTCTCTCCCTCCCTCCCTTCCTCTAAGATTAATTTTTTGAAAATTAATTTAAAAATAAATAAAGCCCTAGCCAGCTTGGCTCAGTGGATAGAGCGTCTGCCTGCGGACTGAAGTGTCTCGTGTTCGATTCCAGTCAAGGGCACATGCCTGGGTTGCGGGCTCAGTTCCCAGTGGGGGGTGTGCAGGGGGCAGACGATCAATTATTCTCTCTCATCATTGATGTTTCTCTCTCTCTCTCCCTCTCCCTTCCTCTCTGAAATCAATAAAAATATATATTTTAAATAAATAAATAAATTGAAGAGATATGCATGGAGACCAGGATATTAGACAGAATTCAAATAAAATCTTTAAATTACTATGACAAACAAGTTAATCATTAACATCTTGGTCATACTAAACCAAAATGATTCAGACTTCTTCTTTTTTTTCTTTAGCAGTCATGTCATTTCCTTCAATACAGATAGATATGTTATTATCATATGCCTAAATATATTTAAGTTTTAACAAATGTAAGCCAAGATGTCAGTGATATCTGGAACAACATTAAAATTAAAGTATAATTTTTTTAGTTTCATAGTGAATATGACATATTGTTAAAATTTCTCTGTGACCAGAGTTACATGGATGATTCATATTTATAGTTTGTAAAATTACTCAGGATAGATTTAGCAAGTTACATTTCAAATTAAAAATCAAGTAAGTAATTTCAGAAAAAATAGAATAAACACATTTTTAAAAATTGCTTTAAATATCTTAAATACTTTTGCTATTTTACCTGTTTGGTTATATTTTTACCTTAGTTCGCTTTCACTATAAATAACTTTAGTCTCCTAGTACCCCAATTCAGCTTTTTAACCTTATCACTGTGCTCAGTATCTATAGCATTCAGTATGAACACAATTTATCTTTTACCTTCATCTTCTCTCAGTCACTACTACAAACTCTATACTCTAGAACTGCACTGTTCAATGCAGTAGCCACTAGCCACATATGGCTGTTTAGATTTTAAAACTTGAATTAAGTTAAATTAAAACTTCAGTAGCCACTTTTCAAGTATTACAGAGTCACATGTGGCTAGTGGCTATTGTACTGGACAATGCAGGAATGGAACATTCCCATTGTTCCAGAAATTTCTATTGGACAGAACTGCCCTAGAGTTTGGATCTAGAATTTCTATATAGTTAGAATTTGTGGTTAGCAGTATGGTTGAAATATGGGTTTAGGGATTTATTTAGAAACTGCATTAGATGTCATTCTGTACATAAATTGTATGCTTGGATGTGTGAATATGGGAGGGGGGCTGATAGTAATTATGTGGGGGTAGAATAAGGCTCACAAAGCCATTCCTTTATTCAATCATTGTTCTAACCACACCAAACTCCACACTGCCCCCCACCCCTTAAAAATATTGCACTTAATTTCCTCCAGGCCTTGTTCACCTTGTGGTTATCTCTATTAGCTATTGCCCTTCCCACAACAACTACTCACCAAAATAACTCACCATTCAAGGCCCAGCCTCAAATGATCCTTCCTTTGGGAAGCTACCATAGCACTTTTTTTCTAGGCTCACAGATAATGTAGTTCAAAACTCTATTATCTATATATATAAAAGCCTAAGCAACCATTACGACCAAAGGACCGGTCAACCGGTCACCATGATGCACACTGACCACCAGGGGCCAGACGCTCAAAGCAGGAGCTGCCCCCTGGTGGTCAGTGTGCTCCCACAGCCAACTTCCTGTGGTCCCTCCCCGCAGCAGGCCGGCCCGATCGGTCCCAATCAAGACTGGGCAAGATGGCCTTGATTGGCTCCAATCACGGGCCAGGCCAAGGGACCCCACCTGTGCACGAATTCGTGCACTGGGCCTCTAGTAGAATATATTACAGCCTTGCCTTATTGTATGTCTGATTCCTCCAGTAGATCCCAATCCTGTCAAGAGCAGGGACTTTGTCTTTGTTTTTTAAATATATCCCCAGTGCTTAGTACAATGCCTTACCCTTTGCAGGAGCTCAGGAACTGTTTGTTAAATTAACTTTTAAATAGCTTGGATGTCTAAAAGATATCCTAGCACTAAATCTGCTGCAAGCATAGTCCTCCTCCTCTCAGTGGTTACTTTATCTTAGTCACTCAGGTCTAAACTTTCTAGGCACTTTACAAATGTTAACTTATTTATTCCTCATAATGGCCCTCTGAAATAAAAACTTTTACAGATGAGGAAAATAAGGCACAGAAAGATGAAGAAATTTGTGCAAGGCTGTCTAGCTCATAGAACCTAAATCATATCCTGTCTCTTCTCTGTTTGAAACACTCCAATAATTCCTCTATTTCAGTCACAGTCCAAGCCAAAGGCTTAAAAGGCTATATGTGATCTGCATCCCCCCTGCTCTATTTTCCTCCATAGCAATTTATTTATTTACTTTATCTCTCCCCAAACAAATTAAGCTCCATCAAAGCAGGCAGGGATTTTTGATCCCTTCCCCACTGCAGATATTTTTTTCTCAGTGCCCAAAACAATGCCTTGAATACTAGGCCCTCTTAAAATAACTGTTGCACAAATTATTCTATTTCATTTACTGTAAGTGAAAACAAATGTTTAAAAAAAGAAGTAAAAACAGGAATCTCAAAATTCCTGAATTTTAGAATGATACAAATTTATGTGTTGTAAATTGTTGGGGATTACTATCTTCTGAGTTCATAAAGTCAAACAATATTAACAAAACAACAAGTCGTATAAAGTTAAAATTTGTGTGCCTGGCTGGTGTGACTCAGTGGTTGAGCATGGGCCCATGAATCAGGAGGTCACCATTTGATTCCTGGTCAGAGCACCTGCCCAGGTTGCCGGATGGATCCCCAGTAGGGGGTGTGCAGGAGACAGATGATGGGTGTTTCTCTCTCATCAATATTTCTATCTCTCTATCCCTCCCTCTTCCTCTCTCCAAAATCAATAAAAATATATTTTAAACAATAATAATAAAATTTGTGTACATATACAAACTCCATTTAGTGTGTAAATTACTTACTGCAGGAATAAAAATGAAAAGCATCACTCTATTTTAAAATATATATTTTTATTGATTTCAGAGAATGAGGGAGAGGGAGAAATAGAAACATCAATGATAAGAGAGAGAATCACTAATCGGCTGTCTCCTGCATGCCCCCTATGGGAATCAAGCCCACAACCCGGGCATATGCCCTTGACCAGAATCAAACCCAGGACCCTTCAGTCCGCAGGCCAAATCTATCCACTGAGCCAAACCAGCTAGGGCAAAGCATCACTCTTTATTAGCACCCTGCTGGTTAACCAAGTGAGCTTAACCGACCACCCAACAAAAACATCACTCTAGTTATTTAAATTACATTAAAAAAAAAAAAACAGTGAAAGGGACAGGCTAAAAAGAGTGGGTTTTGGGCAATTTAATAGTTTGGATAAAAACAATCTTGAATGGATTCTGCCTGCTACTCTATCTAGATGCCCAAGAACAAAGCACAGACTTTTAGGCAGAATTCTAGCAAATCAGCAACTGTATCAAGATCACTGGAATCTCCCTTGTGTAACACCGGAAAAAACAATTCAGTGAGTGCAGTACCTTTAACATTTAAGATCAAGTAAAGGATGTGGGAAAGCCCAATGGATATCCATCAAGAATAATTTAAATAAATAATCGCATATCATTTTAAACTATGGCCGATGTCAGTTTCAAGAGCTGAAAGCTATTTCATCTTACTGTGGTTTTTCAAGACCATCTTTTGAAATTAATGTGCTTCTCGGGTTCATTTGCTCAGCTTTTTTTACATGGAATTGCTCAAAGCCACTGCATTGGGTTTTCCTCTGGATGGAAGAAAAGGTTATTCTTTGGCATATTTATAACATTTTTAAAAAAATGAATTTTTCAAAAAAAAAATGAATTTTTCCACATTCACGAGACCCATCTAGCTAAACTTGTAAACCTTGCACATGTCTGGGTTCTCCGGTTTGGGAGTGGAGCCCAGGAACCTACGTTTCAGACCATTCTTTTGAGAACCACTCGACTCTGGTATTTTTATATTTTACAGCTTTCAAAATATTAATTTTAGAAATCTAAAGAGGTGAGGGCTAAACTCCGGTGGTTGTCAGCAGGTCCAAGAATGAGCAGCCCGCGTTGTACCGAGTTGCAAAACTTTTCCTCCGTTTGCAGACCTTCTGTCCCTCGGGGGGGAAAAGCAGTTCATTTTCACCGAGTAATTCACCGTTTTCAACCAGTTCCGTCCACGTCCCTTAGGACGAACCCCCGAAAGTCATGAACTCTTTTCCGCGGCCCCAGTTACAGCCCTGCCCGTCCTGCACGCCCTCACACGCGGCCGCGGGGACCCGGCGCTTCCCGCCACCGGGCTCCTCCGCTCGCCCTCTGGGCCGCGCCTTCCCCGAGGCGCTCGGCGCGGCAGGTCTTGGCGCCAACCGGGTGGCGGCGCTGTCCGCCCCACGCGTGGCGCCCGGGCCCGAGGGAGGCGGGGGCTCGGCGGGCGGAGGAAGGGGCGGGAGCGAGCGCGCGCCCTGCTCTCGCGTGCTCTCGCTCCGCTCGCGCGACCGGCCGGCGTGTGTGTGTGCGCGGCGTCGGCTCCGGGGGGCTCGGACGGCCGGGCGCGCGCCGCTGCGAGGGGCGTCCGGGACCCGGTCCGGGTCGGCGGGCCCGCCCGGCACGAGGGGCGGGCGGGCGGGCGGGCGCGCCGCGGGGGGTTCCGGGCCGACACACGCGCACACGGTCCCGGAGGAGCCTTCTCCGAGGCTGCTCTTCCCCGGCCGGACGGAGAGCGGCAGTGTCTCCCCGCCCAGCGCACACTCGCCCCGCGTCTCCCCCCGCGGCGGCGGCTCCTCCTCGGCACCGCCAGCCCCAGCGCCGCTCCGGGGCGGGAGGCGGCGGCGGCGGCGGGACCCACGGAGCCGCTTTGTGTGCAGCCCGGCGAGGGGCGGCGGCGCAACCACCTGACAGAGGCCCGGGCGCTCGATGCACCTTCCGCCCGCATGAGGAGGAGGAGGTAAAGGCGGCGGCGCGGCTCCCGCCCTAGGCTGGTGGAGGGAGGGGACGGAAGGGGAGATCGGAGGGGGGGGGGGGGGCGCGGGACCGAGGCCCGGCGGGGCCGCCCGGAGGTGCCGGTGAGGCCTTGGCGGCGCGGGACGGCGCTCAGGGGCCGGGGGCGACCGAAGCCGCTGGGGTCCCTTCGCCTAAGTTGAAGGAACAAAATGCGAAGTGCGGGGCCGCGTCAGCCTCTTCCCTGCGTGGGGCTCGGGGTGGAGGGCGGCTTGTTTCCCCCGCCCGCGGGGGTGGGGAGCGGGGCCGGGGAGAGGCAGCAGCGCGGCGGGGGCGCCGGGGGTCCGGAAGCGCGGCCCGGCGAGGGCGATCGTCCCCGGGAGCCGCCGCTGCGTGCGGGTCCGGTCGGGTCCCTAGTTTTGCGGCCTAAGCCGAGCCCTATAGGCCTCGCGTCTCCTTCCCCGAAGGCGACCGGCTGTGCGGGGACTCCGCGTTCCTCTCCGGTGGAGCCGGGGCCTCGGGGGGCCTCGCCGGACTCCCGAGGCCGCCAAACTTCGGACCTCGGTGCTTGGAGATGGGTTTCATTGTGAAAGAAGGAACGGGAAACTCCGGGCGCTGCTCGGCGCTCCCCCGGCCGCAGCGGCGGCTGCCGGGGGAGCCCCGTGGGCCCGGGGCTAGGGGGCCCGCGTGGGTGGGTGGGGGTGGGTGGGGGTGGCGGGGCGGTCGCCACGCTCCCAGCCCCGGGGAAGGAGCGGGTGGCGGGGCTGCCGCCGCGTCCCCGGCCTCCCGGGAGAGAGAGGGCCCTTTGCAGATTAGAGATTTTTGAAATGAAAAAAGAGGTTACAAAGTCGCCCCTTTCCCGCTGAACTTTTGTTTTCTGACCGATAGAGGCCGGTAGAGGACTGTGAGAGAAAAGTTGTCCCCCAGGATGGACTTCGCGGCGCAGCCCAAGCCTGCCACTGCCCTCTGCGGCGTGGGGAGTGCCGACGGGAAGATTGCTTACCCTCCGGGGGTCAAGGAGATCACCGACAAGATCACCACGGACGAAATGATCAAGCGCCTGAAGGTAAGCGTCTGGGCGGCGTGTCCACCTTCCTAGGAGCGAGGTGGGAAGTGCCCTCGCCGCGGTGACCCCGCTGCTAGGCCTGCCTTAGTTTCACCTACCAGGGGCTGTTCCCGATAGTTGATCGCCTCCTTAACCCCCTCTCCAAGGTATTGTTCCCTCTTGGCTTATCTTTGTTCTTCTGTTTTTGTTTTTTATTTTTGGCTTATCTTTGAATAATAAGTTGGGGGGAAGGGGGGAGACCTAACCATTATGGGAAATTAAGAGGAGTGTTATGGGTGTTTTTTTTTAACCTTACTGTTTTTTTTAAGCATAAGAATTCAACTTTTAAAATTTTATCACCTCTAGAAATATTTATGAGAATACTGTTCAAAGTAGCTTGCAACCTTAAATGTAGGTAATAATTAGTCTAAGAAGTCCCATTTTCATCAACTTCTGAAGAGATTTAATTTAGGTACGAAAGGTATTTTTTTTTAAATTGTCACAATTTTCTAATTTCAATGTACAAACTTAAGTGTGTATATAGTATGGTTAAACTTTGACAGAAGGTACTGACTTCAAAATTCAGGCTTGAAGTAAGGTGATGTTTTAGGTCCATATGTTCCAAGGGGTTGTAAGAAAAAGTGTTATGGCTCCTTTTATAAAGAATCATTTTTATTTAGTTTAGCAAGGGGAAGGGAAGACCTTTTTTCCTCCCGAGGGCCATTTGGATATTTATAACATCATTCGTGGGCCATACAAAATTATCAACTTAAAGATTAGCCTGCGATATTTGCTCAGACGTTTAATTAACTCACCGCCAATGCCTTGGCAGGGCCAGACCAAATGACTTCTCTGGCCGGATGTTCTCCACCCCTGGTTTAAAGCTTGGTGGTCTTAAGGTCCAGGGTGTAAGCTTCAGCTTTGTGTCGGTCAGTTTGTTGCTGTGTTGCATGGCTAGATTGTGGCCACAGCCTTACAAAATAAGTTCCATTCTTGTTAAGGGATCCGCTTGATGCAGTAGTTCTCAACCAGGGCATCTTTGACCCCGGGAGGACATTTGCCCATACTAAAAACATTTTGGTTGTCAAAATTGGGGCTAGATTGAAGCAGGGAATCCAGCTAGGAAACTGTTAATAGTAGTCTAGGTGAAAGGTATTGAAATCTTAAGTAGGGCTATGATAGTGGGAATAAAGAAGTAGGAAATGATCCAAGAGACAGTTCAGAGTTAGAATCAGACTTGGTGGGAGGCGAGGGAAGAAACACTATTGATAGTGTTTCTACCTTGAGCAGCTTGGTGAAATTATTTTTAGGGAATGATCTTGCCCCTTTGCTCTTAGAGCTTAGTATAGTGCCTAGTAAATGTTTACAATGTTGTGAGTGTTTAATGAATACTTTAAGTATTCTTTTAGTTCCTGTTTAAAATCTAACAATTTGTTACCTCTTTGGAAGGAATGGGAATGGGACACAATACCTTCCATTAAAACAACTCTGCCCTGACCAGGTAGCTCAGTTGGTTAGAGCATGGTCCTGAGATGCCAAAATTATGGGTTTGATCCCCAATCAGGGCACATATAAGAATCAACTAGTGAATCTGTATAATAAAAGCCTAAGCAAACGTTATGGCAGAACAACCAGAACGACCAGTCGCTATGATGCACACTGACCTCCAGGGGCAGACGCTCAATGCAGGAGCTGCCTCCTGGTGGTCAGTGCGCTCCCACAGAGGGAGCACTGCTCAGCCAGAAGCCGGGCTCACAGCTGGCAAGTGCAGTGGAGGTGGCGGGAGCCTCTCCTGCTTCTGCAGCAGCGCTAAGGAACAGTGAGCCAAGCGGTAAGGAGCAGCAAGCAGGTGGGCAGTAAGGAGTGAGGGCTCCCGGACTGTGAGAGGGATGTCCCCCTGCTGGCTTAGGCCCGCACCACACCGGGCCTAAGCCGGCAGGCGGACATCCCATCCCCTGAGGGGTCCTGGACTGTGAGAGGGCACAGGTTGGGCTGAGGGATTCCCCCCCCTGCACAAATTTCGTGCACTGGGCCTCTAGTGAATAAATAAGTAAAATAACAAATCTCTCTCTCTCCCTCCCTTCATCCCTCTCTAAAAGTCAATAAATAAAAATTAAAAATATAAGTAAATAATTATACTAGAGATTATATATGAAGGTCTTATTTGATGTTTCTTTCTTTTTGCAAAACAAGTTATTTTGATTAAAAAAATGCAGTGGTTAGCGATTGGAAGTTATTTCCCCAATAAAATACTACATACCATAAAAGTAATGGACCATTATCCTACAAATGAAAGCGAAGGTCTTATTAATTACCAAAACCACACATTATTGGGTTCCAACTTCATTTTAATTGATATTTCTTAAGGTTATATTGAATGTTTTCAGATGCTGAAAAATTATGAAATATAAAACTTAAGTAAAAAATGTATGGACTTTTATTGTACACATATTAAGAATATTAAAACTTGAAGTCTAGTGATGAATAATCTGGTTTAAAAGTTGTAACTATGTATTTTCCACTTGAAAATAGATTAAATATC
Source organism: Eptesicus fuscus (assembly GCF_027574615.1). Classification (NCBI taxonomy): domain Eukaryota; kingdom Metazoa; phylum Chordata; class Mammalia; order Chiroptera; family Vespertilionidae; genus Eptesicus; species Eptesicus fuscus. Next base: position 93,156,643 of record NC_072474.1, read on the forward strand.
AGAAATACTGTTAACCACAAATGGACATAGAACCAAGTTTGGAATGAGCATTGGGTTAGAATATCCATTATGAGTTATTTTGGAAGTTGAAATTGACATATTTATTAACTAATTTGAATGTCCTATGCTAAAATTTTGCTTTTCTCAAGAATTCTTGCCCTGGCTGGTATGGCTCAGTGTAAGAGTGTTAGCCTGCACACCAAAGGGTTACGGATTCGATTCCCAGTTGAGAGCACATACATGGATTGAGAGTTCACTTTCCATGGGGAGGCAACCAATCGATATTTCTCTTTCGCATTGATGTTTCTCTCTCTTCCTCTCTCTGAAAAAGCAATGGTAAAAATACCCTCAAGTGAAGATTAACAAAACAAAACAAAAGAATTCTGAAAATTTTGTTTTCCTCCCACTTTTCTAAGTGTATTTTGACTTAGTACTATTTTGAGTTTTTAGGGATCCTTGTTTTGTTAAAGTATTACTGTCTCATTTGAAGTGTGAATTTTTGAACAGTATTTAAATGTATTTTTGATAATTTGTGTTTATTAGACCCTTAGTTATGAGCAAATGTTATAAATTCAGTAATTATTACATAGCAACAATGTCCAAATGCTAAATAAATACAAAGAGGGCTTAAAAACAAGTAAAATCATGGTGAATGCAATTCAGAGATATTTGGTCTAATTCTCTTCAGTTTAAAGAATAGAACAAGCATATTTATAGTGAAAACATAATTTTAGAGTAAGAAGGACCTTAAAAGATTCTGTAACTCCCCTGTTTTACAGATGACAAAAAGGCCCAAAGTGGCCTAGTAACATTTACCAAGATCAGTAGTCATAAGACAGTTTAGTGGCACAGCCAGGGCAATAGCATTATGTTTATTTTTATTCTTATAGCTGCCTTTGTCTAAGAAATCTAAGTAGAACTAAGAAGTTGTGGTTTTTATACCCTGGCTGGATGGCTCTGTTGGTTGGAGCATTGTCTTGTACACCAAAAGGTTTTGGGTTTAATTCCCGGTCAGAGTCCATACCTAGGTTGCATGTGGGAGGTAACCATCGACGTTTCTCTCACATCTATGTTTCTCTCTCTCCCTTCCTCTCTAAAAATCAATAAAAACATATCCTTGGGTGATGATTTAAAAAAAAAAAGAAATTGTACTTTTTAATATATATATATATATATGTGTGTGTGTGTGTGTATATATATATATATATATATATATATATATTTATTTATTTATTATTATTGATTTTTTACAGAGAGGAAGGGAGAGGGATAGCGAGTTAGAAACATCGATGAGAGAGAAACATCGATCAACTGCCTCCTGCACACCCCCCACTGGGGATGTGCCCGCAACCAAGGTACATGCCCTTGACCGGAATCGAACCTGGGACCTTTCAGTCCGCAGGCCGATGCTCTATCCACTGAGCCAAACCGGTTTCAGCGAAATTGTACTTTTTATTATGCTGTTGAACACACTAAAATGAAAAGAAAGGAAATCAATGAGAGTTACGTTGGTCTTTTGCTGGGAGATATAGCACAGCATTTTTTTTTAACTTTAGAGAGAAATTATTGTGATGCTTTGAAGCTTCCTTGAAAATAATTCTTAGAGTGTGCCTTTGAAAAGCTAAGCTATCCTTTCATATATTGCGAGTTTTAATTTCTAAGGAAGGATTGTCCTGTCCAGTCACATTGGCCTTCTGTCAGTTCCTTGAACATGCCATGTTTATTTCTGCCTAGACACATTCGACATTATGTAGGCCATATGTATCATTCCTCTCAGTTCATTTGTCATTTATTTGTTCTTTTTTGGTTAATCCTCTCCCGAGAATTTTTTCCATTGATTTATAGAGAGTGGAAGGGAGAGGGAGAGACAGAGAGAAACATTGATGTGAGAGAGACATATTGATTGGTTGCCTCCTGCATACACCCTGACCAGGACAGGTACATGCCCTTGACTGGAATTGAACCTGGATCCTTCAGTCTATGGGCCAATGCTCTATCCACTGAGCCAAACCAATTAGGGCTATTTGTTCTTCTTAAGAGAAGTCTCTTAGATTTTCCATTATATACTCTTTTACCCCCTTCATATCACTTATAGTTTGATTTGTTTCCCCAACTTCTCTGTAAGCTTCGTGAATATAGGTACCATATCTATATTTATTTTTGTATCCTTCCAGTGCCATGTTTAATGCTTGGTACATAATTAGGTGCTCAACAAGTATTAGTTAAATGAGCAAATGAATACTTTGTATTAATACTGGATTAAAGAAATATTTTTATTATTGAAAATGAAAGATAATTTGAAAATATTTTGAATTGCAGCTAAGTACCTTATCTGTAAATAAGAGATGATGACAATACATACTTAAAATTTTAGAACTAAAAGGTAGCTTAGAGTTTATTGGGTTTTGTTCTAATTTTCTACATGAAGAAACTGAGTCTGGGAGGCTGTGACCAACCCTAGTCACATAAAGCTGAAAACTGTCATTAACAGTTTTGTTACTTAGATTACAATTATATATTAACTAGAGACCCAGTGCACGAAATTCATGCACGGGTAGGGTCCCTAGCGGCTTCTAGCTGCCGGACAGGGCCTCCCTTCCCGCGGTTGGCCAGCCGGCCCTGCCAGTCGAACTCCCGGTCGAGGGGACAATCTGCATATTAGGCTTTTATTATATAGGATTGACAGAAATAACCATACTAAAATTAATTGGGTTTGGAAGGACAGCAGACCATTTGCTACCAATGTTAGATTAAGTGTGAAGATCTATAGTTCACAAATAGCATCCCTTTTATATAGTTAAGGATTCTGAAATTAATGCAGAGGTCATGTCTGATAGGTTTTGTAACATTCAAAATATACCTATAAACAGTGTGGTACAAAGTTGCATTACGTGATTCTGCCCATAGTTTGTTATACACAGTCTATTTCTGATCATGTGCTACTACAGAGCTATATGCCACACACATTCTTATTCCTTCCTTCCTTGCTATTTTGGAGAGGGGAGGCCCTTGATAAGCCTTGGTTTTTAGAGGGAGGGATGGACAGGGTGAAATTTGTTTCTGATATACATTTCTTATTACCTGGTTTCAGTTCAGTGCCCTAGACAGTTCTATAGCCATAACTTTATACCTAAATCAGCTATATTTGTTCTGTAGGAGAATCAAATCAAAATAATTACTACCTTGGTGCTAAGAATTAGGAAAGATAAAATAATAGTGTTTTATTTTTCTGAAAATGTCTTCCATTTTTCTCCTACCAAGTCTTGTGATTTTTTGCATTTGTCTGTAATCTTTCCCTTTGTGTTAGCCATTCTTCCTTTTCCAAACCACATTCTCACTTTTGCTTTCTATAGTCTGGCTTGTTTGATAGTTTAATAGGAATTAGGATATGATGGGCTTGATTTTAAGGTAGAACATTCTCCTTTTCTCATCAAACCTAGGTTGGGAGAGGGGAGGAATAGGTTAGGGGCAAGAAGGCCATGAATTCTTTCCCTTGCCTTTCCTCCAGGTGGACCACAGAAAAGTAATTATTTCCACCTCCATAAATGATTTGTATTTATTGCCAATGCAGTATGTTAATTTTACATAAAATTCAGTATGTAATTTCAACTCTGAATTCTGCTCATATCTATATATATAAAAGCCTAAGTTACCGAACAACCAGGTGACTGATTGCTATGATGCACACTGACCACCAGGGGGCAGTTGCTCAGCAGCTGCCCCCTGGTGGTCAGTGGGCTCCCACAGCCAACCTCCTGCAGCTGGCCAACCTCCCATGTTCCCTCCCCTCAGCCAGCCGGCCCCAATTGGCCCCAATCGGGACTGGGCGAGATGGCCCCAATCGGCCCAATCATCGGCCAGGCTGAGGGACCCTACCTGTGCACGAATTTGTGCACTGGGCCTCTAGTATTTTAATATTTGTATTAATGCAGAAGATTCTGCTAAGAATTAAGAAATTAAATTGAGAGTCAAGAATCAAACACTAAAATATAGCCAGTTTACACATATGTAATACCTTAATCAATAAAGAAATTAAAAAAAACACACATATATATATACGTAGAGAGAGAGAGAGAGAGAGAGAGAGAGAGAGAGAGAGAGAGAGCGCCAGTTTGTGTTTGTGCAGTAATACTTAGTGCAGCACAGTTCTTATTTTAGACATCCATTTGTGTAGAACTATTCTGGTTTTCAGTTGTATAACTATTCCCCAAATTCAGTAGTTTAAAACAGCAACTTTTTAATTTAAATTTTTATTTGTTAATTTGAGAGAGGAAGGTAAGAGAGAGAGAAACATTGATTTGTTGAGCCTCATATTTATGTATTCACTGGTTGATTCTTGTATGTGCCCTGACCGGGGATCAGTCCCGAAACCTTGGTGTATCAGGACGACACTCTAACCAACTGAGCCAGGGCAACAGCAACTTTTTTTGTCTATGGTATATAAATATATATATATATATATATTTAAATATATAGAAGTATTTATTAAATGTAATAAATACATACTTAAATATATGTAAATATTTATTAAGTTGTATAATATTTACCTCCTATATAATATAATATTTACCTCCTATATAATAAAGAGGTAAAATGCAAATTGACCCTCATGCCCTCACAAGATGGCTGCCTACAATCAGGCCAGCAGTGGGGGTTAGTGAGGGACGACCAAATGACTGAACAAGCAGGCTGCATGGGGCGACCAGGCCGGCAGGGGGTGCAGTAAGGGGTGACCAGGCCGGGGGGGTGGGCAGTTAGGAGCGACCAGGCCGGCAGGGAGAGGGCAGTTGGGAGAGACCTGGCCAGCAGCAGGGGGCAGTTAGGGGCAACCAGGCCAGCAGGGGGGGCGGTTAGGGGCGATCACTCAGGCACGCAGAGGCAGTGAGGGGCGATCAGGCCGGCGGGGGAAGGCAGTTAGGGATGACCAGTCAGGCAGGCAGGTGAGCAGTTAGGAGCCAGTGGTCCAGGATTGAGAGGGATGTCCGACCGCCGGTTTAGGCCCGATCCTAAACCGGCGGTCAGATATCCCCCAAGGGGTCCTGGATTGGAGAGGGTGCAGGCTGGGCTGAGGGGACCCCTACCACACCCCACACTCCCCCGTGCATGAATTTTGTGCACCGGGCATCTAGTATTATATATAATAAAATTTACCATTTGAATCATTTTTAAGTGTGCAGTCTGTGGCATTCACATTGTTGTACAGCTATCACCACTCTTCTCCTCCAGAACTTTTTCATATTTCCCAACTGAAACTTTATACCCACTAAACAATAACTTTGTGTTGTAGTCTTAGAGCTTCTTCACATGATCTCTCCAGTAGGGTAGTTGGACTCAGGGCTCTAAGACAGTATGGAGGAAGTTGCCAGTTTTAATGGCTTGGTTCAGGATTGGTAGTGTCACTTCTAACTTACTCTACTAGTTAAAGTAGTCATAGCCCATCCCACCTTCAAGGGAAGAAAAATTAACCCTACTTCTTAATCTAACAGGTAGGAAAGAATTTGTAGCCATCTTTTATATACTGTTGGAACTCTCATGCCAAGTCAAAGTATACCTTTTTTGTTCACAGCATGTTATTTTGAAGCATTTGTCTTATAGGAGTTGTATAATCCTTTGTTTTTTAATTAATTTATTTATTTTTGGTCTCATTTGCGTATGCTTAGATTCAGGTAGAACTTTTATGGGGGCAAGTATACTACTATGCAAGTCGTGGTGTATAATTAGTTTCCTTTGCATTATATCATGAGGCACATAATGTTACTTTGTCCAATTGGTTATGCTAAGTTTTGTCCAATTGGTTATGCTAAGTTTTATCACTTGGTTATAGTTGGCCTGCACTTTCCATTGTAAAGGTACCTTTTCCCCTTTGCAATTAACAAGTAATGTTTAAGGTGACAGTTTGTAAAAAAAAACCTGTTTTTAAACAATTCATAATTAACCATTTTAACATCCACTCTAATGATTATAAAATGTTGACTTTGTTTATTCTATCATTCCTTCTACATGTATTAGCTGACATCCTGTAAATAAGAGCCTGCCCCTCGTCCTTGCTGGTTTGGCTCAGTGGATAGAGCATCAGCCTGTGGACTGAAGGGTCCCGGGTTCAATTCCAGTCAAGGGCACATGCCCTGGTTGCCCTCTGAATCCCCAGTAGGGGGCTTTTCGAAAGCACCCAAAGACTGAAGGCTAGTTGCTAATAGAACCATCAATGGGCAATGATTTAATCAATCATGACTGTGTAGCAGAGCCTCCATAAATACCCAGGAGAATGGAGTTCAGAGAGCTTCTGGGTTGGTGAATACATTGGAGATTCACCAAAATATCATGGGGCATGCAGGAGCTGGCTGATCAGTGATTCTCTCATCATTGATGTTTCTATCTCTCTTTCACTCTCCCTTCCCCTATGAAGTCAATAAGATATATTAAAAGAGAAAAAAGAAGAGCCTGTCCCCATTTAAAAAGAAATTACTCGTGGATTCTTGATTCTTCATTCAGTGTATTATTATCCAGTACTGTCTTTATTCCTTTTGAGACTCAAATTGTACCAAATGAGCATGCTGGGTTTGGGTGTCTTTTTTAAACTTCTTATATCTTTTGATGTGTCTCTCTGAGTCTTTGAGTATTTCTTTGTTTTCTGGTACAAAATGGTCACCTCATACTTCCCTGCCCCAGATTTGGATAGGTCATTTTCTCCAAAGAGCCCTAGTTCCATTTTATTAGGGAGTGGTGTTTATAAACCAAGATCTAGGCATGGACATTGTGTTCACATTGTCACTAGGATGTGATTTCTTCAGGCCCTTTCAGTATATAGAGCTAGGAAATACACATATATACTTTAAATCCTGAGTTCGTTCTGTTACCTACAATTGAAATCTAGCACCACAAAGTTTATCCTAAACTTCCTCCATTCCATATTTGTGTTCTTCTTCTCTTACAGTGTAAACCCTGTTTATTTTTAACTTTGATAAATTTATTTATTTGTACTACCTACTGTTATGTACAAAAAAATTCAGACCTACTATGCCAGTATCCCTTGCAAGATTTTTTTATAGTTCTTTCTGTCCCATTAAGGTTATATAGAGCAGTGGTTGCCAACCTTTCAGATCTCCGGTTGGCAACCACTGCTCCAAAGGTTTCCTTAAAACCAATAGTCACCAACCTTTTGGACCTTACAGACCACTAGTTGGCGACCACTGATATAGAGTACCATGTTTATTAGTTACTTGAATTTGAATTCTTTTGTCTGAGTGGCTATGTCATTAATTATATGCAATTTATTTATTTCTGTTTGTATTCTATCAACTCTTTATTTCCACTGACAAATATAATCCTTGATTTTTTTATGGTAAAAACACATAATGTAAAATTTATCACAGCCATTTTTAAGTGTACAGTATAGTAGTGTTTTCAGAGGGGTAAGAAGTCTATTTAGATTTTCCTAAAAACTCAAAAGAAATTGAGTTATTTTTTTTGAGTTTAACAAAATGAGGGGGGGGCTGAGGCCGGTTTGGCTCAGTGGATAGAGCGTCGGCCTGCGAACTCAAGGGTCCCAGGTTCGATTCTGGTGAAGGGCATGTGCCTTGGTTGCGGGAACATCCCCAGTAGGGGGTGTGCAAGAGGCAGCTGATCGATGTTTCTCTCTCATCGATGTTTCTAACTCTCTATCCCTCTCTATTCTTCTCTGTAAAAAATCAATAAAATATATTTTTTTAAAAAAATGAGGGGGGGGAGATGGAGACAAAATGTTAGTAACATATGATGTTGAAATCATCAAGCCTCACCGAGAGTCTTAATTCAAGACCTTGAGTTGAATAGAAATTAGGTGAGAGCTTATTAAAAATAATATCTATATATATAAAAAAAGCCAACGACCGTAACGACCATAATGACTGGTCACTATGACGCCGACTGTGGCCAGCGAACCGCCCTATCGGCGGGTGGGACCAGCCGGCCAACCTCGCAGCCCCTTCCCCCTGTCAGCCTGCCCCTGATCAGACTCTTCCACCCCAAGCAAGAGGGGGGCGGCCAGCCAAACACCTCCTCCCTTCCCCACCCACCCCTAATCAGCCAGCCCCACCACAATAGTCCCGCAGCCCCTCCCCCCGGCCATCCGGCCCCTGATCGCACCCCCCACCCCAGTAGGGGGCGGGGCTGGCCAGTCAACCTCCTGCAGCCCCTCCCCCCGCCCGGCCCCAACCCAGATCAGCCCCCCCCACCCCAATTAGGAGCAGGGCCAACTGGCCAACAACCCATGGCCCCTCCCCCAGGCTGCTGGCTCCCAATTGGCACCCCCCCCACCCCATTTAGGGGAGGGGCCGGCCGGCCCCTCAACCCCGCCCCCAGTCAGCCCCCAACCCCAATCGGGAGGGGGGCCTGCCGTCCAATCATCCGCAGCCCCTTCTCCAAGCCAGCCCGGCCCTGATTGGGCCCTGCCATCTCCTCCTCCTGACAGGCCCAGCCCCAATCCACCCTGATTGGGGCCAGGCCGGCCAGATCCCACCCGTGCACAAATTCATGCACTGGGCCTCTAGTATGAAATAAGTAACATTGGCACATAGAACACCAATAATATGATTTATTTTCCCTATATTAGAAATCTGTAGCTGTCCAAGGAAAAACTGACTGGTGTTCACACTAGGAGAACAAATTTAAGGACATTATAATGAATTTTATTCTATTACCAGAGGCCTGGTGCATGAAATTTGTTTACGGGGTGGGGTGGCCCCTCAGCCCAGCCTGCACCCTCTCCAATCTGGGACATCCCTTTCACAATCCAGGGCTGCTGGCTCCCAACTGCTCACCTGCCTACCTTCCTGATTGCCCCTAACCGCTTCTGCCTGCCAGCCTAATCACCCCCTAACCACTCCCCTGCCAGCCTGACTGATGCCTAACTACTCCCCTGCCAGCCTGATTGCCCCTAACTGCCCTCCCCTGCTGGCCATCTTGTGGTGGCCATCTTGTGTGTTGGAGTGACAGTCAATTTGCATATTACTCTTTTATTAGATAGGTTCTTCTATTTTCAGAATTAATTGATTAAATTAAACACTACTTCAGCTGAGGTTGTTGGCACCTGGAAGTATGTCCAGTTGAATTCTCTGCTCAGAAAGATAAAATGAGTGGAATTTACACATTATATGAAAACGTAACAAGTTTTTATTTGCTGAAGAAAACAAATCAGGAAGTTTCTAGATAACAATTTCAATGGAAAACCAAACAATCATAACAAAGGAATTTACTAAATTTCTTTTCCTTGCTGTTGGTATTTGGTCTTTTACATTAAAGCAGAGCTCTTCCCAACTAGTGTGCTTCTACATAGTTATAGGTATGCCTAAATATAGAAACCCTCAGCCTTTGGAGGTTACAAATATATCATTTTTTGAATATCACGTGGTAGTTTAAAAGTTTGGAACTGCCGTATTTGTTGGTTTATTTGTGTGTGTGTGTGTGTGTGTGTTTTGTTGTTTTTCATATTATAAAATTATTTTTATAAAATCACATTTAAAACTCTACTATAGTAGCGATACTATAAATGGTACTGATAAAGACAACTTTTATTTTTATTTTTTTTAATTTTTATTGATTTCAGAGAGGAAGGGAGAAGGAGAGAGAAACATCAATGATAAGAATCGTTGATTGGCTGCCTCCTGCAGGCCCCACACTGGGGATCCATCCCGCAACCCAGGCATGTGCCCAGACCAGAAATTGAACCGTGACCTCCTGGTTCATAGGTAGATGCTCAACCACTGCCATGTGGCCAAGCTAAGACAATTTTTAAATAGCATTTTTTAAATAGTTCATCAGGGGAAACTGGATTTATACTCGATTAGCACTGAAATGGATTTCCATTTATATGAAGAATGTTTGAAATTATATAACTTAAGTTAAATGCCAATTATGTGCTAATATTGCATCTGTTTCTTTGGATAAACAAATGCTAAGAATTTTGATGGTTAAGAAAAGTTTCATGGAGAAGGTGACAGTTGGACTGGGATTTGAAGGCTCAGACTTTGATAGGCAAATGGGCGGTAAAGCAGGCCAGACAGATGAATAGCAAGACAAATTGAGAGGCCGTAGCAGCTTGGTGTGTTTGAAGAAAATGAATAGAACAGCTTTGCTAAAACATCTTAAAAGAGAGTAGTTTGGGAGGAAAAAAGAGGATAGTACCTATGATACTAAAGTCTTTAAATGTCAAAGAAAGAAATTTAAATTTAAAAAAATCTCTCAGGTATTTGAACTGAAGAGTAATGTGTCTAAGCGTGACCAAGCAGTTTCTTAAGCACATGAATAAACCATTTTCTTTGTAGTTAATTTGTGAAGTCTTTTTATCCTCATGTGTAGACCAGATAGCATCTTCGGTTGAATAGTAATCCATTTCTAAATGATATGGTCTGAAGAGTTTCATCACATGACACTAGCCTTGAAGGCTGCAGATGAATAAAATTTAAAAGTGTGGTTGGCCCAGCCAGTGTGGCTCAGTGGTTGAGCATCCACCTATGAACCAGGAGGTCACAGTTCAATTCCTGGTCAGGGCACATTCTTGGGTTGTGTGCTTGATCCCCAGTGTGGGTCATGCAGGAGGCAGCCAATCAATGATTCTCTCTTATCACTGACTAGAGGCCCAGTGCATGAGTCCCTCAGCCCAGCCTCCCCCTCTCACAGTCCAGGGAGCCCTTGGGCGGGAGGCGACCCAGCGATCAGGGGAAGGCCACCCCCCATCACACCTCTGCTGCTGTCTCTGCCGGCAGCGCAAGCCTCAGCCAGCCCTGGTTACCTGAGCCTTAGATGGCCCTGGGCAGCTGGGCAGCCGCCATCCAGGGCTTGCCTGCGCCTCGGGCTGGCCCTGGGCAGCTCGGGGGCTGGGGCCCTGGGGGTGGGCCTATCCTTGCTGCACCTGCAGGGCTGAGGGGACTGGGCGCCGCCATCTTGTGGCTGTGGGCGCCGCCATATTTTAGGGTGTGACAGTCAATTAGCATATTCCCTTATTGGCTGTGGGTGCCACCATCTTTGAGGGCGGGACAGTCAATTAGCATATTCCTTCCTTATTGGCTGTGGGCGCTGCCATCTTTGCTATGGTGTGAGGGTCAATTAGCATATTCCCTCTTTATTAGATAGGATGTTTCTATCTCTTCCTCTCCCTCCTCTCTGAAATCAATAAAAATATGTTTTGGGTTTTTTTTTGGGTTTTTTTTTTTTTTTCAAGATGTGTCTTTCATAGGATATGGATTTATTTATTTATTTATTTATTTTTAAATTTCTTTATTGATTAAGATATCACATATTTGTCCTCGTCCCCCCATTTCCATCCCACCCTCCTCCCCACACATGCCCCCACCCCCCTGTTGTCCTTAACCGCTGGTTGGGCTCATATGTCTGCACACAAGTCCTTTGGTTGATCTCTCCCTTTATCCCCACCCTTCCCTACCCTCCCCCCGAGGCCCGACAGTCTGATCCATGCCTCCTTGTTTCTGGGTCTGTTCTTGTTCATCAGTCTATGTTGTTCATTATTTCCCCTAGATGAGTGAGATCATGTGCTATTAGAAATACACTTATAAGAACCGAAAATGAGACAAGCAGTAATGGTTATGGTGACAGGCAAATGAATCGGTCTGTAGTGAGTTTCTTTCTGGGCCAACAGTTCTTTTGAGACCCAATTTCAATGTCCAACAGTTCCTTATGTGTACATGTCAGCACTGACATTTCAGTTCTGGATGGTGGACAACTGGTGGTAATGCAGGTCCGACTCTGTCTGGTTTGGTCCTGGGCAATCTGCAGTGATGCACAGCTGCTTTTTTTAAAAAGTCAGTTTGAAGTCTGATGAGGATTGCATTGAGTGTGTATGTCAGCTTGAGGATTTTTGCCAACTTTTAAAAATATGTGTTTATTGATTTTTAGAGAGAGAAAGGGAGACGTGGAGAGAGAAACATCTATGTGAGATCGATGTTAGACAGAAACACAGATTGTTTGCAACCTGAAACCCTGGCATGTTCCCTGATCAGGCATCCAACCAGCAACCCTTTGGTGCATGGGATAAAGCTCAGCCAATTGAGCCACACCAGCCAGGATGGGACTGTCGCCATCATAACAATGCTAAGTCTTTTGGTCCATGAAGATGGGATATTTTTCCATTTATGTAGATCTTCTTTTGTTTCTTTCAACAGTGTTTTGTAGTTTTCAGAGTATAAGTTTTGTACTTATTTTGTTAAATATATTCCTAATTCTTGGATGCTATTGTAAATTGAATTGTTTTCTTAATTTCATTTTCAGATTGTTCATTCCAAGTATTTAGAAATTTGATTGAGTTTTGTATATTGATCATGTATCCTGTAACTTTGCTAACTTGTCATTAATTCTAATTGGTTTTAATGGGTTTCTTAGGAGTTTTTATATGTAAGATCATGTAATCTATGATTAGAGGTAACTCTTTTCTAATCTGGATGCCTTTTATGTCTTTAATATGCCTAATTGCCCTGGCTAGAACCTTCAGTATAACATTAAATAGAAGTGGTAAAAGCAGATATCCTTGTCTTGTTCCCGATCTTAGTAGAAAAGCAACCAATTTTTCACCATTACGTATTATGTTGGCTGTGAATTTTTCACAAATGCCTTTGAACATGTTGAGAAATTTTCCTTCTAGTCCTAGTTTCTTTTTTTGTTTTGTTTTGTTTGTTTTTAATTCCTTATTGTTGAAAGTATTACATATGTTCCCTTTTCCCCCATTCACCCATTCACCCCTCTCCAGCCTGCCCCAACCCCAGGCCTTCAGCATCCTATTGTCTGTGTCCATGGGCTATGCATATATGCATACAAAGTATTTGCTTAATTACCTCCCACCTTCCCCTGCCTACCCTCCAAGATTCCACAGTCTGTTCTATGCTTCCATGTCTCTGGATCCACTCTGTTCATCAGTTTATTTTGTTACTTAGATTCCATATATGAATGTAATTATATGATACTTATCTTTTCTCTGACTGGCTTATTTCACTTAGCATGATACTCTCCAGGTCCCTCCATGCTATCTCAAGGGGTAACAGATTCTTTTTTACTGCAGCATAGTATTTCATGGTATAAATGTCTACTCATGGGCTCTTGGGCTGTTTCCAGATCTTAGCTATTGTAAATTGTGCTGCTATGAACATAGGGGTGCATACATTCTTTCTGATTGGTGCTTCAGGTTTCTTAGGATATATTCCTAGAAGTGGGATCACTGGGTCAAATGGCAGTTCCATATTTAATTTTTTGAGGAAATTCCATATTGTTTTCCATAATGGTTGCACCAGTCTGCATTCCCACCAGCAGTGCACTAGGATTCCCTTTCTCCACATCTGGGCCAGCGCTTGTCATTTGGTGATTTGTTGATGGTAGCCATTCTGACAGGTGTGAGGTGATACCTCCTTGTCATTTTAATTTGCATCCCTCTAATGTAGTCCTAGTTTCTTGAGTATTTTTGTTGGGCCCTGCCAGTGTGGCATAGTGGTTGAGTGTCTACCTATGAACCAGGAAGTCATGGTTCAATTTCTGGTCAGGGCACATGCCCTGGTTACGGGCTTGATCCCCAGTGTAGGGTGTACAGGAGGCAGCTGGTCAATGATTCTCTCTCATCATTGATGTTTCTGTATCTATCTCTCCCTCTCCCTTCCTCTCTGAAATCAATTAAAAAAAATTTTTTTTAAGGGGCTGTTGAATTTTGTGAAATGCTTTTTCTGCACCTATTAAGATCATGTGATTTTTGTTTTTTATTTATATGTATTACATTGATTGATTTTTGAATGTTAAAACAACCTTGCATTCTTGACATAAATCCCACTTGGTCATAGTATCTAATTCTTTCTATATGTTCCTGGACTTGGTTTGTTAATATTGAAGATTTTTGCATCTATATACATAAGAGATATTAGTCTATAATTTTTTTTCTTGTGGTATCTTAGTCTAGTATTGGAACCTGGTTAATACTGACCTCAAAGAACGAATTGGAAGTGTTTTACCATCTTTTATTTTTTGGAAGAGTTTTGGAAAAATTGGTATTCTTGAAATGTTCAATAGGATTCAGCAGTGAACCTGAATTAAATCTGGGCCTACGTTTTTCTTTGTGTATAGTTTTCCTTTATAATTCTTTTTAGTAAGGTCAGTAATATCCCCTCTTTTATTTATTAACCTGGTCATTTGAGTCCTCTCTTTTTTCTTGGTCCACCTAGCTAAAGATTTATTTATTTTGTTGATGTTTTCAGAGAAGCTGCTTTTGATATTTCCTTTCTCTAGCAGTCTTCAAGTTCTTCTGGGCAGAGGTATTTTCTGGCAATTGATACAGGGAACCTTTGCCCAGTTTCACTTCTCTGCGGCTGTCTACTCTTTCCCACCATTCCCTTTTCATGTTGCCCTTAGGGAATTTCCCTGGAGTTACTTTTGCTTATCCTCTGGCTCTCACTGCTTTTGTACCATAATTAATTCCATCTGTGTTTCCCCCCACATATATACACTTGTCTGCTTGAACCCCATTTTTCCTTTCCTTCTTTCTTCCTAATCCTAATTGATTTAACCTCAAGAAAAAGAAAAAAGAAAAGCCAACTACTTTTCATTGCATTTTTTAGTAAAGTAAAAAGACATTAAGTAATAAAGATAGATCATTTTAAGAGTAGGGCAAATGATCCACCTTTATCAAGAAAAAGGAAAGCTAGAACATTTAGCTAAATTAATATATTATAGGCATCTACAGGGTGTCCAAAAAACATGTATACACATTTTAACAGCTGATAGCTCAGTTGATGTTTCTTTCTTTTCAGCTATACTAAGCTTTGAACAAGGGAAATTCACCCTAAAACATTACCAGAAGTTTAAAAATGCAGTTGAAATACAGACACTGCCTTTATAATTATTCAAAGTGTGTATACATTTTTTTGAGACACATTGTCCCTAAAACAATATACACTCTTTAACAGCTAATAACTCACTTAATTTTTACTCCTTTTCAGATTTAACTGATTTGAAATAATGGATGAAACCAGACTAAGCTTTCAACAAAGAAAATTTATCCACTAGACTTTTTTATGGGGCTATATAGAAGATAAAGTTTACAGTACAACACTGGCAGTGGTCAACAAATTGAACATGGGAATATGACCACGTAATAGTTACAGCACTTAAAAGTTATAGTGCTATATAATATATAGCTCTATATATTTCTTATTATTTTTCTTTAGTCATTTTGCATTACCCGTTGTCCTACACTATATGTAATACAGGTTAAGAATGGTAAAGGTAGAAAAGAGTAGTTATCACATCACCTGGATTTGATTTTTTTATGCCTGTGAGTAATCTTACTTAGCCTTAGCCTCAGTTTCCTCATCTATTAAATGGGGATGGTAATAATCGTCCCACAAGGAATCATTGTATTAGATGAATTAACAGTAATTTTAAATTACTTGAAATATGTGTGGCACACAGGAAGAGCTCAAATGATATTATTATAAAAAGTTCTATTATAAATATTTCACCTATACAAAATATGGTTTCTGAATTGAAATTTTTTCCTATAATATAAGGGTCAAAATGTAGAATTAATTCATTGTTTTACTTTGTCAAAGTTGCCTTCACTCGTTTTATCCTTCTACCTCACTAAATACCCAAGTTAGAGAACATCTAAGGTTATATTAAAACCAAAGTCAAAACCTCTGAAGCCTTGATGCAAGTGTTAGAATTTATAAGGCTTTAAGGCTACTCATAATTTTATGACCTCAGAAATTTCCCGTGAAACTAAAAATAGCTTTTATGATGACTGTCTCTGTTGTGATCAGTATTAAGGTTATTTTTAGAACCCCATACTGGTTATCTCTAAGGTAGAAACAAATGGGGTAAAAACGTATCCTCTAATTTAGAAACTTTCAGGAATTATTAAAATTGTAGTTTTGTAGCACATACTTATTAAATGGTTTGGGGCTAATAGAATTGGGTTTGGAGTTCAGAAAGCAGATAGTGAATGTGTAACATCTAACTTTTCCATACACAACTTAGATATGAAATAATAAACTTGCTTCATTAAAGAATACTAAACTTGACTATGTTAGTAGCAAAAGAAATTATATGTTCAGGTAGTCTCTAAGTGGTTTATTAGAAAAATAGATTATTGAATTTTACCCAAACAATAATTTGTTGAAATGGAATGAAATAACTGTATTGAAGCTTTGCTGTTGTTTATTTGTTCCTCCTGTTCAGGTGCAGTGTTTCTTTGTTTCTTTTTGAAAATTATAAATTTTTTAATTTATTTAAACAGAAAAACAACCCACAAATAGTTTATTCATTTCTCCCACCCCTCACCCTCTGCCTCTGTCAACCACCAATCTGTTCTCTGTATCTATGAGCTTGGTGTTTTGTTTTTAAGATTCCACATATAAGAAAGATCATACAGTATTTGTCTTTCTCTGTCTGGATTATTTCACTTAGTATAATGTCCTCAAGGTCTATCTATGTTACTACAAGTAGCAAGATTTCATTAATTTTTACAGCTGAGTAATAATTCAATGTGTGTATATTCACTGTAGGTGTGTCTGTCTGTGTGTGTACTGTGTGTGTAAAGAAATACATCATTTCTTTACCCATTTATCTGTCAATGGAAACTTCAGTGTGTGTTTATATATGCAGTGTGTACACAAACACACACACACACACACACACAATTTCTTTATTCATTTATCTGTCCATGGACACTTGGTTACTTGGAAGTACTTCATTTGATTTTGAGAATTAAGGAAATTAAAATCTGAGGTTAAAAAGGCCTAAACTAGGTGTGATGATAATGCAATGTAAGTTTTATCAGTTGTATTCAGTATGGAGCTAACTCACTTGAAATAGCAGTCTGGGCCCTTAAGAATATTGGGATTTTCTTTTTAAAAAATTTACAATCTAGCCGACCACTGCCCTAACCAGTTTGGCTCAGTGGATAGAACGTTGGCCTACGGACTGAAGGGTCCCAGGTTCGATTCTAGTCAAGGGCATGTACCTTGGTTGCGGTTGCGGGCACATACCCAGTAGGGAGTGTGCAGGAGGCAGCTGATCGATGTTTCTCTCTCCTGATGTTTCTGACTCTATCCCTCTCCCTTCCTCTCTGTTTAAAAAAAAAAAAAATTACAATCTAGCTGCAACAAAAAGACAATACTAATATTATGGATTTGTTGAGCAAGTTGCTTTATCTTTGAGCTGTAGGTCCAAAAATTGCTCTAATGTGTTGAACTCCAAAATTAGAATGTTTATTGGATAGAGTTTTAAATTTTTTAGTTCTAATGACATATGCATTAACTGCCCCTGCTTCATCTGCTTCTCTTAAATTTCACCTCAAATGTATATTAGATAAAATAACTTGTTACAAATAATTATATGAAACCACGTTGGATTATATTTTGGCAAATAGTTCAGTGCTCATTCTTATCTGGCAGTCCATATGTATATACTTACCAGGTGTACTGGATAATAATGCGGATTTTTTTCAATAGATGGAGTTACACATATGTTGATATATATGCAATTTGACATGTATGCTATTTTGTTGTATTGACAACAAGCTTCAAAACTTCATATGTCAAATTTCCTGAAGGTGTTAACATCATAGATATTTTTACACTTAAAAATGTCGAATTTCATGCCAAAAAAAGCATTTGCGGGAAGTTTTAATTCATTATTTTGAAGAAAAGTGCTGCTGAAAGTTACCGTATACTTCGGGAAGCTTATGGTGAACATGCTCCATCTCAAGATACTTGAGAACGCTGGTTTAAATGCTTTAAAAGTGATGATTTCGATGTGAAAGACAAAGAACGTCCAGGTCAACCAAAAAGTTTGAAGACCAACTATTACAAGCATGATTGGATGAAGATGCATGTCAAACTCGAAAACAACTTGGAGAAAGATTAATGTTGTTCAGCAAACAATTTCCGATTGTTTACAAGCAATGGGAAAGATTTGAAAGGAAGGAAAATGGGTACCACATCAACTGAACGAAAGACAAATGGAAAACCGAAAAGTCATCAGTAAAATGTTGCTTCAACGGCACAAAAGAAAGTCTTTTTTGCATCGAATTGTGACTGGTGATGAAAAGTGGACTTATTTTGAGAATCCCAAACGCACAAAATCATGGGTTGATCCAGGTCAACCATCAACATCGACTGCAAGGTCAAATTGCTTTGGAAAGAAGACAATGCTCTGCGTTTGGTGGGATCAGGAAGGTGTGGTGTATTACGAGCTTTTAAAACCAGGTGTAACCATTAATACTGATCACTACTGACAACAAATAATCAATTTGAACCACACTTTGATCGTGAAACAACCAGAATGTTCCAGAAGACACTGCAAAGTAATTTTGCATCATGATAATGCACCATCACACACACTTCAAAACCAGTTAAAGACACTTGCCTGGGAAGTATTAACCCACCCGCTGTATTCACCATACCTTGCTCTTCAGATTACCACTTGTTCTGATCGATGGCACATGCACTTTCTGAGCAGCACTTCAAAACATACGAAGATGTGGAAAATTGGATCTCTGAATGGTTTGCCTCAAAACAAGAAAAGTTCTATTGGGACAGTATCCACAAATTACCTGAAAGATGGGGGAAATGTGTAGCTAGCGATGGACATTACTTTGAATAAAGCACTTTCAAATTATCGTGTTTTCTTTTTTTTTTTTTTTTTTTTTTTTTTTTTTTTTTTTTTTTTTTTTTTTTTTTTTTTCTTTTTTTTTTTTTAATGAATCTTTATTGTTCAGATTACAATTGTTTCTCCTTTTTCCCCACATATCTCCCCACCACCGAGTTCCCACCCCCCTCTGCCCTTATCTCCCCCCCTCCCCCCCACTGTCCTTATCCATAGGTGTATGATTTTTGTCCAGTCTCTTCCCATACTCCCCACACAGACACCCCTTTCCCCCTGAGAATTATCAATCCACTCCCATTCTAGGCCTCTGATTCTATTAAGTTCACCAGTTTATTCTGTTCCTCAGATTTTTAATTCACTTGACTTTTAGATTCACTTGTTGATAGATATGTATTTGTTGTTCATAATTTTTATCTTTCTTCTTCTTTTTCCTCTTTTTAAAGAATACCTTTCAGCATTTCATATAATGCTGGTTTGGTGGTGATGAACTCCTTTAGCTTTTTCTTATCTGTGAAGCTCTTTATCTGCCCTTCTATTCTGAATGATAACTTTGCTGGGTAGAGTAGTCTTGGTTGTAGGTTCCTGCTATTCATCACTTTGAATATTTCTTGCCACTCCCGTCTGGCCTGCATGGTTTCTGTTGAGAAATTAGCTGATAATCGTATGGGAGCTCCCTTGTAGGTAACTAACTGTTTTTCTCTTGCTGCTTGTAAGATTCTCTCTTTGTCTTTTGCTCTTGGCATTTTAATTATGATGTGTCTTGGTGTGGTCCTCTTTGGATTCCTTTTGTTTGGGGTTCTGTGCGCTTCCTGGACTTGTAAGTCTATTTCTTTCATCAGGTGGGGGAAGTTTTCGTTCATTATTTCTTCAAATAGGTTTTCAGCATCTTGCTCTCTCTCTTCTTCTGGTACCCCCATAATTCTGATGTTGGTTCGCTTGAAGTTGTCCCAGAGGCTTCTTACACTATCTTCAACTTTCTGAATTCTCTTCTCTTCAGGCTTCTCTGGAGGAGTGTCCTTGGCCTCTTTGTATTCCAAATCTTTGAGTTGATTCTTGCAATCCTCTAGTCTGCTTTTGGGTCTCTGTATAATATTTTTTATCTCAGTCAGTGTATGTTTAATTTCTAGTTGGTCCTCATGGAATTTATCGGCCTTTTCCATGAAATTCTTGAAAAACCTTATAACCGTGGTTTTGAACTCTATGTCCAGTCGCTTGTTCTCCTCCATTTCTTTGGTTTGGGATCTGTTTCCTTGCCTTCTCATTTTCGCTGCTTCCCTGAGTTGGTAGGGTAGCTTTGTGTACTAGGTGTCCTATTGGTTCAACGGGTCAGCCTCCCAGTTACTTGAGGTGGACACTCTTGGTGTACCCTTGTGTACTGTGTGTCCCCCAGCAGGAGCTACAGCAAGAGCTAGTTTTCTCCTCCTTTGCTTGGGCGGATTTGGAGCAGTCTGACTAGAGCTACAGTTAATTTGGTTGAGCTGTTACAGAACAGGCCATTTATATGCAAAAGCCGCTGAGTGGAGCCTGGGCGGGTTTGTAGAATGTGCGGGGCGGGGCCTCAGGACTGGGCGGGGTCTCAGGGCGTCACTAGGCTGGGGCGTGGCCAACGGCGATGGCTGCTGTCAGCCCTCTCTGCCTTTCCACGTTTCCAAGTCCCTGCGCCCCGCGCTCCAGCGCAGTAAACAATGATTGCTGGGCGCACCTCTGCAAAAAAGTCACTCTCACTTTCCGACCCAATGGCCGAGAGTCCAGCTTCTCCCCGTAGGTGCCTGGGTCCCCCGAGTGTCCCCAGAAACTGGATTTCAGAGTGATCAGGAGCTTGTCTCCCTGCGGGTTGAAGAAAAGCCGCGCACCCAGCCGCCCGCCGCCGGCCCGATTCGCCTGCCTCCGTACCTCAGCTTTTCAGCGTTTGTGCTCCTTTCTCTTCTCAGCTGTAAATCTTCCACTCAGCCAGCTTTCCCGTGGTTCTGGGTGGTAGATGTTTTGTCTTTTAGTTGTATTTTTGAAATTGTTGTGTGAGGCAGCAGATTAGTTGTTTAACTATGCCGCCATCTTGGTTCCTCGTGTTTTCTTTTATTATAAAATCCGCATTATTAACCTGTACACCTTGTAGTGAGTGAACCATCACTTAATATAAAAATGGTAAGGCTTATTAAACTCCAAAATTTACATGATTTCACCCCAGAAGAGCGGTGTTGTTATAGAAAGATTAGTGTACATTTAGAGATTGTCTAAACTAGTTATTTCATTCATAATTCAATGAATCAAGCCTTCAGATGACTGTAACCTTGACTAATTATACAATTTCATGAGAGATTCCAAACTAAACCCACCTTGCTAAGCCACTCCAATTCCTTTTCCACAGAAACTGTGTGATGAATAAATACTTATTATTGTTTACTAGAGGCCCGGTACACGAAATTCGTGCATGGGGGGAGGATTCCCTCAGCCCAGCCTGCACCCTCTCCAATCCGGGACCCCTCGGGGGATGTCCGACTGCTGGTTAAGGTCTGATCCTGGGTATCGGGCCTAAACCGACAGTTGGACATCCCTCTCATAATCCGGGACCAAGGGCTCCTAACTGCTCACCTACCTGCCTGCCTGATCTCCTCCCGCTGGCAGCCTGATCACCCCTAACTGCCTCTGCCTGCTGGCCGGATTGCCCCTAACTACCCTCCCTGCCAGCCTGGTTGCCGCCAACTGCCCCTCCTGCCTGCCTGGTCGCCCCTCACTGCCTCCCTCTGCCAGCTTGGTCGCCTCTCACTGCCTCTTCTCCCACCACCACCCCCCCACTGGCCTGGTTGCCCCATGCAGCCTGCTGTTCAGTCATGTAGTCGTCCCTCACTAGCCCCCTGCTGGCCTGGTCACCCTATGCAGCCTGCTGTTCGGTCATTACGGTGAGGGCGTCCTGACCAATTTGCATATTACCCTTTTATTGGTATAGATTATTGTTTGGGGGTGTTTTGTCACATAGCAATATATGACAAATACACATCTTTCATCTTTTTAACTGACCAAAAAACCTTTTTTATGACTCCCATATCTTATATAATCTTATTTAAAGTTCCTTTGTTGTAGCATTTAGGAGTACCATTTGCCTGTTTCACTTTATCTCTCAGCTCCCTCTTACTCTGACTGCTTCAGAATACTTGGTTAGATGTCTCTAATGACTTGAAAGTCTTGCCAAATTACCTTTCATGGATCCATTAACCTTGTGAACGAGGCATTCCTTTATTGGCTACCTCTTAGCGGAAGATTAATTTTCATGAAATGCAAATCTGACCATATTATGGTATTGCTTAATAACAATTAAGTGGCTCTTTCTTATAAAATAAGAGCCAAATATCTCTGGTTTGTGTGCTCTCTCCTTTTACTTTTGTCAACTTGCATTAGGATTTAAACTGATTCTTAGTTTACTCATCTGTAAATAGGAGTTTTGTTGGTTGAGGTTAGGTGAAGTATGTCTGAGTAGAAGGGTTCTATATAAGATGATTTCAGGTGGCCTTGCTAGTCCTACCAAAGTGAATGTTATGATTATCTTTGATCTCTAAGAATTCCTAAGTTTCGGGTACTTATCTTCTATATCATTCTCTCTCTCTCTCTCTCTTTTTTTAACTTTTTAAAAAATATATTTTTATTGATTTCCGAGAAGGGAAAGGGGAGAGAGAGAAAAAACATCTATGAATAGAGAGAATCATTGTTCAGCTGCCTCTTGCATGTTCCCTACTGGGGTTCGAGCCCGCAATCCAGGCATGTGTCCTTGACTGGAATCGAACTGGAGACCCTTCAGTCTGCAAGCTGATGCTCTATCCACTGAACCAAACCAGCGAGGTCTCTTCTGTATCATTCTTAATTCCAACTAGATAACAATCTCTACTAAAATGTTAATAGATAAACAAGATATAAGGCTTACTAGTTATTAAATCTCACAGGGATGTTTGTAACTTAAAAGCAGACTCTCACAGACTGTGACTATGTAACTAAACCAAGATATGAATTACAACAGCAGAATGTCAGGCGAAGGCTTGATATTATTGATGTTTCTATCTCTTTCCCTCTCCCTTCCTCTCTGAAATCAATAAAAACCTACTTTTAAAGAAATTTCAAATCATGAGGAAATGATCATGATTTCAAATCATGAGAAATGAAGAATTATGGGATGGTTATTTGCATCTTTACAGAGAAAACAAAACAGCATAAAATACACAAAAATGTTAATAGTGGTTATTTTCTGAGGCTGAGAAATTATGGATTTTTACAGTTATACTTTTTTGGCTTTTTAGAGTAATTCTAAAATGTGCATTTGTTAAATTTTGTAACCATAAGGAACAGCAGAGGTTATTTTATAACTAAAGCTTTTAGTCAGAAGTACAACTACATAAAAATATTTAAACACTGCTTTCTATTGTGAATTGCAAAACTCTTTTAAAGTGTGAAATAAAATAGCAGTTTTAAGGAGCCTAAATGAAGGCAGATTTGATAATAAAAGAAACATCAATAATATCGCAAAATATCAAATGAATTTGGTTGTGCACTTGAGGCCCAAAACATTTTACCTGCATTCGATATAAAATGAATTATGAGAATCTTATATTCTTCATAAATCTGGTGCAAATGCAGATAATGTGTCTGTGAGTAATCCAAAAGTTGATACTTGTTCATGCTCATGTCTTTACCCAAATTCTTAAATGGATATTTACAAAATGTGATTTTGAATACTCTGATACTAATTGATTATTCGATTCATTTGTGTTGTAATGATAATTTTTAAAAAATATATATTTTTTTATTTTAGAGGGAGAGATAGACACATCAATCGGGTTCCCCCTCCCCAACCCCCACTCCCACATATGCTCTGACTGGGAATGGAACTGTGACCTCCTGGTTCATGGGTCAATGCTCAGCCACTGGCCGGTCATAATGATAATTTTTTAAAAATGTATGTCCACCACTGATTTCTGAATATCAGATGTTGATTATATTTTTCTTTTATACATTTTTACAGATGGTAGTAAAAACTTTTATGGATATGGATCAGGACTCAGAAGATGAAAAACAGCAGTATCTCCCACTAGCCTTGCATCTTGCATCTGAATTTTTCCTCAGGAATCCCAATAAAGATGTGCGTCTCCTTGTAGCATGTTGTTTGGCTGACATCTTTCGAATCTATGCCCCAGAAGCTCCATATACTTCCCATGATAAACTTAAGGTAAATACAATCTTTACAGAATTGGTTTACTTTTATAGTTTATCTTACCTTTAGGAACATAACTTTAATATTGTTCATCTTGTCATAGTAAGATTATGTCATAAGCCCTGACCGGGTTGCTCATTTGGTTTGAGCATTGTCCCGATACACCAAGGTTGCAGGTTCATTCCCTGGTCAGGGCACATAAAAGAATTAACTGATGAGTGGATGGATGAGTGGAACAACAAATCAGTGTTTCTCTCTAAAAAAAATTAATTGAAAAAATTAAAAAACAAAAAAAATACTTTATTGTAAGTTGCAAAACAAGCTTTTAATTCAGTTACTTTTCATTGAGTATCTATAAAAATCCCTGACATTTTGTGAGATGTTGAAAATATCAAAGCTAGTCCATATTTGCTTATATCTAACCTTCAAGATTACTCATCACAGAGCCCAGATGGCTGAATTGAAGGGATAATAATGTATTAATGACACCTTTTAAAACAATGGTATAGCCCTACCTGCTTTGGCTCAGTGGATAGAGCCTGGGCCTGGGGACTGAAGGGTCCCGGGTTCGATTCCGGTCAAGGGCACATGCCAGGGTTGCAGGCTGGATCCCAGTAGGGGCGTGCAGGAGACAGCTGATCATTGATGTTTCAATCTCTCTCTTCCTCTCCCTTCTTCTCTGAAATAAAACAAAAAAACACATACTAGTATTTAAAAAAACAACAGTATAACAACTTGGACATTCAAGTGATTATTTTCCCTGCAAGATATTTTACATGCAAAACTGTTCATCTTGGTGATTCTGCCTTTGTTTGAAATGTTTGAGGAGCTCCTTTTTTGAATTAATCTTGAGCTGATTTCATATTTTGAATAATTTTATTCTTGGCAAATTTTAATCCTCACTGCTTTCTACATACACACACACACACACACACACACACACACACACTAGAGGCCCGGTGCACGAAATTCGTGCACGGGGGAGGGTGGTGTCCCTCAGCCCAGCCTGCACCCTCTCCAATCTGGGACCCCTCGAGGGCAGTCAGACATCCCTCTCACAATCCAGGACTGCTGGCTCCCAACTGCTCGCCTGCCTGCCTTCCTGATTGCCCCTAACCACTTCTGCCTGCCAGCCTGATCACCCCCTAACCACTCCCCTGCCAGCCTGATTGATACCTAACTGCTCCCCTGCCAGCCTGTTTGCCCCTAACTGCCCCCCCTTGCAGGCCTGGTCCCTCCCAACTGCCCTCCCCTGCTGGCCATCTTGTGTCCACATGGGGGCAGCCATCTTTTGTGTTGGAGTGATGGTCAATTTGCATATTACTCTTTTTTTTTAGATAGAGTGTGTATACACACACACACATTTCTTGATTTTGGAGAGGAAGGGAGAGGGAGAGAGAGATAAAAACATCAATGTTGAGAGAGAATCACTGATCGGCTGCTTCCTGCACGCCTCCTACTGGGGATTGAGCCCACAACCTGGGCATGTGCCCTTGATCGGAATCGAACCCAGGACCCTTCAGTCCACAAGCTGATGCTCTATCCACTGAGCCAAACTAGCTAGGGCCTGACTGCTTTCTTTTAAGTAGTCGTAAAATGGGTTTGTCCCATATTAATATTATTTTGGATTAAAACTTCTAAAGAAAGCTTATTAAATAATGAAGCACTATCATCCTGAAAAGTACAACCTTTGGACCAATCTATTACTGTTTTTGTTCCACACAACTTTGAAGTCACACGTCAAATTCAAAAGTAGGTACTGAAAACTATTATTTACATGTAGGAAATAGTAACAGAAAGACTTGTGTCCAGGTCCTCAAAATGAAAAATAATTGTTTGCTATCATGCACACTACAGATAGTAAAATGGAAATTCTGTTGTAGAAGAAGAGTAACAACACATAAATCTATGGTTCTGTCAGAATGAGAAAGCCTAAAATTTTGTAGTGGTAATATTTATTTTTTGCTTCTACTGAGAATAATATTTTATTAGTCATTTTTGTTTACAGCTGAAATTCTGGGAGTTCAAAATTAACATTCTTGCCCGTTGAAGAGTCCCTGCAGGCCTGGGTCTGCCCCATCTGCCCTTCCCTGCAGGTCTGATCGCCCCCAACTTCCCTCCTCTGCCATCCTGGTCCCCCCCAACTGCCCTCCCCTGCAGGCTTGATCGCCCCCAACTGCCCTCCCTTGCAGGCCTGGTCCCTCCCAACTGCCCTCCCCTGCTGGCCTGATCGCCCTCAATTGCCTTTCCTTGCAGGCCTGGTCCCTTGCAGGCCAGCAGGGGAAGGCAGTTGGGAGGGACCAGGCCTGCAAGGGAGGGCAGTCTGGGAGCTTATAGACACCAGAAAAAGTTTCAACCTTGTGCTCCACATTGTTCTGCTGGGCTTTATCCAAATGAGCCTTTAATGAGCCGGCTGCCATCCAGGTTCATGCGAAGTCTCTTGCCCACAATTTCACTTGGGAAAACCAAGTCCTCCAGTCATGCATGGCTATCAATTGTGCAGCTCCTGGGATGTTTTTGCTTATTCTTTGTACAGCTTTTTCGAGTTGGCTTAGGCAGAATTCTCCTGAGTGATAAAGACAATGTGCTTCCCACTGAACTTTATCTCCAACTCTCATACCAGCTGGACTTGGACTTTTTGGAAAGACTTCAGTTGAGGAACCAGAACAAAGATTATAAATAGCTTTCCAACTGCCACCAGCTTCAACATCCTTACTCACTGTGATGTTCAGCTCCCATAGCTGGTCCTTGAGGTCCGAGTTTATCTCCAGCCTCAGCAGAGCTTGGGAGCTGCTGGACATGAACTCTTCTGGTTTATTGCCGTTGCGCTTCATGATCTTGGTGCTCAAACTGAGCGTGGCCTTCTCCCTCAGTGAGCTCCGGCCTGAGAAGAGGCCTACATCTCACTAGAGTTTATCGAATATGCTCTTTGTTTTTGCTTTTAAAGGATGTAATTTTATATTTGCTCTTTTCCAGTTATTTTGAATAGGCTAGTCTCAAGTCATTTGGCCAAAGGAGAATTTTCTTTTATTGTACTTTTTAAGAGAGAATAAACACACACACACAAAATTAGTGTATTGTGAAAGAATGATATGTATTTGTGTCTAAATTAATATATTTTATCATTTTTTTAACAGGACATATTTTTGTTTATTACCAGACAATTAAAAGGTTTGGAGGATACAAAGAGTCCGCAGTTTAATAGATACTTTTATTTATTAGAGGTAAAAAAAATTTTTATTTTAAAAATATCACCCTGATTCACATAGTAGAAAATTCTTAATAGTAATTTTATAATGTTAAGTGAATCTTTGTTTTATACCAACCTCACTTAATAAAATGTCTTTTATTTTATTTTTTTGTTCCTCATGTCCTGAAAAGATAAAGTAAAACTGTTATATTATTTGGGACTTTATTTTCATACTTCTCTATTTTTTTCTAATCCAAAAAGGGATTAAGTTGAATTAATTTTCATTGCTTTTTATATTTTGTATGTTATATATGTCTTAACAATTTAGTATTTTTCAATTAGAGAAGGTTAATGCCAAGGTTAATGTCTTTTTAAAAGTCAGAGTACATGACTACTTTAACAGTTGTAATTTTGTATGTTGGACTTTTATAAGTTTTAAATAGATTTTTAATTCTAAAAATTAAGTTTTATTAACAAGTTTGCTTTTGTGTAGCTTTTGTATGTGTAAATAATTTTTATTTTTTTATTTAAGAATTTAGCTTGGGTTAAATCATATAACATCTGCTTTGAATTGGAAGATTGCAATGAGATTTTTATTCAGCTTTTTAGGACTCTCTTCTCAGTGATCAAGTAAGTTATTTTTGAAGCATTTCTGTTTGACTTTTTTCTTGCTGTGCTTATACACTAAGATCTTGTAGAGTTATAAGGAAATGTTTTTCTTAGAAGACTTAACATGAAAGTATTTGGAAGGACATGCAAAAGGGGTGTCTTTCTAAAAGTTATAGAAAACTGTATATAATCACATGACAAATTTTCCACCAACATTTAAATTTTTCATCTGTACATTTTACCACTAAATGCCCAGGATGTCTGTTATACATTATTTCAAATTAAAATTTTTTTTTAAACTATAGATGAGAAGAAATACATAAATTATATTAAAATTTAATGTGGTCTTTTTTTAGATATTTTTATTGATTTCAAAGAGGAAGGAAGGGAGAGGGAGAGAGAGAGAGAAGCATCAATGATGAGAGAGATCATTGATCACTGCCTTCTGCACGCCCCACACTGGGGATCCAGCTCACAAGGTCAACACTCAACCACTGAGCAACACTGGCCAGGCTAATTTGGTCTTGATTTAAATTTTCCTGCATCTATAGCGGTATAACTAAATTATAACATTTCTCTTGAATTGTCTTTGCATATATATTTTGACAAGTGTGAAATTGGACAGGTCAAGTCTTTAGTTAAGATGCAGACATAAGGAGAGGTCTAGATGTTCTACTAGTTAAAACATTTTTTTAGTCAGTCTCTTTAGGTAAGCTTGTATCAGCAGTAGGCGTATTTATTGAGGACTAGTTGACTCTTCAACTGGTTAAGGAAGCAGGACCAAAACTGATTCTTGGTTTTATACCTTGTTGATCTTTTTGATTGTTTGAAATTCTTTGAGAGATAACAGGATGACATTTTTAGAACCTTCTAGTCCAGTGATGGGCAACCTTTTGAGCTTGGTGTGTCAAACTTCGCCAAAAAACTGAGACTGAGCATAACTCGGGTAGTGTGTCACTTTGAGGAAAAAACTAACTCCAAGACTCTAGTCGCAAATGTTTCATCCTCAGCAGCAGCAAATGTTTCATCCTCGGCATGCGGCCGCGTGTCATCAGAAATGGCTACGCGTGTCAGTGCTGACACGCGTGTCATAGGTTCTCCATCACTGTTCTAGTCTAAGTTCCCATAAGCATTTTATATCAAACTTTCAATTTTAAGTATTGGTGAACTAAAACTTCTAGTGGCAAATGTATGCAGCGTAACTTACTTGCATGTAGTTTATGACTTAGACTTTTTTGTGTGTTTATTGTTTAATTTGGGGAATGTATTAAGATCTAAAAGGATGAAAAACTGCCTTCATTATCTTGTAATATTTTTGTTTTCATACTTAAAAATTTTTTTTTTTAAATATATTTTATTGATTTTTTACAGAGAGGAAGGGAGAGGGATAGAGAGTTAGAAACATCGATGAGAGAGAAACATCGATCAGCTGCCTCCTGCACACCCCCTACTGGGGATGTGCCCGCAACCAAGGTACATGCCCTTGACCGGAATCGAACCTGGGACCCTTGAGTCCGCAGGCCGACGCTCTATCCACTGAGCCAAACCGGTTTCGGCTGTTTTCATACTTAAAAATTTTTTAAGCTGGAGCCATGTAAACATAAATGGTCTTTCAAGTTGACATTTTTGTTTTATGAATTTAACTCATTGTTTGAATCCTAATTGTGTAAGGACTTAATTCATTTTAAAGTTCTTTGTTTCTATAAAATGCTTTACAATAACTTAGGGCTATTATAATAGTCAACAGAAGGAAAAAGTATATAGAGCAGCCAAAATTCCTTTGCCAATATTGGCATGGTTCCTTCAACCGAAAATTCTTATATATCTGACACAGTTGTTTTAAGTTGGGAAGTTTTAATTTTCTTTTTGTATGCCTGGATTTTTTTTATCTTCTGTTTCTTCCTCTTTTTTAGCAATAGCCACAATAAGAAGGTACAAATGCATATGCTAGACTTGATGAGTTCTATCATCATGGAAGGTGATGGAGTTACTCAAGAATTATTGGACTCCATTCTTATTAACCTCATTCCTGCACATAAGGTCTGTATATATGAAAATATTAAAAGTTAATATTTAAAGGTAGTACTAAACATAAAACAATTATTTTCTCCATTTGCCATCCCACGTAATTATCCCTACTATCATTATCTAGCCCAAATAAAATTGAGTGACACACATCAGTCTTGGAGCTATTATTGTTTTTAGAAGATACATTGATTAACATATATTTTCACTCAGTTAAGTGCTACCTATTTTCTGGAAAATTAAAAAATCTTTCAAATTCACTACTCAGATCTAATCTGGGAATTATAAGGGGTTAGAGTACTGTCTTGGTTAGTTTGTTGTTGTTTTTTAAGAAAGAAAATGTATTTTCTCCTTTGTAACGTAGGTGTGGAGCATAGGAATTTGTATTTTTTCTTAGAACCCATACCCTACAGTTTTCTTAGGCACTAGCAGAAAAAGATTTCGGCAGAAGCAGGAACTATGGATAATGTTAATCATTGTTATTAATTAACATTAGTAGGGGGGTTGTGTTTTTTGTTGTAGTAGTAGTAGTTGTTGTTTTTAATATATTTTATTGCTTTCAGAGAGGAAGGGAGGAGAGAAAGATAGAAACATCAATGATGAGCCCTGGCCAGTTTGCCTCAGTGGATAGAGTGTCAGCCTGCGAACCAAAGGGTCCCAGGTTCGATTCCAGTCAAGGGCACATACCTTGATTGCAGGCTCCTCCTGGCTTAGACCCTGGTCAGAGCTTGTGCAGGAGGTAACCAATCGATGTGTTTCTCTCACATCGATTTTTCTCTTTGTCTCCCTCTCTCTTCCACTCTCCCTAAAAATCAGTGGAAACATCCTCAGGCAAGGATTAACAAAAATAAATAAATGAACAAACAAGCGAACATGATGATGATGATGATGATAGATAATCATTGATCTGCTGCCTCCTCCATGTCCCACACTGGGGATCCAGCCCACAACCCAGGCATGTGCCCTTGACAGAATCAAACTGTGACCTGGTTTATAGGTTGATGCTCGACCACTGAGCCACACCAGTCCGGCTTAACATTAGTTATTAACATTAACTGTAGATAATGTTAAGGAGAAAGGATGATTCACAGCTGTGTATTCCTCCCTGTTTCCTTTTTTGGTTTCTCTCTGTTAGGTCCTCCTAAGGAATTGAAGAATTTGTCCCCACAAGCTCCACCACTGGGCTATCCTTAGGCCTACCCTACTAATGATATTTATCCTCCTACTTTTTTCTCTAATGGTTCACTTAACTATAATCAGATGTTAGATGTAATTCATTATAAATTCTTTCTCTCTTGACTCTCTGATTCTCTAAATACCATTTGCATTTTATTAATTTAAATGAATCTGTAATTGGTCAAATTTTTGAGTATGTTAGGCAAAATAAGAGAGGAAAAACTTTGAGAGAAATAATGTATTTGGTGTTTATATTCTAGTTAGTATTTTTATGAGTAGGAAATATACCATTTATTTTATTTTATTTTTTATTGATTTTTAGAGAGAGGAAGGGAGAAGGGAAAAGAGATAGAAACATCAATAATGATGAGAATCATTGATCGGCTGCCTCCCATGTGCCCCCTACTGGGGATCCACCTGCAACCCAGTCATGTGCCCTTGATTGGAATTGAACCAGGGACCCTTCTTCAGTCCACAGGCCAATGCTGTATCCACTGAGCCAAACCATCTAGGGCAATTATATACTATTTAAAGAAATACAAAAGTTGCCTTAATTTTGAGCTAATCTTATCCTTTTGCCAGTAGAATAAAAGCCTGGAGCAAGGGTCAAAAGTCTGGCTCACAGCCTGTTTGTGCAAATAAAGTTTTATTGAGCACAGTATGCTCATTTATTTTTATTTTGTCTACTAGAGGCCTGGTGCACAAAATTTGTGCACAGGGGAGGGAAGGGTGTCCCTCAGCCCAGCCTGCACCCTCTCCAATCTGGGATCCCACTCACAATCCAGGAGTGCTGGCTCCCACCTGCTCGCCTGCCTGCCTTCCTGATTGCCCCTAACCCGCTTCTGTCTGCCAGCATGATCACCCCCTAACCACTCCCCTGCCAGCCTGATTGATGCCTAACTGCTCCCCTGCCAGCCTGTTTGACCCTAACTGCCTTCCCCTGCAGGCCTGGTCACCCCTAACTGCCATCCCCTGCAGGCCTGGTCCCCCCCAACTGCCCTCCCCTGCAGGCCTGGGTTCCCCCCCCCCAACTGCCCTTCCCTGCAGGCCCGGTCACCCCCAACTTCCCTCCTCTGTTGTCCTGGTCACCCCTAACTGCCCTCCCCTGCAGGCTTGATCGCCCCCAACTGCCCTCCCTTGCAGGCCTGGTCCCTCCCAACGGCCCTCCCCTGCTGGCCTGATTGCCCACAATTGCCCTCCCTTCAGGCCTGGTCCCTCCCAACTGCCCTTTCCTGCTGGCCATCTTGTGGTGGCCATCTTGTGTCCACATGGGGGGCAGGATCTTTGACCACATGGGGGCAGCCATCTTGTGTGTTAGAGGGATGGTCAATCTGCATATTACTCTTTTATTAAATAGGATAGAGGCCTGGTGCATGGGTGGGGGCCAGCTGGTTTGCCCTGATGGGTGTCCCGGATCAGGGTGGGGGTTCTCTTGGGGCGTGGGGCGGCCTGGGCAAGGGGCCTGTGGTGGATTGCAAGCCGGCCACGCCCCCTGGCAACCCAAGCGGAGGCCCTGGTATCTGGGATTTATTTATCTTCTACAGTTGAAACTTTGTAGCCTGGAGCGGAGCAAGCCTTCTTTTTTTTTTTTTTTTTTTTCGGAGCCAAGCCTTCTGCTCGCTCCGTGGCAGCAGCCATTTCTGTTGGGATTTATTTATCTTCTATAATTGAAACTTTGTAGCCTGGAGTGCAGGCCTGGGCCGGGCGGGGTGTGCAGAAAGCTTGGCTTCCTCCATCACTGGGGAAACCCAAGCCTCCCTCCTGCTATTTCTGTGGCTGTAGCCATCTTGGTTGGGTTAATTTGCATACTTGCTCCTGATTGGCTGGTGAGCGTGGCTTGGGGGTGCAATGGAGTGATGGTTAATTTGCATATTACTCCTTTATTAGATAGGCTGGCTGCTTTTACCTTACAGCAGCAGAGTGGTATAGTTGCAGCATTGGCCATATGGTTTACAAAGCTTACAATTTTTACCATCTGGCTCTTGGTATAGTTTCTTTTTGGGAGAGGTGAAAATTGATGTTGAATGAATCTCAATTTGGTCTAAAACTTCAGAGTATAGAGATGTTAATAGGTACTCTCCAAAACAAGAATTTCCTTTTCAGTAAGTTTTTAAATATTAAGTGTGTGGTTTTTTTCTAGTCATTTTTAGACCCTTTAATATTTTGTAGTGCATTGGGAATCTTGAAGAGTGAACATAGTATTCAGCATTTCACAATTATAATTTATTGGCAGTTTTACTTGAAAAACTTTCTAGATCTACTCTTCCTCATAGCATATGTTGATCAGACAATGAAATACTGAGATCATGAGTTAGAGAGGGGTGTGTGTGTGTGTGTGTGTGTGTGTGTGTGTGTGTGTGTATTAGGATACATGGGTATAATTGCCAATTTAAGTTGGTTAACAAAACCAAAAGCCTGTGATTTTGAGTTTAATAAAACTAAACTTGATATAGTTTATGACTAACTAATGTACTATTTTAGTTTTTTATTCATAATTGTGCTATTTTCAAATTCTGCGTTTAAGACCACTTGACTAACAGATATTGGGTAAAATCTTAACTGGGATTCCATTGCATTTTTAAAAAATATGTTTTTATTTATTTCAGAGAGGAAGGGAAAGGGAGAGAGAGAAACATCAATGATGAGAGAGAATCATTGATCGGCTGCCTCCTGCACACCCCCTACTGGGGATTGAGCCTGCAACCCAGGCATGTGCCCTTGATTAGAATCGAACCCAGGACCCTTCAATCCAAAGGCTGACGCTCTAATACCTGAACCAAACCAGCCAGGGCCCATTGTATTTTTTGCTTTATATTTTGTATGTTTGAAGACCATAGTGTTCTAATGGTGCTAGAATAAATTCACCAAATCATTTGTAACTTTGCATATTTGTATTTTTTTCAGAACTTAAATAAACAGTCCTTTGACCTTGCAAAAGGCCTATTGAAAAGGACAGTCCAGACTATTGAGGCCTGCATTGCCAATGTATGTATTTCAGCCTTTATTCCATAATTGTGTAATTCTTAATCCATGTACTAATTTATTAGAAACTTTCACATGTGTTTATTTAGCCTATAAACAGCTTCATTTAGAACAAAATTATGTTGCCTTTCAAAACAAATATCTTTTGATGATACTACAGAAAAGTATATGCTTGTATCAGTTGCATACAACTGCCTCTTTAGCATTTTTAAATTTAATACTTTTTTTTCTAAGGGTGTATATGTTGGTAGGAAATGGAGGTTTCATCTAATTGTGCTCTTGACATTGTATTCTCTTTGTTTTTTCCTAACATTTTTTAAAATGATCAGTTAGCTTTTCTGTCACAGCTTTTCCTTCTCTTTGTCCTCTGACTCACAATGTATTTGACTTTCTCTGAGTATTTAAAAAAAATTAACACTACCTTTAAATAGTCATTATTATTAAAGTCATGGAAAAATTGGTCACATTCAAATAAAAAAGATTAAAACAAAATTTTTTCTCTTCTATTAGGAAATTTCTCTATAAAGTGTTCTATGATGAATTACATAGACTAAGTTGTTCTGTTTAAATGAAAATTAAGATTCCCACAAATGTCATTCTAACTTGAAAGAAAGCTAACAATCAGGTTTTTTTTACCTTTCTCTTCCATGTAACATTCATGATTTGATGTGTAAAATTTAATTTCATCTGTTTTGGTGACTGTAGTATCACATATTGTTTGAATTATCTGTTCTGTTTCATCCCCTTTAGTTGTATATATAATGCCTAATTATGTTTTTTAAACCCATGTTTATTAAAAAAACCTATCTAAGTTTTTAAATGAAATGGATATTTTTGTTTTAATATCTCCTTTAGTTTTTCAATCAAGTCCTGGTGCTTGGAAGATCGTCAGTAAGTGATTTGTCAGAACATGTATTTGATCTGATTCAGGAGCTTTTTGCTATAGATCCTCACTTATTATTATCTGTCATGCCACAGCTTGAATTCAAACTGAAGGTAGGACTGACTATAATTTTTAAGCCTTTTAAACTTTAAGAAAAATTATATATAAATTAGTTTTCCTTTAGCTGTAAAATATGAGTTCAATTTATCCTTTTAATATTTAGTTAAGGTATATATTTTGGAATCATTTGAATACAGCAGTATCTCTTATCTAGGTCATAGAAGAATATACATTGCAAAATTATAACTTAACTAGTTGTTAAATACCTGATGAACACAGTGACACAAATAATAGATATGAAATGTAGAGTATCCCAAAAACTTATGATACATGTTATTAAATGGTATTTAGTATTAGAAATGATTTTTTTATTTTTAAAATATTTCTATTGATTTCAGAGAGGAAGAGTAAGGGAGAGAGATAGGAACATCAATGAAGAGAGAGAATCATTAATTGGCTGCCTCCTGCACACCCTCTCCTGGGGAAGAGCCCGCAACCCGATCATGTGCCTTGACAAGGAATGGTGGAACAGTGACCTCCTGGTTCATAGGTCAAAGCTCAACCATTGAGTCATAATGGCTAGGCTAGATATGTTTTAGAGCATCAAAAGATTTCAAATTAAGTGCTCACAGGGTCTTGATTACAACTCTTTTACCCTTTCATAGTATAGAACAAGGACAAAAATTTTACTATATGACTTGGGAGTGTATTTTTTTTATAACTAAGCAAGAAATTTATAACTCCTTAAAAAATATGAAAAATTTGACACTTGATCTTCTATTCTAGCTTACACAATATAACACCTTAAGTTTGCTTAATGTTCTAGACTTTTTGAAAGGCTTTTTATATACAATATTTGATATGTAAATCAAGCTATAGCATAATTAGTACCAACATTACAGTTTATATTTTTGAGATAACAAGCATAAGATAAAATGTTTTGCTCAGCCAAAACCAGTTTGGCTCAGTGGATAGAGCATCGGTCTGCGGACTGAAAGGTCCCAGGTTCGATTTTGGTCAAGGGCATGTACATTGGTTGCGGGCACGTCCCCAGTGGGGGATGTGCAGGAGGCAGCTGGTCGATGTTTCTCTCTCATCAACGTTTCTAACTCTCTATTCCTCTCCCTTCCTCTCCGTAAAAGATCAATGGAATATATTTTTTAAAAAAATGTTTTGCTCAGTTATACAGTTAAAACAGATAAGAATTGTCCACATTATCTTTATTACAAGCATTTGTTATCTACATATATATAAAAGGCTAAGTGTCCATCCGATTAGTAGCTATGATGCTCACTGTCCACCAGGGGCAGACACACTCAACACAGGAGTTGCCATGACATGCAATGGCCATTTAAAAATAAACAGTGGCGGGGGTGGGGGTGGGCAATGGGGGCATAAGGATACATATGTAATACCTTAAACAATAAAGATTAAAAAAATAATAATAATAAATGACACCATGGATCTGGTGCCGACAAACCAACACTCAGGTTCCCCCAAGTGGGACATAGGCCGTGACACCCCACCAAATCGCAGCCGACACTGCCAGTACCTCATGGTGCAAAATGCGGCCCACAGCCTAGCCCAGCCCAGTAATGGTAACTGTGGGCACCGGGTTATGGCATCACGTAGCTACGCCCAGCTTCCTCTCCCTGGCGACTAGCCTTCTTGCAGTTTCTTCAGCCCAGGAACACAACTTGCTTTATAGCCAGGTGCAAACATTTTACACTTGAACCTAATATCTGTGAAGCATTTTCCCGTGCCTCATCTCATTTGATCCTCACAGAAGTCCTGGAGTAGGTAGATAGGCAACTCGGTGGAATCATATTTTCTTTTCATTAGCTGGAAAACGGAGATTTAGAAAGTTTAGAAACTTGACCCGACTGAAAAGAAGTAAGAAATGACTTCAGGTTTTCTCACTGCGCAGAATATAGTCAAACACTGCTGCAGTTAAATATTTTACCCTTTGTTCCCCCTGCATGATCTACAATAATAATCTGTTTTGTGTTGATATTTACCTGAATTGGAAGTTGGGGTGCTTCACTGGACTGGAAAAAATTTAGCTAAGTCAGAAAGCAGGTGTAATTAAGCAAGTTTATTTATATACTAGAGGCCTGGTGCACGAAATTCGTGCATGGAGGGGGGTTGTCCCTCAGCCCAGCCTGTACCCTCTCCAATCTGGGACCCCTCAAGGGATGTCCGACTGCCCGTTTAGGCCCGATCCCTGGGATCAGGCCTAAACAGGCAGTCAGACATCCCTCTCACAATCCAGGACTGCTGGCTCCCAACTGCTTGCCTGCCTGCCTTCCTGATTGCCCCTAACCGCTTCTGCCTGCCAGCCTGATCACCCCCTAACCACTCTGCTGCCAGCCTGTTTGCCCCCAACTTCCCTCCTCTGCCGGCCTGGTCACCCCTAACTGCCCTCTCCTGCAGGGTTGATCACCTCCAACTGCCCTCCCTTGCAGGCTTGGTCCCTCTCAACTGCCCTCCCTTGCAGGCCAGGTGCCTCCCAACTGCCCTCTCCTGCTGGCCATCTTGTGGTGGCCATCTTGTGTCCACATTGGGGCAGGATCTTTGACCACATGGGGGCAGCTATATTGTGTGTTGCAGTGATGATCAATCTTCATAGTACTTTTTTATTAGATAGGATAGAGGCCTGGTACAGGGGTGGGGGCCAGCTGGTTTGCCCTGAAGGGTGTCCCTGATCAGGGTGGGGTACCCTTGGGGCGTGGGGCGGCCTGAGTGAGGGCCTGTGGTGGTTTGCAGGCCGGCCACGCCCCCTGGCAACGCAAGCAGAGGCCCTGGTATCTGGAATTTATTTTCCTTCTACAATTGAAACTTTGTAGCCTGGAGCAGAGCCAAGCCTGGGGCTCCGTCCGAGGCCCGATGCCATTTGTGTTGAGGTTATAATTGAAACTTTGTTGCCTTAAGCGGGTGGGCCCGGCCAGGGTGTGTGGAAAGCTTTGCTTCCCCTGTTGCCGGCAGCAACCCTGGCCTGCTCTCTCAAGCTCCATTCTG
Organism: Eptesicus fuscus; assembly: GCF_027574615.1. Lineage (NCBI taxonomy): Eukaryota > Metazoa > Chordata > Mammalia > Chiroptera > Vespertilionidae > Eptesicus > Eptesicus fuscus. The sequence goes on from NC_072474.1 coordinate 93,194,413, forward strand.
CCGCCATTTGTTTGAATTTGTTTACCTTCTGTAATTGAAACTTTGTAGCTTGAGTGGAGGCTTAGGCCTGCAACGGCTGGCAGAAAGCTTGGCTTCCTCTGTTACCTGGGAAACCTTGCTCTCTGTGGCTGTAGCCATCTTGGTTTGGGTTAATTTGCATACTCGCTCTGATTGGATGGTGGGCGTGGCTTGTGGGCGTGGCTTGTGGGTGTGTCGGAGGTATGGTCAATTTGCATATTTGTCTATTATTAGATTAGATATAAAAGGCTAAGTTGACTCATGTGTGCACGATACATACAAAGCTCTCACTGGTACCAGTCGCATGCGTGTGTTTTGATCTGTCATTGTTGATTGTGAATTTGATTGACACTTCTATTATAGAGAAGGAGCGAATAGCAATATTAAAATATTTCTTCTAATTATTTTCTTTCAATGTGCACGAATTCGTGCACTGGGACACTAGTTTAGTATAAGGGACATTGGTAACAGGCTTCTAAGAAACTTTGTTGTGGAAAAATGTTATATAGAGAACATGGTCTTACTTGTTTATTAAGAGTTTATTTTAATAGCCTAAAAATGTTTATGTGCAAAGTTATTTCTAGATATAAAGTATTAAAATACTTTCTCCCAATGTCTGAATGTGAAAAGTCAAGCCCCTTTAATCCATAAACAAGATTGCCATGATAGATGATGGGAAGGATTTAGAAACTAAACTTTCAGATTTCCATGTATGGACTTAATGTAAACTGAGGGAAGCTAAACTGTAGTGATTGTTCATAGCGCATACTTTTGTAGGTTCATTAAATGTAAAGCAGAGGTTGCTAACAAGCTGAGTCCAGCCTGAAAATAGGCCTATTTCTGTGGTCAGCAAACTGCGGCTCGCAAGCCACATGCAGCTCTTTGGCCCCTTGATTGTGGCTCTTCCACAAAATACCACGGCCAGGGCGAGTCTTATTTTGAAGAAGTGGCTTTAGAAGAAGTTTAAGTTTAAAAAATTTGGCTCTCAAAATAAATTTCAATCGTTGTACTGTTGATATTTGGCTCTGTTGACTAATGAGTTTGCCGACCACTGGTCTATTTGATTTTTTTTTTTTAATCTCATAACAAAGACTTCTCTCTTTAGTTACTAACATTGAATGGATAAGTAAGTTTAAAGGTCAAATTTTGTTTAACAGTTCAGATGTATGCATTTTCTTTTATAAGGAACATCTGTAATAGTAGCAACAATAAAAAAAATCAGGAGATTTGGCAACATTGGTTCTATATGACAACAAAATGGCTAAAACTGAGCAGTAACACCTTCTTAAATGAATTAAGAACTCAGTTTACCACAGTCCTCAATTACTCTTAATTCCTTTTTTTTTTTTCTAATTCCTTTTTTTAATTAACACTGTAGTGAGTTAATGTTATTTCTGTTATAGTCTGTTTTAGTACCATATATATAAAACAAAGCCATTGATTTTTGTTTTTCTATGTTCATAAATAAATTTATGTCTTTTTAAACTTTATACTGAACTATTCTATGTCTAGATAATAGTAATGATGGAATATTTGTTTATTGTCTTAAAACAGGTGCCATCACCTGTGTTCTTATTTGCTCCTGGCTGCAACCCTAGACTGTACCAGTCTTACTTTTCTCATCCTGAATGAAGAAACTGAAATTCAGAGTAGTTTAGGTACTATCTATATATAATTAGGGTGCCCCTTTTTGAGTTGCCACTATTACTGTGGTGATTTTAGTGTAGCTATATCTTTGAATATAGCTACAACTTTTAATAGTTAAGAGGTCACAGGTTACAATTTTTTACTTTACTCTGTACTGGGCTACTTCTTACAACTATATATACTGTCCACTGCATGGGTCCACAAAGTGCTATTCTCTTATATTTCAGGGGTACCCTGGAGTTGTCCTACTTAACAGTCTTGGCTGTAATTATCATGAAATTTGCCACATTTTGCATTTAAGACTTTTTTCATCACACATACACACAGACATTTACATTTATTTCCCAAATTTAAAAGTACTGTAAAACAGTTACTATACTGCAGTGGCCAGTGGTGCTCAGTTGGTTGGATATTGTCCCATGCACTGAAAGGTTGCTGGTTCGATTCTTGGTCAGGGCACATGCCCAATTTTCAGGCTCCATCCCCAGTAGGGCTGGTGCAGGAGGCAGACGGCCAGTGTTCTGCTCTCACATCTCTCTCCTCCTCTCCCCCTCTCCCTTCCTCTCTCCTTAAAAATCTTTTTAAAAAACACACCAAAAACCCAGTTACTATTGCCTTATTTTGGTTAGAGTGAAAATTTTTGGAGAATTATTCTGAATCAGAGTTAGTTGCCTTTTCTAGCTAGGATAAAATGAAATGAAAACTACGAGCAGCCTTTAGAGAGGTGTGTGGGGTTTTTTGTTTGTTTGTTTTTTAGAAAGTCACTGGCAAATTGTTGATGCAAAAATCTTTAATATTTGTTCACTGTTTTAATTAATTATTAAGATTATATGTATTTATAGTCAAACTATTATGTAATATCTTAATGAGATAATTTTATACTTTGGGATAGATTAATAATATAGTTATACATCATTTTTGCATCAAAATATTATACCATCACTATAAATTATATTCCAACTTCACTCAAGGAATTTATTTAAATTTTGAACAGTGGTTTTTTTTTAAATTTTTAAAAATTGTTTTATTTGATTTAGAGAGGGGGAAAGGGAGAGAGAGAAATATCAATTTGTTGTTCCACATATTGATGTATTCAGAGTTCTCATGTATTTTTATTTCAGTAGTTAAAACATAGATATGAAATGTAACATTATTTGAAATAATCACTAAGCTACTAAAGTAGTCACTTGCAAGTAGAATAAGACTTCCCCTTATTCTAGTGTTTGACATTTAAGAGGTAGATTGATTTCTTTAAAAAAATAAATCATGTTGGCTAGTCAATTGTACTTACTAAAAGGCAGCACTAATCTGCTTGTCACATTGCTTGAGAAAAACTTTGCTGAAGTAAGTCATTTTGTGATTATAAGTGTTCAATAAAGCTTGATAACATTTTCATTTTTACAAGTTTGATACATGTACCCACTTTATCCATAAAATCCATATTCCTGAAAGTGAAGAGACTCATAAGGAAAAGATGATATATCATGCTTTTTCTTTTTTTTTAATTTAATAAACCTTTATTGTTCAGATTATTACAATTGTTCCTCTTTTTCCCCCCCATAGCTCCCCTCCACCTGGTTCCCACCCCACCCTCTGCCCTTACCTCCCCCAAACTGTCCTCATCCATAGGTGTACGATTATTGTCCAGTCTCTTCTCGCTCACCCTACACCCCTTTCCCCCTGAGAATTTTCAGTCCACTCCCTTTCTGTGCCCCTGATTCTATTCACCAGTTTATTCTATTCATCAGATTTTTAATTCACTTGATTTTTAGATTCACTTGTTGATAGATATGTATTTGTTCATAACTTTTATCTTTACCTTTTTCTTCTTCTTCCTCTTAAAGAATACATTTAAGCATTTCATATAATACTGGTTTGGTGTTGATGAACTCCTTTAGCTTTTTCTTATCTGTGAAGCTCTTTATCTGACCTTCAATTCTGAATGATAGGTTTGCTGGGTAGAGTAATCTTGGTTGTAGGTTTTTGCTATTCATCACTTTGAGTATTTCTTGTCACTCCCATCTGGCCTGCATAATTTCTGTTGAGAAATCAGCTGACAGTCGTATGGATGCTCCCTTGTAGGTAACTAACTGTTTTTCTCCTGCTGCTTTTAATATTCTCTCTTTGTCTTTTGCTCTTGGCATTTTAATGATGATGTGTCTTGGTGTGGTCCTCTTTGGATTCCTTTTATTTGGGGTTCTGTGTGCTTCCTGTATGTGTAAGTCTATTTCTTTCACCAGGTTGGGGAAGTTTTCTGTCATTATTTCTTCAAATAGGTTTTCAGTATCTTGCTCTCTCTCTTCTTCTGGCACCCCCATTATTCTGATGATGGTACGCTTGAAGTTGTCCCAGAGGCTCCTTACACCATCTTCATATTTTTTTATTCTTTTTGCTTTTTGCTTTCCCGGTTGAGTGTCTTTTGCTTCTTTGTATTTCAAATCTTCTACTTGATTCTTGCATTCCTCTAGTCTGCTGTTGGGTCTCTGTATAATATATTTTATTTCAGTCAGTGTATGTTTAATTTTTAGTTGGTCCTTTTTCATATCCTCAAGCGTCTCGCTAAATTTATCGGCCTTATCTAGGAAATTCTTGAAAAACCTTATAACCGTGATTTTGAACTCTATATCCAGTCATTTGTTTTCCTCCATTTCTTTCGTTTGTGATCTATTTCTTTGTCTCCGCATTTTTGCTGCTTCCCTGAGTTGGTAGGGTAGCTTTGTGTGCTAGGTGTCCTATATGTCCCAGTGGCTCGGCCTCCCCAGTAACCTGAGGTGGACACTCTTGGTGCACCCCTTTGTGGACTGTGTGTACAGCCTTGTTGTAGTTAAGCCTTGATTGTTGTTGGTATCACTGGGAGGAATTGACCTCCAGGCCAATTGGCTTTGAGGATCAGCTGTGTCTATGCCGGGAGAACTTTGTGCTGGATACACTCTTAGGAGACAAGACTTGCAAAATTGCAAAAGCCTCTGTGCTCAGCTTGGATGGGGCAGAGTCTCAGGGCTGAGCAGACAGCCTTGGCTTCTGGTCAGCCCTGCCCTTTGAGGCCCCTGGGTCTCAGTGTCCTTTGGTAATCTCTGCAAGCACCTCTAAGAGTAAGCCTCCCTCAAGTTTCGCCTGCTAACAGACAGTCCAGTTTCTCCCCCAATGAATCTGGATTCCCAGATTCTCGCCCGGAACTGGAGTTCAGTGCAGTGGGGAGCTTCCGTTTCTCTCCTGCTAGAGAAAGCCAGCAGCGCACTCAGTAGTCAGTCCTCTCTTCGTGCACTCATGCGCACGCCTCCAGACCTCTGCCTTTTGCAGCTCCCCTGAGTTTCGCCTGACAGTCCAGTTTACCCCCTTATAAGCCTGGGTCCCCAGGGTCTCGCCCGGAACTGGTGTTCAGTGCCGTTGGAACTGGGGTTCAGCGCAGTTAGGAGCTTTTGTCTCCTTCCCGCTAGAGAAAGCCAGCCAGGCACTCAGCCCTCTGCGCACGTGTCTCTGTACCTCAGCCTGCAGCTCCTCTGATTCTCCATGTGCTTTCCTCTTTCCTTCTAGTTGTAGAATTTCCACTCAGCCAGCTTTCCTGTTGTTCTAGATAGTGTTTGTTTTGTCTTTTAGTTGTATTTTTGAAATTGTTGTGCGAGGCAGTAGTTTAGGTGTTTACCTATGCCGCTATCTTGGTTTCCTCTTCTTTTTCTTTTTTAACTTACTGTCTTTTCTCATGAATATTTGTTTATTGGGTTTCTGGTATTGTTTTAGACATTGTATTTGAACATTTAAAAAAATTAGCAATTGCTTTTAATCATTGCCTTTATTTTCCCATTAACTATCTGATTTTTTAAAACTCCTTATAGTTTCAGAATAACTTAATTTATATTAAGACATGACATCACTAGTGAAATTGGAACAAAATTTTCATAACATATTGATTCAGGACAAGAAAATAGGAAGCCCCTTTCATAAACAACTTTAAGTTTTGCTTTTTTGTACTATTCAGTTTAAGGTCTTCTTAACATTCTTATTCTTCTATTAAAATGAGTTTCCCTGAGTTATGACATTCTTCTGTGTCTTATTCTCCAGTCAGCAGAGGATCGATCCTTGTTTAAAACTTTACATATCAAAACTTTAATTGATATGGGTTTATGTTGGAGCTCAAATTATAGGAATGATTTCTTGTAAAAAGTCTTTATTAGGATGGGAATTATTTGTAGCTTCTCCTTTCAAAGAATTTTTTCTAGGAGCCTTAGGGAATGTTAGAATTGAATGATTAACTTATTTCTGTAACACCTGTGTAGCCTGCAAACAAGCAGTGAAGTAGGCATATATTAGCAGTTGGGAGGGTTTGAAGTAAGAGCAAAGAACCAGATATGATCATAGAATCAAAACAATATCGGCATAGTAAAGGAAAGCATGTATTATAAAGTTCTCATATCACTATAAGCAGAATGTGAAATTGTAGCTTTTGGGGAATGTTTCATTTTATTTCCTATGATGTAATGAGTAAATTGCCGGATTCCTTTATTTTCTCCTTTCCCTTAGAGCAATGATGGAGAAGAGCGATTAGCCGTTGTTCGACTTTTAGCTAAATTGTTTGGTTCTAAAGATTCTGATCTGGCAACACAGAATCGTCCTCTTTGGCAGTGTTTTCTTGGACGGTAAGAGAACATACAATTCTATGGATTCTTTATGTTTTGGAGGCCAGTCAATATGATCCACTAAAACCACATATATATCAAAACTTTACTTGATAAGTGTTTGTTTCTTTAGTATCTTTGTTGCTATCTTTCTTGGAGAACAAATTAGAAGACAGATTTTTATGAAGAAAGCTAAATCATGTAAGTGAAGCCATGCTCATGCCATTTTTCAGCCCAGCAATTCATTTACTAGTGCTTATCTTTTAGGTCTGAGCATGTCTAAGTGCATGGTGTATGTTTTGAACTAATTTGGTATTGTCTGATTTTGAAATTGAAAATATTCCTCTTCACTCAAATAGTTTTTAATGTTTCTTCTCAAGAACTTAGAATTATTACGTTCTATCAACTTGATGGTAAGATTGAAAAAAATCTATGGAATGTATTAAATTCCCCCTTGCATTTCTGTACATACTTTTTTGTTTCAAAATTTGATTAAAAAGTCAATTTTAACTATTAGTATTCTGTGGAGCATTTGAGATTAACCATTGTTTAATTCAGCCTATTCATAGAAAATGGGCTCAGAAATTTTCTTAAAGTAAATTCGATATAATACTCTTTGTAATAGTCTTAGGTTAAACATTAAAATATAACAAACAAATCAGAAATTTCAGATACTGATAATGATAACTTACATTTTGAAGGTCTTAATAGTATTAAGTAATATTTAAATAACTAAACTTGAATATATAAGAATTAGAGTAGAAAGAATGAAGCAACTGTACTTGTCGATATGTAGAGGAGCGATTCTGTCCTTGTGATTGACATCGGTATTTATAGCAAAACAAAGTTCAAGAATCCTTTTTTTACCTGTGTTACTTGTAAAAACTGAACCATAAGAGTTTTCTTTTTCCTTTTTTAAAAAATAATTTTCTTTTTTAAAATATATTTTTATTGATTTCAGAGAGGCAGTGAGAGGAAGAGAAAGATAGAAACATCAATGATGAGATAATCATTGATTAGCTGCCTCCTGCACGCCCTCGACTGGGGATCGAGCCTGTGCAACCCAGGCATGTGCCCTTGACCAGAATCGAACCTGGGACCCTTCAGTCTGCAGGCTGACGCTCCATCCACCGAGCCAAACCGGTTTTGGCTCTTTTTTGTTTTTATTACTGATTTCAGAGAGTAAGGGAGAGGGAGAGGGAGACAGAAGCATCAGTGATGAGAGAATCATCTGTTGGCTGCCTCTTGCATTCCCCCTAGCGGCGATTGAGCCGGAAACCCATTCATGTGCCCTTTTGGGAATCAGGGGAATCAAACTGGTTCCTCCTGCCTGGTTCCTAGGTCCATACTCAACCATAGAGCCACACTGGCCAGGCTAATTGGTTGTTTTTGAGATCACTTAAAAAGTAAAAATATTTCCTGCTATTTAAAAATCACATCCTACCTAATAATAGACAAATATGCAAATTGACAATACCTTCACTATGCCCGCGATTGGCCAGGAGGCACGGGGGGGCAGGACTCGGGGTGGTCGGGGTAGCCGATTGGGCCAGCAGGACGCTGAGCTCGCATCACCAGCAGCGGCTCGAGCTCAGCGTCTGCGCCATGGCTGTGCTGCGGCACAGAAGGGGCCTCTGGGGCAGCAAGCTCACGTCCCACCGCAGACCATCAAAAGCAGGGAAGCTGTCCACTCAGGCACCAGGCCTTTCGGAAGCCTCTGGCGGGGCGGAGACTTCTGAAAGGCCTGGTGCACCAGCGGACAGGCACCCAACTCCCCCACGATCGAAAGCAAAAGCGTGGGAACTGGGTGCCTGTCCGCTCAGGCACCAGGCCTTTCAGAAGCCTCCACCGCGCCGGAGGCTTCTGAAAGGCCTGGTGCACCAGCAGACAGGCACCCAGCTCCCCCAAGATCAAAAGCAAAAGCGTGTAGGGGACCCTACACGTGCATAATTCAATCATGCACTGGGCCTCTAGTTATTTATAATTACTAGCTGTTTTGCAAACTGCCCAAAATTTTTAAATTGAGAGTTATTCAGCTTATCCTTATTTTATATGCAGTCTTTTTTTGTGCAGTTTTGAATTCACATGTGATATTTCATAGGTGTTGAGTTCTTACGATATACCTTTAAAAGAGGATTTTAATGTTGGTCCTATTCATATGAAACTTTGTGAGGCAGTATGACACATGCATTTCATGTATTCATCTTTGAACTTCTGAATATGCCTCATACATGATTTCCTTTCTACCTCACATCCCCCTGGTATTTTCTTCATAAAAAATGTTTTCAAGTAGATTTTGTGTGTTTCAAATATTTATTTTTGTTGTTTGTTTTATAGAATAATTTTAAACTTAAATTTTGAGCTCTATAAAGTTGTTGGTAGTGTGGGTTCAGAGATGTGTTTAGACTGCTTTTTGTTTGTTTTAGAATGGTAAACAAATTGTTTTCAAATTGTTTTTGTGAAATAATTGTTTTACTTTATATTCTTCCTTCACAACATGTTAACTGTCATAATAATCACACTTTCTAATCAGTAATTTCATGTTTATAGGCATTTACATAATGTTAGATATGTGTACCTTATTTGAAAATAATTGTTTTGCCTTACAACTAATATTTAGCAATCTTTTCATATGTAGGTTTAATGACATTCATGTTCCTGTGAGATTAGAAAGTGTGAAATTTGCCAGTCACTGTTTAATGAATCACCCAGATTTAGCAAAGGATCTCACAGGTAAGGTAGCTGCTTTATATTATTTTAGATGTGGCCTTTAACCGTAACTTTAGTTTTTGAATTAGATTTTAATTCTGGCAGGCACTGTTTCAGATCTATATCAACCTTGGACTAGTAAATGATTTCATGTTAATATAATAAAAGTATACTTGAAATCTTCATATTGTGATCCTCATAGTTTGAGGAAGTAGGCTTTTGTGGTATATTATGAAATCACTATACCTATGTGAAAATTAAACATAGTAACGTCAATTAATAACTAAGAAAGTGGTTACCTTCTGGACTAGACTAGAATTTCTCATTATTCATTTGAACATAGAGCATTTGAACCTATTTATTTGGTAATAGCAAATAAATGGCTTCTATCAAAATGCTGTTCACCAAAAAAGAGGAAGTAACATTATTTTGTTTTGATTTTGTTTGTATTGTAAATATTTAGGAATTTTTTTATAGGTCATAGAATGTTAATTCTGTTTTTTATATTGTGTAATGTGCAGATATATACCTATCAATAAGCCTTTTTTTACTGTTTTCCTTTTTTCAGTCTTAATTTGTATTGTAACTTAAATTGTAATCTGTTTAATCTGATACTGTGTTGTGATTTGACTTTTACAGAATAATTGATGTAAAATACATTATTTATTAAGATATGATTGTGCCTATGTTCATAGCAGCACAATTTACAATAGCTAAGATTTAGAAACATCCTAAGTGCCCATCAGCAAATGGGTGGATTAGAAAACTGTGGTACTTCTACACAATGGAATACTACGTTGCTGTAAAAAAGAAAGAACTTCCACCATTTGCAACAGCATAGATGGACCTGGAGAGCATTATGCTAAGTGAAATAAGCCAGTCAGAGAAAGATGAATATCACATGATCTCACTCATATGTGGAATATTAATGAAAAACATAATGAACAAAAATAGAGCCAGGGAAAAAAATATTTTAGAATATAATAGAAGTAATCCTGTTACTTGCAGATTTTTAATATTTCCTAAAAGTTTTGTAATATTACACTATGTTGGTACAGTTTGGGTAAAATTATTATATTTAAAATATATTTTTTCTTGACATTAATGTTTACTGCATATAATATTACTATATTTAAAATCATTTTTCTTAAAATATTAATGTTTATTGCATGTAAATGGCTAATTATTTTGTTTCTGCAATCTGGTAATAGATTTATTTTGTATACTGTAAAATAAATAAATCAGCCCTAAAAAATAAATAAATAAGATATGATTGTGCAGTAGTAAATACTATGGCGTAGTTTATTTGTGTTTACATAGGGTATTGCTACTCAAAAATAAAATGCTTTAAATTTATGCACATTTTATAAACATTGTAAACATTGTGGACAAAAGCTTAAAGCATTAGTCTCTTCTTTCATGACAGATATGATAGCCAACATTTATTTTTAGTTTTTTCCTCTTATTATAGAATATTTGAAAGTTAGATCACATGACCCAGAAGAAGCTATTCGCCATGATGTCATTGTTACCATAATAACAGCTGCCAAAAGAGACCTTGCCTTAGTAAATGATCAGCTACTTGGCTTTGTAAGGGAAAGAACACTGGATAAACGGGTAAACTCTGAGGAATCTTATTCTAATTTACTTTGTTTAAATTGTTTACTAACTGCAAAATAATTTATTTTCTATTATATTTAAAGCTTTTTTGTGTGAAAATCAAATTAATACACTGCCAGAAAATGAGCTAATATTTTGTATTTCTGTGTATTTTTAAATTACCTTCATAAATGAATACATTGTTTTCTATAGCTTTTCAGTTCTTAAGCATGCATGATTTGCTTCTAGCTTACCTTTTCAAAAAGAATAGCTAGCCCGGCCAGTGTGGCTCAGTGGTTGAGTGTCAACCCAAGAACCAGGAGTTCACAATTTGATTCCCAGTCAAGTCACATGCCCAGGTTGTGTGCTCCATACCCATTAGGGGGCATGCAGGTGGCAGCCGATCGATGATTCTCTGTTATCATTGAAATTTCTATCCCTTCCTCTCTGAAATCAATATAAATATTTTTTTAAAAAGCTAAATTAAAGTTTTATTTTACCTTTTCACTTGCATAATGAGTTCTGAAAGAGTAGTGATTAGATTTATTACCTATGTTAGTATTTTCAAAAGAGACTGTATTTTGTAATTTAGGTGGATATGGCTGTCATTCATTTAACTAAAAGATAATCATGCTTTCTCTGACAATGATGTTTTCATTTAGGTATGCCAATCTAAGGGCAGAAATTACAGTTGTAGTTTTTTTTGTGTGGTTTCCTTCATGTGGAAGCAGTTAAAAGCATGGGTTGCCCTGGCCAGGTAGCTCAGTTGGTTAGAGCGTCGTCCCCAAGGGCCAAGGTTGTAGGTTCAAACCCCAGTCAGGGCACATATAAGAATCAACCAAGGAATGCATAAATAAGTGGAACAAAAAATACCTTTCTCTTTTTCTGTCTAAAATCAATAAATATTTTAAAAATTAAAACACACACATGTGGGTTATATGGAAAAGTAGTATTAAGAACAGCAATAGCAATTGCTAAGGCATAGTGTCATCCATGAGCAAAAGACAGACATGCAAGACAGGCTGACTAGGCGTGCTACTTATTAACGTCTAACAAAGGTTTGCCTTTGCACTGGGCTGTTTTATTGGGGCATAGTTGAAAACCTGATGTTCTCCCAAATCCAGTGCAGTTTAGTTATAATTTCAGGGTAGAAGTAATATTTCTTGGTTATGAAATAAAGCAAGCTGTATTCTTTAAGTTCTTTTGAAATAGTCAAAGAAGGCAGTTATGTACTAGTAGCATAGACACTGTTTAACTTGTTCAGCTATGTCAGTAATTCTGACTTTGAAGAGTTTTTCCCCTTGACTTTAAATGAAATTATAATCTCCCTAGTGGTAACTTGATAATTAGCACACACATAACCAGTTTATTTTTATTTTCTTTTTTTCACACATAACCAGTTTAAATTGCTGTTTGTTTTATTTCCTCTTTTTAGGAACATTTCATTCCTATTTCTGTCAGTGTTTATAGTTTCAGAAAGAGGGACTGAATGACTCTTCCTGAGACTGCATGATGTGATGTGCTCATAATAGCACTTACTGGATATTTTAGGAAAGGAGAGGGAGAGAGAAATAGAAACATCAATGATGAGAGAGAATTATTGATCGGCTGTCTCCTGCACACCCCCTACTGTGGGTTGAGCCCACAACCGGGGCGTGTGCCCTGACTGGGATTTGAACTGTGATCTCCTGGTCAACGCTCAACCACTGAGCCATGCCGGCCCGGCCTTATTGGATGTTTTAGATGTAATAAGTTAGATAGCCTTGGGTATAGACTTTCTGAAATGTGTTTTCTGTATGCTAATCTTAGGTTTTACTGCTTAAATTATTTGGTTTTGTTTAAGAAATGTTACAAACCATCTATTACCTGTTGTATGGGAACAAAGTTTCATTCTGTCCACTACAAAAATTTTATCAGGGAGTTTTAATTTAAACTAAGGATAGTATTCTCTGATTTGTTATTGAAACAAATATATTTTTTGGTTATTGCTTTATTATATTTTATTATCATGATTCTAACTATGTTTTTATAGTCTCCTTTTTTTTCTGTCCACCCTCATCCAACTACCTTTCTTTCCAACTAGTAAACCATCCCAAACTCTAGAAGTCCCACAGAGTCTTCCACTAACTAGGATGTGGCTAAGTAAATCATTTGCCCTCTTAATCTCTAAGATAGGGAAGTTCACCTAAGAAGACGTCCAAGGTACTTTCCAACTTAGCAGTTCCAGGATCTTGGTATTAAATTTTGCTCTTGTTCTGAGCTATTCCTTTTTTTGTGTACGGAGTGCATTTTATACTTTATTTTTACCCTTTAATTGCTTCTAAAACTTGGCCAGATTTTTTTTTAGACAGAATTGAATGAAATCTTTGTAAGATTTACAATTGCTTGGCTTTGAAGAAAATAAGTTGGCAGATGATTTAGCAGAATTTGCATTGGATAATTTTTAAAGTAACCTGATTTTTTTAAGTCAGAGCATATTCAAAATTGTGGGTTAAACAGTTTGTTTGCCTCTTATGAAAAATATTGTGCTGTTTTTGTATGCATAAGTCTAATAGTACAGCCTAGTAAAGAATTGGCAATTTTTGCAGATTGGTATACTATAAAGTTTGGTATCTAGCTCATTCAATGAACTTTATACTTTCTAGTGGCGAGTAAGAAAAGAAGCTATGATGGGTTTGGCTCAGCTTTATAAGAAATACTGTCTTCATGGTGAAGCAGGAAAGGAAGCTGCAGAGAAAGTCAGCTGGATAAAAGACAAACTTCTGCATATTTATTATCAGAATAGCATCGATGACAAGTGAGTAACATGTTGCTAGAATGGTTGAATATAAAGGTGCTTTTAATTTCTAAAATATATCATTTAATTTTTTAATAACTTCTAAGTCTAGAAACTATTTTCCATGTATTTATGCATGCTATCCCATATAATAAAAGGCTAATATGCGAATTGTCCCCTCAACCAGGAGTTTGACCAGGGAGTGGGGCTGGCCGGCCAGACCCCACCCATGCACAAATTCGTGCACCGAGCCTTCTAGTGTTTGTATATGACTAACCAAGATTGTAAGGTAGCATAATAATAGTGAAATAGGCATAAGCTTTGGAGTCAGACTAGAGACCAAATGTTCATTCTGCCCTTTATTGGGTGTGTGCTCTTGCACAACTGACTGTGCCATTCAGTTTTATCTAAAAAGGAATAATAATAAAGCTTTCCTGAAAGAATTGTCATGTGGATTAAATAAAATAATGAATGTAAAGCCCCCTAACTCTATGCCTGGCAATACAGCACTATTTAATAATTATTAATTATTATTTTTCCTTTTTACAACACCATAAGTACCAATAGAAGTATTACTGTGTAGTTTTTTTTATTTCAGTGTAATTGACATAATTATATACAATATACCAGTAATGGTTTCATCTTTGTATATATTGAGAAATGATTACCACAGTAAGTGTGGTTAACATTTGTCCCCATACATAGTTATAATTTTTTTCACGTGATGATGCCTTTTTCATTTTCATTGTCTGAATGTTACTTACCTAGTATTATTTTATATTGGATTGTAATAATGATTTTGGGTTTTGTAAAATACTTGGTAATGTGTTATTGAATTAAATTGACTACTTTGCATCGCTGGATATGTATTTTATTGATTAATAAAGAGTCCTTGAATTCTCTTATTCCAATGATATTGAATAGTAAATATAAGCTTAGCAAGACCATGGAAAGAAGAAATATCAAATGTATACAGGAAAAGCTAAATTTTCAGGAAATAGTATGAAGGTAGAACTCCCTGTGTTTGTTTGTTTTTTTGTGTGTGTGTTTTTTTTGGGGGGGGGGGCGGTTTATGACAACATGAGAAAGGAGCTGAACTGTAATCAAAGGAAATTAATGTGGGGTTTTTGTAGGGGTGTTTTTTGTTCTTCAGGGAAAAGAACTGATCACATACTGATCATTTTCATTGTATTTACACACATACATGCTACCCTTGGTATGTTATCTTGGCAGTTTGTGGTTCTAATACAAAATGGCTATTTTTTAAAAACAGAACAGTGTTATCTGGGAGGTTTTTGTTTATTTTATAGACTATAGAGAAAAATCTCTAAAAAGTAGAATAATTGTGTTATTGGGGGTTTGTTTGTTTCATAGGCTGTTGGTAGAAAAAATCTTTGCTCAGTATCTTGTCCCCCACAATCTGGAAACAGAAGAGAGAATGAAATGCTTGTATTATTTATATGCTAGTTTGGATCCAAATGCTGTCAAGTAAGTTACTTTTTAATGATTGTTTGGATTATTTCCTGAAAATTTCATAAAATCACTTTATCTGATCTAATTAATTGTTCATGATGGGGTTATTGCTTCTGGTTGAATCAAGAACCTGAGATAAATATATATAGAGAAAGTTTTTATAAGTTCAGGTTTAGTCAGAAGCAAGAATATGCCTATATGCATAGGCATATTAGGCAACTGAGTCAGTAATATGGTTTCGGGGATTCAATTAAGCCCCCATGTCAAAATTACCTATTGTCTACCTGGTGACTGAGGTGTGAATCACACTGTTGGAGCTTTTACCATACTAAGCCTCAGACTGGTTCTTTGTCAGGCAAGTATATTCAGATCACCTCTATGTAGAATCTCCATATACATATTTCTTTTGAACCATTTGGAGTAATTTGAAGACATTGGATTCCTTTATCCCTAAATACTTCAGTCTATATCCCCTAAGAACAAGGATATTCTCTTATATAAACAGAGTACCCTTATCAAAATCAAGAGGTTTAACATTGATACACTATTATTTTCTAATCCAATATGTATTCATTCAGATTTCCTCCATTGTCCAAATAATATTCTTCATAGATATTTATTTTCTCATTGTAGGTTTACACATTGCATAGTTGGTTGTCATATCTCTAGTCTCTTAATGTGGAATGATTTCCTTGGTTATGACTTTGATGGTTTTTGGAAGAATATTGAGCATGCCACTAATTTTGTAGATTGTTCCCTCAATTTGGGTTCGCCTGGTATTTATTAGATTGAGATTATGGTTTTTCACCCGAAATTCCAGAGGTAACATTGTATTCTCAATGCATCATGTTAGGAGGCATTATCTTTTCTAAAAGATTTGCAAGTGGTTCCTAATAATCTAGGTAGTAAACCCCTGAACTAAAGTTTGGACTCTGTTTATATTTCAGAATATTTGGCAAAGAATACTTAGAGTTAGACTAATTTCTGAGGTCCTCTGGGCACCTGGAATTATGGAGTGGGTTTATGAGAGAAGAAATTTTCCTTCGTTGAGAGAAAAGAATTCTGAATCAACACACTCCATTTTAAGTCTGGCATCTCAAATCTACATCATTTCAGAGAAATTCATATTTTGAAATAGTCTACTGACCTTTATGCATATCACCTTAACTTGGCATAAAAAGGCCTTCATCATCTCATCCTTTTCCAGAGTATATGCCATGCATTTTGATAACATTTCATATTTCATATTTCTTTATACCAGAACATTCTAGCTATCTCTGTTTAGAATGTCTTTCAGTTCCTTCATTTACCTGTCAGATGCTATTTATCCTTCTATATTTTCTCTCATAAGAAGGCTTATATTTACCATTTTACATTAAACTATCTTAATAGTAATAATTACATTTTCTGGTGCTTAAAATATTAGGTAGATATAGAAGAATGATGCATCTATATCATGCAACAAGAAAAGTAATGAAGTTAAATACTTATCAGTATTGTTATATTATGCACTTTTTTCATATTTATAACTTTATTTACAGAGCTCTCAATGAAATGTGGAAATGTCAGAACATGCTTAGAAGTCATGTAAGAGAACTCTTGGATTTGCACAAGCAGCCTACAGTAAGTTCATGATTTGTGTAAATTCATTGTTACAGTCATTATTCAGATTTTCTTCGATTATATATAATGAAGCATATAGGAAGTATCTCAATTGTTCTATTTACCAAATGTCAGTTAAACATAATTTCTGTAGTTATCCAAGCAAAATTTCCATTTCAAATTAGTATAACAAAATCTTATTTTCCACCACAGGGAAAGAAATAGTGTTTTCTCATTTATCAAGTATTTAGACACTAATATATCATACAGAATTTATCAAAATGCAAATAATTAGAATTAAACCTCAAGATAAAATTATATTAGAAGTAATCATCTTTTTTACTCCATGATTGCTGGTACTTCAATGGAAAGTCAGTGTCAAATCAGGTGTCAATCCTATAAATATGCCAAATTCAAATTAACAAAAGAAATTCTATCCAACATTTCCTGGAAGGTGGAGTAAAGAAACTTAATGATCTCTTAATATACTTCTAAATGTGTTTGCTAGAATACATGTTCTTTTTAAAAAATATATTTTTAAATTTATTTCAGAGAGCATGGGAGAGGGGGAGAAATAGAAATATCAGTGATGAGAGAGAATCATTGATTGGCTGCCTCCTGCATGCCCCTCAGCCCAGGCATGTCCCCTGACCCGGAATTGAACCATGACCTGGTTCATAGGTCGACGCTCAACCACTGAACCACACCAACAGGCTAGAATACATGTTATTAATCAGGGAACCATAGACTGAAACCTATCAAGTGTTCATGGACACTAAATCAAGAGTTGACAGACTTTTTTTTAAATGACTAGATAGTAAAATTTGGGCTTTGCCAACTATTTACTCTGTGGTGAACTCTCAACTCTCCCTTTGTAGTGCAAAAACAGTTTTAGACAATATGTAAATAAATGGTCATGATTGTGTTCCAGCAAATCTTTAACAAACACAGGTGGTCCGTGGGACCATAGTTTACCAATTTCTTATCCAAATTACTCAACTTTCATACAAATTTAAGTCATCTTTTTTGTAATGGAGGAAAGGGAACACATTTTGGAGGGATGTGATTTTCTGAGGTTATTTAAGGAATAGGCCACACAAAAGCTAATAGAATTCTATTCAGGAGGAAAACATTTCTAGTCTTCACATTATTAATTTTCTTTGGTGTATGGTTTCATAGTAATTTCCATATAATTGCTTTATATCAAAGTTATCCTGTTCAATCTTCTGGCAAGATAATTTTCCTATGAAAATTATATACTCTAAATTTTTAAATACCTGTTCCTGCTAACATCTCCTTTCCTTCTATATGTCCTAACTTAATAATTGTTGCTAGTACACAATTTTTTATTATCAACTTAGGGTGTAGATATGATAATACTAGATATGGTAATATTTTTAACTTAAAAAATACAACCCTGAGCATAGATTTTGTTTTAGGAATTTAATAACACATATCACTTTTGTTTTTGTTTTAAATTTCAGTCAGAGACTAACTGTTCTGCCATGTTTGGAAAACTGATGACCATAGCAAGTGAGTATGTTTATTCACTCTGTAGATATATAATAAACATAAAAACAGACAAATAATTTACCCAGTGGGACTATCAATTTAAATAAGGAAAAATTATCCTTTCCTTAGTACTTTTATTTAGAAGAACCAGTTAGGCTGATATTCTCTTGCTGGCTCAAGAGATGGAGGGATAGAGATATAGAAACATTGATGAGAGAGAAACTTCATCAATCGGTTGCCTCCGGCATGCCCCCTACTAGGTATCGAGCCTGAAACCTGGGAATGTGCCCTGACCAGGAATGGAACCAGTTGGTTCCTGGGTTGATGTTCAACCACTGAGCCACATCTGAGGGCACTCAGCGTTATTTTTAAGACAGCTTTCTTTTAGCTTAGTAGAGTGGTTTTTTTAATGTATTATTGATGCTCTTTTAATTTTATAGAGAATTTGCCTGACCCTGGGAAAGCACAAGATTTTGTGAAGAAATTTAACCAGGTTCTCGGTGATGATGAGAAACTGCGGTCTCAGTTGGAGTTATTAATCAGCCCAACCTGTTCATGTAAACAGGCAGATGTTTGTGTGGTTAGTAAATTATACTTTTACATTTGTTCTTCTAACTTTGCTTATAGAAATTTATATTTTATTAAAATCTGCTTTACAGAGATTATTTTAGTTGTGTGAGTTTACCAGTATTGTGAGCTCTGAATTACCTAGGAAATATATCTGTGGTCAACTTAGTTCTCTTTACTTACCACTCTTCAGCCAAATTCCAGGAAAAACACTAGAGAACTAAGCCAGGGAGATTAGTCCTAGGAACTGAGCAAGATAAAATGCTTTGTATTTAGTAGACATTAAGTAAATAAGAATTTTCTAAATGCTTGTTTGTGCATACATTTTCTTCTACCATATATTAGCAAGGAGATACCCTTGTCAAGAAATCAGCAATAGTTACATTGCTGTATATGTATTTATAGATAAGGTAATTCCTGTTTAGGCTTTTGTTTTCATTCTATTCTTGGACTCTATATTTTATAGAAAATCAGTATCGTTGAAAACTTTATTCATTCATTTATTTAGCATTTTATGAGCCATGCTGGCCAGGTGAGCCTCATTTTTCTCATCTGTAAATTTTAACTTCTTTATAGGGTTGTTAGAAGATTTGTTTTATATATATACTACAGGCTCGGTGCATGAAATTCGTGCACAGGGGGCGGGTCCCCTCAGCCCAGCCTGCACCCTCTCTAATCCGGGACCCCTCAGGGGATGTTTGACTGCTGGTTTAGGCTCGATCCCGGAGATGGAGCCTAAACCAGCAGTCGGACATCCCTCTCACAATCCTGGACTGCTGGCTTCTGATAGCTCATCTGCCTGCCTGGTCACCCCTCATTGCCTTCCCTGCTGGCCTGGTCCCCCTCAACTGCCCCCCTCTGCCTGCCTCATTGCCCCTAACTCCCTCCCTCCCCCCCGCCAGCCTAGTTGCCCCTCACTGCCCTCCCCTGCCAGCCTAATCGCCCCCAACTGCCTCCCCCTGCTGACCTGGTCACCCCAAACTGCACCCCCCCCCCCCACCAGCCTGGTCGCTCCTAACTGCCACCCCACTGGCCTGGTCGCCCCACGCAGCCTGCTTGTTCAGTCGTTTGGTTGGTCCTCACTAACCCCCCTGCCAGCCTGGTCATAGGCAGCCATCTTGTGAGGGTGTGGTGGTCAATTTGCATATTACCTCTATTATATAGGATAATCTCTTGGCAAAATAATGCCCTCAGAGGCAGGAGGCAACCCCATCACAACTTTGCTGCTGCCTGCCAGCAGCGCAAGCCTCGGCCGGTCCTGGTTACCTGAGCCTCGGGTGGCCCTGGGTGGCTGGGAGACTGGGGGGGATTGGGGGACTCCAGAGGCAGGCGCCCCAGCAGGGCTGAGGGGACTGGGTGCAGCCATCTTGTGGCTGTGGGCACTGCCATCTTTGAAGGTGTGGCAGTCAATTAGCATAGTCCCTCCTTGTTGGCATGTCACCCTCTTTGCAACAGCATGACGGTCAATTAGCATATTCCCTCTTTATTAGATAGGATATACCCCTATCCCTACACTACCATTTAGAATTTCAGTAAATTGTATTTCTATGGTATTACACATAGATAACAACAACTATGTATGGGACCAATCCTTAGTAGATGAAAAAGAGAAAGAGAAATTTAGATATTTATGTCTAACTTTGTTCTAGAAAAAATAAGGATTGGATAATTATTTAAATATGTAATAAGGTGTAAGAACTATAATATATGTTTACAGAGTTGTTTGAGAGCATGGATGAGGTATTTTTTATTCAGTCTAGGGTTACAGGGTATCTAAGTGGATCTAAAAATGACCAATAATTATTTCTAGTATAATTGTTTATATACATAATGATATTTTATATAGTCATGATGATATGGAAGCAACCTAGGTGTCCATTGATAGATGAATGGATAAAGAAAGTTGTACACACACTGGACTATTACTCAGTCATGAAAAAGAATGAAATCATGTCCTTTGTGACAACATGGATGGACCTAGAGGGTATTATGTTAAGTGGAATAAGTAAGAAAAAGACAAACCTGTATTGTTTAACTTACATCTATACTAATAAAAGAGTAATATGCTAATTAGACCAGACATCTTCCAGACGACCTTCCGGACAAAGCCCAGTGGTGCGGCTGAGGCAGAGGCAGTTAGGGGTGATCAGGCCAGCAGGGGAGAGCAGTTAGGGCAATCAGGCAGGCAGGGAAGAGCAGTTAGGGCGATCAGGCAGGCAGGCAGAGTGATTAGGCAGCCAGGTGAGCAGTTAGGAGCCAGTGGTCCTGGTTTGTGAGAGGAATGTCAGCAGTCATACATTCCCCAAGGAGTCTCGGATTGGAGAAGGTGCAGGCTGGGCTGAGGGACCCTCCCAACCCCATGCATTAATTTCATGCACCGGGCCTCTAGTCCTATATAATAAAAGGCTAATATGCAAATTGACTGGTCACTATGTTGCACACTATACACCAGGGGCCAGATGCTCAATACAGGAGCTGCCCCCTGGTGGTCAGTGCGCTCCCACTGGGGGAGCGCTGCTCAGCCAGAACCAGGGCTCACATCCCTTGAGGGCTCCTGGACTGCGAGGGGGCATAGGCCAGGCTGAGAGACACCTCCCTCCCCACCCCATTCCCCGAGTGCATGAATTTCGGTGCACCGGGCCTCTAGCGTAGAATATAAAAAATAAACAAATTAACAAAGAAAACAAAATAGACTCATAGATACAGAGAAGAAACTGATAATTGCCACAAAGTTGGGATGGTGGGCAGATGGGCAAAAAGGTAAAGGAAATTGTGAGATACCAACTTGTAAGTCATGTGGATGTAAAGTACATCATAGGGAATACAGTCAATAATATCCCAATAACTATACAGAGACAGATGATTACTAGATTCATGGTGATCATTTCTTAACCCTTTGCACTTGCTTTTTTCTCAATTCCTGCTACCAATGCTAACTGTGTTGAGTCACACTCAACATCCAAGTGCAAAAGGTTAAGGTATATAAATGTCAAATCACTGTGTTGTACAGCTGAATCTAATATATTATTGTATGTCAACTATAATCTTAAAAGAGCTCTACATTTAGAATAAGGTTATAGAGTTATTGCTTTATAGTTCGAACGCACTTAATGTGTTTATCTTCTCAACTAAAATTTACAGTTACTCTTAAATACTCAAAAGCCTTGTCATTAGAGTAGATTTCTTTTTCCAGTACCCAGTATATTGTAACTTTGACCTTGTCTTTAGGTGGTTCAGTCTCTATAATCATTAAGTGATGTATTCTTTAGACATTTACAGCAATGTGTTTCCTTTGTAGTTTCTATTTGATGTATTGCCACCATCTTAACTCAGCTCTGTTTATCCAAAAATGAAAATCTTTATAAATATTTATACACTTATGAATCTTTCTCTTTTTAAATAAACAAATTACTGACCTAAAACACATTATTCTGTCGAATAAACCAAAAAACTTATCCATGAAAGTATACAATGTTTTGTTTTATTTTTTCAAAAGTAAAGCATTAAAAATTGTTTATTAAACAAAAATTTTATGGGAGAAATATGAGACAAAGTCATAAATAACACCATATTATTTCCGTTTTGTTCTCCACAGTCCAGTGATTGCCTAAGGAGTGTGTAATTTCAGTCAGTCTAAAGCAGAAGTGTGTGTGTGTGTGTGTGTTTTACTTTTGCTGGTTTTGAATCTTTAAATGCTTTTGATGCCTATAATCGTATTTATTTTGAAAAAAACATGAAAGTGAATCATACTTATGGTAAAACTCTTTGCTTTTTAGAGAGAAATAGCTCGGAAACTTGCAAATCCTAAACAGCCAACAAATCCTTTTTTAGAGATGGTTAAATTTCTGTTGGAAAGAATTGCACCTGTGCATATTGATTCCGAAGCCATAAGGTAAGCTAGGAAATATATTTATTCAAAATAAAATGTAATCTGAAACTACAGTGTTGTAAATTTAAATTCTTAGTTCCTAAGTAGACCTGAAAATGTTCCCTGTATACCTTTCTAATGGAAGCATACAGTGCATCATTCAGGTTGAAAGAAGGGCCTGTTTATTTTCCAGTCTTTGGCTTACTTCAATGCTTTTTTATTTTTTAACAGTTCCTGTGTTTATTTTTAGTTTTATGTGCTCATTGAAGAAAACCTAGGACATAAGAACAGAGAAGAAAATTTAAATCTATAGACTGTCAATCAATCTTTGAATTTTCTTTTTTTAATTTAAAGAATGAAATCTTACAACACCAAAAGCCAAAACACAAAAGAATCACAGATTTTACTATATAAACATCTGTAACTTCTATATGTTTAAGCAGATAAAATAAACAACAACAACAAAGAAATTTTTAGAAGTTTCTGGGAAAACAAAACTTGGGGTCAGAGACTCTTATTTTTTAATCTTCACCTAGGTTATATTTTTACTGATTTTGAGAGAGAGAGAGAGAGAGAGAGAGAGGATTGCGGGGGAGAAAAACATCAATTGGTTGCCTCCTATATTCGCCCTGACTGAGAATCAAATCCACAGCCATTTGGTATACGGGATAATACTCCAATCAACTGAGCCAGACGGCCAGGGCTATCTTTGGGGTTTTTTTTTAACCTTTTTAATGATTACATGATATTCTTTAGTATGTATTACGTCACTGTTCACTTGAGGTATGTGAAAACAGAATAATATTTTGAAAAGAGCACAAGATTACCATCAGACTACTCTGGTTTCAAAACCTGTTTAATATTGCTTAGTGGCTTTGGAAAAAGCCCTCTAATTTATCTGAGTTTGTAATTTATTTTTTACCTTAGTGTGGGTGTAATATCTCATTTGGATGATTGTGAGATTTAGCGATAACATATAAAAAGTAAGGAGTCTGGCTCTGACTGGTTTCTCTTAGTGGTTAGAGCTTTGGCCAGTGGACTGAAGGGTCACAGGTTCAATTCCAGTCAAGGGCGGATACCTCGTTTGCAGGCTTGATCCCCAGCCAAGGGTGCATGCAGAAGGCAACCATTCAATGTGTCTCTCTCACATTGATGTTTCTATCTCTTTGTTTCTTCCCCTCCCTTTACACTCTCTGAAAATCAATGGGAAAAACATATCCTCAGGTGAGGATTAACAAAACAAAACAAAAGTAAGGAGCCTGGCATAATTGATAGCTGTTTTTTATTAGCTGTTCCCATAATTTCATACATTTCAGTTGTTTCTAATGATTTCCTGTTGTACTTTTGTGAGTACTTTCCCCTTGCACTAATTACTAGTATTTTTCTAGTTGATAAGTTATATACTATGGTATTACTAATTTAGATTTTCTTGTATTAATAGTGCACTGGTAAAACTGATGAACAAATCAATAGAGGGGACAGCAGATGATGAAGAGGAGGGTGTAAGTCCAGATACAGCTATTCGTTCAGGACTTGAACTTCTTAAGGTATTTTTGAAACAGTTTTGTCTCCAGCATTTCAGTAATCACTATTTTTTTATTAAAAACTTTTCATGTTGACATTATTACAGATCCCCCCCCTTTGCCCACCTCTACCTATCCCTGTCTCCCCCTCTTTTGACCTTCACCACACTATTTTCCATGTCCATGGGATATGCATATATATGTTCTTTAGCTAATCCTTTCAACTTCTTTATCCAGACACTCCCACCCCACCTCCTCTCTGGCGCTCTCCTGTCTGTTCCATGTGTCCATGCTTCTAGTTCCATTTTGTTCATAGGTTTATTTTGTTCATTAGATTCCACAAGGGATCAAAATTTGAATTTTATTAAGGATATGCAAGAGTTAGGCCTTATTTCTTTGGAAACTATTCAAAAGATTCAAATTTTTTGTAGTGATCATATTTTATAAAAATACTAGAGGCCCGGTGCATGAAATTCATGCATGGGTGGGGGGGGTGTCCCCTCAGCCCAGCCTGCACCCTCTCCAATCGGGGACCCCTCAGGGGATGTTTGACTGCTAATTTAGGCTCGATCCCGGGGATCGGGCCTAAACCAGCAGTCGGGCATCTCTCTCACAATCCTGGACCACTGGCTCCTAATCACTCACCTGCCTGCCTGGTCATCCCTAACTGCCTCTCTCCCTACCCCTTCCCCTCCCCACCCCCCCGCTTCCACTGCTGGGCTGGTGCCCCTAATTATCCCCCGCTGCCAGCCTGGTCGCCTCTTACTGCCCCCCCCCTGCTGTCCTGGTTGCCCCCAACTTCCCTCCCACCCCCTGCTGGCCTGTTCACCCCCAACAGCTACCTCCTCTTACCCCCCTGCCCCACCCACCCCTGCTGGCCTGGTCGCCCCTCATGCCTAACCACCAGCCTGGCCTGCTGTTCAGTCGTTTGGTCGGCCCTCACCACCCTGCTGTCCTGGTCGCCCCACACAGCCTGCTGTTCAGTCATTTGGTCGGCCCTCACTAAACCCTCTGCAGGCCTGGTCGTAGGCAGCCATCTTATGAGGGTTAATTTGCATATTACCTATTTATTATATAGGACTAGAGGCTCGGTGCACGAAATTTGTGCACAGGGGTTGTCCCTCAGCCCAGCCTGCACCCTCTCCAATCTCAGATCCCTCTCGCAATCTGGGACTGCTAGCTCCTAACCACTTGCCTGCCAGCCTGATAGTCCCCTAACCGCTCTCCTGCCGGCATGATCGTCCCCAACTGCCTTCCCCTGCCAGCCCAATCAACCCCAACTACCTTCCCCTACAGGGCTGAGGGGACTAAGGGACTTCGGCTGGATGAGGCAGGGCTGAGGGGACTGGGGGACTCCAGCTGGATGAGGCGGGGCTGAGGGGAACTGGCTGTCGCCATCTTGTGAGGGTGTGGCAGTCAATTAGCATATTCCCTCTTTATTGGCTATTGGTGCTGTTACCTTGTGCGGGAGTGGTGGTCAATTAGCATATTCCCTCTTTATTATATAGGCTTATGTCTTTACATTTATAATAATGTAATTGTTTTACATTACAAAATAACATTTTTGAGCCCTAGCCTCAGTGGTTAGAGCATTCATCTGCAGACTGAAGGGCCATGGTTTCAATTCTGGTCAAGGAGACATACCTCGGTTGCAGGCTCAATCCCTGGCCTTGGTTAGGGTGCATGCAGGAGGCAACCCATCGATGGATCATGTGCATGTCTACTGTGCTTGTAACAGTACTAGTATATGTTAAATGATCTAGTACCTTTTAAAGAACCTGCATCTGGAGTAATAGGATTGCTCATGGGAATATTATATGACAACGTATGTCTGATCAGGGAATTTTTAAACAATTGGTAATTGTAATAGATGCCAAAATATTCAGAGAATTGAGCCAATTAGTAAGGTCAGGCAAGACTTAGTAGAAAAGAGATGACTTAATCTAGGAAAAAACATCATCATCAAAGAGAATAATTCTTGGCATATTTTAGGGATCATTAGGAATCTAGCCTGACTAGAGAAAAGGATTGCTTTGGGGCGTAATGGGAGACAAGGTTGGTTCCAGATTGTGGAGTGCCATTGATGCAGAAAGATATTACCAGGCCTTTTTTCTTTCTTGGTTTTGTTTTTGTTTGTTTGTTTGTTTTTTTAATATATATTTTTATTGATTTCAGAGAGGAAGGGAGAAAGAAAGAGAGATAGAAACCTCAGTGATGAGAGAGAACCATCATTGATCGGCTGTCTCCTGCATGCCCCACACTGGGGATCGAGCCCACAACTTGGGCATGTGCCCTGACTGGGAATTTAACCATGACCTCCTGATTCATAGGTTGATGCTCAACCACTGAGCCACGCCCGTCAGGCTTATCAGGACTTTTTAACCTTGCTTTTAATATGATATCAACATTTGATAGAGCTTTTATTGGATGGAGTAAAGAGAAGAAATTGAAGTCAATGAAACATTTAGACCACTACAACATGTAAACTAAGGGAGAAGATACAAACCAGTGCAATCAATGGACATTAGAAAAGAGGGTTGTGCCCTAGCCAGTTTGGCTCAGTGGAGAGAATGTCAGCCTGTGGACCAAAGGGTCCCAAGTTCAATTTTGGTCAAGGGCACATACCTTGGTTGCAGGATTCTCCCTGGCCCAGACCCTCGTTGGGGTTTGTACAGGAGGCAACCAATTGATGTGTTTCTCTCACATCGATGTTTCTCTCACATCCATGTTTCTCTCTCTTTCCCTTTCTTCTTCCACTTTCCCTAAAAATCAATGGAAAAAGATCCTTGGGTGAAAATTAAAAAAGGAAAATGAAAGAAGAGAGGGTTGTATTGGAATGGTCTTAAATATTATATCATGGAAAGAATTGATATGATGCTTCATGAGAAATGTTTTAATTATACTTTTAATAGGGTTATATTTTTTAAATAGTTTTAAGAGTAAAATCATCTTTAAGATAGACATTTTTTTTTAACTTTTTTCTTAATTGATTTTTTATAGAGAGAGGGGAAAGGAGAGAGAGAGAAAAACATCAAGGTGAGAGCAAAACTTAGCTCAGCTGCCTCCTACACACCCCCTACCAGGGATCGAGCCCACAAGCTGGGCATGTGCCCTGACCAGAAATCAAACCAGCAACCTTTCGGTACATGGGAGGATGCCCAAAGATAACATACAAATTAAGGGGGAAGAGACAAACCAAAGACATTAGAATATAGATTGTTTGATTTTTCAAATTTGATTCTCCATTTTTCTATGAGTTATTAAAACCTTATAACTAGCCCTAACCTGGTTTGGCTCAGTGGATAGAGCGTCAGCCTGCAGACTGAGGGTCCCAGGTTCAATTCCAGTCAAGGGCATGTGCCTTGGTTGTGGGCACATCACACTGGGAGGTGTGCAGGAGGCAGCTGATCAATGTTTCTCTCTCATCGGTGTTTCTAACTCTCTATCCCTCTCCCTTCCTCTCTGTAAAAAAAATCACTAAAATATATTTTTAAAAAACCTCATAACTAAATATTATCACTGTAAATCTCATCAAATGAGACAATCTCTCCACTTTATTGCCCATTAAATAAATGATTATTGTATAACCTACTGAAGACTATATACTCCATTCCCCCATCTCCCTGCCTCTCAACTTTAACACTTATCCTATCTAATAAAAGAGAAATATGCAAATTGACCGTCACTCCAACAAACAAGATGGCCACCCCCATGTGAACACAAGATGGCTGGCAGGGGAGGGCAGTTGGGAGGGACCAGGCCTGCAAGGGAGGGCAGTTGGGGGCGACCAGGCCAGCAGGGGAGGGCAGTTAAGGGTGACTAGGCTGGCAAGGGAGGCAAGTTATGGGTGACCGGGCCAGCAGGGGAGGTCAGTTGGGGGTGACCAGGCCTACAGGGGAGGGCAGTTGGGGGTGACTAGGCCTGCAGGGGAGGGCAGTTGGGGGCAACCAGGCCTGCAAGGGAAGACTGTTAGGGGTAACCAGGCCTGCAGGGGAAGACAGTTAGGGGCAATCGGGCTGGCAGGG
The DNA here is from genome assembly GCF_027574615.1 of Eptesicus fuscus. Lineage (NCBI taxonomy): Eukaryota > Metazoa > Chordata > Mammalia > Chiroptera > Vespertilionidae > Eptesicus > Eptesicus fuscus. The sequence continues at coordinate 93,222,345 of NC_072474.1, forward strand.
GAGCAGTTAGGCATCAATCAGGCTGGCAGGGGCGTGGATAGGGGGGTGATCAGACTGGCAGGCAGAAGCGGTTAGGGGCAATCAGGAAGGCAGGCAGGCAGGCTAGCAGATGGGATCCAGCAGTCCTGGATTGTGAGGGGGATGTTCCAGATTGGAGAGGGCCCAGGCTGGGCTGAGGGATACACACACCCCGTGCACAAATTTCATGCACCGGGCCTCTAGTTTCCAATATTATGCTAACTAAATTGTTTCCATAACATGTAACTTTGTAGACATGTCTAACTTGCTGTAAAGTCCTTAAGGATAAGCTGGAACTTATGTCATAATGAATAGGGAATAATTATATGTTTGTAGACATAATTAAAAGTTATCAATAATCACCTTAGCCAGTTTGGCTTAGTGGATAGAGAGCATCGACCTGTGGACTAAAGGGTCCCAGGTTCGATTCTGGTCAAGGGCACGTGCCCAGGTTGCGGGCTCAATCCCCTGTGCAGAGCATGGAGGAGGCAGCCAATCAATGATTCTCTCTCATCATTGATGTTTTTATCTCTCTCTCTCCCTCTTCCTTTCTGAAATTAATACTAAAAATATATTTTAAAAATGAGAAAATCCTTTTTAAAAAAGTTATCAATAATGGCTTGTTTAGCCTTTAGCCCTAACCAGTTTGGCTCAGTGGATAGAGCGTCAGCCTGCAGACTCAAGGGTCCCAGGTTCTATTCCGGTCAAGGGCATGTACCTTGGTTGCAGGCACATCCCCAGTAGGGAGTAATGCAGAAAGCAGCTGATTGTTGTTTTTCTCTCATCGATGTTTCTAACTCTATCCCTCTCCCTTCCTCTCTGTAAAAAATCAAGAAAATATATATTTTTTAAAAATAATGGCTTGTTTATAGTTATGATGAGTGTACTTTTTGTGATGTATTTCACTTAAAATATTTCCTTATAGAGTATCTTTTGCCATGAAATAAAGCTCTTGGTGCCCTAACCGGTTTGGCTCAGTATATAGAGCATCGGCCTGCGGACTCAACGGTCCCAGGTTCAATTCTGGTTAAGGACATGTATCTTGGTTGCGGGCACATACCCAGTAGGGAGTGTGCAGGAGGCAACTGATCAATGTTTCTAACTCTCTATCCCTCTCCCTTCTTCTCTGTAAGAAATCAATAAAATATATTTTTTAATAAAAAAGCTCTTGGTTAGCATTTTGTTCACATCATAACATCATACACTCTGAAAGAGGAGCCACATTTTCTGCATTCCCAATATCAGAATAGACTCTCAGATAAGAAGAAAATAGGGCAAGGGGCAGATATCAGCTGTCTTGAGGAATCTACTTCACAGTATTTCTGTCAGTGTCTTATGAGCCATGCCTAACTACTAGATATAAATCTTAATTCTGTGTAGCCAGCTTGTGCAGCCCATAATTTTAAATCATATTTATAGTTATCTTCTTTTAATGGATTAAAACCATTGTCTGTACTTCTAAAACTATATCTGTTCCTCCAGGTTCTGTCTTTCACACATCCTACCTCGTTCCACTCTGCAGAGACATATGAGTCCCTGTTACAGTGCCTCCGAATGGAAGATGACAAAGTAGCCGAAGCTGCTATACAAATATTTAGAAATACAGGCCACAAAATAGAAACAGACCTACCCCAGATACGATCGTGAGTACATTTTTTCTCCTAGTAAACACAAGAGGCTTCTAAGTGTGGGAGCCATAGGATCTTTGTTTTCCTTTCACATAGGAAGACAGGTGAGAGGAAAGACAACTTGTATTTAGAAGCTACTTCTCTGTATTCTTTGTTTCATCTTTTCTCTGCCTCATTTCTCCCCTACCATTAGAATATAGGTAGAGGTAGAAACTGAAACATTGTTTATAACAAGATGATTTTAAAATACTAAATTAATGATCAAGAGTTATCACAGAATTGATTAATATATTTTTCTAACCTATGTATGTTCACCTTTTTCTCTCCAACTGGTTATAAATTCAATAGCTACTACCTTCATATCCCACCACAGAATGGGATAATCAAGTAGTGAGCTTAATAAAATATTTCTTAGTTACATGGTTGTTGACAGAGGTGCTTTTTATTGTTTTGATCTCTCCCTCTGGATTACCTCCCTTCTCATAAGAATGACGTACAGCCCTAGCTGGTTTGGCTCAGTGGATAGAGCATTGGCCTGCAGAATGAGGCGTCTCGAGTTCAATTCTGGCCAAGGGCACATGCCTGGGTTGTGGGCTCGATACCCAGTGTGGGGTGTGCAGGAGGCAGCCGATCAATGATTCTCTCTCATCATTGATGTTTCTATCTCCCTCTCCCTGCCTCTCTGAAATCAATAAAAAAATATATATATTTTTTAAAATGACATACATTTTGTTTCACTTTGGTATCTTAAAGAGGTCTCTTAGGATCAGAATTGTGCTGAGACTATATTTGGCCATAAGATTTGGGAGATAAATTTTGGAAGAATACTATTACTGAAAGCTATTGAATCTCATGTTCCGAGTATATGCAGATAGTTTGGGGTATATCCAAATCAAACCGGTTTCTCCTTACAGAGTAATCATAGAATAAGAAGCCTCATGACTCCTAAAGGTTTTATTAAATTTGTGAGCTTATGGTTAAATTTGAGAAATAATTAAATATTTATTGTACATTTTCTTCATTGTCAGTGCTGTACTGGCTAATAGGAAAGAATTACCACAGTCAGTCCCTGCTCTCAAGGAGTTTATAGTCTAGAGATAATACTCTTTATATTTGTATATTATAGAAGAAGACATGGAAGAAAATAGAGAAAGGGCCAAATATCAGCTGTTGGATAAAGTTTCTCATATGTTTCTGAAAGTAGGAAAATCTTTATATATTTTTTAAGGTAAAGGATTTAGTCATAAAGGAATTCTATCCCAAAGGAAGCAGTGGAAAAATCAGGTGTAGGTGGAATAGTTAACTTTGGACACAAGAAATAAAACCTTTTTTTTTTTTTCTAAAAGACTAATGGGCCCTAACCAGTTTTGCTCAGTGGATAGAGCGTCGGCCTGCGGACTCAAGAGTCCCAAGTTCAATTCCGGTCAAGGGCATGTACTGTGGTTGCGGGCACATACCCGGTGGGGAGTGTACAGGAGGCAGCTGACCGATGTTTCTCTCTCATCAATGTTTCTAGCTCTCTATCCCTCTCCCTTCCTCTCTGTGGAAAATCAATAAAATATATTAAAAAAAAAAAAGACTAATGGGGAAGGAAAGAGAATCACTGAAAAGCCGAGAAGCACAACACTGTAGACCTCAATAACAATCCTGATGCATCATAGAATTATAGCACACCAGGAAAGCAACAAGAAAGGTTAAAGTTGACTTATGTATCATCATTTCATGAGGCTAAGAAGAATTAATAATGCATTTAACAGCAATTGGAACAACATGTCTTCCTTTGTTACTTGTATTATTTACAGGAATTGTTACTCTGGTAAATTATTTTGTGAGGGAAAAGACTTTAGTAGTACTCTATCAAAGAGGCTCTTTGGGCATAGAAATCCCTCTTCCAAACTTGCATGGAGAGAAAAATATGGCATATTCAGATCAAATCAGACCTATAGTGACTCGCATATGTTCCCATTTTGTTGTTGAGTCTAGCCTCCCATTACCATAAGAGGACCCTTTGTCACCACTGTATTTAATACCACTGACCTTATAATCTATAAAATAGGATAATTGCATTACATTTAATTATGACAAGTATCTTTCCTTAAATTTTTATTTTTCCTTATAGATTTTCTAATTAGAAAAATACTTTGTTCTAATTAGAACATTGTATTGTAAATGTTCATTGTAAAAAGCTGAAACTTTAAAAAATATAAAGAACAAGTCACTATTAACATTTTTTATGAAATGTTTTATCTACTTGATGTGTATGTCTATTTTTTATAGGTTGATACAAACATGCTTCTTTTTTCATTCCACTTGTTTCCCATATCCTCAACATTCAATACTTTAAGACTAATATGTATTTCCACATTGTCCTATAAAAAGATTTCTTAATTTTGATCTTCATTGTCAGTATGGAGGTTAAGTATAGGGATTTTTGGAGCAGAAATGCTTATCTTCAAATCCCAACTCTACCATTTCCTAACTCTGTTACCTTAAGAAGCTTAAATAATACTTTTGTGCACTGGTTTTTTTCACCTGTTTATTTACTGTAATAAATAATCCTCTTTAAGTGATTTGAGGATTAGTCCATGTAAAAATACTTAGAATCAAAAAAAAAAAAATACTTAGAATCATAATTGGCATCAAGTACTCAATCATTGTTAGATATTTTTATTACTCTTCTACATATATATATGTGTGTGTGTGTGTGTGTGTATATATATATATATATATGTCGTTGCATATTTTCTTTCACTGGTATGATAATTTCAGCTTTTTGATAAAATTTCGTCTTTTGCTACTTGTATTTCTTGAATCATACTTGGGAACTGAGAAGGAACTTTAGATCTTTCTATAAATCTGGTAGTTTTTAAGATAGATAGTATATATCCAAATAGTTATGGAAGAGAACATAGTAGGTAACCAAAACAACTACTTGTAGCTTATGGGCTTTTGTTTTGTGTGTTTTTTAACTATGATATTATTTTTTACAGGACTTTAATTCCTATTTTACATCAGAAAGCAAAGAGAGGTACTCCACACCAAGCAAAACAGGCTGTTCACTGTATACATGCCATATTCACAAATAAAGAAGTCCAGCTTGCACAGATTTTTGAGGTATATATAATATGTAGGGTGTCTTTATGTTGATTTTTATTTTTATGGTCTGTGAAGGTAGGTTTTTTGTTTGTTGTGGGGGTTTTTTGTTGTTTTTTAGGTGTTTTTTTTTATCCCACCCTAGAATATAAATTCCATTGGAGCAGGGACTCTCTGTTTATTCAGCAATATATTGCCAGCCTTTAGGTCAGATTATATATTTAAATACTACATATGGAAGGGTGTTTGTATGTTTGTGTTAGGAAATTTTACTTAATTGGGTCAGTGATCCATTTAATCCTCAAAAACTATTAGTTAGATGACTTTGAACCACCAAGTTAAAAGTACCTGACACCCCTACCTGAAAATTAGTCCTGTTGGCCTTTCCATATGTATGATTCTTGGCCTGGTTCCATTACTAGAAAGGTATTCCTATTACCATAAAATTGGATTATTAATATGAACAGAACCCAGTAATGTCTGGTTTTTTATGATTCGTGGTCATTTAAAATGCTTCCACAGGATAAAAAATCCATTAACATAACAAAACTGTTCTTGTACATGGCTCAAAAATAATGCTGATTTGATGATACAGAAATGTTCTTGTTTTCACTCCTACCTTTAATTGCGCTTTATTTTTTCTATTATCTATTTTCTACATTCTTCATACTTGTTAAATTTTAGTAGGTGAAATAAGAGTCAAGTGTCTGATATGGCTGAAGTTACTTTTGATCATATCATTAGAACAGATTTGTTTGAGCATGATAAATTCAGGAGGACTTGGGAACATTTACTCTTTCTGTAGAATGTCTAGCTGTTTACAAAACAAACTGGTAATTTTGACTGTTTTATTTTTATAGCCACTCAGTAGGAGTCTGAATGCTGATGTACCAGAACAACTTATAACTCCATTAGTTTCATTGGGCCACATTTCTATGTTAGCACCAGATCAATTTGCTTCCCCAATGAAATCTGTAGTAGCAAATTTTATTGTGAAAGACCTGCTAATGAATGACAGGGTAAGTTTCTCATTTAATTAAATTTAGAATCATGAGATTAAAACTATTCTCTATCTACATCTTTATCACAGAGTAAACATTTCTGCTTCTTTAGTTATAATTCTTTTTAAATTATTGTATGCTTTCCCTCCTTATTTATTTACTTAATTTCCAAATGACATTCTGACTTCTGTTTAGCTATTACTAGATATTAACATTTAAGAAAGAAAAAATGAGCCCTAGCTGGTTTGGCTCAGCGGATAGAGCGTTGGCCTGAGGACTGAAAGGTCCCAGGTTTGATTCCAGTCAAGGGCACATGTCCATGTTGTAGACCCCACCCCCAGTGGGTGGCATGCAGGAGGCAGCTGATCAATGGTTCTCTCTCATCATTGATGTTTCTGTCTCTCTCTCCCTCTCCCTTCCTCTCTTAAATCAATAAAAAATAATATTAAAAAAGAAAGAAAGAAAGAATGAGAACGTGAGATGGATAAATTATGATGTAAAATATATAAGTCGAATGACAATTTATTTGAGTGCCAGAATTTTGTTTTATTAAACATTGTTAAAAAATGGAATTGGCCGAAACCGGTTTGGCTCAGTGGATAGAGCGTCGGCCTGCGGACTGAGGGGTCCCAGGTTCGATTCCGGTCAAGGGCATGTGCGTTGGTTGCGGGCACATTCCCAGTGGAGGGTGTGCGGGGGGCAGCCGATCGATGTTTCTCTCTCATCGATGTTTCTAGCTCTCTGTCCTTCTCCCTTCCTCTCTGTAAAAAATCAATAAAATACATTTTTTTAAAAAAATGGAATTGAATTTGACTAGCATTTTGAAATATAATTACATTGCTCTTTGGCCCTAGATTTATGTATTCTGTTTTAGTTAATAAATTGTGTGTGAGTGTGTGTGCTCGCACATGCACGCACATGCTAATTTATTAGCTCTCAGTTGGAGTCCAAACACACCTCTGATTAAGAATCTCTACTTTAGTTGGGTGGGAGGGGTTCAATCAGGGGAAAAGGAGACATATGTAAAACTTTAGACAATAAATAAATAAATAAAAATTTAAAAAACCTCTATTAAATGTACCTAAATTAAAAAGTTATTTAATTGATTTTAGAGCTAGAGGAAGAGGGGGATAGAGAAACATCGATTTGTTGCTCTACTTATTTATACACTTATTGGTTGCTTTTTGTATGTACCCTGACCAGGATCAAACCCACAACCTTGGCATATGAGGATAAGACTCTAACCAACTGAGCTAATCGGACAGCACTAAAGAGTTATTTAATAAAGACAAACCAGTCTTATCTGCTGGATCATTGTGGGTGCCTTTCAGTTCAGTGCTGACTTCCACATGGTCCAGTGGTCTTCAAGTCCTCAATTTCTGAGCTTAGGTAGAAAGATACTTGGCAGTGCACTCTCTCCTCTTTTCCCTTCCCCCATTTGGATGTAATAGACAAGGATGGAAGAGCATGGCCAAAGTCTCATTCCTGTTCCACATTCTTGTGCTGTTTTTTGAACTGTTGCTAGATGTAGCTGGCAACAAATGTGAAATTTAAGGCACCTCTTAGATGATGACTTAATTGTTGATGGATCCTAATTTAAAATGGCTCTTTTTGTGTGATAAAATATACATAAAATAATTTCGCCATTTTTACCATTAAGTATACAGTTTGCCTATGCTATATTCACCCACATTCTTATTCTTTTTGTTGGATGTTTTTGTTTTGATTCATTTTAAAAGACAAACAAGTTTAATCATATATTTATATATACCTCCTGTATACTAGTACATGGGAGATAGGAAAGCCAAGTAACTCTTCCAAAATGGCCCAAACTACCAGCTAAAATATGCATCCCCATTGTTGTGTAACCATCACTACTATCTACTTCTAGAACTTATCATCTCAGACGGAAACTGTATTCACTAACCAATGACTTCCCATTGCCTCCAACCCCTGGTAAACTCTGTTCTACTTGCTGGCTCTATGAATTTGCCTTTTCTACATACCTCTTATCATACAGTATTGGTTCTTTTGTGTCTGGCTTATTTCACTGAGTATAATGCTTTCAAGGTTGTGTTATACTGTAGTATGTATCAGAACTTCATTTTATGCTAGAATAATAATCCATTGTGTGTGTAGCCTACATATTGTTTATTCATCTATTGATAGACACTTGGATTTTTTTCTACCTTTTGATTATTATGAATAATGCTGATATGAACATTTGAGTTCCTGTTTTCAGATCTTTGGGGTATATACCTAGGAGTGGAATTTCTGAGTCATATAGTCATTCTATGTGAAACTTTTTGAGGGATCACCAGACTGTTTCCCACAGTAGCTCTATATTCCCACCAACAATGCACAAGGCTTCCAATTCCAATACATCTTTGCAACACTATTCTTTTCTGGGTGTTTTTTTTTTTTTTTTTTTATAATAGCCATAAAAGAAGCATTATCTTGTGGTTTTGATTTATATTTCCCTAATGACATGATGTTGGGGATTTTTTTTTATGTGCATTTTGGCCATTTAAATATTTTCTTTGGATTTTCAAAGTCCTTTGCCCACCTTTAATTGAATTGTTTGTCCTCATTGTTGAGTTTGTAAGAATTCTTTATATAACCTGAATATTAAACCTTTGTCAGATATTCACTAAATCTAAGATCATAAAGATTTCCCCCATATCTTCTTGAGAGTTTTATAGTTTTCTAGCTCTTAAATTAGATCTTTGATCCATTTCAAGTTCATATTTTATATGATACGTGGTAACAGTTCAGCTTTATTCTTTTGCCTGTGGATATCTAGTGCCATTTGTTGAAGAGACTCTTCTTTCCTTAATAATTGATCTTAGCACCCTTAAAATAATCAGTTAAACATATATATTTGAGGGTTTTCTGGTTTCTCTCTTTCATTTCATTGGTCTAAATGGTAATACTTAACGTCAGTACCAATCACATTATCTTGATTACTATAGATCTCTAGTAAGCTTCAAAATCAGGAAGTTTGAATTCTTCAACTTTGTTCTTTTCTAAGCTATTCTTGATGACTTTCCTATAGCACTGCATTGTTCAGCATGAAAAATTTAATGAGCAAAACTTTAAACTTTTTTCTAAAAATTAAATTTATTCAATTGACTATAGTCAACAGGTGAGAAGAATGGAAAATTGTGGTCTCCAGATGAAGAGGTTTCCCCAGAAGTACTAGCAAAGGTAAATTTGTGTAGGTCTTGATAACTTTTATGTTGAAATAATAAACATTCATAGATAAACTTTTTTTAACCTAATAGTTAAGAATCAGTTTCAAATGAGTTGCTTTATTTTTAAATCAAAAGTTGTGTTTCTCAAAGAAACCATAGTTTTCACTGAGTTATTTATATATAGACTAGAGGCCCGGTGCACAAAATTTGTGCATGGGAGTGGGGAGGGTCCCCTCAGCCCAGCCTGCACCCTCTCACAATCCTGGACCACTGGCTCCTAACCGCTCACCTGCCTGTCTGCCTGATTACCCCTAACTGCCTCTACCTGCTGGCCTGATCACCCCTCACTGCCCCCCCCACTCCCCGCCTCTGCCTGGTCGCCCCACACAGCCTAGTTAGTTGTTGTTCGGTTGTGATGGTCGCTTAGGCTTTTATTTAGATAGATAATATATCTGCATCTTATGTAGACCTTCCTGCCAGCTAAAACATTTTCAGTGAGGCTATTTTTACTCAAGTGACTGTTTGCAGAATGTTGATGCTCAAAATCTAGATCTCAGATCTAGTCTCACCACCACTATCTACCTACCTATAAGCATATTAATATTAACTTGGCAAAAACAGATGGCTGTCATCGAATGGTAACTTTCAGTAGATGTAAATTGTACCTCATAAAGCTAATTTTTAAAGTGATAGTGTTGGGATTTAAAACAAGACTTCTTCATTATCACTTTCCTTGATAATCTGATTCACCTTGTGTAACTTCAGAGTCATTATATAGTCCATCAGTTCCTTTTTCCAGGTTGTCAATAAATATATAAAATAACACCTAGATCCTTTAGCTAGTGCTTTCACATATGTTGGTAGCAATCTTTTGAGTATAAGCTTCCAAGTAATTATGACCACAAATGTAATCTCCTAGTGTTGGTTGGTTTTTTTTTTACCAGAATGTTAAATGAGATTGAATTAGACTTGATGGTTTCATCAAAATAGTTTTTCAGTACTACAAAGAATATTTGTCTAAATAGTAATAGTTATTTTTAATCACTATAATTGGCATAGTTTAAATAGTTATTTTAAACAATATATTTTCACATACTTTGAAAACACTGGGCAAGTGTGTTAGGGTGTGAAAGGCCTAAGTTCAGGAGCCACACCTTGGACAAGTTATCTGTCATAATAATGTCTCAGTTGTCTTACTGTGGAGATAATACTTCCCTCATAGAGTTGCTTGGAGATTAAATAAGTTAATACATTTACAGCCCTAGGAAAAGTGCCTGGTGGCAGATTAAATGGAATAAATATTAGTCCTTATTGTTATTATTCTGCAGACTTATTTAATAAAACATGTCTGCTGGCAATTAAGTAAGCTCACTTATCTAATTAAATTAATTTTCCATTTAATTGGAATTTTAGGTTGCTTTCTTTTTTTAGCATGTTAATATTTTATAGGTACAGGCAATTAAACTTCTGGTAAGGTGGCTGTTGGGTATGAAAAACAACCAGTCTAAATCTGCCAATTCAACTCTTCGGTTATTATCAGCGATGTTGGTTAGTGAGGGTGACCTGACAGAGCAGAAGAGGATCAGGTGAGATTTTTCTTCATTTTTAATTTTTTTAGCTCAAAATGTTGGTAGAGCTTACATAGGAATTATTTACCTAATTAACATTGAATGTTGTAATTGCACCATGTACTTTGGAATCAATTTTCATGTACTCATTTGGGTTTTACATCTCAATAGTGATGTTATATTTTTTTTCACTCCTAAAGACTAAACTCTTCCCAATAAAGTTTTAGTCATTATCACTGTAGAAATGTTACAGTTAGCATCAGCATTTGTTTAATCAATTATCTGTTGAATACTACTCTTTGCAAAACACTATGAAAAACATTGCAGGCCCTAACCAGTTTGGCTCAGTGGATAGATCGTCGGCCTGCGGACTCGGGTCCCAGGTTCGATTCCGGTCAAGGGCATGTACCTTGGTTGCAGGCACATACCCAGTAGGGAGTATGCAGGAGGCAGCTCATCAGTGTTTCTAACTCTCTATCCCTCTCCCTTCCTCTCTGTAAAAAATCAATAAAATATATTTTTTAGGAAAAAAAAAAAACTTTGCAGGAAAAACAGGTAAGATTCAGTTCTTTCCTTCAAGGAACTTACTTTGTATAGTATAGTGATTTAAAAAGTGGAGTGACTTGGTAAAACGAAAGGAATAAAAATTTCAGTGTAGGTTCAAAAAGAAGAAGAGTTGCAGAATACTACAAGGTCCTCCAAATGCAAAATAAAATGTTTTTATTTCTACACATTTTTGCTCTTCAAATCTGTGAAATTACCATCTCTACTTTCTGTTCTTTCTAAGATGAAAATAAAACCCAAAGTTTTTATGATCCTAGCTTATTTCAAATTCTTGATGATTTCGAAAAGCACTAACAGAAATAACAAGAATCCTACTTGTGATGCATCCTACTTTAAAACTGGTGTTAAGAGGACAGGTTTTATTATTCATTTATGCATACAGTATTTATTGAGCACTCTCATATCAGGTACTGCTATGCTTTTTAAACATACAAAAATCTCTCCCTCCAAGGAATATGCATTCTGGTGGAAGAGATAGGAAATGAGCAATTACAGTAGAGATGCTGAATGTTTTGATAAACTGAAGAAAACCATGAAAAATTATTTTTATCATAGAACAAGCCAAGGGCAGCTTTGTATGAACAGATTGAAGATTAGAGCTGAGTTAGGAATAATGAGAAGTTTCAAATTTAGGGAAACTATGTACCGTGCATGGCAAAGGCTTAATAAAAGGAGCTTTTACAAATCAATGATAAATAGGCAGGATCCCCAGAAGACTATGTACCAGTTTACCTTTAAAAATGTTTAACATGCCCTAGCCGATTTGGCTCAGTGGATAGAGCATCAGCCTGTGGACTGGAGGAGTGCAGGTTTGATTCCAGTCAAGGGCATGTGCCTGGGTTGCGGGCTTGATCCCCAATATGGGGTATGCAGAAGGCAACCAATCAGTGATTCTCTCTCATCATTAATATTTCTATCTCTCTCTCTCCCTTCCTCTCTGAAATCAATAAAAATATGTGTTTTTTTTAAATGTTTAACATCACTAAGTACAATTCAAACTTAAGTGATACATCTTGCCTGTTAGATCAGCAAAAGTATATATTTATTGATTTCAAGGGGCGGGGGAGAGAGATAGAAACATCAATATGAGAATCATTGATCAGCTGCCTCCTGCATGCCCCCTACTGGGGATCAAGCCTGCAACCCTGGCTGTGCCCTGACCCAAATCGAACCGGGACCTATAGGTCAATGCTCAACCACTGAGCCATGCCAGCTGGGCAAAAATATATATTTATATTTTTAAAGGAATAGTTCCATGGGATCAGGGAAATGAATTCCCTCATTATTCCAGTAAATATGTATTGGCACAGTCTTGTCAGGACAGTTTGGCATTTTTTGTCTAGATCCTTAAAAATGTTATCCTTTGACTCTATTTTTACACTCATGAAATAATAAAAAGAACCATGCTCTTTACAGAATTTTTTGTTATCACAAAAAAATAGGTGAGTGGTTAATTATGGAACATATATATCATGCAATATAGGTAGATTATAATTTGATATTACATACTTATGGTATAATTTAGGCTGTAGAATCAGAAACTTAATACAATTACATAATCTGTTTACTAACTATGAACTTATATCACTTTTCTAAGCCTCAATTTCCTCATCTTACGGAATGAAAATTAAATGAGATCAAGCCTGTGAATTGTTTCTCTTGCTGCCTCAGAATCCATCTAATGGTCCCTCATTGTTACCAGTGCTCACTTTGTTTTGTTTTAAATATATTTTTATTGATTTCAGCAAGGAATGGAGAGGGAGAAGGAGAGATAGAAACATCAATGATCAGAGAGAATCATTGATCGGCTGCCTCCTGCACGCCCCCTACTGGGGATCAAGGCCGCAAACCGAGCATATGCCATTGACCAGAATTGAACTCGGGACCTTCTGGTCCACAGGCCAATGCTCTTATCCACTGAGCCAAACCAGCTAGGGTGCCAGTGCTCACTTTGACAGTCCTGTTACCCAAGAGTGCCATGCTTTCTCCTCTTGTATGCTAAACCAGCGGTCATCAACTGGTGGTCTGTGAGGTCCAGAAGGTTGGTGACTGCTATGCTAAATAATAGTCCCTTATGGATTCTGACCAGATTTTCACATTTCCTACAGTCTTCACAGCCATGCTATGTTTCGCATAGAAGTTGAAGTGAGAAGATCGTCCTTTCATCCCATTCAGTGTCACTTTTTACTACTTAGGATCGGGAGTAGGGAACCTTTTTTCTGACAAGGGCCATTTAGATATTTATAGCATCATTCACAAGCAATACAAAATTATCAATTTCATGAACTCACACCTAATACCTTGGCAGGGCCAGCCCAAATGATTTTGCAGGCCTTATACAGCCTGCAGGCCAGACGTTCCCAACCCTGATTTAGGTGATAAAAAGTCCTTGATTTCAGCAAGGAATGGAGAGGGAGAAGGAGAGATAGAAACATCAATGATCAGAGAGAATCATTGATCGGCTGCCTCCTGCACGCCCCCTACTGGGGATCAAGGCCGCAAACCGAGCATATGCCATTGACCAGAATTGAACTCGGGACCTTCTGGTCCACAGGCCAATGCTCTTATCCACTGAGCCAAACCAGCTAGGGTGCCAGTGCTCACTTTGACAGTCCTGTTACCCAAGAGTGCCATGCTTTCTCCTCTTGTATGCTAAACCAGCGGTCATCAACTGGTGGTCTGTGAGGTCCAGAAGTTTGGTGACTGCTATGCTAAATAATAGTCCCTTATGGATTCTGACCAGATTTTCACATTTCCTACAGTCTTCACAGCCATGCTATGTTTCGCAAAGAAGTTGAAGTGAGAAGATCGTCCTTTCATCCCATTCAGTGTCACTTTTTACTACTTAGGATCGGGAGTAGGGAACCTTTTTTCTGACAAGGGCCATTTAGATATTTATAGCATCATTCACAAGCAATACAAAATTATCAATTTCATGAACTCACACCTAATACCTTGGCAGGGCCAGCCCAAATGATTTTGCAGGCCTTATACAGCCTGCAGGCCAGACGTTCCCAACCCTGATTTAGGTGATAAAAAGTCCACTGGGTGAGAGTGCATGGACCTCCCAGTTTCCCTTTTAAAACTGATGGTGCAAAAGGAAGTCTCCTCGGAGATTGGTACTTGAGATAGACTGGTTCTCATCCCCATAGCCTTTCCTTCAAATTTTGTTGTTAATCCTCACCCGAGGATATTTTTCCCAGTGATTTTTTTTTTCCCCCAGAGAGGAAGGGAGAGGGAGAGAGAGAGAGAAACATCAATGATGAGAGAGGATCATTTTGATCGGCTGCCTCCTACATGCCCCCTACTGGGGATCGAGCCTGCAACCCAGGCATGTGCCCTTGACTGGGCATGTGCCCTGGGACCCTTCAGTCCGCAGGCCCGGCGCTCTATCCACTGAGCCAAACCGTCTAGGGCCCAGTGATTTTTAGAGAAAGTGGAAGGGAGCAAAGGAAAGAGAGAGAAACATCGATGTGAGAGAGAAACATCGATCAGTTGCCTCTCCCATGCACCTGACAGGCCAGGTATCAAACCTGCAAATCAGGTACGTGCCCTTGACTGGGAATCAAACCCTCAACCCTTTGGTGCTTGGGCCAGTCAATGTTCTAACCTCTGGGCCATGCCAGCCAGGGAGGCATCTTTTCCTTTTAGATATTTGTCTGATACCTCCCCTTTTCTGGTACAAATCATTTCCTGATTTCTAGCTCTTCATTTCATCAGACAATAGGCTTAAGCTAGAATTCTATTAAACGTGTGTATACAAGCATGTGCATTTAAAAATTGTTGGAAATATATTTTAATTAATAGGTGATTTTAATTTGGTGGTTTTAAAATCAGATTTTCTACAATGAACGTGTATTTCTCTTAAAATGAGAAATATAGTTCCTAATGTTCTTCCGAGAGCTGCAGTTAGTGTGGTTGTGATCGTAAGCAGAGTTTATTGGCTGTGGTGGAGGATCAAAGCTACATAACTAAAAATGAAGGCATATAAATTTATTATCAGATAGTCACTATGATTCGAGCCTTTTTACCTGTATTGAATTCAAGGATTCAAAGTAGCTTTCCCATATTTGTACATTGTCATTTTAAGCATAAATTGTGCTGAATATCTTAATACTCAAAAAAGGGATCAAAGTATTTTTATGAATGATAATGGTTATAGGAAATGTTTATTTCTTTTTTGTTTATAGTAAATCTGATATGTCTCGCTTGCGATTAGCTGCTGGTAGTGCCATAATGAAGCTTGCTCAGGAACCTTGTTACCATGAAATTATAACCCCAGAACAGTTTCAGCTCTGTGCACTTGTTATTAATGTAAGTAATCTTATTTTTGTCAGTTACTTAGCCTTCAAAGTTAAATACGTAGAAAGTATTCTATGGATATAGATCCATTTACAGTATGTATATGTGCACAAAAGAGATTGTATTTAAGTATTTTTGGTTTTGTGCTGCTGTAGGATGAGTGCTACCAAGTAAGGCAGATATTTGCGCAGAAACTGCATAAGGCCCTTGTGAAGTTACTTCTTCCATTGGAGTATATGGCAATCTTTGCCTTATGTGCCAAAGATCCTGTGAAGGAGAGAAGAGCTCATGCACGACAGTGTTTACTAAAAAATATCAGTATTCGCAGGGAGTACATTAAACAGAACCCTATGGCTACTGGTAAGTCACTCTGAAAGTTTCTGGTGTGCAAGTATATCCTGTCAGTATGTCGTTGGGGGAGTACTTTATATATTTCTCTTGTAATTTATAATAACACTGTGATTTTTATAGAATGCTCTCTTTGCAATTATGATGTACCTAAAATCTAAAGTTCTGGTTTCTGAGTCCTCTATAGTGCATGATACTGTTTGAGGAAACTGCATTTTTCTTATGGGGTCAGCAGTATGGCTCAATTAGAACACTTTGCTCAAATGTCAGTGAGTAAAGAATTATTCTAGCTTTGCCAGGGACC
Source organism: Eptesicus fuscus (assembly GCF_027574615.1). Taxonomy (NCBI): domain Eukaryota; kingdom Metazoa; phylum Chordata; class Mammalia; order Chiroptera; family Vespertilionidae; genus Eptesicus; species Eptesicus fuscus. The sequence goes on from NC_072474.1 coordinate 93,238,365, forward strand.
CTCTATATCATCTAATTTATTCTTTGGTTTTATAACATTTAAAATAGAAATAAAAGTATTATAATATTGGGTTTTATGTTGCCTGTAATGTAGAATAACTGAGAGGGAAAATGGAAACTGAAGTAGAGGGATTTTAGAAAAGCTACCTTTACTGTTGTTAATAATAATGTTTTTACTTTAGAGAAATTATTATCACTGTTGCCTGAATATGTAGTTCCATACATGATTCACCTGCTAGCCCATGATCCAGATTTTACAAGATCACAAGATGTTGATCAGCTTCGTGATATTAAAGAGTAAGTCCTGTTGATTTTCACAAATTCTTAAAATTATTTTTACTTTTTAAAAAATGCTTAATTTGTTCTCTTACTATTCCCATTAGAATAAAAACCCTTTTATGTTTTGTTATTTTTGCTGTTTATATTAATACATGATTCAGTTACTTAGTTTGACAACTTAGAAAGCCATGTAGTAAAAATCTCTCTCCTTTAAATGATCTTTACTTTTAACCTCAAAAGATAATGCCTAAAAATATGCGTGAACATACAAAATATTCTATGGCAAGAGTGGGGTAATACAGCCGAAACCGGTTTGGCTCAGTGGATAGAGCGTCTGCCTGTGGACTCAAGGGTCCCAGGTTCGATTCCGGTCGAGGGCATGTACCTTGGTTGCAGGCGCATCCCCCGTGGGGGGTGTGCAGGAGGCAGCTGATCGATGTTTCTCTCTCATCGATGTTTCTGGCTCTCTGTCCCTCTCTCTTCCTCTCTGTAAAAAGTCAATAAAATATATTAAAAAAAAAAAAAGAGTGGGGTAATACAAAATTAGATTTGTTACCCCAGGCACATATTTGTCTCTAGAGGAAAGACAGGCAAGTCACGATTACAAAACACTGGTTCCGAGAGTATTCTTTATGTGAACTGGAATTTGGTGTGTGGTGCAGTGTGAACAAGTGAGAGAGGGCCTAGGATTATCTGCAAATGGCCTCAGAGAAACTTTAAAGCGATACTTACTTTCTTTTCCATTGCTGGCTTTTGCTTTGTACTCTTTGTTTTTTTAATCCTCACCTGAGGATATGTTTATTGGTTTTAGAGAGGGGAAGGGAGAGGGAGAGAAACATCAATGTGAGAGAGATATATCTGTCGGTTGCCTCTCATATGCATCCTGACCGAGGATGGAAGCCGAAACCTAGGTGTGTCCCCTGACTGGGAATCGAACCCGAGACCTTTCAGAATACAGGACGACACTCTAACCATCTGAGCCACACCAGTCAGGGCTAGAAGTCTTTTTTTTTTTTTTCCCCAGAGAGGAAGGGAGAGGGAGAGAAATAGAAACTTCAGTGATGAGAGAGAATCATTCATTGATTGGCTGCCTCCTACACGCCCCACACGGGGTATATGCCCTGACCGGGAATCAAACTGTGAACTCCTGGTTCATAGGTCAACACTCAACCACTGAGCCATGCTGGCTGAGCTAGAATGAGTCTTTTTTTTTTTTTTCAATAAATCTTTATTGTTCAGATTATTACAGGTGTTCCTCTCCCCCCCCCCCCATAGCTCCCCTCCACCTGATTCCCCACCCCACCCCATGCCCTTACCCCCCGCCACTGTCTTCATCCATAGGTATAAGATTTTGTCCAATCTCTTCCTGTACCCCTCAGGCCCCCTTCCTCCTGATAATTGTCTGTCCCCTCCCTTTCTATGACTCTGATTCTATTATATTCACCAGTCCATTCTGTTCTTCAGAATTTTTATTCACTTGATTTTTAGATTCACTTCTTGGTAGATATGTATTTGATGTCTTTTTGTTGTTCATAATTTTTACCTTTACCTTTTTCTTCTTCTTCCTCTTCTTAAAGAATACCCTTCAGCATTTCATATAATCCTGGTTTGGTGGTGATGAACTCCTTTAGCTTTATCTTATCTGTGAAGCTCTTCGTCTGACCTTCAATTCTGAATGATAGCTTTGCTGGGTAGAGTAATCTTGGCTGTAGGTTCTTGTTGTTCATCACTTTGAATATTTCTTGCCACTCCCGTCTGGCCTGCATAGTTTCTGTAGAGAAATGAGCTGACAGTCGTATGGGTAATCCCTTGTAAGTAACTAACTGTTTTTCTCTTGCTGCTTTCAAGATTCTCTCTTTGTCTTTTGCCCTTGGCATTTTAATTATGATGTGTCTAGGTGTGGTCCTCTTTGGACTCCTCTTGTTAGGGGTTCTGTGCACTTCCTGAACTTGTAAGTCTATTTCTTTCACCAGGTGGGGGAAGTTTTCTGTCATTATTTCTTCAAATAGGTTTTCAGTATCTTGCTCTCTCTCTTCTTCTGGCACCCCAAAAATTCGGATGTTGGTACGCTTAAAGCCGTCCCAGAGGCTCCTTATGCTATCCTCACACTTTTGGATTCTTCTTTCTTTCCACCTCTCTGGTTGGGTGTTTTTTGCTTCCTCATATTCCAGATCTTTGGTTTGACTCTTCGGGTACGGTGATCTACAGTTGAGTTTCTGTATATTCTTTATTTCAGACAGTGTATGCATAATTTCTGACTGGTCCTTTTCCATTTTTTTTTTTTGTATTCTCATTAAGGTCCTTGAAGGTCTCTTCAAGTTTCTCAGCGGTTTTTAGAAGATTCTTGAGTAAACTTATAAATGTGATTCTGAACACTGTGTCGTCCATTAGTTTATCTTCCTCCATCTCTTCTATTCGTGACATACTTCGGTGTCTCCGCATTTTGGCTGCCTCCCTGTGTTGATGGAGTGGCTTTGTGTGGTCAGTGACCTATAGGGGCCGGTAGCTCAGCTTCCCCAATCACCTTAGGTGGTCGCTCTTGGTACACCCCTTTGTGGGCTGAGTGGAAAGTCTTGGTGTAGTTAAAAGCCTTGATTGCTGTTGGTACACTGGGAGGAATTGGCCACCAGGCCAATTGGCTGTGAGGACCTGCTGTGTCTACTATAATGGAAGCACTGCTGCGCTGGAGACATGCTTATGGTACAGGGCTTGTTTCAGTGGGGCTTTGGTGCTCACTGAGTCCGCCTCCCGAATGTGTCACTTATGGATGTGAGCAGTTGAAATCTGGTGCCTCACACTGACCACTGCTGTCTGAGGCCACCCTCCAGGAGCTACAGTGAGAACTGCCGTCCTCTCCTCCCTGCTTGGAGCTTGGAGGCCTTGGAGGCCTTTTAAACTGTCTCTTTACTAGTTTAAACTGCAATAGAGAAGGCCATTCATATGCAAAAGCCGCTGCTAGGAGCTTGGGTGTGTTTGTAGATTGTGTGGGGCGGAGTCTCAGGGCGTCACTAAGCTAGGGCGTGGCAAACAGCAATGACTGGCAATGAGCCGCCTCCGACCTTGTGTCGCTGTCTCGCGCCCCGGCGCAGCCAACAATTCTACCTCCTCGCAGCTCTGCTAGTAAGCCACCCTCACTCCGACCCAATGGCAGACAGCCCAGTCTCTCCCCTGAAACTGGATTTCAGAGAGATTGGGGGCTTGTCTCTCTTCGGATTGAAGAAAGCAACGCCCGCCTCTGGCTGGGCTCCGCCACCAGCTCCTATCGCCCGCGTGCTCCCTGTACCTCAGTTTTTCAGCGTTTGTGCCCTGATTGCTCCCGTGTGTTTCAGACTAGTTATAGAGGTTCTGCTCAGCCAGCTTTCCCGTGGTTCTGGGTGATAGACGTTCTGTCTTTTAGTTGTAGTTTTGGCAATTGTTGTGGACGGCAGCAGCCCAGATGTTTATCTACGCTGCCATCTTGGATCTCCTAGAATGAGTCTTTATGTGCCTCATGAAACTCATATTTCCTCACATTAGCTGTCTTCATTTTTAATATTTTGGTGATTTAATTTTCCATTTGAATTTAATATTAATAGGATATTTCTATTAATCATTAGGGTTTTCTTTATATTTTACTTTTTTTATTTAAATTCTTTATTGTTTAAAGTATTACTTAAGTCTCCTTTTCCCCTCATTGTATATTTTGCTCTTATTCTATTCAAGTATCAGAACTCTCCAAAAAGATATTTAATCCATTTAAGCAGAAACACCTACATGTACTCTGTGTAATAGGTGAATAATGTTTACCATTTAGGTGCCTATGGTTCATGCTTGAAGTTTTAATGACAAAGAATGAAAACAATAGCCATGCCTTTATGAAGAAGATGGCAGAGAACATCAAGTTAACAAAAGATGCCCAGTCTCCAGATGAATCCAAGACAAATGAAGTAAGATATGTTGGTCCAGTAAGATGTCACAGGAAAAAATATTTTTGCCCTTGTCCCACTTGTTTTTGCTATTAATTAATACATTGATTACAGAATGTTTGTACAAATATATATTTATAGTCAGTTTTTATTGTTTTGTTACTGTTGAATTCTGTTATTTGAGGCCTGTTTATTACTCTGAAAAGACATTAAAACTTCTCCAGAGCAAGGAGATGAGAGCTAATAAATTTTATAACTGTACTGTCTCACAAACTTTTAGTGAGATTTACAAACAAGTATATCTTATTTTTTTCTGTTTTCTTTGGTTTACTTTGATTTGGTTTGTTTGCTGTTGTTTAATGCATACTTGGCATTCATGTTAAATGAGTTTTTGTTTAACAGGAGGCTACATAAGAATAAATGTCAAATACAAATGTGAAATGTTCAAGAAATAAATAATAACCACACATTCTTCTTTTGATTCCATTTTATGCATTGGGTAGAATTGGTTCTTGTAATTATTTTGCACTACTGAAAGCTATATATGACCTTTTTTTTTTTTTCTCCCTAGAAACTTTATACTGTATGTGATGTGGCTCTGTGTGTTATAAATAGTAAAAGTGCTTTGTGCAATGCAGACTCACCAAAGGATCCAGTACTTCCAATGAAATTTTTTACACAACCTGAAAAGGTAATTTTCTTTCCCTTCATTTTTCTACCACACAAACTGATTTAATATTCAGTTACCATCAACCCTAGTGGCAAATATTTGATTGTCTTGACTGTAGAGTAAAAAAAATACCTCTGTGAGTTTATGAAGAAATGGGGGCTTGTCTTCCAGAGCCCTGAACAGTATCATTCTCACCTTACAGAGTAGGAGGGTACAAATCCTGCTCAGTGGTAGTGTTCTTAAGTGAGCTTTCTGGATATTTCTAGTATGTAATGTTTGACACAGTGTAATACATTTATTTCATATACTGTATATATATATATGAAATAAAGAGTTAGAATTAATGGAATTGGTCTTGATAATTGATAGACCTGGATTCCAATCAACCACTTTTTTAAATATATTTTTATTGATTTCAGAGAGGAAGAGAGAGATAGAAACATCAATGATGAGAGAGAATCATTGATTGGCTGCCTTCTGCACGCCCCCTATGGGGGATCAAGCCTGCAACTCGACCCAGGCATGTGCCCTTGACCAATAATCTAACCTGGGACCCCTCAGTCCATAGGATGATGCTCTATCTGCTGAGCCAAAACAGCTAGGGCAATACATAGTACATTTATTCTGCTATCAGCAAATTTAAGTTTTTCGTGTAAATAAGTTTTCCAGCTAACTCAATCTCCTTTACGTTTCTCTAGTTAACTTTTTTTTTTAATTTACTTTTATTGACTTCAGAGAGGAAGGGAGAGGGAGAAAGAGAGAGAAACATCCACGATGAGAATCATCAATCGGCTGCCTCCTGCACGCCCCCTACTGGGAATTGAACCAGCAACCGGGCATGTGCCATGACCAGGAATTAAACCATGACCTCCTGGTTCCTAGGTTGACGCTCAAATACTGAACCCCTGCAGCCTGGCTCTCTAACTTTTTTTAAATTAGTCATATCAAGGAGAGAAAGAATATTGAGTATGGAATATCTTTCTTTTGACTATTTCCTTTAATAATGATTCAGTGTTAACATTTTTAAAAACTCTTAATCCTTTATTTCTTGCTTTAAGGTGGTATTTTGAAGTTTAATTTTCCTGTGCTTGTAATCAGAAAAAATACAATACTTAAAATTTTTTTACACATTTTTAAACCTGAAGGTAGACTTCAGAATAATATCTTCCCCCTCCCCACACAGTACTTTACAGAAGAACATTCCAGGAAATAAAGCTTCCTACTTCAAATGCCATACTTTCACAAAAATTTTAATCAGATTTTCTTTAATGATTTAGTATTTGGCTTATATTGTGCCTGTTTTTTTTATTGGAATAATAAGGATTACAAAGTTATTTGCCCTTTAATTGAATATACTCATCTTTACAAATATTCTTAAATAAGCTCTTGAATTTAAATTTACTTGTTGTTAACCCAAAGCTGTCATGACTGGAATAGTACCCAAATAGAATATTCATACAGTAGTGATCCTAGTCTCAATAATTAAATTGTTTTGTCATTGCACATAATTTTAATAGTTTCTTAATTTGATATTTGAAACTTAGTCTTTTTTCCGTTAATGATATCTTGGGTTTTTTCTGTTTTCAATGAACAACTTTCCTCATTTTCTTTTCTAATATGTTGCTTTTAATCTGATATAATTGAAACACTGGAAAACTAGACATATTGAAATAGTACTAGTGAGGCTATAGTATTATCTTCATGAATAAAATAAATGAACTTTGGTGCCTAGGCCTTGTAACATATAATTTAGCTACATAAAAGCCTTTGTGCAAAAGAAAAGAAAAAAGATACAGCTTTGCCTAGAACACATGTCAAAAATGATATCTTTATGGGCACATGTAAGCTCGCTGTTCTTTCCTGTAACACTAGTATGAAGGTGAACATAATAAAAGAAAATGTTACTTTAATGAAATTCTTGATTGTAGTAAAGCATTTTGTTTCTTTGACACCACTGTGGATTATTTGTGTGCTGTTCCCAGGATACGTAACAGAAAAGCATGGAAGTATCAAATTAGAGCTCTAGATATAATTTACAGGAAAGTATCTTCAGTGTCCACATTTGGTTTAATTCACTTAATTATATTTTGGTGGTGTATTTACCTTTTTGATTTGGACAAAATCAAAACATGAAAAAATGCAAGTGTTTCATTTTAAATATGATTTAAGTAATTTATCTCTGATATTTGCCTAAGTCTTATGTGCCATGGATTTCATTTTAAAGTTAGACTTATGGTATGGCTCATTAAATATGCTTTATCTGATTAATTGATATGTAAACACAAATGTAATAAAAATATGCATGTTCACTTTGATTTTTTTTTTATAGGATTTCTGTAATGACAAGAGTTATATTTCAGAAGAGACGCGAGTACTTCTGTTAACAGGAAAGGTATTATGTACTAGATAACTTGGGGATCTTTATTTCATGTATATATTACTTCTGATACTCTGAGATATAACCATTAACTGTCCCCCAGATTTTATAGTTTTTGATTCTTAGGGATCATGTTGTGGATTGTAGGATCTAAAGCATTTGTTCTTTTGGGCTTTTTCTTTTTCTTTATTTTTAATATATTTTTATTGATTTTAGAGAGGAAGGGAAAGAGAGAGAAACTGATGAGAGAGACACATCGATCAGCTTCCTCCTGCATATCACCTCTCCCCTTTCTGGGGATCAAGCCTGAAACCCCTGGGCATGTGCCCCGACCGGGAATCAAATTGGGGACCTCTTTGGTTCACGGGTCCATGCTCAACCACTGAGCACACAAGCTGAGCTCTGGGGCTTTTATTGCCATTAAACACGCGTTTGAATTATGATCATGTGTTCTCATCAGTCCTGATTCTAAAGTTTAGAATTCACAAAGCAGATTTTTCTGAAAAGTAGTATAATAATTTTAGATGTGTAAGATATAACGGGAAGAAATAATTTCAAAGTATTAATGAGTTAGACAGTTTATATTATATAAAAGTAATATGACCCCTAAAAGAGCAAAAGTAAATTTAATTTTCAATTAACACTATCTGAACTAATACTATATACCCTCATTTTATTTGTAATATATTTTATTATGTCTTATTTATTATATTCACTGTGTTTATGGGCCCTTTTATTTCAATTGAGCAGTAAGGAATAATTAAATATTGCCTAATTATTATTAAGTACAGGTAATACTTGATTTGTAATTACTATATTCAGATAAGTGTAGTTTCATAGAATCGTCATTTCTAAGAAATTTAGGATAGACTTTCTAAGAAATTTAGGATAGACTTTCTAAAATAACAATAATTCCTTGGCTTAAGCTAAACAATATTTCTTACATGTGCCTAAATGTGTATGTATTCTTTTCAGTAAGGTATAAAATAACATTTATATTTAATTTTAGCCAAAACCTACTGGAGTACTAGGTGCAGTAAACAAGCCTTTATCAGCAACGGGAAGGAAACCGTATGTTAGGAGCACTGGAGCTGAGACTGGAAGCAACATTAATGTAAATTCAGAGCTAAACCCTTCAACAGGAAATCGGTCAAGGTAATTTTTTTCCCCATTTGTTTTTATTTCACAACTCAATTTATCTTTTTATTTTTCCTAAAGCACTATATCATAAAAATAGTCTTTAGGAAATATTTTGGTACAAAATAGTAGTGCTAAATTAGCACTGATGATGTAAATTGCCAGTATAGTATAGCATTCTAAGTGTGTAGAAAAGTTAAATGGAAAAAACACAAGGATTTATAATATAACTAATTTACATGGAAATTTCTTCTATGTATATCTATATGTGAAATTTTAACATAGGAAAATATAATTCTTTTTTTCCTTTTTTTTTTTTTTTTTATTGATTTCAGAGAGGGAGAGAGAGAGAAACATCAATGATGAGAGAGGATCATTGATTGACTGTGTCTTGCACACCCCACACTGGGGATCAAGCCTGCAACCTGGGCATATGCCCTGACTGGGAATCAAGCTATGACCTCCTGGTTCATAGGTCGACACTCAGTCACTGAGCTACACCAGCCAGGCGAAAATATAATTCTTAAATAAATTGAATTTATATGCGGAAAACACAGATTTACATTACGATTCATTAGCAGTAGCAAAATTACAGTTATGAAGTAGCAATGAAAATAATTTTATGGTTGGGGGTCACCACAATATGAGGAACTGTATTAAAGGGTCGCAGCATTAGAAAGGTTGAGAACCACTGTTTTAGATAGTTATTTCTGTCTTATATTAGTAAGAGTAAATGGAAATCAATAACCTTACTAATAAGAGACCAGTGAATGGTCTGTAACAACAGATCTGAATCTTGCTAACATTGCTTCTTCTAAACCAGCCTGAACCTTTGTTTCTCTATTGATATGGTGAGAGCACAAACTTTCTATTCATGTGGTAACATAAAGAAGCTTTGGTTTATTTTTCTTCCACAGGGAGCAGAGTTCAGAGGCAGCAGAAACTGGAGTTAGTGAAAATGAAGAGAACCCTGTGAGAATTATTTCTGTCACACCTGCAAAAAATATTGACCCAGTAAAGAATAAGGTAAATTTTAAAATTTAACAAGTAGATTTCTCTCATGAAGACTCTTACTATAAATCTCATGGTAGGGGTAAGAAACACACAGTCAATTGCCGAAACCGGTTTGGCTCAGTGGATAGAGCGTCGGCCTGCGGACTGAAAGGTCCCAGGTTCGATTCCGGTCAAGGGCATGTACCTTGGTTGCGGGCACATCCCCAGTAAGGGGTGTGCAAGAGGCAGCTGATCGATGTTTCTCTATCATTGATGTTTCTAACTCTCTATCCCTCTCTCTTCCTCTCTGTAAAAAATCAATAAAATATATTTAAAAAAAAAAAAGAAACACACAGTCAAGAAGTTAATGTATACTACATATTTTACATGTGTGTATACCACCCCTTGCTGTATTTAGTATGCTTCTACTCCCCAAAATGATTCTGCCCACATCCCCTGACTTCATTTTACTGTGATCGCCCATTATGATAATGGTATCCTTCTTCCACACTTCTCCCAAGCCTTGAAAGACTAGGATTTGACTTTTTAAAATCTAACTTTCAAAAGTTTATTGACTCCTGCCGAGTTGCCATTCTTTTGTATCTATTTTATTTTTAAAAGTTAAATTTATGAATTAACTTTTTATAATGTGTTTGAGTTTTTGTTTAATAGCTGCATTCTTTGTTGTTGACCTTTTAACTATGGCACCCAATTTTTTGGTAGGATTAGAAAGGAGTAAAATATTGGTAGGATCATCAGACACACCTGAGTCTGAATCCTGGCTCTGCTACTCGCTGGCTGTGTGCTTGCTTTCTAAGCTTCCATTCAACTACAGAATGAAATTAATAACATTCCTCAGTAGGAATCGCATGAAGATACTATTATTTTTCTTCACACAGATTATATTCTTGACAGACTTATCTTTATGTTGCCCACCATATATTTATGGTATTTATCAAATTTTTAGGAATTACCTTTAGGGACATAAAATATTAGAACTCAGAAAGCAATAGATTTGAATATTATTGGATCCTTATATAGAATTAAACAGCCTTAATGTAAACAAATTTAGATGCAAAATTGCATGTTGTCACAGTCATTCAGTGGCAACAAAAAATATTACGAGGTAGTACAGGTACAAGTGTTTAGTCAGACAGCTAGCCATAATCTTTCCAGCCTCGTTGCAAAATTCTATATAAGATAAATTGGGCATTGAATTCTAATTTCTGAGAGACTAAAATTTTAATTTTAATTGATTTATAATAATATATTGTTCCAAACTCTTATTTTAACTCTTTCACACTTTCAAAGAATGCTTTAACAAATGCACTGTAACCTGAGGAGATGGATTGGTTATATTTTGACAAAAGCCCAATAGATAGCTTCTTATCAAGTCTCCCATAACTTGATAGGGACATTTCTTTTTAGGGTCTGGTCCTCAGTCTTGTAGGCTCAAAAGAGTATACTAAAAGAAGATAAAGATCTAAGGGAGTATTTCTTGCTAGCCACTTTCTCAAAGAGATTGATGCATACCCCAGTTTTTTAGTTATGTATATAAAAATTATTCAGCAAACTGAATATGCATGGTTACACATCAGCACATTCTCTCCTGATATTTTCCTAAGAGAGAAAACAAATTGTAATATGAAGGATGAATAAGGGAGATGGTTAAAAGAAGAATGAAGACACATCTCTGTATTTAGGCAAAGCAGTACTGCCAATGTCATCTTTAGGAATCTTCTTATTTGTTGTTGTTAATCCTTACCTAAGGATAATTTTTTCCATTGGTTTTTAGAGAGAATAGAAGGGAGGGTGGAAGGGGAAGAGGGAGAGAGAGATACGTATAGATTGGTTGTCTCTGGCATGTCCCTGAAGGGGGCCAGGGATGGAACCTGCAACCCAGGGATATGCCCTTGACCTGGAATTGAACCTGTGACCTCGGTGCATGGGCCAGTGCTCTATCCTTTGAGCCATACTGGCCAGGGCTGGAATGTTCTTTTTCTTCATACCTGTAGCTAAACAACTGGTTTCCTCTTGATTTGGCTTGTCCATGAGTTTTTTATACATATGCATATGTACATAATGTTCATGTATGTGTGACTATGCTAATGTGTGATTTTTAATGCAGTCTTTTTTTCTCTTTTAAACAGCCTTATCTCTGTGTTCATTTTTTTCCTTTACAATATTATTAAATTATCTTATTTACTAAACCTCTGATGCTGTAGTAGTTTTTACCTTCTTGTTAACATTCTTGACCCCTTCCAATCCAATCACCACATAGGAGCCAATTTAATCCTTTAAAAATGTCATTTGGCCCTGGCCAGGTGCCTCAGTTGATTGGAGCATCAATAAAAAGGACCTTTTTTTCCTTTTCCTTTTTCTTTTTAGGTTAATCTTCACCTGAGGGTATTTTTCCCATTGGTTTGTTGTTGTTGTTGTTTGGTTTGGGTTTTTTTTTTAGAGAGAGAGAGAGTGGAAGGAATGGGGAGAGACAGAGAGAAACATCGATTAGTTGCCTCCTGCACGCCCCGGATTGAGCCTGCAACCGAGGTTTGTGCTCTTGATCGGGAATCGAACCTATGACCCTTCAGTCCAGGAACAGGGGCTCTAACCACTGAGCCTAGGCGGCTAGGGCAGAAGGACCTTTTCATTTAGAATGAGTGTGGTAGCAAAACAGTAGATTTTCTGTTTTATATTTATTGCCTGTGCATTTTATTTTATTTATTAATATATTTTTATTGATTGCAGAGAGAAAGGGAGAGGGATAGAGAGATAGAAACATCAATGATGAGAATCATTGATCAGCTGCCTCCTGTACGCCCCCTACTGGGGAGTGAACCCACAACCTGGGCATGTGCCCTTGGACAAAATCAAACCTGGGACCTTTCAGTCCGCAGGTCAGTGCTCTGTCAACTGAGCCAAACCAGCTAGGGCCCGCCTGTGCATTTTAAATAAGCATTGAGTACATTATATGTGTCAAGCACCAGGGTAGATACCACCTTCAGATCTCTACCCTCAAGGAGTTTACATTCCTCATGGGCTGCAAGTAGTTAATGAGAAGCTCTGGAACCCCAACCCCTTTCAAATACATTCAGGAAACATCTTTCTACTACAGATTATTGATGTTTAAAGAATTTGTGTTTATAGAATTGTCTTGTGCTCTTTTAGGAGATTAATTCTGATCAGGCTACCCAGGGCAACATCAGCAGTGACCGAGGAAAGAAAAGAACAGTAACAGCCGCTGGTGCAGAGAATATCCAGCAAAAAACAGATGAGGAAGTAGATGAATCGGGACCACCTGCCCCTTCAAAGCCCAAGAGAGGACGTCGGCCCAAGTCTGAATCTCAGGGCAATGCAACCAAAACTGATGATATCAGTAAACCTCTTGGCAAGGGAAGGAAGAGAGCCGCGGGCGGTCAGGAAGGCCCCGGCGGTCTGGAAGCAGGTAATGCCAAAGCACCCAAACTGCAGGACGGAGCCAAAAAGGCAGCACCAGCAGAGAGACAGATTGACCTGCAGAGGTAACGCTCCTTGTCCTTCCTGAACTTGTCCTTGTGCTCAGGACGTGTCAGTTGTTGAGGAAACACAGGCATAGAGGAGGGTACCAGCCCTTGGTTTCCTGAGTAGGTTATGATGGCATTTGTTTTGATTTCATAACCTCCAGGACATCCATTTGAAAAGATCTCCTTTTTCCTTTTGGTTCATTTTTAATTAGGATATGGTTCATTTTAATTAGGATATGGTATATTAGCCAGAACAGTATAATCTTTTGTTTGGTGTCCTTAACATACTTGCACAGGGTTTCCTTAAAATAAGTAGCTACCTTTTAGATATAAAAGTCCCGGAATGGAGAAAGTAGAAGTCTTGACACGTGAACAAGGTATATTCCTACTCTTTAATTCCTCTTGCTAGTGTTAATTTTAATATAAATCAACTTACCTCTTCCCCGCCTGCCCCAATGAAACAACCTCACAGGCTACTCATCTTTGATGGTTCAAAGATGATTCCTACTTACATAATTTATTATTGACTCAAGAATGGATATTTTATTCCACCAAACATGGATGGTATGTACAGAAATTTATTGGCATAGATTTTACTTCTTAATCTGGGAGTTGATGCTGAACGTTTTAAGATGTCACCTTAATTAGAATTTTTAGATCCCTTTGGGTTTTTATAGTAAATGTGTTCCCTTAGCTACTTATTGTGTGTGTGTGTTCATGTGTATGTTCCAATAAATGTTACTGCTTATATTTTGGGCTGCATTTGGTATTGTTAACTTATGAGAAAATTCCTTGAATTCACTCTATGCATCTATAAAAATCAGCCATTTGTATAGTATGGTCAGGAAACAATATCTGTATGTGTAGTGATGGTGCTATAAGTAAAAAACTCCCTTATTTTTCTCTCCCAAGTTTGAAGTTGTTGAGAAAACACAGTCTTAATATTGATCTGGCTGATTTCAATTGCGGAATTGCACAGGCCAGGTGGCTACCAATGACTTGCCCTTAAATTGGACAACTGCAGGCAGACCAGAATCACAATTTGGGAGCAGGAGATGAGGCCACGCCCTCTGTGTCCTGTTCCTCGCTCCCTCACCCATTAGATGGGCCCTCCAGAAGCATGGGAGATTCTGCTAACTTAACAGAATTAAGCTAAATTTTCTCCTTGTTCTTTGACTATGCTAAAATTTATTTCTTTGCCCAGTTTAGGAATCAAAACTTACTCTGCTTCTTATAATTGATTTTGCCATAGTATCCAGTAATTTTCTTCCATAACAATATCATTTTGAAAGTATTAATTAAAAAATGACAATTATTTCAAATAACAGCTTTTATTTTATTATTGTAAGCATATAGGACATTGGGTAGCAGCACTTAATAGTTGAAAAACTTCTTCATTGGCATTTTGTTTTTTGATAGTTAGGGAAATAATTCCTTAAACCAAGTAAAGTCTCAAGTGAAAAGTGAAAAATATATTTTTTCAGATTTTAGCTTATAACTATAGAAGTGAAATAATTCCAGTTTATTTTCATGTTTACATATTTTCTAACGTTGCTTTCATCTGTCCCCAAGGTAAAAAGAAAACTCATTGGCAAAGGGAGAAAATGAAGGCCAAACAGAAGTAGCTTCAACTTCTGCAAAAAATTGGATTCAAAGTGTCCCTGAACAGAAAACGAAGTTAACTTCAGACACACTCTCTGCCTTGAAAACTGAAAGAAACTATTACTTCCTTTTCTCATGACCACAGTCCTCTGGTGGAAATGTACAGCAGAAACTCTTGAGAGAGAGAGAGAAGCTAAAAGCAACTCTGTTCTACACCCCCTCCCCCCAGACTTTTCTTATGAAAAGTCAATAATTAAGCAAATTGCTTAACACTTGGTTCCAGTTCCTGCATATCTGGAGTTTAAAGGCGTAAATACACCATTAATTTCCATGCTGCATATTTTTATGTTAAAGAAAGTAACAGGATGTCCTTACACTGACACTGAAAAATTCATCAATTTTAGAGCCAGGAATTCCCGTGTTACACAAGAAAAAAAGTAGAAGCCTACTGAATTAATTTTTTAGAAGAAAAGAGATCAGATGAAATATTTGTCTTTCCTTTTGGAAACTTTTATGTATAATTCTTTCTGCCTGCCTACTTTTCTGCAAAAATGAGATGTACAGATTTCAGTTCCCTGCTATGAAAAGTGATGTGGTGGCATTTTTATAAATGTTGATTTCTGATTTTTATCAGAGTGAGAAAATAATTAAAATTATTAATGATTTCATATCACTTCATATTTTGATTTCCCCCCTCCATTTTAGTTTAATATAATTTGCAATAAATGTACATATTGTTGTTTCATAAAGCATATCATTTTAAAGTGGTTTTTACTCCTGTGATTATGTTGGAATATTTGAAATTTTAAAGGAGTAAAGACTGTCCAGCATTTGGTTTTATAATGTTTGTCACCATATTTTTATTGATGTAAAAAAAAGTCAGATTTTTAAACAGTTGGGTTTGGGCAGCTCCGTGAGGAAGCTGGAGGTGTAGGATTGCTGTTGGTCTCCAGCATTGTGCTATTGGGAAAGAAGTGTGTTGCTTTTGTCTGGCAGTCTGGGCTCCATTTTAATGTTTATTTTAGAAGACAACTGTTGCATCGATATATTGTTTCTTGGTATTGTTCAGCATAGGTAATGTGTGCACTTCTGTGTACACATAATCATATTTAAGTTTTTTGCATAAAATAAATGCTTCTAGATGTCATATGGTAGTCTTTTTTAATCTTTTTATCATACGTTATGAAATTTTTTATGTGAAAGGGCTAAAGTCATTAAAAAACATGACTACAGTCAACTCTCCATTATCTATATAAAATAGTGACTATGCCTCAGGTTTTGAATCTTGTAGTAATCATAAACTTAAAACAAAATAATGAAGGCATATTGTAAGCGGTAAATCAGAAGAGACTAAAAACGTGTCCTTTCTCACACTCGGAGCTGGAGCCTGCCCCTTCTCCACGTTGGGCTGGTTCCAAAGCCCTTGCTGAATGTGTTCACCCAGGTTCCTCACACCCCAGCGTGGTTAGAGGACGGGAACAATTCTGTGTGCTCTAACTTGGTCTTGATGGGCTGTGGCCTACAGGGGGTGTAAAACCGTGAACGTGAGCTGTGTACCAAAAGGATGATATGTTGTTCAATGTGAAATTTACTTGTAGTAAATGTCACTTAGGTTCTAATAGATAATCAAGAGTTGGCTGTATATTGACTGAGTGAAAGATGGGTAATTCTTTTAAAAATGCATATACACACATTTAGGTATCAGATGATGGTTAGGGAACAATGGATGCCAGTGATAGAAAAATATCTTATAAGAGGGCAGAAAAGGCCCTACTCTTCCTTATTGCCTCTTTTTATAACCCTTTAGAAATAACGTATAAAATATTGCCTCCAACATGCCGAAAAATATCTATGCATAAGCATCAGAGAAGTCCCTCAAGCAATCAGTGGGCATGTTCTGTTGAGAAAGATTTTAAAGTTCTCTTAGCATCAGACAACTTGATTCTTAATGCCATGAATTTGTCACCATTGAGAAGCACATTGGATAGGGACCTCCTTTCTCTCCACTCCTCTCGTGTAGTTATTCAGCATCACAGCTGACTAGGTTACCTAGTGTTGTCCTATTGAATAATGAAGCATTTGCATCAGCTCTGCCTGCCTAGATTTTTGTAGGCGAGGAGTTAACTGAAAGGCTCTGGTCCACAAGCGGAAGTACATAATTCCCTTATTTGTCATATCATGCAAGTGTCTGACACTAAGGGAAGGGACAGTGGGATGGCAGAGAGGGAGCTGATGGGGAGGGACTTGTGCCAGGGACGTCTTGTCAGTTTTCCTTTGAAAAAGGAAAAGGTAAAATCCCTTAGGAATTTGGTATTTACATCTCAGAGAAATACAACACCAAGTGCAGACTTATATTTGAGAATTAATGTTAATTAACCCTTTGTGTCTAGTTTGAAGCTTCTTGTATTTGTCTAAAACTACAAGCCAGAATTTTGTATCTCCTTTGATAAAAAGTGTGTATAATGTAAAGTAGTTTTGCATATTATTGTGCTGCACATGGGCCGAATTTTTAAAATTTTTTTAAAGACTTGAAGCAGAACCTTGTAATTTGTGTAAATGACACGTGTAAAATCCTACCATAAAATGCTAAAAAAATATGCATTGTTTCAAATAAAATCAAGAAATGCAGCATTATATAGTAGTGTGGAACCCTGAATATTCATGTATTTCCTGGTATGTCACAAGCTGGTGAAATGTCTGTATTTTCTGTTTAGACTCGGGAGTCTACAGATCTTCCTCAGAAATTAAATGCCACCTTCAAACTTCCTACAGTGACTGAGGGAGAGCATAATAGATGATAAATTCTGATGAACATTTGGGAAACTTTTTTTTTGTTTTGTTTTATATTTTATTGATTTTTTACAGAGAGGAAGAGAGAGGGATAGAGAGTTAGAAACATCGATGAGAGAGAAACATTGATCAGCTGCCTCTTGCACACCCCCTACTGGGGATGTGCCCGCAACCAAGGTACATGCCCTTGACCGGAATCGAACCTGGGACCCTTGAGTCCGCAGGCCGACGCTCTATCCACTGAGCCAAACCGGTTTCGGCCATTTGGGAAACTTTAGAAGTTGCTTTTAACCTAAGAACTTAAAAATGGCCTTTCATGTGTACTATGTGTGATACATCTACTTACTGTAAATTCCAAACATGCTTATTTAGTTAAAAGCTACTCCATGGAGAGCAAGTAGATTACATAAATGTGTCTGGAATAAGGTGAATAGAATAAGAAGCTATTCTGCCTGCTTCCCTATTTTACCCTCAACGGGATTATTGTGCCACACCTTGATGCTTATATTGATGGTCAAGACTTTTCTGTCTTCACTGTCACATGGATAAACTACCAATAGAAACCACTGGAGACCAAGATGTCCAAGATCAATGTAGAGTCCATGATGCCAAACCTGGTTTTGCTGGAGAAAAGGGTTTCCTGAAGGCCTTAACACATCCGCTGGATGCTCAGCAGGGCAATGCCCCAGAGAAGCCCAGGAAAGGAGCTCCAGAGGCTATAAAGGGACCCCAGCCTGAAGGTGTGAGCGTGGCACACAGGCCTTCATTTGTGTTGGAACTGGTTGACTGTGTGGGGATCAGAATATTAAGAGTTGCTTCACTGAGCCTGGCTGGTGAGGCTCAGTGATGGAGCATTGCCCCAGGCACCAGGAGGTCGCCCGCTGGTTTGATTCCCAGTCAGGGCACATGCCCGGTTTGGGTTGCGGGCTCAATCCCCAGCAGGGGGCATGCAGCAGGCAGCCGACCAGTGTTTCTCTCTCTCCCACTCCCTCTCTGAAATTAATAAAAAACATATTAGAGGGGGAAATAGAATTGCTTCATTGGGCTTCATAAAGCTCAGCATCACTGAGATGTTTTTCATTTCCTCACACCAAAGACCCCTTCCTCTCCTGGGGCAAGGTTCAGTCAGGCTCCTTGGAAATAGCCACACAGCACCTCTCCCACCGGAACCATCAGATCAGAGTGCTGGTCCCGGCTTGCTTGTCTGCCCTGGCTGTTTCTACTGTGAAGAAAGTGAGGCACAGAAGAGGCCATTTGTTCTGCCTGACATCTAGTCTACCACTCCACACCAAAAGCTAGTCAAAATGACTTTTTTCAAAAGCTTAGCACTTTAGCCCTGGCTGGTTGCTCAGTGATTAGAGCATTGGTCCTTGGACCAAAGGGTCTCAGGTTTGATTCCCAGTCAAGGGTATGTACCTGGATTACAGATTCAATCCCCAATCGATGTATCTCTCTCACACCAATATTTCCCTCTCCCTCCCCCACTTACTCTCTGAAATCAATATAAAGATATATATTTTTATATTTTTTTTTTATTTTTTTTAAGATATATATTTTTTAAAGTGCCATTATTACCCTAGCTGGTTTGGCTCAGTGGATAGAGCGTTGGCCTGCAAACTGAAGGGTCCTGCGTTAGATTCCAGTCAAGGGCACATGCCTGGGGTTGTGGGCTTGATCCCCAGCGGGGGCGTGCAGGAGGCAGCCGATCAATGATTCTCTCTCATCATGGATGTTTCTATCTCTCCCTTCCTCTCTGAAATCAATAAAAATGTATTTTTTTAAAAAGTGCCATTGTTATTTTTTTTTTAAGTATATTTTTATTGGTTTCAGAGAGGGAGGGAGAGAGAGATAGAAACATCCATGATGAGAGAGAATCATTGATCGGCTGCCTCCTGCACGCCCCCCGCTGGGGATCAAGCCCATAACCTGGGCATGAGCTCTTGACCGGAATTGAACCTGGGACCTTTCAGTTCGCAGGCTGACGCTCTGCCCACTGAGCCAAACCGGCTAGGGCAAAAAGTGCCATTATTAACAGTAATTGAGTTTCCAGGCCAAGCACCCTTCCCATGGGCGAGTTCCACTTCTCACAGGGTTCCCTGCTGGCATCAGTCTGGTTCTCAGCCAGGAAGGTCTGAAACAGTTTTCTCCACTATGGTCCTGGGCCCAGGACTGGTCTTAGTAAGCAGACAGGAGTAACAGGAGGCCCCCACGCTCACATGCCTGACCCTTCCTGCTCTCTGCCTGGGAAGCCCTGTGGGCAGCTGCGTGTGAAGGAGGTCTGGGAAGCAGGCTCTGCAGGGAGGCCTGGCTGGGTCACCTTCCTGACCAGCCTCTAGTAGCTTCAACCCTGTAGAGCCCACTCTCTTCTGATACACCTGGAACAGTGGGGTCTTGGAAATCTTATAGGCCCTCCTACCACTGTTTTCTCTCTCTCCCTCTCTTTTTTTTTCAAAAAGCCTTATTGTTTCCATGTGGTCCAAGGCATGGGAGAGGGCTTCAGGGTGGTTAAAGGAATGGCTAGTAGTTTTGGGGAGAGGCTCAGGTAAGCCAGACACCAGGGGGATGCAGAGGGGTTCCTCATAGGCCTCTGGGCTCCAAAGGCTCCTAGTTGTGCTTGAGGGTGAGCCTTTCGAAGAGATACTCGCCCAGCCCAGCCTGGGGGCTGGCAGCCTGCGGAGGTGAGTCAGGTGCCGCCCATCTTCTTGATGAGTTTCACCTCCTCACCCGGAAGTGGTTCTGCAGGAAGTCACGAGCTGAGGATCTGTGAGGGTAGAACCCAGGGCAGGCAGCTCCCAAAGGGCCTGGGTCAGGTTCCTCTCCAAGGCCATGGCGGCTTCCCTGGTGCCCTGAGTTTGGCCCACTCCTCTGGGGAGGCTTCAGCACGTCCTGGAAGAGGGTGAGGCCACTGGGCTGGTTTTGCATCTTTAAGAGACGCTCAGCGCCCTCGAGCTTCTCCTCCAGCAACTCTTGGAAGAAGTGGCCAGGCCCTCAAGAGCCACATCGTCAAAATAGAAGCCCAGAGAGAGGTAGGTGTGGAATAGAAGCCCAGGGAGAAGCGGGTGTGGAATAGAAGCCCACGTAGAGGTAGGTGTGGGAGGCCTGCAGATGCAGGCCTGGCCCGGTGGTTGACCGCAGCCTCCACCTGGGTGGAACAGTTCTGACAAATCTGGGAGCTCATGGTTGTTCGGCAATGAGGAGTTAAGGTAGAAAAACACTGGTTGTAGGCTGGTCTCGGAGGTGGTTCTGCAGGTGGTGACGGGGTCAGAAGCAGGAGAGTGGCCGGAGGCTGGGAGAGGGGCGTCCCTGGGTCTATTCCCTCCGAATACCGCTGAGCCAGAGACAGACCCAGGACCACGGAGGGCACTCCCTCGCCTGTTAAATACTAACCGGTCACAGGTGGCCGTGAGGGTGGAATGCGGTAAGTATGGAAAGCCCCACGCAATGCTGGGCCCACAGTAAGGGCCGGCCCGCCCACAGCGGTTGCCACCGGTGCAGCACACTGAAGCCCCAGCTCCCACCACCACGTCCTCGGGCAGCACCTGCGGAGACTGAGACGTGGGCTCCTGTTGGTTGTGTGTTTTCAGGCTCTGGGCCGGCCTCCCCACTTGGGTTAATTCTCTTTCTTGAGCCAGGTCCCGTCCCACTTCCTCACATTTCCGTACACTTCAGCCCAGAGGCCATGTCTATAGGGAAAGTTACCCTTTTCTGGACAGTCAGTATACTGAACGCCCTTTCGTGTTTGGGGAGCCACCTCACAACGGCCACCTCGTGAGGCAGAGCCAGCTCCCTCTGTAAAAGCTGAGAACACACCTTCCTAACCTCCCTCGGAGCTGTCCCAGCCGGCACCTGAGAGCTGTCAACCAAACACCCGCCCTTTGAGATGTGGATTAGGACACGCAGAATGGGGACCTCACCACCCTGGGAATGCTGGGCAGTGGAGCCCACATCCCGCCGTGGGTGGCACAGGTGCTGCAGGCTGGCTGGGTGCCCCAGGCACCGGCAGGGGAGGCCAATTCTGTGATACTATTTCTGACACTATAACATCCACCATTTCCCAGAGGGTTTGAGCTACTTAACACCTGTTTTTAATTTTTTTAAATATAGTTTTTATTGATTTCAAAGAGGGAGAGAAACATCAATGAGAATCATTGATTATCTGCCTTCAGCACGCCCTCTCCTGGGGATCGAGGCTGGAACCCAGGCACATGGCCTGACAAGAATTGAATCTGGGACCCTTCAGTCCGCAGGCCGATGCTCTATCCACTGAGCCAATACAGCCAGGCCCTATTTTTAATTTTTTATTGATTTCAGAGAAGAGAGAGAGGGAGAGAGATAGAAACATCAATGATGAGAATCAATGATTGGCTGCCTCCTGCACACCTCCTACTGGGGATTGAGCCCACAACCCAGGCATGTGCCCTTGACCGGAATCCAACCTGGGACCCTCCCGTCCGCAGGCTGGTGCTCTATCCCAGTGGTTGGCAAACTCATTAGTCAACAGAGCCAAATATCAACAGTACAACGATTGAAATTTCTTTTGAGAGCCAAATGTTTAAACTTAAACTTCTTCAAAGTAGACTCGCCCAGGCCGTGGTATTTTGTGGAAGAGCCACACTCAAATGGCCAAAGAGCCGCATGTGGCTCATGAGCCGCAGTTTGCCGACCACGGCCCTATCCAACGAGTCAAACTAGCTAGGGCTCAACACCTGTTAATAAACTTCTTTTCTTCTCGAATTAGCTAGCTGACTTCTCATAAATTAGTACCAGGAGTTGTAGGCAGCACTCGGGGAAACGAGGGTCACCTGGATTAGCTGCTGGGCTTGGTGAGGGCAGGAGGCAGAGGGAATCGAGCAGAGACTAAGGGTGGGGTTTCAGCAGACCTGGACAGAGGGGTGAAAAGTTAACCAGACGCCCTCATATCCATATGCTGAAACCCGGAGCCCCGTGGGGCTGCACGTGGAGATACGGCTTTTGGGAGGTACTTAAGGTTAAATGAGGCCACAAGAGGCGGGCAGTGACCCAACAGGGTTCATATTCTTATGAGACAAGACGCCGGAGAACTCACTTGTGCACTCTCCACTGCACACAGAGGAAAGGCCGTCAGGACACAGCAAGGTGCTGTCCATCTACAGTCCGGAAGAGAAAGCACTTAGCCCGGCAGCAAACCTCCCGGGTGGGCTTCCAGCAGAGGAGCCTTTGGCTGCGGGATGGGCTTCTGCCCCTTCCTATCCCCAGCCCACCGGACCTTCACCTCTGCTCTGGAAGGGTCGCTTTCCCTCCGGCAGCGTGTTCCTTAGGAGGAGGGTTGGGCAGGGCGTGGTTTCCTTCCCGCTTATCTCTGGGCTCCACCTGCACCTAGGCCGGCTCCCTGGAGCCGATAAAGCACCTGTGGATAGGCATAAACTCCCGAGTCTGAGGGACCTTTCTTTAGATTTGTCCATTAGGTTCTCTGATGGGTCCGAGAAAAGCTCTGACTTTGTGGATTATATTTTTTCTTTGAGGGCAGGAACCACTTTTTTTTCTAGCTTTCTACATTCTAAGCTTTGGACAGAAGGCCCTAGATTCAAAGTGACGAGAAACTGAACTTATTTCAATTTTGTTATTCCATGAGTTTCTGTGTTTGAACTTTTTTGTATCGAAGTCACTAGAATCTGCCCTGGTCGGCGTGGTTCAGTTGGTTGAGAGGTGCCCCATGCGGGGCATCTCACACCTTTGCTTCTATTTTCTACCTGCCTTTGGGTGTTGTTTTTTCCCATTGAGACGTCCTCTACTTTATTTACCACTCTTTTCATTCACTCATTTACCCTACAAGCATTTACTGATTACTGAACTATTTTTTTAATGTTCCAGTCAATGTTCTGGGCATTGGAGATAAAATTAATAAGACACGCCCCCCCCCCGCAAAAAAAAAAAAGTCCCAACCCTATGTTGGACAAAATTAAAAAGCAGGTTAAGCCCTGCTGGTGTGGCTGTGTTTGAGGTCCAGGTTTGATTCCTGGTCAGGGCCCATGCTCCGTGTGGAGGCTCGATCCCCAGTAGGGGGCGTGCAGGAGGCAGCCGATCAGATTCTCATCATTGATGTTCTATGAGGAGGATAACTGGAGGCCAAAGCTGTTGCAGTTAGAATGATCATTTGAACAGCAGCATGAATAAAATGATTAAGCAGGACATGTGAGGATCTGGGAGAAGAGCGTTCCAGGCAGAGAACGGCTACTCGAAGCGCTGAGGCTGAGAAGCCTGGTGCATCTGACTAATGCTAGAGGCCAGTGTGTCTAGCTACGGGGAGCAAGGGAGAGAAGAAAGGGATAAGGCCTGAAGCGTGACTAGGGTCAGAGGGGGCAGCTACTGGTAAGAAGCATAAATTCTGTCGATACACTTGATGAGATGTACGCCTTGCTTCTCTTATACAAGAAATTAATTGGTTAGCTGTAAGGGATTAGCTGTCAGAGATTCAAGGCAAGTGAGTTGTGCAACTGTCACCTCACAGAATGGAAGAGTATGATCAGGGCAATGGAGATTAAAGTTAAGTGCTAACGGCCCAGTTGAAAATAGTGGTTACTAGTCAACAGTGAGAAGTCCGCACAACTGTTTTCTCCAGGTAAATTCTGTTATGCAGGTATGAGGTGACTGGGTAGAGAAACATTTTGCCAGGAATGTCAGGAAGCAAGGGACAAGATGTTACTTACAATGATGGTCCATGGGGCAGGCTGGGTAAGTAACAAGGAGTGCGCCTGCCTCCCCTTCAGGGATGTGGGATGTGGGACCAAAAACAGCTGTTGAGGACTTTAAATCCAACCATACCAATGATCACTTTAGACATAATCTTTCCACCTCTTCATCTTTTAATTGCTACTCGAATCTACATATCAGCCTCCTTGTTCCATTATACTTTTTCCTTATCTCTACCTCAGTTCAAAGCTTCTGCTTCAGTGAGCAGATGCCCTTTACTTATATACACCCTGCCCCAGGATTCTACTTCTCAGTCCTTTTGTGCATTCAACGGCCCTCCCTCAACCTACATCCCATTAGTAAGTGAAGATAAAGGCTAGGGATAACATTAGAGAATCAAGAGATACCAGGTATAATTGATGGTACAGAAATATAACGACTCTTAGAAAAGAAGCCTAGAGTTACCTAAAGAGGGATAGCCTAAAAACAAAAATCAGACATTTAAAAACTGTTCTATGGCTTAGTATTAAAGGTAGAATGAGAATCATAGGTTTTCCACAATGAACTCTTCCATTACTCATTATAAAAATTTAAATGTAATTTTTAAATGAAAAAATAATGAACCATACTAATAATCACCTCAGCAGATGGTTATCCTGAGTTTGTTTTCTTACCAAAAAATTTGCCTTTGGACTTTCCCTCTATGTCATGACATCTTACAAGGTTAACCTCGGAGGACCTACACCTCTCCTTCCACAGAGGTACACCATTATGCAATTATAACTAAAGTATCTGTAATGGAATAAGGTAATTTTTAGGGCCAATTAGATGTTGCCATTGAATTTCCTATGGGTCCCCTAAACCAAGAACACTGCTATGTATTCCATTATTCCATAAACAGAATAAAAATGTTTAGTGCATTTTACACTTGAGCGGAAGTCATGGAGCCCTAAATACAGCTGGCACTGCTTCACCAAAACACTCTGCTCAACTGACACCATGAAAACTGATTTGGGTACTTTTCTTGAAGACCTCACTCCCACCTGCACTGGGTTTTCACAGATAAATAGTAGTATTATGGGACTTCTATCAAAAATAACCTGTGACTCTGGATATCCAACTCATTAAATTGATTTATTTTTTAAAGGATTTTAAAAAACTAGGGGGAAAAGAAAGGCCCCCTTTTCCTTAAAATTCTATAAATATGGTTAGAAGATACCAGTGGACTCTCATTAGCCCTGTTCCTCAATATTGGTTAGGACAGTTCATTCATCTATCAACATAATGCAAATACTAATGAAATGAACATTACATGCATACATAAATAGGACATACTCCTAAAAGCTTTATTAGAGAATTCATGTTATTCACTGAAAAACTTTAAAACTTTGATGATTGAATCAAAACATGTACCAAGTGTTTACTACCCTTTAAATCGGACCATTCTTTGCTGGGGATTGGCATGAGAGCTCACTTGAATTCCATTTGTTATCCTTGATTTTTAATATGAAAAGATCCAGCTTGCTCCATGAAAAGAGCACTTCATATTGGTATTCCATTCAGGAGCAATTCCATTTCCAGGTCAGAGAAACTCATGAATGCTGAAAGCTCGTTATGAATGCCCTAGAGATACAAAGTAATAATCAGTTTGCTATGTAAAATAATTAGTACAAATCCTAATCAATATGAGCTCTTTTAATTATCATTACTAATGGAGGCAGGGTAACCCAAGAATAGTGACCCAGGACTTTCTGAAACAATTCAGAGTCCTTTCTATGGTAATAATCTTTCCAGAAAGATTTGTGTGCACTATGAAAACAGAATAAAATTACTTTCAATACTCACTCTGGATTACGCTAATTTTTAAATTAGAACCTAGTTAAATAATGTCTATTTTCAAATAAATAATTTTAATTAGAATGAAACAACTTCAACTCATTTTAAAATTCAGACCCAATATAATTTGTTGCATCTATCATCATATGCTCATCATTTTGAAACTTGTCTAGGAGAAACTGCTACCTGCTTCTTTTTGTTTAAAGTAATGTGGAGGCTTAACCGCCTGTCCATAGATGAATACCCAGAAAGAAGATATAAACCATTTTCAGGGAAAAACATGCATGCATTTATTTTTAAGAATTCCCAGTAAGGGGGGAAAAAAAATTCAACATCTTTAAAAATGTGTTTATTTTTTTAAAAAATCAGTTGTGTACAAAAGTGTTTCGTAGTTTTAATTCTCAAGACAAATACCCAACCCTCCCCCCCACAGCCCGCCCTGCTTCATGGTCTTTCTGGTAACCCACCCACTTTCCCCATACAGGAAGTTAACGGCTTAGGATAGACCCTCCTACAGGTTTATCATCACTAACAGATGGTTTAGAATAGAGATCTGGAGAAGCTAACAAGCACGGTTCTTTCTTAGTGAGGTGAATGAGAATCCCTACAATGGCAGTAGACTTCCAGCAGACACCACAACAAAGCACCATCAATTGCTGAAAGCTAAAAAATAGATATTATTTTCAATAGTATTTCGTTTTCTATTGGAAAAGTCTTTAAATTACATTAAATAAGTCTCTTTCCCCCCAAAAGAAATAGTCTAGCTTTTATTATGATGCCTGTAAAAAGTAGGTAACAGCAAGCACACAAGGATTGGTTAACAGCACAGTGCAATGATTTATATCCACCCACCCGCTAGAACCAAACGGATAAACTTGTGTCACACCTGATTATATATATAGCAGCATGGTTAAAATAACCAAGCAAAAGGTGACACATTCTCAACTTACATTTAGGTGAGGATCACAGGTTTATGAGGGTAGATCGGTCCAATAAAGCGGTAAGAGAACAGGACAAGAGAGATACTGACATTCCCCTACCCCTGTGCCACAAGGTTTTTGATCCATGTTGCAGCAGTGCAAATAGAACATGTGACATAAATATGTAGACACTGCAGAAAAGTCACATTTGGGGAAAAGGCTATTTATCAGTAAATACTTCAAGTTGCCTTCTTCCCTAGTGATAGCAAAGAGCTGGTATTAAGCATTATTTTAAACTGGTACTAAAAGAATAGAAATGCAAAATTCTTAAATCAATGGTTTGTACCCTGGAATTGAAATTTCTTGAACTAGAAAAAGTGTTGCGAATACATCCTTTTGTAAAAGTCCATGAAATCAAGTTCACTGTAAACAGACGGCTTCCTTTTTCACATCCAAACATTGTTTCCATCGATGTACCAGTATGCCTGGCTCCAACTCTTCCCGGCCCCAATTTATCTGAAACCCTTAAAACAACAAAATGCTTTCTTCCTCTGTTGCTACAAGCTTGTGGAAACGTTTTCTTACTCCTATTGCTGAGTTTTAAAAGCTCAAATCAGGTGTAAACTTATAGCCAAGATCTACTTTCACATTGATAAACTTATTAAGCAGCCTAAACAGTAACATGATATGCTACTTTCTGTAGTGCAAAAGTAAGCAATATCCACCGAACTGCCAATTCTCTTGGATACTTAAAAAAATTAGTTTGCATAGTTTTAAGCGTCACCAACAACCACAAATGTGAAAAACACCCCCCCCATCAGTCTTACTTTCATTTCCTAGATTATTCTTCTTAAAAGCAAAATACTCAGAATCCAAACATATTTATAAAATTGAATGTGTTGTGTTTAAGTAAACCATAGTCACAATTCCAAACATTTGTGGGAGCTAACTCAGAGCATCTAATTTAGTACAAGTTCTTCAAATGTTTATAAACTACTTACTATATACTTATTTGGGTCACAAATAGCTATCCATTCTTTCAGTAATCTGTACTGAAATATTATACAATTATTTGTTGTTTTAAAAGTCAGGCACATACTCACAGAATAGATTTGATTACAATAAAAGCCTGCTGGAGTATCAGTTGACTTCTAGCAAATCTGCCTGCTGTAAACAGGACATCACTAATTTTATTTTTTAACCATTAATTTTGAGGCCTTTAAAAAAACTGGAAAATCACAAAAAACTGAATTATAAATATAATTTTTACCAGGGTACCTTTTACCTAGACCTGTACTTTTAGTGTCCTTTTTCTAAACATATATAAAAGACAAGAGGAAAAAAGAAATTGCTTTTAATTTCTTTGTTTAGGAAAATAAATCCACTTAGAGAAATATGAAAAAACAAAATAGGATGACAGTGTTCCAGAAAGGAGAATTATCACATTAAATGAAAATGAGGTAAATAAATTTTGAAATGAAAAAATCCATTATGGAAAACCTCTCAAACCAAATATTTTACTTTTCAATTTCCTGGGCACTGGGATGTTGAATTATAGTTAGATGAATAGATACCCTATGGGCTAATGTGCATAAAAACCAAAGGCAAGGTATAGCTGCCTCCCAGAGCTAAGTAATGCTTGACATTTAGTAACCTCTGAGCTCTCTCCTTTGTCTAACCACAGGACAATTAAATATACCCTGAAAATATAGGCAAATAGTAAACTGGGTAGATGTTTGATATTTAAAATAATCCAAATATATTACCAAGCTGCCCTACACTTAAAAAAAATTCTAACCAACAATGCAACAAAACTGTCCACATTTTCACATAATTCCAACCTTACTTCAAAATATAAAGAAAAGTACAAGGTATTAGTTATTTAAAATAAATAAAGAAAAATCTTGTTTCCTTTGGCATCTTTAGAAAGAAACTAAACTACAACAATTAAAGGAGGTGATTGTATAAAGAAATTTATGCTTAAGCAAACATATAAGGAAAAAAAACATAGCAACTTGTGTTTAGTATGCAATAATATCTACTACTAGAGTTTACTATTGATTAGGAAAACCTTACAAGTTTTTGGAAGAACCTTCACATCTTTAACGTTACAATATATTTAACAATGGTTCTTTTATTGCTTCTAAGATTATTGAGACGTCAATGAAATTATGCTGAATTTATGGTTTAAAATTATTTTTCAAACACTTAACAATTATAATTTAGGATAAATAACACTTGAAGAAAGCAAACCTTTTATAATAGGACTTTCAATATACAGCCTTGCTTTAATTAATTCCAATTCCATTACATTTTTATTATTTGCACTGTCCTGAAAATTTAGTAAGAACTGTGTTTCTATGCATAGAACTGCCTGCATAAATCCATTTCAACCTTCATAAAATGGTCACATTAGTGTTTGAACTTGCAAAACTAAAAATTTTCAAACTTTAGAATTTAGAATGAAATGTAAGTTTAATACACAGAAAGTCTGACTATATGTACAAGAGAAGGTAAAGTTTTCAATTTTCGTATTATCAGAAACATCATAAAGAAAGCTAGATTTATAACACATTTCTATTCCTATGTGCATCTGAAGTATGTACAATTAAACACCAACACAGCTTTCATGGGTAAATAGGGGGAAATGCAAGCAAGAGTGACTTTTAAAGTATCTGATAAAGCAATCTCTATAAAGCCAAAATTAGGCTAAAAAACTGCAGTTGGTTTATTTCATCTTTTCGAGTTCTCAAAGAAAAACTTCATTAGCTTAAAAATAGATGTCAAATTCACTTGAAAAACTAAGTTGGGTTCTTTTATTATTAAATCTTGGGAATACTGCAACATCAAGTATTTACTGATTTTGCAAGAGAAACAAAATTGGCAGCTCCATCTTTACATTATTACTTAACATAGGAACGTTTTTAAGAGTAAAGAACTGTGACATAACATTCCATATGGACAACCTAAAAAAAATGAAGCAAGGGATACTGTCCTTCAGCACATTTCCCAGAGAACTTACTATTAGGGTATTAGCTGTGTGTGGTAAGAGAGGAAAAATAAATATAGTGGCCCAGTCTGCTGACCAGGACAAAAAAGGCTCTGAAGAGGTCACCATCTTCATTCTAGATAAATCTCAAGTTTAAGAATTCTCAAATGCTTAAAATGGTGGTCTTTTCAGCTACCCATCTTAAGAAGTCAAGTACAAGCATGCAAGTAAATTCACAGGCACAGAGGATCCATGTTAAAAACAGTTAAGGTAGCTGTGATGCAACACCAACAATTTGAATGGTCCTGACACACTCAAAATATTACCTTAATTATTCAACAAAACCCTGAAGCAAACTCTTGCTATTCTGGTACATTGCTAAATACTAAAGTAGCATGTTTTTTCCATGGTTTCGCTTAGCTCAAAGAATTTTTACACTATTAAGAAAAAAAATTAAAGTATTTCCCCTTTTTAAATTTACACAGACGTTTAATTAGCTTTATTTACAGAGCAGGGATGTTTTTTTTCAGTCTCCAATGGTGCCTAGATAACATCATTAGGCAAGAATGCCAGTTTAAAAGAAATCTATGCAGAATCCTAAAAATAACAGATGTTGAGGCTCCTCAAGAAGGGGCAAGCTTGACTATATCAGCAGCTCTCTCATTATGCCTCAGTTACTCAGAAGCAATTCTGTTGCAGTCTCTACATCCCATGATTTTGAAGACAAGGCCACTATTACAGCATTCTGTAGAAATAAAAAGGGGGACAAAAAAGAATCAAATCTCAAGGAAATATCTTAAATCACTCCCTGTCTTTATATTTAGAAACCACACCTTGTTTTTGTTTATCTTTATGTTGCATTGCACTTGTGCATAAAAAAGCTTCTAAAACAAATGAGTAAAAGGAAAAGAAAAATCACTGATTTTTAAAAACAAAAAGTTCATATATCAAAACTAAATTTAGAGTATTTTTGAAGCAATTCTGTCAGCCAAGAATTTGCCGCAATCATTCAAAATCAATGAATATATCAAAATCAGCATGCCTTTATGTTACTTACCCTATCAAAGCCCATAGCACATAGGTTTTCTATTTTTTTGGTGTATTCTGGACTAGAAACTGGTGCTCCAGCATACACATGTGCCCAGAGTCGAGCTGTCTGTTTGAACATTTCAGGATTTTGCTTGTACTACATGAGAAAAAAAAAATGGATTGACATGACAATAGAGTTATAACTAGCTAAGTTATAACTGCCTAATAACCTGCTTTTTCTAAATAAAACTAATGTAGGTTTTAAATGTTATTGATTCACTCTCTACTGCAAACAAACTGTAACATTATTATAACATAAGCTAGAATTCATAAGTTCTACAGATGAAAGAAAAACAAAGACAAATAACATTTATCAACTCTGATCTCCAATTTCAACAAAAGTAAGTAGTAGAAAACTAATACTAAGTCAAGTGAGGTGTTAGAGAGATTGTTTCTAATTAGAGATGGTTCTAAATACTGTGTAGTTCTAAATACTGTAGGGCAAAATTATACAACTAAATAGAATTACTAGTTTAAAAAAAATTACTAGTTTCACGCCCTAAACAGTTTGGCTCAGTGGATACAGCATTGGCCTGTGGACTCAAGGGTCCCAGGTTCGGTTCCGGTCAAGGGCATGTACCTTGGTTGCGGGCACATACCCAGTAGGGAGTGTGCAGGAGGCAGCTGATCCATGTTTCTCTCTCATCGATATTTCTAACTATCCCTTTCCCTTCCTCTCTTTAAAAAATCAATAAAATATTTTTTTTAAAAATTACTAATTTCTAAAATAACGTGGACATTAATTAACCACAGCTCAGCTAGAATATACAACTGGACTTTACTGTTTTGCTAGAGCTGTATCAGTGTATTGCGATCTAAGAAAACCCCATATATCAACAATAAAGATTTTAAAAAAAGAAAAACACATGTGCAAAGCCTAACTTATATCACGTTTTGAGATGATTATGAACTTACCATACAACACTTGTAAAGGATAAAACTTCCCATATGGATTGAAAAGAGATAAATTTATTCTCAAATATTCCATTATTTAATAAAGCAAAGTATACATTTAAAATAACTGTGGAATTCACTTTCTTTCAGAAGTATTTTATACATCTTTAATATTTTAACACCGAGATTTTGTTATATTTAAAATGATAAATATGTTTTCTAATATTAATTCTTAACAAGTCAAATTATTGGCTTTAGGAGCTAGAAGAAATCTTTGAGTCCACCTCACCACTAAATAGGAAACCAAAGCTGGGACTCAGGCTATGCTTCTAAGTACCAAAAATGAATAGATAGCACATACATATATATAACATGTAAAACACTAAGCACACAGAGACAAACAGAATATTCTAACAAGAATATACATAAAACAAGGAGTGAACAACTTTTCAAGAGAAGAGAGGAGCTTGCTACGAGGAAAAGTTTCATCAGGTAGCCCTGGCTGGTGTGGCTCAGTTGGTTGCAGAGTCGTCCTTTACACCAAAAAAAAAGGCATGAGTTCTATTCCTGGTTGGGGTGCATACAGGAGGCAAGTGATCAATGCTTCTCTCTCATATCAATGTTTCTCTCCCTTTCTTCCTCTCTAATCCTCGGGTGAGGACTAAAGGGTCCTGGGTTCGACTCTGATCAAGGGCACTTACGTCAGTTACAGGCTCGATCCCCGGCCCTAGTCAGGCAGTTCTGGAGGCAACCAATCCAATGTGTCTGTCTCTCTCTCACAGCAATGTTTCTCTCTCTGTGTCCCGCCCCCTCCAACCCACCTTCTCTAAAAGTCAATCCTACATAATAAAATGGTAATATGTAAATTACCATCACTCGGCTACGCCCACGATTGGGCCAGCGGGAGGCACAGGGGGCGGGACTCGGGGTGGCCAGGGTAGCCGATTGGGCGCGTCACCAGCAGCGGCGCGAGCTCAGCATATGCGCCATGGCTGTGCTGCGGCACAGAAGGGGCCTCTGGGGCAGCGAGCTCACGTCCTGCCGCGGACCATCAAAAGCGTGGGAGCTGGGTGCCTGTCTGCTCTGGCACCAGGCCTTTCAGAAGCCTCCGCCGAGCCAGAGGATTCTGAAAGGCCTGGTGCACCAGCAGACAGGCACCCAGCTCCCCCGCGATCGAAAGCGAAAGCGTGTAGGAGACCCTACACGTGCATGATTCAATCATGCACTGGGCCTCTAGTGGAAAAATATCCTCGGGTAAGAATTAACAAACAAACAAAAAATTTCCTAAGGCAGAGGAAACATGGCAGATTGGGTAAAATGACATGTAGAAATGCATCTTGAAAAAGCATGAAGTTGAGGAACAATAAGAATTTAGGGAATTAAGCTGGGTATGTAGATAGCTCAAATCATGGAGGAACTCTGCAAGCTCAAGAATTGAGACTTACTGCCCTGGACGGTTTGGCTCAGTGGACAGAACGCGGGCCTGTTAACTGAAAGGTCCTGGGTTTGATTCCAGTAAAGGGCACATGCCCGGGTTGCGGGCTCGATCCCCAGTGGGGGGCGTGCAGGAGGCAGCCAATTAATGATTCTCTCTCATCACTGATGTTTCTCTCTCTCCCTCTTCCTTCCTCTCTGAAATCATTAAAAAAAAATCTTAAGAAAAAATAGAATTGAGACTTACCAAGTAGGTGATAGAGCTAATAGGTTTTTAGTAGTAAAGTAAAATAAGATTTGTACTTTATAAGGCTAACTGGTATCAATGTAGAACATGGGGGAAGGGAGAGGCTGAGGAAGGGGAGTTAGTTCTATCATAGCATTAGAAATGAGAAAATTTAAAAAATCTGTACTGCAGCAATCAGAGAAGTATGATGACAGACAGATACTGGGAAGAGAATCAACATGAGAAAAAAAATACCTAGAGAAGAATTCCAAAACTGTGACTTGGATATTTAACTAAATTGATGATGGTATCATAGAAAGATAGACGAGTTTGCAGGATTTAAGATTCTGCATTCAGTTTTGGGAATGCTATGCTGAGGTATTCATGGAACATTCAGAGAGAGCTATCCAGTTTCAAATTGGTTCTTGGGCTCAGGAGAAAGGTCTAGCCTGAACATTTTATCAATATACAGATGGTAAATCAGTGTGGATATGATCATCCAAGTGAGTGTATATATCAGAACCAAGAAACTGTATTTAAAAGGGAAGAGAAAGAAGAGAAATAATTGTGGGAACTAAGAAGGAACAACTACAACTATGAAGATAAAAGAGAAGAGAACTGTTATTTCAGAAATCAAGTGAAGAAAACATTTCTGTGTGAAAAATCAATCCTAATGGTTTAGATAGACGGTGGCAAACTTTCTTAAAAGACCAGATAATAATTATTTCAGGCTTTCAAACCATACTGTCTTTGTCACAACTATTCAACTCTACCACTTGTAGCTGGAAAGTAATCAAATAGGTGTGGCTGTATTCCAATAAAATATTACTTACAAAAACAGTCTGACTATAATTTGATGTCCTCTTTCTTAATGTTAAACTTTTTTAAAAAAATATATTTTATTGATTTTTTACAGAGAGGAAGAGAGAGGGATAGAGAGTTAGAAACATCGATGGGAGAGAAACATCGATCAGCTGCCTCTTGCACACTCCCTACTGGGGATGTGCCCGCAACCAAGGTACATGCCCTTGACCGGAATCGAACCTGGGACCCTTGAGTCCGCAGGCCGACGCTCTATCCACTGAGCCAAACCCGTGTCGGCTAATGTCCTCTTTCTTGAAGATCAAAACTAAAAAATATTTATTCCATTTGGCAATTATAAGGTCACTTTGGTAAACTTTACCATGCCACTTCAGTGCCACAGAAGTTGGTTAAAATTATCATTAAGAAGGGATCATCACTTAATGGAGGGACAGATCAATGGATACACACATGATAAAGTACATGTAGGCAAATGTTAATCATAGAATATAGGTTAGGTAGGTATATGGATGTTCACTCTAATTCTTTTAACATTATTTATTTGAAAATTTTTATAATATGTTAAAAAAATCTACCATATACCCAATTAACACGTTAAGCGCCCCAGTCTGTTTTGTCTTCTAGACGGGAAGTATTGTGTCAGTCACTGGTGACTGACAGGGCGCTTAATGTGTTAAGCTAATATGTTAAAAATCAAGAAATTATCTTTTCACTATTATATCTGACAAAATAACCTTATTGCAAGAAAGGAAACCATTTCCAAATTTAGGTTTGATAAAAGTATGCTCATATGTTAATAATGAAAACCACTAAGGTAGAGACTAAAAGGTAAATATATATGTGTCTTCAAAAGAAGCAGCTATCATACCTGATTTGCTACTACTGCATCCTGTGGATCATCTGGTTCTGCAGCTGCCAATAGTGCTTGCAATGACAATAATACCGTGCGGAGAGTCATTGCTGCTGCCCTAAAATTAAAAATAGGAAAAGATCAAGTTAAGGAATGCTTCACATGACAAAAGCAAAGTAGATGTTTTCTGAATAAAACATAACTACTGGGGAAAAAAAACCAAAAAAAAACAAAACTACTGGAGTGAAAAGTAACCCAGGCTTTATCTTAATTATATAATTAAGTCATAGAATTTATAATTACATATTTGTTTAGCGTATTTTTTTCTTCTTTACAATGACTGAGTCTTTCTATTTCTTTTTGGTTTTAATACTCACCTGAGGATATTTTTCCATTGTTTTTAGAGAGTGGAAGAGAAAGGGAAAGATAGATATATCGATGTGAGAGAAACACGTGCCCTGCACACGCCCTGAACAGGGCCTGGCCAGGGAGAAGCCTGCAACTGAGGTAGGTGCCCTTGACAAAATCGAACTTGGGACCCTTCAGTCCATGGGCTGACGCTTTATCCACTGAGCCAAACCAGCTAGGGCTGATTGATATTTCTTCTTTTACTAAAAATATTTTTATTGATTTCAGAGAGTAAGGGAGAGGGAGAGAGACAGAAACATCCATGATGAGAGAGAATCATGGGTTGGCTGCCTCCTGCACGCCCCCTACTGGGGATCGAGCCCACAACCCGGGCATGTGCCCTTGACCAGAATCGAACCCGGGACCCTTTGGTCTTCAGGCTGACGCTCTATTCACTGAGCCAAACCAGCTAGGGCTGATTGATGTTTCTTACATTGAAGTTTTTCTCTCTCTATGGGTCATTCTATTTCTTAAGACAATTCAAACTGTCTTGAACTGGCTTTGTTTTTTTCTTATTACCGATATCTTCAGATAAGCTGTATCCATTGACTCATTTCCTACCCATTTCTCTAGACATAAAGTAAAAATAAAGTGATATACTAATATGCAAAACTTAGTTTCAATGGCACTCTAAAAACAAATAAGACATCATCAAGCACATATCTTTTACTTTCAAGAAAGCCTTGCCCAGCAGGTGTGGCTCAGTGGTTGAGTATCAACCCATGAACCAGGAGGTCACAGTTCAATTTTTGGTCAGGCCACATGCCCAGGTTTCTGGAAATTATCCCCAGTAAGGGAATGTGCAGGAGGCAGATGATCGATGATTATCTCTCATCATTGATGTTTCTCTCTCTCTCTCTCTCTCTCTCTCTCTCTCTCTCTCTCTCTCTATGAAATCAATAAAAAAATAAATAAAAAAAATTAAAAAATTAAATTAAATTAAATTAAATTAAAGCCTTGGCCTGTTTGAGTCAGTGGTTAGAGCCATGGCCCTCGGATCTGAGATCCCCAGGTTAGGGCCAGGGCGCATGCAGGAGGCAACCAATCTCTCTCTATCCCTCCCTGACTCCTTTCCACTCTCTTTAAAAATCAATGGAAGCCTTAGCCGATTTGGCTGTGATTCTGGTCAAGGGCACGTAAGTCGATTGCAGGCTCGATCCCTGGCCCTGTTTGGGACAAGTGTGGGAGGCAACCAATCAATGTTGTCTCTCTATCATGTTTCTCTCTGTCTCTCCCCGTCCCTTCCACTCTCTTTAAAATTCAATAAAAATAAAAAAAATCCTCGGGTGAGGATTAACAACAACAAAAAGTAAATAGAAAAATTACAAAATATTTATTTATTTTTTTTAAATCAATGGAAACAGATCCTTGGGTGAGGATTAAAAAAAAAAAAAGTCTGGCCCTAGCCGGTTTGGCTCAGTGGATAGAACGTCGGCCTGCGGACTCGAGGGTCCCAGGTTCAATTCCGGTCAAGGGCATGTACCTTGGTTGTGGGCACATCCGCAGTGGGGGGTGTGCAAAAGGCGGCTGATTGATGTTTCTCTCTCATCGATGTTTCTGACTCTTTCCCTCTCCCTTCCCGTCTATTAAAAAATCAATAAAATATATATTTTAAAAAGTCTGAAAAGATTCCTTAGCATTCTGAAATAGACCAAGTTTTTGCTTAAAATATATCACTTAATTCAGTGGTCACCAACCTTTCAGACCTCACAGACCACCAGGTTGTCCACGGACCACCGGTTGGTGACTGCTGACTTCATTTGCTTCTAAATATATTTATAAAGCAAATATGTATCTAGAAAATGGTATCTACCTAACGAGCAAGGATTCATAGCATTTCTGTTAAATATTAATATAGAAATGTTTATAAATGTAAGCATAATAGTGAAATATTTAAGATTCTGAAGATATTAAACAATATATGCCCATTTTCACCACACTAATTGTATCATTCTAAAATACTTCTTTTCAGTTGGGGGGGTCTTCATTTCAACCACACAAAGAGAAAATTACTAAGTGACTGTTTTCTCAAATTCTCCAGGATAATATATAAATAATACCATCCTAGATGTTTAGAAGACAAAATAACTTACTACCAAGAATGGATGATGTCTTAAGGCTGTGAGTATAACAAAGTATGCTTTTACCAACTAGTAACATTGGTAGCTCTTGGGAACTTGTAAGAAATGAAAATTTTCAGCCTGATCCCAGACCTACTGAATTAGAAACTCTGGGGTGGTTTAACAGGTACTCCAAGTGATTCTGAAGTATGATAATCTTTCAGAAATACTGCTTTAGTGCATTACAGATTAAGCTCATTGAGAAAGGCTATTCTAAACCGATAAAATAAGTATCACATCTGTATGTCTATATTTTATATATTAGAGAAGAATTTATACAAGTTGTTCTTTAAAATGTTATCAGAGTAAATATTAATCTAATTTATCATTTTAGAGAAGCTACAGAAATAAGAAAATACTGGTTATGCTAAAAATTGGCTGAAATGCTAAACTAATATTAAAAAGAGAATAGGATTTAAAAACCATTACATAGTCTTATCTAATAGAAATTCCTATTTCTGAAGTAGAGCTGGGAAAATAGAAAGTGCTTCTCTAGACTAAGCTTTAAAATTTCCTAAAGTTTACACAAGTTCTTTTCAATCAACAGTTCTAACATCTTTATATGGACAATATTCTTTTAAGACAGATGTCAAAGCATAAACAATACAAATTTAGTCCTTAAATGTTCATTGTTTTCCTGTCATTATCACCATAACAAGGTTGGAATATTTCTTAATTAGAAGTTCACTACTGTAATTTCATTTTATGCCCTGGTAATTTTAAAGAAAATGTTTACAGGCACATGCACATCAAAAACTACCTAGATGCCCTAGCTGGCTTGGTTCAATGGATAGAGCTTCGGCCTGCAGATTGAAGGGTCCCAGGTTTGATTACGGCCAAGGGCACATGCCTGGGTTGCAGGCTTGATCCCCAGGAGGGGGCGTGCAGGAGGCAGCCAATCAATGATTCTCTCTCATCATTGATGTTTCTCTCTCTCTCCCCCCTTCTCCCTTCCTCTCTAAAAATCAATAAAATATTAACAAAACAAAAACTACCTAGATAACCCATTGGTGTGCTGGCTAAGTAGTGGAGCATCAACCCAGGAATCAAGAGGTCATAGGTTCGATTCCCAGTCAGTACACATGCTTGGGTTGCGGGTTCAATCCCCAGTAGGGGACAGGAGGAGGCAGCCAATCCATGTTTCTCTTTCATTGATGTTTCTATCTCTCTCTCCCGCTTTATCTCTCTGAAATCAATAAAAAAATATATTTAAAGAGATAATGGAATATTTGTTGTAAAGCTACCTAAATAGCCCAAGTCAGTTTGGCTCAGTGGGTAGAGTTTCAGTCTACTGACCAAAGGGTCCCTGGTTCGATTCCGGTCAAGGAGCACATACCTTGGTTGTAAGCTCCTCCCTGCCCTGTCAGGGTGCTTGTAGGAGGCAACCAATCAATGTATTTCTTTCACATCAGTATCTCTCTCTGTCTTTCCCTCTCTCTTCCATTCTCTCCAAAAATCAATGGAAAAATATCCTTGGGTGAGGATTAAAAAAACACAAGCTACCTAAATATACCAGCTTGAAGTGCACTTAAACCACCCAAAAAAGGACAAAAATACAAAATATCACAGAAATATATATACAAAGTTAAGCTGGTTAGCTAAGTTAATTAAGTTAAGCCCAATGGCCTTAAGTGTCCTAACTTGAAAACACATGACATCACTTTAATAAAAAATCCTAATTTATATAATTTAAATTAATACAATTGTTTCCTATAGAAGGACATTTATTTGAATACTGAAGTAAAATATTCACTCAGAGGAATTATTTCATTTTAAATAATGTTAAACTCACAATTATTTTAACTCACAAAAATTAAAACCATCCTATCCTATCCTATCCTATCCTATCCTATCCTAATATGCTAATGATATGCTAAGGCCACTCAACTGCTCGCTATGATGTGCACTGACTACCAGGGGGCAGATGCTTCGACCGGTAGGTTAGCTTGCTGCTGGGGTCCAGCTGATTGGGACTGAGCCAGACAGGCCAGACACGTCCTAGAGCCATCCCACGGTCCCTCCCTGGCCCTGATCGTTCACTGGTGGGGTCCCTTGGCCTGGCCTGTGCCCTCTAGCAATCTGGGATCCCTCAGGGGATGTCGGAGAGCTGGTTTCGGCCAGATCCTGCAGGCCATGCCAAGGGACCCCACTGGTGCATGAATTCATGCACTGGGCCTCTAGTGTAAAATAAAAACCATTCAATTCTCTGCAAAATCTTAGTATCTCCACAAGGTAGCTTTATACATTTATATCTCAACAAGGCAACAGACATTTAAAAACTTGACAAGCTCTCAAAAGAATAAAATTGGCCCTTTCCTTAAACCATATGTAAAACTTAACTCAAAGTGGATCAAAGCCCTAAATGTAAGAGCTAAAATTATCAAGCTCTTAGAAAACATAGCTCTTAGAAAAGCTTCATAATATTGGAATTGGCAATAATTTTTTGGACATCATCAAAAGCACAAGAAACAAAAGAAAAAACAGAAAAATTTATATAAAACTCCATCAAAGTTAAAAACTCCTGTGTATGTGTGGGGGTACATTTTATGCAAAAGATACAATCAATAGAGTGAAAGGCAACTCATAGAATGGCAGAAAATATTTGCAAATCATATATCTGATAAAGGGTTAATATCTGGAAATGTAAAGAATGCATACAACTCAACAACAACAAAAAAACTTTTTAAAAAATGAGAAAGGACTTAAACATTTCTCCCATGAAGACACACAAATAGCTGGTAAGCACATGAAAAGATGCTTAACGGCCAGGGTTGGGTTGTGCAATTGGTTAGTGTGTGTCCCAATACAAGGTTGCGGGTTGGATGTCTTGTCAGGCACTTACAAGAGTCAACCAATGAATGCATAAATGAGTGGAACAAATCAATGTTTCTCTTTCTCTCTTTCAAAATCAATTTAAAAAAAAGATGCTTAACATCACTTAAACAATATCTCCTCAAACCCATTAGGATGACTACTATGAAAAAAAACAACTACCAAAATAACAGTTGGTGAGGATGTGGAGTAACTGGAATCCTTTTGCACTATTGGTGGGAATGCAACAGAAACAGCATGGCAATTCCTCAAAAAACAAACAAATAAAACACACCATAGAATATTATTTAGCCTTAAAAAGAAAGAAAAATCTGACACATGTTACAACATGGATGAATCCTAAGAACATTGTGTTAAGTCAGTGATGAGCAACCTTTTGAGCTTGGTGTGTCAAACTTCGCCAAAAAACTGAGCATAACTCGGGTAGTGTGTCACTTTGAGGAAAAAACTAACTCCAAGACTCGAGTCGCAAATGTTTCATCCTCAGGAGCAGCAAATGTTTCATCCTCGGCATGCGGCCGCGTGTCATCAGAAATGGCTACGCGTGTCAGTGCTGACACGCGTGTCATAGGTTCGCCATCACTGTGTTAAGTGAAGCCAGGAATAAGAAGACAAACACTATGATTCGTAGAGAAAGAAAGTAGAATGGTGGCTGTCATGGACTGGAAGAAGGGGGAGAGGGAAGCTAAATGGGAAATGAGTTTCAGTTTTGCAAGATGAAAAGGGTTCTGAGAGGGGAGGAATAGGGTGGAGGGATGAAGAAGCAGAGCATAGATAAATTCTAGGGCAGCGAAAACACTCTGTATATCATAATGATGGCTACATATCATTATACATTTGTTCAAACCCATAGAATGTACAAAACCAAGCGTGAACCATAATATAAACTATGGACTTTGTGTAATTGGGATGTGTCAACGTAGGTTCATCAACTGTAACAAACATACCACTCTGGTGGAGGATGCTGATAATGGGGTAGGCTATCCATGTATTATGGAGGCAGGGAGTATATGGGAAATATCTCTACCTTTCTCTCAATTTTGCTGTAAACCTAAAACTGCTCTAAAAAATAAAGTCTTATTAAAAGGGGGGGAGGGGAGTTCTAGAAACTGGTTGCACAACAATGTAAATGTACTTATTATACAACTGTACATTAAAAAAAAGTTAAAACTACAATGTTATATGTCAATTTAAAAACAACAGTTAAGATAATAACTTTTGTTATATATATTTTATAAACAGATTTTAAAAACGTTAAGTGATAAACTCTTCCCTTAGAGATTCGTAAGTTATTATTATAAATACTTCCAACTTCCTTTATTTGCGGTGTCTTTATTGGGAAGATACTCACAAACTATTATAGACCTTCTTGAGTTATCACTTCAAGAAGTGGAAGTTAAAGACCTAAAGGTGAACATGTTAAAAGGGGTTCTATTGTTTGCCCTCAAAATGAAAGGAAACATCTGGAACTATAACTTTAGATTCAATTTATAACAATCTCAATGAGAAAATGTTGTACATTTTCAATATGCTTCATAATAATTAGTATGTTGGGGAGTTATTTATAAACCATTAAGAATTAGTTGAATAAAGAAATCTGAAAACTGCCCAGCCGGTTGAACGTCAACCTATGAACCAAGAGGTCACAGTTCAATTCCCAGTCAGGGCACGTGCCCAGGGTTGTGGGCTTGATCCCCAGTAGGGGTGTGCAGGAGGCGGCCAATCAATGATTCTCTCTCATTGATGTTTCTCTCTCTTTCTCTCCCTTCCTCTCTGAAATCAATAATAAAATATATATATATATATATTTTTTTAAAGATATATATATATATATATTAAAGATTCACTTGTACCCCTCCCATTTGCAATCCTTACCTACCCCAACCACTGTCCTAATTTCTATTATCATAAAATAGTTTTGGCTCATCTTGAATTTCTTAAAAACAGAATCATGGTGCATAATCCTTTCTGTCTGGCTTTTGTCACTCAGCATGTCTATGAGAATCATACCTGCTGACTGTGTCAACGTACTTTTGCCCCCCTGCTATATTGTACAGTGTTCCACTGTACAATAAAGCCATTAGATATTCGTTCTCCTGTTGATAAACATTTGGGTTATTTCCAATGTGAGTAAATCTGCTATAAATATTTTTGCGCAAGTCTCTTGGTGGACATATGCACTCATTTCTCTTGGATATATACCTATGAGTGGAACTGGTACTGGAACTGCTAGGCCATATTGAAATTGTATGTTTAGCTTTGGTACATAATAATGGTTGGGCAGTTAAACCGTATTTGTATCAGAAATTCATAAGAACCATTTACAAGTGTGTAGTGGTATCTAATTATGACTTTAATTTATATTTCCCTGATGAGTAAAGATGCTGAGCAGAGCTTATCGACCATCTAAATAACCTCTTAATGCCTGTTCATGTCTTTTGAAAGGGCAGTATCATTGAGAGCAATTTTTATGTGTTGTCATTTTCTTCGCCAGGTAATATACAAATTAGGCCAGGAGGCCATAATGGGTTGACCTGACAGGAGGAGTTTGCACGTGCAGCCTCCCTGCGCCTGCGCTGGGGGAGGGCCTGATCAGCAGAGGCTGTGGCTGCTTCAAGGGCGGGAGAGGGAGGCAGGGCTGGACCAGCAGCGGCCACGGCTGCTGTGGGGCCCCGGGAGTGAGGCAGGGCTGGACCAGCAGGCTGCGGGGTGTGGGGAGTGAGGCAGGGCCAGACCAGCAGGCTGCGGAGCCTGGGGAGCAAGACAGGGCGGGACCAGCAGGCTGGGGGGTCCAGGGAGTGAGACAGGGCGGGACCAGCAGGCTGCAGGACCTGGGGAGCGAGGCAGGGCCGGACCAGCAGGCTGTGGGGCCTGAGGAGCGAGGCAGGGCCAGACCGGCAACGGCTGCAGGGACTGCTGCGCTGTGAGCCCAGGTCAGGGCTCATGCAGGAGGCAACGAATCGATGTGTCCCTCTCACATTGATGTTTCTCTTTGTCTTTCCCTCTCTCTTCCATGCTCTCTAAAAATCAATGGGAAAATATCACTAGGCAACTTGAGGGTGGACGGTGCTGCACGCACGCTGGGCTCCTAGTGTATTAATAAAAGATTAAGGTTAAAAAACTGCTTTCTAGCATATCTGTCCCAGATTATTCAATGTTTATTCAATTTATTGTTCCTAAGATTACGATCCTATAGCTTTCTCTCTTTTTTTGAAATTGATTTTAGAGAGGAAGAGAGAGAGAGAATCATTGATCAGCTGCCTCTTGCATACCCCAGGCATGTGCTCTGACTGGAAATCGAACCATGGCCTCCTAGTTCATAGGTTGATGCTCAAACCGGCCAGGCTGTAGTTTTCTTTATCAGATTCAAGTTCTAAAGTCTAAGCACCCACACTTAAACATAGATATCTACTAAATGTCAATTATACTTCAACTAGGGGCCCAGTGCACAAAATTCGTGCATGGTGTGTGTATGTGTGTGTGTGTGTCCCTCAGCCCGACCTGCACCCTCTCCAATCTGGGAGCCCTCAGGGGATGTCCTACTGACAGATTAGGCCTGCTCCCTGTGGTTCTCTGCTTTCTGTGGGGGACTACTTGCCCCTTGCTGCCACAGCCAGGGGCAAGCAGCACCCCCAGTCTGCTGTCTGCTCCCTCGCTGCAGAGGACATTCCCACCCCACCCCCGGCCGCTTGCATGTGTGGCAGCTCAGAGCGCCTGGGTCCCGGGGGTGTTCCCGCCCCGACCCCGGCCGCTCAGTGCCTACACGCGGGCCTATAGGCTCAGAGCGGCCTGGCTCCCGAGGACACCTGTCCCCGGGATGCAGGCTGCTTGGCGCCAGCACGCGCGCAAGTGGCTGCAGGGTGGGAACACGCGGCGGATGTTCCCGCCCAGCCCCCGGCTGCTGGGCGCCTGCAAACATATGCCCAGAGTGGCTGGGGGGGTTCCGGGACCCCGGCCGCTCCAGGCCTACAGGC
This sequence comes from Eptesicus fuscus, assembly GCF_027574615.1. Lineage (NCBI taxonomy): Eukaryota > Metazoa > Chordata > Mammalia > Chiroptera > Vespertilionidae > Eptesicus > Eptesicus fuscus. The sequence continues at coordinate 93,282,683 of NC_072474.1, forward strand.
TCAGAGTGGCCTGGGTCCTGAGGACACCCGTCCCCAGGACCCAGGCCGCTTGTCGCCGGCGCAAGCAGCTGCCCCACCCCCAGCCGCTTGGCGCCTGCAAATTAACCTGCCATCTTTGTCAGATTAATTTGCATACTCACTCCTGATTGGCATCATGAAGTGATGGTCAATTTGCATCTTTCTCTTTTATTAGTGTAGATAAAGCTGGGGGGGGGCAATGGGGAGATAAGGACACATATGTAATACCTTAATCAATAAAGAAAAAAAAATTTAAATAAATAAAGCTGGGGAGGGCAGGGAGAGAACAAACGCATGGATATCCAATCTCAACTATTTTATCTGATGTGTCTTTGCTACCTTTTAATATTTCAATTATCTTATATAATAAAGATGTAATATGCAAATTGACCATCACTTCAACACACAAGATGGCCAGCAGGGGAAGGCAGTTGTGGGCGATCAGGCCAGCAGGGGAGGGCAGTTGGGAGGGACCAGGCCTGCAAGGGAGGGCAGTTGGGGGAGATCAGGCCTGGAGGGGAGGGCAGTTAGGGGCAATTGGGCCGGCAAGGGAGCAGTTAGGCGTCGATCAGGCTGGCAGGAGAGTGGTTAGGGGGAGATCAGGCTGGCAGGCAGAAGCGGTTAGGGGCAATCAGGCAGGCAGGTTGGGAGCCAGTAGTCCTGGATTGTGAGAGGGCAGTCGGACATTCCTCAAGGGGTCCCAGAATTTCGTGCACCGGGCCTCTAGTATAGGTATCAAACAAGACTACATTTCAGCTATATCACCTGCCTTAGGAAATGGAAATAGTTGATAAAAAGTATTTTGGTACAAAAATTCAAGTTCTCTCCCTATATGTACTCCATAATCATTCAACTATCTATAGAGAGATAATCAGAGGTGGTAGGACTGCTGGCTTAACTCTGAGCAAAAAGGAAAGTCAGTGGAAGATTTTAGTCTGGAGTTTTATTTATTTTAAAAGAGGTGGCTATCATTCCAGCTGTTGAGAAGAGCCTGAGCAGGGAAGGGTCAGAAGCAGTGAGGCAAGCTACCATAATCATTCAGGCAAGAGGTAATGTGACTTGAATCAAAGTGGTAGTAGTGAAGCTACTAAGATTTTGTAAGTTCCACCAACAGAATTTATAGACAGGGTACAGGGTACCAGAGAAAGAAGAACTAAGGACCATGATGAGACTTTGTTTTGAGCAACCGAGAGGATGTAATTGCTAATAACTTAGATGGGGTGAACCAGGTTTTTGGTTAGGGGGAATATCAATCAGTTCAGTTTCAAACATGTTTAAGTTTGAGATAAGCCTAGAGGAGTTCAGGTAAGATAAATCTGTGAGTTGCTAGTATGTAAACCATGAAGTTATGAGATCAGATGAGTTCACCAAGGAAGTGAGTATTGATGAAAAGGAGCATAGGTTAGGACTTAGTCCTGAGGCATCTATAATAATAAAAGCATAATATGCTAATTAGACCGGACAGCCGAACGACCTTCCAGATGTCCTTCCAGACAAAGCCGGGGCTGCGAGGGCTGAGCAAGCTGCCATGGCTACAAGGGCCAAGCCCCTTGCACGAATTTCGTGCATCAGGCCTCTAGTTTTCATATATAAAGCTCCAGAGAGGGAATAACCAGTTAAGGAGTGAGAGTGGGCATAGGAAAAAGGAAAGAACAGAATTGATATCATGGAAACCAAGTGGGGGGGAAAAAAAAGGTATCTCTTAACACTGCAAATATTCATTCATATCACTGAACGATAGAGCTAGGGGTCTTGGAGATGACCTTATAGGTAAAAACAATGAGGCCAAGAAATTCAGTAAGTTGCAAAAAGCAAAAAAATCAAATGAATGACAGAAGATAGTTAGACAGATGTATTCTACACTGTTCAATGTTTAACAATATGGAATGTAGATCAAGAAACTAGATCCCAAGAGATGATATACTGAGTGGGAAGCCTTACACAGATGTGCTATTAGAATGAAAAAACAAAACAAAACAAAACCAGCAACTCTTGCCTGTTTATCCAGTTACTAAATAAACCAAATCGCCCATAGACTGAATGTTGTCATTCCTGTCTCACCTTGTTCAGGTTCCATTCTTTCCCTTCCTTAACAAATCAAACACATAAGTTACTACTATTTTCTCCCACTTCAATGTGTTTATGCTCCCTGCCTGACTGCAACCTAGACACATGCCCTGACGGGAAATTGAACCAGTGACCTCCTTGTGCATGGGTCCATGCTCAACCACCGACCCACACCAGCTAGGCCCCAATGACTTTTTATACCTCTTTGCCTTAGTCTTTTCATCCATTTTCAGAATATGCCAGACATAAAACAATTCACTTCATTCTGTCAACAGCCTTATGAAGGAAGTATTAACCCCGTATTTTTTCAGATGAGTGAACTAAGGCACAAAGATTAAGTGATTTGCTCAAGACTACATTGTTCAGTAAATGGCAGAACCAGGATTTGAACATTTTGCTCCAGAGTAAGAAGTTAAAAAAAAAAAAAGCTTACTGATTTTGAGAAACAGAAGGAGAGGGAGAGAGAGAGAGAAACATGGATTAGCTGCCTCCTGCCTCCCTACTGGGGATTGAGCCTGGAACCCAGGCATGTGCCCAGACCAGGAATCAAACCTCTAGAGGCATGGGACAATGTAAAACCAACTGAGTCACACAGACCTGGGTCAGAGTAAGAATTCTTAAAACACTATGTTAAGATCAAATCAGACAAAATATGTGAAAGCACTATAAATTACGGTGCAAATGAAGATATCACCTACAAAGGTACTTCTTGGAATCTGAAAACCTAAACTGTGCTCAATTAACACAACTTTGGACATTTTTGTTGGGTAACACCATCTAAGTCAGAGCTGATTATTTCAATACTTTTTTTTTTTTTTAGTCTTTCACAAACATATTCAAGATAACGAAAAACAAATTTACCAAAAAAAGAAAACACACAAATGAAGTCCAAGACTTTTCTCAAGAGGTAAGCTAGCATCTGACATTACTTAATAAGCCTGTATTAAAATATAGACTGTGATCTCAATTATAACATTTTCAATTATGTACTTAAATACATAAATCTTAAAGTCATTGCCCAAATAAGAGAAACTGTAATACATGGTGGGCAAAAGTAGGCTTACAGTTATGCATATGCAAAACAGTTTATTCTTTTTTAAAAAAATATATTTAAATGATATTTTACAGAGAGGAAGGGAGAAGGATGGAGAGTTAGAAACATTGATGAGAGAGAAACATCAATCAGCTGCCTCCTGCACACCTCCTACTGGGGATGTGCCTGCAACCAAGGTACATGCCCTTGACCGGAATCGAACCTGGGACCTTTCAGTCCGCAGGCCAACGCTCTATCCACTGAGTCAAACCGGTTAGGGCCGTGGTCGGCAAACTGTGGCTCGTGAGCCACATGCGGCTCTTTGGCCCCTTGAGTGTGGCTCTTCCATAAAATATCACGGCCTGGGCGAGTCTATTTTGAAGAAGTGGCGTTAGAAGAAGTTTAAGTTTAAAAAATTTGGCTCTCAAAAGAAATTTCAATCGTTGTACTGTTATTTGGCTCTGTTGACTAATGAGTTTGCCGAGGATTAGGGCAAAACAGTTTATTCTTGTATTACTATTTATTGTATTATTTGCCATATGAACAACTGTAAACCTAGTTTTGCCCACCTCTGTATATACAGCTTATGCTTTGAAGCAGTACTCAGTACTCATTTTAACACTCCAAATATAGTCTTGGAATTCATATGGGAGAGGAGATGAAGGTAAATGAAAAATCTCTTACCATTGATCTTTCAGGATATCCAAACAAATAGCCCCTGTCACAGAACTAATATTAGGATGCCATATTTTAGTGATAAACCGGACCTAAAAATACAAAGCATACAAGTTTTTAAATAACAGAAATAAAACACATATAGTTTAAACAGAATTACAAGAGAAAGAAATCCTCATATTTAAAAAGAGTGCCCATACTTACATCATTTTGCCTAAGTGAAGGGAGTGGTATAGAAGAAAAAGCACTGAAGTAATAAGCCAAATGTTGTCACTGACATACATTCTTTTTAAACCTTTTAATAAATGCTCCGCCCTTAAAGAAACCCAACAATTACTAGGTGTTCACAGTTAGTAAACAAACTTTTTTAGTGTGAAGTAAGGTGTAGAATAAGTTTGAAGGAAAAAGTAAGCAAAATCAGTAGTAAATGGAAGCACAAGTAGTAAGTGGCTGTAGGATTGCTCTAATTTTTCTATAGTAATTTTTTTAAGCAAATTCTTTTAAAAAAAGAATTTAACAAATATTTGAATGCCTATTATTTGTGCCAGGCATGGAAGAGACACTGAGGCTTTGAGTTTAACATATTGATCCAAAATCAAACAACTAGTTAGCAACAGAACAAAGTGCAAACTCATACACTCTGATTTCAGATTTTAAGTCTCTAGTCACCTATCAGATCACCATGAAATGAAAACTAATTCATCAGCTCTTACTCTAAGCTTTTGGAGGATGAGGAGGAGGAGGAGGAGAATGATATCTGACACAATAGTCATCTGAGTCAAAATTCCTTAATACTTAATAATTACTATAAGCCAAGCAACGTTGTAAGTACTTTATAAAAATCAACTCATTGCCCTAGCTGGTTTGGTTCAGTGGATAGAGGGTCAGCCTATGGACTGAAGGGTCCCGGGTTCAATTCCAGTCAAGGGCACATGCCTGGATTGCGGGCTCCATCCCTAGTAGGGGACATGCAGGAGGCAGCCAATCAATGATTCTCTCTCATCATTGATGTTTCTATCTCTCAATCCCTCTCCCTTCCTCTCTGAAATCAATAAAAATATATATTAAAAAAAAAAAACTCAATGGAAAAATATCCTTGCATGAGGATTAACAACAACAATCACAATAAAAAATTAGAAAACCTATGGTGCCATTTGAGGTACTGGAAATATAGAGGGGAACACTATGTAAAGCATATGATTGTCTAACCATTAAGCTATACACCCAAAACCAATACATAATAAAATAAATAAAATTTAAAAAATCAACTCATTGCCCAGTCAGAGCGTCAGCCTATGAATCAGGAGGTCACGGTTCAATTCCTCTCTGAAATATATACATTAAATCCACAGATAATCCAATGCCAAAGATATATATATATATATATATATATATATATATATATAATATATAGATAAAATGTGTGTGTGTGTGTAAAATATAAATAACTAGGTCACAAACATAAGATAAAAACAGTGAACATCTCTAAGTGGTCATATTGAAATTTTGTTTTCTATTTTGTACTTCACTATATAACTTTCCTGTACAACAAACTACTTTTATAATAATAATAATGAAAAAGAAATGAAAAAGTAATAATTTGTGTGAGTTCTCTACATATTGGAACACCAAGTTTTTCCAGACCTAGAATTTAAGCCATTGTCAGACGTACATCCTATTATTCCTGCCTAGAGCCATTATTAGCTGCCTGAATAAGCTTGCTTTTCATCATAATTCTAGAAGCTGTCTTCCATTATCTGAAATCTTGTCCACATTAAATTTTCATAGTCAACAACTCAAAACACTCTAATTTTAATAAGCACTAAAATATATGTATTAATTAAATGGGCCAAGAGAAATATTTTAGAAGTTCATGCACAAAAATAGGCTTACAATACCTTAGGGGGATTAAATGGATATGTTTCTGGTATTTTTATCTCTAGTTGATATCTTCCTCCTAAAAAATGGGGAGAACAGAAAGTTAAGAACACTGCTCATCTGAAACATGTGAAACCAAATATAGTGGTAGAAATTTCAAACTATGTAGTATTTTATATTCAATTACAACAAACTCATTTTAAAGTTGCAACCCAAAAAGGATATAATCAAAAGCACAATTTATTTAATTTAAAGCATACAGAATACCCATTTTATACAACTATATTAGCTTATCAGTGAATAATAGAGCTAGACATAGATAAATACATTAAATCCACAGACAATCCAATGCCAAAGATTTGATTGGGATAATTAAGCAATATACATTCTGTCTCCTTTTGTTTCTTCTAGTCCACACTGACAAGAGATGCTAAATAACTGGGGGGTGGAAGTGGGGAAAAGAAAAATAGAAAGAAAGCAGGGAGGTATAAAAGCACAGATGGTATAGAGGTAAAGGATATATAGATTGTGCCATAAATGGAAAAAATCTACTTCTAGCTGGTTCTCTCATAAGCAAAAATGTCCAAAATTTTAAACTTGTGTCCTAAATTAAATGTTAACATTGCTTGCTAAATTTTCAAAATAAAATTCAACAACAGGTACACCTAAAGACAAAAACTATTGTCTCTAAATGGGTGTACAAAATGCAGAGCTTTACAAAGAGGTAGTTCTAAGAAGGCAACATTCTGTTTTGAAGTTATATTGAGCAATTAGCAGCTAAATACATATTTTAAAAAGTTTATCTAGCTTCCCATACATGGGAGAATAACAGCCTCTCAGGAAACTCTGAAGGGGGAAACCTTGCACTGGATGAGAAGCTAGATTTGAATATTAACTCTAAAGAACCTAGTCCTAAGACCCATTAAAATACAAGTCACTATTCGAAAATATAGCAAATAAAACTGTGCTACCAGAATATGTACATATGAAACTACACGTGGGATTTGCTTCAAATAATTATGGAATGATCAGATCAAAGACTGGCCATGAGTTGAAAGCCTTTAAAGCTAGCCGATGAATATATGGAGAATTCATTATACCATCTGCCTTCTATAGATATCTGAAAATTTCCATAATAAAAAGCAAGCCCTATCTGGTTTGGCTCAGTAGATAGAGCATTGGCCTGTGGACTGAGGGTCCTGGGTTCGATTCCAGTCAAGGGCACATGCCCGGGTTGTGGGCTCAATCCCCAAAAGGGGGGCATGCAGGAGGCAGCCGATCAATGATTCTTTCTCATCATTGATGTTTCTCTCTTTCCCTCTCCCTTCCTCTCTGAAATCAATACAAAATATATATATTTTTAAAAAGTAAAATAAAAAACTATGTGCTAGGAGCAATATTAACTTCAAAATTCCATACATTCAACTCTCAGTATATCATGAATTCTCTCAAATACTCCTCCTCCACTGTTAGAAATAGGTAGGTAAATGTGGATCTGGGAAAAATAAAAGAGCAATTCACTTGGTTCCTGTTTCTTCAAACCCTTTTTGGTTCCAATTCTTTTTTTCTTGCTAATTCTTTTTAACAGAGTCCCAAAGTGACTGATACATGAGTTGAACTAGATGCCTGAATCAAAGAGCATATGGCAGCAGTGAAATATACAGGAAAGTAGTCAAAACAAAAGGAACAAAAAGTAAGATAGACAAGTAATAAAAGAAATTTTGTGAATACAGAGATAATTCTTTATGTTCAGTTATAAATGCTAGCATCAAATACAGGCATAATAAATCTGGCCTGAAAAATATGCAGGTTCTTTTTCTTTCCTAAGAAACTTACTTTTTTTTCTAATTTAATTTCAGATTAGTGTGTCTCTATAACCTTTTATATGAAGTTATTCCTTCATGAATGTCCAAAAACAATCTATTAAGAGTAGTATGAGAGCCCAGATATATAAATAATGCTGAATCCTAGAGTCCCCAATCCTATTTTTACTCCACATCCTATTAATATGCTCTGTCTTGAATTATTCTTTTTGTCCTGAATTATTACCTGATAACTTTCAATATCTAATCATATCATTATTTGGTATACATCAGAGCAACACAATAAAGGGAGCTTTATAACTACATTATTCATATTAGAACAGGTTTCCCTATAAAACATTTATTTTTGTTAATAACTTTTAATATTAAAATTTTATCATTTTTATATTCAACTTAATCCAAAGGGATGGAAAGGGATGAGATTTTTTAAAAAATATCAACAATTCTATAAATTCAAAACAACTCTTAGGGAAAAAGGCTCAAGAACTAAATTGTTCCTTTCCCACTGAGCCATTATGATATGAGAATTAAGTAACACATGTAATACTGTAATTTTCCCACGGGTGTTCTACTTCTCAACCTGATTACTTTTAACACTGCATAAAATAGCTGCCTCATTATTTAACAATGATAAGAAACAATTTAACATTCCACAGGTACATTTTTGCCTTAGCTATTAAATTGAGATTTTTAAAAAATCTCAAAAACTAGTGAGAGACCCGCAATAAATATTATCTAACTATTTACCCATGTTTATATATTTTTAAAAAGTAGTATATGTTGCCCTGACCGGTTTGGCTCAGTGGATAGAGCCTCGGCCTGTGGACTTAAGGGTCCCAGGTTCAATTTCGGTCAAGGGCATGTACCTTGGTTGCGGGCACATCCCCAGTGGGGGTGTGTGCAGGAGGCAGCTGACCCATGTTTCTCTCTCATCGATGTTACTAACTCTATCTCTCTCCCTTCCTCTCTGTAAAAATCAATAAAATATATTTTTTTAAAAAAAGTAGTATATGTTTATGCCTTTGAATGATGCTTTTCCTAAACAAAGTGAATACTTCTCTGCAACAGTTTTATGATAAAAATACAATTTAAATTTATCTATCTTAAATATATACCCCCAAAACATTAAAATTAATCTTACCAAATATTAATGTCTCATATAGTGGCAGCTGTGGAAATAAGCACTTAAAAACCACCAAACTTGTTTCTAATCAGCAAAGAATGTTATATTTATAACTTAATCATCTTACAAATCGTGTCTATGTTCCAATTTTTTGAATTTATCTACCTCTCTTAAGGGTTGCCAAGAAAGTAGAGAACATTCTGCCTATCTAATTTAGTTCAGGAAGTACCTTGTTTATATGTATCAAACTACTGAAAGAACTCTAGAATGCTGTTACTGCCCTATTATCTTTAAAACATCTGAACCTAAAAAGAGTAATTCAAGAATATTTATAATGTCTGCCTTCAGGAAGAAGCTAGTACAGTCGTCCTTCAATATCTGCAAGGGATTAATTCCAGGACATACAAACTTCCAAAATTCACAGATATTCAGGTCCCTTATATAAAATGACATAGTATTTGCATATAACCTATGCATATCCTCCCATATGCTTTAATCATCTCTAGATTACTTATAATATCTAATACAATGTGAATGTTATGTAAATAGTTGTTATAGTGTATTTATATTGTTCAGGGAATAATGACAAGAAAAAAGCCTGTACATGTTTAGTAGAGACACAACCACCATACATCTAACTACATAATATACATCAGCAAAATGTAACATCCTCTTCCCCCAAATACTTTCATCTGAAGTTGGTTGAATTCACAGATGTAGAACCTGGAGATATGCAGGACCAACTGTATATCATTACATACAACACCTGCTATTAAGACAGGAACTGGATTTTTATAAGATAACAAAGATCTATTATTTAATGATTGTCAATAGGACTAAATGAATAGCTTCCATGAAAGCATCTAAATGAGGCCTGGCATATAGGAAGCACTCAATGAAGAATATAAAAATTTAAATACCTAAAAACGACTCATATGAACTATAAAACAAAATAAAATTTTATTATTTAAGATTTGGTAAAGACATTTTTAGGGTCTTTAAAATTTTAAATAAAATAAAAAATATTCTAGTATATTAGATTCTTCTGAAAAATTTGAGGTAAATGTTCATTATAGGATTATAGAACCACAACATTCAAAGTCGACACAACCACCACTTCTAATATTCAGTCAATCCTGATTTATTTAAAAAAACAGAAAAGTGATGAGAAATATATGCTTTGAAGTCAAAGGCTGAGACTGAAATCCCAGCTGTGCCACTCAGATGACTTTAGACAAGTTACTTAACTTCTCTGAGCTTAAGGCGTTTCTTCATCTATGAAACAGTGACAACTGTACTTACCTCTTAAGATTTGTTGTAAAAACTGAATGAAAAAATACATGTAAAACTCTAACAAGTAAAAACTCAGTAAGTGTTAATACTACAAATTGTTATATGATTTCTATTAAATATTTAAATGCCTATTATATGCAAGAACCTTGGTTATGCTACATAACCCAAACTTAATATCATTACTGAAGATTTGCCTAATGAAGAAATAAAAAGCTATAAAGCTTCTTTCTGTATCTTACCACCCAATTTCATGGTCTAAAGTAGCTAGAGACTTAGTTTGTGAACATAAAATTCAGCAAAGCTGCCTCCTTTCTTTTTTATGTATCTTGAAACAATCACTCAAAGCTTTCCTGAATTAAAAAAATCAAATATTTGTAATACAACCTATAAGAAGACATGAGTGAATGAAATGCTAAATGACAAACAGGGGAGAGGAATTTTAAAAATATATAAATATTTTTATCAGTCACAAATTTAAGGCAAGGCTTGTTATAGATACCATATGGAAGGATAACTGAAAGTCTATAGTCCATATAAGTTAGAGGCTTAACAGATATGCTTTATACTATTAAATTCTAACCTATATAACCTGTAACTCAACTCTACTGAATCTATTTTGGGAAAATACAAAAATTAGCTAAAATTCAGTAAGAAAAATAAGTCCAGATAAGTATCTATTTTTATTATTTAAAAATTGCTGTATATCCTAAGCCAAATGAAATTACCTTCCATTTAATTTATAATATATGCTTAAGTTATTCTGATTTAATGTTTCAGACAAGTTCTAATACGCACAATATTTTGATACAGAAAAAAGTACTTGCCTTCATATGGTGTGTCTGGAGGTCCTGCTATTTCTCCTCTTAATTCTGTAAAATTCTCATCTACAAGATCTACTTTAATTTGATTTTTGCTCGTCTTAAAAATAAACAGAAAATAAATGTTAGTTATATCAGCAAGAAAAAAGCCTATTATAAAGTATTATCTATAAAAATTTTGAAGCCCCCTCTTTCATTAGCTTGGTTATCTGCTCTAGTAAAAATAATAGTCTGTGTTTTTCTAGGACTTAACTAGCCAGTTTTAAGAATATTTAAAACAAAAAAAAAACTAAAAAGTTTTCACTTCAATGTTTTCAATGAAATAAAACTACTTTGAACAATAGTACAATGGCTTATTGACTTTATAAGAATGTTTAGAGAAAAACAGCAGACATTTATATTTGCCAACTTCATGTATGTTAGGTACAAAGGGATAAATCTATTCATTTGTAGACTAACACTGAGATACTATACCCGCAGGTTACATGGGCTCTATCCATATAAATAGAAAAATCAGGGTCAATAAAAGCCATTTAGGCTATAAGCTCTCACTTGAACTAGGCACAACTCTAGATGTTTAGATTAACTGAAATATTACACCGTCCACCCAGATGGTAAAAGCTCTAAGCATCTAATTAACTTCCCTTCCCTTTCCATAAAAATTCCTGAAGCCTAATTGCCTCCCTAGAATTGTCTAATGCCTTCTTCAATTTGTTTTTCTGCTTAGTTTACTTCAATGGCAACAGCCTACTTTTTTCTTTCTTTTTTTGAGATATAATAGCAAATTTAATGAAATCAGATTTGTATGAAATCAAAACATTCTTCTTGGCTCCTAGCTCTCTGCCTCCCGGGCCAGCCTATCTGCCCTCAAAGCCACAACCAGTCTCTTTCTCTCTCCTGCTCTCTTCAGTCTCAGAGTCTGTCTCTGGATATCTCCACGGGTAACTGGTTGCCTGCAGAGAAGCTGTAGGCCACAGAGACTTTTTTAAAAAAATTAAGGTATTATATGTGTACATATCTTACCATTGCCCCCCCCCCACTCCACTCCCATATATGCCCTCACCCCCCAGAGTTTTGCGTCCATTGGTTATGTTTATATGCATGCATACAAGTCCTTTGGTTGATCTCTTATCTTCCCTACCTCTCCCTAACCTTCCTGCTGTAATTTGCTCCTGGGTGGCAACAGCCTACTTTCAAAACAGATTTTTATTTTAAATTTATATGCCATCTACTTATTCTGCATGTTACACTACTTCTCAAAGTACTTTATTATCAATAGTATCACTTCAATCTCTCAATGGTGATTCAGAAAACCCTACAGTGGGATTCACATCAATGTTCACAATTACCTGTCTGCAAATGGGTTCTCCATTTATATTTTCTGACCTATACTTGCATCTTACTGGTCTATATTTTTAATAGTTTATCCTCCCTGTTTTTTAACTTTTAAAAAATATAAAGCCTTAATATACAAGTTATGTTTTCATTTTTTTGGTTAGGATTTCATATTTTTACCTAAGTAACACAATATTATCTACTCTTATGAAAATAAGCCTGGCAAGACCTCAAGAATAAATTTTTGCTTTTGAACCTACCGTCTTAGTCTTGTTTCCTCTCCCCAACCCAATAGAATATACTATTTTTACTCTTTTTCTATACTAAACTGTTTCAGTACAGAATGTTAAGTACAGAAAAAACATACAATTTAAAACCTAAATTTTAAGTTTCATGACTCCTAATTAATCTTATCTTTTAATAAGAGCATAAGATAAAAAACTTTATGCATTTTAAAATTAAACATCCTAATTAGTACTGGTTTGTTTACTATCATTTTTTTATACTTGAGATTAAAGTATTTCATATATTTCTGAAGATAATTTTATCCCCAAATTAAAATTAATTATAAATATGCATAAGGAGAAATATCTTCCTGTGCTCTAAAAAAATCATTATCACCCTGGTATTTGTAGTAGAGGATTAAGTATATAGTTTTAGCTATTATAAAGTATCTTGTCCAGTATGCACAGCAATTAATGTTAAAATGAAAATCAAAGGCATCAGACTTCCACAGACCAATTTAAGGAGCCACAAGTATAACTATAGATTTCTGTTTCTCTCCAAAGATTTCTAAGTAAAACAAGAGTAATCAGATCTTGCAAATCATCAATGCTTTCAAAGTTCTCTACTGCTTTCCACAATATACCTTTACCAAAAAGAAGTAAATAACCAAAAATGTGAGGATACTAAAGGATAGGATTAAAGTTTGGAGAAAGGGAGGAGGAGGTAACAGAAATTAGAAAAGCTGCCTTCTAGATTGCCCCCAATTGTCTTGGTTATTAAAATGGTAAATAAACATTATTAATTTTTATACCTGTCTTTATTTTTGTCCTCATTACCCCAAATTATAATTGAGAAAAATGGGTTTCTCACTCTATGAAAGATTTACTAAATTAGCTCAAGAAAATACAACCACCGTGATGAAATCTATTATATAGAAGCTTCCTATATGATCTAGAGTAGGGTCTTTATTTGCCGAGAAAATGGAGAATTAAAGACAAAGATTTTTCACAGTTTAATTTTTCCATTATACAATTATCCTTTATTACCTCCACAGTTTAATTCAAACATCCAATTGTTCTACAATCCAGAACTCTGATTCTGTGCCTCCACAAACTAATTAAAATCCCACTTAAGACTGAGTTAAAAGGAAGACATGGAAAATGGCAAAAGATGACAAATAGTATTAGAAAAGGCATGACCTTTGGGGTTAGATAGATGTGAGCTGAACCCTACTTCTGCCAATTACTTGTGGTATTAATTCAGGTAAATCACTTAACTTCTCTCAATTTTATTACTGTAAAATGAGAATACATCTCTCAGAATTACGCGTATGAGAATATCCTGGATAGAAGTAGAGGATGCTGGTCCTCTAACAACATTAATTACAAAAACCTTTGCTTTCAAAGTCTTATTTTATAAAATGTATTCACGGTTGTTTCAGTCTAATACGAATGTAAGTTCTAAAAATAAACAACAGGCTCCCTTTCCTGCATTCACTAAAGATGAGCACCTGTTACGTGCAGGCACAGGAAACAGTGCAGCAGTGAGGCAGCCATTAGGACTTTCTAGATGGTATGGCTTCATTCCAGCCTTAGAGTGAAACAGGCTGGCAGTGCCCCTACAAATAGTGTCCCTTTAGGTAAGCTGCTATTCCTTGGGTCTTCCCAGCATGATCAAAGAGTCAGGCGTCTTTAAGTGTCCTAAGCAGGGCAGGGACATTGTCAGTTCTGCAGCTTACAAAATTCACTCTGAGGCTGGAAGAGAGGTCTGACGGAGCAGGAGGACCCTACCCTACCGTTTGCCTACTATTCCCAGCTGTCTTTCTGAGACAGTCTCTACGGTGAGGCCCAGAGTTCATTCTGGAGGGTCCTGCAACCTCACTCTTCTACTTCACCATTGGCCACTTCCTTCCTCTTTTCCTTTGCACCCCAATTCATTCCCTTTTACTGGCTCTAGCAAAGGATACTTTTAAAAGATCAAGTTTGAATTGAAGGCAGAAAGCACATTTTAACCTGGCTGACAGTGGTATGCCCCTGGGGACATGGGAGCCAACATCAGAAGGCAGTCCATCCTCCTTTTCAGAGAACTGCCTAGCATTATGGAAAGATTAACAACCTAGTCCCGAGTCACTTGTCCTCTGCCACCCAACCCAGCCCACACTGCCTGTAACCTGTAACTTATACGTTGCCTACTTTCCCATACTCATAATTGTTACTTTCCCATGTAATCTTTGTCCTTCTACACAATATAAGCAACTGGCTTATGGGGAGGGGTAGAGCAGAGTTTTGTGGATGACCTGCTGTTCTCCCATACTGCCAGCATTATTGGAATAAATGCTCATATATAAAAACAAAACAAAACCACCAAAAAAAAAAAAACCCACAAAAAAACAGAACAATGTGTTATTCATTTTAATGACTGTAATAACCAGGGAGGCTAAATAAGTCTTTGGATGAAAACTTAAAGAATTGTGTTTGGTATCATTGCACTACATTTAAAAAAATATATATATATATTTTATTGATTTTTTACAGAGAGGAAGGGAGAGGGATAGTTAGAAACATCGAAGAGAGAGAAACATCGATCAGCTGCCTCCTGCACACTCCCCACTGGGGATGTGCCCACAACCAAGGTACATGCCCTTGACCGGAATCGAACCTGGGACCTTTCAGTCCACAGGCTGACGCTCTATCCACTGAGCCAAACCGGTTTCGGCAGCACTACATTTTTTTTAAGAGGACAGCTGCAAAGTTGCTTTTCTTTTTCTTTTTTTTTAATAAAATATATTTTATTGATGTTTTCACAGAGAGGAAGGGAGAGGGACAAAGAGCTAGAAACATCGATGAGAGAGAAACATCCGACCAGCTTCCTCCTGCACATCCCCTTACTGGGGATGTGCCCGCAACCAAGGTACATGCCCTTCACCTAATCGAACCTCGGACCTTTCAGTCCACAGGTCGACGCTCTATCCACTGAGCCAAACCGGTTTCGGCTGCAAAGTCGCTTTTCTATAATTTCTTCTCCCAACTCAGCTAAACACAAAGTGGACCTCTGGTAGTCCTGATTTTTATAATTTTCCCTTGTGGCTCCAATGCATTTCTAACACATAAAAGGAAAATAAATGAATAGAAGCTATACAGCTCCTAGTAAACATTTTTAAAATAAACTATTTTGTTAAGATATAACATACATAATGTATACAAAATAGCACGGTGTCAGGGCAGTTCATTAGTCATTGCAGCTGGTCCTGATGTCTGCCATGGCATTGCTCCACCTGGTTTTGCTGCTTTTCTGGGCCTGGAGCTGAGACACAGCTGAGGCCTACATGCCAACTCCAGGGGTTATTGCTTAAGGGAATGGTCCTGCAAGGGCCTGTTGCTAGGTACCCAGGGCTCTCTGCCCTGGTGACCCTCTGCATTTGGCCCTTTGTTCCTGCCCTGCTCATGACTGTGAGAAATGCTCACCTTTCCAAATTCAAATAATGGACTTGGAGACAGAAATATGGCGAAAACAAAACTTTTAATACGTTCTCGAGAGCGGGTGTCTGGTTGTACAGGCACATACGGAGTATCGATCACAGGCTTATCCAGTCCCTCTTCCAGTTCCCATAGTCTAAGTACTATGGGTCACCGGTTTCTTCATACATCGTTTCCTCATACATCATCTAGGTCTTATTGTCTCCCATCGGGCCATTTAAAAAAATTGGGCTGAGGCCTTTTCTAGTTGTCTCCACCTCCCCCTGTCTAGTTGAGGCAGGAGCCTGGGGGGTTTCCACCATGATGCTGGCTCATACCCACAGTTCTTTGTTCTTATATCCTCTTCCCTCCTCCCTACATTCTGTTTGCCCTGGGAAAATTCAGTAATAGGTTCCATTAAAAGTTGACTGTGCTGGAGGTGGATCACAGAGGCTTATTTCCTACAATACCTAATTGCCTACTATAACTGGAAGTAAAGCTTATAGGATTTAGTTATTACATACTAAAAGTGTATGGTAAGGAGGAAACAAGGATCACTCTTACAGTTTTGGTTTTCAACTGGGTGGATGATCCTATATAATAAAAGGCTAACATGCAAATCGAACGGCGGAACAACTGGTCTTTATGATGCTCACTGACCACCAGGGGGCAGATGCTCAATGCAGGAGCTGCCCCCTGGTGGTCAGTGCGTTCTCACAGGAGAAGTGCTGCTCAGCCAGAAAGTGGGCTCATGGCTGGCAAGCGCAGCGGTGGTGGCGGGAGCCTCTCCTGCCTCTGTGGCAGTGCTAAGGATGTCCGACTTAGCAGCTTAGGCCCACTCCCCCCCTGTCAGTGGGACACCCCCCGAGGGCTCCTGGACTGTGAGAGGGTGCATGCTGAGCTGAGGGACCCTCCCCCCCGAGTGCATTAATTTCGTGCACTAGGCCTCTAGTAGTATAATAAACTAAGATAAGGAAATAAGAAATTGAAAGGTCAGAGTTTGAGAAAAAGGGAAAATCAAATTCAATTTTAGATATGATGAAAAGAGGTATGAAATCTATAAAAATTCCAAGGGCCAAGTAGACTGTTGAAAACACAGATTTAGAGCTCAGGTGTGTGTCTGGATCAAAGACATGATGAGCAAAACAAACAAAAAAATCAAGAGTCTGTTATCACTGGTACAAAAAAAAGAAAAATGTTTCAGGGACAGAGTAGCTAGCTAATGTTGCTGAGAAGTTAACAATAATAGCAGTTCATACTTACATAGCACTTTATAAGCAGAGCTCTAACTGATTTAAATGTAATAACCCACTTAACCTTTTGCACTCGGATGTCGAGTGTGACTCGACATGGTTAGCATTGGTAGCAGGAATCGAGAAAAAAGCGAGTGCAAAGGGTTAATCCTTGTAACAATCTCACGTGTTTACCAACCAGGAAACAGAGAAACAAAGAGGTCCACACAGATATTAGTGAAGCAAGGTTTCAAAAATGACTCACAAGCCCTAGCCTGTTTGCTCAATGGTTAGCCCACGAACTGAAGAGTCTCGGGTTCAATTCTGGTCAAGGGCACATACCTCAGTGGCAGGCTCGATCCCCGGTCCCAGTCAGGGTGTATGTGGGAGGCAACCAATTGATGTGTCTCTCACATTGATGTTTTTCTCTATCTCTCCCTCTCCCTTCCACTCTTTCTAAAAATCAATGGGAAAAATACCCTTGGATGAGGATTAACAACAACAAAAAAGACTCGCAAGTCAATCTATTTCACTGACTCTAAAATACCATAAATTATAGGATGCCCTGATATATGACACTAAAAAAAAAAAAAAAACCACCACTCACATTATCACACAATATTTTATCATTCAGAATTGCTACTTTACACTTAAAGAGATTTTAGATTTTTACATACATTACACATAAGACCGCATTAAGAAAAAATAAACAAAATAGTTATTTTGTTCATACACATAAAATACTTCCACAAGCATACATAAGAAACTGGCAAGAGTGGTTCCCTTAGGGTAGGAAAACTAAGAACTATGGATCTAGAGTAGATGGGAGAACATGGTGCTGTCTAAAAATGATTTCAGAGACATGTAACTTTTGCTGCAAAACACTTTATAAAGGTTGATGGACTGAGCAATGGGCAGGTCTTTGCAAAGTGGGGGAAAAAAGGTAAAAACATCCACTATAATTGGGTAGTCCATGAAAGGTGAGGGAATGGACACCATGTTGAAAGAGAACTCTTCCAAATTTTGGCTATAAAAGAAAAGTGAGAAATAGGGCAGTAGTTGGAGAAAAAAGGACAGTTTTATGGAAGAGGGAGAGGTTAAAAATAACAACAGCACAGATAATGTAATGAACAAGATAGAAAGGGTAAAGCCTAAAATGAGAATGACTGGCCTTAGAGAAGAGAACGAAACACTTCATCTATATCAAGAAAGGAGAAAAAGATATACATAGGTCAACATAGCTGTATAGGTTTCTTGCTTTTCTATCCTTGATGAAGAACTCCTACCTTCAAGTCTTAACTGTGACCCCTGCCACAATCATCTTTTAAGTATACACACTGGGACAGATTATTTATGAACAGGATCTAAACTTAATTCAGAACCTAGCACACTGTACGAACTATAGGCTTTTCAGAAATTGCTTGAGTCTAACTTGTAAAAAATATACATGCTCAGCCCAGCTGGCGTGGCTCAGTGGTTGAGTGCCAACCTATGAACCAAGAGGTCATGGCTCAATTACCAGTCAGGGCACATGCCTGGGATGCAGGCTCAATCCCCAGTAGGGGGCATGCAGCAGGGCAGCCAATCAATGATTCTTTCTCATCATTTATGTTTCTATCCCTCTCCCTTCCTCTCTAAAATCGATATAAATTTAAATATATATGGCTCAGAATAGAAATGTGCCTGATTTAAGATTTTCTAATGTTCACAATTACATCAGTTATATGTACAGCAACAATGACACTCATAGCCCACATTTGTACATTACTTCACCTCATCTTTTATGAGAGCAATCACCTTCCCTTTTCCATTTTTTTGGTTGAAGTTAAGTCTCACTTCTGATGGGGCCATTATAAAGCTACTGAAATCAAGATGCCTGACTTCAGCTTAGAAATTTAGACACACAGAACAATGGAACAAAATAGGGAACCCAGACGTAGACCCGGACTTATATAGTCAACTGACCTTTGACAAAGGAGTAATTTGATGGAGGGGAAAGGATAGCATTTTCAACAAATGGTGCTAGAACAACTGAACAAAGTAATCTTACATTACATTTAACATTTTTTTAAACTGGAAAAATTCTTTTTTTTTTTTTAATTTATCTTTATTGTTGAAAGTATTACAGATGTCCCCCCTCCCTTTTTCTCCCCATTGACCCCCTTCACCCTCAACCCTTCCCCCTAAAATGGCAAAATTCTTTCTTTATAAAAAATATATTTTTATTGATTTCAGAGAGGAAGGGAGAGGGAAAGAGAGATAGAAACATCAACGATGAGTGAGAACCACTGATCGGCTGCCTCCTGCATGCCCCACATTGGGGATTGAGCCCACAACCAGGG
Organism: Eptesicus fuscus; assembly: GCF_027574615.1. Classification (NCBI taxonomy): domain Eukaryota; kingdom Metazoa; phylum Chordata; class Mammalia; order Chiroptera; family Vespertilionidae; genus Eptesicus; species Eptesicus fuscus. The sequence goes on from NC_072474.1 coordinate 93,302,000, forward strand.
CATATCCCCTGACTAGGAACTGAACCAGGACCTATCTTCTGGTTCATAGGTCAACATTCAACCACTGAGCCTGCTGGGCTAACCTGGCAAAATTCTTAATACCCAACACTGGTAAGGTCAAAGTGGTACCAATAAAGCTCATAAGTCCTTTTTTTAAAGGTAATAATGCAAAAAATATTAACACCGTAAGAATTTTCATACTCTTTAAACCAGTACTCCCATTCCCAGAAACTGCCTTAGAAACTCATTTCATTACATGTAGAAAAAAGTTATTATCATAATGGAAATTACAAACATTACATATAATGAAAAACAAGAATCTAAGTATCCAACAACTGAGGGATGCCAACAAGAATTATGATACAATTTAAAGGGATACAAACAAAAATAAATGGAGTAAACTTATGGTTTCCCATCCAGCATGTAAACACTTAGAAGCTGTCACTCCCACACCACAGAAGAAAAAAAACGAACAAACTGAAAATCAACAACTCTTCTTAGATATAATCACAGGGCAAATTGCCGCTGTCAAAATTGGAGACAGGTAGGCAAAAAAAGAGAATCAAACCTTACCAGAACAAAAGCTTGCAAGCCTCTCTGCAGGAACCATTCATTACCTGGGTAGGTAAATCTAAACTGTAATTGATAAATTACAGTTGCTGGAGGCTCAGAAAGGATGAATCTGAGAATAAAAAAAATCCCATGGGCCTGCACACTTTTATGAATTTTTACCTCCAGGATTCCTTCAAGATTTTCACAGCTAAGATCAGAGAAAAAATGCCCTCATTCTTCTGGCTGCGAAAGGGGGAAATTCACCATTTTGAAATAAGCCCAGAATATTATGTTCTTAACAAAGCCTACCCCAAAGAGAAACTATTTCACCAGAGCCTAACCAACTGGGTTTTTTTTAACAGATCTAAGCAACCAGAGAGAAGAGAATTACCCAATTCTAGCCCCCTCTAGCTTCCCACTCTCATCTAAGAGGGGTGGGGACTAAGAAACACTTGAAGATAACAACTTAGAGGCGCAGGCTCACTAAAAGACTGAGACCCAATTACAGGACTATAGGTTGATTCCCTTACCCCAAAGTCTTACCATTAGGGCTCCAGTATAACAGGAGACCACAATTCAAAAACCTGCATATTTCAGACCTTATTTAAGATGTTTCTAAGGAACCAAAGTCAACAGAAGAGCCCTAGCTGGTTTGGCTCAGTGGACAGTGTTAGCCTGAGGCCTGAAGGGTCCTCGGTTCGAGTCCAGTCAAGGGCACATGCCCAGTTTGCGGGCTCCCCCTTAGGGGGCGTGCAGGAGGCAGCCAATCAATGATTCTCTCTTACCATTGGTGTTTCTATCTCTTTCTCCCTCTCCCTTCCTCTCTGAAGTCAATAAAAATATATTTTAAAAAAATCAACAGAGGAGACAAAAACAAGAACAATAAGGAGATTTTAGCCTCTGATACCTATAGCTACAGCAAAACTCAGCCAATTCCCTAGACAGATAAACATAAAAGTATCTCACTGAAGGCCTATTTACACCTCAGTTTCTTTTACCCAGTACATCATGTCTGGCTTTCAAAAAAATTACAAGGCATACTAAAAAATAACACACACACACAAAAAAAGCCTTGGGCTCATATATGGTAACAATGCTGAAATTAGACTGGAAATTTAAAACTATAATTAATATGCTAAGTACTCTAATGGAAAAAGTTAATAACAATGTCCAAAACAGATGGGTAATGCAAGCAGTGATGGAAGCTCTAAGAAAGAATATAAAAAGTAAATGCTAGAAATAAAAAAAACACTGTAACAGAAATGAAAATTGCCTTTGGTGTGCTCATTAGTAGGTGAACACAAAGAATCAGTGAGACAGAAGAAATGTCAATAGAAACTTCCAAAAAGAAAATGCAAAGGAAGAACAAATGAAAAAGAACAGAACATCCAAAAGGTGTAACATACAAGAATACCTGGTAGAGAAAAAAAAGAAAAATAAATATTTGAAGCAATAATGACTAAGAATTTCCATAATTAATAGTAGACAACAGATCCAGGAAGCTCAAAAAAAGTACAAATCAGGATAAATCCTCAAAAATCTATACCTAGAGACATCATATTCAAATTGAAGAAAATTAAAAAACCAAGATAAAATCTTGAAAGAAGCCAGAGGAAAAGAACATTTTACTTATAGAGGTGCAAAGATAAGAATTGCGCCCAGCTGATGTGGCTCAGTGGTTGACATCAACATATGAACCGGGAGATTACAGTTCGATTCCGTCAGGGCACATGCCTGAGTATGGGCTCAATATCCCGTGTGGGGCATGCAGGAGGCAGCCAATCAATGATTCTCTCTCATCATTGATGTTTCTCTCTCCCTCTCCCTCTCCCTTCCTCTCTGAAATCAGTAATACACACACACACACACACACACACACACACACACATATCCTATCTAATAATAGAGTAACACGTAAATTACCATCACTCCGCTACGCCTACGATTGGGCGGCGGGAGGCTGGGGGGCAGGACTCAGGGTGGCCTATCCGGCTATTGAGAGGCACGGATCCGCTGCCACTGAGGGGGGCTACCCTGATGTTGAGAGGCGCAGGGGGCGGGACTCCCGCCCCCTGTGCCTCTCAACGGCCAAATCCGTGGCCGCTGAGGGGGCCTGCCGCGGACACCCAGCTGCGCCTCTCAACGGCAGGGTAGCCAGGTGTCCGCGGCAGCCCCCCCTCAGTGGCCCTTGAGAGGCGCAGGGGGTGGGAGTCCGGCCCCCTGCGCCTCTCAACAGCAGGGTAGCCCCCCTCAGCGGCCGCGGACCATCAAAAGTGGGGGAGCTGGGTGCCTGGTGCACCAGCGGACAGGCACCCAGCTCCACTGCAAAAAGCGAAAGCGTGTAGGGGACCCTACACGTGCATGATTCAATCATGCACTGGGCCTCTAGTATATATATATATATAAAGATAAGAATTGAATTGGACTTCTCTTCAGAAAACATGGAAGACAAGAATGGAGAAGAATTTAATGTTGAAAGAGCCTGGCCATGGTGGCTCAGTGGTTGAGTGTTGACCTATGAACCAGGAGGTCACAGTTTGATTCCTGATCAGGGCACATGTCCAGGGTTGTGGGCTCAATCCCCAGTAGGGAGTGTGCAAGAGGCAGCCAATCAATGTTCTCATCACTGATGTTTTTCTCTCTCTCCCCCTCTCCCTTCCTCTCTCTGAAATCAATAAAAAAATATTTATATAACGAAAAGACAACCTACCTAATGGGAGAAGATATTCGCCAATGATACATTCGATAAGGGGTTAATATCCGAAATGTAACTCATACAACATAACACCCCCCCAAAAAAAACAAAATAAACAAAAAAGCAAACAAAACACAAACTAACAATTCGATTAATAAATGGGCAGAGGACTGAATAGACATTTCTCCAAAAAGAAAATACAGTGGCCAACAGACATATAAAAAAATGCTCAATGTCACTAAGCATCAGAGAAATGCAAATTAAAACCACAATGAGATATTATTACCTCACATCTGTCAAAATGGCTATCATCCTATATAATAAAAGGCTAATATGCAAATTGTCCCCTCAGGTGTTGGACCGACCAAGAGTTCAACCACTTGCTATGACGTGCACTGACCACCAGGGGGCGGCACGGAATGAAGGAAAGCCCCAATTGGGCTGGAGGGAGTCAATGGAAGGGGGGGGGGGGGGGGGAAGAAGGGGGACATATGTAAATACTTTCAACAATAAACAATTATTTTAAAAAATAAAATAAAGGTTGAATAAAAAAATTAGTAAATAAAATAAAATTACTGGGTTATAGTATTTGAACTCTTCATACTTTTATGACCAAAGTACTTTCTAGAAAGGTTGTCGTAAATTATTGTAGTGCTGGCACTTCATGAGGCAGCCCATTTCACCATTTTCTCATCATTAGTACAGTCTTTAAAAACACACACAAATAGAAAAATCAACTCTCTATCTTTTTAGTGAGACTAGCCTGTGTCTGTCCCAAGTAGCATTGCTGGAAAAAACCCCACATAACCATTCACTAATTGGTCTCATGTTCAAGTGAAGACCATATACAAATGGAATTTAACATGGCCCTATGTGTCTCTGTTCTTATTAAAGAATAATCCTTCCACTATGCCAGGAATACCACCACTCTGTTCTTCTCAAGGACTTTGCACCTTCAATTACTCCTGCTCTATCATAATTTCTCTCATCCACCAATATACAAACATTCGCTATTATCTACCAGAAAAAATATCTCAAGATCTCTGTGGCCATATTCTTCTCCAACTCCCCTTCTTCTCTGCTCTCCTGTCAAAGCAAACATCTTTTTAAAAGTTGATGATGTAAAAAAAAATAATAATAATAATGAAAATAAATAAATATAAATAAAAGTTGATGATGTGACATGCTGGCCAGGTAGCTCATTTGGTTGGAGCGTCATATCCGACACCAAAGGGTTTCAGATTCAATTCCCAGTCAGGGCACATACCTAGGTTGTGGGTTTGATCCTCAGTCAGAAGGCAATCAATCAATATCTCCCCTTCCTCTCTAAAAATCAATAAAAATATATCCTCAGGTGAGGATTTTTTTTTTAATATATTTTATTGATTTTCCACAGAGAGGAAGAGAGAGGGATAGAGATTTAGAAACATCGATGAGAGATAAACATCGATCAGCTGCCTCCTGCACACCCCCCACTGGGGATGTGCCCGCAACCAAGGTACATGCCCTTGATCGGAATCGAGCCTGGGACCCTTCAGTCCACAGGCCGACGCTCTATCCACTGAGCCAAACCGGTTTCGGCTCAGGTGAGGATTTTTAAAAAATTGATAATGTGTTATAGTTGTACATTTGAAACCTGTATGGATTGACTAACCAATGTCACCCCAATAAATTCAATTTTAAAATGTTTAATAAAAACATTTATTAAAATGGCCCTAACCGGTTTGGCTTAGTGGATAGAGCGTCGGCCTTCGGACTGAAGGGTCCCAGGTTCAATTCCGGTCAAGGGCATGTACCTTGGTTGCAGGCATATCCCCAGTAGGGGGCTTGCAGGAGGCAGCTGATCGAAGTTTCTCTCTCATCGATGTTTCTAACTCTCTATCCCTCTCCCTTCCTCTCTGTAAAAAAAAATCAATAAAATATATATTTAAAAAAAATCAATAAAATATATTTTAAAAAAAAGAGTTGCCTTAGCCAGTTTGGCTCAGTGGATAGAGCGTCGGCCTGAAGGGTCCTGGGTTTTATTCTGGTCAAGGGCACATGCCCAGGTTGCAGGTTCCAACCCCAGTAGGGTGCATGCAAGAGGCAGCCAATCAATGATTCTCTCTCAAAAATTGATGTTTCTATCTCTCTCTACCTTCCTCTCTGAAATAAATAAAAATATTTTTTAAAAAACACAGAGTTGACCAGATTGTCAGTTCCTTACCTTACTTCCTCTTAAACCACTCCAATGATATCCATTTTTACCATTCCAATAAAAATATTCCAGTCAAGGTCACCAATGACCACCATGCTGCAAATTCAAGTAATTTCTCCCATTTAGCAGCATGACAAAGTTGACCATTCTCTTCTTGGAACGGTCTTCTCTTGGCTTCAATGACATCACTCTCTTCTCTTTTTGCTCCGACATCACTAATGCTTTGTTAGTTCTCGGTTCAACTTTCCTTATGCTTTGTTAGTTCTCCTCGGTTCAACTTCAAAATGTAGTAGGAGGCCAGCGCAAATACCAGGACTTAGACCCCCTTTCTTTTCAAACCAAATTGTTCTAGAGTTAAAAGTCAACTTGTCTAAGCTTTAAATATACCATCTATATATCTAGGATGCTCAAATCTCTTTTCAGACATGACTTCCAAACTCATCTCAGAAATAAGTATCATGATCAATCTAGTTGCTTAAGAGAAAACTAGATGTTTTTCTAGCTTCTTCATTTTTCCTCTGTACCACCAGCAAGCTCTGGTGACTCTATGTACCTTTAAAACATCTCCCCAACACTTCTACTTCTCTTCAGCTCCCCATTCAACCCTAAAGCTAAGATACAATCATCTCTTGCCTGGCCTACCAAGAAAGGATCCCCAAATTATCTTTCTGAGTTCATTCCTACTCCCCCACTCTCCCACTATACATGGCAAGTTACCTACTCAATTTCCTTTCTCCTTCTTTCTTACTAACAAAACCCTGATTTTAATTGGGGAACAATGTATTCAGCTATAAGAACATTTCCTAGCCTCTCTTAAACCAAGAAGAGGTTATGACACAGACATGGATAAAAAAATAAAATAAAAACAGGTCACTGAATGGGGCTTCTTAGAAAGCTCTTTAAAGGGAGCAAACTCAGCTGGCATGCTACCTTATCCCTTTTCCTTTCTGAAATTCAGACACGTTGTCTGGACTGCTGACAGCCATTTTGAGAATTTAAGGACAAGGATCAAACTCCTAAAAATGATAAATTGGAAGTTAGAATAGTCTACTAACACTATAAAGCCCTTAACCAAGTAATTCAGAGATACTTCCCTCTAGACTTTTGTTTAAACCACTACTATTGTTTCTTTTGTTACACCCAGCCAAACTTAATTCCTAACTCTTAAATCCTTTTTCCTTACATTTTCAGTTTCTATTCATTGTCCCCACAGCAGCCAAAGTGGTCTTTTAAAAAACAATTTTTGTCCTTTGCTTTAAATCTCCAAATGGCTTCCACAGTCATTTAAAACCCAAATTTCTTACTTTGGGCTTAGAAAATTTTATGTGATCTGGCTCCCGCTTATATCTTCAACTTCATCTTGCACCATTCTCTTCTCTTACTCCAGCCACAATTACCTCCGTTTGTTGATTAAACACAGCAAATTCTTTCTGACTTTAGGACCTTTACATTAACTGTTTCCTCTGACCTGGAATGATGATCTCTAGAGGCATGGCTTTATAATTCAGATCTGTATCTAAGACTGAAATCCCAGGAAAGGCCTTTTAATTTCATCTGTACAATATCATTATATTTCTGAGCATTGCATTTATCACATATTTGTCTGTCTTCTCTTGCCCCACTCATCACCACGGCTCCATGCATCCCTGAGGGTGCAAATACAGATAATTTTTTTAATATAGTTCCGTACTTTCCAAAATTCAATAATGAGCAAACGCTTATTTTTATATTCACAGAATTACTATTTATTTAAGAGGAAAAGGCAATTAGATGGCCCTTCAAAATCTTGACTGTATAATAGTGATAAGCTTTCTATATGCATATTAGAGTTGATATCCTAATATATAACAAAGTTAATTCCACAATTTATCCTCCCAGGTGTCAGTTTAAGGGTCATTCCCAAGGAACTTTTTTCCCTGAGGTTAGGTTTCCCCACCCCAACAGTTCTCCTTACTTAAACTCAACAAACACACATATAATTAACTAGAGGCCCGGTGCATGAAATTCATGCGGGGGGGGGGGGGGGGGGCCCTCGGTCCCTCAGCCCAGCCTGCACCCTCTCCAATCTGGGACATCCCTCTCGTGATCCAGGACCGCTGGCTCCTAACCACTTGCCTGTCTGCCTGCCTGATCGCCCCCTAACTGCCCTCCCTTGCCGGTCTGATTGTCCCTAACCGCCACCGCCTTGCTGTGTGGGTTCTGGGTGTGGGTATCCGTCTCCCTCCTCCCTCCTGTCAGAGTCTGGGGCGTGCCGCGGGATCCAGAGTCAAGTCCCTGCCCACCCATGCGCGCCACAAAATCGAGAGAGACCCAGACCCAGCTGGCCCCGCCCCCACTGGGTGAAACCTAGACCTGGCCGGCCCCACCCCTGTTAAGCCCTGCTGGCATGTAATGTCCCTGGCCAGCACCAGGCAGGGACACAGCCTCCTGCTGATTGGTCATTACGGTGTGACAATCATTTGCATATTAGCCCTTTATTACTATAGACTAGAGGCCCAGTGCACAAAATTCGTGCACGGGGGGAGGGTCATCCCCCCTCAGCCTGGCTTGCACCCTCTCCAATCCGGGACCCCTCAGGGGATGTCCAACTGCCTCTTGCAATCTGGGATCGCTGGCTCCTAACCACTCGCCTGCCTGCCTGCCTGATCGCCCCTAACCACCTCTGCCTGCCTGATCACCCCTAACTGCTCCCCTACTGGCCTGATTACCCCTAAATGCTCCCCTGCTGGCCTGATCGCCCCTAACTGCCTCTGCCTTGCCCCTCACCCAGGACCCAGGATTCCCTCCTCCGGCCAGTCACAGGCACCTAGGACCCAGGCCAACTTCTCCCGGGCCACAGCCACAGGCACCCGGGGCCACGGGGCAGGCGGCTTGTCCCTCTCCTGGGCCACAGCCCCAGCCACTGGCACCCAGGACTGCGGGGCATGCGGCTTGTCCCTCTCCCCGGCTGCAGCCTGGCTGGTCTCCATTCCTCTCTTGCGAGCTCATCTGTGTTTGGCTGGTCCCCATTCCTCTCTCCCCAGTGTTGAGTGTCTGAGCTGTTACGGGGTGTGATGACCATTTGCATATTAGCTCTTTATTATATAGGAGGATTAGCATCTCACTGCCTTACCAAACCATAACTTACTCCACAATAGCATGGACCATGTCTACCTTATTAACACAGGTAGCATTCAATAAATATTTGTTGAATAAAGAAAAATGTAAAACTAAACTAAAGAGTTAAACCATAGAAATACAGTTATCAGCATAAACAGGTTGGGGCAAAAGTAGGTTTACAGTTGTGAGTACAAAAAACAGTTTATTCTTGTACTATTTTCCAAGTGAACAACTGTAAACCTACTTTTGCCCTACCCTGTATAATACTAAATAGATGCTCCTGAGGTCTTCAAAAGGGAAAATACAAAATAAAGCGAGGCGGTGGGGTAGCTATTTCCCAATTTTTGGCTTGGACATTATATCACCTCTATGTAGAACCTGAGTACATTATCAGTACTTAAATTTAGAACAGAAACCCAACTTCACCAAGAGGCCACATTTATCAACATAGTCAACTCTCCTTCCTAGTCCCAAAGGCAAGATAAAAGGCATTACTTTCATAGTGGTTGGGGAAGACCACCCAGGAGCTTAGGAAAATCCTTAAAATCATTCAGGAAAACAAGTGCCTCTGACTTGCCAAACAATGCACTAAGCAATGAAGAATCAAAAATCAGTAAGGTCTCTGCCCTCAATGACTCACTCACAGTTCCTATGGGCAGATGCAGATAAAGCATCTAAGTAAACACCTAAGGATATAATTAAAGTATGACCAAGCCCACAGATATAAAAAAATTATCTGACATATATAACCACCTAAAATCTCATCCAAACACCCAATGACCTAATAATACCACTCTGATATACACCCAAAATCTTGCATGTGTGCACCAGCAAGTAACTGAAAATAACCGAATAGACAAGATTCATAAACTGGAGTATTTTTAAATAAAGGAACTACTACCGAATGATATATAAGAAAAAATGAAGCACAGCCCAGCCTGTGTGGCTCAGTGGTTGAACACTGACCTATAAACCAGGAGGTCACGGTTCAATTTCCAGTCAGGGCACATGCCCAGGTTGCTGGCTCAATCCCCAGTGTATGTCATGCAGGAGGCAGCCAATCAATGATTCTCTCTCATCATTGATGTTTCTATTTCCTCCCTCTCCCTTCTTCTCTGGGATCAATAAGAATATTAAAAAAAGAAAAAGAAAAATGAAGCACAAAATGTTTTATCACTGAAAACCAATAGTATTAGACAATCCACAATTTAGTGTGCCAGTTCCAAATAGGAAATCAAGAAAACTAAAAGTAAAGCACCCACGGTCACCTGAGAAAAAAGGCTCCATATACTAGCCCTGCATTTATAATTACTAGGAAAATTCATAAACACACAAAAGTTGAAAATAATTAACACAATAACATAGGCTCCACCACTGAGAACACTGTCCAGGGCAAGGCATCTTTTTTTAAATAGCTAAAAGCTGGAACTACATGCCATCTATAGAAAGAATTAAAAAACTGTGACATAAAATACTATATAGTTTAAACTGAAGAACTGAAGCAATATGCATTGTCACAGAAAAAAAAACCCTCAAAAAATACAATGCTAGGAAGAAATGTTGCAGGAGATATAGATTATAATTATCCATAAAGTGATTTTTAAGTTTTAAAACACTTAAGAAGTGTTTTTACACTAAAAAAATACTATGTTTATCAATAGTAAAAACAAAATACAAATAGAAAGGATATACACCAACTTCACATAGTGGTTACTCCACCATAGTGGAGACTGGAAGAGGAAAAAGGTTACAAGATGAGCTTCATCTGTATAGTATGTTTTATTGGGGGAGGGGGCTCAGTCCAGTTTGAATGAGACAGTTAAATTTGTTAAATCTGGACCATGGCTATAAAGGTGTTCATATATTATTTTCTAAACTTAAGTGTAAAATATTTCACATTTCTAAAAACCATCTTTAAAAATAATGGGCAGGAAGTAAGTAGATATGATTGTACACTATTGTATCCATCATAGTCAGTAAATGTTTTGGAGTCAAAGACCTTATTTCAAAAACCTTATACCACCAACAAGTTACTGAAATCTGAGAAAGTTACTTAATTTCTTCAGAACTGCAATTTCCTAATCTGTAAAACAACATTCTTATAAGGCTACCATATATATAAAATGTTAGATAACAGGCATTCAATTCAACTATAGTTAGTTATTTTAAATTTGCAGTTAACAGAAAGAAATTAAAGGGAGGAAAAAGGACATAGGTTTTACTTTATTTTTTTAGGACATAGGTTTTAAGTGAAGTTCTCTTACATTTTCAGAATTATATAATACCATGAAGGTCAGATGGATGTGACCACCACTTTCTAGTAACAAGACCCAATTTTAAAATACGGATTTTTATAAAGGGATTCAAAATTACTTTACACACCATAGGATTAGAATCTCGATTCCTTGACCTAGTTCCCATTGACCAGAGACACATCAAGAAATCCAAGGGTGGGTGGAGGTGGAAGAGGGTATAGTGGAGATAAATGGTGATGGAAAAAAATAATAAAGAAATAAAAAAAATAATCCCATAATGCTGTTTTATCCAAAAGACTTCCAAATAATTTACTTGTCACTTAGATAACATTTTAACACATTTTCTCCAATTTTGTCAAGGACTTATACATCGGTTGCAGGCTCCACCCAGGCCAGGACCTGGTCAGGGTGCGTGCAGGAGGCAACCAATTGATGTGTTTCTCTCTCTTTCCCTCCCTCTTCCACTCTCTCTAAAATATCAGTGGAGCCTGATATTTGGTTTGGCTCAGTGGATAGAGCGTTGGCCTTCGGACTGAAGGGTCCCAGGTTCGATTCCAGTCAAGGGCCCATGCCCGAGTTGTGGGCTCGATTCCCCAGTAAGGGGCATGCAGAAAGCAGGCAATGATTCTCTCTCATCATTGATGTTTCTAACTCTCTCTCCTTCTTCCCTCCTCTCTGAAATCAATAAAAATATATTTAAAAAAATAAATTTTTTAAAAAATCAGTGGAAACATATTCTTGGGTAAGGATTAAAAAATAACAACATAAAATAAAGATTAACCAACACCTGGAGAACAAGGCCCACATTAATTCCTTTGTACTTTCCTTAGACACTAGCCTCACAATGACAAAGAAGCACTAAAGCTCCACATTTTAAGCCTTTCCTTGAGGCAAATTCACATAGAACTATCACTAAACCATTGAAAGGATCTTTAAGCTATCACTAAAACATGGAAGGAAACCTTTATGATACAAGAACAATAATAAGCAGAATATGAAAGGGTAGTTAATTTTGACATCTTAACAGCTATCCATTCACTGAATGTTTAATGTGTCCCAGGCATTGCTCTAAACTAGGGGTGGGGAACTTCTATCTGGGTGAGTTAATAAATGTTTGACCAAATATAGCAAGCTAATTTTTAAGTTGAAAATTTTGTATTGCCTGCAAATAATGTTATAAATATCCAAATGGCCCTTTGGCAGGAAAAAGGTTCCTCATCCCTGTACTCAGCACTGTAACAACTCTCTTAATCTTCCTAACATTTTTACAGATAAAAAGAAAATGAGATACAGAGTCAGTGCTGCAGATATTAAATAGAAAAGCCAGGACTCAAGCAAATCTAATTCCAAAACTCACAATCTTTTTTTTAATGAATAACATAAAATGCTTCATTTAGTAATTCTTTTAAACAGTGAAATATCATATACAACTTACTTGTTAAATCAGATTTTTGGTTTTTTTTTTCTTTGTTAAGGTATTACATATGTGTCCTTAGCTAAATTTACCATATTATGCTTAAGGTAAATAGTTTTAGGCAAATTTAAGTTCTCACACCAAGAGAGAAAAGCAAAATACACTTAAATACAATATTCAATATTAAATTGTCACTTGTTGTACTTAAAAGTTTTATCGGCATTCAGCTTTTACAGTATTATTTATAAAAAGGATAGTCCCATAAAGCAACCATTATAATGACTGGGTTCACCATTAACCAGATGTGTCAACTCTCCAGGCCTCAGTTTCCTGATCTTAACAGATGAGGAGTTTAAGGTCTCTTTCAATTCTAATATTCAATGAATTTTAACACATTTTCTAAGATACTATCAACACATTTTTGAACAAAGATATTAAAAGACAGCTTTTAAAATCCTTCAAGACTGAAACAGTCACATAGTATACACTCCGGTCTGTTCTTTTTTTCAAATACTAGAGGCCCGGTGCACGAAATTCGTGCACGGGGGTGTGTGTCCCTCAGCCCAGCCTGCACCCTCTCCAATCTGGGATCCCTCTCACAATCCAGAACCGCTGGCTCCCAACTGCTCGCCTGACTACCTTCCTGATTGCCCCTAACCGCTTCTGCCTGCCAGCCTGATCACCTCCTAAGCACTCCCCTGCCAGCCTGATTGATGCCTAACTGCTCCCCTGCCAGCCTGATTGCCCCTAACTGCCCTCCCCTGCAGGCCTGGTCACCCCTAACTGCCCTCCCCTGCAGGCTTGATCGCCCCCAACTGCCCTCCCTTGCAAGCCTGGTCCCTCCCAACTGCCCTACCCTGCTGGCCTGATCGTCCACAACTGCCCTCCCTTGCAGACCTGGTCCCTCCCAACTGCCCTCCCCTGCTGGCCATATTGTGGTGGCCATATTGTGCCCACATGGAGGCAGCCATCTTGTGTGTTGGAGTGATGGTCAATTTGCATATTACTTTTATTATATAGGACTAGAGGCCCAGTACACGAAAATTCGTGCACTCAGGTGGGTCCCTCAGCCCGGCCTGCGCCCTCTCGCAGTCCAGGACCCCTCAGGGGATGTCCACTTGCAGGCTTAGGCCTGGCTCCCCGGGGGATGGGGCCTAACCTGGCAGTCAGACATCCCTCTGGCAGCCTGGGAGCCCCCGGGGGGAGCAGGCCTAAGCCGCAGTTGGACATCCCTAGTGCTGCTGAGGAGGTGGGAGAGGCTCCTGCCACTGCGCTCGCAGCTGTCAGCCCAACTTGTGGCTGAGTGGAGCTCCCTCTATGGGAGAGCACTGACCACCAGGGGGCAGCTCCTTCATTGAGTATCTGTCTCCTGGTGGTCAGTGCACGTCATAACGACCTGTTGTTCTGCTGTTAGAGTCAATTTGCATATTACCCTTTTATTATATAGGATACTCAAAGCTTATCTGTGCTATAGAAGTCAAGAATATGACTGAGGGCCCTAACTGGTTTGGCTCAGTGGATAGAGCGTTGGCCTGCGGACTAAAAGGTCCCAGGTTCGATTCTGGTCAAGGGCATGTACCTTGGTTGCAGGCCCATCCCCAGTGGGAGGTGTGCAGGAGGCAGCTGATCGATGGTTCTCTATCAATGTTTCTGACTTTCTATCCCTCTCCCTTCCTCTCTGTAAAAAATCAATAAAATATATTAAAAAAAAAAAAAAGAATATGACTGAGGGATGGTGTCCTATTGTGCTGGTAATATTCTGTGTTTTGATTTGAGTGCTAGGCACACTTCCTTTTATTTACATTTTTCTTTTGATATGAAAAGATTTTCCCCCCAAAGATAACAGTGAAAAAACTTAGAAAGATGTTCTAACCCCACAACTATGTTTGTGTACACGAAAGCTGTGCAACTTTTCTGTTCCTAATATGTAAATGTGTTCCTTGCCTGATTTCGTCAATCTCTGCTCCCTAGTTCAAATTCAGATGCCTACAGAAGAGATTATCTATGTCTATGTGTACATATGTATATACATATACACATATATAAAACCCTAATATGCAAATAGACCGACAGCAGAACAACCGAATAACCAGTTGCTATGATGTGCGCTGACAACCAGGGGGCGCACATGGAACATGGCAGGCGTCGGCTGTGGTGAGATGGTGGAGCAGATGAGCAGGGGCGCCAGACCAAGGCAGGGTGCTGGTCACTGTCATCCAGGCGAGCCTCTGGTGGTTACTAAAAATTCTTTGCTCCTGTGCACCACGGTCCCACCTGGCGCTCACACCTGCTGCCAGCGCCGGCCCCGCTCGCACCTGCTGCTGGTGCTGGAGCCGCCACTCACACCCAGTGCCAGTGCCCAGCACCGGCCCCGATCACCCCTCAGGGCTTCTCCACCTCCCCCTGCTCCTGAGGGGCGATCTGGGCAGCAGGTGCTGCTTGCTCCCGCTGCTGGTGCTGGCCCTGCTTGCACCCACTGCTGGCGCCGGCCCTAATCGCTCGCTCCGCACTGTGAGCAGGTGCGAGCGGGGCTGACACCATCAATGCATGGGAGCAGCGGTGGTGGGAACGGGGCTGCTGGCAGACTGGGGATTGGGGGCCACGGCAGGAGGCGCTGGGCGGGGGTAAGGAGAATGGGCCAAGTCCCACCCCTGTGCCCACAGCAGCCTTGCAGCCCACAGTTCCTTTCAAGGTGAACGAATTCGTGTACTAGGCCCCTAGTCCTATATAATAAAAGCTTAATATGCTAAGTGTCCAGTTGTCCATTCAACCAATCAAAGCATAATATGCTAATGATATGCTAAGGCCGCTCAACTGCTCGCTATGACATGCACTGACCACCAGGGGACAGACGCTTCAACTGGTAGGTTAGCTTGCTGCTGGGGTCTGGCTGATTGGGACTGAGCAAGATGGGGGATGTTGGAGAGCCGGAACGACCAGTCACTATGACACGCACTGACCACCAGGGGGAAGACACTCAATGCAGGAGTTGCCCTCTGGTGGTCAGTGCACTCCCACAGGGGGTGCGCTGCTCAGCCAGAAGCCGGGCTCATGGCTGGCAAGCACAGCAGCTGTGGTGGGAGCCTCTGCCGCCTCCGCAGCAGCGCTAAGGATGTTCAACTGACGGCTTAGGCCTGCTCCCTGTGGGAAACAGCCTACGCCATCAGTCAGACATCCCCCGAGGGCTCCCAGACTGTGAGAGGGTGCAGGCCGGGCTGAGGGACCCCCCCTCCCAAGTGCAAGAATTTCATGCACCAGGCCTCTAGTGTGTGTATTTGCTCCCAAATACACATACACATACACACAAACACACACACACACACACACACACGTGTTAGAGGCCCAGTGCATGAATTCATGCATGGGTGGGATCTGGCCAGCCTGGCCAGGGGGAGGGGACATGGGCTGTTGGCTGGCCTGCCTACTGGTCGAACTCCTGGTTGAGGGGACAATTTGCATATTAGCCTTTTATTATATAGGATATACTCTGGGTGGCCAGATTATTATGTGTTGAGAGATCATAATAATCTGGCCACTCAGTGTATCCTATATATAAAAAGCCAGCGACTATAACGCCATAGTGACCGGAACGACCGGTCGCTATGACGCCCACTGCGGCCAGCGAACAGGCCCGATCAGGGGTTGGGGCCAGCCAGCCAACCTCCCGCAGCCCCTCCCCTCAGCCATCCCCGCCCCTGATCAACCTCTCCCACCCCAATCGAGGGCAAGGTGGCCTGGCCAACCCCCCACGGCCCTTCCCCCTGGCTGGCTCCAGCAGCAGGTGGCAGAGTACGGAACATGGCAGGCATCGGCCATGGTGGGATGGTCGAGCACGTGAGCAGGGCCACCAGACCAAGGTGCGGTGCTGGTTGCTGTCATCGGGATGAGCCTCTGAAAATTCTTTGCTCCCAAATGCCATGGTTCCGCCTGGCCCTCACACCCACTGCCAGTGCCATCCCCGCTTGCACCCGTTGCCAGCGCCTGGCGCTGCTCCCAATTGCTTGGCATCATCAGCCAGTGCAAATTTGAAATCAGTCTTAACTTTCCTTTAAAACCTAGATCAAAAACCTCTCTTCATATGCATACCCTCAGAACTCCTCTGAGGGCTTCTTCAACTCCCCCTGCTGCTGAGGGGTGATCAGGGAAGCAGCCGCCACTCGCACCCGCTGATGGTGCCGGCCCCGCTTGCACCTGCTGCTGGCACCGGCCCCAATCACTCCACGCCATCAGCAGGTGCAGGAGGGGGCCGGTGCTGTCAGCGCATGGAAGTGGTGGTGGCAGGAGCAGGGCTGCCGGCAGAGGGGGGACCAGGGGGCCGCAGTGGGAAGGGCTGGGCAGGGGCGCGAAAGATGGGTCGAGACCTGCCCCTGTGCCCACCACAGCCTCACGGCCGACAGTTCCTTTCAAGGTGCATGAATTTGTGCACTGGGCCCCTAGTATATATATATAAAAGCCTAAGCGATTGGCCAACCATTCTACCGGCAGCTATGATGCACACTGACCACCAGGGGGCAGACACTCAACAAAGGAGCTGCCAAGCTGCGGTGACTTGGCAGCTGCGGTTTTCAGGTGATGCACCCGGAACCAGAGAGGAGGGAGCCCAATTCTGGGGTGCATCACCCGAGAACCACCCTCTCGCAATCCGGGACCCCTCGGGGGATGTCAGAGAGCTGGTTTTGGCCCAATCCCCACAGGCCAGGCCAAGAAACCCCACCGGTGCATGAATCCATGCACCAGGCCTCTAGTTTACTTATAAATTAAATATTCCTGTAATTTCTTTGGGACTGTCTTCTGAAATTTGAAATCAGTCTTAACTTTCCTTTAAAACCTAGATCAAAAACCTCTCTTCATATGCATACCCTCAGAACTCCCTATCTCTCAAACAGGTAAGTCTTTTGGGGCTGTGGTCAATATGCTCAATAACAGCTGACAACATTTATGGAGAAATAAGTATAGTCTATATAGAGGGGTGACATACTAGGGGACCCCGGATGCATCTAAATCTATGCCTGATGGATAGAGATGAAAATCTTTATAATAGTAAAGTAAAACAAGAAATGCACCCCAGTCAACATTGCTTGGACAGGCTTTAAATTTTTCATTTTTTACCCAATCTATAAGCTTCCCTTATTCAACCCACACCCAGAACCCCAAAAGGCACACCATTTAAATGTTATTAAAAACAAAGATACCAAGCTGCCATCTTGTGTCCCCGCATGTGTACGCTTATTCTGAGCTGGTCTGCCCAAGACTGAGTGCCAACCCTAGTCCCCTGTGTGGCCCACTTCCTCTACAAGATGAAAGAAACTAGTGATCCAAGAGAAACTGGCCAAACTGTAGGCACAAGTGCACATTGGTGAGAAAGGAACTTCTCGTAGAAAGAAGGTGGTTCACAGAACAGCACAGCAGATGATAAAAAACTTCAGTTCTCCTTAAAGAAGATAAGGTAAACAATTTATTCTGGTAAATATGTTCACATATTTACCAAGGAACAGTGAGCCACTTTAACAACCCTAAAGTTCAGGCATCTCTCTAGTAGGGAACACTTGCACTATTACAGGCCATGCTGAGACAAACAGCTGACAGAAGTGCTACCCAGCATCTTAAACCAGCTTGGTAAAGACAATCTGACTAGTTTAGGCTGGCTGAAGCTCTGCCCAAACAATCTGTGTAGGGAAAAGCACCCTTGCTACAAGAGAGGATGATGATGAAGTTTCAGATCTTGTGCAGAATTTTTAAAATCATCACCCGAGGAGTGAGAATATTTTTCCATTCATTCATTCATTCATTTAAAATATATTTTTATTGCTTTGAGAGGAAGGGAGAGGGAGAGAGAGAGAAACATCAATGATGAAAGAGAATCATTGATCAGCTGCCTCCTGCATGCCCCCCATTCCCCCTAGACCGGAATTGAACCTGGGACCCTTCAGTCCACAGACCGATGCTCTATCCACTGAGCCAAACTGGCTAGGGCCATTGATTTTTTTAGAGAGTGGAAGGGAGGTCAGAGGGAGAGGGGGACGGAGGGGGAGGGAAAGAGAGAGAAGCATGAATGTGACAGACATATCAATACGGGGCAGGGATTGAACCTGCAACCCAGGTACATGCCCTTGACGGTAATCCAAACCTGTGACTCTCCAATGCACAGGCCAACACTCTAACCATAGACTACACTGGCCAGGGCCCATGGATTTTTTTTAATTTTTTTTTTTGAGAGAGAAAGGGGAGAGAACAACAACAATGTGAGAGAAACATCAATTGATTGCCTCCCATACACATCCCAACCGGGGGTAGAACCCACAACATAAGTATGTGCCCTGACTCAGAATCAAAACCCGCAACTTTCTGGAGTATTGGACATGCTCCAACTACTGAGCCACCAGCCAGGGCTTATGGAGAATTTTCATGAGGCTTCCAAGAATGAAGCAAACTGAACTGCGACAACTTCTGAAGATAAAATTGAAGAAGTTACTGGAAGTACTATTTTATATTATGACTGCTTTTTCAAATTTTGTTTACAGATGATAAAATCTAGATCTATAATTTTTTTAAGCCCAAGCCCCATGGACACTGCAGCTCTTTTCAGTTTTTGCTTATACACAAATCACTCTTTGCAGCTAATTAAGCTGAAAAAGCCTGGGAATAGTTTCAAACAGGTTAATGAATAAAGTTAAAAAAACAAACCCAACCTTTTCTACTCAAAAATCTGTACAAATACTGGTTACATTGGTTTTTACCAGGGAATTTCACCTTTTTCTTTAAATCAAAAAGGAAAGTTTAGTCCTGGCCAGGTAGCTCAGTTGGTTGGAGCATTGTCCCGTACACCAAAAGTATGGGTTTGATCCCCAGCTGAAGCATGTACAGAGGCAACCAACTGATGTTTCCCTTTCACATGGAGGTTTCCCCCTTTTTTCTCTCTAAAATCAAATCCTCGAGTGAGGATTAAAACAAAAACAAAAACACAGTGAATGCATACATAAGTAGAACAACAAGAATTGAGATTTCCTTCTAAAATAAAAAACAAACAAAAAAAACCCTAAAAGTTCAAAGCTAGTAGTATCCATGCTATGTAATTTTTTGTGCCTTTACTGTTCATTCATTTTTTTTTATAAATTATTCTATACATCTTATATAGTTAGTAGTTAATAGTCTTAAATGTTCTTCTAAAGAGTTCTGTCTAGAGCAGTGGTTATCAATATTTTGTAATGTCTAAGGACATTTTTAATTGATACAACTGGCAAAAAAAGAAGATAGGGAGGTGGGGGGGAGAGTTGGCTGTGCTACTATCTAGAATAATCTAGATCAAATGTTAAATATATATTGTTATAACAGATATAAAAATCCACTTAAATGCTTAAGGAAAACTTATACAATAGTAGTATACATGAAATCAACTTGTTAATGCCATAGATTTAAATATTCCCTGTGAATATCCTAGAAAATGTTAGCAAAGTATAGCTACAATATGAAAAAACTACGGATACCATTAAGCACAAGAATAAGAGTATATACACTGCCCAGCCTGTGTGGCTCAGTGATTGGGTGTCAGCCGGTGAACCAGGAGGTTCCTGGTTCTATACCTGGTGAGGGCACATACCTGGGCTGCAGACCAATGTCTCTCTTTCATCAATGTTTTTATTTCTCTATCCCTCTCCCTTCCTCTCTCTAAAATCAATTAAAAAAACCATATTGTTATAAAAATAAATAATAAAAATTTTTTTGAAGAGCAAATACACTGATTTGAGGGCATTTTACTTCACTGAGCTTCAAATTTTAAAACATTTTGTGCCCTCACCAGTTTGGCTCAGTGGACAGAGCGTCAGCCTGCAGACTGAAGGGTCCCGGGTTCGATTCCAGTCAAGGGAATGTACCTTGGTTGCGGGCACATCCCCAGTAGGGGGCTTGCAGGAGGCAGCTGATCGATGTTTCTCTCTCATCGATGTTTCTAACTCTCTATCCGTCTCCCTTCCTCTCTGTAAAAATCAATAAAATATATTTAAATAAAATATTTTGCATAATGAAATGGAAGTAAATCTTTCAAGTTAATTATAGGTAACACTTATTTTAATGTTTAAACTAACAATTAAATTAGGTTGTGTTTAGCCCTGGCAGGTGTGGTTAGAGCATCACCTGTGCACTGAAGGGTCTCGGGTTCCATTCCAGGTCAAGGGCACGTACCTGGGTTGCAGGTAGGTGCACTGGTGAGGTGCCTCAGCCAGGCCTGCGCCGTCTCACAATCCAGGACCTCTCGGAGGTTTGTCAGAGAGCCGGTTTCGGCCCAATCCTTGCAGGCCAGGCCAAGGGACCCCACTGATGCACGAATCCGTGCACTGGGCCTCTAGTATAATATAAGCATAAGCAGACCTAGATCCTAATCCCAAAGCTATATGTTTACAGACAAATAATTTAACTTCTCTGAATCTCAATTTCTACACCTAAGAAATAAAAAATCTAACTCAAAAACCAGTTGAGAATTAGCAAAAATGTATAAACAAATGGTACTGAAAACCACTCTACAAATAGTAGTTAACAATAATTACAGTAAATATTAACCTATGAATACAGATTACAGTTTTGTCCTCACAATCAACAATTCACTTATGTAATTTGACTCACAGAATAACTACAGAATGTACTTTAAAGCAATTTTCCACTCCTAGCAACTTTGAAACATTACCTACAATTCTCAGATTTAAAAATTAGTAATTGACAAAGGATGACTTTTCAAACAGTCTCAAGGAAAAATGGCCTAGATGGTGCTGTTATTTTTTATTTATTTTGACTAAATAACATATTCACATGACTCAAAATTCAAAAGGGATCTTTTTAAAAATATATATTTTTTAATTGATTTTTTACAGAGAGGAAGGGAGAGGGGTAGAGTTAGAAACATTGATGAGAGAGAAACATTGACCAGCTGCCTCCTGCACACCTCCTATTGGGGATATGCCCGCAACTAAGGAACATGCCCTTGACTGGAATTGAACCTGGGACCTCTCAGCCCGCAGGCTGACGCTCTATCCACTGAGCCAAACCAGTCAGGGCCAAAAGGGATCTTTTGATGCCTGTTGCCCCTTACACCAATTACCCTACACAGAAGCAATCATTAATCCTTTCACCTATAAAAATACACACTTTCCCCACTTCTGATACAAATGGTGTCCTCCTCCACACTATTCTGCACCTCACTTTTCACATTTTTTTTCTTGATGTTTATATTTTTAATTAACAACACACTCCAAGTATGGCCACTTATAACTTCTTATGGCCAGAATTCACCAAACATTAGCATTCTTTACAAAGGCACTCAAAAGGCCAAAACAAAACAAAATCCTTAAATCAACCCAGTATTCTTAGCAAAACAAGCATATGAAACCTAAACTTTAGTAAACTGGACATTTACATAGGTGTCATAATGAAAAACTTGATTTCTTAACCAGCCACTCAAGACTCTGCATTTTACATACTTAAAAAAAAAACACAACACATGGCCTGGTTTTGCTCAGTGGATGGAGCATTGGCCTGTGGACTGAAGGGTCCCAGGTTCCATTCCAGTCAAGGGCATATGCCTGGGTTGCAGGCTCCAACCCCATTAGGGGGTGTGCAGGAGGCAGCCGATCAATAATTCTCTCTCATCATTGATGTTTCTCTCTCTCCCTCTCCCTTCTTCTCTAAAATCAATAAAAATATATTAAAAACAAACAACAACAAAAGAACACACACATGGACTGTACTACAAGTCCTTCAGTGAGTTGAAAATAATTCACTTATAGAACTGGCCTTATTAAAATACAGATGAAATAAAATATTGGTGAAAATAATGCTATTTGTTGGTTATATTCCAAAATTAAGTTATCTGACTTTAAGAATATCATGGTGAAAAGTTGAGAGCCCTTACCACTTTTAAGTAACAGAATATATAGCATTACAAGTTTAACATTAAGTTTCAGGCTTGTGCAATCTTATAGAAGAAATGTTTGGGACTGTTGGCAAAATATTAGCTGCAATGTTTCATTACAAATATATATGTTAACTATCCTAGAATATATTTTCTTATTAAATAAAAAAATAAAAGTCATTGTTTCACTGTATATCAGATGACTACTTCTGCACTGTACCACAAAAATACAAAGTCATCCTTCCATTCAGAATTTTGGCACTTGAACAGAGAGGTCAGAGTTCATGCACATGCTCTGTAAAACTGATTATACTATATACTACTACATTCAATAAATATGCTTGTATTTGTAATTTTTATATAATTGTAAACTATTTTCTCCATGTCTAATTGGAAAGATATGCAAACACCCCTATAGACTCAATAGCACAAATAAAATACAAGTGCTATCAGATATACAGGGGTGGGCAAAAGTAGTTTACCGTTGTTCCTATGGAAAAAGACATGCAGGTTATGATTATTACAATAGCTTTATTAACTCAAAAGAATGACACAATAAACCTACTTTTGTCCACCCCTGTATGTATTTCAATTACTCATCACATACTCAGAAAGCTGAATTTCACAAATCATTGAGATTATAAAAATACCAAGAGAAAAATACAAACAGCAATCATACATTCAATAATGGTATCTGACAACTTGAAAATAACAACCATTTCAGTATTGCTTTTCAATCTTTCTTTGTTAACTCCAAGAAGGAAAAACAACCTGGCATTCTTGAACTGGGTATGAAAAATTGTACTGATACTTGCATGGTTTTGAGTCAAGTTACTAGAACATTTTGAGTATCTTATATAAATAAATGTGGCCAACACTAGAGTATCTAAATTCTGCAGGACTCAAGGGGAGCTTTAGACAAAAAAAATTTTTTTTAGTCAATTCAGGTATGTTATGAATACACCTACTCACTTAAAAAAGGAGATAGAACAATGTGTTAATCAGGTGAAATCTCATGTTTTAAAGAGGGCTGTTTCAAAAGCAAGAATCAACAATGAGGGACACATCATAATGAAGTTTCACGGCACAACACAGTCACAGAGGCATTGTCTTAGGAGAGGCTCTCTGATCTGTTACTTCTGTAACTTGCAATGCTTTGAAATAAGCTTATCAGACACTCCATTTCCCCCCTCCACCCCCCGCCCAGTTAAAAATATTTAAATGCCTTTAATACACCAAACAACCTGCCTTTACCCAGGTAAAAGCTTTAGGTGTCAAGAGAAAAGGGGCCTCGGAACTGGGGGCAAATGAAAAGTGAGATCATGATCGGGTATGGAATCAATACCTTATCTCAGGTGAAAAATTCCCTCACCTCCCCACTCCACTACGATAGCCTCACAGTAGGTCCCTCCTTCTCTCCCGACGCCCAACCAAGAGGGGAATTAACTCGGAACGTCCTCCTTTCATCGGCACCCAGGAATTCTCACGGCTCCTTCCCGACGGAAAGGACGGACAGCGGAGGCCACAGGCTATAACCCAGAACACCCTGAAAAGTGTGGGCCTTCGAGCACCGCGGCTCCCCGGATCCAGTTACCTTTCCCCTTCCCCCAACCCACTTCCCGGGTTTTCTCAGGCTCGGCCTGCTCCCCCCTCTCCACCCTACAGCCCCACTTCGAGCTGCGGCCGCTGCCTGGGGCTCTCTCCAGAGCTCACACCCCGCCGACAAGCACCCCTTCCAGCACCTGAGCCCCCCCCCCCGAAACTGTGTTCTTCTCCACACCACCCACCCGCGAGACTGTCCATCCCAGGGCCCGGCGAGGGGAGGGGAGGGGGGAAGGCGGCGGAATGAGAGGGGGTGGAGGAGGCTGCTGGTTCCCCACAGGCAGAAGGGCGGCCCGCGAGAAGGGGCACCCGGGGTGAGCCGGGGGAGATTGGAAGGCGCCGCCAGCAGGGCCCTCCCGCCCGGGGCTGAGGTGGGGGATGTCCCGGAGTTCATTTCTGACCTCCTCGCTCTTCAGCACCTCCTTGAACTCCCGCTTGATTCGCTGCACCGCGATGTTGGCCATGTCTCCGCCCGCAGCTGACTCGTACCCGCCTCCTCCGCCACCGCTACGACCACCGCCACCGCCGCCACCTCTTCCTCCACCGCCTCCTCCCTCGGCGATTCACACCCGAGCCCACGAACGCTGCCACTGCCACCCCGGCCGCCGCGCTCTCTTCAGTGTGGAATCACCACCGCGCCGGGCCACCAAAATGGCGCCGGGGCCGCGCATGCGCACGACGCTGACCTGGCCGGGCGGCGCAGCCGCTCCC
Organism: Eptesicus fuscus; assembly: GCF_027574615.1. Lineage (NCBI taxonomy): Eukaryota > Metazoa > Chordata > Mammalia > Chiroptera > Vespertilionidae > Eptesicus > Eptesicus fuscus. The sequence continues at coordinate 93,326,423 of NC_072474.1, forward strand.
GTCGTAGCGCCCATACGGCTCCGCCACGAGCCTCGCGCCGCGCCGCGCCGCGCCGCGCGCGTCGGAGAGCTGCGGCCGCGAGGCTCCGCCCTGCGGGCGTCTGGGGCCCGGAGGGTGCGGCTTCCGCGCTGGCGAGCCCTTGCCCGGGCCTCCCGAGTCGTCCGTCGCCGGCTCCTCCTCCCGGCTTCAAACCACGGTGGCATGGTCGGGGCTTCCAGCCTCCAGCCTCCGAAGGAAGGCGGGAGTCGCCCGCGGCTGGAGTCAGCCTGACGGGTTCCCGCGGCCCCACGCGGCTTGGAGCACCGCCCTGGCTCAGCCAGACCCACAACCCACCGGCTCCATGTGCTGGGCGGTGCTTGGGGTCTGAGCACACGGTCCCAGCACGCAGTCCGGCCCGTTTCTTGCTGGGATAGGCCCAGAAAATCCATCGCGGTCCGTTTTTGTGCTGAAGCCATGACAGTGCCACTATTAATTACCATCGTGCCGGGCACTAGAAATCATGGAATTAGGTATGTTCTATGTTGGGTCCCATCAGGTGTATTTGAGACAGGATGTTGATTTTTGGACCTACCTAGATTATACCGAGCTGTGGAACAAAAACCATAGGTTTCTGGGTTTTAAAAAAATATATTTTTATTGATTTCAGAGAGGAAGGAGGAGGGGAGAGAGAGAGAGAAACATTAATGATGAGAATCACTGATCATCTGCGCCCCACACCAGGGACGTCGCTGCAGGGCATGTGCTCTGACCTGAATGGAACTGTGAGCTCCTGATTCATAAGTTGAGGCCCAACCACTGAGTAACCCGGCCAGGGTAAAACTATAGTTTTTAAACTTCAGTGTACATCAGAAGCCATTCAGACCTTGTTTTGTGTGTGTGTGTGTGTGTGTGTGTGTGTGTGTGTGTGTGTGTGTGTGTTGTTGTTTAAAAAGATTGCTGGGCCCCATTCCTAGAGAAAGATGGGCCTAATAATTTGCATTTGTAACAAGTCCCCAGATGCTGCTGCTCCTGCTGCTGGTTCAGGGGCCACACTGTGAGAACCACTGAACTAAGGGATGTGAAAGTGGGAAATGCAGAAATAGATGATTCTTGGGGGAGAAGGGCAGTTTTACTTCCGTGAGCCTATGGCCTCCAAACAGTATCAGACTCTAGTAGGCGTTCAATAAATATTAAGTGAATAAATGAGTAAAGATAAGAGTAAAGGCCCCGACCGGTTTGGCTCAGTGGATAGAGCAGACTGAAAGGTCCCAGGTTCGATTCCGGTCAAGGGCATGTACCTTGGTTGCGGGCACATCCCCAGTAGGAGGTGTGCAGGAGGCAGCTGATCGATGTTTCTCTCTCATTGATGTTTCTAACTCTCTATCCCTCTCCTTTCCTCTCTGTAAAAAAAAATCAATACAATATATTTATAAAAAAAAAGATAAGAGTAAAGTGTTTTAACAAGTAAGTTTGAAAGACAATGTGAAAATGTTTGCTAGTGTATGCAATAAGTACTGGTGCTGAGAGGTACTTTGAATAGAATATTTGGAATAAATAGTAAACTTTACTTAGAAGTTTATATTTCTTTTTTTTAAATTACTTTATTGATTAAAGTATCACATATTTGTCCTCAACCCCCCCCAGAAGTTTATATTTCATTGCACTTTTTTCACCTAACCAATCAGTATAGTATCCTATTAGAAAAACATCACAAATACACTCTTAGCAAAAATTACTAAGATTGTGGCAGCAAAAAAAGAGATAGCCACAGGAAGTCTATCATTCAGTAGTGGCACTAAATGATGGCAAAAAACACCCACCATAGGAACCAAGAAGAGATGTTTCATTCCAGCTCTCCATGCCAGTTCTCTTGTTTAACCTTGGTTTTCTCTTCTGAAAAATAAGAAAACTGGATTTGATTATCTTTTTCAAGTTTTAAGAATTCAGAATTCAAAATCATCATCTGGAAACCTTTCCCTAAATAGACTAAAATAAATTATTAAAAAAACCCAAAACCTTCCAGCAGAGCCCCCTAGTGGTCCTAAGAGGAACCAACTATTTATGTGGGTCATGGTACAATGAATTATTCCTATAATGTAAATCATGCAATATTATGTGTATTTGTGCCAATACAATAAGAATAATTATTTTGAAGTGTGCAAAAATTTTTTTTACTATTTTACATTTATCACCTTCATTCAGTCCCTGATCTTAATCATGGAACTTCAAAAACTGTGCAATGCTCAAATCACATGAGGACTAGTTAGAAGGGTATTGTAATTTCTTTAATGGAAAGGGATTCGGTAATTTTTAAATGCACATGATCATTGGCTCTAAAATTCCACTTCCAAGTAGTCATTCTACAGTCCTTCCAGAGAATGAGGCTACTACATATTAACTAATATGAGACAACCCTCAAAATACATTTTAAGGGGAAAAATAGCATTATACTAAATGTAATGTGGTATCCTGAATTTGACCCCAGAACTGAAAGGACATACTAGCGAAATCTGAAAATGTTCTGTAATTTAGTTAATAGTACTATAGCAATGTTAATGTCTTAGTTTTGTTTGTTTGTTTGTTTTTGTGAAGTCCAAATTTATTTCTATTTAAAAATGCTCAAGAGCCCTAGCTGGTTTGGCTCAGTGGATAGAGCATCGCCTGCAGACTGAAGGGTCCCAGGTTTGATTCCAGTCAAGGGCACGTGCCCGAGTTGCGGGCTTGATCCCCTGTGGGGCCATGCAGGAGGCAGCCAATTAATGATTCTCTCTCATCATTGATGTTTCTGTCTCTCCTTTCCCCTTCCTCTCTGAAATCAATAAAAATATATTTTAAAAAATGCTCAAGAAACTTTAAAAAGGTCCAAAGGCCAAAAGCCCAAAGTTGTCCAGGTTTAATTTAAGATCATCCCGAGTTGGTGTCCCTCCACTTCTCCTTTTGTGAGGCATCAGTTTGATCCGTGTTAATGAGACACCTTGATAATTCTAGTTGGATTGTGGCAATTTCTTGTGACTCCCAGTACCTGTCATAAATGCTCATCAGGTTATGAACAATGAGAAACGTAATAATCAGAATTAATCACGAGACGTCTGCAGATTTTACTTGAATACCCTTTCTGTATTGTTCTTCTTGACCAGGCCCAGTGATTATTTGAGTAGCAGAGATCATGATGAGTGTCACCAGCAAAGACTGGTATTAAATGGAGCTCTTTCAGACCAGAAACCAGCAAACACCCTTCAAGATGAAACACCCTCTTAGTTTTGACATGGTACTATGGTTTTTTAAGATGTTGAAATTGGTAGAAGTAAAGAGTATACAAGAATTTCTGAATCATTTCTGTAAATCTAAAATTATTTTTTAAAAAAGTTTACTCTTTAAAAAGCATGATGGCCCTAGTCGGTTTGGCTGAGTGGATAGAGTGTCAGTCCTTGGACTGAAGGGTCCCAGGTTCGATTCTGGGCACTCAATCTCCAGTAGGGTGTGTGCAGGAGGCAGCTGATCAATGATTCTCATCACTGATGTTTCTATCTCTCTCTCTCTCCCTCACCCTTCCTCTCTGAAATCAATAAAAATATATTTTAAAAAATGAATATATGAGTCTTTCACTTCAAAGAAAACAACTGGCAGAATTTGTTGCCTACGATAAAATTCAAACTTTCATCTGAAAATTAGTGTTTCATATCTGCCACTGTGACTTGACAACTTCCAAATACACTTAAAGACAATTCTGTTTAAATTGGTGGTGATATTAACAAATGTGATTGCTTGAAATTGTACAGTGAAATGTATTAAAATTTGGAAGATCTGCATAAATCAGTGAAGCAATATTTTCCAAATGACCAACGCAGGATGTTAGAGAATCAGGCATGGGTAAACATCCATTCAAAGTTCAAGATAGACCAATGGATTTTAATGTAACAGAGTACAAAAAGTTCATTGCTAACATTTCAGATTCCACATTGCAACTAACCTTTAAGAAAGTATAATTTGTCTAGATTTAGCATAATATTAAAGAATAATATCCACCATTACCTGAAAAAGTTATTAAAATATTCCTTCCCAGCACTGGCTGGTGTGGCTCAGTTGATTGGAGTATTGTCCTGTACACCAAAAGGTGGTGGGTTCAATTCCTGGCCAAGGCACATACCTAGGTTGAGGGTTCAATCCCGGTCGGTCAGTCCAGTTGTGTGAGGGAGGCAACCGATTGACATGTCTCTCTCTTTCTCTCTCTCTGAAAAATCAATAAAATAAAATAAAAATTTTAAATAAATAAAATATTTCTTCCCTTTCCATATGTATCTTTATAAGGCTGGGTTTTCTTCATATACTTCAACCAGAACAACATATGCAGCAAATTGAATGCAAAGCCATACGTGAAGATCCAGTTGTGTTCTATTAAGCCAGGCATTAAGGAGATTTTTTTGGGAAAATATAGTTATTTTTCACTAATGACATTTATGTAAATATGTAATGAATTTGTTATAGTTCTTTATTAATAAATGTTCCAATAATTTCTCAGTTTTAATTTTTTTAAATCCTCACCCAAGGATATGATTATTTTTTAAAATATATTTTTATTGATTTCAGAGAGGAAGAGAGAAGGAGAGAGAGATAAACATCAATGATGAGAGAGAATCATTGATCAGCTGCCTTCTGCACACCCCCTACTGGGGATTGAGCCCACAACCCGGGCATGTGCCCTGGGCCAGAATCGAACCTGGGACCCTTCAGTCCACAGGTTGACGCTCTATCCACTGAGCCAAACCAGCTAACGCAGGATATGATTTTTTTTTAAATTTCTTTATTGATTAAGGTGTCACATATTTGTCCTCATCCCCCCATTCCCATCCCACAGGATATGATTATTAATTTGAGAGAGAGAAGAGGAACATCCATCACTTGGCTCCTGCACAGACTGGGGATCAAACCTGCAACATAGGATGTGCACTGACCGAGAATCAAAGCCACAACCTTTTTCTGTACAGGAGGACACTCCAACCAACTGAGCCACCTGGCCAGGGATCCCACTTTTAATTTCTAACACCATGTTGTTTGACTGACATAAACATGATCTTTGGAATTCTCAATATTTTTGAAGAGTGTACAGGAGTCCCAAGCACATTTAAGTATACTGTACTCCTTAGACATGAGGCTTAGATCTAAAGTCACACACTGTTCAGAATATACAATTTACATAAAATTTTTTTTGTAAAGGTTGTAAAATGGGTTTTAGATTGATGGAGGTAATTAATCTGGTAACCCTCCTGTTGTCCCTAACAGAACAATGTGTTTTGATGTGTTGATTCATATAAAAAAAATACAGCAAGCCATACTAGTGCTTTGCTGACCCCTGATAATAATCGCCAACACTGGAAATGTGCAAGTCTTCCTTTTTGGAGTTCTTGCTAGTTACTGTTACTGCTTTTCAGATTCAAATTAGGACATTTGAATTCTGGGAAATTCAGAGCAGTATTTCTTTCTACAGCCCTAATGTTTTCTCAGCTTCTGGAGACTTTTTTCCTCTCTGTCTCTCACCACTGGCTATTCTACTCAAGCCTCTCATCTAACTCTTTTTGAAACACCCAGTCATAACTCTGAGATCACTTTGGGCCCCACCTCCCCCTTTCATTGAGTTCTGTTCTTCCCATCTTGTTAGCTCTTCTCCCAATTGGGGATCAAACTGGCAACCCCGGTATGTGCCCTTGGCTGGAAATTGAACCCACAGCCCCTTGGTGCACGGGCCACTGCTCTAACTACTGAGCGACACTGGCCAATGCTGTACCACAGCTTTGTTATCCATACATCTACTGATGGGCATTTGAGCTGTTTCCAGATCTTAGCTATTATAAATAATGCTGCTATGAACATAGGGTTGCATATATCCTTTCTGATTGGTGTTTTGGGATTCTTAGGATATATTCCCAGAAGTGGGATCACTGGGTCAAATGGCAGTTCCATTTTTAATTTTTTGAGGAAACTCCATACTGTTCTCCACAGTGGCTGCACCAGTCTGCATTCCCACCAGTAGTATACCGAGGTTCCCTTTTCTCCACATCCTCACCAGCACTTGTTTGTTGATATATTGATGGTAGCCATCTGGCAGGTGTGAGGTTATATCTCATTGTAGTTTTAATTTGCATCTCTCTGATGACTAGTGATATTGAGTGTTTTTTCATATGTCTGTTGGCCACCTGTGTGTCCTCTTTAGAGAAGTGTCTATTCAGGTCTTTTGCCCTTTTTAAAATTGAAGTCTTCCTTTTGTTGAGTTGTATGAGTTTTTTTATATACAGTGTGTCCCCCAAAAATGTATACACAGATTTTGCATAATTATAAAGGCATTGTTTATTAAAATACATTTCATTTTCAAAATTGAGCTATCAGCTGTTAAAGTGTATATACATTTTGGGGGGATACCCTGTATTTTGGAAATTAGCTCCTTATCAGATGTCTCATTGACAGATATGTTCTCCCATATAGTGGGTTCCCTATTCATTTTTAATGTAAACCCATTTGTTTCTTTTTGCTTTTGTTTCTCTTGCCCTAGGAGATACATTGGTAAAAATTCTGCTATGTGAAATGTTGAGATTTTACTGCCTATGTTTTCTTCTGGGATTTTTATGGTTTAATTCACTTACATTTAAGTCTTTTATCCACTTTGAGTTTATTCTTATATATGGTGTAAGTTGGTAGTCTAGTTTCACTTTTTTTTGCATGTATCTGTTCAATTTTCCCAACGCCATTTATTGAAAAGACTGTCTTTTCTCCATTGTACACTCTTGCCTCATTTGTCAAATAGAAATTAATTGACCGTAATGGCATGGGTCGATTTCTAGGGTCTCTTTTCTGTTCCATTGATCTATATGCCTATTCTTGTGCCAGTTCCAGGCTGTTTTATATTTTATTTTTAAAATATATTTCTTTATTGATTTCAGAGAGGAAGGGAGAGGGGAGAGAGAGAGAGAGAGCGAAACATCAATGATGAGAGAGAATCACTGATCGGCCGCTTCCAGCACATCCCCTACTGGGGATCGAGCCCACAACTCAGGCACGTGCCCTTGGCCGGAATCAAACCCAGGACCCTTCATTCGCAGGCCAACGCTCTATCCACTGAGCCAAACCAGCCAGGGCTAGGCTGTTTTAATTATACCGGCTTTGTAATATAGTTTGATATCTGATATTGTGATTCCTCCAACTTTGTTCTTTTCTTTAAATATATTTTTAAATATATTTTTATATATTTTTATTGATTTCAGAGAGGAAGGGAGAGGGAGAGAGAGATAGAAACATCACGGATGAGAGAGAATCATTGATTGGCTGCTTCCTGCACGTCTCCCACTAGGGACTGAGCCTGCAACCCGGGCATGTGCCCTTGGCTGGAATCGAACCTGGGACCCTTCAGTATCTTATTTTTTTGTTGCAATGTACCTTGGTTGCAGGCACATCCCCAGTGGGGGCTGTGCAGGAGGCCGCTGATCGATGTTTCTCTCTCATCGATGTTTCTAACTCTCTATCCCTCTCCCTTCCTCTCTGTGAAAAATCAATAAAATATGTTTTAAAAAAAAGAAAAATTAAACACACACACACACACCCTAATAATTCGGATTTTTCTGGAGGACCCTAATACAATTCCGTAGACATACATATGCATATACTGATTCCTCATATTTTCATAATAGTCAACAAGTGAGAATCCGTTTCAGGGAATGCTTATCCAAACCCACAGAAAGTTGGGAAGTACAAGGCAATAACTAACTTCTCACATCTGATAAATGTCTTAAGGAACATATCTGACTCTCTGAGAGTACTGTTCTTCTCAGAATGTTCTGACACTGTTTATGATGTCCAGTCTAGGAGAAATAGAGGTGACTCAGGGACTACAGAACCACAACAGACATATCAATCAAATCACTCCTTAAAAGTTACCTTGAGGAATAGAAAGTTTGAGCAAACCTTCTGCATCATTTTCACGGTGCCCTCAAGCAACCAGCTTTTGCAATTCTCTATCTATGGCATTCCTTTTTAGTGGGCTGGGCTTGGCAAGATCATGAATCTTTTTTTTTTATCTGTCTTCTCACCAGTTGGTGTCTGATGGCAGCTGAATGGGGAGTGCATTAAGTGAAATACATTTTTCTAACAATGTTTGGTCTAAACAATCAACTCACCATTAAATAAATGTTTTATGATTCTGGTTTTTAAATTTCTAAAATAGGTGTAACAATGCTGTCTATATCCTATATAATAAAAGCCTAATATGCAAATTGTCCCCTCAACCGGGAGTTCGACTGCTTGCTATGATGTGTGCTGACCACCAGGGGGTGGTGTGGAACATGGTGGGCATCGGCAACACGGTGCTGGCAGCGGGCAGCAGTGGAGGTGCTGCCAGCCCCGATGGGCTCTGACAAGAGCAAGACCACAGCAGGCTGGTGGAGCAGGTGAGCAGGCAGCGCCAGGCTAAGGCAGGTGAAAGTGGGGCTGAGGGAGCTGGGCGGGGCCCGATCGCCCCATCAGTCACCCCTTAGACCGAGACAAGCAGTGGTGGCCGGGGGTGGGGCCACTGCCTGGCTCCCAGGCGCTGAGGGAACTAGGTAGGGGCCTGATAACTCAGGCAGAGGGGGACGCGCGGGGGCTTGGGGGCCCAGGTGCTGCCCAGGGCCCAGAGGTCAGCTGGGACCTGCTCTTCCACACCAGACATTCACGCTTCGATTGCCAGCCAGGCCTAGGGACTGTACTCGTGCACGGATTTCATGCACCGGGCCTCTAGTATTTAATAAATATGGCAGGAGAACTATAAAGAGTAAAAGTATTTTACTTTTTAGATGATTAGAAATTACGCAAATACAAAATATTACTGCAAACACTAGAAGGCACTATTACTCTACTGAGGCAGAAAATGCATATAATACAAATTTCTTATATCTTAAACCCCTCCTTTTGCTCAATTCCTATTCAAGAACAAAAAGTAAAGTATGACAAATTTAAAAATGTACATTTCTACAATGTACTAAACAGTATTTTAAAAAAGGGAAAAGGAGGACTAGTGAGATAAAGGACACAATTGCAAAGTGAAAATCCAATAAAAAGAAGACAGAAACAAACCAAAAAAAGCTGCAAAAGGTGATAAAGGAGAAAAGGAATAATGAGAAGAACATGAGGTCAAAGCAAGTTTCTTTTATACAACATAATATATGGGAACTGTTTCCCACGTCATAGCTCTTTGTCATACTATGTTGAAAAATTCTAATTTCTAATTAATTAGTAGCTCTCTAGGTCTGTGCTGGCTCACCTTTTCAATTTCCTCACCTATCCCATTTCTTTCAACTGTACCTTACAAGTAATGCATCAGAATCTATAATGAAGATAATGGTGAGAGGAGTTCGTAGTTACCATGGAAATTCAAATAATGTTTTGATAGTACTGGTTGGTGGGAAGGAAAGTAGACAAATGTCCTACTTATCCTTCCCTAAATGATTGTGCCTCAACACTTGGTTTAGACTTACAAAGTAATTGAAGGGATTGTGAATGATGGAGAACTAGACTGGCCTGGACAAATTTTGGTTAGAGGCTTTTTAAATTTTTTTAATTTTAGAGACTTTAGGTTTCACAATAGCTTGAGATTAATTTCTTCTTGTTGCTGCTGCTGCTGTTGTGGTGGTGGTTTTGTTTTCTTTTTCTCTCTTTCTCTGAAGGAATGCCTTCTGCTCCTTTTCATTCTTGACAATGAAAGGAATCCAGGAGGAGGCAGCACAGACCTAGCTGCTTAGGATTTGAGCTAGGTTTCAAGAGGGATCTTGAGGTTGACTTCTAATATCCTATCTTTGAAATCAGCTGAAGAACAGAAATTGAAAATCACGGATTTGTCTAAATCAAATATTGTGCATTTAAGAGTCTAGGAAATCATGCTTCAGATTCTAAGGAAATTTTACTAACTGTGCTTTGAGGACAAAGAAATAAAAGTGACTCATTTAGCAAACTGAACATTAGTTTGGAGGTTAAAACAACACCTGGACCAAACTATCTTATATAATAAAGAGATAATATGCAAATTGGCCCTCATAAGATGGCTGCCCCCATGTGGTCAAAGATGGCCGCCACAAGATGGCCAGCAGGAGAGGGTAGTTGGGGGCGACCAGGCTGGCAGGGGAGGGCAGTTGGGGGCAACCAGGCTGGCAGGGGAGGGCAGTTGGGGGCAACCAGGCTGGCAGGGGAGGGCAGTTGGGGACAATCGGGCTGGCAGGGGAGGGCAGTTGGGGGTGATTGGGCCAGCAGGGGAGTGGTTAGGGGGTGATCAGGCTGGCAGGCAGGCAAGCAGTTGGGAGCCAGCAGTCCCGGATTGTGAGAGGGAAGTCTGACTGCCGGTTTAGGCCTGATCCCTGTGGGATCCCTGTGGGATCGAGCCTAAACTGGCAGTTGGACATCCCCTGAGGGGTTTCAGATTGGAGAGGGTGCAGGCTGGGCTGAGGGACACTCCCACCCAGTGCACGAATTTCATGCATTGGACCTCTAGTTTCTCAATAATAAATCCTCTATCAAACTATGAGCTCTCAGGGAATCATGCCTTATGTTAGGGTCGCCAAAGGAGGTACCCACTAAAAGGGGTAAAGAATTAATTTATTAGGTCATCTGGAAATCCAGATAGGCTGAGCCCAAAAATGGCACCAGGACCCAGGGATGGAGTCAGAGATTTTAAAGGACTCAAGGCAGGGCTTTTTCTAAGTGAAGAATTCTCTGGGCAGGTCTGGATCCTGGGAATTCCGGAGGGGAAGGATAATGGTCTTAGCAAGTGGAGTGTGGTCTAAGCAAAAGGGAATGTCAGTTGTGAAGTGGTCTAAATATCAGTTCCCAGGGGAGGGGGTATTGATTCAATTATTTGATCAGACCTAACATTCCAGCCTTTTTGTTTTATGAAACAGGGACGAAGGTCATATCTTCCGTAGTTACTAGTACTTCCTGCTGAGGGGAGACCTCAAGATGCCGGGGGGGGGGGGGTGGGGGTGGGGGGGGGGGGGGGGGAGCAGGGTTGAGGGGGTGGACTTTGATTGTAGTCAGCTGGAACACTATAGATTTCTCATGGTTGGAGTGAGGGGTCGCAGTGCCATGATTTCCCCAAGAGACTGATTGGTGAAGGCTCAAAACTGGTCCTGTTGAGTGAAGGGAGGTAAAAGCTGGTCCTGAGGCTGCGACAGCGTCACTTGTCTGGTTTTGCTGCTTTTGTGGGCCTGAAGCTGAAATACAACTGAAGCCTTTAGGGAGGAAAAGATCAGGGGTCTAAGCTGCCTGACGAGTGATATGAAAGGGGAGGATAGCTTATCCTGGGAGCGAGGTTCTTGTTTTCCCCATTTTGCCACGTGCTAGACATCCGGAGCTTTCTGCCTTGGTGAGTTTCTATACCAGGTCCACCATCCTTGCTCTGAGAGTCAGAGGGACGATCATGCCTAAGCAGAAAATGGGGTTGTGATGGTGTATAGGGGTGGTATTTCCTGAGTACAAGTAGGGTTTGTAACCTGGTGGAAACAAACTGTTATATAAATTTTAGTATTATTGAGGCAAAAACTAGAACAATAAGAATTATGACAAATGATCTGGTGGGAGGAAAGAGACAGTAGTTTGGCGGATTGTAGTCTAATATACCAAAATGAGGTTTATTCTTTTAGTTTCACTTGTCTTTGGGTGTGGCTATCTGTCTCCCTGAATAGGTTGATTTAAGCTATTTACTCTCTGGCTGGGGAGGAATAATGCAAATCATTTACTCTTAAGTGTCCTTGGTTTAGGGAAGATAGGATTTACTCGATGGCTTCGACTGCTTGGCATCTAGATTTTCTAAATGGCTGCAAATTGCTTTTTAATTATCTCACTTTCCCTATTCTGCTTGTCCTGGCTTACTGGTCTGTGTCATTTAGTTGTAAGACACCAGTGCACTCAGACCAGCCTGATCAGACCTAACACCTTACATCTTACTTGTCTTTGTACCCACAATACCGGGCATGTATGAGTCTCTCACTAAATGGTAGTTGAATGAATGAACATAAAAACACTCATGGTGTGTTTTTTTTCTGATATTTTTTAGTCTTTACTTTCTTTTTTTAAAATTTTTTATTTATTTTTTATTGATTTCAGAGAGGAAGGGAGAGGGAGAGAGCGATAGAAACATCAATGATGAGAGAGAATCATGGATTGGCTGCCTCCTGCACACCCCACACTGGGGATGGAGCCCGCAACCCAGGCATGTGCTCTGACCGGGAATTGAACCATGACCTCCTGGTTCATAGGTCAACGCTCAACCGATGAGCCTCGCTGGCCGGGCTAGTCTTTACTTTCATTGGATCATGCTCTTTTTTTAAAAAAAAAAATATATTTTATTGATTTTTTACAGAGAGGAAGAGAGAGGGATAGAGAGTTAGAAACATCGATGAGAGAGAAACATCGATCAGCTGCCTCTTGCACACCCCCCACTGGGGATGTGCCCGCAACCAAGGTACATGCCCTTGACCAGAATTGAACCCGGGACCCCTGAGTCCGCAGGCCGATGCTCTATCCACTGAGCCAAACTGGTTTTAGCAGGATCATGCTCTTAAGACAGAAAGTATTAACAATCTCTTTCTCACCTTTTTTTTTTTTTTTTTTTTTTTAATATATTTTATTGATTTTTTACAGAGAGGAAGGGAGAGGGAGAGAGAGTTAGAAACATCGATGAGAGAGAAACATCGACCAGCTGCCTCCTGCACACCCGCTACTGGGGATGTGCCTGCAACCAATGTACATGCCCTTGACCGGAATCGAACCCGGGACCCTTCAGTCCGCAGGCCGACGCTCTATCCACTGAGCCAAACCGGTTTTGGCATCTTTCTCACCTTTTATCAGTAGGAGTGTCTGAGTCCAAAGAGCAGGACTGAGGCTGGTGCCAATCTCTAAGTTAGAGAGAGAGAGGAAACTTTAATAGGCAGTAAGTAAATTTGTGATGCCCTTAAGCTTCTTGGAGTAGGAAAGAAACCATTGAAAACATTTACTCAATGGGGAGTCTTGATAACAGAGGATATTATCTTTCTTCAGTATGAATTTAGACTTTGATGTCTTCAAGAAAAATCATGAATGCAAGTCTTTTGGGAGATTTACTTACCTTAAATATGATGAAGGGACTGGCAGTGTTGTTGCCCACCTAGTTGAAGTTTAAAGTTAGAGACAGAGCCATTGAGAGTAGGTACCTCACTGGTAAAAAATTCTTGCCTAGCAAGAGCAGATTAGTGTGATATTCAATATACTCAGCCTTTTTATAGTGATTTGTACTGACTTTCTTCTCTTTTGTAGTCCCTGTTTGAGACATTAGGGCCTAAACGGGGGCAGATTGAGGGAGAAGGACCCAGGAGAAGAATCTCTTCCTATGGAAGGAGCAAAAGCAGATTCCTCCCTGCCCCAGGGATAGTGGGGGGGGGGGAGGGTTGTAGGACTGTGTGTGTTGAAGAGGAGATGCTTGAGGTAGGGGCAGGGGTGGGAGCCTGGAGTTTCCTGTTAGGAATGAATGGAAGGGTCCAAAGTGGACTCCCTCCTAAGTCTTGGGTGCTTTCTCCCTGTAGTACAAGGGCAAGTTCAAGTTAGCTGGTATGTTAACTCTTGCTTCTGCTGTACTATAATTCTCCTCTGTAGATTATTATTTTCTATTCCAGCAAGGTTATTGTGATTATCGGTGGAGGCTGAAGGGACAGGGTATTAAGGAGGAAAAGGGCTCTTCCACCATATTCTTTAACTGCTTCAGTAGTAAAAGACTATAAGCCCATCAAGGGAACTATGGATGTTGCTTAGAGGCCTCAGTTCTTTATCAAATGGGCCTCTTCTCACAACATGCCAACTGGCTTCCCCATGAGTGATCCAAGAAATACCAACACAGAAGCTAACTTTTATGACAACCTTGGAGTGATGTACCATCACTTCTGCCACATTCTAGTGGTCACATATACCAACCCTTATACAGCATGGGAAAGTACCACAGAAGGGAGAAAATACCATAAGATAGGGATCATTGGGGATTACCTTAGAATTTTGTGACCACAGATGAAATTTCTAAATGTTTTTTTTATCACAAAACCCCCCTTTTAAATGATAATTCCCTGAGACTATTATTCTATGGAACACATTTTAGGAAATGCTATTATAGGAAATGGAAATCCATTGGAATTTCTGTAAGGTGATGGCATGAATCAATATTTTTGGAAGAATCTATATTTTTGAGAAACATGTTGAATAAATGGAGGGAAGAGGAAAGGTTAAAGTTAGAGAGAGTCTAGTTGGGAACTTTTGCAATGTTGAGAGGTGATGGCATTGGGGGGATAGCAACTGGAATGAAAGGAAGGAACTAGGTGAGATATAGTAGGGAGGCAGAAACAACAGAACAATGTGATTGTGAGAGAGGGAGGCATTCAAAATGACTCATTTCTAGTTTAAGTGGTTAGGTCCCTGATGAGTCCACTAACCAACATTGGAAATACAGAACGAGGGGCAGGTTTTTAAAAAAATTTTTTTGATGTACTCAGTTTTTAAAAAAATATGTTTTATTGATTTTAGAAAGGAAGGGAGAGGGAGAGAGAGATAGAAACATTAATGATGAGAGAGAATCACTGATCAGCCGCCTCCTGCACGCCCCCCCCCCCCCCACTGGGGATCAAGCCCACAACCCAGGCATGTGCCCTTGGCCAGAATCAAACCTGGGACCCTTCAGTTCGCAGGCCAACGCTCTATCCATTGAGCTAAACCAGCGAGGGCTACTCAGTTTTAGATATTATGAACTTTGAGCCAGCAAGAGACCTGTTTATATGAGTATATCAATTAATATGCTTTGGGCTACAAGCAACAAAAAACCCTACTCAACTTGGCTGAAATAATGACAATATTTGGTTCATAAATTGGAAACCCAGAGGTGGGACAAGCTTTAGGGTTGACCTAAAATGTCTCCAGTTCTCTTTCCCAGTGATTTCTCTTGGCTCTGCTCTCTCCTCCTCATGTCAGCTTCTTCCTTAGGCTAATTTTTAAGAATGCTGCAACTATTCTGGCCTTATACATGCACATGACTATATTGGGGGGAAAAAGAGGCCATCTTTACCGATGAGAGATGAAAGATAGATTGGCCTCTATCCTCACTTGTCAAAGCCTAGGCTGAATCTCATGCCATGCATTAAGTCATGCCTGAGTCCAAAGGAATGCTTTGTGCTCATTTAAACCAATAACTAGCAAGGTGTTTGGATAGGATTCTTAGACTAATGAAACCTATCTCCGGAGTTAGGGTGTAAGCACAAAGTCCACTGGAATGACTTCCGCAGACTGATGAAAATGTGATTCCAGAGCACAAAGAGATGCAGACATGGCAGACATTTGCATCGATGTTAATTTGAAGATTTAGGAGAATTTGAGATCATTTAGGGCAGGCGTCCTCAAACTACAGCCCACGGGCCACATGCAGGTGTTTTTGCCATTTTGTTTTTTTACTTCAAAATAAGATATGTGCAGTGTGCATAGGAATTTGTTCATAGTTTTTTTTTAAACTATAGTCCGGCCCTCCAACGGTCTGAGGGACAGTGAACTCGCCCCCTGTTTAAAAAGTTTGAGGACCCCTGATTTAGGGTGACAGTGTATAGTGAGAAGAACATGTGAACATTGAGGAACAGTTACATTAAAGATTAAAGACTCAATGAGTGAGGGGTGGCCAGAGAGGCAGGCATTTATAGCACCAAGGTAGTCCATCTTCTCTGTAGCCATGGGATGAGTGTTTAAAGGAGTTCATTTCTCATTTGTGTGTGTGTGTGTGTGTGTGTGTGTGTGTGTGTGTTTTCTCCAACTTAGTGTGTAGTCCTCATGGACAAATGCCCTGTCATTTATTTCCTTTTTTTCATATTTCCTTTTTTCACTCACAATGTCCATCAAAGTCTCTTGTACATGGCAAATGCTTCTTTGCATTTAATTTTCTGATTATGGTGGGGTATTTGGTTAATACAGAATATTATATGAATGTAAAGAAAAAAGTATAATTAAAAACAAGAGCACTTGAACTCTGGCTCTTTATTAAACTCAAGTATTGGTGCCCTATTTAACAAAAATATTTTAGAACTAAAGGTTATTTTTGTGCTAATAAAACCACGGAAAGCATATATTTTTTTCCTCCTGGAGGTATCTTCTGAGTATAGAAATGACTATAGAAATGCTTAAAGCAAATTTACTACTGATATAACAAAAATGGTTAAAATGTAAAATTTTTTTTAAATTTCATTTTTTATTTTTTATTTTATTTTTTTAAATATATTTTATTGATTTTTTACAGAGAAGAAGGGAGAGGGATAGAGAGCTAGAAACATCGATGAGAGAGAAACATCAACCAGCTGCCTCCTGCACAACCCCCACCGGGGATGTGCCCGCAACCAATGTACATGCCCTTGACCGGAATCGAACCTGGGACCTTTCAGTCCGCAGGCCGACGCTCTATCCACTGAGCCAAACCGGTTTCGGCTAAAATGTAAAATTTTAATTAAAGGTGTTAGATGCCTGTTTCATTTTTTAAAGTCTGCCTTCCATAATGTCAAATTAGTGGTTCTCTTGTTACCTTTTTCCTCTCAGAACGTAAGTTTACATGTATACATTTTCAATATAAGGAAGATAAAGACAAAGAATCACCTCTTTCTCACACGAATCAATCTGTTGTTTTGCATTGTTTTGTTTTGCATCTTCTCAAAATTTGTGTAGGCAGGGGTTGTGTTGCTTTATTGAAGGGGAGTGGGTGTCTGTTAAAGTCCCCAGCACACTAAGAAGCATCAAGTCAAGACTTTTTGATTGGCTGGTTCTTTGATTAAGATTTAGCACCATTGAGTCCTGGGCTGGAGAAGGAGTTCTCCGTCCACTTTGTTCCCGGGAACTGCCAGCTGGTGGAGGAGGAAGTTAATGTCCCCAGTAGGCGTGTTCTGATTACTGGTGCCACTGGGCTTCTTGGCAGAGCTGTGTACAAAGAATTTCATCAGAATAATTGGCATGCCGTTGGCTGTGGTTTTAGAAGAGCAAGACCAAAATGTGAACATGTTAATCTATTGGATGCGAATGTGGTTCATCACATCGTTTATGATTTTCAGCCCCATGTCATAGAACACTGTGCAGCAGAGAGGAGGCCAGATGTTGCAGAAAATCAGCCAGCTGCTGCTGCTCAACTTAATGTGGATGCTTCTGGGAATTTAGCAAAGGAAGCAGCTGCAATTGGAGCATTTCTAATCTATATTAGCTCAGATTATGTTTTTGATGGAACAAATCCTCCTTATAGAGAGGGAGATGTACCAAGTCCCTTAAATCTATATGGCAAGACGAAATTAGAAGGAGAAAAGGCTGTTCTGGAGAACAATTTAGGAGCTGCTGTTTTGAGAATTCCTATTCTGTATGGAGAAGTTGAAAAGCTGGAGGCGAGTTCTGTGACGGTTATGTTTGATAAAGTGCAGTTCAGCAACAAGTCAGCGGACATGGACCACTGGCAGCAGAGGTTCCCCACGCACGTCAAAGACGTTGTCTCCGTGTGTCATCCGCTAGCAGAGAAGAGAATGCTGGATCCTTCGATTAAGGGAACTTTTCACTGGTCTGGAAATGAACAGATGACCAAGTATGAAATGGCATATGCAATTGCAGATGCCTTCAACCTCCCCAGCAGTCACTTATGACCAATAACTGACAGTCCTGTCTTAGGAGCCCAACGTCTAAAAAATTCTCAGCTTGACTGCTCCCAATTGGAGACCTTGGGCATTGGCCAGCGAACACCGTTTCGAATTGGAATCAGAGTCGCTCTGGCCCTTCCTCATTGATAAGAGATGGAGACAAACGGTCTTTCACTAGCGTGTGTGTTGTCTTTTATTTTATTTTCTTAACGATAGAGTACGTAGCACTTTCTAAAGGAAGTAGTTTTGTATGAATGCTCTTTAGTTGTGACTTAGGATCTTTCAGGTAAATGATGCTGTTGCACTAGGGAAATCGTGTAAAGAAACTGAGGTCAGTAATGCCTTGCTTGATGTAATGATGTTTCTTTTTATCCTTTTGTTTGTTCTGGCTTGCTTTGCTGTTTGAATGTAGTAGATTATGATTCTTCAGTATTTGTGAGCCGGCATGAAACAGATCTGCTGAAGACTTTATTTTTGAGGGAGTGGGGATGAAATGCATTATTCATTCCTCTAAACCTCTGCATTTTCAGGACTATTGCATCTGTTGACCCTTTTCTGTTTTAAAGTGTTAAATACTATGAAAATCATTGGTGTTCATTATTTGCTTTGCTTTAGCCCAGATCAAAATGTTTGAAGAAAGAAACTTTATTTTTGCAACTTAGGTGTGGTTTTTATGCTTGAGATATTTCCACATGTCATGTACAGTATATTGTCACTCCTGCAGCTCCATACCTCTTGCTTTTGTAGCAGTGTATGGTGAACACTTGAAAGAGAATGTGTGTATGTGTCTGTATTTTTAAATATATATAAAACTGTTGTTTTCACTCCATGTCACTAAGTGATATTTCATATGTATGGTTATACTGATAATAATGGGCCTTGTAAGTCTTTTGACCATTCATAAATAATAATAAATATGTACTGCTGGCATGGGGGAAAAAAAAAAAGATTTAGCACCATTGCCCTGGCTGGTTTGGCTCAGTGGATAGAGCTTCGGCCTGGGACTGAAAGGTCCCGGGTTCGAATCCAATCAAGTGCACATGCCCGGGTTTTGGGCTTGATCCCTGGTGGGGCGCGTACAGGGGGCAGCCGATCAATGATTCTCATTGATGTTTCTGTCTCTCTCCCCCACTCCCTTCTTCTCTGAAATCAATAAAAATATATTAAAAGAAAAAAAATGATTTAGCACCATGCCCGGCTGGAGTGGATCAGTGGTTGAGTGTCAACCCATGAACCAGGAGGTCATGATTTGATTCCCGGTCAGGACACATGCCTGGGTTGAAGGCTGGATCCCCAGTAGGGGGCATGCAGGAGGTAGCCGATCTATGATTCTCTCTCATCAGTAATGTTTCTATCCCTCTCTCCCTCTCCCTTCCTCTCTCCGAAATCAATAAAAACATATTTTAAAAAAATATTTAGCATCACGTTAATACAATGCACAATTTACAATTAACACTGAATGATGATGGTGAAAATACTTTATGAAAGTGGAAATGCACACCAGATGAGTGGATTAAAAATGGAATACTACGCTGCTGTATAAAAGAAAGAACTCTTACCATTTGCAACAGCATGGAGGGACCTGGAGAGCATTATGCTAAGTGGAATAATCCAGTCAGAGAAAGATACATATTTCATTATCTCACTCGTTTGTGGACTATAATGAACAACATAAATTGATGAACAAAAATAGATCCAGAGACATAGAAGCATCCAACAGATGGTCAAAACTCAGAGGAAAGGCAGGGGAGGTTAAGAAGAGGGGGTGTAAGAGATTAACCAAGGGATTAGTATGCATGCATATAAGCATAACCAATCCACACAGACAGTAGGGGGGTGAGGACCTGTGTGTGTGGGGGGGAGCGGGAGCGGAGGGCAGGAGCGGGTGGGGAGAGGTCAATTGAGGGGGGAAAAGGAGACATATGTAATACTTAAACAATAAAGAATTTTAAAAAATTAAAATAATAATAAAAAATTAAAAAAGAAAGTGGAGATGTAGTTGGTGCTGCGATTGCCAGAATAAGAGATAGAATAAATTCTCTATTATGAATTCTTTGTTTGACGTTTTGGTGATTAGTCTAATGGACTGCTTTTTTATTTTCAGAAATTCTTTCTCCATTACTGCCAGTAGCCACTCTTCTCAGGTCATTAAACAATGGCTTGTGGAGATTAGTTTTAGAGGACAGTCATTAGAAACACCGGCTCTGAAGTCAGAAAGCTGGAGTGACTTTATGTTCCTTAGGTTTCTCATCGATAACAAGGTAAAAATAATGTTATCTACTGCTTTATTGTGAGAATTACACATGACATTTGACATACCACAAAAGTTGGCACATCAAAAATGCTCAGCTATTGATGGCTAATGACTATTAGGTATTGTCTCTGATGATCTATCTCCTCTGCTTACAAGTAATTAGTGGACAGACTATTAGGTATTGTCTCTGATGGTCTATCTGCTCTACTTACAAGTAATTGGTGGACAGAGTCATCCATAATTTAATGTTAGTGCTGCTTATGTGATTTCCAGTATTTGGGTGGAGAACTATTTATCAAAGCCAAGAACGGTGTGTTCTGTTTCTGTCATGTTTACCCAGTCATTAAATAACCACAGTGTCTGTCTCTGGCTTTATATTACTCAGTAGTTCTATGATTTAATTGTTGAAAATGATATCTGTTCCTAAATTATGTACATAGAGTCATTCTCCCAGTAGAAAAAGCAGGACTCCACCCATATATGTCACTCTATTCAGAAACTTTTATCCTAGATTTTGTTCCTGGTTCAAATACAATTACTTTGGTTTCTATAATTTTAGGGTAAGATTGCTTTGCTCTTACACTATGCCAAATATTATTTCTTTTTCATTTTTATCTGCTAGATCCATCTGATCTTATACTCTCTCAAAACTTTTGCTCTAGCTCTAATCACTTATATTTAAGAACTAACAATTCTTCTGTGGGAAGTTTCACTTTCCTGCTTTTTCCCATTTCAATTCACATGGGATGCTACAAAGTATTTCACCAAACATACCAATTTGTTCATGAATATTTCTCTTAAATTTCCCCACTGTCTCATTTATTCATGGATCATGATGCCTTTAGCTTGGAGTTAGGGGATACTCTAGGATTATATGCTTAAATATAATAAAATAATTTGTTGTACTCTCACCATTCTTGGCTAACCATAATGTGATATCATAATAGCTGAAAGTTTAGCCAAGTATTTTAATTTCAAATAAATTGCTATGTGTTGAGGATGGTTCTAATTCAAACTGGAGCAGTTAGTTTTTACTCTCTTTTTTAAACATTTTATTTTTTAATTTTACTGGGGTGGCATTAGTCAACAGGAATATATAGGTTCCATGTGTGGGTTACTAATTTACAAAATATGTATGTAGGACCATGTGCCCACCACGCAAAGTCAAATCTCCTGTCACCTCATATTAGGACCCCTTTCCTCCCCCACCCCCACCCTCTGGCAACCACGTGGTTGTTTGTGTTCATAAGTTTCAGTTTTATATTCCACATATAAGTTAAATCATATAGTTCTTAGCTTTTTCTGTTTGACTTATTTCACTTTGCATAATGTTGTCAAGGTCCATCCATGTTGTTGCAAATGATGCTATGTCATCCTTTTTTATGGCCGTGTAGTACTCCATTGTGTATACGGTATATACCACATCTTCTTTATCCACTCCTCCATCGTAGGGCACTTTGGCTGTTTCCAACTCTTGGCCACTGACTCTCTTTTTAAGTAGTGTGGTTCTGGATTAGAAATATTCTGCTTATTATTTTTTCTCCCCAATTAGGTAATATTACATTGATTTGTCATCCTTTTTTAAAATTAAAAAAATATTTTTGTGAATCCTCACCCAGGAATATTATTTTCATTGATTTTTCTTTTAAAAAAATTCCTATTGTTGAAGTATTACATATGTCTCCTTTTTCCCTCATTGACCTCTCCCCTCCCGCTCCCGCCCTCCAGCACATACCCCCATCCCCTAGTGTCTGTGTCCATTGGTTATTCTTATATGCATGTATACAAGTCCTTTGGTTGATCTCTTACCCACTCCCCAACCCTCCCTTTGAGGTTTGATGGTCTGTTGGATGCTTCTGTGTCTCTGGATCTATTTTTGTTCATCAGTTTATGTTGTTCATTATATTCCACAAATGAGTGAGATCATGTGATTTTTATCTTTCTTCGACTGGCTTTTTTCGCTTAGCATAATGCTCTCCAGGTCCATCCATGCATTGATTTTTAAATATATATATTTATTGATTTCCGAGAGGAAGGGAGAAGGAGAGAGAGATAGAAACATCACTGATGAGGATCATTGATAGGCTACCTCCTGCATACACCACACTTGGGATCGAGCCCGCAACCTGTGCCCTGACTGGGAATCGAACCATGACCTCCTGGTTCATAGATCGATACTCAACCACTGAGAAATGCCAGCTGGGTTTTTTTCCATTGATATTTAGAGAGAGTGGAGGGGCAGAGAGAGAAACATCTATTTGAGAAAGACATCAATTGGCCACCTCCTGCACATGCCCCAACCTGGGGGTAGGGGTGGAGCCTGCAACTGGGGTATGTGCCCTTAACCATAATGGAACCTGGGACCTTTCAGTCCGAGGGTTGACACTCTAACCACTGAGCCAAACTGGCTAGGGCTTGGGTGTACTTTTTCAATATTTTGCTGGTCACATAGAACATACTCCTGTTAAGTAACCAGTATCAACAGCAGACCTGAGTTGCAGTGTAAAACTGATCTAGTCCATATTGCTGGTACAAGAAGAGACATGATTGGACTATCCTTTCAGTCCATTTCTATCTACAGGGAATCAGATAGGATAAGTAGAGAAAATGTTTGTTGTCCACTAGACAACATTTGGACAGTTAGCCCCAATGTGGCAAGATGGGGGAAGGAATTGAATTCTATCAACCTCTTTGGAATTCTTGCATTAGGTTCAGATTAATAGACACAGTATCTTGCTTTAGATTATCAGCCTCTGGAACCCTCAATTGATTTTACTGATATTAATAATCAATGTTGGCAAAGTGGTACAAGTCACAACTACCCCAAAATTCCTTGGACCCATGTTTACAAAACAACACTACTAAACAATGTTTCATGCCTTTATCTGGGGTTAGTGCCATGCAGGAACTTTAGAAAAACTCTTTAGTCTGATTCTTGACCTGCTGGAATTAACTGTCACATTACAGTCCTCCACCCTGATCTGTTGTCAAGATCTTTTTATGACAAAACAATTGTCTTTATTGTGATAGAAGTTAAGATGCTTTAGAATTGAAGTGTACACACAAGCTTTAAACATTTGCAATAACCAGTGAAGAATTGGTGTGGATTTAAACAGAAACCAAACCATTTAACAATACCAGCATAAATTTTGTTATATTTTTATACTGACTTTATAATTCTCTTGCCTCCCTGACTTATAGCTATCTGAACTTTAAGGTATACATCTGCTGAATGATAATGAACCATAATCAACCTGCTATTAATCAAGTCTACATTCTCCTTAGGCCAATTCTATCCATAAGGACAATGTCCTGGGAAACAAAAAACAGAGAACATAGCCACATTAATATTTTTCTACATAGTCATATTAGAGCTCCCCTTTTTTCATTCATTTTGAGAGTGCAGACCACTTGTGGAAGTTTGTATTTCATTCAGCTAACTTCTTGGCTCTCCATAAAAGGAAAAGGTTTTGCAACAAGCATCTGCATCCAAGCTAAAACAGAATATTATTCTCTTGTTCTAAGCCTCTCTCTAAGCCTCAGCAGAACTATTAGATATTCCCTTTGGTAAAATCCATTTATTGGCTCCTTTCTCCTCAGCAATAGTTTCACCTTTCTTTCATTAATCATTAATTTTAATCCAAGCCTTTCTTTCTGGAGCAGATCCCTCTGGTTCAGCCACTGGGCTAGTCCACATAATTGATAGTAACATGAAACATGGTTGGATTTCCCCTTCAGTCCATTTCTTTCTTCCTTTCTTTATTTTTTAAATATATTTTTTATTGATTTCAGAGAGGAAGGGAGAGGGAGAGAGAGATAGAAACATGGGAGAGAACCATTGATTGGCTGCCTCCTGCAGGCCCCCTATTAGGGATCAAGACAGCAACCCGGGCATGTGCCCTTGACTGGAATCAAACCCAGGCCAGCACTCTATCCACTGAGCCAAACCAGCTAGGGCCCACTTCTAATTACAGGGGGTCAGATTGGAAAAGTAGAGAAAATGAGGCTATCTTGTTCACTAGGCAACAACAAACAAACATCTGCACAGTTAGCCCCGATGTGGTGAGGACCTAATTCCGGGTTCATCCATTGCTGTCTTCTATGTCCTCATATGACAGAGAGCTAATAGTTTTAATTTCTGATTAGGTAACATGTCTATGCAAAATTCATGCATCACTTAATACCTAAACTTATTTTCATCATACTTACTTAATGTCTACCAGAATTATGCCATCTCATGACCTAAATTTGAATAGTCACAGTTTTAGTTTGCTTTGAATTCTGAAAGATCTCCAGGAAGTAAGCTATATTTGCTTTTTTAAAAAAAATTATGAGTCCTAGCCAGTGTGTCTCTGTTGGTTGGGCATCATTCCATGCACCAAAAAGGTCTCTAGTTTGATTCTCAGTTGGGGCATATGCCTGGGTTTGGGGCTTTGATCCCTGGCTGGGGCATGCAAGAGGCAGCTGATTGATGTTTCTCTCACATCAACATTTCTCTCTCTCCCTCTCTCCCTCTTCTTCTCTTCCTCCCTTCTTCCCTTTCAAATCAGTAAAAAAACAAACAAACAGATTTTGTATCATAGAAATGCACACTAGCCCTAGCCGGTTTGGCTCAGTGGATAAAGGGTTGGCCTGTGGACTGAAGGGTCCCAGGTTCGATTCTGATCAAGGGCACAAGCCTTGGTTTCAGGCTTGATCCCCAGTAAAAGGTGTGCAGGAGGCAGCTGATCAATGATTGGTCTCTCATCATTGATGTTTCTATCTCTCTCTTCCTCTCTGAAATTAATAAAAATATATTTAAAAATAAATAAATAAATGCACACTAGAAACTTATGTGATCCTATTAACCAATGTCACCCCAATACATTTAATAAATAAGTAAGAAAACTTTTGGTATCAGGGGAAAAAAAGTTTCACAATCTTCCTAGGACCCCTGCTGGTGCCCAGATGTCTTCAGCCATCAATCACCTCTTGCTCCTCCCATTTCCCTCTTCCCTTGATATAAAAGAAATCTAAATTCTGTACTTTCTAAAGTTGGTTTTTTAGATTACTAGTTTGCCATCTTTTTGGCTTGCTGACTTTCCAAATAAAGTCACTTCTCTCCCCGCAAAAAAGAAATTACAGGTATTAAAAATATGGGTTAGCCCTAGCCATAATGGCTTAGTGGATAGAGCACCAGTCTGCAGACTGAAGGGTCCCAGGTTTGATTCAGGTCAAGGGCACATGCCCAGGTTATATTCTCAATACCTGGCAGGGGGCGAACAGGAGGCAGCCAGTCAATGATTCTCTCTCATTATTGATGTTTCTCTCTCTCTCTTCCTCTCTGAAGTCAATTAAAGTATATATATCCTTTCTAATAAAAGGGTAATATGCAAATTGACCATCACTCCAACACACAAGATGGCTGCCCCCATGTGGTCAAAGATGGCTGCCCCCATGCGGACACAAGATGGCCGCCACAAGATGGCCAGCAGGGGAGGGCAGTTGGGGGGACCAGGCCTGCAAGGGAGGGCAGTTGGGGGCGATCAAGCCTGCAGGAGAGGGCAGTTAGGGGTGACCAGGCCTGCAGGGGAGGGCAGTTATGGGGGACCAGGCCTGCAGAGGAGGGCAGTTAGGGGCAAACAGGCTGGCAGGGGAGCAGTTAGGCATCAATCAGGTTGGCAGGGGAGTTGTAAGGGGGTGATCAGGCTGGCAGGCAGAAGTGGTTAGGGGCAATCAGGAAGGCAGGCAGGCAAGCAGTTTGGAGCCAGCAGTCCTGGATTGTGAGAGGGATGTCCGACTGCCTGTCTAGGCCCGATCCTGATAGGGTCGGGCCTAGACGAGCAGTCGGACATCCCTCGAGGGGTCCCAGATTGGAGAGGGTACAGGCTGGGCTGAGGGCCACACACCCCTGTGCACGAATTTCGTGCACTGGGCCTCTAGTATATATATATATTTAAATATGGTGCAAAATAGTCTTTTCAATAAATTAAGCCTCACACATTGCTGGTGGGAATATAAAGCAATACTTTGGAAGTTTGGCAGTTTCTTTTTTTTTTTTAAATATATTTTATTGATATTTTACAGAGAGGAAGGGAGAGGGATTAGAAACATCGATGAGAGAGAATCATGGATCAGCTGCCTCCTGCACACCCCCTACTGGGGATGTGCCCGCAACCAAGGTACATGCCCTTGACCGGAATCGAACCTGGGACCCTTCAGTCCACAGGCCGACGCTCTATCCACTGAGCCAAACCAGTTAAGGCTGGCAGTTTCTTAAAATTTAAATATACCTACCATATGACCCAACCATTCCATTCCTAGGTATTTACCCAAGAAACATGAAAGTATATATTCATACAAAGGCTTATGCACAAATGTTCCTGGCAGCTCTATTTTTAATAGCTCAAACTAGAAACCCAAAGGTTCATGGATAAACAAAGGGCAGTAATACAATAGAATGCTACACAGCAATAAAAAGGTATGAACTATTGATATATAAAACGGGGATAAATCTCAAAATATGCATGCTGAGTGAAAGAAGCTAGACAAAAAGGAGTACATATTGCATGGATCCATTTATATAAAAGTCTAGAAAATATAAAATAGTCTATAGTTCTATAAACTAAGATCAGTGATTGCCTGGGAAGGAGGGGGCAGAATGAACAGGACAAAGGGATTATGGAAATAACACTTGGGTGTGATAAATTAGTTTTCTTGGTTGTAGTAATAGTTTCATGGATGTATACAGATGTTAATATTTGTCAAATTGTACTCTTCAAACTTTTGCAGTTTAGGTTTACTTCCGTAAGATTATTTTAAAATTCTAGATCTTTGCCCTAGTTGTTTTTGCTCAGTGGTTAGTGTTGTCCCATGGATTGAAGGGTTGTGGGTTTGATTGTGGGTTCAATTCCGTCAAGGGCAAGTACCTCGGTTGCAGGCTCCATCTCTAGCCCTGTGCATGCGGGAGGCAACCAATTGATGTGTCTCACATAGATGTTTCTGTCTCTCCCCTTCCTTTCCACTTTATCTAAAAATCAACGGGAGATCCCTAACCGGTTTGGCTCAGTGGATAGAGCGTTGGCCTGCAGACTGAAGGGTCCCAGGTTCGATTCCAATCAAGGGCATGTACCTTGGTTGTGGGCACATCTTCAGTGGGAGGTGTGCAGGAGGCACCTGATCAATGTTTCTCTCTCATCTATGTTTCTAACTTTCTATCCCTCTTCCTTCCTCTCTGTAAAAAATCAAAATATATTTTAAAAATAATAAAAATCAATGGGAGAAAAATTCTTGATATTTTGCATAGATGTAGAGACTCCTTGGTGAAAAAATGGTAGTTTTAGTGAGCCTCACTTTATACAACAGATTTATGAAAACTTATATTAAGCTAAATATGGAAAAACAAGGTAATTTTTTAAAATAAACATTTTTTATTGATTTCAGAGAGGAAGGGAGAGGGAGAGAGAGATAGAAACATCAATGATGAGAGAGAATCACTGATCGGCTGCTTCCTGCACACCCCACACTGCTAGATCAAGCCCACAACCTGGGCATGTGCCCTGACCAGGAATTTCCTGATTCATAGGTCAACACTCAACCACTGAGCCACGCTGGCTGGGCAACAAGGTAACATTTTTTTAATGTATTTTATTAATTTTTTTATAGAGAGGAAAGGAGAGTAATAGAGAGTTAGAAACATTGATGAGAGGAAACATCGGATCAGCTGCCTCCTGCACACTCCCCACCGGGGATATGCCTGCAACCAAAGTACATGCCCTTGACCGGAATCGAACCTGGGACCCTTCAGTCCGCAGGCTGACGCTCTATCCACTGAGCCAAACCAGTTAGGGCAAGGTAACATTTTTAAAATATCAAGAACACTCCTTCTTTATGCAGATAATTCTTTCTTCTTTCAAATTTTAAAAATGTACATATAAATTAATTTTAAAAAAATATATTTTATTGATTTTTTATAGGGAGGAAGGAAGAGGGAGAGAGAGCTAGAAATATCGATGCGAGAGAACAAAGATCAGCCGCCTCCTGCACACCACCCACTGGGGATGTGATCACAACCAAGGTACATGCCCTTGACCAGAATCGAACCTGGGACCTTTCAGTCTGCAGGTCGATGCTTTATCCACTGAGCCAAACCAGTCAGGGCCAAATTAATTTTTTAAGCATGTACATTTCTATGAGATTTTATGCATGCATAGATCCTTATAACCACAGACAAGCTACAAAACAACTGAACACCTGAAAGAATTTCTCCTGCTGCTCCTTTGTATTTAGACCCTTTCCCACACCTATTTTTGGCACTCACTGATCTGTATGAATTCTATTCCTATATTTATGCTTTTCTTTTTCTTTTTTAAAATATTTTATTGATTTTTTACAGAGAGGAAGGGAGAGGGATAGAGAGCTAGAAATATCGATGAGAGAGAAACATCGACCAGCTGCCTCCCGCACACCCCGCACTGGGGATGTGCCTGCAACCAATGTACATGTCCCCGACCGGAATCGAACCCGGGACCCCTCAGTCCGCAGGCCGATGCTCTATCCACTGAGCCAAACCGGTTTTGTCTTATGCTTTTCTTTAGATGTCATATAAATGTAATCAGACAGTATACTGTATAGTCTTTTGATATTGGGTTCTTTCATTTAACATAATGCCTTTGTGATTCATCTATGTTGTTTTATCAATAATCCATTCCTGTTAATTACTGCATAATCCATTGTATGAATGAACCACGATTTATTTGTCCATTTATCTATTGAATATTTGGATACTTTCCAGTTTTAAACAGTTATCCTATCTAATAAAAGGGGAATATGCTAATTGACCACCTCACCCTCACAAAGATGGTGGTGCCCACAGCCAATACGAAGAGATATGCTAATTGACTGTCACACCCTCAAAATTGGTGGTGCCCACAGCCACAAGATGGCAGCACCCAGTTCCTTCAGACCCGCTGGGGCAGCAGGTGCACAGCATGGCTGGGCTCCGCACACCCGCCTCCAGAGTCCCCCAGTCCCCTAAGCCCCCAGCCTCCCAGGGCCGGCCCGAGGTGCAGGAAAGCCTTGAATGGTGGCTGCCCAGCCAACGCCCAAGGTGCAGGCAAGCCTCAATGGTGGCTGCCCAGCCACCCAGGGCCTGCCCGAGGCTCAGGTAACCAGGGCCAGCCGAAGCTTGTGCTGCTGGCAGTGGCAGCAGCAGAGGTGTGATGGGGCATCGCCTTCCCCTGAGCGCCGAGTCACCCCCCGCCCCTGAGGGCTCCCGGACTGTGAGAGGGGGCAGGCCGGGCTGAGGGACCCCCCCTCCAGTGCATGAATTTTCATGCACCAGGCCTCTAGTTCTATATAATGCTTGATTGGGATTTTAGGATCAACCCAATCAAGGTAGTTCACCCACAGGCTGGTAAATTCATGCTTGGCTGGCTGTTGGGGAGGCTTTTGTTCCTCTCCACAAGGGCCTCTTCACAGGGCTGTTTGAGTAGAGTGGCATGGAGACTATCTTCCCCCAGAGTAAAGCAATCAGTGTCTTTATGACCTAGTTTCAGAAGTCACACACCTTCAGCTGTCTTCTACAGGTCAGAGTGCCCCTGATTCACAGGGCTGGAGGAGACTACAGAGGCACCTTAGAAGCTGAGCTACCAGGGATCCTAACATCTTGATTTTCCAGTCATTCATAAAGCAAGTACTGATCATTTTGCAATAACCCGTACAAGTCTAGTTTTGTACCATACTGTTTTCTTAAACACAACTGTGTTGTCAAACACATATGTGCACCTGGTGCACTCATAAAGGCCCTCTGCTGCAGGGTCAGCCCATGAACTTCATCCGGGCACGAGATTCCACTTCAAACTCTCTGAATTTGAGTCAAGTTCAAGAATTGCAGAGTAAGGGCCAAGAAGCTTGACTTGTACTTTGAATCTGTTATTTAACTAGGAAACACTTTTTTTTTTACCAGAAACCTTTAATTTTCTAGTAACATTTACCTGTGTTCAAGCACTTTAATTAAAAAGCTCTCGCAGATTATACTAATTTTCTCAAGTTGACTCAGGTAGTTGAGATGATTAACATTCAAATGGCTGAGGTAGAAGTCTGGACAGGCGCAAAAGTCACCCAGTCAGAGTGAGAAAGACAGCTAACTTTCACTTCTCCTGCAGGACAGGCCAAGAGGCACCTTTGTGAAACCTTTCTTGGAACTCCACTTTCACCACTGGTTCTATTTTAATTAAGTTTGTCAACGCATGGACCTTAAGAAAACAATAGAGGAGCCCTAAACATTTTGCCAAATTGGGAGATTTCCTGGACCCCAAACGTTTAGCAGTGAGACTCAGGCCAGAGTGGGAAGCACCAACTTGGTCTAAAAAGACGGTTTTTACTCCACAAACAGTATCCTTATTCCAGCACCTAAGGTCAAAGTATCCCAGGCTTAGGCTGGCTGCCTAACAATCTTAGATGGTTTCACTTTAAGTGAAATAGGATCCTGTTTTCGACCTCACAGCTTTCCCCTTCCAGTCCCCTGCTCTCTCGCTCTCTCGACCAGCAAGTCGTCTTTTGTGACATCTTCCTTTCAATACTCCTTTTGAGCCTCATTGTAGCCAGCTTCCTGGGTGTAAACATGTGAGGGTAAAGGGGATCAATAAATGCCACATTCAACGTCCTTTTGTATCCAAGACAAAATCCTCTATGTCCCGTTTTCACCTGGCCCCGAGTTTTGGTCAAAAACAATCTCCGTAGTGGTGCCCTGTCTCGGCGGACATCAACCTGCGCCCACCTCCACCCGCGCTATTCTAAATCTGAAGACTCCAGTCGGGGGACAGCCATCCGTTTAGGCAAACAGGGACGCCCGGTAGAGGAAACAGTCCACCTCGGGACAAACCAGAGGCGACGACGTGGGGGCCGTTCAACCTCCGCGAGGCCTCGCCCCATTCAACCGGAACTGCAACTGCCGCAAATCAGTCCCACGAATATCGCGACGCCCGCGCCCGTCCCGCCTCCCCCCCCCCCCCCGCGACGCACTGCGCAGGCGCGGAGTTCGCGCACGCTCCGCAGACCCGCCGCTGGGGTCTCGAGCAGCTGCAATCTGTTGCGCCGCCGCCCGCGGGAGCGGGCAGATCCGGGTCTCGTGGCTAATAGTGACGTGGTCAGTCGCACCAAAACAGAGGAGGGGAGGAAGCCCGAGGCCAGGAGCCGCCGCCGCCGCCGCGTTCCGGAAGCCCCAGGCGGTCTTTTCTGCCGAGCCGAGCTCCCGGCCCCCATCCTCCCCGCCCCGTCGGTTGTTTTCTGGGCGGGTGAGTGTCTCTCCTGCGGCGGCCCACCTTCTCCTCACCCCGGTTTTTCCTGGGGCGGGGGGCGGGGGGTCCCTCCGGCTCTCGCGGACTGCGGTGGCTACGACCGAGCGGGACTGCTGCTCGGGGTCGGTGGTTCCCGGCCGGGCTGGCGAGTCTGCCCGGGAGAACCCCGCTGCTGTCGAGCCCGGGTTCCCCCCCTCCCACCCCGCGATGAGCGAAGGCAGAGAGCCTGCAATTTGGCTTTTCTGCAGGAAACCATAGTCGGGGCTTGGCAGGAAAGTGGACGATAGCCCCGGGTGGTTTTATTTTCTAGGGCGAGACAGTTAACTCGGGTGGAGGCGTTTAATGGAGTAAACGAAGAGAGGGAGTCGTTAACGTAGCTGGTGGGAGAAACCCACAAATCCTGAAACTCACACTATATCCTTTACCCCTGGTTTTCAGCCCTGGCCAGGTTTAAGGAAGGCACTGAGATGCGTCCTTTGTTGGGATGGATGAGACAGGAAAGCTGCCATCTAGAAAGCGGGAGCTTTTTATCCTGTATTGTGTTGCGAATTTAAAGGATTCCCTCCCCCCCCCCCCCCCGTTTGCTCAGTAAGTGGAACCAGAGCTGACAGTGAAGAGGTAGCACAGATTGTGTGCGATAAACTGATGACAGGAGTGCCTGAAGTCCCATGTTGCCGTGGAAAGCCGAAGTTTTCCAAAGTGGCTGTTTCTGTGCGATGTGAAGATGTTAGCCCAGATGACGTTGGTTAGCCGGAGAGAGTCCATAGCCTGTTTTTGGTTTGTCCTAGTTTGCAAAACCGAAGCTGTGGCCTTAATATCTTGGGTTTGCATCAAGAGAGTCGGATGAGCTTGACGCACATATTCACCTGTGTTGGTTGAAGAGAGGCCGTCCAGTTTTGGGGTGTTATTGTCAGAAATCGTTGGCAGCTATGCCCACAGTAACTTGGAGGGCAGTGACTGTCTCGACTGTTTTTAAGTCTCAGTAACTGTCTGAGCTGGTTTAGTCTTGAGAACGCTTAGGAAGCGTTCTCGCTGCCCATTTCCGTGGAGGAGGCTGAAAGCGTGTGTTCCACTTTGGGGGGTGACTGGCCACGAAGATTCCTCCGGCGTAGCCTGCTGCCAGCCCGGCCACCATCCGTGGCCCCCCTCCCCCCAGGACACCAAGGAGACCTGAAGACCAAACCTCCTTTTTGTCCTAACTTGGTTTTTAAAAAGAACCCCCACCCCCAACTCATTAATTGAAGTGTTTCTTTGGTAAACAATAAGAAAGAAAAACAGGAGTATGTGCTAATTGATTGTCCCTTATCAAATCCGGGAAGAGTTCTTAATGAATTTAGACTACTACCTTGCAGGGGACCTACTTGTGTGGACCTCTGCTTGACAAATTTCTTCCTCCTGCGAGGGCAGTTGAGATATTTTTTCGTTCTTTAAAAAAAAAAAAAAATTGATTGTAGAGAGAGAGGAAAGGAGATGGAGCAGGTGAAGGAGGGAGAGAGAAACATCGAGATCCGAGATCCGGGACGGGGACCAAACCCACAACCTGGGCATGTGCCCTGACCAGAAATCGAACCCATGACCTTTTGGTGCTCTGGAGCAGTGTGGGCAGCCGGTGGTCGGTGGTCCGTGAGGTCCGAAAGGTTGGTGACTGCTGCTCAGCTATCTGAGCCACACTGGCCAGGGCTGAAATGTTTTTCTTAACACCACAGGTGGAGTCCTGTTGAATTAGTTGTTTTCTTACAGTTCTTTTTTTTTTTAACCTTTTATGCTAATGCATAACTGAATATTTTTGCTTACACAAAATAATTTGTGATAATTGGGGAAAAAATGTTGGTTGAGGCATATAAACAAAGAAAAAGAAAAAATAATCAATATTCCTGCCACCACCAATGTTAGCTGTGGTTTATATCCTTTCAGACTTCTTTTTGGCATTTATACATATATCTAAAAATTTTATTTGTTGATTTCAGAGAGAGGAAGAGAGAAAGAGAGAAACTTCGATTTGTTGTTCCACTTATCTATGCATTCATTGGTTGCTTCTTCTATGTGCCCTGACTGGGAATTGAACCCACTTCCTTGGCATATCAGGGCACTGCTCTAACCCAGTGGTCAGCAAACTCATTAGTCAACAGAGCCAAATATCAACAGTACAACGATTGAAATTTCTTTTGAGAGCCAAATTTTTTAAACTTAAACTTCTTCTAACGCCACTTCTTCAAAATAGACTCGCCCAGGCCGTGGTATTTTGTGGAAGAGCCACACTCAAGGGGCCAAAGAGCCGCATGTGTCTCGCAAGCCGCAGTTTGCCGACCACTGCTCTAACCAACTGAGCTACCCAGCCAGGGTGGAATTTATATATTTTATACAAAAATGGTTTACAAGAAAAGCTGTCACCTGCTTTTTCGGATGTGGACTTTTGGACCTTAACTTTTAAGGACTATTCACTGTATGTTTGCCAGACCATAACAATAAAAATGATGTTTTTAAAAGATTTCCTCCCAGGTATTTGTGGTGATACAAGATTTAAGAAATTAGTATGCGTTGTGTGGCAAAGTAAGGCCTTTCTAGTTTAACTGTCGGAAGAGCAAGCACAGAATAACTTGAGTTGACAATATGGAAGTTTCAAAAGTGTTTGCTATTTTAGCGATTTGATTCAGGTAGAGGTTTAGTTCTATTTCATAGTCACAGTATGCTCCCAATGCTGACCAGCTGTCCAGGCCTGCACTAGTAAGATCCTGAAAGATTTACTTTATGAATCATACTAAGTATGCTTTATTGACATTGAATCTTGGATGTGTGCTTTATGGGTGGTGCCAAAAGAGAAGGAAATGTCCACTTCACCTCAGGTTCAAAGGATAAGTACATATTGCGAAGTACCCCAAATATGCTGCTAACCCTTTTGGTTTCCATTAGTCATAAATTTACCTAAAACCTTTAAACCTCTATTTTCATTCTGTATCTCTTGGGTAAAATCAGTCCCAGATGCTAACTACTCATTATCTGATTAACTCTTTTTCTTTGATTTGCCTCAAGTTATAGTGTTTAATATATATTCTAGATTTATCCACTTCTTCCCACCTTTACTGCCACCACCTTTGCCAACTATCACCATCTCCGACCTGGCCTTCTGCAGTAACCTGCTGGTCTCCCTGCTTCCACTTAGGCTTTTTATGGTTCGTTCCTCTTACTACAGTCTAGAGAAGATCTTAAAATGTAGATCAGATTTTGTTGCCCCTTTGTTGAAAGCCTCCCGTCACATTCAGAATAAAATCCAAACTCCTTACTAAAGCTTGCCAGGCACTACCTGTTTGGCACTAGATCAGTGTGACGGAGCCTGGCCACATCTGTTTCTTCCTTTGTTCCAGCCCCACTAGCTTTGTTCCTGGAACTTGCCTGGCATGCTGCTGCCTTAGGGCATTTGCACTTGCTTGTACCCTATGGCTTCACTACTCTTATCCCAGATCATGCTGCAAATTCCATGATATAATTCAGCTCTTAGTTCAGATGTTGCCTCTTCAAGGAGATTGCATTGCATTGACTTCTCTTGTTTTCTGCATAACAGTTGTCACTATTTGGAATTTCCTTTTTTTAAATATACATTCAGTCTCCCACACTAGAAATTAAACTCTGAAAATGGGGACATGTCTTGTCTTTTCACTGCATAGTAGGTACTCAATGAATGTTGGTTGAATGAATGAACTTGGTGAATATGTCTGTGTTCCTCTTGAATGTACTGTTCCATTTGAATGTTTGTTTCCATAGTTGGGCACGTATCGGTAGAAACTGCAGTTAGGTAAAGAACAGTTTGGCAGTTTGAAAGCCATTCTGAAGGAGGGCTGAAAATTATTTGAGTCTGACATTAAAAAACAATTACCTGTCTGAATATCAATAATAATGGCATTTACTATTTATGGAATGTATATGTCAGTCCCTTTATTTCCTTTATATTAAGTTTACCTGACATATCAACCCTCCAAGTCAGATATTGTTATCCCTAATTTACACTGGAGGAAACAGACTCTGGGTATTTAGGTAAGTTGCCCAAGGTAAAGCTACTAGTACTGTTGGGATTCAAGCTCAATTTTCCCTTGACACAAAGCTCATGTACCTTATATTACAGCAGTATTCACTAGTCTTTTTGACTGACAGAATCATGAAAGTTGTGTTAAATAAATCTACCTGTTTTAGCTATCCGAATATGCTAGTAGCACGACTTTCATGAATTGTTTTGTTCTATTTAAATTTAAATTGGCTACGCATTTCTAATAGCCCTTCCCGCACCATTTTAAACAAAAGACATGTTTGTTATTGAAAAGCTACAAAGGATAGTAATATATAAAGCCAACAACAACAAAATACAATCCAGTCATTCAAAAGTCATCTCTCCACATATTTCTTTACAGTGTTTTATTTTTTAAAAATTCATCTTTGGTGTAAATGAGAAATAATATTCACTTAGATTTGTAACAATTTCTTGTTTGTTTAACTTCATGAGTTTTATACCATGGCCTTAGAAACTTTCTAAACTTGATTTTAACTGGTCGTATTTTATAAGATATTTTGAATAAACTGGTTTAATTTTGAAGATTAATGTAGTTTCTAATTTTCACCATTATACTAGTAAATATTGTGCTGCACCATGGTAGTTTTAAGTAGTTAACCCAAGCTCTAAATAATTAGAGCAACCAGTCTAATTACAAAATAAGTCATATTTAAAACATTGTAGTGATTTGAAGTGTGGTGATTTTAATAGTAATTTAACAAGTGTATATACCATACATATACTTGCAATACCTAGAAGTTGCTTCTGAGGAGAGGAGAGTACCCTTTACTTTTGCAGTTTTATTATTTTTTTAAATCTTTCTGTGTTTGAATTTTAAAACTATAAATGTGTATTACTTTTAAAATTAAATTAAACTCTTTGGAAAATTGTTAAAATTTTTAGGTGTATAGTAGTGTTTATATTTTGTTTATAACATTTCAAACTTCAGTGCATTTGTTCTGGGGAAAGTTACCTTCTTGTTGCTTATTTTCATATTGACTTTTCATTTCCTTTTTTTAAACTTAGGTCAAAGCATTGATGTGAGTCTCAGCTTTGTAAAAATACAGGATGAAGCTGGTTTTTTACTTGACTACACTCATTGAGAAGTGTAACAGGTGCAGCACTTTTCAAAATTTGACAGCTAATAAAGGTTCTTTAAATCAAGTTAGGGATTCCGTAAGCATCTTCATGGTATATGCCCCAGACCTAGAGATCAGTGTTCTGGCTGCTACCTTTTTTAGCTTACAATATACTTTTCAAAAAACAAGTTAATTTAACATAGTATGTATT
The DNA here is from genome assembly GCF_027574615.1 of Eptesicus fuscus. NCBI lineage: Eukaryota > Metazoa > Chordata > Mammalia > Chiroptera > Vespertilionidae > Eptesicus > Eptesicus fuscus. Next base: position 93,362,930 of record NC_072474.1, read on the forward strand.
GTTTGCTTTGTTACTCTTAGCAAAGGTAATGTGGAAGAAACTGACTTGTTTGACATTTTGAAATCTTTGGTGTTGAAGTTTCTAGGCTCTAGCATGATTGAGAGAGGATGTAAGTTACATGAGTTGGGAGAGCAGTAGCCATAATTCCTTCTGCTCAAAAAGTCATGTAGGCAAGCAAATGAATGAGAATGATACTGAGAATAGATTCTACTCTAATTTACCTGAATGATGTAGTAAGTCAGGCATAAACTTGTAACATTACTTGTACCTCACAGTTTCAGAAGACACTAGTACTTTGTAATACAGCTGTTGAAAAGTGCTTTCTTAACATTTATGAGCAATTTATATACACTGTGATTTGTGATAGTATGGAATTTTTATATAATCTTCTGTTGAATTTTTCTGTTTCTACCTTATGAAACATAGACCCTGAGTTTAAATGTTGCAATTCAGAGTATTTCTACTAAGTACTCTTTTATTTTTTTATTTTATGAAATGCATATGTAATTTTCTTTTCTTTTTTTGACTACTGAAGACTCTTGAGTAGAAATTTAGAAGACATTCTCCGAATATGAAACTTTGGGTTATGCTATTGAATGTAAACAAAGATGATTCAATTGAAAAGTTTTCTTTTATTTAGCTACTTATAATACATGTTTACTCCTGGACCTTGAGAGAATGTTTGGGATTGTACAGGAGTAAGGAACAGCCAGGGAAGGATAGGAAGTTTTTAGGTGAGAGACCAAGATTTAGAACAGAGACTTCTTTCTTCCCTTTCTCTTTTATGCCCAAGAGTGATAGCTGAGCCCCAGGGGAATACAAATGCTCTAAAGCAGTATACAGAGAACTTGGCTGAGGGTTGAAGATACATTTCAAATCTAAGGGCTTAGACTTGAATTGGCCCAGAGCATTTTACAGTTTAGAAAGCACTCTTTCAAATTCTCACTTGATCCTTGCAACAACCCTTTAAAATGAATAGTTTCAGTTAACACTCCGATTTTATAGTTAGAGAAACTGAAGTCACAGAGGGACTAAGTAATTTATCCATTCTTAGTAGTAGTGCCATAACTTGAATCATTTATCTAAGATGTATTCTTTCTGCTGTCCCATGATATTTTAGCAAGTGTTCCCTAAGGTAATTCCTAGAATACGATCAAATACTGCTAAGGAAGAAGGGGTCACTGAGGAAAGAAAGTAATGTCTAAGCCATAGGAAAACAGGGTCATAGTAACTGGGAATTTCTGGAAGAGTGGTGGCAACCCCCAGGTGGCCCTTTAATAGAGGCTTGTGCTGCAGAGACATGGAGGAGTTAAGGAGCTAACAACATTCTTGATGACCTTGAAGAGTTACTCTTAATAGCAATGTGAGAAGGTTGAGAGAAATAGTTCTCCTTTTCTTTGAACTTGAACTTTCTCCAGACAGATTATCACAGAAGTCATTTGTCTGTGACATTTATTTTGGCTAATGATATTGCTATATAATTATTATCATATGAGTTAATTATAATTAAGAATCTTGTAATTCAGAGTATTTCTACTTCTCTGGCTCTCTTGGAGGAAGGGGCTTTTTTATTTTTTCTATATCCTTCTCGTAACTCTTTTGCCAGTTACTTAGTCCCCTGAGGACTTACCAGCAATATCCTTTTCAGGAAAGGAGAAGTGAGAGAAGACATGGGTTTGAATCCCACCTCTGCTGCGTGACTCTGGGAAGTCACTGGAGCTTTATGAGCATCAGTTCTTTCCTCCTTAAATGAGAGGTTGAGAACTGATGCATCCCCACAGTTTTAATAGTACCGCTTGTGAAGTTGTCATTTGTAGAATCTGAATAAATGAAGACTTGACATCCTCTAATCTACGTGTGACCTATACAATGAAACCTTGCACAGGCTTTCTGGTCACGCTGACCTTGTTTCCTCTATACATTCCCACTCTTCTCTATGGAAAGAAAACATTTTGGAATTCTAGCAATTTCTGACATATGATTCACTTTCGTGGTTTTACAACTCTGGAGCTCTAATCAATAGAATTGATGCTTTTTCTAGAAATGCTTTTTCTGAGTTCCCCATTTCACTGGCCAGCATCTCTATTTTCTAACTTGTAAAAACAATGGAAAAAATATCATCGGATGAGGATTAACAAAAACATCTAAATTAGTTTTTCTGCATTCAAAAATTTTTTCTGATTATAGGAGTTAATATATGATCATTATATGATACTAGAGGCCTGATGCATGAAATTAGTGTAAGAGTAGGCCTTCCTTCCCCCAGCTGCTGGGACCCGGGCCTCCCTCGCAGCCCTGGCTTTGTCCAGTCTAATTAGCATATTACGCTTTTATTATTATAGATTTATTAAAATGAACAAAGTAAAATCATGTTACCAAGTCATAACCAATTTTAAAGTTTGGGTATATTTTCTTTCAACTTTTTCGAGTGTGTTTTCCTGTGCTTTTTTATACTTAGTGCAAGTGCTGTGCTTATTTGTTAAAATATATTTTTATTGATTTCAGAGAGGAAGGAAGAGGGGGAGAGAGATAGAAACATCAGTGATGAGAGAGAATCATTGATTGGCTGCCTCCTGCATGCCTCCCCCACTGGGGATTGAGCCTGCAACCCGGGCACGTATCCTTGACCAGAATTGAGCCCGGGACCCTTCAGTCTGCAGGCTGATGCTCTATCCACAGAGCCAAACCAGCTAGGGCTCTGCTTATTTTTTTTTATCTTTAGTATACTTTAATATTGTATTGTGATCATTTCCCCATGTCATGAAAGAAAATGAAACATATGGCTGCATAATACATCATTTTAGTTTTTGTTTTTCTTAATTCTTTGTCATCCTGACTGGAACTCCCTTTTTTCCTTGTTTTTTACTATTATAAAACTATGATAACCACTTTTGTACATCTTAGATTTTTTAAAATAGAACCTTAGAGGTGGGATTATGTTTGGGATGTTGAGAAAGTTCTAGAAAGAAGAATTGATTTCTTATTTACTGGGTTGTAATATTTATTATCTCATCCTTCTTCACCTTATTTCTGTTTGCCATCCCAGTATGCATCCAGTCTTTGATTCTGGATGTGCTTTGGGAAAAAACCTAAAACAAAACTTGTGTTAGCCCCCCTTGTTTTTTTCCTTCTGTTTGATATGTATTTTAAAAATGAATTTTTAAATGTATTACCATTTGCCTTTATTTTAAACTCAATTTGACAAAACATTATAGCAACATTAATAGTTGGTATGTACACTGTTGTTTTACTATTTTGATTCTCTTAATTCAGGCGTCCTCAAACTACGGTCCGTGGGCCACATGCGGGTGTTTTTGCCGTTTTGTTTTTTTACTTGAAAATAAGATATGTGCAGTGTGCATAGGAATTTGTTCATAGTTTTTTTTTAAACTATAGTCCGGCCCTCCAACGGTCTGAGGGACAGTGAACTGGCCCCCTATTTAAAAAGTTTGAGGACCCCTGTCTTAATTGTTAAAGCTTCCAGCAGAGGGTGAATAGGGGAAGGGAAAGGTACAATTTGTGTTAGGGTCACCAAAGGAGAAATGCATGAGGTCAAAGTGGTAAGGGATTATAAATTTACTAGAGGCCTGGTGCACGAAAATTCGTGCACTGGGGGAGGGGGTCCCTCAGCCCGGCCTGCCCCCTCTCACAGCCCGGGAGCCCTCAGGGGATATCCTACTGATGGCTTAGGCCCGCTCCCCATGGGAGCCTGGCCTCCCTCTGCGGGAGGTGACTGGGCCAATCAGGGGAAGGCACCGTCCCCATCACCCCACTGCTGCGCCTCTGCCAGCTGCCATGGCTGGCTGCCCTTGGCCCTCGCAGTCACTGCGGCTTTGTCCGGAAGGACATTCCACTGTCTGGTCTAATTAGCATATTATGCTTTTATTATTATAGATTAGGTCATCTGGAGACCAGATGGGCTGAGCCCCCAAATGGCGCAGCACCCAGGGACAGGGAGTCAGAGATTTTAAAGGACTCTAGGCAGGCTTTTTCTCAGCGGAGAATTCTCTGGGTGGGTCCTGATTCTGGGCAAGTCCAGAGGGGAAGGTACTGGGCTTAGCAAATGGAATGTGGTCTAAGTGAAAGGGAATGTTGGTTGCGAAATGATCTTAAAGGTCAGTTTCCCGGGGCCGGGGGTGTCAGTTCAATTATTTGATCAGACCTATTCCAGCCTTTTGATTTTATGGAATAGGGTCAGAGGTCATTGCTTCCGTGCTTCCTGTTGAGGGGGGGTCATTTAGATCATAAGCAGATGGACTTTGATTGTAGTTGGCTGGAGCACTGTATAGATTCCTCATGGTTGGAGTGAGGGGTTATAGCAACATGATTTCCCTGAGAGACTGGTTGGTGAAGGTTCAAAAGTGGTCCAATTTATATTCTTTAGCCAATAGTCCCATGAATTTGATTAATGTTCTCTAATCTATGAGGCTCTTTCTGTTAATTTTTGGGTGGCATCCCTGACTAGGCCAGACTGAAAAAACTGTCATGAACCATATAATCAAGCAAGGTACCAGGCTTTTTCTTTATTTTTTAAAAAATAAATCTTTATTGTTTAGATTATTACAATTGTTCCTCTTTTTTCCCCCCAGAGCTCCCCTCCACCCATTTCCCACCCCACCCTCTGCTATTACCCCCCCCACTGTATCCACAGGTGTATGATTTTTGTCCAGTCTCTTCCCGCACCCCCCACACCCTTTCCCCCCTGAGAATTGTCAGTCCACTCCCTTTCTATGCCCCTGATTCTGTTATATTTACCAGTTTATTCTGTTCATCAGATTTTTTATTCACTTGATTTTTAGATTCAATTGTTGATAGATATGTATTTGTTCATAATTTTTATCTTTACCTTTTTCTTCTTCCTCTTCTTAAAGAATACCTTTCAGCATTTCATATAATACTGGTTTGGCGGTGATGAACTCCTTTAGCTTTTTCTTATCTGTAAAGCTCTTTATCTGACCTTCAATTCTGAATGATAGCTTTGCTGGGTAGAGTAATCTTGATTGTAGGTTCTTGCTATTCATCACTTGGAATATTTCTTGCCACTCCTGTCTAGCCTGCATAGTTTCTGTTGAGAAATCAGCTGATAATCATATGGATGCTCCCTTGTAGGTAACTAACTGTTTTTCTCTTGCTGCTTTTAATATTCTCTCTTTGTCTTTTGCTTTTGGCATTTTAATTATGATGTGTCTTGGTGTGGTCCTTGGGGAAGTTTTCGGTCACTATTTCTTCAAATAGGTTTTCAGTATCTTGCTCTCTCTCTTCTTCTGCGACCCCCATAATTCGGATGTTGGTACACTTGAAGTTGTCCCAGAGGCTCCTTACACTATCTTCATATTTTTGGATTCTTTTTTCTTTTTGCTTTTCCATTTGGGTGTTTTTTGCTTCTTTGTATTTCATATCTTTGACTTGATTCTTGCAATCCTCTAGTCTGCTGTTGGATCTCTGTATATTATTTTTAATTTCAGTCAGTGTATGCTTAATTTCTAGTTGGTCCTTTTTCATATCCTTGAGGGTCTCGCTAAATTTATCAGCCTTTTCTAGAAAATTCTTCAAAAATCTTATAACCGTGATTTTGAACTCTATATCTAGTCATTTGCTTTCCTCCATTTCTTTCATTTGTGACCTGTTTCTTTGTCTCCACCTTTTGGCTGCTTCCCTGAGTTGATAGAGTGACTTTGTGTGCTAGGTGTTTTATAGGGCCCAGTGGCTCAGCCTCCCCAGTTACCTGAGGTGGACACTCTTAATGAACCCCTTTGTGGGCTGTGTGCACAGTCTTGTTGTAGTTAAGCCTTAATTGTTGTTGGTATCACTGGGAGGAATTGACCTCCAGGTCAATTGGCTGTGAGGATCAGCTGTGTTTACTCTGGGAGAACTTCTGTGCTGGAGACACCCTTATGAGACAAGACTTGCAAAAGCCTCTGTGCTCAGCTTGGATGGGGCGGAGTCTCAGGGTGGAGCAGACAGCACTGGTTTCCCGTTAGCCCTGCCCTAAGAGGCCCCTGGGTTTCAGTGTCCCATGGTAATCACTGCAAGCACCTCTGAGAGAAAGCCGCCCTCGAGTTTCGCCCGCTGCCAGACAGTCCAGTTTCTCCCCGTATGAGTCTGCATCCCCAGAATCTTGCCCGGAACTGGAATTCAGAGCAGTTGGGAGCTTTTGTCTTCCTCCCAATTGAGAAAGCCAGCCGCGTACTCAAGTTGTCAGCACTCTCCACGCGCACGCCTCCGTACCTCTACCTTCCGCAGTTCCTCTGAGTCCCAGTGAGCTTTCCTCTTTCCTGACAGTCCAGTTTCTCCCCGTGTGAGTCTGGGACCCCAGAGTCTCATCCGGAACTGGAGTTCAGAGCAGTCGGGAGCTTTTGTCTCTCTCCCGATTGAGAAAGCCAGCCGCATACTCAGTTGCCAGCCCTCTCCATGCACGCACCTCTGTGCCTCTGCCTTCTGCAGCTCCTGTGAGTCTCAGTGTGCTTTTCTCTTTCCTTCTAGTTGTAGAATTTCCACTCAGCCAGCCTTCTGTGGTTGTGGAATATGTCCGTTTTGTCTTTTAGTTGTAGTTTTGAAATTGTTGTGCAAGGCAGCAGTGTAGGTGTTTACTTATGCCACCATCTTGGTTTCTCACCCCAGGCTTTTTCTTGCAAGTGGCTTTTGATTGGCTTCAATCAGTTTTGAGAGTGCTTTCTTGTGGTGCCCCGAATCCAGGCACATTTTTTTCAGGCATGACATTCCAGTCAAAATCTTGGTTAATAAAACCACAATTGGAAAGTAGTCTTACTGAATTCATGCAAAGAAACATTGCCATGATCCACTCAATAAGAATTGCCAAATTCTAGAGGGATAGGTAGGGAGAAAAATACATAATTTATTAAACTGTTTTAATATACCAAAATAAGATTTATTCTCTTAACTTTTTTGTACTTGGGTGTTGTTGGCAAAGGCACTAATTGGATTTCCACTATTGGCTCCCTGAGTTGGTTGATTTAAGCTATTTACCCTCTGGTTGGGGAGGAAAAATGCAAACCATTTACTCTTTTTTTGTTGTTGATAATCCTCACCAGAGGATATTTTTTCCCATTGATTTTTAGAGAGAGTGGAAGGAAGGGAGACAGAGAGAGAGAAACATTGATGTGAGAGAAAGATATCCATTGGTTGCCTCCTGCATGGCCCCGACTTGGGGCTGGGGATTGAGCCTGCAAATGAAGTACATGCTTTTGACTGGAATTAAACCCAGGACCCTTTGGTCCACAGGCTGACACTGTATCCACTGAGCCAGAATGGCTAGGGTCAAACCATAAATGTCTTAAATGTCCTTGGTTTAGGGAAGATAGGATTTACTAGATGATTGCAGACTGCTTGGCATCTAGATTTTCTAGATGGCTGCAAACTGCTGTTTAAATATCTCAGTTTTCCTATTCTGCTTCTCCTGGCTTACTGGCCTGTGTCATTTATATTACTTCCTTTTAACATTTCTCCCTACAAACCTTCTATAATTTTCATAAACCTTTTTACAACTTTCACAAAATCTCTTACAATTTTAACGTACTTTCTTTTTCCTTTATAATGCATATCTATGCCTCATGCCTTCTATTACCAAACCCATACAATTTTTTTCCAATTTAATTATATTTCTTAACTCTTAGAAACCTTAATTCTCCAGTGATAACCAAAAAGTAAACAACCAGCATTTCTTAGATTGACATTTATAAACACACTCACTTTCAAGAAACACACCTTCAACAAAGCACATTACATTAACAGTTCCAAATCTAGTTTATGGATTTTCTTTAACAAAAGGTAAAATCAGGTGAACTTAAAACTTGCTATATTTAAATGTATGTCATTTAACCCAGCAATGCTTCAAAGCTTTTAAGTTACCAAAGACTTTGGAAAATTATGTATAGGCATATGAAGCTGGAGAAAAGGCGGTGTGGGGCTGGGGGAGAAGCAGACACCACAGCCTGTTCTAGGACTGTAGTTTCCAGGCCACCAGCTACTTGGATTTAAAACTGCCACATTTTCTTTAGAGATAACATGCTAAGGTTTGGGTGATAATGAGTTCAGCTTCTGATAGTAGCAAGACTGTTAAGTGTTTTCGGTTTTACAGTAAAGTAAGTTCTTTGGGAAGGGGGGTGAGAAGGCTCTGAGGTGAGAGCAGTTTTTTAGACCATTAAAGGGGGTGAGAATGCTGGCCTTGGGGTCCCTTCCTCACGCATCATAGAGGGGCCTTGCGAGAAGACCAAAGTTGGGAACCCAGAGGAGAAAGTACCAGTGAGCCCGAGAAAGGAAACTATATCTTGTCTAGAGGAGGGGACAGTCATGGAGGAGATAAGGTGTTTATGGCCTAAGTTAATGGTTTGACTTTGTGGGGTGAGAGTGAAATGAGGTAGGTGACTGTGGTTTGGGACAACTGGGCTTTATGGGGGAATACACGGTAGCCCTGTTGGGCACTGGGATAGAATGAGAAAAGAGTGGATAAAGGGGGTATTTAGTAAGATGCAGTGTAGAGGTGAAGTGGTTAATGGCTGTGAGACTAATCTAACCCCGGAGGGCAAAATAATTGGCCCCAGTGTCAATTAGAAAGGAGATGGGCTTACCTGCCACCACAATCATTACCTGAGGCTCTGTCCTAGTGATGTAAGTCTGTGAGGCCCTATCAGGGCCTGGGCAGCTTCAGTCTTTGGTGGCCATTCCCAGGAGATCCAGAGGGTGGCTTTGCTGGACTGGCTGAGGTCTGACCTGGAGAGGCCAGACTATAGTCTAATTTGCAGTGGCCTTCCCTTCCACACCTTGGACAGGGCCCAGGTGGGGGTCTCAGGTTTGGGCAGGACTGGGCCTGTGTCCCTCCTTGTCCCATTTGAAGCATAGGCCCGGAGGAGGCTTAGCCCCTCCCTTGGTTGGAGGACCGGCACTTCGTTTGGGGTTGTGAGAATAGTGCCTAGGAGCTGAAAGGCCTCCTCCTGGCCTCAGTCTTGGCCTGATCTTGCCTTTGTTTTGGGATTTGGGTCTCCTCATCTCTATTATTAAAGACCTTAAAGGCCAGGTTACGAGGTCTCTTTCAGGGGTTTGTGGACCTGTGTCTATTTTTCAGAGTTTGTGGTGTATGTCAGGGGCTGATTGAGATATAAAATGGGTGTTCAGAAGAAGGGTTCCCCCTGGGAAGGTGAGGTCTAAGGTGGTAAATTTCTGCAAGGCCTCTGTGAGATGGGAGAGGAAGAGAGCTGGGTTTTTGTCAGAACCTTGAGTGATCCTGTTAAGTTTGTCATAGTTGACTGTCTTAGAGGCAGCCTTTTTGAGTCTGGCAATGAAACAGGTGATCATATGGCTATGGAGCCGGCATGCTGGAGAATTGACCTGATAGTCCCATCTCGGATCAGTTTGGGGGACTGCGTCAGCACCAACCTGGTTTGCCACCGTGTCCTGTCTATGGAGGGCATCGGCATAGTCCTGAGCTGCTAGCCAGAGGCACTCCTCCTCTGGGGTTAGAGAGGAGGACAGGATGATGTAAATGTTATGCCAGGTCAGGTCATAGGGTGGGGTCAGGTACTCAGATTCCTTAGTAAAGGTGGTCAGGTCAGTGGAAAAAGACCCAAGACACCTCTCAATCTGTGCGAGGTCAGACATGGAAAATGTGTACTCAGACAATACCATTGGCCCCGGCTACCTCTCGGGAGGGAAGGACGGGGGCTGGAGGCTGGGTTGCCTGGGAATGAGTCAGAAGGGTGCTCGGTAAGGAGGCTGAGGAGGTGGACAAAGAGATGGAGTCTGAAGACAGCGGGGCAGTCGGAGGAGGGACATGAGGTGGATTTGGGGGACCTACAAGGGAACAGAGAACCAAGTGATCGGAAGGGTCAAAGGGAGGGATGAGGGACCTGACAGGTCGGAGAAGGAAGGATCAGAAGCCTCAGGGTGGAAAGGTCCTGCGTTGGCAGAAGGGGGCTTTGAGTGGAGAAGTAGGATTTGATAAGTAGAGCAAGTTTGACAGAGAAGGATGATTGCGGAGTGTAGGGGATCTCTGACCATTTCCCATTGTGGTAACAGAAATTGTCTAAGTCCCAGGGACTGTTAAATCGTAAGTTCCATTCTCGGGCCAGTGTGAGTCACTGTCTAATTTATGTTGTGGCCAGGGAATATTACAATAAGGTGCTTTGGCGGGACCTCTGTGGGAAAGGCCAAGTGTGTTAAGATTACAGAGGAGCCCTAACCAGTTTGGCTCAGTGGATAGAGCATCGGCCTGTGGACTGAAGGGTCCCAGGTTTGATTCCGGTCGAGGGCATGTACCTTGGTTGTGGGCACATCCCCAGTAGGGGGTGTGCAGGAGGCAACTGATCAATGTTAAAAAAAAAAAAAAAAAAAGATTATGGAGGAGACATCCCAGAGAAGTGTTTTTTGCAGGGAGGGGTGACGGAAAAACAATTCCCATGGTGTAAATTAGGAAGAGGATGTAAGCAACAAAGGGAGACCCGGGAGGCCAGGAGGGCGAAGCCAGGAGGACGTCCCCACCGTCTAGTCAGACTCCAGAGAGAGAGGAAAACGGTCTGATCCAGAGGCTGGACTGGAGAAGATTTCTGGCCTAGTGCTAGGTCTTTCTTTGAGACGGGAAACAGCAAATCAGAAATCCGAAGGGTAGCCCTAACTGGTTTGGCTCAGTGGATAGAGTGTCGGCCTGCAGACCCAAGGGTCCCAGGTTCGATTCCAGTCAAGGACATGTATCTTGGTTGCGGGCACATAGTAGGGAGTGTGCATGAGGCAGCTGATCGATGTTTCTAACTCTCTATCCCTCTCCCTTCCTCTCTGTAAAAAATCAATAAAATATATTAAAAAAAAAAAAAGAAATCTGAAGGGTGATCCAATTGTTACTTAACCGGAGATTAAATGAACTGGTGTTGAGTGCAGGGGAGAGGAGATTAGCAATGGGAAGGAGGGTTCCCCATTCCACATCCTCTTTGGGCTGGTTCGGGAGGGCTATAAGGGAGGAAGGCCTAATCAAAGTTGGCAATCATGTCACCCGAGTTGGATTTGGAGATAAGCCCAGGTCGAGCAGCCGCTGCCTAGTGCTCTCTGAGTAGCAAATTCGGGGTGACTGAAGCCTGGGTGATGGCTCCTTTTCTCCGTGAAACCCCCGGGGTTTTTGGCACCAAATATTAGGGTCGCCAAAGAAGAAATGCATCAGGCCAAAGTGGTAAGGGATTATAAATTTATTAGGTCATCTGGAGACCAGATGGGCTGAGCCCCAAAATGGCATCAGCACCCAGGGACTGGGAGTCAGAGATTTTAAAGGACTCCAGGCAGGCTTTTTCTGGCTGGATTCTGGGCAAGTCCAGAGGGGAAAGGTACTGGTCTTAGCAAATGGAATGTGGTCTAAGTGAAAGGGAATGTTGGTTTCGAAATGATCTAAAAGGACAGTTTCCACCCTATCCAGTTTGGCTCAGTGAATACAGCATCGGCCTATAGACTGAAGGGTTCTGGGTTCGATTCTGGTCAAGGGCACATGCCCAGGTTGTGGGCTCGATCCCTGGTAGGGGGCATGCAGGAGGCAGCCAGTCAGTGATTCTCTCATTGATGTTTCTAGCTCTCTCTTCCTCTCCCTTCCTTTCTGAAATCAATAAAGGTCAGTTTCCCAGGGAAGGGGTTATTGATTTGATTATTTGGTCAGACCTAACACTTTGAAAATAGATTTTGCAAAGAATGATTACCTCAGATTTAGGGCAAAGGCCAACTTCAGAAGTTTCCATTGTGTGGTCTGTTTATATTTGGTCATTTCTCATTGATGATGAGATTTGGTTCATTTTATTACACATTTACTTAGAGAATTTAGAAGATATCTACTTTACCATATTACCTCTAGCCAACAAATTGAGTTAGGAATGAGGGTCAGATAGAGGGTTAAGATAATGTATCATATTCTGTTCAAGAGAAAATTTAAATAATTATTTGTCCCTTCTGGTAGGGGGAACAGGAAGCTTACTTCAAAAGAAGTTGTTCTTGCCGGGTGCGGTGACAGCCTGTAGTCCCAGCTACTCGGGAGGCTGAGGCTGGCGGATGGCTTGGGCCCAGGAGTTCTGGGCTGTAGTGCGCTATGCCCATCTGGTGTCCGCCCTAAGTTCGGCATCAATGTGGTGACCTCCCGGGAGCGGGGGACCACCAGGTTGCCTAAGGAGGGGTGAATGGGAGCAGCTCAAAGCTCCCGTGCTGATCAGCAGTGGGAGTGCGCCTCTGAATAGCCACTGCCCTCCAGCCTGGGCAACATAGTGAGACCCTGTCTCTAAAAAATAAATAAATAAAGAGAAAGAAAAAAAAGAAGTTCTTTTAAAAAGTTAATAAGTAGTTCAGATACAAATGGTGTGCCTTGAAATGTTTCATTACTACTTCTGTGTCCTAGCCCCTTTCCAGAGGCAATCAATTCTAAATTATTTTTAAATACTAAATCCTTAATGTTTTAGACCATTTGCAAGCGTCTCTCCATAGGTAAAAATTTTTGTTTCAGTTTTCATGTGTGGAAGTTTGGGCATCAACCTTTAGTATTTACTTTGTGTAGAATCTTTTGTTTACATGTATAAATGTTTGCATATATTTATAAATTTACATATTTATTATGTAAATAAAGGGTGGGGCAAAAGTAAGTCTAGAGTTGTTAATATGGAAATAATACAATAGTTAATAAATAGCAATACAAGAATAAACTGTTTTGTGTACTCACAATTGTAAACCTACTTTTACCACACCCTATATATAATTTGATTCATAAAGTAAAATGTAGTATAGTCAATTAAGAAAACAAGGAGAAAAACATCATCTGATTACCTTAACAGAACCAGTATAATCATTTTAATGTAGAATAATTAATAAAGAAAAATGTAGGTTTAAATTTTGAGCATATAGTAATTCTACATATTTTCTCCCTTAACCACAAGAATTTCACATCGAGCATACTGGATCTATGACTCATTGCTTATGATGGAAATGAATTTCTTAGTAATATTGCTCTTGGAACCAGGAGCAGGGAACTAACCTTTATTGAAGAGAGGAAACTAGAGATTGGAAAAAAAAGTGAGGAGGTTAAATAAGGCTACATATTTTTATTATTCAACTCTGAAAAAAATAAAGGAGGAATAAAGTTGACAAATCAGATTTTGGGTTCTTAGAACTGACTGTTTCTCTTTTTCTTAGTAAGGAATGGATTGGAGGTGTGTACAGGATAAGCTGACATTTGGTTATATTTTGAGGTGGGAATTGGAGGATTTGTTTAAAAAAGAAAGGAAAGGACCTTTTCAAGTCTTGCATTCAGTTTATGTTGGCACCACAATGGAGCTTCGGCAGCAGGGACCAGAGACTCCAAGTCATAAAATGTAAAGGGATTGAATGCTTGCATAGAAGGACAGAAATCTAGCTCTGCCTCAAATAAAAATTAATTTATAAGTCTCTTGGTAGAATCACAGGGAGGGCAATCTCCACATGTTTCTGGAGAACAATGGATGATTGTGGAATTAATGGTACATTACCCAGTATTACTGACTTAAGTAAAATGTCAGTAATAATCTTATTTCTTTTTATCATTTACTAGTGGCCTGGTGCACAAATTCGTGCACATTGAAAGGAAATTAATTAGAAGAAATATTTTAATATCACTATTCGCCCTTTCTCTATAATAGAAGTGTCAACCAAATTCACGATCGGCAGTGACAGATTGAAACACACCTGTTTGATTGGCGCCTCGAGAGCTTTATGTATATAGACTTTCCTAGGATCACCTGGAAGTCGTATTGGTGTGCTTTGTAACTCCTCTGGTCTGTGATAGTTTTGTAGGCCTTCCTTGTTTTTGATGCCCTTGTGCACTTTATAAGGCCCATTGTAGAATTCTCCTCAATTAGGGTTTGATGATTTTTCTCATAATTTGACTTGGTGTTATGGTTTTTGAGACGAATACACAGAGGTGAAGTGCCCTTCTCATCACATCATATCAAAGAGTACATGATATGAACATAACATCACTAATGATGTTTACCTCAATCTTTTGGTTAAGGTAGTGTTTGCTAGGTTTCTCTACTATATAGTTAGCTTCTCTTTCTGTATTCTGTCCTTTAGAAATGAGTCACTAAGTCGAGTCCTCATTCAAGGTTGGGGGAGGAGATAAACCTACTAGTATTTGGAATTCTGTAAGGAAGATGTGTCTCTTTCCTTGTCTTTGGAGTATTTTAAAGCAAGCCACATATAACATGCAGATACGAACATTTTTCTAATTCCTGATAAAAATTACATTTCAGAGGGGTTGTAGCAGTTAAACTGTAGAATTAGGAATGTATGATGAAACTTTCATTGTACTTTGTGTTTTGTTTTTAGGTGAAAGTTCACATTTTAATTTGCATGTTTTAGATGACTTACAGTGACCTTTAAAAAAAGTTTCTTAATTAGCTATAGTTCCTCTTTTGGGAATCACTTTTTTCCTTGGGCCTTACCTATTTCAAAAAAATGTTATACACTTTCTTGGCTATTTTAACTCTTATGTCTCTGAGACACTTGAGATTTATTTACATTTTGCTTACTGGCCCTTAATTTTTTTAAAAAATATATATTTTATTGATTTTTTTTACAGAGAGGAAGAGAGAGGGATAGAGAGTTAGAAACATCGATGAGAGAGAATCATCGATCAGCTGCCTCCTGCACACCCCCTACTGGGCATGTGCCCGCAACCAAGGTACATGCCCTTGACCGGAATCGAAACTGGGACCCTTCAGTCCGCAGGCTGACGCTCTATCCACTGAGCCAAACCGGTTTCGGCTGGCCCTTAATTTTTAATCATCTTTATGGTCTTGTCTTTTACTCACATCTCACTACCATATCATTCTTAGTCCTATTGTAGACTTTTAATTTTTTTTTCCTTTCTGTTATATTTACCTACTGGAAGGAAATTTACTAGCCATTGGTGAAGCAGGAAATAAGCAAGTAAGGCCATCTTAGGCTAAAGTCATGTAATGTTAGTTCCATTCCAAATTAATGTGAGAACTATTGTGGGCTAATCTATCTTATGTTTGGATTATTTGCTTTAAAAAAATTCATGACTGATTCTCCCAAGAATTTTGTGTTAAAAGCACTTTTAGCCCAAGCCATTTGGCTCAGTGGATAGAGCGTTGGCCTGCAGACTGAAGTGTTCCGGGTTTGATTCTGGCCAAAGGCCTGTACCTCGGTTGCAGGCTCAATCCCCACCCAACCATTTAGATGTGTCTCTCTCACATCAGTGTTTCTCTCTGTCTCTCCCCCTCCCTTTCACTCTCTCCAAAAAATCAATGGAAAAATATTCTCTGGTGAGGATTAACAACAACAAAAAGCACCTTTAAAATACTATTTTGAAATGTATTGCCAAAACCGGTTTGGCTCAGTGGATAGAGCGTCGGCCTGCGGACTCAAGGGTCCCAGGTTCGATTCCGGTCAAGGGCATGTACCTTGGTTGCGGGCACATCCCCAGTAGGTGGTGTGCAGGAGGCAGCTGATCGATGTTTCTAACTCTCTATCCCTCTCTCTTCCTCTCTGTAAAAAATTAATTAAAATATATTAAAAAAAAAAGAAATGTATTACAAAAATAGCTAACCTGTTTGAAAATTACTTTTATAATCTGAGATATATGCTTACATTATATTATATTTTGGGAATTTTATTATCTCTAGTTATTAATAAAATATTCCTTCTTTTAGAAAAGAAGTTTAGAATATAATAGTTTCTTAAAAGCATATATTCCAAACCACATATTTCTTCTGTAATACAAGGAACCAAAATGAACTCTCACACACACAAACATATAAACACTTTCTCCCTAAATCTTTAATGGTTTGGAAGACATTTCCGCCCCCCTTCATGTGAGTCCTTAACCACTATGGCAACAAAAAATAGCTCCAAAATAAAAGAGCTGAAGTAAAATTGTCAAAGAAAATTCAGGGTTTGTTACTATCCTTCAGTTCCTCCTGGAAGAAATCAATGTGTTAAAAAATTACAGAAAGTGAAAACACTTTCCAAACAATATTTTATATTATCATTGTTATTTTCTCTTGCCCTGTTGGGATTTTAGATGTATTTTTCTGTGGTTTGCAATTGTCTTAACTCTTTAGCTAATAGTCTGAGAAGGTAGTTAAGTAAAAAGATGTGTGAAAAGAGCCACTTGTTAATCTGGTTTTGGCGCCATCTAGAAGGAAGGGAAGAAAATAACCTATAAAAAGTTCTCAATGTTATTATTATATAACAATGGATTCATAGTCAATAATATAAAGAGCTAAAATCAATGAAACAAAAGGAGTTTCAAAAATAAGAAATATAAATACCAATAAACTTGAAAGCTGTACAGTCTTATTAGAATTAGGAAATAAAGTCAATGAAATATATTTTTTGATCCTGACATCCTGGCAAAAATATTTTTTTAAAATTGATTTTAGAGGGGTGGGGAGAGACAGAAAGCCTGACTGGAGATCGAACCTGCAACCTTGGCACATGGGGATGACACTCTAACCAACTGATCCACCCAGCCAGGGTACAAATTTTTTTTTTTTTAGTATATCCATATATAATTGCACTATAAGTGATAGTAATAGTGATACTGAATGCAATTACTATGCTGTACAATTTGTAATTTGTACTGTGTGCTGTTGATAGAATTAAAATTGCTAAAGACTTTTAGTAAACGCCTTTCCATCTAGAGATTTAATTTTGTTTGTATCCTGTTCTACAGAAATATGGGCACATAAACTTTTCTATAACATTATATTAACAAAAAATTGGAAAGGTCCTAAGTAATCTCTACTAAAGATTTGCTAAAATTGTATGTACATGTTTTGGAGTATTAAAAAGAATGAGAGGTAGAGCTTTATGTATTGAAAGGTCTCTAAAGCTTTTTACGTTAGGAAAAAGCAAGTTGCAGAACATGTATAATATAATCTCATAAAATCCACCAGGATGATACATGTGTATATATAATTCTAAGGGTGTAATTACATATAAAATCACCTGGTATTATTCAGAACAGACTGCTAACTGAGGTGGTACCTCGGGGGAAAGGGAGAAAAACTGGGGAGAGAGGAATGGGAAGGTTGACATTTTTCATTTTACTCTGTGTGCTTTGGGGGATACCACTGATTCCAAGTGATCTGATAAAGATATACATCACTGATAATGTTACTATCTTACTATTTCCTCCAAGGAGGGTTTGGCCTAATTAAGAACCACTTTTAAGAAGTTTATTTCCCAAGGAATCAATTCTCTATATAAGCATGTAGTTCCATAGCATAATTCTAGAAAGCACACTGTAACAAAACTATAGTATCTGTTTTTTCACTCCTTCTAAAGTTGTAAGCAGGCAATTAAATTTGATTCCCCAGTGATGACATAAAGTAAATTAAACCCACCCAGCATGAGCTGAAGTGTTTAAGGTTCTAACAGCAGACAATAACTTAGTTAACAACACTGGAAAATTCCCTCAGCGCATATAGAAACTGGATGACTCGACTGACATATTACAGCCGAACTCTACCAAGAAAGGTTTGTTGTAGTGAATGGAGAAAATGAACCGGATCTGAGGGATATGGGGAATTGTATTTGTCCTCTCAGCATACAGAGTGCACTATTTTACTACTTTTCTGGGTTGAGAGTTTAGGAGTTGATGGTTTGAGAGATTTAAACGTATCCACTTATTTTGTGCTTTATGCTGCCTGAAACGTCACCTATAAACTGTTGCTTAATTTAGGCCAAGATTGGTATCACACATATTAATATAATGGGAAAATACTGATACATAAGTTAGATGCTTATAATGGAAATTTTCAAAGTAAAATTATGTAGGAATATATATTTATACCTATTAACTTGAATAATTATCAACAGTTTCATCTTTTTTTCATCTGTGCCTATATTTACTTCACTACTTCCTCTCCTAGATTTTTTTTTTATTTTGAAGTATTTTTCTGTGCACGTTTCATATTTTTATGACTTAGGCCTTTTGTAACTGATAGTAATAAAGATGGTTGTCTTCAAGGGTCAAGCCCATGCCTGTGGTATTATTTAACACTAGAGGCCCAATGCACGAAATTCATTCAAGAGTAGGCCTTCCTTCCCCTGGCTGCCGGCACTGGCTTCCCTCTGGCACCCGGGACTTGGGCTCCCCTCCGCCCACTGGCAGGCACCCAGGACTTGGGCTTCATCCGGAAAGACATCCGGAAAGATGTCCGGTCTAATTAGCATATTATGCTTTTATTATTATAAATTGTTCTCACATTAGGGATGTATGTTGGGGAGGTGAACACTCCTCTGAAATGTGAAAGGCAAAAGTATTGTTTTTATTTATTTATTTAAATGTTTTTATTGATTTTAGAGAAAGAGGAAGGGAGAGGGAGAGAAATACTGATGTGAGAGAGAAATACCAGTCGGCTGCCTCCTGCACATGAGAAACATCGATTGTCTCCTGTACCTACCAACTGAGCCACACAGGCCAGGGCAGAATCATTGTTTTAGATTACTTACTGTCCAGAGCCTCTTCTAGGCTGATTTACTGGGATTCTGATTAAGTAACTCGGTTCTGTCTTGCCCTGGATAGAGTAGCTTCATAATGTCTCGGCATCAAGGGATTTAAATGTGGGGTGGGATTGGTTAAGTTTTTTGCTTAGCTGCTGGTGTGCTGAGATCCTAGCCAGAAGAACTGTTTGCATTCTATTTGTTTAAAGTACTATTAAGTGGAAACTCTTAACTGAAAACTGAATAATACTTAAAACAGCTCAAGTTTATATGAAGAAAATTCCATAGAAGAATAACACTATTGAGGAATGTCTTATTTATGAATATATTTTCTTATTTTATTGGAAAGGCTAATTAAAACTGATGTATACTTTAAAATTCTAGTTGATTTATGTGCTCCTGGCATATATAGACACAGAGAAAATAAACCTTGGCAAAAATCAGTAAATATTTATTCATTGCTGTGGCTTACTCAATGAGGGAGGTGTTTACAGACAGACTGATGACTAAGATCGGTTCCTGCCCTTAAACTGTGTGGGTTTAAAAAAAATTTTTTTTAAATGGGTGATAACACATCTCCCTTTCTTTATAAAAGTCAGTTTGCTAGTACAGTAATTCCTCACTTAATATCATTGATGGGTTCTTGGAAACTGTGACTGTCAGTGAAGTGATGTATAAAGAAACCAGTTTTCCATAGGCTAACATATAAATAAGAGTTAAGTTCCTATGGCATATTTCTGGTCACAGAAACATGACCAAACTACTATATAAAGACACAAAACACTTCTAATATTAAACATTGAAATAAAAGTGAGCTGTACAGACATTTAAGAAAGATGAATAGCCCTTGCCTGTTTGGCTCAGTGGATAGAGCGTTGGCCTGTGGACTGAAGGGTCCTGGGTTCGATTCTGGTCAAGGGCACATGGCTCGATCCCCAGTAGGGGCGTACAGGAGGCAGCTGATCAATGATTCTCTTTCATCATTGATGTTTTTATGATGTTTCTCTTTCCCTTTCTCTTCCTCTCTGATATCAATAAAAATATATTTTTAAAAAAGATGAATAAAAACAAATAAGATAATTTAAAAATATATATATTTTATTGATTTTTTACAGAGAGGAAGGGAGAGGGATAGAGAGTTAGAAACATTGGTGGGAGAGAAACATCAATCAGCTGCCTCTTGCACACCCCCCACTGGGGATGTGCCCGCAACCAGGTACATGCCCTTGACCAGAACCGAACCTGGGACCCTTCAGTCCGCAGGCCGATGCTCTATCCACTGAGCCAAACCAGTTAGGTCAATAAGATAATTTTCTTTTCTAGCCTGCTTATTCTACTTCAGGATGGCGGGTGGCCAGAGCTTCTCTCCACAACTCAGGGTGCAAGGCTGGAATCCACCCTGGACAGGACACCTTTCCGTCTCAGGGACAGACACACACACACACACACACACTCTCACTCAGACTGGGAAAATGTAGACACGCCAGTTCACATGACATGCACATCTTTGGCATGTGGGAGGAAACCTACGCAGACATGGGGGGAGCTTGTACAGACAGTGGGTCCTGCTGGGGGTCAATTTTTTTCTTCTCATCAACATTATAACAAAACTGTTACTGGAGGACCTACTGAACTTTCTTAGCATTTCTGTGTTTAGAGGCTCCAGAACTGGATAGGTATTAAGCCCTTCAGTATTTGAATTTCATTTTTAAAAATCTTAGTAAAATATCTTTTAATTTTAACTGACATTTTATTGGCCTGGGGAGGCACAGATAGGGAGGAAGGAAGGACCAGTATTTGTAAGTGGACACTTGCTTATATCACACCAGCAGTCTGAGCCCTTTTGTTCCCTTATGGACAATTTGAAAAGATAGTTGAGAAACAAGCTTTCAAGGGTGACTTTATGTATAAGGATGGATTATATTTACTTTCAGGGTTTTCTGTGTTGGATATATATAGTCAGTTCTCTAACATGAAGGCTAATCAATTTTCAAAGAAAGGTGTGGACACAGAGTGGCCTCAGACAGAACTAGGAAGTAGTCAGAATTGATATTTGGTGTTTCCTACTTCTGGAGAGTTAGGCTTTTCAGCTCAGGTTATCTCTGACGCCACTTACCCTTTCAATCCCTACTTATCCTTACTTCAGAAAACAGATGGGAAGTAGGTTATCCTGATTGTTCTACAATTGATTTCATCTCAGTATTAACTTAATATTTCCCCAAATCATCACATAGAAATCTGCCTCATACTTTTCAGCAGCTGTAAAGGATGTACTTATACTATCACTTATTTAATCAGAACCACGGGGATGAACACTTTGCATTATCATTAAAAATTTTTTTTCTATTTGTTGATTTGAGAGAGAGAAAGTTCTATTTGTTTTCCCACTTATTTATGCATTCATTGATTCTCCTATGTGCTCTGACCAAGATTTGAAACCATAACCATGGTGTATCGGGATGACATTCTAACTGAATGAGCTACCTGGTATATAATTCATGTAAGATTAGTACTAAATTCATAGATATAGGTTATTAATAAATATGAACTAAAAAAGACTATTTTGAATTGTACAATATATGAAATTTTCATAGCTCAAGAGAAAAAGTAACTCTGAATGGTAGTCTTACAATATTTTTTCCTTCTTCTAGATTTAAACAGTCAAGTTAAATCAAGCTGGGTAATCATGGCAGAAGGAGGATTCGATCCCTGTGAATGTGTTTGCTCTCATGAGCATGCGATGAGAAGGCTGATCAATCTGGTGAGATGAACAGGACAGTCCTATTCAGAACTGAACTGTACTGCTTCTGCTCTGTTTTTGTGAAAAAGTTACGGAAAAATTTCCATCTGATGGTCACTAAAATTATTTCATAATTGAAATTCCACAGTGTTGTAAGTTATGGTTAAAATACTTACCAGCAATTATTTTATTAAAGATAAAAACAAATTTCTTTATTTATGTTAGATTTATGTTAGTGAAATTCCCCATCATGGTTGGGTAACATTCTGTCTATAGTCATTAGCTATATGGAGCTTGTTTACCTGATAAATTGCTGTGAAGTCAGTTTCTGTTAATGATGTAGTTCAAATCCTACTCCTTCAAATGGCATGACAATAAAAATCTCTATGCAAAGCATTTCAAAATCCAAATTATTTAACAGAGGCAGATTTCTGACCAACATACTTTGTTTGGATAGTAGTCTATAGACTTTGAAGGAGATTTGAATTCTGGTGTTTTTAAGATTTTCCTGACCTATAAGCTTAAATATGGGCTATTTATGCATTATACTTTATACTTTTTATGTACAAAAGAAGAAATTTAACCATTATTAACAATAAAGCATATTGTTATGTTATACATTATAACATTTTGTTGTTTTAGAATACTCTTATACAGAGGTATATTGTCGTTGGCCAGTTAAAGGCAGGCACCAACATTTGCTCAAATATTTGAATTGTTGGTAGTTAATAAGGTTTTCTGCTGACTTGGTGTCTATATATAGTGACCAGAAGTGTATTTCTTGTAAATGATATTTCTTTTAGAATCAGCATATACGAGACATATGATCCTCAAGAATGCCTTAGAGAGAAAGCAATAAACTAAGAACTTACAAATTAAATCCTACTCTTGTGGATATAGAAATATAATGGCAATGTAATATCTGTGATAACTTGATATAAAAATAGATGAGTCTGAGGAAAGAATATTTTAAAAAATACTTTCTCCTATGTATTCATGAAGTTAAAGAGCTGATAATTTTTATTTCTAAGTTTAAATATAAGGCAAAATTTTTTTTCAAGTTACTGTGATATTAGGAACAACTTTTAGGTCATCTTTTACTCTGTTCTTCTAACCCCATAGCTAATGCAGAAACAAATCCTTTAAGCTCAAAACATATCCTTAAAAACATATCCAGAACCTAGCCATTTCTCACACCTCCAATGCAACATCCTGGTCTAATCTATAATCATCTCTTGCCTGGATTATTAAAATTAGCCTCCTTATAGGTCTCCTCTTGCCATACCCCACTCCCCTCAGGTTCAGTCTCACTACAGCAGCCAAAGTGATCTATTTTTTGATAAATGATAAAGGAGTGGGAAAAAGCTTTCCCAAAAGAATGTGACACTCTAAATCTCAGACAAAATATAATTCAAAGCCAAAACAATGATATGGAACACGGGAATTATATTGGCCAAAAAATCCCAATTCATCAAAAAGATATAAACCTTTATGTCCTGAACAACAGAGAATGCAAAAACTACTAGAAATACAAAAAGAAGTGTTTTAGAAGTATCTGAGAAATGCTAGCGAAAACCATAGAGATGCCTTTGGAAGTTAGAGAGAGAGGTGGGCAGGTCAGTATATGTTTGTAAGTGCATAGAAGAGGTTCCAAGGATATACCTCAGACTCCTAAAAGTTACATTGGGGAGAGTTTGAAGGAAGTTGGGTGCTATTTTAAGTCCATAGAAAGCATCTAATGTAGGTTTTCCTTTCACAAATGAGGAAACTGAGATAAGGGAGGTTAAGTCACTTTTCCCAGGTGTTGGAGTTGACTAGAGGGTGGCAGGCGATTCTCAATCTGACAGCTTAGCTCTAGGCCCTGCCTGCTTCTTTAGTACCATGCTCTGCTCCACTGCCTGTTGATCTCCTTCAGGCATTTAAAAAGCACTATATTTGAAATCAAGATGGGGGGTGGGGGGAAGGGGGACATCTGTAATACTTTCAACAACAAAGATAAATTTAAAAATAAGTAAATAGGTAAGTCCTGGGATGGAAAGAAAGAAAAAAAAAGGAAGGGAAGGGAAGGGAAGGGAAGGGAAGGGAAGGGAAGGGAAGGGAAGGGAAGGGAAGGGAAGGGAAGGGAAGGGAAGGGAAGGGAAGGGAAGGGTCCTGGGTTTGATTCTGGTCAAGGGCACGTACCTCAGTTGCAAGCTTGAAGGGAAGGGAGGAGGAAAGGAAGGGAAGGGAAGGGAAGAGAAGGGGGAAGGGGGAAGGGGGAAGGAGGAAGGGGAAAGGGAAGGGAAGGGAGGAAGGAAGGAAGGAAAAGGGAAAGGAAAGAGAGGAGAAAGACTCTTTATTATATTTTTATGTTTAAAAACTTGTGAATATGCCCTAGCCGGTTTGGCTCTGTGGATAGAGCTTTGGACTGCTGACTGAAGGGTCCTGGGTTTGATTCTGGTCAAGGGCACGTACCTCAGTTGCAAGCTCGATCCCTGGCTCTGGTAGGGGCATGTGCAGGAGGCAACCAATCAATGTTTCTATCACATTGATGTTTCTCTCTTGGTTTCTCCACTACCCTTCCACTTTCTAAAAATCAAGGGAAAAATATCCTCGGGTGCGGTTTAACAAAAACAAAAAAACAAAACAGAACAAAAAGCTGTGTGAATGTATTGTCTATTCAAATAATTAATTTAAAAATAAAACTTTGTAAGCACCTTCAAAGGTATTAAAAGCAGTACAGTTACATACAAAAATTTGTAATTATAGACTTTTTCCATTGGAGAATAAAATTTTTGAACGTACTTTTAGGTGATTTGAAAAGAAAATACAATATTTTACAGTGTTTGGCTTTTCAATAATTCTAATAAGATTTTCTTCTCTTTCACCTTCTTTTGATTTCTAAACTGGTAGAATTTTTTCTCATCAGAATGTAAAACATACATATAAAAATAGAAAAAATGTGTATGTCTCCTAAGGCTCAATGATACAAATAGCAATTCAGACTCTTCTCTACTGCCTCATCAGTACTTACGTACGTTTTGATTACTTAGTTAAGTAAACTGTGCAACAAAGAATATAAATCTGATTTTCATTCATTTTATTGTCTATCTGCAATATGGACTTTACAGTAAATGGTTGTATCTCTTACTATATTTATAGGAATGTTTTAAAATGATACATTATAAACAGCATTTAAGTTCAAGGTTGATAACACTGCAGTACAAAAAATGCTCAATTTGGGGTGCTGGTGACAAAGCTTTACTTACTTTCTTGGCATGTCTCCTTCCTGTGACTTAATTTCATCACTGAGTTACGCAAGTGTTAGACTGTTCTTAATGCAGTAGTATTTTGCCAGGTGCTTCTATGCTTCTGTTTGTCTCAGGAATGCTCAAAAACATTAAAAATGGAGGTATTGCCCAGCCAGCATGGCTCAGTGGTTGAGCATCAACTTATGAACCAGGAGGTCATGGTTCAATTACTGATTGGGGCACATGCCCAGGTTGCGGCCTCAATCCCTAGTGTGGGGTGTGCAGGAGGCAGCCAATCGATGATTCTTTCTCATCATTGATGTTTCTATCTCCCTCTCCCTCTCCTTTCCTCTCTGAAATCAATTTTAAAAATGTTAAAAAAATGGAGGTATTATCTGACATCCTATCCTATATAATAAAAGCCTAATATGCAAATTGTCCCCTCGGGCGGTCATTCGACTGGGAGTTTGACCGCTTGCTATGATATGCGCTGACCACCAGGGGGTGGCGCGGAACATGGTGGGCATCAGTGATGCAGTGCTGGCAGCAGGCAGCAGTGGAGACACTGCTGGCCCTGATGGGCCCCGACGAGAGCGAGACCACGGTGGCATGGTGGGGCAGGTGAGAGGGCAGCGCCACGCCATGGCGGAGTGCCAGGCGGGGCTGCAGGAGTGCCAGGCGGGGCACAAGCTGGGGCCCAACACCTGCAGGCCACCCCGAGGGACCCCACCCATGCACGAATTCGTGCACCACGCCCCTAGTTACAGATATTTTTCTATCTTAGTCTGATACTCTTCAAATACTGCCTAATAGGACTCAAAAGGTGTAGGTATGAATATATAGTAAGTCTGTTTTAATTAAAATTAGTTATCTTTGTCATGTTACATGTAATTCTGTGTTTTATTACTTAATATGGGAATATACACAGTGATAAAAAAGGATTTTTAGTGATGTTGTAGAATATGTAGTAAGATGCCAACATAAAACCATAATCTAATTATAAGTTATTCTTTTATGTTGTCTAGTATTTTTTGTGCCCCCTCTGAAGTCAGTACTCTTTTTTTTTTTTTTTTTTTTAAAGAGGTATTTATAGCCGAAACCGGTTTGGCTCAGTGGATAGAGCGTCGGTCTGCGGACTGGAAGGTCCCAGGTTCGATTCCGGTCAAGGGCATGTACATTGGCTGCGGGCACAATCCCCCATGGGGGATGTGCAGGAGGCAGCTGGTCGATGTCTCTCTCTCATCGATGTTTCTAACTCTCTATCCCTCTCCCTTCCTCTCTGTGAAAAATCAATAATAAATAAATAAATAAATAATTTAAAAAAAAAAGAGGTATTTATAATTACTGTATCTAGTTTGGGGTTTTTCCTTTTATTTTTAAAAAATTTATTTCAGAGAGGAAGGGAGAGAGATAGAAACATCAATGATGAGAGAGAATCCTTGATTGGCTGCCTCTTGCACGCCCCACACTGGGGATTGAGCCCGAGTCCACAACCCAGGCATTTGCCCTGACAGGGAATTGAACCATGACCTGCTGGTTCTTAGGTCGATGCTCAGCCACTGAGCCATGCCAACTGGGCTAGTTTTGTTTTGTTTTTTAAAATATTCATATTTCCTTAAACCATACAAACTGCCTGGAGAGGGGCTTTTTTCTTTTTCTTTTCATTTCCATTGAAGCCATTTGTAAACTTATTCTAGCTTCATCCTTTTCTGCTCCCTTGCCACCACCTCCTTCTCATGTTTTCCTGACTGTCTGTCTCTTAGTATATAGTTTCTTGTATAATGATAGGTGTTTCAGAAAGAGAGAACAGATGGATTTAGAAATGTGAACTTGAATTATGTTCTGTTTTTCCTATTCTATGTTGTAATCTAAGATTTGGAATGCAGATAATCCTTTTTTTTATTTTTGCTTGCTTGTTTTGAGCTCTGTATTTCAGCTCTAATCTAAATAGTGTAATTTAAACTTTTACATCTTTAATTTACTTAAATGTGTTTCCGTATTAAAGTACTTATAAGCATGTGATCTGGAAGATCCTTGGTCAGATTCTTCTATATGGCCTGACAGCCCTGTGAATTGTGACTAATGTTTTCTGTACTTAAAGAAGTCATATTAAGACCTATTGGCTTTTACCTGGAAGAAAATGTGGGCCTGAAAATCTTCTTAAGAAACTTCTCTATCCAGCAAATATATCTACTACTAGTATATTTTAATTTTTATAAAATATAAGAATTGATATAAACCATATATGGGAGGAACCAAGATGGCGGCATAGTTAAACAACTAATCTGCTGCCTCACACAAAAATTTCAAAAATACAACTAAAAGACAAAAACGTCTACCACCCAGAACCACGGGAAAGCTGGCTGAGTGGAAGATTTACAACTAAGAAGAGAAAGAAGCACAATCGCTGAAAAGCTGAGGTACAGAGGCACGCGAATCGGGCCGGCGGCGGGCGGCTGGGTGCGCGGCTTTTCTTCAACCCTCAGGGAGACAAGCTCCCGATCACTCTGAAATCCAGTTTCTGGGGACACTCGGGGGACCCAGGCACCTACGGGGAGAAGCTGGACTCTCGGCCATCGGGTCGGAAAGTGAGAGTGACTTTTTTGCAGTGGTGCGCCCAGCAATCATTGTTTACTGCGCTGGAGCGCGGGGCGCAGGGACTTGGAAACGTGGAAAGGCAGAGACGGCTGACGGCAGCCATCGCCGTTGGCCACGCCCCAGCCTAGTGACGCCCTGAGACCCCACCCAGCCCTGAGGCCCCGCCCCGCACATTCTACAAACCCGCCCCGGCTCCACACAGCGGCTTTTGCATATAAATGGCCTGTTCTGGAGCAGCTTAACCAACTGCAGCTCCAGTCAGACTGCTCCAAAACCGCCCAAGCAAAGGAGGAGAAAACTAGCCCTTGCTGTAGCTCCTGCTGGGGGACACACAGTACACAAGGGTACACCAAGAGTGTCCACCTCAAGTAACTGGGAGGCTGACCCGTTGAACCAATAGGACACCTAGTACACAAAACTACCCTACCAACTTAGGGAAGCAGAGAATATGAGAAGGCAAGGAAACAGATCACAAACCAAAGAAATGGAGGAGAACAAGCGACTGGACATAGAGTTCAAAACCACGGTTATAAGGTTTTTCAAGAATTTCATGGAAAAGGCCGATAAATTCCATGAGGACCAACTAGAAATTAAACATACACTGACTGAGATAAAAAATATTATACAGAGACCCAAAAGCAGACTAGAGGATTGCAAGAATCAACTCAAAGATTTGGAATACAAAGAGGCCAAGGACACTCCTCCAGAGAAGCATGAAGAGAAGAGAATTCAGAAAGTTGAAGATAGTGTAAGAAGCCTTTGGGACAACTTCAAGCGTACCAACATCAGAATTATGGGGGTACCAGAAGAAGAGAGAGAGCAAGATGCTGAAAACCTATTTGAAGAAATAATGAACGAAAACTTCCCCCACCTGATGAAAGAAATAGACTTACAAGTCCAGGAAGCGCACAGAACCCCAAACAAAAGGAATCCAAAGAGGACCACACCAAGACACATCATAATTAAAATGCCAAGAGCAAAAGACAAAGAGAGAATCTTACAAGCAGCAAGAGAAAAACAGTTAGTTACCTACAAGGGAGCTCCCATACGATTATCAGCTAATTTCTCAACAGAAACCATGCAGGCCAGACGGGAGTGGCAAGAAATATTCAAAGTGATGAATAGCAGGAACCTACAACCAAGACTACTCTACCCAGCAAAGTTATCATTCAGAATTGAAGGGCAGATAAAGAGCTTCACAGATAAGAAAAAGCTAAAGGAGTTCATCACCACCAAACCAGCATTATATGAAATGCTGAAAGGTATTCTTTAAAAAGAGGAAAAAGAAGAAGAAAGATAAAAATTATGAACAACAAATACATATCTATCAACAAGTGAATCTAAAAGTCAAGTGAATTAAAAACCTGAGGAACAGAATAAACTGGTGAACTTAATAGAATCAGGCATAGAATCGGAATGGATTGATAATTCTCAGGGGGAAAGGAGTGTCTGTGTGGGGAGTATGGGAAGAGACTGGACAAAAATCATACACCTATGGATAAGGACAGCGGGGGGGGGAGGTAAGGGAAGAGGGGGGGTAGGAACTGGGTGGTGGGGAGATATGTGGGGAAAAAGGAGAAACAATTGTAATCTGAACAATAAAGATTCATTAAAAAATAAATAAATAAAAATTAAAAAAAAAAAAAATAAACCATATATGAATATGTTCTTTTGAAAAAAAGCAACCAATGTATTAAAAGTAAGACTGAACTCCTCTGTCACTTCTCCAAATCTCGCTTATTCCCTACTTCCCTAGATGAATTTGATGTGCATTTTCCCAGATCTTTCTAACAAATATATATTTGTATACTTCCCTGCAATTCAATAATAGTATTTAGCATTTTCCATGTTGCTACAAAGTCTTTTTAATCATATGATCAACTTACAAGCTTTATTTTAGTCAGTAAAGGAAATTTTATTGGACTTCTTTCTTAAATCTTAATGTTTTTAATCACTATCATCCAGGCACTGGAAGACTTAGGCAGTCTTCCTGCGGTCGAGTTTGTTTTATTTAAAAGACAAAATAACTATTGTGTGTCCTCATGGTACAAAATTCACACAGTGCTAAATGTAGAAAGGGAAAGACAAAAAATCTCCCTGTGCCCCCCAACTCTTTATTGCCACTTTATCAAATTTGAACTATTAACAGTTTCTTTTATATTGCTCCAGTTATTATGGCTGTATAAAAAATTATCCCAGCCCAAACCAGTTTGGCTCAGTGGATAGAGCATTGGCCTGCGGACTCAAGGGTCCCAGGTTCGATTCTGGTCAAGGGCATGTACCTTGGTTGCGGGCACATACCCATTAGGGAGTGTGCAGGAGGCAGCTGATCGATGTTTCTCTCTCATCGATGTTTCTAACTCTCTATCCTTCTCCCTTTCTCTCTGTAAAAAATTAATAAAATATATATTTTAAAAATTATCCCAAAACTTAATGGCATAAAA
Source organism: Eptesicus fuscus (assembly GCF_027574615.1). NCBI lineage: Eukaryota > Metazoa > Chordata > Mammalia > Chiroptera > Vespertilionidae > Eptesicus > Eptesicus fuscus. Next base: position 93,392,422 of record NC_072474.1, read on the forward strand.
CTACCTTTTATGAAGTTCACAAACTGTGTGTCTGGAGTTCATACAGAGCACAATGGAGGTGGTTTATCTGCTGTACAGTATCTGGATTCTTAAATGGAAGACTCAGGCTGGGAGCCAGAAGCATCTGGAGGCTTTTGCTCACTCACTGTCTGGCAGTTGATGCTGATGGGCAGCTAAACCCTACTTAGTACTGTCAGCAAGAACACCTACATGTGGTCCTTTCACGTGGCTGTGTGGCTTCATCACAGCGTTGTGGCTTTGTTCCAAAGAGAAGGGGGAGGGAGAGAACCAGGCAGCAGCTGGAAACTTAATGATCTAGCCTAAGTCACATACATACACTTCTGCTAAACTCTTGGTTATAACAGTCACAAGCTTGCTCTTAGGTTCAAGAGCAGGGGAAATAGACTTCGTTTCTTGATGGGGAGTGGCAAGATTCTGGAAGACTGTGTGACTGGTAATAGTGCTGTGGCTATTTTTAGAAAATGTAACCTGCCACATATATCTTTCTAGAAATTTGTTTTACATAGGAGGGATTACTGTATAGTATGTATACATTTCTGTAACTCCCTCCCCCCCTACTTCATATATCTTTCCATATTAGCAATATCTTAGTTCAGGCTGCTTACAAACAGAAATGTATTTTTCATAGTTCTGGGTTAGAAGTCCAATGTCAGGGTGCCAGCCTGGTTGGGTTCTGGTGAGAACCCTCTTCCGGATGCAGACGGACATTTTCTTGTTGCATCCTCACTTGGTGGAAAAGAGGGTGAGAGAACATTCTGGGGGCTCTATTATAAAACCACTAATCCCACTCATGATGGCTCCACCCTTATGACCTAATCACCACTGAAAGTCCCCATCTCCCAATAGGGGGTAGGCATTTCAACATACAAATTTTGAGGAGACCACACATTCAGTCCAAAACAGCAAATCAAAGTCAGGCTCATTTTTAGAATTTGTTTTTTGTGTATGTGTGTCTTTTTCTTGGCCTTTCTTTTAATAACACATAAAATATGTGAATATCTAAATTATTATCACATGAAATGATACAGAAATATAGAGCAGAATGTCCAAGTCCCTCTCCCTATTGCCCACACCCCCTCCCTCCATTCCACCTCATGACCTCAATTGCTTGCTTGGCCGGAGCTTGCATTAAGTTTGTGGACTTTCATATGCCTATATATTTATGTATATGTCTTTATACATAATAAAAACAAACTGTGCCATATGGGGATAACATATAAATTATACTATTATCTTATTAGTGCTCATGAATTGTGTGATGATTTTTGGTTCAGTAAATTAATTCAAATTCAGATAGTGTTTTGTAGGATTAGGAAAAGTATGTGCATGTCATATGGTCAAGGCAGCCCAGCCTATTAGTGTTGGACATTAAAAAAATATTTTCAAAATATTCAGTCTTGCCTTTACCTGATTATTTGAAGCCTTGAGGCTTAAATGTGAGTAGATTATTGTGGTCCATCAAAATTATGTTTGTTAATGTTGTAGGAAAATATGTAGAGATACTGCTTAATCATTAAGGACTAAATGTGCTCAGAAATATTAGGTTTTAGCTGATCTCCCAGTTGAAACACTGAACTTCTGCAGTGATGTGATTATGCAGAAATACTTGAATGGAATGTACTTTGTCATTTCTTTAAAATTCCCCTCCTACAAAAGGGCTTCACCCTAGCCAGTTTGACTCAGTGGATAAAGTATCAGCCTGCGGACTGAAGGTTCCTGGGTTCGATTCTGGTCAAGGGCACATGCCCCGGTTGCGGGCTCGGTCCTCAGTAGGGGGCGTGCAGAAAGCAGCCGATCAGTGATGCTTTCTCATCATTGATGTTTCTGTCCTGCTCTCCTCCCTTCCTCTCTAAAATTAATAAAAATATATATATTTTAAAAAGGGTTTCTGTTTTGAATGGCACACATAGAGCAGCCTGATAATAAATATATATATGATAAAATTTCCCTCCTATTGCCCTAGCCGGCTCAGTGGATAGATCGTCAGCCTGGGGACTATGGGGTTCAATTCCGGTAAAGGGCATGTACCTCGGTTACAGGTTCCCTGGCCCTGGTCAGGGTGTGTGCAGAAGGCAACCAGTTTGATGTGTGTCTCACATCGTCCCATCGATGTTTCTCTCTGTCTCTCCCTCTCCCTTCCCACTCTCTCTAAAAATGAGTGGGTGAGGATTAATAAAAATATAAAAATAAAATTATCCTGTAATTGCGGAAAATGTATCAAAACTTAAAATGCACATACCTTTATTCTAGTAATTTTATATTCCTTATCCTAAAAAGATTAATGAAGTGTTTAAGAATGTATTTATAGGAACATTCACCATAGTATTGTTTTTCTTTTTTTTTTTTTAATATATTTTTACTGATTTCAGAGAGGAAGGGAGAGAGAGAGAAGGAAACATCAATGATAAGAGAGAATCATTGCTCAGCTGCCTTCTGCACACCCCGCACTGGGTATGGAGCCCAGAACCCGGACATATGTCCTGATCAGGAATCGAACTGTGACCTCCTGGTTCATAGGTCAATGCTCAACCACCGAGCCATGCCAGCTGGGCAGCATTGTTTTTCATATACAATTTTGGAAATGATGCGATTAAATGGAATATTGTGCAGCATTAAAAGTTATGTAGAATTGGGTTTGGGCATTAAAAGATTTGCAACTAGTTATTAAGTATGACTAAAAGGTAGCAAAATAACTTGAAGTGTTCTATTTTGTAAAATTATGTGTACATGCAAATATATTACAAAAATGTATGTCAATTGGGGAAAAAGGAGACATATGTAAAACTTTAGACAATAAAAAAAAATGTATGCCTGGAACACATTTAACCAAAATGTTAACAAAATGATTATCATTGGATGGTGGGATTTTGTCTATTTTGCTTACTGCTCTATTCTGACTACTAGAACATACTGAGCAACATCGGAATATAGGAAAATTTTTAAAGTCATTGTTTTGTTTTAATATGTTTTTATTTCAGAGAGGAAGGGAGAGGGAGAGAGAGAGAAACATCAATGATGAGAATCATCGATTGCTGCCTCCTGCACCCCTTCTACCAGAGATTAAGTCCGCAATCCGGCATGTGCCTTGACTGGGAATTGAACTGTGACCTCCTGGTTCATTGGTCAATTCTCAAGTACTCAGCCACACCGGCTGGCCTGTTTTTTGTTTGTTTATTTGTTTTAAGAGACTTTATGTTTTTATTTTCTATGTGAGGTTCTCTACCGAATCTTCAGATCCATAATGTAGACTCTATTTATATGGTTATGTTTCTTAAACCCCAAATTGAAACCCATGACCTGATGTTGATGACCATTTAGAACAAGCATGCCCAACGCAAAGGCTAAGATGGGCCAAATAAACAAGGTTTAAGTTTATGTGGGCCTCAAAAAAACAAAAGCTTCAATTGTCATAGAAACGTAGGTTTATTTCGATAGAGACATGCTGAATACAAAGGGCTGAAATAAATGAGTAATCATTAACATAAAATAATAGAACATTTTAATAAAAATTAATATTTTTTCTTGAACATTAACTTACCAGACACTGAATAATTGCACAAGTTAATAAGTGTAACACAAATAAACCTATTTTTTTTGTCTCTGAAAGCGAAATATTTCCTGTTGCGCACACCAAACAAGTCAGTACAAGACTAATAAGTTGGCAATCGGCTGCTAAAATATTCGCTGCTAGTATTAGTGGAGAGAGATGGTGCGCCTGCACATAAGGTGCATAAGGGAAATTAATACAACATGATTATAGTAATCAGTCATTAGCAACTGTTGTCATTAGTCATTAGCAACTGTTGTCATTAGTTATTAGTAATTATGTATAACAGGATATTGTAAAAATTAAGCTACGAAATTTTTATTAAAACGTTTCTTACATACCGTTATATTGGCTGGGCCACAAAAATATTCATGCTGCGAGTTTGACATGCTTGACTTAGAATATTTTAACCTGGGCACATCTTATTTTCCATCTTCATTTTCAAAAATAGCTTGATTTTAAGCTGGCAATGAATTGAGTTGTTGCAAATAAAGTTGACACATGAATTTCTGAGGAATTTGAAAGCAAATAGACTTTTAAAATCTGAAAACCTTATTTTAGCAAAATGCACATAGAAGGCATTTGTTAAATTTTTTTCAGATAGGCCCCGGCTGGGTAGCTTAGTTGGTTAGAGTGTTCTCCAATGCACCAAGGTTGTGGGTTCAATGACTGTTTAGGACACATACGAGAATCAACCAATGAATGCATAAGTAAGTGGAACAACAAGTCAATGTTTCTCTCCCTTTCTCTCTCTCTCAAATAAATTTTTTAAAATATATTTTATTGATTTTTTACAGAGAGGAAGGGAGAGGGATAGAGAGCCAGAAACATCGATGGGAGAGAAACATCCATCAGCTGCCTCCTGCACACCTCCTTCTGGGGATGTGCCCGCAACCAAGGCACATGCCCCTGACCGGAATCAAACCCGGGACCTTTTCAGTCCACAGGCCGACACTCTATCCACTGAGCCAAACCAGCCAGGGCCAAATAAATTTTTTTTTAAAAAAATTAAAAAGCATATTTGTCAGATAAATGGATACTTTTCTGTATTTATGTTTTGAGGAAAGCCATAGGAGTCTTAGCTCAGATATTTTCAAACCAACGTTATGACTGTGAGCTGTGTGAGGTCTGGTCAGAGAGAACATTGACTAGGACACTTATTCATTGATTTGAAAGAACTTTTTTGTTGCTGGTTTTGGAGTTTAGTTTAAAAAAATATTAGTGATAATTTTGAGCAGATTTATTTGCACAAACAGGCAGGACTTTCCCCCTCTTTCCTGAATCTAGTCCATAAAAGTAAAATGTTTCATCCATGGGTAACCAAGTTTTAAATATAATCATTTCATCACACCTCCTGAGGCCATGAATTCATTCTTTCTCATTTATGGTTTTGTTGTTGTTTTTGTTTTTGAGTGGAGTTAAAATTTTTTAAGGTAAAACAAACTCAATTTAAATGAATATTGAAGTAAAATTTAGTTACTGTGGACAGTACCACGTGACAGGGAAATGGGACTTTGAAAACTCAGAAATTTAATTCTGCACAAATAAAAATCATTTCATTCTCCTGTGAAAGTCTCAAAAAAGTCCTTTTCTCCGCATATCATAAGAATCCCACCCTCAGCAACAACCAGGGGAAATAAGCCCCTCTCCTCTCCTCTCCTGTAACACTTTGGAAAGTCTAATGACATATGGGAGCAGGAGTTCCTGTCATAGGTATGCATTTTTTAATTCTTTAACTTAAATAGGTGAATTGTGTTAGATCACAGGATATTTGAAAATTACTTTAAGTAGGAAAAATCCCCCAAAACAGAACAGCCCCTCAATGTCTTCTGCATTTGTATCTGATTTTGAAGATATGATATACACTGTGGTAGCATTCATTAAAATACAAAACATGACCATTCTAATAAACAGTATTCATTTGAGGTTTAGTCCAATGGCTAACTTTCCTTTCTTCTTATTCATTGTAGTTGAGGCAGTCCCAGTCCTACTGCACAGACACAGAATGTCTTCAGGAATGTAAGTAACGATGGGACAGGAGGAGGCTTGGCATTGAGGGCAGAATTAGAGGCCAGATGACTGGGCATATTTGTCAGAAATTATTCTTAGTTCTTTAAGAAAATGGTCCTCAGTAATGTATTGCTACTTAAATATTTCATCTCTAACTGAAAAAAATTGTGTGGTTTTTCTTGTTTTGTTTTTGCCTCGAAAACAAATCCTGTTCATTGAAGAAAATTCACAAAGAAGAAAAAAGAAAAGGAAAAACGTCCAGAATACTAAAAGATAACCACTGTTGACTAACTTGGCGTAAACCCTTCCGGGTCTTTTTCTTGGCAAATATATGTGTAACAGGGCACTTTTGGCTGGTTGAACTGGAACATTGAGGCTGCTAGCACAAACCTTGCTCTTCCCTTAGCATCTATTTTTATCCATTGGCAGCTCTGAGAACTTCTGAGTAAAGGAAGAGGCCATTCTTTCCCGAGGTTTGGAAGCTTTGGGAGCCTGTATAGTCATTCCTTTGGTTCTGACGTTAGCATTCTCAAGAGGAATGAGCATTAGGGAGGTTTCTGTCTGTGTCTTTATGCTCAGTGGTGACAGTAAAGTGAGAATCAGCAGCAAGGTGGATCCTGCGTGGGAATGCAGCTGACAGACTTGGTGGCTATTATGTTAAATATCTTTTCTTTCAGGACAGAAATAACTTGAAGGGTGCTTTGGGGAAACTGATAACTAACATTTAAGTCAGTCCAGTCTTGTGCTATATTAATTCAACACTTAAAGAAGGGAAGTATGACATTCACAGAATAATGAGACCTGGCACAATTAGGTTTCATATACACTTATAAAAAGGGGATCACTTTGTATTGTTTTTCACTACTGTATTATGAAAATATCAGTATATACCTATATTAAAAATACCAACTGCTCTGGCCAGTGTTCTCAATGGTTTTTAGAGCATCGGCCCATGCACCTAAGGGTCACGGGTTCGATTCCCAGTCAAGTGCACATACCTGGGTTGCAGGTTTGATCTCCAGCCCTGGTTGGGAGGCAACCAGCTGATGTGTGTCTCTCACATCCTTGTTTCTCTCTCTCTCTTTCTCCTCCTCCCTCCCTCCCTTTCGCCTTCTCTAAAAATCAATGGAAAAAATATTCTCAATTGAGGATTAATTTTTTTGCTCTTATAAGCAATTCTTAAACATCCTTTGTATGCACATTTTAGGGCTTTTGACATAATGCTAAATTGCATTTATTTATAGGCTAGTTGTTTATATTTAACATCTCTGAAGCTGAGCTCCACTTTATTATGTATATGAAGTAAAACCACAGTAAAGTACCTTTATAAAGGGGCTTGTTATTACATGAGTAATTGTTGTTCTTGTGGTGTGTACTGGGTGTTTCATCAAATTCTATAAATATAACAACTTATAGGAGCTGGTACAGTGCCTCGTCCAAAGTAAAAATTTTGTCAAAACGTAGTCCATTGGTGCAACAGGGTAAGTATTTTATGCCTCTGTAGAGCAGGTAATGGTACTGTGCAGATGTGTTAAGTTGTTAGGATGATGAGTGGTGGTTCTCTCACTTCACCTTTCTTTATGTTGCTTCTTAAATAGCATTTATTAATCTGCATTATGTCTTCTGATAAGCAACTCAGTTTTTTGACTCAGCAGGTAAAGCTAAAACTTGTTTTTCTAGTTGAAAATAATCCTACTGAACTTACAGGAAAACTAGTGTTTATTACATTTGTGGTATTTATGACCTTTGAGCCAGACCCACCTGTAAACAGATACACTCTTATTTCTGTGAGTGAAATTTTCACTTCTTTAATTTATTTGATTTAATAACAAGCTCCCTATCCTTTAGGAGTTTATTTTTTACTTATTTTTTATATATAATTTTTATTGATTTCAGAGAGGACGGGAGATAGAGAGATAGAAACATCAGTGATGAGAGAGAATCATTGATTAGCTGCCTCCTGCACGCCCCCCAGTGGGGAAATCGAGCCTGCAACCCAGGCATGTGCCCCTGGGGAACCAACCGGGGACCCTTTAGTCCACAGGCCGATGCTCTATCCACTGAGCCAAACCTGCAAGGGCCACTTCCTTAATTTAAATATAAAGGCAAACTCTAGTCCTTGAATATTAATTTGGTCATATTTACCAGTTTTTTCCTACCAGTTCTTTTAGCACTTATTGGAAATCCTTTCTGAGAGCCATATTTTTTAATGGTTTAAGCAGTTGTTTCCTCTGGGTAATAGAATCACTTTTCTGTTTATTCTAAATTTTCTCTAGTTAGCTCTTGCTGTTTTCACAAAATATAAATCAAAGGTTCCCATGACTCCCCTCTTGAGGTTCAATAATGTGCTAAAATGCCTCATAGAACATGGGAAAACAGGTAATTTACTATTACTGGTTTATTATAGAGAATACAGCTCAGGAGCAGCCAAATGGAAAAGATGCATAGGGAGGGCAAGGTAGGGTGAAGGGGGGGTGGTTTGCAGAACTCCTATGTCTCTTCTGGTGTGTCCTTCTCTCAGCACATTGATGTGTACACCAGCCAGCAAGCTCTCTGAACCCCATTGTTTTATGGAGGTTCCATTATGTAGGCAGGAAGGATTAAATCATTGGCCAAGGTGATTAACTTCTACCCTCTCTGGAGGTCAGGGATTGTAGCTGAAAGTTCCAACCCTCTAATCACCTCGTCTAAACCCTAGGCTACCAGCCCCCATCCTGACGCTAGGGGCCCACCAAGAGTCACCTCATTAGCATAAACTCAGGTATAGTTGAAAGAGATTAATTATGACTAACAAAAGATGTTCCTATCACTCAGGAAGTTCCAAGGTTTTGGATCTCTGTTCCAGGAATCAGGATGAAAGCCAAATACATATTTTTAATTATATCACAATATCACAGTACCTGTTATGCCTGCCATGTAGAATTGCGTATTTGAGATGATGTGGTTGAATAGGGAGCTCATTACTTCATATGGGAGCAGAATCTAGTTGCAATCTGTTAATAGATCTAGTTGCTGCGTGATTCTTTATATTGACTAAATTTCACTTTATTGTGATGTACACCCATGGTTTTGCTCTCTAGAATAGTTTAGAACAAATCTGCTCACTCTTCGGAAAGACTGCCTATTAGATAGAGATGTATGGAAACCAGCTCTATCACTAACTTACTCTTGAAGTAAATCAGCTTGAAAATGGGTAGCTGTACTGAGGATAATGTAATTATTGCATACCAGCTATTTTCAACCGTTTCATCTCATGGCACACATAAACTAATTACTAAAATTATGCGGTACATCAAAAATGTATTTTTTGCCATTCTAACAAAAAATAGGTATAATTTTGGTTCACACTGGATGGCTATTGTTTGTTGTGTTGACTCTTGTCATTTTTTTTATTTGACAATCTAAGGGAATAGAGGTCAGTGCCCCTGACTAAATAGTCAGGCATTGCATGTTTTAAAAGTTCTTGCGACACACCAGTTAAAAATTGCTGCTGTATATAATCCCCAAAATTATAGGCTTAAAGCCTATTGGTGCTTTGTCCACTTTCACTGTTCTAGTTCTACTTTTCCCAGTGGAAACTTATAAAAGTCTACAGAAATAATCCCTTATACTGCACCTCATAGAACTTCCTTCTCTACTCTTTCATCTTCCTGTGTCCAGCTATTAATTTAAATAGTTTCTTTGTGAATATTCCATTTGGCATCGTTTTTTATTTTTCTTCTTATTGTTATTTTAATTCTTATGAAACTGGCCAACCAATGGGTCTGGGCTGCCTGTCACTACTTGAGCCAGTTAAGCTGAGACAGGGTTGAGTCATATATGAGCGTTTATTCCAATAATGCCAGCAGTAAGGGAGAGCAGCAGGTCATCCACAAAACTCTGCTCTTGCCCGCCTGGTATGCTCAGTGGTTGAGCGTCAGCCTATGAACCCAGGAGATCGAAGTTTGATTTCCACTAGGGGCACATGCCTGGGTTGTGGGCTTGATCCCCAGTCGGGATCATGCAGGAGGCAGCCTATTGGTGATTCTCTCCCATCAGATGCTTCTGTCTTTCTCCCTCTCCCTTTCTCTCTGAAATCAATTTTTAACAAAAACCTGCTCTACCCCTTCCCATAAGCCAGCTGTTTATATTGGGTAGAAGAACAAAGATTACATGGGAAAGTAGGAATTACAGGCATGGGGAAATATAGTGACCAGCACGGCTGTGTCAGGATCTAAAGGAGGGGGCAAAGCACAAATGAAAACACTAGACAAGAAATATGAATTATTAAGGGGTGGGGGCCAGGTGGTGTCTCTTTCGTGAAGAACCTTTGGCAGGTCCGCTTTTTATTTACTTGAATAACATTTGCTCTTTAGCAATGCATATAGGCATATCAAAGGTAAAGTCTGGTAAACAGTAAAAGGATTATCAGATTAGGGCAGTGGTCGGCAAACCGTGGCTCGAGAGCCACATGTGGCTCTTTGGCCCCTTGAGTGTGGCTTGGCATTAGAACCACTTCTTCAAAATAGACTCGCCCAGGCCGAAAACTGACTTCTGTGCATGGGCCACGAAGTTTCAATCGCACTGTATGTGCACACCCGCACGTGGTATTTTGTGGAAGAGCCACACTCAAGGGGCCAAAGAGCCACATGTGGCTCGCGAGCCGCAGTTTGCCGACCACTGGGCTAGGGAATTGCCTTGAGCCACACTATCTCTTTTTCTGCCAAGGGCCATTTGTATATTTATAACATCATCCACGGCCATACAAAATTATCGACTTAAAAATTAGCCTGTTATATTTGGTCAGACATTTAATTAACTCACCCCTAATGCCTTGGCAGGGCCAGACCAAATGATTTCATGAGCCTTATACGGTCTGAGGGCAGGATGTTCTCCACCCCTTGTCTAGAGGCATCCTTCACTTCTTTTTCTTCCTCCTCCTACCACCATTCCAGTCAGTCACCAAGTGTACTTCCATCCTAATACCATTTGTATTTGACCCTTTCCATTCCCACTTCATCATCTTACCTAGGCTAGTTATTTCCACTAGGATCCATCTGCACTCGGTCTTTTCTGTGCTGTAGTTGACCTTAATACTGGTAATGGCTAATGTTTATTGAATACCTACTGTGTACCAGGCACCGTGCTAACTGCCTTTCATGTACTAATCATTTCACCCTCACAACTCTCTGAGATGATGGTAGTATTTCCATTTCACAGCTAAAGAAACTGAGGCATAGATCACATAGCTAAGAGATGGTGTCAGTTCTTAAAAAGTTAATGACTTAATTAGGAGAAATAGGAAACCATTTCTTTAAACTAGAAATGCTCTACTAGTCCAGAGAAGAAAGGAAAGAGTGGTCAGAGAAAATGGAGATTTTTACAGGAGAGAGAGAGGGATGTAGGATATAGGAGAATAAATAGAGCTTATGTATAAGAACATGTCAGATGGGAAAAATAATGAGTACCCCAAGGCTGAGTTTGCAAAGTTGGCAAATGCTGTCAGCCAAACTAGTATTGAACTATTGCATCAGATTCATTTGGAAAGCTTTGAAAATATCTAACCCCACCCCTGAGTTGCTTCTGAATTAGATGATGTGAATTAGAATCTATGGTGTAGATATTGTTGCAGGCTATCCTGATACACAGGAGACTAGGAACCACTGGCTAAAGAGAAGGTATAGGGTTGACAAAGGATGCTTTTTCTGAGAAATGATGAGTTAATATTGATGAATGGGCCAAATATTAAGAAGGGCCAGGCTGAAAGAGTTCAGAGTGAAGCAACAGAGTGAGTCACTGGGTTGGTCAGCAGAGATGTGTTAAGAGCAGAGTTTTCTGGCAGCAAAATGCAGGAAGGGAAGGCTGCAATAGGAACCAAGCTCTGAGACAGTTACAGGGAACTAAGTGTCATATTATCATTATGAGAGTTTTAAAAAGGAGTGGGCCTTTTGTCAGGGCTGCTTGGTCCAGAAATATGAATTAGTAAATTTGTGATCTGAGGTTCAACTCTGAAGCTTCAGAATCTTTTACTTACAAAGAATATAAAAAAGTAAAGGATCCATTTTTCAAATTGAATAAAATAAGAATTGGCATTGGAGTTACACTTCTGGTTTATACAATTAATCTAATATTTTATTTCTGAGAGGGGCACTATAAGAGGTGATAATGTACAGCTATCTTTCTTTGGCTAACTTTAAATCTAGTTTTACTTATCAGGTAGTTATAAGCTTTCTTATAAAAAATTCTTTTTAAATCTGTATTTTCCAACTTGACTACCTACAGTTCTAACAGTTTTCAGAGGCCTGCCTCACTATGTGATATTGTCAAATTATGACATAGCAAAGAGGTCAAGAGCACAGGTTCTGGAATGAGAACACTTGGATTTAAATCCCAACTTGGCCACACACCACCTATATGTCATTGGGATTTAATCCCCTTTCCCCCCAGTTTTCTCATCTATAAAATGAATATATGATAGTACCTACACCATAAAATAAAATTGTTAAATGGATTAAGAGAGATAATGCTTGTTTCAAAGTAACCACTGAAATTTTTGCTATTTAGTAATGAAATAATAAATAGTATTTGCTTTTAAAAAATCACTATTGGAGCAGCATATAGCACAGAATTAGAGGAGAGAAGAGTAGGTATGGGGAGATCTGTTGAGAGGCCATTGCAATAGACCAGACAAGAAGTGAAGGTAGCTAGAGCAAGTGTGGGAGTAGAGCTAGAATTGGACAGATTTGAGTGATATTAAGGTAGTAAAATGGACAGAAAATTCATGGTGTGTTAAGTAGAAGATCACTGAGAGAGAACAAAAGATGTTCTCATAGGTTTCTGGCCAAGGCAGCTGAATAAATGGAGACCTAGTTTGGTGGAACAGGGGAAATGTTAGTTATTTTAGTTTGGGACGTTGAGTATGTTAAGTGTGAGGTGGGATTTAGTCATCTGTGTTTTAAGAAGCTGCTGAATGGTTCTAATGTATACCAAAGTTTAAGAACATTTGATGGCCGTGTCATAGGCGACCTTTGGAAAAGCTGTTCAAATGATAGTGGAGGTGGATACCAACCAGAGCCGTGATGGGAAGTAGTGAAATGTAGACAGTTCTCAAGGGAAAGGGGTTAAGGTAGGGAAAATGAAGATTTTTTTTTTTTAAGATGGGATAAACTTGATCACAATTCAGTGATTATGGCTGCAATTGAGAAGGGGGTGTTAAATACACAAGAGAGAAGATAGTGGATCCTCTGTAAGAGCAATGGGATCCAAAGCTCAAGTGGAGAAATTGGTTTTAATTATAAAAGAGTTACATTTAGTATAATAGGAGGGAACCAAGGAAAAGATATGTATATAGAAAAAAACCCTGCTGATTCATTGTGTGATGAATAATGCAATTTTGGTGACTGAATACTACGTTATCCAGCTGTTTCTGGAGTAGTGATTGGGGTTGGAACAGACCGAGGCTACATTCCTATCGAGCCTGCTCTTGGGCTAGCTCAACCCTTTGCCTGACTTTGTCACCTTTGGTCACTAATCCTTTGGCCTCAGCAGTGCCACCCATCATGGCCTTCACTTTCTTGGGAGTGAGTCCTGGGCCCACGGACCCCAGTGCAATGCATCTTGCATGAATTTCTTTTACTTTTTCCTGAGGCAAGGAGAACAAAACCAAACCGTTATAGTCTTGACAGCCTATTTTAATAATCAACTAGAGATACTATGCTTAGAAATTCAATCTTCTATAATTTTCATTTATGATAATTGAATTTTCTAATCATTGTTCGGTGGCCTCCTTCACGCCCCCTACTGGGGATCAAGCACACAACCTGGGCATGTGCCCTTGACCAGAATCGAACCTGGGACCTTTCAGTCCTCAGGCCGACGCTCTGTCCACTGAGCCAAACCAGATAGGGCTGACATTTCTTTGATAAATGCATAGACTTTAAAATACCTAGATCTGAATGCAACTTCTTTTTGCAAAAAAGGCCAAATTAATATCTCTTTGTTTGAGAATATCATTAAAGGGATCTTCAATCTACATATGATACAACTCAGATGTTTCTTTTTCCTTAAGCTGTTATTTTTTTCTCGCTGCTTCTGTAATTAAAATGCAGAATTCCTCCTTCCCCAAAAGTAAGTGTCTTTATTGTATTTCAGGTAATTTTAACCTGGGTTCTGTAGATCTCAATATATCTGGATTAATGGCTTTGTGGGACCATGAACTTTCCACAGTTATATGCAAAATTGTTGAATGTGTATACATGAATTTGTACAGTGAAGAGAGTCCCCTTAATTTTTATCAAATTCTGAAAGGATTCTATTATCCCAAGATATTAAGAACTACACTATTAAAATCTTCATTTAATAGGTTTTGGCTTTTGACTATTTTTTACCATTTACCATTTAGATTTTCTCACAGGAGGAAAGGGAAATTTAAAATGTAATACTTAATAATTCTACTTCTCTAAGTTATGACTACAGTTTTTTATATTACTACAGTTTTTGAAGTTAACATTTAAACATAATTGTTTTTACATTTATCTAACAATATTGAAATCATGCTCCAGTTTTTGTTGCAAATATATATATTTTTTCTTTAGTGCCAGGACCCTCTGGTGATAATGGTATCAGTATTACCATGATCTTAATGGCCTGGATGGTAATTGCATTGATCTTGTTTCTACTGAGACCTCCTAATCTTCGAGGATCCAATCTAACTGGGAAGCCAACCAGTCCTCATAATGTAAGTGCTGTGGATTAGAAACCCATTTGAAGAGGTGGGGGGCGGGGTATGGCCTGAAAAGGGGGAGGAGTTTGTTTTGACTGAAAGATCTGAATTAGCAAAAGGAAGATTTAATTCACGGAGTAAGTTTAAGTTCTTCCTTTGTCATCCTAGTAAATCTTGCAACCTCAAATGGCGTAGTGTTCATAGAGTTTACATACAGAGATAAGCATAGTAGCCCAAAAATAATTTTAAAATGATTTCCAATTTTTACTCACACAAGAAACATTAAAAATGATTCAGCATATGATAATCTATTGCAATATTTCTCAGATCTCAGTCCTCTTCCCCAGTTCTACCCACCTCTCAGTTGATTCTTTGACTGTCATGTTTCCAGCTCCCTGAATTCTCTTACTAGCTGCAATTGAAATGGTTTTATCCACACTCCATTTTCTCCCCTCTGTTCTAGCTAATACAGTAAAGACACTGAGTCTATCTGGCTAAATCCTGTTTTCCCATCCTATTTCTCTCAAACTCATTTTTCCGGTTTCTGCATTACAATAGATCAGCTGAGCTGGCAAAAGCAGAGGTAGGAATCACCCATGTTGATAAATTGTGATAGTCATGATTACAACCATTTTTAGAATTTTCTATATGAAAAACATCACTTCATCATGTTTTCTCACAGGAGGAAAGGGAAATTGAAAATGTAATACTTCATAATTCTACTTTTACTAGAATCCTACCCAGGACAGAGTTCTCGGTACTGTCTTTTCTAGAACCTCTATTAAAGGGTTCCTTTTAATCATTTTCAGAACCAGCAGTTATTTATTATAACTTTTTTCATTTGATTTGGATATTATCTCTTTTAAAATATTTCTGTGATGGATTCATTTGTTGAACATCAAATTATCCCACAAATTCCCTTCTTCAACCTTCATCATGTGTAATTCCTAAAATAATTGCTTCTTTTCCTTAATCCCGTGTTGTTAATATAAGAAAGAAGTTCAGTTAAACTAATTTCTTATGTAAGAGAAAGCAAATGTGCAATGTTAATTGGTCAGTGCTTTGGTTTTTTTAGGATTAGAATATTTAGATGTATAGCATGCTGACTTCAGTTAAAAAAGAAAGTCTCATTAGCACTATCTAAAAAAGCCTTAAATTTATTTTTGTTTTTTGTCTTGGAGAGGGTATTAGCCATTAAACAGCTGTCTTGATAAATTGCTTTCTCCTTAGCCCTTTTTCTTACTTTCTATATACATTTTTATTTTCTATAAAAAATCTACTTCCTCATCATTTGGAGCTAAAGAAATCCAATTTAATAAACTAATATAGAAGCCATTAAAAATGACAAGATTACAGCCCCCTGAGCCTTAGGTCATTGTTAGCAGCAGTAGTCCCATTGCTCTAAGAAGCAAGAAAACGTATTGAATAATTCCAAGTAGAAAAATTGATCACCCTCTCCTCCGGCCTCATGCATGTCAGAGCAAATAAATGGAATCTTCCTGAAGATCCCTGAAGTGCTGATATTCCCTTTACAGTTCAGGTGCTTTCTATTGCAAGTTACAAAAATCAGCTCAACCTGGTTAAGTAAGTGCTTTATTGGTTTACACATCAGAAAATCCAGAGGTAGAGTCAGTGTTTAGAAAGTTTAACAGTGCCATCAAAGACAATTCTTTCATCATACCATCAGCTTCATTCCAAGATGGGCTCCCTCTGTACTCATTAGATAGCTGCCAATAGCATCTGGAGCCACGTGCATCCTCATTGACATTCTGTAGTGAGAAACAAGTCTCGAGTTCATTTTGTACTGTACTCAATCCATCACCTTAGCAAGAGAGAAGAGACTACCTTTATTAGTTTAAATAGCACCTCTGGAGCTGTTAGGGAGAGCAGTTTCATCCAAAACATATCACTGTTAAACAATTTTCCTTTCTTCCATAGCACAGGGAAGAATGAGACAAACATTGGTGAAATACTGGTAATCTAGTGTTCCCCTGTGCAAAACTGTATGAAAAATCCTAGTAAGGATATGACTTGAGATGGGAAGTTGGGGGATACTGCTGCTCAGTTCTTACTAAATGTGTTAGATTGGTTGCACTGGGATTTAAGAAGTCAATTCTATAATTTCTCTCTAATACAGGGACAAGATCCACCAGCCCCTCCTGTGGACTAACTTTGTGATATGGGGAAGTGAAAATAGTTAACACCTTGCACGACCAAATGAACGAAGATGACCAGAGTACTCTTAACCCCATTAGAACTGTTCTTCCTTTTGCATCTGCAATATGGGATGGTATTGTTTTAATGAGCTTCTAGAAATTTCATTTGCAAGCTTATTTTTGCTTCCTGTGTTATCACCATCCTATTCACGGTGTATTTGAGTAAATGATTATATTTTAAAAAATAACATGGGTTTTTTGGTTACCCTAAACTCAAACATTCCATTCATTCTATTTGTAACTGTGATCACAATTTTGGTGATGATTTCTGGCCTGATTGAAGGAAATTTAAGATCTCTGCATTTAAATATTTTCAATAGTTTTGATAGATTTTAAGGTTGCTTTTTTCATAGGCTATTTATAAAGTTATTTGGGGTTGTCTGAGGTTGTATGAAAGAAAATTAGAACCACACTATATTTCTACTTACCTTGGTAGTTTATTTGTGTGTGGGTAGCAGTTCTTGGGACTGTGGCAGCCTTTGGAATATTTTACAAGTTACAGCTGAAATCTGCATCATCATTACAACTGGCTTATGTGACTAGAAAAGGAGGAGAGAAGAAATTATATAACTGTTTACTAAGGTTTTTATTCCCATAAAAATGTCTAATATTAAGAAAACTTTAAATAAACATGATTTAAATATGGTGGATGATTTTCAATCCATTATATGACATTTGAAGCCACTGTATATCAATTAGCTTTACAAGGTTCATGAAAGGAGGAAAATAGTTAATTCTTTTTGCCTTTGCCAGGTATAATCTATTCAGTAATAATTTAATCTGTAATTTATTTCTTAAATGGGTGCCTCTCAGAAAGCTTCCTTTCTGTTCAAACACTTCCCTGTTAAATGAAACTCTTGAAGCTAACTGTATTGGGAGCCTGTTTGCTTACTGACATTTGAATGCTATTTGCTTATTTACTCTATTTTCCTTTGAAGAAAAATATTTGAGTATTTTGTTGTCCTTCTGACTTTTAAAAATATTTAATGAATTTTTGGTTTACTCCAAGGGAAAAGGAGAAAAATGAGGAACAATCAAGGATCTTTTTCTAACCCTATATCTCATTCTCATTTGGTAATGGAATGGATTGGGGTGGGGAAATATAGGCAAAATTTTGAACTGTATGAAAAGTAAAAAGTTGCATTGTTTTGGTTAGTTTGAAAGAAAATGAATACAAATGGCATTTTAAAAAGGCATCACCTATGTGGTTATGGAATTTTTTTCTAGCAAGTGATTACAGATGATTTATGGGGGCTAGAAGAAATTTTGCTATCAATGTAAGGAGTTTCCCCCCTAGACCTGTCTAGCTTTTCACTGTATTGATCTGAGAAATTATATGAATTGAATAAACTTCTCAAAATTGTTGTACTATTTAAGAGTCTCTGATCTAGTTGTATGACACTCCTTAGGATATCCCTCCCCCCCCCACCCCGCTTTATTATGATTATATTCTGGGTCATAAACATTGTAAGGGCTTCATTTCATTGTATAATCCAATATTGACTCCTTGCATTCCTCCTGTGCATCTTGGCTTTGTGCTCAACTTCTTGGAGTAATATAACCTATTCTTAATTATTTGTCTAATCAAGGGTATTGTGACACAGGTAAGTCAGATCCTGGATAAATAAACACCATGGACAAGGTTTTCCTCTTGCTGTGGCATACTGGAAGCCTTCCCAGCTCTATAGCTATATCGTGTTTAAAGCAGAACAGTCAGGAATGGCGTAAGATGGAGCTCAATGCCTATAAGCATTCCTATTTCTGCTCTTGCCCCCCTGAACTTTGAAGGTTTCCACGTATATCCCAAGTCTGTTCTCTAAACTGCTAGAAATCCTGGCAGAGATCCTGATGTATTCACTGGCAGAGATCCTGATGTATTATTTGTGAGCCATTGATTCATGTAAATCAATGGCTCACAAATAATTGAGAATTGGCTTTGGTAGAAGATATGGCTGTGACATGGCAACAATGTCTAGTGTCAGTTAGAGACCTAGAAATCTGGGTTCTTATTCCTAGTTCTTCGTTTCTGTCACATGCACTTAATTGACATTACATCTAGAATATTAACCTTTTCCTGTATGGATTATCTATCAGTAACAAAAGTTTTTAGTGGAGTATTTAGTCTTGGGTTTTTTGCTTGTAAAATATCTGCAGTCCTAAAAAAACATAGTGTGCTACTACATATAAAGTATTCCTGTTAACCTAACTAGTAATTTATATTCTTTTTAATTCTTAAAGCTTCCACATGTGGCCTTTTTATTTAAGCACACTCTTCTTATTCATTACTTGGCTTGTAAACATTCACCTGAATTATGGCTACAAGCATTTTTAAATAATCTGGAAAAAAGAAAAATAAATCTTCACATTTTAATCACTGCGGGCTCTTAAACATTCCACAAATGCCATTCAGAATTTATTTTTAGAGTCATTTAATGTTCCTTTAAGCAAAATAATGCTTTGTTTATTTGCTTTCCATTTGGAAAAAAAGTTAACATTGGAACTATGTTTAGTAAAAGATTTTATCATGTAGATATCCAAGCACTGTTCCCTGGTCAGCAAGTCATATTTTAAACAACTTGTAGAGATTTTCTGAAGTAACTATTAAGTTCAGCTATTCCATAGTTACCTTAGTGTCTTTGTGTGGTATGTAATATGATAGTGTTTATGGAATTACCAAATTCTTACATTTTCAAAGGAACATTGGAAATTTACCATTCTGAATGATAGTCTGTCACTCTAAATGAATAGTGCTAAACTTTGACCAGCTCAGCTTAAGACACAAAATAGCAACTTGAAAGAAAAATGGGAGTTTACAGTTAATGAGTTAAATTTTTGTTGTTGAATTAGTAGGTTTTGTTTTAACATAATATTTCCAAATGAAAAATCATGTATTTGTTACCATGTCTGATGATTACTTTGTTAAAAGGAAAGTGGTCATATGCTATGCTAAATGTTAATTGCTGTTTTTAAATGTTTAATCATGCCAAACAAATCATGTCTGTGCCATCCAGAGTTTATTGTAATCTCTTACTGAGTACTTGGATTGGGATAAAGGGCTTGTACTATGCACTTTTTATTAATGAATAAATAGAAAATGTTAGTAACACTCATTGTTTTCTGTTTGGCTTTTTTTTGGAAGAGAACCAAGTACTTCTGCTTAGTAAAATGTTAACATCCTTTATTAAACAGTTTCTTTGTAAGCCTTTTTACCCCTAACTAAAGACTTTCCTGCCTTAGCCAGTTTGGTTCAGTGGATAGAGCGTCGGCCTGAGGACTAAAGGGTCCTGGGTTTGATTCCCATGAAGGGCACCTGCCTAGTTGCAGGCTCGATCCCAGTAGGGGGTGTTCAGGAGGCAGCTGATCAATGATTCTCTCTCATCATTGATGTATCTATTTCTCCCTCTCCCTCTCTGAAGTCAATAAAAATATTTTTATTTAAAAAAAAGACTTTCCTAAAAAACTTTAGGTTATAAGAAATACATTAATATATAATAGCAGTATGGGGCCTTAGAATTAATCCAGCAACAGCCTATTGAAAGCCGGCAGTCTCAAGTTTCAGTCAAGCATGATTCTGTTAGCCAAAGCCAAATCAGGAAATACCAGTCTTAACAAAATCTTGTGCTAAGTAGCATTGAAAATTACGGACTTGGGGTGTGAACACACAATCTATAATAATAAAAGGGTAATATGCTAATTAGATCGGACGTCATTCCAGATGTCCTTCCTGACGAAGCCGGGGCCAGAGGGATGCCAGCCTGGGCCCTGGGTGCCTGTGGGCGGCCCAAGGGAAGCCAGCCCGGGTCCTGGGTGCCTGCCGGCAGCCAGAGGAGGGAAGCAGCCCGGGTCCCTGGTGCCTGCCAGTGGCCAGAGGAGGGAAGCAGCCCAGGTCCCGGGTGCCAGAGGGAAGCTGGTGCTGGCAGCCAGGGGAAGGAAGGCCTACTCTTGCACGAATTTTCGTGCATTGGGCCTCTAGTCTGTATAGATAAAAGCTTAAGCAACCAAATGACCAGTCAGCTGGTTGCTATGACATGCACTGACCACCAGGAGGCAGACATTCAATGCAGGAACTGCCCCCTGATCGTCAGTGCACTCCCACAGCGGGAGTGCCGCTCAGCTGATTGACCCATCCTGGCAGCCCACCAGCCCGGCGGCAGCCACTCACTCCCTCAGTAGTCCTACAGGTCCAATCTTCAGAGAATGGGCCAGGCACTGATGGACCGGTGCTGTTGGCATGATCCCAACAGCACCGCAGGCCTCCTGGAAGTTGGCCTTGGGCACCTCGGCCGCTTCCCCTCCCTAGACGCTCTGCATGGAAGAAACAATATAAAAGCGGCCACCAGGTGGCTCCCAACAACCTGCACGAAAGTCAGCAGGACAGATCCGGATCCCGGGATGGCAAGGGTGTCCCACCGCCCACCTGGAGGGCTGATCGTGTCCTGCACACACACACCCCTCGGGACAGGCACCAGATGCAGGGCTCATGGCTGGTGAGCGCCACTGTGACAGCGCAAGTCTCTCCCAATCAGGACTGCCTGGGCGTAGTGGGGCCAGGATGAGTGGGAGTGGTAGGCAGGAGTGGCAGGCGGTATTGGACTGTCAGTTTCGGCCCAATCCCTGCAGGCTACACAGAGGGACCGCACCCATGCATGAATTTGTGCACTGGGCCTCTAGTATAATATACAGATGATGCATTATAGAAGTGTACCCCTAAAACCTATATAATTTTATTAACCAACTAGAGGCCCGTTGCATAAAAATTGTGCACTCGGCACGTGGGGTGGGGGAGTCCCTCAGCCCAGCCTGTGCCCTCTTGCAGTCCGGGAGCCCTTGGGGGAATGTCCCTGATGGCTTAAGCCCGCTCCCCCTGGGCCTAAGCCGGCAGTCAGACATCCTTAGCGCTCCCATCACCACCACTGCACTCACCAGCCGTGAGCCCGGCTTCTGGCTGAGCGGCGCTCCCCCTGTGGGAGTGCACTGACCATCAGGAGGCAGCTCCTGCATTGAGCGTCTGCCCCCTGGTGGTCAGTGTGCGTAATAGTGACCAGTTGTTCCGCCATTCGGTCGATTTGTATATTAGCCTTTTATTATATAGGATGTCACCCCAAGAAATTTAAATTAAAAAAGAAAAGAAAATTATAGTTTTTCTATTGAAGAATGGGTAGGGCTCACCTAGCAAGTGTGGCTCAGTGGTTGAGCATCAGCCTATGAACCAGGAGGTCACGGTTCAATTCTAGTCAGGGCACATTCCCAGGTTGCAGGCTAGATCCCCAGTAGGGGGCATGCAGGAGGCAGCCGATCAATGATTTCCTCTCATCATTGATGTTTCTATTTCTCCCCTTCTCTTCCTCTCTGGAAGTAATAAAAATATATATTTTTAAAAAGAATGGGTAGGGCTGATAATTTTCTTCCTCCACAACATCCAAGCAATTTTTTTCATTGTCACAATATTTTAAGAGCTTATTCATATAGATGTAAACTGGCAGCAGTTAAGGTTGAAATCCTTTGCCCTCTCATATTAATAATTGTTTATGCTAATATATGAAAGCATCAGATATTCAAAGAGTGTTTTTGTTGAAAATGACTGACAATTTTTAAAATTACTCTAATTTTCACACAGTTCTCAAACTTATATTTTTATTGCAGCAATCTTATTGTGTGCTAAATAAGAATATTTAGTATTGTCAATAGTGTTTAGCCTTGGGGAAAAAATGTTAAAGTAGCTTTGTGTGATTCCAGCTTAATGTTAAGGTAAGCAATTCATTCGAATTTTAAGCTATTCTCACAACTAAAATATGACAAAGGCTATAGCATTTAGTGATAGCTTATAGTGATTCTCAAATACTCTGGTTTGGGGACCCCAAAGAGCTTTTGTTTATATGGGTTATGTCTATCATTATTTACTGTGTTGTATCCCAAATCAAAACATTTAAAATATCAAATATTTTAAAATAACAATAAACCCAATACATGTTAATATAATAAAATGCTTTAACTAAAAAAAAAAAAGATAACCATTTTCCAAAATGAGAACTTAGAAGAGTGGCACTGCTTTACATTTTGCAAATCTTTTTAATGGCTGGCTTAATAGAAAAAAAAGCTGGGTTATCATTTTTACTTCCACATTTATTTTAATACAATCTTTGGGTAAAGCCATTAAGTGACTGCAAGATCATTTTTTTGCTGAATTGCAGACAAGAGATTTTGCAGGAATTGTAGACAAGACTTGGATAACTCCAAAGCATTAAGATAATTGTAACCCCAGCTGCTGTCCAGAATGCTAGAGTCAGTGTGATTAGACAGCTTGGAAAATAAAAGATTTGCCGGGCCGGTGTGGCTCAGTGATTGAGCATGGACCCATGAGCCAAGAGGTTGCTGGTTCAATTCCCAGTCAAGGTACATGCCTGGTTGTCAGGCTTAATCCCTGGTAGGGGGCGTGCAGGAGGCAGCTGATCAATGATGTTTTTCTCTATCCCTCTCCTTTTCTGTCTCTCTCTAAAAATCAATAATAATAATAAAAAAAAACATTCATGAAGCATTCTGAGAAAAAATATAAAAGAAAATGTAGGATTTGATAAAACTAAATTGAAGTACTTTACTGCTGCGGGGCCCTGGGAGGGAGGCAGAGCTGCTCTCCCATACTGCCGGCATTATTGGAATAAATGCTCATGATTCAACCCTGTCTCTGCTTAATTGGCTCAAGTAGGGATAGGCAGCCTGGACCCATTTGTTGGTCCAGTATCATTTGCTGGCGACTCTGGTGGGATTACAAGTGGGGGACCCCTCTGAGGTGAGTACTGGGGATCCCGCTTGCTGTCTGGACTGAGGGTTCCTGGGGCTGAAATTCGGGACTATTTGCAGCGTGGCCAGGAATTTTCCTGTGGAGTCCCACTCTCAGCCCTGGCAATTCCCATCCTTCCACTTAAGTTAAATTAAGCACTCTTGTATGACATGAGAAGCATTTGCTGCCTCTCATCTGGGCTTCTTTGGAAGGCACGGGAAGCACTTACTGTGTGCAGCACCAGAGGCATTCACTGCCCTCTTCTGAGCAAAGACATTGCTCTGCTTCAGTGGGGTTTTTTTAAAAAAAATTTTTTTTAATTTTTTATTTTTTTAAACACAGGACATTCTGAGGTTTCTGTGGCTGGAAAGATAAGAAGCACAGTGTAAAGCTCTTGCCTGTGGGTTGTGTGTGCCTGTAAATATTGTACATAAGAGTGTCTCTGGATTGTTGTTTTGTGTCTCTTTGTTGTTTGGTTTAATTTGTTTTAAAGATGAGGACATATCCCACTTTGCTGGGGTCCCCAGCTGCTTATGGTAGGCTGAACCCGTGGCACGGATTGCAGGGACTTCCCAGTTGCTGCCAAGAGTTCTTAATCTTGGGGACCCTCTCCCTGCCTCCCTCTCAAGGCATTAGCCGCCTGAAACACTTAGCTATAGTGAGAGATCTTGTCTGTCTGTAATGCAACTTTGGTAACAGGTGTTCATGGCTTGCTTTCTTATCTTTTGGAGATTCAGTTTGCTCTTCACCATTTTGTGAACACAGGGAACCCCGTGTCTCTGCTGTTTGGGCTTTGCACCACCCACACCAAAGGTCACTTGCTGTGCTTGGGTTATTGTGGCTAATGTCGCGGTCTCCCCTTTTGAGAGTACTCATTTATTTACTTTAGGGGTTGTTTTTGTTTTGAAGTAGGATAAAACCTCTTCTTATATGTAATATTTCATGTTGTTAAATCATAAGGATTCTACTCAGAAAGAAAAATTTGAGAAATAAACCTTCTCCCTTCACCCCCTTTCTCCAGCCCCCTAAAAGCTGCCACGGTCATGTTATCTCTGTTACAAAATCTGCCAAGAAAATACCTTGGGTAATAACTGGCTTTAAAAATCTCATAAAGTTGTAATACATAATAAATAAATGTAATTAAAATGAAGGGTTTCGAAAAAGCTTTTCAGTAATAATTATATATACACCTAAACATAGTTTTCCAAAGCCCTTGGTAACTTGAAACTTTGGAGTTTTGCTGGGTTTAATAGTAAAAATTATTAAATATCTATGTATTCTGAAATAATAGGATACTGAAATATTAATCAGAGTTTGCCTACTTTTGGCTTCTTATTACAGAGAATCTAGAGGATGGATTTAAATCTGTTAATGAATGTCTTGTATTTTATTTGAAAGATATCTCTTAAAAATATGAATGTATTGCTAATCTGAAGAATGTAAATTACTTGTCACCAAAAAGGTCAAGGTTTCTAAGAATTAAGAATCCTAATTAAATTGGAAGAAATTAGATGGTTTGGGTAACACAGAATTGAAAATAGGTGGGTCTAAAAAACAGGAAGAAAATAGGCAGTGCTAAAGTTCTGAATGAGTTAATAAATAACTGAAAGGAACTAGGAAAATTGCAGAGGGTCTGTG
This sequence comes from Eptesicus fuscus, assembly GCF_027574615.1. Lineage (NCBI taxonomy): Eukaryota > Metazoa > Chordata > Mammalia > Chiroptera > Vespertilionidae > Eptesicus > Eptesicus fuscus. The sequence goes on from NC_072474.1 coordinate 93,417,333, forward strand.
CAAGTTGAAAAAAATTATATGGAGGGAAGAAGAAAAAAGCAACATATAGGTAAACTGGACAATACTTGGGAAGCAAAAGTTCTATAAATTATTGAGATGGTTATATATTATTAGAGGCCTGGTGCATGAAATTCTTGCACGGATAGGGTCCCTAGGCCTGGCCAGCGATCAGGGCCTATTGGGGCCTTCCGGCTGCCAGCTGGGGCTTTCCTTCATTCATTTCCGGTCAGGGGCATGTATCTTGGTTGTGGGCACATCCCCAGTAGGGAGGTGTGCAGGAGGCAGCTGATCGATGTTTCTCTCTATCCCTCTCCCTTCCTCTCTGTAAAAAAAAAAATCAATAAAATATATTTTAAAAATTACTATATTGCCAAATAAAAAATTAGTAAGAAGACTGGTATTGCTTGACTTTTTAAAAATCCTCACCTGAGGATATTTTTTTCCATCGACTTTGAGAGAGAGTGGAAGGGAGAGAGAAAGAGAAACTTTGATGTGAGGGAGACATATTGATTGGTTGCCTCCTGCGCACCCTGACTGGGGCTGGGAAGGAACCTGCAACCTAGGTACATACCCTTGACCAGGAAATGAACCCATGACCCTTCGAATGCTCTAACCAGTGAGCACACCAGCTAGGTCGTGCTTGACAGTTTTGTAAATCTGAAAGTGTGCTTTCAATATATTACAATGTCAATGAGCCTCTAGCAAATTCCAATATGTTTGTAACAGAATGAGAGTGAATAAAGCAAGTAACATTAGTTTTATCTTGAAAATGTTTTGACGCCCTGGATCCCTTGAAAGGGTCTCAGAGACTGTCAGCGCATCTTGAGAATGGCTATCCTAGATCCAAAGGTCCCTTCTAGCTAATATTGATATTCTGATTTAATTTCTGAGATTTTACTGATTACTGTGAAGATTGTGATTATTATCAAAATACTAACAAAGAATGTTAAGTGATTAATAGGTAGAAAAATGTTGAATTCATAAGAAGGGGAAGAATCGAAAAGTACATTCTTTTATTTTTTATTAGCCAGTTGTAATAGGTAACAAATCTATATGCCAAGTTAAAAATGATACCCTCTATTATGGTATTACATGCATTGCAATTATTTATGTGTTCATTTCTCTCTCCTACTAGCCTGGGAGTTTGGAAGAAGGAATTGGGTCTTGATTCATTTTGCATCTTTGATTTCTAGGATAATGTCTTAATGCACTAAATATTTGATGGATGATAGAATTTAACTGCATAGAGTGTACAACGCCTATGTATACTATCACACTTTATACAAGTCACAGCAAATTATTTTATTTAGTCAACATTCAACAGCTTTTTAAAAGTCGTCATCATGATCCTATCAAGAAAAACATCATCTATGCGGTATTTTAAGGTCTTTATAATCTTCTAATTGATGTCATGACATACCTAAAAATGCTTTGACTTCTAGTACAGATTGATACCTGATATAATTCTTTTAAAAATATATTTTTATTGATTTCAGAGAGGAAGGGGAGAGGGAGAGAGAGAAACATCAATGATGAGAATCATTGATTGGCTGCCTCCTGCATGCCCCCTACTGGGGATGGAGCACACAACCTGGGCATGTGCCCTTCACTGGAATGGAACCCCGGACCCTTCAGTCTGCAGGCGGACACTCTATCCACTGAGCCAAACCGGCTAGGGCCCCTGATGGAATTCTTAATGAGGGAAACCAAATGTCATGACTGCTTTGATTTGAGGTTTAAATGACCTTGGGATGGTCACCAGAGAAACAGACCTGCCTTCCACATTAAAAGCGGGCAGGCCCCATATGTTCATTGTACCCTCCCTCATACACGGGACTTATATGTTGCATATTCCGCTAAGTATCATGCACAGACGCCCCAGATCCTGAATTTGGCAGGAGTTTCAACTCTACAAAACATCTCCGAAGGGCGTGGGTGTCCCGCTTCTCCTCCCAGGGGATGGGGCGGGGGCACTAAGTGGTCCAGTCTCGACAGGACTCAGCATCCTCCAGACGTCAGGCATCTCCTTCCCAGAAGCGGCGGGTCGGACCGGATCTGACTCAACCTTAGGCCGCCCGCCCGCAGGGTGAGGCGGGCCTGGAGGGCGTGGGAGGGGAGTCAGCCGCCGGCCCCGTCAGACCCTCGATCTAGCGGGCCAAAGACAAGGCCGGCCCTCCGGGGCTCCTGGGGAGACCGGAAGGGGGGCCCGGACCTTCCGGTCCCCTCGGGCTGCAGCGGGATCAGTCTCCCCCTTCCCCTCCCGTAGCCCCGAAGCATGCCTGACCTGGTGCGCATGCGGCAGCACCTCAGCGCGGACCGTTAGCCAACACCCGGTGACCGGGAGGGCAGCGGGCCGCCACCGTGAGCCCAGCGCCTCAGGCACCCAAGGCGGTGACGCGCCAGGGGCCCAGCCCAGCAGCCCGAGAGGACCGCTGCGCACGCAGCTCCGCCCAGAGCTGTTCGCGGCAGGGGCGGGGCCGCCGACCTGGCCAGAGCGGATTGGCCCAGGATCGAGAGGGGCGTGGCTTGACCCTCCCAGCCCCGACTGGCCCCGCCCCGCCCCGACCCTGAACCCCGCAGGAAATCGGGGCGGGCCCCCGGCCTGGTGTGGCGGGAGGAGGAGCAGGCTTGCCGCGGGGAGAGGAGTCCAGGAGGGCCTGGCAACAGGGGAATGAAGCCTCCGCCTTCTCGGGCAGAAGCCTTTAAATACGGGCCCAGGCCCGGGACTTTCGTTGCAGGGAGAGGAGACCTGGCGGAGCGGCTGCAGTGCGGCCCAGAGGGAGGAGCTGTCCGAGCCGTGGGGACCGGGGTGGAAGCCGCGCTCGGCGCTTGGAAGGGGGTAAGCGCCTTTCCCGGGACGGCTCGCCGCCCCGTCGGGATGCTCCGGGGTCCCGCGTGTGCAGGGAGCGGGGCTGGGGTGTGCGCGCTGCTCCAAGGTCCCTCCCAGCGCTCAGCGCCGGGCTTTCTGTCTCAAGACCCCCGCCTCCTCCTTGAGGCTCTGGGCGGGAATCGCCTTTTGGATCTGCTGCCCTGGGATGGTATTGCTTGGGCTTTTTATCCCAGACTCGCGAGTCTTCCAGTCGCATCTCCTTCTGCTTTTTCTCACTTTCTGAGTTGAAGTAAAGATTTCCCCGGCCCTCCCCAGAAAGCCGAACGCCCACCGAAGGAAGCAGTCCTCTGGTTAGGGACCCCATTTTGGTCTCAGAATCATGCATGGTCTTTTGTTTGTGTGCAGTCTGCTTACCTGGGCAGGCTGCTGCTTTCTTCACTCCATTGGCTCTTCTTTAAGAAACTAACGAGAAAACGAAGCCAGAAAGCCCTGTGGAGGGCGAAATCCCAAGGCATTCTCTTGTGGCATCTGTATGGGCTGTCCTGGAATGCATTGTTGCCGCTACACCATAGAAATGGTTTTATTTCATGTCAGGGAAGGCCTGTCTTGGGTGCTTTAGGAGATCGTGTTTGCAGGATTCCTTGATAAATTATACCTCTTAAATAGGAAGATAATGGAGTAGGGTTGAGAATTCTGGAACCTAGAAAAGAGGGATTCACTGGTTGGGAGCTTTTTATGGATATATGTACAGAGGAGGGCTGTCCATTGATTGCCCTCGAAGACACAGTGAGTCTTTGAGTTTCTTCAAATCCCCTAAGAAATAGAGAACAGTAGTCTGGTCTGTTTCTTCAGGGGGGTTCTGGAAATGAAAGAGCTTACTGTCTGCTCTGAGATGTGCTTGTTAATACCCAGCATCTAGTTAAAGGTAAGTGGTAGACAATCCTGATGGGAAGGATCACATTTCTTCTCTGACCACTGTACTTCTTTCTCTAACATAAAATCTATAACTAAGAAGCCTATTCCATCCAGTCTCTCACTATTTCCACAGCTAAAGAAACCCTTTAGATAGAACATTAGCACTCTCTCACTGATTAGTATTTTTCCTGGGTCAGGCATCTGTTAGTACATAACTTTTGAAAATGACTAAAATGATTTGTGAAGTTGACATATCCAGCTATAGTTAGTCTATTGTTTTGTGCAGAGTATACTGAAGAGAGGGGTGGAGGTGGAGGGATTATATGTAGTTTAGATTGTAGTAGGACCTTCCCTGTCTGTTAGCCACATATTGTAGGTAGAAATATTGACCTCAATTTGTAAAATTTTAAGTGAAGAGTAGTTTTGGAATCACCTGGTTTGTTGTGACTTTCCCAAAATACAGAGGTAAAAAACTCATTTCAAACTGACTTATAAAGCAAACATTCCCTTTTCCCTGACAGCCCAGTAGGGAGGGTCAGAAGGTACAAAAAAGTAGAAATAGGAAATGGAATCAGAAGACATCTATGTCGGGGAAAGTATATCAGTAACACTGTATCAAGCTCCCTATTAAAGGTTATTGAAAATGTTATTGAAATTTCCAAAGATAATTTATTTGTATTTGCACAGATTATACATCTAACTTCTTCGTAATTTTCCCATTGTCATTTACAGCCACACTTCTTATGAAATAGCAATACAGGGATCCCAGAACATACGTAATGCTATAATACAGGTCCACCTGCTATCAGTCGTTTACTCCATCTGTTGTACGCGAGGCAAGCTGAATACAGCCTTGCAGTCAAGGTGGTTAAGAAATAACTGGGAAGACATACTGAAGTTCTGTCTAAAGAGGAGAAGATGATAGGTTTCTGGGCAGTTTCTGCAAAAATACTATGATCAGCCATCTGAGCTAAAGATATTAAAATAATAGTCTTCATTTATAAAGGTAGACCCTCATGGAGAGTTATTCATTCAATTAATATATATTGAGAGCCTACTGTTCTAGGTATCGAGGCAAACAGCAACAGATAAGAACTGGAAGTGCCTTATTAAACTATGAACTTCTTGAGCTCAAGTTGCCTCATGTACACATTCAATCCATGTTTTTTTAATTATTATTATTATTTGCTTTTATTAGCATTTATTTTATGCTGAATTTACTCTCTGGCCATAAATTTTTGTTTCTTCTGGTTATCGTTTTCTTCTGTGTGACCTCCTCTTCTAGTTTAGGAACAATCAGCTCTTTTTCAGTAGGATCCTCTCCATGTGGCAGGGAGAGCTCCTGTGTGGGTTAATTTGCCCATGAGATCTGTAAGTTCTATGCTGCATCTTAGGAACTTTGTTCACCGGGATGTGCTCAATGACCTGAGACTATATCTAAACCCTCAAGTTCAGCATTACTCTCTGCATTTTTAAGCATGTGCAGCCAGCACCTGTTTTGCTTGAGATTGAGGGCATAGGATTCCCTATTAACCTCTCAACTATGGGATTAAGTGGTAACCCAAAGAAATCCTCTGGTCCAAAAATACTTAGAGATGACACTTTTTACGTATTCTAGATTTATTGGTTTTACTTAGAGAGAGAGGTTGGCTAGCTGTCCAGTAAGGGTGTTACAGTGTAGTAGTTCTTCAGGTTCATTACAAGTTTAGGACTTGATCTTCAGCCTTACATATCTGGAAGGTAGTTCCACACCCCCCCCTCCATGAACCCAAAGTTAATGAGGCTTTAAATGTTAACTTATGATGATTAAGGTCATAAAGGACTGATGAGTACACTAGAATGGAACTTTGTGATTACAGTAGAGAAATTTTATTTCAGTGCCTGGAATACTTGTGTCTCAAATCCAGGCCATCACTTTCTAGTATTACGGTTCCTGGAAATCTGAATTCGTAAGGCAGCATGGAATCAGAACAAAGAATTTTGGGGAATATGCCATCCAAGCATTGGGAAAGCCTGTTTTTGCCCTATTCTCTGAAATCAGAATACTTCTGACTTTCAGATTCTGTGTGCTCTTAGGCAGACAGGACTGAAACAAACAATGTCATTCTTGTTCTTAACTCCCTCTTTTCAGGCTGATCATTCCCTTTGTTTCCCCAGCCCCCCCTTTTTTTCAGTGGAGTTATTAGATTTTAGCTACATTAATGCCATTGATTCTTAGGTTACTTTCGCCATTTTACCTTAAGTCATTAAATTGTAGTCTCATGGATTTTTATGGCCATGCTTTCCTGAAAGAGGCATTCAAGACCCACTTTCATCCCTAACCAGTTTGGCTCAGTGGATAGAGCGTCGGTCTGCAGACTCAAGGGTCCCAGGTTCGATTCCGGTCAAGGGCATGTACCTTGGTTGCGGGCACATCCCCAGTAGGAGGTGTGCAAGAGGCAGCTGATTGATGTTTCTCTCTCATCGATGTTTCTAACTCTCTCTCCCCTCTCCCTTTCTCTCTGTAAAAAAATCAATAAAATATGTTAAAAAAAAAAAAAAGACCCACTTTCAATTCATTTCCATTCTCGGAGACAATTATTACTGCTCACTACATCTTTTTTTTTTTTTTAATATATTTTTATTGATTTCAGAAAGGAAGGAGAGGGAGAGAGAGATGGAAACATCAATGATGAAAGAGAATCATTGATTGGCTGCCTCCTGCATGCCCCCCACTGGGGATCGAGCCTGTGACCCAGGCATGTGCCCTTGACCGGAATCGAGCCCAGGACCCTCCAGTCCGCAGGCCGACGCTCTATTCACTGAGCCAAACCAGCTAGGGCTACTCACTACTTCTTAACATCTATTTTTTTGTCCAGCGAGACAGATCTCACGTCTTTGGACTCATTTCTGTCTGTAAGTCCTTATTTATTCTCTTCTCATCTGGAATGTCCTCCCCCACTAATCTATACTTTCTATATCTTACTTATTCTTTAGGTCAAGCTTAGATTTTACATTTGCCTTGATGTAGATGCCTTACTATTTTGACTCCCCCCACCCCCCACCCCCCATAGACTTTAACACTCATTTTTGTCATTTATTGTTTATACTTCCTTGTATAATTTAGCCATGTTATCTGGGTGCAACTAGCTCCTTTTCAACTTTTAAGTCAGCATAAAAGTCATTTTCTCAGAGAGTCCTTCTTTAACTACCCGATCTAATGTAGTCCTTTCTCCACAGACAGCTTTTCCCTCCCTCCCTGTCTCCTACATGATTATTTCCTTTATATTGAATGTGTCACAACTGCCATTATTTTGTCTGTGTGCGCTCCTAGAATATCGCCATATAAAAGTAGGAACTGTATCTGCCATGTTCACTTTTAGGTACATACTGGTAGAACAGTAGTGGCTGTTACATAGTAGGGTGTAACATTGAATCATTCCCTAAAATAAATTGTTAAATACTAAGAGTCAGGTCCTGTATCCCTCTATGGCTAAATTCTCTGCTATGCCTACACAGTAGACCCTTAAATTGGAAATACTAATTTTTCATGAAGGTGAAGATGGGAATATGCCTAAAGTAAGTTGAAGCAATTTTTTAAAAATATATTTTTTTTTATTGATTTCAGAGAGGAAGGGAGAGGGAGAGAGAGATAGAAACATCAATGATGAGAGAGGATCATTGATCAGTTGCCTCTTGCAAGCTCCCTACTGGGGATGGAGCCCACAACCCGAGCATGTGCCCTCCTTGACTGGAATCGAATTCAGGACCCTTCAGTCTGCAGGCTGATGCTCTATCCACTGAGCAAAACTGATTAGGGCTTGAAGCAATTTTTTTGAAAACAGATGCTGAGCCTTTTCTGTTGTAGAGGTGGGAACATCAGCAGCGAATGCTGGAGACACATCTTTGGTAAACCTGCTCAGAGTCAGAAGTCCCCTTTCCCGCAGGTGGGAGCTTTAGCCAGTCAGCTACCCCATTGCAGTCTTTCCCTCCCATGTAGTTTTTCTTTCTCCTGGTGTAGAGGGCACTTGAGGCATGGACAGTGGTAAAGAGCAGAACTGAAAAGGAGAAGAAGGGTGAAAAAATGAAAGATGGATGGTTGCCAAAAGTAAATTTTGAATTTTTGCTGAGGTGAATCTTGTAATCCTAAATGTTTAATAAGAATATCATTTTAAAAAATATTTTTAATTGATTTCAGAGAGGAAGGAAGAGGGAGAGTACTAGAAACATCGATGATGATAGAGAATTATTGATAGGCTGCCTCCTGCACAACCCACACTGGGGATCAGCCCACAACTGGGGCTGTGCTCTACCTGGGACTTGAACCATGACTTCCTGGCTCATAGATCGATGCTCAACCACTGAGCCATGCCAGCTGGGCAAGAATACCATATTTTTATGGCTTCACACGATAGGAAACTGTCAATCCACTTAATTAGATTATTAAGGAGAGAATACCAGATTTAGCATGGCTTTGGTTAAGTACATCCACACAATGAAATACAGTATAACTTTTTTTAAAAAGTAAGAGAAAGGAGAGGAAATGCATAGGATTTCAGAATGCATTAAGTGGAAAATAAAACAAATGTTGATAGTGTATATGGTATTCTATAATTTGAATTTAGGAAGAAAAAATTATTAGAATTTACTATATATTTACTTGTGTTAAAAATACTGGAAGGATACACAAAATCTAATAAAGGAGTTGCTTGTAGAAAAAAGTAGATAGGGATGGGGTAGGCATGAGACTTCTTAAGAGTATATACCTTGTTATATGGATTTAATTTTTGAACCATATGAATGCATTACCTATTCAAAACAAAAAACAAATTAAAAAAATTTCTTTGTATGTATATCACTAAGAGTATTGCTTTCTGCTCATCCTATCTAATAAAGAGGAAATATGCTAATTGCCCCTCATGCCGGTGCAAAGATGGCGGTGCCCGACAGCCAATAAGGAGGGAATATGCTAATTTACTGCCACACCCTCAAAGATGGTGGCACCCAGTCCCTTCAGCCCTGTCAGGGTGCCTGCCTCTGGAGTTCCCCAGTCCCCTCAGCCCCCAGCTGCTCAGAGCTGGCCCAAGGCACAGGCAAGCCTTGATGGCGGCTGCCTAGCCACCCAGGGCCGCCTAAGGCTCAGGTAACCAGGTCCGGCCAAAGCTTGCACTGCTGGCAGTGGCAGCAGCAGAGGTGTGATGGGGGCGTTGCCTTCCCCTGATCGTTGGGTCGCCACCCGCCTCTGAGGGCTCCCGGACTGTGAGAGGGAGCAGGCTGGGTTGAGGGACCCCCCTCCAGTGCATGAATTTTCATGCACCGGGCCTCTAGTATTTATTGTTTTACTAAACTTCTGTTTCTTTATACAGTTTTAAAAAGTCATTAGAGATTAGACTCTATGAGTTGATATCTGCTATTTATGACTACTAACGATCAATTTATAAGCCAGGGTTAATTGTTAATAATACAGACCGGGATACTTTTATGGTTTGGTTAGCTCATTTGTTTCCAGTAGGGAAATCTACCCAGAGAACCAATGGAGATTAGGGATATACTTGCCCGGCATGGTAATTAGATCAGCCTTCCAGATCAGCCATCTCTGATCCATGTAGGAATATACTAAAAAGTTATTGAACTCTCTGATTATCGTTTTTCTTTTCTTTGGAATCCATGAATTAGATGTCCGAGGTCTTGACAAGGAGTAAAATTCTAAGAATTTGATCAGTTTGACAGTTTTTGTTCTCACTATAATGAATAAACACAATCTTATGTATAAATTAGTCCTTCATAATTTTAATTAGTGTAAATCAATTTAACTAATGTTTTTTGAAAATCTGCCAAGCCCTTGCCGGTGTGATTCAGTGGTTAAGAGCATTAGCCTGTGCACAGAAGGGTTGTTGGTTCAATTCCCGGTGGTCAAGGGCAGATTCGATCTTTGGCCCATTGGGGCATATGTGGGAGGCAACCAATCTCTGTGTCTCTCTCACATCGATGTTTCTCTCCCTCTCTCTCTCTCTCTCTCTCTCTCTCTCTCTCTCTCTCTCTCTGTCCCTCCCTCCCTTCTACTCTCTAAAAAGCAATGGAAAAAATATCCTTGGGTGAGGATTTAAAAAAATATCTGTGTTACAGCTTTGGTTACTACAGAAATTTCTTTCTTTTAACTACTTCATGGTTTCTGATTAAATTTGAAATTGAGTTTAAGATCATTGTCAAATACCTAAAAGTAAACTGCTAAAGCCAAATTGGGTAGAGAGTATACTCTCAGAGGCCAATTCTGGACTACAGAACTAATCTTACTATCGCTGTGTTTGTCTAAACCGGTCGCAAGGCTGACCTTTGTATACCAGCATTTATTTAAGCAGGAATTGCACTGGTATTTCACCTTTGAACTTTACCTCCACAACCAAAGTTGTTCTAGTGTGTTAAGAGGCCGAAGTAAGGTTTTATTTTGCCTCTTGACTTTCTAAATATTGGGTCATTATAATTTCTGTGGCTCTTCTCCAGTAATACCAGTTATTGTAATTTTTTCCTTATGTTTCATACTAGTGCAGCTGAGAACAGGTTTGGTCATCCATTTGGAATGTTATTTTTTATCACTATTTTCATAATTCTTAATGAGTGTGAATGTAGGAAATCTTTCCAGATGTGGCACCTTGACAATTTTTATTTTGTGATGAATATGCAATGTGATTTTAAGTTTTCAGTTTTCAATAGTAGAACAGTCTTACTGTTTCTCTTCTAGTCCAGTCATGTTTGAAATTAAGAAGATCTGTTGCATCGGTGCGGGCTATGTTGGAGGACCCACGTGTAGTGTCATAGCTCAGATGTGCCCTGAAATCACGGTAACGGTTGTTGATGTCAATGAATCAAGAATCAATGCATGGAACTCTCCTACGCTCCCTATTTATGAGGTAAACCATATTATACAACTCTTTATTCTTATGTTCTTTGTTTTCTTACTGGTTTTGTGAAATAACTTACTATTGATGTAAAAAATCTACGATCAAAACTGATGGAAATTAAGTGAAAAAATTTAGATATACAGTGTTGTGGGCGTTATAGTTACAGTTATGTCAAGTATGACCAGGAAAATGACTGGAAAGAAGTAAATTAGAATATTAATAATGGTTGTATTAGTGCAGTGAGTTTATGGGTAATCTTTTTCTCTACTTTCTAATTTTACTATGGCTACCATAACATAATAGTAAAATTAAAAAGTGGTATTCAGTAAAAACAAAACTATAGATGTTTATAATATTCTTATAAGTCTGTTATGGTTCTTGGATTATTGTACTTATATCAGATGAATCTTGGATTGGTAAATGGTGCCTTTCATATTTAGTGTTTAGTATCACAAGCTTGTTTCATTGGAATTTTTGTATGTGCCCGGAATACTCGGAAGATGATAAAAGGAATCGTGTTGGGTCAAGGATTGTGAACAGTAAAGGTTCAGAGCAGGACAGGTGCTCCTCGTTCTATGAATGGGGTGACATCCAGGTAAACCTTTTACAAGTTAGAACTACTGTGAGTCAAAAATGCATTTAATATACCTAATCTACCGAACATCATAACTTAGCAAAGCCTATTTTAAACATGCTCAGAACACTTACGTTAGCTTACAGTTGGACCGTTATCTCACAGTTGGACCGTTATCTCGAGTTCTATCTCAAGAGCAATTGCCTTCCTTTTCTCACCAGAAACAGTAAACACAGATGTTTTGTAGACTTGATGGGATGCAAAACATGATATCCAAAAAACATTACACTGGTGTCTCTCATGATCATTGCTGCTGAACAGAATCATGAGAAAGTATGGTACTATGTATTGCTATCCTGGGAAGACATCAAAATTCAGAGTACAGTTTCTACTGAATGCATATCGCTTTCGCATCATTGTTAAGTCAAAAAATTGTAAGGTGAAGTCCTGGCCAGGTAGTTCTGTTGGTTAGAGCATTGTATGGATAAGCCAAGGTTGTGTGTTTGATCCTGGTCAGGGCACATACAAAAATCAACCAATGAATGCATAAATAAGTGGAACAACAAATCAGTGTTTCTCTCTTTCTCTTTCTCTCTCTAAAAAAAAGATTTATCAGGCCACAATGAAACCCAACTAAATATACTTAAGGCCCAGGAGTTTATGTTTACTGTGGTTCTTTCTAATCTTATAGGCTTATATTTTATGGGTCAAAACTATATTAATAAAAGAGTAGTCATTTTGTATTCCATGAGAAAGAAATAGTAATGATTTATAATGTAAAATGTGGTAATAAGTTACTTAAGTTTAATGTGGTAATAAGTTACTTAAGTTTTTACTCAGAAAATAATGTGGTAGATACTGTTAATATTTAACAATTAAAACATTTTGTTTTGTGTTACCATATTTATTGAATAGTCTGCCTTTTTCATTAACATTGTTCATTAAAATAATTTAATAACTACTTTTTAAATTTACGTTTTATTGATTCCTTAATTTGATAAAGATAATAACTGCTTTTTATTTTATTTTTATTGATTTCAGAGAGGAAGGGAGAAGGAGAGAGAGAGAGAGAAAAACATCAATGATGAAAGAATCATTGATCAGCTGCCTCCTGCACACCCCCTACTGGGGATGGAGCCCGCAACCTGGGCATGTGCCCTTGACTGAAATCGAACCCAGAACCCTTCAGTCCACAGGCCGATGCGCTGTCCACTGAGCCAAACCAGCTGAGGCATTAATAACTTTTTTTTTTAAATGAATAATTTGCTTTTCTTTTTCTGAGTAAAATTAAAGATAATTTTACCCTATGAAAGGATTTGAGGTTTTTTTTCATAAAAAGTATTATATAAATTCTAATTACTAATTGTGATAATTACATAATGACTCTAATAAGAGGTAGAATCTATATTATTAATTGCTTCTGCATCACTTCTGAAGATCTACAAATATCCCATTGGTTTTAGCAGAGTAATGTAGTTTTTAATTATTGAAACTTATATAAATTCTGCATTGCCCTAGCTGGTTTGGCTTAGTGGGTAGAACATCAGTCCATAGACCGTAGGGTCTTGGGTTCGATTCTGGTCCAGGACACATACCTTGGTTGCTTACTCAATCCCTGGCCCCAGTCGAAAGGCAACCAATCAATGTGTCTCTCTCACATCGATGCTTCTCTCTCTCTGTCTCTCCCCCTTCCTCCCATTCTGTCTAAAAGATCAATGTAAAAATATCCTTGGGTGAGGATTAACAAATAAACAAACAAAAAGCCCTGGCCCATGTGGCTCAATTGGTTGAGCATCATCCTATGCACTGAAAGGTCGCTGACTTGATTCCTGGTCAGGGCTCATACCCAGTTGCAGGTTCAGTCCTCAGTCCAGGTGTGCACCAGAGGCAACCGATCCATGTGTCTCTCTCATCTCTCTCTCTCTCTCTCTCTCTCTCTTTCTCTCTCTCTCTCTCTCTCTCTCTCTCCTCCTCTCCCTCCCATCCCTGTGTGCGCATTCTGCCTTCCTCTCTCTCTCTAAAGTCAATTAAAAAAACATATTAAAGAAATTCTGCATTGCCCTAATTTTAGATTAATTTAAATACAGTATTAGGAGATTATACATAGGACTGAATTAAATTCCTCTGCAAAATCCCATAACCTTTTAGTCTTATTTTCCAGAATCTAGTCAAAATCACCAAGGAAATGTTACTATGATTGATGACACTATATTCATGGTTGTAGTGGTTCATGTATTTTGCTGGTCCTAGTATATATTTTAGTCAAACTAATGGAAATTGAATTTACATTTAATACTTCCTCTAATTGCTTATGTTCAAAGGCCTCTGAACCATGAAGAAAAGTAAATTGCTTCTGGATATAACTCTAAACCTGAAGCCCTGAAGTGGCTTTTTACTTTGCTATATTCGCAGGTAGTTTTATAAACATCCATAATATTGTGGGCATTGTTTCAACCTCTCTCCCAAGAAGAGTAAGCTTCAGTGGTTTAGGTCTGTTTTTTGGGTTTTTCTCCTTTTTATTATAGAAAATTGCGAATGTACTAAAAGCAGAGAAAATAGGGTAATGAATCACCATATGCCCATCACCCTGTTTCAACAATTTATCAACATGGCCCAGTCCCCCCTCCCAAATACCACCATCCTGATTATTTATAACTTAATCTATACTTATTTCATTATATATCTCTAAAATAATTGTTTTTTAAATGTAAGCACATCACCGTTATTACTGATAAAGTTTTAAACAATTTCTTAATATCAAGAATTCTTATACATGTTCTTCCTCCCATAGTTTATTTGAATCAGGGTACAAGTAAGATCCAGACATCCCAACAGATTCGTGTCACTTAAGTGTCTTTCAAGACCACAATTATTTTAATCTCTCTTTCTCTCTCGGTTTTTCTCTTTAGTTTATTTGTTGAAGAAACCAAGTTGTTTATCCTGTAGAAATTTTCAGTCTGGATTTTGCTTATTGGACTGGTCTGATCAGACTTGGTTCTGATTTTTTTTTGGGGGGAGCGGGCAGGAATACTTGCTAGGTGGTGCAGCACAGCTTAATATTCTTAGCATTACTATATCTCCTGTTAAACTATGAGAAAAGTAACAATTTTTGTTAGAAGTGTTTCTTATAGTATAACTTAGAAAAAATATATTCATGTATGTGAAAATAGTGACTGTTTCACAATCAGTTGTATGGCCTAAATTCTTGGGGGTAAAAACCTATATTATATTCATAATGATAATGTGAAATCAAATGTTTGCTTGAAATCACAGAAGACATTGAATTTCCTGATAATTGTGTTGATACTCAGAGTTAATTATTAACTCTTATGAAATAATCAGGCACATGGTAAACAATGACACAGCATTAAAATGAGCTGCTGCTTTAATTGTGGGAGGTTTAATTTGCTTTATTGAATAATGTTAAATAATGTACACTTTATGGCCTTTAGTATATGATCTTTGATTTTTGTACACAGGTGTTATTTGAGAGCGAGTCTAGACCTTTAACTTACAATATAAACGTCTGCTTCTTTTTTTAAAAAATATATTGATTTCAGAGAGGAAGGGAGAAGGAGAGAGAGATAGAAATATCAATGATGAGAGAGAATTATTGATCGGCTGCCTTCTGCACGTCCCCAGTGCCCCCTACTGGGGATCGAGCCCACAATCCAGGCATGTGCCCTTGGCCGGAATCGAACCTGGGACCCTTCAGTCCGCAGGCTGACGTTCTATCCACTGAGCCATGCCAGCTAGGACAATTTCTGCTTCTTTAACACATGTAATTCTATACTCTTAGGTTATCTCATATAACTGGTAAATAGTATGTACAGCTCCTTTTCTTTTTTTTTTTTAGCCAGGACTAAAAGAAGTGGTAGAAGCCTGTCGAGGAAAAAATCTATTTTTTTCTACCAATATTGATGATGCCATTAAAGAAGCCGATCTTGTATTTATTTCTGTAAGTATTTTCCTTGATGTGTGTGTTTTAATGTATTCTTGACTATACAGAAGTTTCCTTTTATTTTAATAGTAAATGCATTGTAGTAAGCCACAACATTGCTTAGGATAGCATTATCCAGTTGAATTTTGGTTGTCACTGACTTTGTCTAACACCTTCCCAAATCTATAATCATTTGGTCAAATATGTCATTAGATCATTGAACAAGTAAATTCAGAGAAAGTTCTAGTCTGAGATCTAGAATTAGGAAGTGCTGGTAATGTGTGAGCACATATGGTGATAGTATTTTATTTCATCATTTTTCCCCTTCCAGTTGGTGGAGGTGAGGTAAAGAGAATCAGATAAAGTTTGCTTGCAAACTTACAGTCATCTCCTGTCTAGATGAATTATGTTCCAAAACTCATTTTAAATTCATTTGGAACTTGGCATCTGTTGGTTAGGTTGCCAGGCTAGCCTACAGACACCTTCAGCTCATAGTATGGCTAAACTGTTGCACCTTTGTAATAAAAAAAATAATAGATTCAATGCTTGGGAGTAAACTCTGATAATCCAGTATTTGAACCAAGGTAACTCATTTCTTGCTGTCCTAGTTACCATCTCACATATTCTGTGTGTGCGGGTATAGTTATCACCAATTGGTGTCTGAGTTAGGATGTTATATGACTCAAGACCGTTAGGGCCTTACAGAATAAAGGTGAAGCCAGTGGCGTGAGTTTTGACTGCGTCCCATGAGATAAAGGGAAGAAATGCCATGAGGTCCATCTGTCCTCTATGCATATTGTTAATGACTGTAAGTTAAAGAAGGGCTGTTTTCTGACTGGTGAGACAAAAGCAGCACTGTGAAGATATGTGAACTCCAGAAAAAAAGTGGTAATGAAGCCAATCTCTCTCCCTTTTTGGCCTTTTTAATTACTGCGGAGAAATTGGTGCAGCTTCTGTGACTCACCTACCCATCCTCTACTTATGCTTGCAGAAGGGAAGCCATCTGATCCTCTCCCATCTCCGGCATGTTTCGCCTTATCCCATTAGCCAGCCATCATTTCCCTTCTGTACTCCATTGCACCGTGGCTTCATGACTAATTCTTTTCCTAAGTTCCATACATATAAACAACTTTTTCTTCCTGCTTTTCATTCCTCAACTCAGTCTTCAAATTTTGATTTACTTTGGCTTGATTTCTTTAGTCACCCATTAGGTTATATGCTTGTCAAGAGAAGAAAATTGGTGCTTCTTCCAACTGGTTAAAAAATTATTCCTGTATAGAATTTTATAATTTTCAGTGTACTTCCATTTTTTTCTTCTTGTACTTTCATTTTTATCAGAGTGTTATAAAACTTGTGTGTTAGATTTTATAGAGTGCTATCCTGATGAGGTCATTGAAGCAAAGGTAGCCATACATCCCCAAGGTTATATAATAGAGCTAAGCCAAAACTAAATGCCTAGACTCTGGGCTCAGGATTTATTTTTCTTTCTGTTGGATAGTCTTTGTCTACGTAGTATTGTGTATGCTGAAAATGTTAAATAATTCTTAGCTTTAATGAGCCAAGAAGGTATTTGTGAATGATACTGTAAACATTTTTAAAAACTATTGATATCGGTCTATAAAGAAGGATAGTAAGAAAGGATTTTAAAGACCATCCTATATAATGAAGAGGTAATATGCAAATTGACCATCACATCCTCACAAGATGGCTGCATATGACCAGGCCTGCAGGGAGGTTAGTAAGGGATGACCAAACGACTGAACAAGCAGGCTGCGTGGGGTGACCAGGCTGGCTGGGGGGTTAGTGAGGGACAATCAAATGACTGAACAGCAGGCTGTGTGGGGAGACTAGGCCAGCGGGGGGGGGGGTGGGGAGTGAGGGGTGACCAGGATGGCAGGGGGGCAATTGGGGGTGACCAGGCCAGCAGGGGTGGCGGTTGGGGGTGACCAGGCCAGCAGGGGGGATAGTAAGAGGCAACCAGGCCAGTGGGGGGGCAGTTAGGGGTAATTAGCCTGGCAGGGGGGGCAGTGAGGGGCAACTAGGCCGGCGGGGGGGGGCAGTTGGGGGCAACCAGGCTGGCAGAGGGGGGCAGTTGGGGGCAACCAGGCCCATAGGGGAGGCAGTAAGGGGTGACCAGGCTGGCGGAGGGGGCAGTTAAGAGTAACCAGGCCGGCAGGCAGGGGGCAGTTGGGGGTGATCAGGCCAGCAGGGGAGGCAGTTAGGGGCAACCAGGCAGGCAGGCAGGTGAGCTATTAGGAGCCAGCGGTCCAGGATTGTGGGAGGGATGTCCAACTGCCGGTTTAGGCCCGATCCCTAGTATTGGGCCTAAACCGGCAGTCAGACATCCCCCGAGAGGTCCCGGATTGGAGAGGGTGCAGGTTGGGCTGAGGGAGATGACTCCCCTCCCCCCATGCATGAATTTCATGCACCGGGCCTCTAGTGATAATATATTACATACAATGAAGAGAGGAAAGAAGAGAAAATTACATTTCATTTCAGATTGTGAAGTCCTTTAGGATAAGAGCTATTTCATTCATCTTTATAGCTCTAGCACTTTTTTTTTAGCTTGGAAGTTGCCTGCCTTGGTGTCTGACACATGTATGGTAGTTCTCAACAAAAATTTACTGAGTTAATTCTCCAGAAGCTTCAAGCTCTTCCTTCTGGTGATTATATTTATAAAATGTATTGTTTTTGAGGAGCGAATGAGGATTAAAGTCAGGGCTACTGGTGACAGTTAACTTCCCACTTGACTAGGTAATTGATGGTCTACAGCCTATCTTGAAATCGCTGAGTATCTCACAGATAATCTGATCTTAATCCCTGATACTTTCACCAGGTGAACACTCCGACAAAAACCTTCGGAATGGGGAAGGGCCGTGCAGCAGATCTGAAGTACATTGAAGCCTGTGCTAGACGCATTGTACAAAACTCACATGGGTACAAAATTGTGACCGAGAAAAGCACGGTTCCTGTGAGGGCAGCAGAAAGTATTCGTCAAATATTTGATGCAAACACAAAACCCAACTTGAACCTACAGGTATAAAAAAAAGGAAGCATTAGAATCTGGTTCTTCTTATGTAAATATTGATGTCTTAAATTTGTTCACAGTTAATTCTAGCTTAAAACTTTCTTTGCATTGGAATTCTAGGTTCTGTCCAACCCTGAGTTCTTGGCAGAAGGAACGGCCATCAAGGACCTGAAGAACCCAGACAGAGTACTGATTGGAGGGGATGAAACCCCAGAGGGCCAGAGAGCTGTGCAGGCACTGTGCGCTGTGTATCAGCACTGGGTTCCAAAAGAAAAGATCCTCACCACTAATACTTGGTCTTCAGAACTTTCCAAACTGGTTGGTACATAGCATTCAACTCTCCATTAATTTAAGGCCAAGGATTTATTTTTCTTATAAACTGTTAGGTTACACAGCTACTTTCTTAATATTAACAAAAGGTATCCTTTTGAAGATAATATTCTTATACATTATGAAATAATTTTCACAAGGGGGATTAAATATTCCCCCTTATATAAAATATTCTGGAAAATTCTATAATTTTAATAAAATTTAAGAAAATGGAGGGTAGAATAAAACAGTATTTTTAAAAGTTATTCCCTTGTTTTACCCTCTTTCAGAATCATCTTTTTTCTAATTAAAACATTTTCCCTTACCAACCTATCTATTACCTCCTCAAATCAAGCCCATCAGTAACTTTTATATCTCCCTCAGTAATTTGCATCAACACAATGAAATATAATCCAGATGTATAAAATTGCTATTTTAGCTTATCATAGTTTTCCTTTTTTTACTTTTTAAGGCAGCAAATGCTTTTCTTGCCCAGAGAATCAGCAGCATTAACTCTATAAGTGCCCTTTGCGAAGCAACAGGAGCTGATGTAGAAGAGGTGGCAACAGCCATTGGAATGGACCAGAGAATTGGAAATAAGTTTCTGAAAGCCAGTGTTGGTAAGCTGAAAATTTCAGTACATAAAGTGCGTTCATTTAGTTGGGTCAGTAAATTTAAGGAAGTCTCGCCCAGCTGGCATGGCTCAGTGGTTGAGTGTCGACCTATGAACCAGGAGGTCACGATTTGATTCCCAGTCAGGGCACATGCCTGGGTTGCGGGAGGCAACTGATCAAGGATTCTCATCATTGGTATTTCTCTCTCCCTCTCCCTCTCTAAAATCAGTAAAAATCTATTTTTTAAAAAAAAGTAAAATAAATTTAAGGAAGTCTTTGTTTAACTTAATGCCCTTAAAATAATCATCCCACTATACATGTAGCCTTTAGTCTATCAGGAACTTATTTTTTTTATAATATACTAGAGGCCTGGTGCACAAAATTCGTGCCCTCGTGGGCGGGGTCCCTCAGCCGGCATGCACCCTCTCGCAGTCTGGGAGCCTGCAGGGGATGTCTGACTGACAGCTCAGGCCTGCTCCCCTGGGGAGCAGTCCTAAGCCATCAGTCGGACATCCTTAGCGCTTCCGGCCATGAGCATTGAGCGTCTGCCCCTGGTGGCCAGTGTGCATCATAGCAACTGGTCGTTCCATTGTTTGGTTGATTTGCATATTAGCCTTTTATTATATAGGATTGAGAGGCCCGGTGCACAGATTCGTGCACCAGTGGGGTCCCTCGGTCTGGCTTGCACCCTCTCACAATCCGGGACCCCTTGGGGGATGTTGGATTGCTGGTTTCAACCCGATCCCCACAGGCCAGGCCGAGGGACCCCACTGGTATACAAATCTGTGCACCAGGCCTCTAGAATGAATATAAGATCTTTGGTTAATCTCTTCTCACCCACTCCCCTCCCCCCTTCCCTCTGAGATTCATCAGTCTGTTCCATGTTTCCATGCCTGTGTGTTGAGCGTCTGTCCCCTGGTGGTTAGTGTGCTTCATAGCTACCGGTCGAACAGTTGAATGGTCAAACAGTTGCTTAGGCTTTCATATATATAGATTTTTATTGATTTCAGGAAGGGAGAGGGAGAGATAGAAACATTGATGATGAGAGAGAATCATTGATTAGCTGCCTGCTGCACACCCCTTACTGGAGATCGAGCCCACAACCCAGGCATGTGCCCTTGACCGGGACCCTTCAGTCTGCAGGCCGACACTATCCACGGAGCCAAACCAGCTAGGGCTATGAGGGACTATTTAAGTGAGGTAAGAGTTACTTATGTTGTTTAATAATTATTGACTGATTAGTAGGATAAACATACTTCAGTGTTTTAGAAGGAATAAATTAGTATTTAGTAAGAACATTTAGGAAGAATAAGTTTGGGAGACCACTTTAAAAAAAAAACTCAAGTAATACTCAAAGCAAGTAGCAAAAATTTGCTATCATTTGCTTTTCTTACGAATATACTTTTAGAAATATGGCTTTGGTCTTCATTATTTCCAGATTCCGTATTTGTGAGTTAGCTTACTCACTGATTTCTAACCTCCAAATTAGTACTCGGTGCTTTGTGGCCATTTTCAGACATGAACAGAGGAGCAAAAAATTTAAGCCACCTGACATACATTCGCAGCTAAAGCTGAATAAGGCAATGCTCTTGCCTTCCTGTTTCAGCTTTCATACTACAAACATGCACCGTTTTTGTGGTTTATTAAGTGGCAAGGGTTTTGCATTTTTATGCTTTTTGGTTATGGTTTCACTGTTTAAAATGCATCCAGGAGAAAATACATGTGGTTAAGCTTCATTTCTGCATGAGTGATAGAGCTGGTGGCTGTGAGTTCAATGTTAATGAATCAATAATATGTATTTCATAAGATGTCTCTAAACAGAAACACGTAAAACAAGATTATTGATTGATTGGTTGATGAAAATGTGACCAGAAGCTCACAGGAACCTAACCCTGTATTTCATTTAGGAGCAGTGCTACATACAGTATTTGTTAATTTGGCAATTTGTAGAACATAACTACCAGGTAAAATGAGAACTGATTGTATTTTTGGATATAAGTAAATAAGGTTGATGTAAAAGTAAACAGAGCCTCTTAAAAAATTTTTTTTTGTAATTCTCACCTGAAAATATTTTTTTCAATCATTTTTAGAGGGAGTGGAAGGGAGCGGGGGGGAGGGGGGGAGAGAAAGATTGATGTGAAAAAGACACATTAACCAGCTGCCTTCTGCACGAGGGCCGGGGATCAAACCTGCAACCAGGTACGTGCCCTTGACTGGGAATCGAACCCTCTACCTGTGGACTGATTCTCTAACCATGGAGCCCCACTGGCCAGGGCGTAAACAGATCCTTTCACACATTAGTCCATAGGGCAGCCTTTCTTGTATTTCTGGGGCCATATGCCATTTTGTAATACTGATTTCCCTGGCTTTTTGTATTTTTTTGATATTTTCTTCTAGCTACCATTTAATAAAAATAACTACAATTTACTGAAGCCATATTGTGCACCAATTTAACCAGCACTTTATATATCTCATTATTAATCCTTATAGCCTATTATAAAGGTGCTGGTATTTTCTTTATGGAGATAATTGAGGTTCAGGGAAATTTTGCAACTTGCTTAAAGTCATACAACTAAGGAGTGGCTAGGTGTTTCTGACTCCAGAGTTCATGCCAACCCTCACTGTATACTGCATTGCACTAGAATAGGGGTGGGCAAAATATGGCCCTCAGGCCAAATCCTGCCCACAGTTTATTTTTATAAATAAAGTTTTATGGAACATAGCCACACCCATTTGATTACATATAGTCTGTGATTGTTTCTGAGCTACAAAGGCAGAGTTGAAGAGTTGTGTCAGAGCCCTGGGCAGTACTTCTCAGTGGTTAGAGCATCAGCCTGCGGACTGAAGAGTCACGAGTTCCATTCCTGTTCAATGGCATGTGCGGGAGGCAACCAACCCATATGTCTCTCCCACTTTGATATTTCTCTCTCTATGTCTCTCCCTCTTCCTTCCATTCTCTCTAAAAATCAATGGAAATAATATTGTTGAGTGAGGATTAACAACAACAAAAAGTTGTGCCAGAGACTATATGGCGTACAAAGATTTAAATATTTGCTACTGGCTCATAAAAGTTTGCCAGCCCTGTGCTAAAGTTAGATATGTGGGACAGTGATACTAGATGACTGAGAAAAAGATTAGAAAATATGAAAATAATAAAACTTCAGCTAGAAAATTATTTGGGGTTTATTTCTAGAATTGATTAGTTGCCAGCAAATGTCACACAATTTGTAAACCCACTAATTTTCCAATATTCAAATTTTAGTATTTAAAATCCTAGCATAGGCCCTCTGATTTAGTATGACAGATTGGTCATGATTCAGTTTTGTGGTATCCTAAATGAAAATATTGTCATTTTCTTTTTTCTTTCTTTAGGTTTTGGTGGGAGCTGCTTTCAAAAGGATGTTCTGAATTTGGTTTATCTTTGTGAGGCTCTGAATCTGCCTGAAGTAGCTCATTATTGGCAACAGGTATTAATCTTTATAGTCAACAACTTATGATTAACTTCTAATTAAAAATGTCACCCTTTGATAGGATTTATTTATTCCAGGAACTCAACTATTTTTATATTCAGTTTTTAAATTTTAGATTTATTTACTACATTTCGGTGTTTTTGTCTCTTGCTAATCAACTGTGATAGAAGTTTCTGATAAAGCAGTATTTCTTCTAATTTTATAACTAAATTTGCTCCTAGAGTAAAGCAAGAACTTACTCTAAATTGTAATTATTAAACCCATAAAATCAAAATAAAGGAAGGACCTGTATTATAATGATTTCATGTGGTTTACATAGGCTGATATTTATCTTGTCCCTTTGAGCTAAAATTACAGACCTTCTCAAATTGGAAATAGAGTTAACATTTATTACTCTGTGCCAGACTCTTTTTTTAAAATATATATTTTTAAATTTATTTTAGAGAGGAAGGGAGAGGGAGAGAGAGATAGAAACATTAATGATGAGAGAGAATCATTGATCGGCTGCCTCCTGCACACCCCACACTGGGGATCTAGCCTGCAACCCCAGGCATGTGCCATGACCGGGAATTGAACCTGTGACCTCATGGTTCATAGGTCGACACTCAACCACTGAGCCACGCCATCCAGGCCAGACTCTCTTTTTTAAGTGCTTTGCTTAGTCCTCATTTATAGTCCTCATCACTAATAGTATCCTTCATTTATAATGAGGAAATTGAAACTTGTAGATGTTAAGTAATTTATCCAAGATACCAGCCAGTATATGTACCTTTCCCAAATATTTTCCCCCCAAGTTTGTAGTTTTGCAGATTTCAACAGTGGATAGGAATGTAAGGAAATACATTTTTAAATGTATTTTAAAATCCAATTTTAAAAAATGGAAATGTATACTCAATCCCACACGATAGCTTTATCTTACTGTCCATTGCGGGGCAAATGCAGATAAAAGCTTGATTTTCCAACACTTTGGGCTCATTTTCCGTTCTCAGGATACAGCCATTTGAAGCTTAGAGCCTTAAAAAAAAAAAAAAAAAACACCCCACACAGAAAAGTAGTCTCTTTCCTTACATTCATTTGGTCACCAACATGAAGTCTTGTTTATAAACTCTTAAGAGAGAAACAAATAGGTGATCCGAGACTTTTACCCATAACGTTTAGTTAAAAACTGCCAAATGCTCATGGTGTTATATTTCATCCAGAGGCAGCTGTAACTCTGTACAATGTTTGACCGTCCTCCGTCCACTTTCTCTTCACACTCAGTTGTGGTGAGGGGTGGGAGTAAGCATACGAGGAAGTACTTTGGGATCTGAGTGCTTCCAGCCCTGCTTCCACAGGGTTTGGAGAAGTTAGCTAACGAGGACACTGCTTCTATGTGCTTATTTAGGCTGGCCTCATAGCTGGACCTCAAATGGAGTTGAAACTTAGCTGTGTTCTCCATCTTTACATCCATCCCAGCCTGATAAGCCAAATGCAAAATAAAAATTTTAGTATGGTTTTAAGGATAGGAGAGGAGGTTTTGTTTTTTTTAATCTGTAGATACTAAAGCGGTTGACTAATCTTTGTCTCCTGTTGATTTATAAGGCTTGGATTCATACAACAGTATGCATCATAAAACTAAGCAATGTATGGCACAAACTGTACCTCTTTAATCATTGCATAATTGTACATGTAATTTCAGGTCATAGATATAAATGACTACCAGAGAAGGAGGTTTGCTTCCCGGATTATAGATGGTCTGTTTAATACAGTGACTGATAAGAAGATAGCTATTTTGGGGTTTGCATTCAAAAAGGACACTGGTGATACAAGGTATTAGTTCTTTAAAATATTTCAATCCCTTTGAGAGTGTTAACTCCTTATCTTATCTTGGTATTTGACTGGTGGATGAGTGTGTAAAACACTGTGTATATAGTATAAAGAATAAAAATAAAGTGAACATCCATATCTTCACGAGATATAGAATCTTACCTGTACAGAGTGGGCAAAAGTAGGTTTATAGTTGTTCATATGGAAAATAATACAATAATTAATAGATATAATATGGGGGGTAGGGGAATTGAGTAAAACAGAAAAAACAATTCATGGACACAGACAACAGTGTGGTAATTGCCAGAGGGAAAGGCAGTGGAGAGACGTGCAGGACAGTTTAGGGGGGATAAATGATGACAGACAAAGACTTGACTTGGGGTGGTAAACACAGAATACAATGTGCAGTAATGTGCTGTAGAATTGTGCACTTGAAACCCGTATAATTTTTTTAACCAGTGTCACCTCAATAAATTCATTAAAAAGGAAAAAAATAATGTAAGAACAAACTCTGTTTCTTGTACTCACAATGGTAAACTTTGCCCCACCTGTATATTAAATACCTAAGGTATTAAAATATGTGCCATTTAAAAAGCTTAACAACACTGGGTGCTTTTTTTTTTTATCAGAGAATCTTCTAGTATATATATTAGCAAATATTTGATGGATGAAGGTGCACACCTCCATATATATGATCCAAAAGTACCAAGGGAACAAATAGTTGTGGATCTGTCTCATCCAGGAGTTTCAGAGGATGACCAAGGTAAGGCTTTGAGTCTCATGAATCACTCTGAGTATGGTCCCAAAATTTGTTTGTTCTCCAGAAACCTTTGTTCAGTTTCTGTCCTTGGTAGGCCCTGTTTCACCCTCATTTCTCTAATGAAACCCTTAGGCCCTGGCCGGTTGCTAAGTGGTTAGAACAGGTTCTATTCCTGGTCAAGGGTGTGTACCTTGGTTGCAGGTTTGATCCCCAGCCCTGGTCAGGGGCTCCTGCAGGAGGCATTTGATGTGTCTCTCTCACACCGATGTCTCTCTATCTCTATCTCTCCCTTCCTCCCTCTCTCCTCCCTCCTTTCCACTCTCTCTAAAAGTCAATGGAAAAATTAAAAAAGAAACCTTAGGCATTGTTTTGTCAGCTTCAATTTGAAGTAATGATTGTGGGTTCCCCTCATGATTTTTCCTAATTCTTCTAAAAAGCCCCCGAGGCTCCAAGGAGATGCTTCTGGGGCATCACTGGATGCTTCATGGCCACCTCATCCCCTCACTCACACTTCAGCCAGACCACTCCCTTTCTTTCCGGCCCTCAGCTCCTCCTGCAATCCTAGTGCTAAAATGCAGTTTCAAAGAACTCCTTTTCTGTTGCCAACTTTCTGTTGTTGTTGTAGTGTCCCAGCTTGTGACCATTTCTAAGGACCCATACGAAGCATGTGATGGTGCCCATGCTGTTGTGATTTGCACCGAGTGGGACATGTTTAAGGTGAGGTGGCGAACGCTATGGGGGAAATTTTAGAGGGGTTCTGGTAGCAGTTGGAGTTGAGTATGTGCTCAGTGTGCATTCATTCGAACTGCTCCTTTGGTCCTGTCTCTGCAGGAGTTAGATTATGAACGTATCCACAAAAGAATGCTGAAGCCAGCCTTCATCTTCGACGGGCGGCGTGTCCTGGACGGGCTCCACCAGGAACTGCAAACCATTGGCTTCCAGGTAACCAGGGCCTGGACCGGGGTCATGTTGTTTGGCCCTTTGCTTTCCAATGGTGTTGCATTTTAGAATTTTAATATTTTCTCATTTACAATCACATGACTCTAGGGCAGTTCTCCGGGAAGTCTCTATGGGATTTTTGTAACTATTCTATCCCCTCCTTAAATTTATGATCTAGCCCTATCCAGTTTGGCTCAGTTGATAGAGCATCAGCCTGAGGACTGAAGGGTCCTGGGTTTGATTCTGGTCAAGGGCACATGCCCGGGTTGTGGGCTCGATCCCCAGTGGGGGGCGCACAGGAGGCAGCCAATCAATGATTCTCTCTCATTGATGTTTCTGTCTCTCTTTCCCTCTCCCTTCCTCTCTGAAATCAATACAAATATAATTTTAAAAAATGTATGATCTAAAGTTCATTCAGTCTTGGTCTCCCTTACATAGTAGCTAGATAAAGTCATTAGTTGCCTATCATATAGGGACAAAACTTGCCCTGCCTGACCTCGTAAAGATCATGAAAAGACATAAAAATTTTTTTCCTGTAACTGCCAAGGCTGCTTTGCTAAACTGTCTGCAGCACACTGACTCCTCAGAGGCCAGGTCTTTTATTCCTACACAAATGACGTGAAAACCGCAGAATGCAATATAGTTGCCACGTGTTGGTATGGGATCCTGTGCCTTCTGAATTCTGAAACTGTCCTAGTGCTGAGAGAGGTCTGAAGGAGACGTGGGAGCTTCAGTGGTCCTGGCCCTCTGCTTCTTCAGTTTGTCACTTAACTGTGGAATGCTGAGAGAGCCGACAGAAACCTCTGCCCAGAACAGTACGTTCATATAATTCATCTCTTTCAGTTCCAACAGGCGTCCCAAAAGATTAATAAGGAGGAGCCACTTTCTGTTTCCTCACAGCAGTGTATAGGGGGCGGGAGGCTAGGGCGGGTAAAGAAATGTGCCAGGAGATTGCTGTCAGCATAGGCCCCTAGCAGAGGGGAAGGGGACAGAGTTCAGAGCTGGCTGTGTGCTGAGAAGGCCTCATCTCCTGTTCAAAATATCAGATCTGGTTCTCTTAACCTTCCCTGAATTGTTGGAGATCTTTGTTATTTAGAATTGTGTTCATTTCTCCTTCATGAGATTCACTTGCAACAAGAATCAGATGGCAGCCTTGTCTGTTAACATTGCATCAAGGACCTTGGGGAGTCTTCTATCCCACCCCTCCTTACTGAGTAACTACATGACTTCCCAGTCCTTACTGAACTCAGCAGTGCTATTTTTTAAAGATTATTTGCAAGGCATGGACAGATTTTCTCTCATTCTTGTTGAACTCATGTAAGGGAGAAGATATGTAAAAGGTATATGTTTCAAATAAGTTTTAGTTCTTATAAGTTAACTTTTCCTAGTAAGCATTTTATTTATTTTTAAATATGTTTTTATTGATTTCCGAGAGGAAGGGAGAGGGAGAGAGAGACAGAAATATCAATGAGAAGAGAGAATTACCGATCAGCTGTCTCCTGCACGCCCCCCACTGGGGATCGAGCCCACAACTCGGGCATGTGTCCCCGACCGGGATCGAACCCAGGACCCTTCAGTCCACAGGCTGATGCTCTATCCACCGAGCCAAACCAGCCAGGGCTCCTAGTAAAAACATATACTTACCTCTCAGAGGCCAGGTCTTTTATTCCTGACCAGGAATCACACCATGACCTCCTGGTTCATAGGTCGACGCTCAACTATTGAGGCACACTGGCTGGGCAAACTTACGACTATTAAAGAAGCAGTGTCTTTAAAGTTAAGATTGATGATTTTGAATGTATGGAGAAGAGTTTAAAATGTAATATCCAAAATACAATGTGACTTTATTCATTGAAGGTTGACTTGTATGACAAACACTGTATTGAGCATTTTATCTAATTTGTTACCACAACCCTTTGAGGCAGGTGGTAGTAATAACGTTTATAAATAAGGAAGAAAGACCTAGAGAGTTTAGGTAACGTAGCAGGATTCCAACTGGGCCCTCCAAACTCTAGAGCCTGAACTCCCCAAAACTATGCTATTAGAGCTTCTGCAAGTTTTTTAGAATAAGGGAAGTGGACATGAAAACAGTATGAGAGAGAAAGTGAATTAACTGGAGTCTAGTGTCTTAATTGCTTCCATATGTGCTACCATAACAAAAGCAGTTTATGATTCTCTGCTCTGTTTGAGGGGGGGTCTGGTGTTGGGACTGGCTGGAGTGAGAGAAATGAACACAATTCTAGACATAGTGTATATGGACTTGAGAAACATAAAAAATAGGCAAGGAACCAAAGATCTTTCATAGCAACTCAGACAACTTGGAAAACATTTTCTGCTTTCCCCTTATTATACTTCAATGTAGAGTTTTTACATTTATGTATTATACTTGTTAGTTTTCTTTCTAAAATCTCTCCCCCCCCCCTCCCCGTTTTTTCTAGATTGAAACAATTGGGAAGAAGGTGTCTTCAAAGAGAATTCCATATGCTCCTTCTGGTGAAATCCCAAAGTTTAGTCTTCAGGATCCACCGAACAAGAAACCCAGAGTCTAAAAATTGTCATTTTTACTTGTAATTTTTTTGGTACTTCAGGATAGGAAATATCTATCTGATATCTAATGGTAAATGAACCAAGTGTTTTTAAGGAAAGAATACTATTTTTTTAATATTCAATTTATATTAGCTCTGTGAGAATCAGCATATCTAGTAATTATGAATCTAGAATATTTTTTACATATTTTTATAATATTGTTACCTCAGTGGTTGGATGAGTGGGAAATGATCATGTTGGCTTTAATGGTGTCGATTTTTGTAAAGCAAAAATTAAACTTCTAACACTTTTTACTTTACAAATTACCCATAGGCAGCATTTTAATGTCATATTATAAAGGGAAAGGCACTCTTCGGTTTTTCTGATTATCGGTTTGATTTTATTTTAAATCACAAAATTGCTGTGCTAAT
The DNA here is from genome assembly GCF_027574615.1 of Eptesicus fuscus. Taxonomy (NCBI): domain Eukaryota; kingdom Metazoa; phylum Chordata; class Mammalia; order Chiroptera; family Vespertilionidae; genus Eptesicus; species Eptesicus fuscus. Next base: position 93,446,353 of record NC_072474.1, read on the forward strand.
TACTGGGCAACCCTAACCCTGTTAACCTTTCAGACAGTGCCGTGGAGGTTCTGGCTTCATTGGGTAAGGTGCTTTCCACACCATTTCTTGTCTCGATGACGGTTTCTTAGGAGGAGGATGCATTGGACAGAATGGGGCCTTTTGTGCTTTTTCTTTTTATTTTGCTTCTAATATTTGTCCTGTGCTTCTGTGTTAGAAATAACCCTTTTGTCTAATGAGCTGTGTCATTGATTTTTAAGCCCCAAAGGTCATCACTGCTCATTTCCAATCAATCCAAATGATTAAAAAGCTTTTTTTTGCCAAAACCGGTTTGGCTCAGTGGATAGAGCGTCGGTCTGCGGACTGGAGGGTCCCAGGTTCGATTCCGGTCAAGGGCATGTACATTGGTTGCGGGCACGTCCCCCGGTGACGGGTGTGCAGGAGGCAGCTAGTCGATGTCTCTCTCTCATCGATGTTTCTAGCTTTCTATCCCTCTCCCTTCCTCTCTGTGAAAAATCAATAAAATATATTTAAAAAAAAAAAAAAAAAGCTTTTTTTTTTAACATGAAGAGAACATCAGTGGTATGAGCTATATAATTTCTCTTCACTTCTTGTTTTTCCTCATTGATTATTTTTTTAGTTTGAGAGCCAAAAATATTTGTTACCTTGACTTTGCATTTTTATTTTTATTATTTGTTGTAATTTTCCTACTTTTTCTTTAAGTAAGAAAACGGATATAATCTCATGTATAAACTTAAAAACGTAGATTTTACAAATTATGGATAGTTTAATTCTAAACTAAGAATTTTTGTATGTTTCCACCTGCTTTTTCCTTATGAATCATGTTGACTTATGTTTGTTTTCTCTTCTGTTTTATTGTTGAAATTGTCAGATGTCCATTTGATGCTTATGCTCTGCTAAGAGGGTACAGAGTTAAACAGATACAGACCTTATCCCTGATGAATTAATGCTGTTCAGTAAGAACACAGAGATAAATATAGAGATAAGGATGGAGACATCTGTACAGATTTCAAATACATAAATAAAATATTCTACATAAACAACTGTGTAGTGTATTTTTGTCACAGTGCAATAAACTAATGAGTTATGACAGTCTGCATTAGAAAGGAAAAATATCACTACTTTTTTGAGAAAAAGCCATTACATCATACTTGCAGATGATGTGAGAAAAGGAGGGTCGGTAGCAAATAGACCAGATATCAGCAAACGATAGCTCATGAGCCAAATCTGTCCAGCCCCTTGTGAGCTAAGAATGTTTTTTACATTTTTACATAATTACATTTCGAATGGTTATATAAGTCTCCAATTTTGCCCTTTAGTACGAGAAGCCTAAAATATTTGCTGTCTGGCTCTTCAATAAAAAGTTTGTAGACTCCTGAAAGAAACAAACAGCAGAATGTTTGAACATAAGATGAGCCTGCCCTAGCTGATTTGGCTCAGTGGATAGACCGTCAGCTTGTGGACTGAAGAGGGCACATACCTCAGTTGCAGGTTTAATCCCTGGTTGGGGCATGTGCAGGAGGCAACCAATTGATGTCTCTCTCTCTCTCTCTCTCTCTCTCTCTCTCTCTCTCTCTCTCTCTCTCTCTCTCTTTCTCTCTCTCTCTCTCTCTCTCTCTCTCTCTCTCTCTCTCTCTCTCTCTCTCTCTCTCTCTCTCTCTCTCTCTCTCTCAAATAAAAACAATGAGCCCTAGCCGATTTGGCTCAGTGGATGGAGCGTCGGCCTGCGGACTGAGGGGTCCCAGGTTCGATTCTGGTCAGGGGCGTGTACCTTGGTTGCGGGCACATCCCCAGTGGGAGGTGTGCAGGAGGCAGCTGATCGATGTTTCTCTCTCATCAATGTTTCTCTATCCTCTCCCTTCCTCTCTGTAAAAAATCAATAAAATATACTTAAAAAATAAATAAAAACAATGAGCCCTCACAAGATTTGAAAGTGAGGATGAGCTTATTTATTAGAATTTACTTTACATTTTTGCTTGAAAATATTCTGCTTGATAATTTTATATTCTAGTAAAGGGATTATAACCCAAAAATGTCTTGCTAAAGCAGATAGAATTAGGCACTTGTTTTTAGTGGTAGCATGCTTCAATGCCTAGAATTGGTTATTTAAAAAATGTGTAAAATACTGTTGGTTTGGCTCAGTGATTGGAACATTGGCCTGCGACTGAGGGGTCTCAGGTTTGATTCGGGTCAGTTGCAGGCTCAATCCCCGCCCAGTCGGGGTGTGGGAGGGAACCAATCAATGTGTCTCTCTAGCACTGATGTTTCTGTTTCTCCCCCTCCCTTCCACTCTCAAAGTCAATGGAAAAAAAATACTCCAGTGAGGATTAACAAAAAAAAAGTGTAAAATACTGTTTAAAAGGTAAGAGAATTGGTAAGTGGAGGAAAACAGGCAATAGGTGGCTTATAGAGCCTTGTAAACTTGATGTCTGTGGTGGGGAGGAAAAAAAACCAAAGCAACTGGGGAGGTAACTTAGCACAGCTATTTGAGAACTTTGTGTGAAAAGTTGCAAGAATGTGGTTAGCCTTTTCTTCCCCTGATAAAATTAAAGACCACTAAAAAAAATGTGATACATGGTTTCTATTTTTCTTAACTAGTATTTTTGGTGGGGCCAATGTATATTGGTGAGATTATTAGCCAATAATTAAAACAAAATCATACATAAAATGGTTTTTAAAAAATCATTCAAATAGATACAGTATATAAAAAAGTAAATAGAGTATATAAAAAAGTAAAATCTCTCTCCCACAATGTGCTCTCTAGAAATTATCTGTTATTCCACTTAAGACTTCCAACTTTAACCTGGCTGGCATGGCTCAGTGGTTGAGCATCAACCTATGAGTCAGGAGACCACGGTTCGAGCACATGCCCAGGTTGTGGGCTTGATCCCCAGTAGAGGGTGTGCAGGAGGCAGCTGGTCAATGATTATCTCTCATTGATGTTTCTATCTCTCTCCCTCTCCTTTTACCTTTCTCTCTGAAATCAATAAATATATATGTGTGTGTGTGTGTGTGTGTGTGTGTGTGTGTGTATGTATACATGTATATATGTATATATATTTCAATTAGCAATATATATACATATATATATATATATTTCAATTAGCAATAATCGCGCCTCAGATAAACCTCATTGGCTACGATATTGCCACTGAAATCAATAAAAATATTTTTTATAAAGATTTCCGGCTTTAAATTTTTAATGCATTATCTACTAGCATGTGATACCTTGGCTAAGTTACCTGCAAACCTTATTTTCCTCATCTGTAAAATAGAGGTAATTCATCTCGAACTCAAAAAATTGTGATAAGCCCTAGCTGGTTTGACTCAGTGGATAGAGTGTCAGCCTGCGAATTGAAGGGCCCCGGGTTCGATTCTGGTCAAGGGCACATGTCTGGGTTGTGGGCTCAATCCCCAGTAGGGGGCATGCAGGAGGCAGCCAATTAATGATTCTCTCTAATCATTGATGTTTCCATCTCCCTCTCACTTCCTCTGAAATCAATAAAAAATAATTAAAAAACAAAACAAGCATAAATAATTGTTATAAGGATTTCATGAGATGAATGTTTATACAAATATCGTCATAGTGGCTGGCAGGTGACAGGCACTCCTGTTAAACCCATGATGAGCTAGTCCCACTGAACCAGAACCACGTTTAGGTTCTGGAATCACTAAGAACAGTAATTAACACTGAGCATTACAGGACAGTCACTGTGCTAAGCCCACTGGGTGCATTTTCTCATCCATTTCTCACATAATTCCTTTAAGATATAAGTCCGATCCTCATTTTCAGATGAAGGGCAGAAGGCTAGAAAGATTAATCACTTGCTCAAGTCTGAACTGTTTGAATAGGAGCTTTTCTTAGTTGAAAGCATCCTAATTTTAGAGGTACTAATATGAGTGAGTAGCTATGGCCTTAGGTAGAATCTATATATATAAAAGCATAAGCGAATGGCCAACCAGCCAACCGTCCAGTAGCTATGACACGCACTGACCACCAAGGGGCAGACACTCAACACAGGAGCGGAAACCACAGGCATGGAAACATGGAACAGACTGATGAATCTCAGAGGGAAAGGGGTAGGAGGGAGGGCGGGAAGAGATTAAACAAATATATACATACTGGAGGCCTGGTGCATGGATTTGTGCACTGTTGGGTCCCTCGGGCTGGCCTGCGCCCTCTTGCAATCCGGGACCCCTCAGGGGGTGTCGGAGGCCTGGTGCATGGATTTGTGCACTGGTGGGGTCCCTCAGCCTGGCCTGCACCCTCTCGCAATCAGGACCCCTCGGGGGATGTGATGTTGGAGAGCCGGTTTCAGCCCAATACCCGCAGGTCAAAAGACTGGATGCTGAGTTATAAGTGTTGAATTAAATACATGCTCTATTTTCATTCTCTCCTTACCAAAATGGTAACTTACCAAAGCTGACAGCCAAGTTTATAACCCTCAAAGAAAGATAACTTGAATGGCTTTAGAGGAATAATCCTGACATTTGTGAGTCCTTCATTGAAAAATCCAGCTCATTGCCCCAGCTGGTGTGGCTCCGTTAGTTGGAGCATTACACTATACACTGACAGGTGGCAGGTTCAATGCCTGGTCAGGGCACATACCTAGGTTGGGGGTTCTATCCCCAGTTGGGGTATGTGCTGGAGGCAACTGATTGATGTTTGTTTCATGTCTCTTTTCCTTCCTCAATCTAAATCAATCAAAACAAAAAATACCCTTGGGTGAAGATTTTAAAAAATAATAAAAAAAGAGAAAAACCCAGCTCAAACCCTCCCCCGCACAGCACCCTATAGTAAAGTTTTATTTTTAAACTAGAGGCCCAGTGCACAAAACTTGTGCACTGATAGGGTCCCTAGCAGCTGCCAGCTGCCAGCCGGAGCGCCCCTCCCATCCCCCAACCACCTGCCGCCGCTGGGGCCTTCCTTCCTTCCCCAGGTCACAGGTCACCTGCGGCCGATGCTGCCAGCACCAGCCGGGGCCTCCCTCCCTTCCCCTGGCCGCCCCTGCCCCCTGGTCAATCTGGACAAAATCCTGGTCAAGGGGACAATTTGCATACTATGCTTTTATTATATAGGATTTAATTTATTGGAGTGACATTGGTTTGCAAAACCATACAGGTTTCAAGTGTACAGCTCAATAAAACATCATCTGCACATTGCATCTTGGGCTCATTGCTTGAAGCAAAGTCTCTTTCCATCCCATTTTCCCTCACTTTGCCCAACTCCACCTCGTCCCCACCCTCCTTTCCCTCTGGCTATCACTACACTATTGTCTGTGTCTATATGTTCTGTATATGTTTTTGGCTAATCCCTTCACCTTCATTCATCCAGTCCCCCCTTCGCTCTGAGATATGTCAGTCTGTTCTCTGTGTCCATGCCTGTTTCTGTTTTGTTGGTCAGTTTATTTCGTTCATTAGATTCCACATATAAGTGAGATCATTACGGTATTGTCTTTCTCTGACTGGCTGATAGCTCCCCCCACCCCAGCTTCCAGCTAGCTGTAGAATGGCTTAACACTTAGTATGCATGGAGAGCCAAGGATCACCAGGCATTGGAGGGGAGCCTTCAACCCAAGAGGCAGAGACCAAGACAAAGGAAGCAGACAATGCTCAATGCAGAAAACTCCAACTTAAAAAAACTAGCTGCCTTTAGAGAGAAAATTGATATTGCAGCTAGGAAACAAGAACAGGATGCTATTTTTAAAAATAAGGAATAATCAAAGAGCTCTTGAAAATTTAAATGTGGCCAAAATTTTAGCAAGAGAACCCTAGCTGTATGAAATCTCCATGGAAGCCCAATGTAAAATACATTACAACGGTATATCATTAGCATAAATGCATGTTCAAGTGTGGACGTGTGGCTCTGAGCTGCCGGGAATCCCCAGGGGGTGAAGGGCCACTCACACCCCTCTCAGCTGCTGCTGCTGCTCCTGCTATTTTGCTCTACTTCCATTCTCAATTTTTCTTTGTGGTGTCTTCCCATTTTTCTGCCTATGGCCACTGGGGCTCACATTTCTTAACCCTTTGCACTCGCTTGCTTTTTTCTCGATTCCTTTATTCTACTCGGGATTTAATTTTTTTAAATACCCCAGATTTTACAAAGCGCGGCAGTAGAATAAAAAACTGGAGTTTCAAAAAAACAAAACAAAAACAAAAAAAAAAACAACTGGAGTTTCTTTTCATACAAACTTATTTATTTGGATTTTTTAATATTTCAAATTATTGATACATTCAAAGAGTAATTTTAATCTCTATAATTTTTCATGGTGTGATATTTTTTGAAACATTCACCCACATGAAGACCTGGTTTACATTCGCATGTTTCGCAAATATAAATCGTCTCTCTTCTTCCTCCTTTGATTTTTCTGTTAGAACAAACAACACAATCTTTGTGTTTTTTGTTAGGGTGAGGTGTGATTATATGGAGCTTTCCATCTAAACGTTGCTCTAAGTTAGTGGATAATAATCTACCCCTGGAAGTTAGTGTACCATCTCTGAATTCTCCAACAAGATCATGTATTAGTTTCCTAATAAATTTCACATGCATTATCGGTTTTTCATTTTTTCTTTTTTGGCATTCTTTGTACAATATATAGGAATTTATAACACTGACCTCAAGCCACCAGAAAACAATTTACGCCACCATTTTAGAGTCTTCCTCATAAAACAGTATGTGCCTGTGTAGTGATCAGCTATATCAACACCCCCCATAAACTTTGTATAGTTGGTCACGACCTTGGGTTTGAGAACTATTTCCTTCCCACCACCACGCACTCTCCTTTCCACAGACTCAGTCTCTGAAGTGTCTCATGTACTGAGCATTGTGACTATCCTCTTGTCTTTCCACGCAAGAAGCATTACATTTTCATCCCTGAAAGCCACTATCTCTCCTTCATTAGCTTTGGATGTTTGATAACAGGTGGATTATCTTTCCTATTGGGCATTATTGTCCCTGTCAAGTATGTTTTTTCCTTGAACAATTCCTTTGCAGGAGTGACACTATTGTAATACCTGTCAGTGAAGAAATGATAACCTTGAGAACCAGGTACTGAGTTCTTCAATCTTTCATGAAGCTCTAAAACTATTCTGCTAGTAAAAGGGAGATCAGGTCTCACCAACGTTTCAGATGTTATTCCTCCATAATAAGGGACAAATGAATGTACGTAACCACATTTTAAATCTGAGAGGACATAAACAAGTACCCCATTTTGTTGACTTTTTAGGATTATATATATATATGTGATGAAGTGTATCTTTCCCTTGAAACCAACAATAGCCTCATCAACAGCAATATCTCTTCCAGGACAGAATCTCTCCCTAAACTTCATTTCAAGGTATGATAAGAAGCAGTTTACCTTCTCGGTTCTTGTTCTCAAATCTTTACTTGACTTTTGGTTGTTTTTCAAGTGTAACATCCAAAATATTTGCAAGAACCTTTCTCTTTTGAAAACAGATAGAAAAAATGGTATATGAGACTCAAAATCTATGGACCAAAATAACTCTGCAAGTTGGGGTGATTCAATACACCCATATTTAGTATTACACCAAGAAAAGCCTTCATTTCCTCTATCGTCACATCTTTCCAATTATTCCAAGTGGATCTCTGGGATAGTTCTTTCTGGCTAATTTTGTGCCTAGCATACTCATTTGTCTCATCCGTTATATTTTTTATCAACGTCTCAGTAAAAAACAACTGAAAAAAGTCTATTGGTGTGGCACATCCAGAAGGAACTTGAGGTCCAACATGTAACTGACCAGTGGAGAAAGGGATTCTGCTAGGCTCTTTGTCATTCACAGATGTAGATGTCCACTTTTCTTTTTCCTGTTTTCCCCTAGAAACGTAACTTTCACTGGGTCTTATACCCGAATTCTCAATGATATCACTTGTATCTCCATCACTCTCACTCGAATAAACAATTGTGCGTCTTCGTTTTGCCTTTATGAATTCAATGTCACTGTCACTGTCACTGTCAGTACTTTCAGCCAGATCTTTGGGCAACGCAAGGGACTTTTTCCTTTCTGTAGTTCCACTAGAACCAGCGATTTGTTCATCATCTCCACTCGCATCCTGGGAGAACTCACTTTCGTCACTATTACATTTTTACTTTTTTCTTCGTTTTCAAGTAAAATTCATCATCGCTGCTTTCTATGTCTTTGGAAAACTTATCCATCCTGAGGAGGGGAAATTCACTCAGAACATGCGACTGCTAGGGGGCAAACCAATCATCCAACTAAACCCTGTGTCATGACAACATCTGTGATATGCTAATAGAAACCTAAACAAACCTAGGAGACGAAAAGATAAGGAAGGTTCTTTACCAAGAGAAGATGATGCAAGCTCAAAAAGGCATGATGCAACGACTCATGCCTTGGACCCTCCTACTCAAGATTGCTGCCTATGCAAAAGATAAGCTTAGGTGGTGGCATCAGTTGAGACGGCATTTACCTTTTACTTGTCCTTTCATGCTAATGAAAACAAGAAAAGATACCGGAAAAATAGACAAAAATCCCCCTTCCCCCCACGGTGAAACTACGTGTCGAGTGTGGCTCGACATACGAGCTGCTACCGATGCTAACCGTGTCGAGTCACACTCGACATCCGAGTGCAAAAGGTTAATTAATGTAGTAATACCTCTAAAGTTAAGATGTTTTCAGCTTCAGGGAAGAGAAACTCCTCCTATTTAAACCAGTTTCATTAATCTATAAAGACATTTATTATCTCGCCAAACAGGAAGTGGGTTACAGGAGGTGGTTTGTTTCTCAGTTGGAAAGGGGCTAGTTTTCTTAAAAAAAAAAACTAAACAAAAAACAACACAAACAACAATGTGCATTTATCACTCATTTTTCTTAAAAACACCATCTGTGTTACATAAATAAAAAGAGCAGACATACTGAAATGGGCACATAACGAATTGTAATACACGGGAGAACACTGATGTATTTATTAACTTGTGTGCCCAATCAAGAATTTGTGTAGAGACCTCCTGCCGTGCCTGTGCCTTTAAATTACTTTTTTGTTGTTAATTGTCACCGGAGGATATTTTTCTATTGATTTTTAGAGAGTGGAAGGGAGGGGGAAAAACAGAGAGAGAGAAACATCAATGTGAGAGAAACACATCGATGGGTTATCTCACGGACTTGCCCTGACCAGGACGCGGGGTTAAGCCTGCAACCAAGGTATATGCCTTTGACTGGAATTGAACCTGGGACCCTTCAGTCCTCAGGGCGACGTCCTATCCACTGAGCCAACCTGGCTAGGGCTAAATGTACTTCTTATTAATGCATTGTTGTTTAAGAAGGTCAAAGCTCTGCCCTGGCCTCTTAAAAATTCAAGCCTGTGTGTGTGTTACAGGTGTGCAAGGGAGTATATCTTTACAGCATATGTTCACCACATCCAAATGTCCAGCAAGACCCAGGCATTAGGTCATGGATTTTAGTCATGGTATAATGGTTAGTTATGCCATTTTAATTATTTTACATTGGATTCCATTAAATTTCATTTGACAAAAAGATTCTTCTGCTAAAATGTCTTATTCCCATTCGCCTCCATTGTGCAAAATTAGGAAACATCAGAGTCTAATCTATTATTCCTGTGAAAAATAGATTTTAGGGAGGATGGTTGTCAGAGATGTTTACATTTAAAGTGATGGAGTTAATTTTACACAGCAAGAAAGTGAATCAAAGTATGTTTGACTCCTGTGAGTGAAATTAAAATGTACTAACTTTCAAAGTTATGCATTATTTTTAAAAAAGGTACTAGTTCACATATTTTAAAATTCAAAACAGAACTGGCTATTCACATTATGTATTTTACAATATTGCCACCTAAAGACTTCCTTTGTGTAGAAGAAAAATGAGATTCAGAGTCAAAAGTTCCTGGTACTTAGAAAATAAATTCCTTACTCAGATCACTACTATTATACATACAACCATCTCATCAGAGCAGTGTGAGGAATAAAAGGGATAGTGCATGTAGATAGCAAATTGCCCTTAGATTACATTTCTCTGTCTTGGACAACATTGTGGTCTTGGTTTCACAGAGGCCCTAAACAAGTAATCAATACAAAACTATTTTGCCGAACTAAATTGGTCACACTAATGTAAAAACCAACACGCAAAATCTTAAGCCTTTCTAAATCATTCCAATGATGTTATACTGTTATGTGAAGAGCATATCTAATTACATATAATCAGCTATATTGCCTGTTTCATCACAGCATGTTGTTTATCAGAAAATGCAATGCATCAATGATGCACAAGTAACAGAAGCCTAAGGTTTGCTAGAAGTTTTCAATGTATTTTTAAATTACGCTGTAAAAACAGTAAACTCTTACCAGGATGTTTTATGATTACATCACAGCAACAACTGTCTACTGGGACAAAAAAAGATATGCTAAAAGGCAAATAAGTTGCTATAATTAAATATGCACAGCTTATTAACATTTTTCTTAAAACAAAAAATTAGGGTTCATCCAATGAAGCACAGGCATTCTGCCACCACCTCTGCTGGCAAATGGAATCCAATTCTAAAAATTCCTGTGATCTTGAATGTCTTGTTAAGTGTTACAGGGTTTTTGTTTTTCTTTTAGCCACTAAATTTTTCAGGAAAAATTCACCTATTTAGGAAAAATGAAAATAGATTAATATCAATTTAAAGTCAATGTCACAGTAATTACACTTCAGTGTTTCCCTTTAAAGAAGATTTTTGTGTTTGTTGGCATTCCTCTCTTGTCAGTGGCAATAATATTTCCTATATCTTTGGCTCTTTCCCCAACAATGATTAGTCATTGTTTTTTTAAAAAACAAATTTATGATCACTACAATCTCTACTATTATTCTTGTTTTTTTTCTCTTTATTATATTTTTCCATCACCATTTATCCCCCCTTTACCCTCTTCCACCTCCACCCACCTTCCTCTCCCCTGCAATCACCACACTGTTGCCTGTGTCCATGAGTTCTTTTTCTTTTTTGTTCAATCCCTCCATCTGCCACAAACCCCCCACCATCACCAAAGCTGTCTGCCTGCTCTCTCACCAAGTCTGTTTCTATTTTGCTTGTTAGTTCAGTTTGTTCATTAAATTCCACAAATGAATGCAATAATTTACTATTATTCTTTCTAGTAACTCAGTATTATAAAGCATGACCCTATTGTATCTATGGGTCTTCTGTACATTTATTCCCCACTATGTGCACTACCTAGTCCTCATCACTGACAAAGGCATTGCTGTTGGCACACTTCATTTCAGAGAGCAATTCTGCTACATTATTAGCCTAGATGTGATGTTTATAAAACAGACCTCGTTTCAGTTGAGCAGACTCATCTGATGGAATCTCTTTAGCTCATTCCCCTCTAGGGAAGCAAGAGCTCTTCCTTTATAATGGCTTCTTCTCCACCCCCTAAGGTATGTCTATCACTGTGACAGCACAGCTCAATGCTGATTGGCAGAGCTCAGAGCTGCAGGTCTGATTTTATGAGGAGTCTGGTCAAGTCTCTTTGTCATCTAAATATACGAGTAGAATTGCAACCGGCCCGTATACAATCACAAAGAATCCCAAAGCTCATAAACTAGCCAAGTAATGAAGAGAATAATCCTTGCTGCTCCATACCTCTATCTAAATCTGACAGGAGTGAAACCAACATTATTATCAGATCCTAATGCATGGTCTGAATAACCAGAATTTGAGTTTTTACTGGTAATTTAAAAAGCATTAAAATGTTCATAATTCACTTCCTTATAAATGTTAGAAAATTTCCTTAAAAACATACATACATACACAAAACCAAAAACAACAAAATAAAAACTCCTTTCAAATGACAGTACTCTACTGTAACTACTTTGGAAGCTGATTTCTTTCTATTCTTTATATATAGTTTTAGCTTGCTAGCACTGCCTGAAGAATAAATCACTTGTAATATTAGTTTCCAAAGTTCCCACATCAATCAAACTCTTGGGGTTTTGTAACTAGGATAAGCTATTATTATTTAATTAAATTTCTTTACAGGAACACAATAAATATTACTTATACTTTGTATAATTATTATAAATATAATTCATGCCAAATTTAAGCATATCTATAATTTAGACCCTAATATAAAACAGTCATTTAAAAGAGCATTAAGCCCTAGCTGGTCTGGCTCAGTGGGTAGAGCGGACCCAAGGGTCTGGGTTTGATTCCAGTCAAGGGCACCTACAGCAGTTGCAGGTTCCTCCCTGGCCTGCCCTGGTCAGGGCTCCTGCAGGAGGCAACCAACTGATGTGTTTCTCTCACACTGATGTTTCTTTCTGTCTTTCCCTCTCTCTTCCATTCTCTCTAAAATCAATGGGAAAATATCCTTGGATGAGGACTAACAAATAAAAAAAGGAATAGAGCAGATAAAAATATTTTTAAAAATAAAATGAAATAAAAATAAAAGATCATTAATAGTAACAACATGGCTCAGACACTTCCAAAAAATAACTAGCTGTTTATTCTTTAAAAAATTATAATTAAGTCTAACTCACAGGGCAAACACTATAAAGATTTTTTGGATTAAATTCAATTTTCAGATATGTTCTCACAGACCTTTTGATGGCCATTATCACATGATTTTTAATCTCTTGGAAAACACTTTTATTTTCACTAGTCAGCTCAGACTATGGGTCAAAATAAGAACTAAAATTACAAAGGTGAAAAATTGCAGGTAGCTAGTAAAAACAAAAAATATTTATAGGGAAAATAATCTTATGAATTTTTTTCTGTTGCGTCTGGGAGGAAAAAAACAAAGCTATTAATGTTGCAGGCAGCAATGCTGTCAAATACTTTTCAGGGTTTAATGTGATCTAAAATTTGGAGTTTGGAGAAGCAGCTGGCATCATTGTCAAATGACCACGTTTTCCTAAAAACCATGTTAAGTGCTTGATGGAACTTTGTCATTTCTGAGTAACCTACTATTGATATCTAAGCATAGAACAAACTGATTACTTCTGCTTTCATCAGAGTAGCTGAGCTATTACATATTAAAGTAGGGGAGGGAAGGATTCTTCATTTAACAAACAAACAACTGAGAGTAAATTTTTCCTCAATATGAACCTTATGAAACAAATCTAAGGAAGTTCCCCCAAACCCTCCCCACCTTTTTCATTCTTCACAAAAGGCAAACACAACTATTAAAATGTAAATATGGAATGTTAGGGCCTACATGACACCATCCCGTGCAGTCTACCTCACCTGCTTTATATGAAGAACGCACCAGAGGGCCACTTGCCGTATAATGAAATCCAAGGTCATTTCCTACTTTTTCCCAGTATTTGAACTTTTCAGGAGTAATGTATTCTTCAACCTAGATTTAAAGAATTTTGATTCTTGAATTTCCATAAACCATTTTGATTCTACAGAAAATTCATACCCATGCATTCAAGGTGGTTTTTAAAAAAATTATTTATTGTTGAAATATTACATATGTCCCCTTTTCTCCCCCCCATTGACCTCTTCTAGCCCGCCACCGCCCCCAGCCACCACCACCCTATTGTCTGTGTCCATAGATTATGCATCGATGCAAACAAGTTCTTTGGTTAAGCTCTTCCCTCCCCTGCCTTCCGAGATTGTGCAATCTGTTCTATGCTTCTGTGTCTCTGGATCTATTTTGTTCATCGGTTTATTTTGTTCATTAGATTCCACATATGAGTGAGATCATGTGATACTTATCTTTCTCTATTTGTTTTATTTCATTTAGCATAATACCCTCCATGCTGTCTCAAAGGGTAAGAGATTCTTCTTTCTTATTGCTGCATAGAATCCCATGGTATAAACGTACCACAGCTTTTTTTTTTTTTATTTTATTAATTTTTTTACAGAGAGGAAGGGAGAGGGATAGAGAGTTAGAAACATCGATCAGCTGCCTCCTGCATACCTCACACTGAGGATGTGCCCACAACCAAGGTACATGCCCTTGACCGGAATCGAACCTGGGACCTTTCAGTCCGAAGGCCGACGCTCTATCTACTGAGCCAAACCAGTTAGGGCAAGCTATCAGATCTTAAAGTATGTGTACATATTTTTGGGACACCTGTACATATCATATATTATATGTTATATATTATGCATTATATAAAAATATATAACTAATATATAACAGACACAAATAAATATATGTAGAGCACATAGTTAGCATGATTTGTTAGTATTGAGTGCTTTTGTGATTATAAGCAATTTTGAGAGCACAGTAAAAAGGGCAAACTATTGAGTGTAGAAAATTTGGATTTAAATATCAGGTTGTGTTTTTTTTTTAACTTATAGGTAGATTTTAATTTAATTTAATTTTTTAAATTATTTTATTGATTTTCGAGAGGAAGGGAGAGGGAGAGTTAGAAACATCGATGAGAGAGAAACATCCATCAGCTACCTCCTGCACACCCTGCAACCAAGGTATATGCCCTTGACCAGAATCGAACCCGGGACGGACCCTTGAGTTCACAGGCTGACACTCTATCCACTGAGCCAAACCCGCTAGGGCAATAATTAGTTCTTTTACTTGCTTGTTGCTCTTTAACCCCTCCAAGCCTCATTTTCCTTATCTAGATGCTTTAAGGACGTAATTTGATGATGAATATAAGACACCTCATTCAACTTTAGATTTCCAGTTTCTACGTTTAGTAGGCATTTAATAAATATTAAAACTAATGGAATTCTGAGGACCAGTGTTTTGGTCCTTTGAACCACCATTACCCTGTACCTCTAAGTATTACGTTAAACACATGGACATAAAGCATAGTTATAGTAATAGCATCTAATATTTGTAAAAACATTTCCAAAGATTTTTCAAAGCATATCATACCTATCTTGTTCAGTCTCTAAATTCAGTAAAGTTGGTAGGAAAGGTGTTGTTTTCCACATGAGAAGAACAATTATTCACTATTTTCATTTTCTCTCATTAAATTGTTTATTAAAAAGAGCATGTCTTAAAGCATGCTTATTACCATTGAGAAACTTTATAAGTTGAAAATAATCAGTCTTTGTGCTAATTTATCCAGTAGGGTAGGTCTGATGTATCCGGTGTGGTAAATAACATTAAATACATTTGCATGACACCTAACATTATAAAGCCTGATCTCACTCATCTCATTAACTATATAAAATAAGCAGGGACATTTTAGAGATGGGGACACTGAAGATTGAGAGGTCACTACGTTTGTGACAGAGGTGGAACTTGGACAAGCAAGATTTCCTGATGGAAAATGTACTCTTTCCACTATGGCACAGGCACTTTGAAGTAAGAACTCAAAGTGCAGTCGCCTGTCAATAATGCAGTATTTATCTGTCTCATTCTTTTTTTTTAATTGAAGTATAATTGACATATAACATTATATTAGTTTCATATGCACAATATAATGATTTGATATTTGTACATATTACAAAATGACCGCCACAGTAAGTCTAGTTAACATCCGTCACCATACATAATTAAAAAATTTTGTTTCTTGTTAATTTGAAAATATTGGGGCTTTTTAGCAGCTTTATTGAACTATAATTGGTAATAAACCACACATGTTAAAGTTAAGTTTTGACATATATATGCACCTGTGAAACACCATCAGTTCAATCAAAATAATAGACATATCTATCACCTTTAAGTTTTCTCAATCCCTCCTTCCCACCTTCCCCACTTAGTGCTTTGTCACTACACATTAGTTTGTATTTTCTAGAGCTTTATGTAAATGGAATCACTTAGTAGGTACTGCTTCTTGTCTGGCTTTAGTATAATTATTTTGAGATTCATCCATGTTGGTATTTGTGTCAATAGTTCCATCCTTTTTCTTGCTGAGTAATAGTCCATAGTCAGCATATATCATAATACGCTCATCCATGTACCTATTGATGGATATTGATGATGTTTCCAGTTCCAGTTTGGGGTATTTACAAATAAAGCTGCTATAATTATTTGTGTTCAAGCCTTTGTATGGACATATGCTTTCTTTTATATTAGACTAAAGGCCTGGTGCATGAAATTCGTGTGTGTGTATGGGGGGTGTCCCTCAGCCCAGCCTGCACCCTCTCCAATCTGGGATCCCTCGAGGGATGTCTGACTGCCTGTATAGGGATCGGGCCTAAACAGGCAGACACCCTCTCACAATCCAGGACTGCTGGCTCCCAACCACTCGCCTGCCTGCCTTCCTGATTGCCCCTAACTGCTTCTGCCTGCCAGCCTGATCACCTCCTAACCACTCCCCTGCCAGCATGATTGCCCCTAACTGCCCTTCCCTGCAGGCATAATCACCCCTAACTGTCCTCCCCTGCAGGCCTAGTCCCCCCGCCCAGCTGCTCTCCCCTCCTGGCCTGATCACCCACAACTGCCCTCCTCTGTAAGCCTGATCCCTCCCATCTGCCCTCCCCTGCTGGCCATCTTGTGTCCACATGGGGGCAGCCATCTTGTGTGCTGGAGTGACAGTCAATTTGCATATTAATATTTTATTAGATAGGATAAAAACACCTAGAAGTGGAATGGCTACATCATATGGCATGTGTATGTTCACCCTTCTGAGAAATTGATGAACTATTCTCTATCTTGGTTATACCATTTTACACTTCCATCAACAGTATATGTGTTCTAGTTCCTTACACCAGGGGTAGGGAACCATTTTCTGCCAAGGGCCATTTGGATATTTAGAGCATCATTTGAGGGCCATACAAAATTAATAACTTATAAATTAGATTACTGTATTTGGTCATTTAATGAACTCATGCCTGATGCCTTGGCAGGGCCAGACCAAATGATTTCGTGGGTCTTATACAGCCCGAGGGCTGGAGGTTCCTTACCCCTGTTCTACATCCTCACAAACACTGATACTGTCACTCTACCTTTTAGCCACTCTAATGAGTATGCAGTGATACTTCATTTTGATTTCAATTTGCATTACACTGATGGACTAATGATGTATAGGCATCTTTTCATATGCTTATATGCTATCTATTTCTCTTTAATGAAGTATCTGTTCAGATTTTTTTTATTACTTCTTAATTGGCTTGTTTATTTTCTTATTACTGAGTTTTGAGAGTTCTTATACATTCTATAAAGTTTTATGCAAATGTAAAACACAAAACTCAATTTGCTAGAAGACATAGGAGAAAAACATTGCAACCTAGGGTTAGGCAAAGATTTTTTAAAAAATAATTCTTTATTGTTCAAAGTATTATATATGTCCCCCTTTTCTCCCCACTGATCCCCTCCAGCCCACCCCCTGCTCCTCGCCCCAGGCCCTCACCACCCCATTGTCTGTGTCCATGGGCCATGCTGATATGTATACTAGGTCCTTGGGTTGATTAACTCCCACACCCCCCTCTCACCCCCCAACCCCACACCGCCTTCCCTCTGAGAATCTATACTCTGTTCTATGCTTCCATGTCTCTGGATCCACTCATTCATCAGTTAATTTTGTTACTTAGAGTCCACATATGAGTGAGATCATGTGATATTTGTCTTTCTCTGACTGACTTATTTCACTTAGCATGATATCCTCCATGTGGTCTCAAAGGGTAAGAGATTCTTCTTTTTTACTGCTGCATAGTATTTCATACTATAAATGTACCCACAGCTTTTTTATCCATTCATCTACTGATGGGCACTTGGGTTGTTTCCAGATCTTAGCTATTGTAAATTATGCTGAACAGCCCTAACCGGTTTGGCTCAGTGGATAGAGTGTTGGCCTGTGGACTGAGGGGTCCCAGGTTCGATTCCGGTCAAGGGAATGTACCTTGGTTGTGGGCACATCCCCTGTAGGGGGTGTGCAGGAAGCAACTGATCGATGTTTCTCTCTCTCATCGATGTTTCTAACTCTATCCCTCTCCCTTTCTCTCTGTAAAAAGTCAATAAAATATATTTTTAAAAAAATTATGCTGAACATAGGGGTGCATACATTCTTTCTGATTGGTATTCTGGTTTTCTTAGGATATATTCCTAGAAGTGGGATCACTGGGTCAAATGGCAGTTCCATATTTAATTTTTTGAAGAATCTCCATACTGTTTTCCAAAATGCTGCACCAGTTTGCATTCCCACCAGTAGTGTACTGGGGTTCTCTTTTCTCCACATCCTCATCAGCACTTAAGAGCTTAATATTTCAATCTTCTTGAACTTGTAGAGAATTGTTTTGTGTCCTAACATGTTATCTATCTTTGTGAATGACCCATGTATCAGGGTGTGGACCTGTCTAGGTTCTTCTTGCTTGGGATTCTGTGCCTTCTGAACTTGTGTGACATTTTCCTTCACCAGGTTGGGGAAGTTTTCTGCCATTATTTCTTTAAACACATTCTCTATATCTTGCTCACTTTCTTCTCTTCTGGCAATCATATTAGGTGAATATTGTTATGTTTCATGTTGTCCCACAGCTCCCTTAAGTGTTCCTCTTGCTTTTTGTTTTTCTTTTTGGTTCTTGGATTGAGTGATTTTTTTTCTGCCCTGTCTTCTAATTCACTGGTCCAATCCTCGGTTTCCCTTAATCTGCTGTGTAGTCCTTCCAATGTGTTTTTTATCATTACTGTATCATTCTGTATTTCTGACTGGTCTTTTTTCTTAGTTACTATATCTTCTCCCATGCTGTTGAGCATCTTTGCTATCATTATTCTGAACTCTATATCTGATAAATTTCTTATCTCTATTTTGTTTAGCTCTTCTTCTGGAGAATTCTCTTGTTCTTTCATTTGGGGGTTGTTTTTTGGTCTTCCCTTTTTGGCTGCCCTTTTGGGTTTGTGTCTATGTATTAGATAGATATGCTATGACTCTAGTGCAGGATGATGTCAGATGCCTTTTGTAACTGGCCCTGAGTACCCTATTTAGAGCGATCAGCAACCCACAGCTTGTGGCTCCCTCTGCTGGGGCTGGGTGCCTTCAGAAAGGACCAAGATGTGCACCAGGGTCTGCTTTTTCTAGCCCCTGTCCCAGAAGAATCAAGCAGATTCAAAGCCTCCAGAGCTCCTCCTCTGCCTGCAGTCCAACTGACACTCAGTCTTGATTAGCCTCAGGCTATTGACCATAGGGTTGGGGGAGAGGTCTTCCAACATGGTGGGGCAACTGCCTTTCCCCTAGAAAAAAACTACCTGGATAGCAAAGGTCTGCGAAGAAAGGCCATTCTTAATGTGAGAAAATGAGTCAGCACAGGCAACTGAGGTGGCTGCCCTCTGAGCTCCAACCCCAGAGCCTCCAACCTGGCTTCTGCTCACACAGCTCCAGTCCACTCTTCCCTCCCTCTGGTGAAGCCCAAGGTGTGTGGCTGCACATGAAATTTTGTGTGTTGGCCCTTTAAGAGGGTGCCTACATTTCCAGCCATCTCTGGCAGGCAGATAGCAACCCTGCTGCTTTTCACAGCCAGATGTTCTGTGGCACCTTTCTCAGTTCTGCTTCTGAGCTGGGGAGCCCAGCTTGGGGTTAGACCCTGGAATTCTCAGTGGGAACCCCCTGCAGCTGAGATATCCCTCTGGACCTTCAGCTGCTATCTGTGGGAGTCCGGCCACCCGTTTTGTGTCTCCATACTTCCTACCAGTCTCTATGCTGTCTCCACTTTCCATCCTTGGTTATCAGAGTTCTCTCCAGCTAGTCTTCAGTTGAGTTTTCAGGTTGATTTTTCTGTATTTTAGTTGTATTTCCAGTTTGGTCCTGGTAGAATGTCAGTGTACCTTCCACTTACTCTGCTGCCGTTTTTAATCTCCGTTTTTGTTTTAATTCTTTATTGTTTAAAGTATTACATATGTCTCCTTTCTTCCCCCATTGACCTCTCCCCAGCCACTCCCACCTCCCAGCAGTCAATCATACCCCTACTGTCTGTGTCAATTGGTTTTGCCATTTTTAATCTCTTAAGGTGGTTTTTAACTTCATAATTTATCCAGGCGCGCCCAGGTTTCTTCTTTTACCTTCTCACTGACTACCTGTCTACTGGTTACCTGCTGGCCACTCTATCAGAACGTAATTACAGGGAATTAGAAAGGAGGGGGAACATCAATGTTGTATCATATTAGCTATTCCAAAGGATAGACAAAGAAAATGAGATTGTTTATAGAGATTATATATCTGCATCACTCCTTTATGAACTAACAAATATAATCAAGAATTAGTCACTCCGATAAAATTCTTGAGGACTACGCTGTGTATTACTTATTTTGTATCTTCTGCTTAGCATTGTTTTTGGCACATGGTCACTACTCAAGAAAAGTTTCTTGAATTAATGACTAAATGTCCAATATAAAAATAGGAAGACCGACTTCATCTCTGGCTCTTCATATAACTCTAAAACAAACCACAAGATCACCATTGGGAATGAATATAATTTCCCAACTTTTAAATATAGTTTTTTTGTTGGCTTGCTTAAGTCACATAATTTTGAGGGCAGGAAATAAGTGCCAGTGTAGCTGCTTTATGCAGATAATATAATGGAAACTGGAACTGGAAAATATACATGGAACATATTATTAAAAAGCCAGCAGTGGCATGGCTCAGTGGTTGAGTGTTGATCTATGAACCAGGAGGTCGTGGTTTGATTCCCCGTCAGGGCACATACATGGGCTGTGGGCTTGATCCCTAGTTTGGGGCATGTAGGAGGCAGCCAATCAATGATTCTCTGTCATCATTGATGTTTCTCTCTCTCTCTTTCTCCCTTTCTCTCTGAAATCAATAAGAAAAAAAAGTATTTTTAAAGAAAAGCCAGCAGCTTTGTAATTTTTACCTGTGGAAAATAAAGATTTAATTAAAATTACCAACATTTGGCAATTCATGGTAGCTGTACCTTGAGGTGGCGCTTTGTTGGCTGCATATACTGTCCTAACGTCAAACAGTCCACATCTGCCTCACGAAGTGCTAGATAGGAAGAAAAAATACATTATATTACCAGATGCTTTTATGAAGCTAAAATTGTACATTTAAGCATAATTTTCCAGAAAGTAATTTTACTATAGAACAGTGTGAACTTTATCCTGGCCTACAATCCTGATGTTGGAAAATAAGACTGTATCCATTCATTCAAAGGTATTTATGTGTCAGGAGATATGGTAAGGATTGAAAACAGGAATGATTAAGACAATCATGTGGGGCCGATATAAGGATGAATGACTCCAGTACTATGGAATAAATGTTAAAATAGGGTTGGAAAGTGTCTAGAGCAGGAGTCTGTTAGGCAGAAAGGATGAAAAGAACTACTGTATATCAAAGGCCCCAAAACACCCACATTGTAGACCAGACATGTTATACTAGAGGCCCGGTGCATGAAAACTCATGCACTGAAGTGGGAGCGTCCCTCAGCCCAGCCTGCCCCCTCTCACCGTCCAGGAGCCCCCAGGGGCAGGAGGTGACCTGGCGATCAGTGGAAGGCAACACCCCATCACACCTCTGCTGCTGCCACTGCCAGCAGCGCAATCCTCAGCTGGCCCTGGTTATCTGAGCCTTGGGCAGTCCTGGGCAGCTGGGCAGCCGCCATCCAAGGCTTGCCTGCACCTTGGGTCAGCCACAATCTTGTGGCTGTGGGTGCTGCCATTTTGAGGGTGTGGCAGTCAATTAGCATATTCCCTCCTTATTGGCTGTGGGTGCCACCATGTTTGTGAGGGCATGATGGTCAATGAGCATATTCCCTCTTTATTAGGATAATATAAGGCTTTAGGTAATTGTACAAGGTATGCACTGGGGATGTGATTTGATCTCTGACCTCAGAATCTTTCTAGTAAAACTTTATGAACTGTGGTAAAGAGAAGCTTTCAATTACTATTTGAACTCATTACTCTTTGAAACAATAACAGCTACAAGAAGGCCAAGGACTTTCAGGTAAAATAAAAGCTGTTGTATTTAAAAATTTAAAAAGCCTAAGCATCACAAAGCAAATGAGCTTATGGGACTAAGGTTAGCAAAGTCCAAAATGTATCATGTTATGTGACAATGTTGCCAGTAAGCTCTTTCTCAAAGGCCTGGATTCATCTTACTCATCTTTGAACTGTCAGTGCTGGCCAGAGCTCTTGGTACCTGGATGGCTTTCAAAAATTGTCCAACTGAACAAGAAAAGTGTACAAAATCATGTTTTTACTTGATACAAGGATAGAAAATAAAATGGGATGCAAATTTCATATCTTGATCTTCTGGCATGTCATTCCACAAAATTCTAAGAAAACATACATCCTTCCCTTTTTATGTTATTATTTATAAGCATATACTGTACTTAATTCTTACTGGAACTTTCACTGAGATTATGGAGGGAATCGTAATGGGACCTTCAAAGTGGGGATCCTGTCCAGCCAGTGTGGCTCAGTGGTAGAGCATCAGCCCATGAAGCAGAAGGTCACAGTTCAATTCCCAGTCAGTGCATGTGCCCAGGTTGCGGGCTCCATCCCCAGTAGGGGGCAGCCGATCAATGATTCTCTCTCATCATTGATGCTTCTATCTCTCTCTCCCTTCCTCTTTGAAATCAATAAAAAAAAGTGGGGTTCCTGCCCTAATTGGTTTGGCTCAGTAGATAGAGCGTCGGCCTGCAGACTCAAGGGTCCCAGGTTCGATTCCGGTCAAGGGCATGTACCTTGGTTGCGGGCACATGCCCAGTAGGGAGTGTGCAGGAGGCAGCTGATCGATGTTTCTCTCTCATCGATATTTCTAGCTCTCTATCCCTCTCCCTTCCTCTCTGTAAAAAATCAATAAAATATATATTTTTTTTAAAAAGTGGGGTTCCTGCTATTATTCAAATGAAATGAGAGTTTTAATTTTCAATTCCTTTACCTTTCATTGTTGCATATACTTGCTCATCATCTTCGCCTAAACCCAACATGATAGATGTTTTAGAAATGACATCAGGCTGAACCTCCTTGGCGTGCTTCAGGACCCGCAGAGACTGGTCGAAATTGGCCCTGGGATCACGGACTTTCCTTGAAAACAGCAGGGCTGTTGTCAGCAAGAATAACCACAAGCTCAACTAAGCACATAGTTATGTAAGCAATATGAAAGACCAGGAAAGTACATTCTGGACATTACATCATCATATGGTTCAATGGTAGAATTTGTGCACCAAAGTCTAACTATTACTTTAGGATAGAAAATAAGGCTTTGCTGGGCGCCCTTGCTGTTGACTTTTAAGGCCTTTCAAGTCTGGGGCAGAGAAAACTAAAATAAAAGTAATTCGATTTATGAAGTACTTGAGGAGAAGCTAGAATTCTGAAGCTGAGAGTAAGTGATTATAAAGGGTAGTAAAGAAAAAAAAGGAAAAGGAGTAGAAGAAAATCTCCATACTGAACAAAGAAAAAACTGTTTCACTTAAACCCACATTTCAGGGCTGAAACTTTTATAATTTCTTTTCCAAAGACTGAGCTGCCCTCTGCTGGTGGGTATACAACGTTGACATCTCCTAGTTTAAAAAAAATGCAGGATTCTGGAATTTTCACTGGAAAGGATAATGTTCCTTAAGTGAAAACAGGGAAATTGGCACCCACTGGTGGTGGTATGAGGAGATAGGGCAGGGTTGGAACAGGCTGTGTGCCAGACTTTAACGGGGCCAAACCACCATGGTTTAAATTGGGACAAGGCCCAATGGTTAGAAATTGCTGATGTTAGCCTGGCTGGTATGGCTCAGTAGTTGAGCATCGACCTATAAACCAGAACCAGGAGGTCATGGTTCAATTCCTGGTCAGGGCACATGCCCCAGTTGCAGGTGTGCAGGAGGTAGTGATCAATGATTCTCTCTCATCATTAATATTTATATTTTCCTCTCTGAAATCAATAAAAATATATATTTTTAAAACTGCTGATGTTAAACCAGCATTCATTTGAATTCAAAAGCAACCTTTATTTTGGGTAATTGATTTGTTGTTGTGGTTGTTATTTTTAACCAGAGACCAGTTCACTGAGAAGAGAGGAAACCAATTTATGAGTTAAAAAATAACCACAAAACTGATAATACAGAAAGTCATTATTTTCTGAAAGTATTTCTCCACTGAATTTAAATTATGCTCTCTAATGTTTATGATTTAGTGGAAATGATGGTTATTCTTTATCATACTTCTTTCAAGTTCTATTATAATGTCTATAAACTAACAAAACCATTGTCAAAAACTTTACTAAAATAAATAAAAATGAATGTTACAGGTTAAAATAATCTTTTTTAAATATGAGCATAGTCACAATGTGGAATAACAATCTATAATTACTCCTAACCACTAAAATTTTTAGAAAAAGTAAAGTAGTATAGTGTCTACTTTTTGAGAGATTTAAAATACATCTGAATACCAGTTTTTCTTTGGCATCATTTATTGCATATCTTAATGCCAAATGCATTTTATAGCATTTTTGTTTCTTTGTTTCTTTTTTTAGAATTACACTCAAAGTAATTGCTCTTGTATAATTTTTTTTAACACTGTTCTTTGAAAAAATAACTCATCGGCACTTCTAATAAGATACTATCAAAAAGAGCAAAAAAGATGCTCATTATGTGTGTATAACAAAACATACACATGCACAAATATATAAGATATTTATACTTGGATGTTGAAAATTGATATTACTGGGTAGAAATATTATGGGTGATGATCACATTCTTTCGTTGGCAATATTATCTAATTTTTCTGTAATAGGCTTACTTATGTGGTTTCTGTTTTAAAAAACTCACTGTATAAAAGTCTATTACAAAGTTCTCCTTTGAGAAAAGTGAGAAAACGTTCCAATATCACTCGGTATGTGTAATTACCTCTGTAATTCTGGAACTGTTTCTACATTATGTGCATATACATCTAATCCTGACAGAGCGACTTTTTCTATTGCTTTAAGATCTCCTCGGAAATCGGGAGTGAGACATTCCACAAGAATTTTTGGGTTCCTAAAGGAAAAAAAGATAAGCATTAAACTGGGGAGAAGAACTGACATAACTGCTGCTCCAAACAGAAATCATCCCACACATTCTGTATCACTTTCAACACAGTAATCTTTGGAACTCTGCCCCAAAAAGCATGAACATACAAATGTTTATATCTGAACTGTTTAATGAAAAAATAAACCCAGAACATCAAATAATATGTACACAGTGGTTAAAATACATCTGTAAGCAAATGACAATCAGGATACATTTTGAGACTGTGCAGATTTTTAAGCATTACTAAGAAGGCATTTAAAAATATGTATTTTTTTAGGAATTAAAATATAAATATTAAAACGTTAAATATAAAATATATTTTAATTTTTAGAAAGTAAATTGGGATATTTCTATGAGCATATAAACATTATTTGATTGCTTTAATTTTTATTTATTTTAAAATTCGTCAAATAGGACCTTCCTCTCTTCCTCTAGGCAAATATTTCACAAGTGCTATGGGCTTTAAAAGCTATTCTGAGTTGCGGAGTCAAGTTGAGCTTTGCTTAAATAAAATGTAAGCTAAATACTAATCTTCCTATTTACATTGGCTATATCTATGTATTCAAGCATTGAAATGTGAACTAGCTCAGAGAGCTGCTTTCCCTGACAGCAGTAGAAATGACCGGGACAGCTGACAAATTTTCCCACAAATCCAACTGCAGTTTCTGGAGCTGTTTCCTAAGAGAACAGATGCATAAAAATATACCCTCTTATGGATATAAAAGATATTGAAAGAACACATCCTATAACTCACTGTTTGTTAACTGCAAGTTGAAACCCATTAGTAGTTTGTGAAATCAATTTAGTGGGCTGCAAACAAACATTTTTTTAATGAATTATAAAATATATTAAATAGAAAATATTACAGGAATCATTGAAGAAACATTTACTAAGTATGCAGGTGCCAGACTAGCACTGAGCTATAGGAAATAGGCATAACTCCCTTTTTAAAATCTTTTTAAATGGACAAGATCAAAGTCGAAAAAATGTGGATTATGGGTAAAATTCCAAGGACATATACAGATAAACTCTATATCAAGACTTACATATTTTTACAATGTGGGAGCTTATCTCATCCTTATTCCTTCTAGATGATGATTTATTCAAAATCAGTGCTAGGAAGACTGCAGCTTTATACTTCTTTTAAAATTACTCAAAGGAAGTTTAGACTAGCACTCAAATACAAAGCAAGGGCTCTATGCACCAAAAGTTCATGGATGAGTTCGTGTCCCCGAATCCCTAAAATTTCTGCAAGTATGTACCTTCACATATGCTTTTTTTCGGCAGATAATTTCCAGCAGATTATCAGAGGGATTTATAACACCTCCCATCCCCCCCGCAAAAGGTTAATAGCCACTGCTTTGAAGTAAAGACCATACTGAATTTATATGAGACAAACAAAGTACCTTTCCTTTAAGTATGATACAGTCTTTGCAAAGTGCTCAGCTCCTCCATCAGGCAAATCTAGAAACAAGAGAGCCCACTGCTCAAGGTGATGCCACAAATTAGTAAGAGCCAATTTCTGGAAGTGGTAATAATGACACTAACCATCTCGATCCACAGATGTCAGGACAACATAATCCAGACCCCACTCTGCTATTGCCTTTGCAGTATTGTAGGGCTCATTGGCATCTAGTGGAGGTGGCTTTCTTGCAGTCTTAACAGAACAAAATCTGCAACCTCTTGTACATGTGTCACCCATCAACTAAAATAGAGATGTTACAATTTCAATCAAGCAGACAGATGACCCTCAAGAATATAGTATTGAGAGGATAAAGTTACAAAGAATGAATACAATTTGATTCTGTTTATAAGAAATTTGAACCATTCAAAGCTAAGCAATATTGTTAAGGGACACAAATATAATGTGGTAAAACTAGAAAAAAAATAGGAAATGATAAACTCAGGACTAAGAATGGTGTTAAGGGAAAAAGAAAGGGGATGGGATCAGCAAAGAATGCATAGGTGGGTTCAAAGATAATGCTAATGTTCTACACTCAAACTGGAGGTAAGGGGTTATTTGCTATATTGATATTCTTACATGTAAGTTATAAAGATTCTTTTGTATCTATTTAATATTAATAAAATTATTTAAAAGAAATAAAATATTTAATGAACATCAATATGCAGGCCTCTGTGGAAATTAAATAGAAGGCACAGCTCCTTCTTGTTAAATAGATGAAACAGAAAACACATAAAAAGCTAATAATCTGCTTTCTGTGGGTATCGCTTTCTCCAGGACACTGCTTCTGCTGCCACAGGTCACTACCATGTCTACCCCCTGCAAGCACAGCCAGTGCAGATGCTCCGTAGGGGTTGTAGTTTAGGGGAGAAAGCTCCTCTCTCCCTTTAACTCTCTCAGAGAGGACTCACAGCAATGATGCTTAGGCCCGATGTCTCACAGAGTTTTACTGAAACAATGAACTCTCCCCGGGAATCGGTTATGAGTCAACAGTGGGAAAGGGGACCTGGTAAGGAGTGAAGCCAGAGATCCCCATCATGGAGTATTCAGAATTACTCCTTCAAGAACCGAGGTTGTGTAACTTGGATAAGCTCCTGGTTGGCTCTGCATTATAAGAAGGAGCTCTATCTCCTTGGTCGGCAAACTGCGGCTCGCGAGCCACATGCGGCTCTTTGGCCCCTTGAGTGTGGCTCTTCCACAAAATACCACGGCCTGGGCGAGTCTATTTTGAAGTGGCATTAGAAGAAGTTTAAGTTTAAAAAATTTGGCTCTCAAAAGAAATTTCAATCGTTGTACTGTTGATATTTGGCTCTGTTGACTAATGAGTTTGCTGACCACTGCTCTATCTCATAAGAATCCCCACTTCCTCAAGTAAATAGCCTCCTGCTGGTACAATTCAATGGTTTATCAGAACTTCCCAGACAAATATGAATTCTCAGTTGCACATAATACAGGTTAGCCTCAATATCTCTATATCTATACCCCTCTGGATAAATATGGTAGACTGCACTGTTAATCCCAATTCTTAGGCAACCAAATTAAGGTTATACATCTCACCATTTGCCATGTAACTTGCAGTCCCCCCTTCCCCCACACACTGGATGAGGAATTTATGTGTCTATCCCAACTGATGTTTGTCTTGGCCATGTGACTTAATTTGTCCAATAAAATGATAGCAGGCATGACCAAGCAGAAAGCTCAAATGTGCATAGGTGGTTGGCTTCCCCTCTTGTACTCCCTCCATTCTCCGTAAGAATATCCCGAAGAGCTGCTGGTCTAAGGTAAATAAAGCTCTGTAGAGCAGACCTGAACCCAACCTACTTCCTGGAGTTCAGCTTAGCTCAGTCAATACCAGTGGAATCCCAGCCAACCAAAAGCCCATGAGAAAAATAAATTCTTGTTGTTTAGGAGGAAAAAGAAGTTCAGCAACCATAAGTAACATTTTCAAAACTTAATATAAGATATAGCTCAAGACAGCACATGTTTAACTGTCAGACAGATGGAAAAATCAATAATAGATTTATTCAGAGAAGGGAGAGATCATAACAGGTTAGTTTATTTTGTCAGGTTGTTTTTTTTCATACATTTTGCAAAAATTCATGTGAAATGAAAAATCTAATCAGAAGCACATAATGCATATTTTTAGGAGAAAGACCTAAAACATTTCCTTCCAATTTCTAGACTAAAGCTTTAGAGTTTGAGACTGGTCTTACCATGATTGTGGCTGTAGCAGTAGCATATTCTCCACCTCCCCAACACTCTCCAATATTGGGGCATCGAGCTTCCTCACACACCTGTGAGTAAAAGGGAACTGAATACAACCAAATTGAAAGTATCTACCAACTGAACAAATGAGTGACCAGGCATTTTACCTGTACATCTTTATAACATATTTATGAAGAAATTCACTATTTAACCTTTTGCACTCGGATGTCGAGTGTGACTCGACACAGTTAGCATTAGAATAAAGGAATTGAGAAAAAAGCAAGCGAGTGCAAAGGGTTAAAAATGCTGTTAGTTGCCAAACTGTATCTTTATTAAGTTAAAAACTATATGAATGTATACATTTTATATGTGCAAAGAAATGGAAGGGTATATATAGAAGAGTTAAAGTGATATAGTTAATATTTGGGATTATGTATTGGATGTTTCACATTTATCTTTATACTCTTTCCTATAAGCATGTTCTTAACTTGTAATATAAAACAAACAAACCCTCATTTCCAAAGACACAGGAAAATCTTTTTTTCCCTACTATTAAATGAGAAGCTAAGAAATTCAATTACTTTTTTTAATTTTTTGGTTAATCCTCACCAAAGGATATTTTTCCATTGATTTTTTAGGGAGAATGAAAGAGAGAGGGAAAGACAAAGAGAAATATCGATGTGAGAGAAATGCATCCATTGGTTGCTTCCTGAATGAACGTGACCAGGGCCCGTGCTGGGGAGGAGCCTGCAACTGAGGTACATGCCCTTGACTGGAATCAAACCCCGGACCCTTTGATCAGTAGGCTCTATCCACTGAACCAAACCAGCTAGGGCTTCAGTTACTTTTTGTTTCTTTTGTAGGGAAAATAATTTTTAAATTTATTTCCATTATTAATAGTAATGTATCCTAAACACTTTCCTTACTGTTATTGGTATGTAGTTTATTAATTTTTAAGTTACACATGTAGAAAATGTATGGCTTTTGGTTAAGAGAAATATTTAACACTTGACAACTTACTGTATGGAGATTTAAATTCCGCAAAGTATTTTTCAGTTTATTGTAATTTTTCCCCATGGGAATCTCTGTCTTTAGCCATGGAGGTAGTCTTAACCTGAGGAAAATGAAAACTATCCATTAACAAACATATCCCCAAATAATCATACAGCTTTGATCTATTAATTCATCTAATAATCATACATTGATCTATTAATTCCTGGTGAAGAGGTCCCCCCGCCCCCCATTATTCTGAATTAACTTATAATTTTTGCCATAGAAGAAAGAACAGAGATTCAAATTCAGGCTTGCTCAAATACTTTAGGAAACACTGATATTTGTGTCTAACAGGACACTATGCTCATGTGTATCATTTGCAAAGGCACAGAATAATACCATCCTAATAAAAAAGAATGAGGAAGTTTTGAACATCTCATTTCCCAATGAAAAAAGTCTGTATTTTTTCAGATTAAGGAGGACTTCTGCTCTACTTGATATTCTCGATTTTTATATTGATTATTAAATGAGAAGAATCTGAAATTTGGAGTGAAGACTATCTTCAGGTTCCCCTTGACTTCCACCCACTTGTGATCTAGAAATTGTTAGGTAAAGTATCCAGCAAAACAATTTGTCCGCAAGAATAACCAAGATGGCGGCATAGGTAAACCCCTGTACTTGCTGCCTATCACAACCACATCAAAACTCCAACTAAAAGACAAAACAAATATCATCCAGAACCATGGGAAAGCTGGTTGAGTGAAAGTTCTACAACTAGAAGGAAAGAAAAACGTGCATCGAGACTGGTAGGAGGTGCGGCGGTGCAACTGGGTGCACTGCTGTTTTTTTCAATCGGGAGGGAGATACAAGCTCCCGAATGCTCTGAACTCCAGTTCTGGGGGAGACTCTGGGGACCCAGACTCATACGGGGAGAAATTGGACTGTCTGGCAAAAAGAATTAAAAAATATAAAGATAGTGTAAGGAGCCTCTGGGACAACTTCAAGCGTACCAACATCAGAATTATGCGGGTGCCAGAAGAAGAGAGAGAGCAATATATTTAAAACCTATTTGAAGAAATAATGACAGAAAACTTCCCCCACCTGGTGAAAGAAATAGACTTACAAGTCCAGGAAGCGCACAGAACCCCAAACAAGAGGAATCCAAAGAGGACCACAGCAAGACACATCATAATTAAAATACCAAGGGCAAAAGACAAAGAGAGAATCTTAAAAGAGCAAGAGAAACAGTTACCTACAAGGTAGTACCCACCCCTACAACTGTCAGCTGATTTCTCTACAGAAACTATGCAGGCCAGAAGGGAGTGGCAAGAAATATTCAAAGTGATGAATAGCAAGAACCTACAACCAAGATTACTCAGCAAAGCTATCATTTAGAATTGAAGGTCAGATAAAGAGCTTCACAGATAAGAGAAAGCTAAAGGAGTTTATCACCACCAAACCAGTATTATATGAAATGCTGAAGCGTATTCTTTAAGAAGAGGAAGGAGAAGAAAAAGGTAAAGATAAAAATTATGAACAACAAAGTGACAACAAATACATATCTATCAACAAGTGAATCTAAAAATCAAGTGAATAAAAAAATCTGATGAACAGAATAAACTGGTGAATATAATAGAATCAGGGGCATAGAAAGGGAGTGGACGGACAATTCTCGGGGGTGGGGGGAAGGCGTTGTGGGGGGTGCCAGAAGAGATTGAACAAAAATCTTACACCTATGGATGAGGACAGTGGCGGAGGGTAAGGGCATGGGGTTAGGTGGAAACTGGATGGAGGGGAACTATGGGAGGGGGGGAGAGAAACAAATGTAATAATCTGAACAATAAAGATTTATTTTTTAAAAATGCCCCCCCCCCCAAAACAAAACAAAACACAACAATTTGTCCTCTGCATGAAATTCCCTCACCATTCTTTTAAATTAAGTCAAGATATCCATAGGTCATATGTACATAGACTTCGAGAAGCACAAGTTATATCATAAACACCCAATTACAATGAAAAATTTAACAAAGTCTAATAGATTAGTAATAAGGTAATAAACTTCACTTTCTGAAGAAATTTGATGAGGAATAGAAAAAAGGAGATTGAGGTGTAGGATGGTTCATCCCTAGAAAGGGTGAAGGAAAATTATCAAAGAGTACAGAGAAAGGTATTTCAACAATTTCACCTACTTATCTATTCTATGTCTGTTATCACTTCCTTTTAATGATTTTAATCTAAATTTAACAAGTCTGATTAAAAATATACTCTAAGGTTTGGTTATATCTTAAAATAATGCAAGATGAAGGAATGGGACATTAAAACGATCTCAAAATTTCAATTACCTTTCTCCTTTCTGGCGCTTTAAGTTTCCTTTATATTCATCCCAGGTGCTCTTGTCTGCAAGATCACCAGACACAAAATCTTGAAGGTCTGGTCCATTTTGTAAAAATTCCTTTTTTTTATCTGGCAAGGAACTTACTGCTCTGACTGGACTGCATAAATATTTTCCAAATACCTAAAGAGTTCATTATGACATTTATTTAGTGGGGTTTGGAATCATTTACTTACCATTTAATATCCCCTCTACCCACCCGCCTGCAGATACCAAAACCCGAGGATGCTCAGGTCCCCTGTATAAAATGAACTGAATCAATGTATACAATCCTACCTTCCCACCAGGATTCCTAAATGCAGATAGAAAAAAAACCCAACCCCCACCCCCCCTATTAGTGGGCTTTTGCAGTTCAGACCCTTGTTGTTCAAGGGTCAACTGTACATTTGTTGACCATAAGAAACCACTAGCCTCTAGATGTGAACACAAACGTGACGAGATAACCCAAACACTACAAAAGTCATTAGTCAGTACACCTAACGCAAAAGAATCTTCAACAATTTAAGAAGAGCATCTGGTAATGGTGCTGCACGACTGCTACAGCACTTGTCCTTGTCTCTGGGAAAGCCTACAGCACAGGTGTGTGTGCCCGGCGCCCAGAGTGGTATCTAGTACATCCTATACAATCCTATCCTATATAACAAAAGCCTAGTATGCTGTGTCCAGTCATCCGTTCAATCAAAGCATAATATGCTAGTGATATGCTAAGGCCGCTCAACCGCTCACTATGACCTGCACTGACCATCAGGGGGCAGACGCTCCAACCTTGCTGCTGAGGTCCAGCCAATCGGGGATGGGCCGGACAGGCCCTGGAGCCCTCCCAGCTTCCCTCCCCAGCTGGCCAACCTCCCTGATTCCCTCCCTGGTCCCAATCGTGCACCCCCTCCCCCACCCCAGTGCAAGAATCTCGCGCACTGGGCCACTAGTAGTAAATAATAAGGGGTGCTCAACGCAGTGCTCCTTCCTATAAATGCTCCAAAAAGTGCAGGGTTCACATCAGTGATAAACGGAGAGAAAAGCTCTCGGCGTAGGCCAGAGAACCTACAAGGAAACCAATACCCGAGATTGTACCACACAGGGGTGCTGGGAGCATTAAATGATACCACGTGAAGAAGGATTAGAGCCCGGCGGGCACGGGTCAGTGGTTGGGCGGGCCCGTTCCCGGTTACGGTACCAGCAGGGCTTTCGGCTAGATCCCCAGGGGTGCATAGGGAGGCGGTGCAGGAGGCAACCAATGGATAATTCTCTCTCATTGCTGTGCCTCTCTCTCTCCCTCTCCTTTCCTCTCTGAAATCAAAACTATATTGTATATTTTCAAAAAAAGAAGCAGCACATATTATGTCTACCCCGACGGCCACGAGAATAGAGCAATTTGTTGCTTCCATTAAAAAAAAGAAAAACAGATTAGAACAGTAAGTGACCAGAAGTAAGTGATCAGAAATTGTTGGCCTTATTATTGGGCGCACTGAGAGAATGGAGTCCCCCACCCCACGCCCGCACCCTGAAATCCCGCCGCTCACCTGGGGTCTCACGGTGCGGACGACTACCCCACATCGCAGAGACATCTCCCGCTTTCGTCTTCCAGCCGGGTCCCGGGATTTAATTACCAGGAAAGAAACAGGTGGAGAATGCGCTCAGTATTTATGACAGATGACCTTAACTACCACTGAACCTGTGGAACTTTAAGCTGGCTCGCGATTGGCTGCTTTAGCCGAGTGGCGTCGCGCACTCATGACGTCATACGCAGGGCCCTTACGGCTACAAGAACGTGATGACGAAAGACGCTTCCTCTTTGCCGCATCTACTGCGAGGTGAGCTTATGTCTGTATTCGGTGGGGCTTGGGAATCTGAAGCCATCGGCTCTGGGAAAACCAGCGGCGCCGGTCTGGCGATCGGAGGCTTTATCCTGGCTGTTCCCCCGTGCGGCGAGCCCTATCTGGATTTGGCGGCGCTGGGATTCGAGCTCTGTCCCGGCTATTGGGCCTACCTCCGCCCCTCAGCCCTGCCGGGATGGCGCCTCGCTGATAGCGCTCCCAAGGGTGGCGCCGGGTCGGAGTTAGTCCGTTGAGGCCTCGTGATACCGGCTTGCTGCTCGCAGGCCAGCACGCACGGGGCGCCTCTCTCCCGGTTGGTCCACCCGTGACCTCCCCGGGATTTTTGCCTGCCGGTCTCCGATAGATGAGAAACTCTGGGCAGGGTAGTTTGGGCGAAAATTGGCCCTGCTCAGGTCTTCTTACCCCGAGTGTTTGTGTTTCAGGATGAAGACCATTCTCAGCAATCAGACTGTGGACATCCCAGAAAATGGTAGGGGACTTGATGTTAGCCTTTTTCTTTCGCCTTTTCTGCGCGCTCTGTCCCCGGCTCCGCCGCCTCACCAATGCCTTCTTTCCTAGTGGACATCACTCTGAAGGGGCGCACAGTTATCGTGAAGGGCCCCAGAGGCACCCTGCGGAGGGACTTCAACCACATCAATGTAGAGCTCAGTCTCCTCGGAAAGAAAAAGAAGAGGGTAAGGTTTTTGTGTGTGTTTGACACCTTCATTGCTTGTTTTGGAAGGTTGTGCTTTAATAACATCATATTTGGCTGCTTTAAAAATGACAGAATTGAGGTTTAATGTTTTAGCTGAAAACTTGGTGTCAAAAATTGTAGGTAGTTTCAGCGAAGTTGAACCAAGTTTCTGAAGAGTGGACTATAAAGCTCCATGCTAGTCAGTGGTAGGTCTTAACTGTTGCAAGTCCCTCGGGATTGTTTTGTAAGAATCTTCGGAATCCGCCAGTAGACTTTTCTGCACTTAGCATTTTAGCTTTCTAGAAGTGAAGTGGGTTGTCGTTCCTTTGTAAAATTGTGTACCTGTGGTGAACAGTGATAACTGTTAATTATTGAGGTCCTTATATGTGGTTACATCTTTCCCATTGAAAAGCATGTGTTTTTTAATTAGGCATAATGTTAGAATGTAGGGTAATTATCTGGGTAAATGGACTTTTCTTTCAAGTTGCTTATGACTGAAAAGAATCTGCTAAAGTTTTTATTCTGTTACAGCTCCGGGTTGACAAATGGTGGGGAAATAGAAAGGAACTGGCCACAGTTCGCACTATCTGCAGTCATGTACAGAACATGATCAAGGGTGTTACACTGGTAAGCAAATCGATCAGACAACTTTTTAAGGGGTGGCTGTACTTTAGGCAGCATAAGTGTCTACTGTAGGGAATAAATTGTGCATGTGATTTACTGAAATTTCTGAGCTCTACAATGTGGGAAAAGATGATCTTAGCAAAAGTGTTTACTTAGGGTCTCCTTTAAGTGTTTAGGGTTAAGTGAACAATGCAAGGAAAGACCAGATGGTCCTAGTGGGGCTGATGGTGTTTTTCACAGAAAATTAGATTCACACCTCGAGGGTGTGTTTTGTTTTGCTTTTATTGCAAATTGTAGCACCTCGGGTAGGTTTTGATTTTTTTTTTTAGGGTATGCCTTTCACCGCCAAGGCCTCTGGATAGGGATAGGAAAAGATGGATCTAATTTCTGAGCTCCCTGTTCATTTCCCTAAAAGCTTATTTGATATCACTATTCTTCCAAATCCCTCTCCCCAGCCTTTAAAATAAAATTGATGCTTCTGCCTTTGCTGAAATGCTTTTCTTTTAATTAAAAGTCTGAACTCCTAGAGTACACCTGGTAATGGCAACCGGTCCTGCACTCCATTACAAGCCTATCTTGCCATGTCTCCCTTCGTTTACCCCTTGCTCCTAACCTAGTAAGTTTCTTGAGGGCAGAGTGCCTGTCTTAATATCCTCAATTCTTGCCACCTGTCCTACCTTAGTGACTCAGTAAAGGTTTGTCTAATGTCCAAGGAAAAGGACTTTGGGTTTCTTATTCAAAGAAGCTAGCATTGATTGCTGTGGGCACAAGAGGTAGTAAAGTAATGCTTCCTTAATGTAGTCAATAATGGGATAACTATGGTGGCAGGTGGGTACTGGAAATATTGGGGGACACTTTGTAAAGTATATGATAGTCTAACCACTATGCTGTACTCCTGAAACTAATACAAAATAATATGTATGTAAACTGTAAGTGAAAAAATACATAATGCTTCCTTAAGGAGCTTTACAGTCCAGTGAGGAGGCATTGGAATAAATGTTTGTGTATAAAATTTTTGTAAAGCTTGGTTCAGGTGACAGTTATAAAACCTGGACAACAAGTGCTATGTGAGGACTGTTTCATTTTTAAATTATAAGTATCCTACAAATTTTTAAAACTTGTCTTTCAAATTTCTCATCATTGCTAATTGTTTACTTAATGTAGGGCTTCCGTTACAAGATGAGGTCTGTGTACGCTCACTTCCCCATCAACGTCGTTATTCAGGAGAATGGTTCTCTTGTTGAAATTAGAAATTTCTTGGGCGAAAAATACATCCGCAGAGTTCGGATGCGGTCAGGTATGTGCTTACCTTCTGGTGGTTCAGAAGTACTTCCTTTGTACTTGTGAAGGGTGGTAGTTTGGGTTAGCTATGAACACAACCAAATTTATTTCAGAATTATCTGTTTTGATAATGCTTATAATAACTCTTGGTGTTAATTAAAGGCTTTATACCAATTGTAATTCCTGAAGGCTTTTGCATTGGAGTAGTTTGCAGGGCACGGTAGTTGTGTTTAATTTGCTCTGCAAACTGAAATCCTAAAAAAGACTATTTGAATAGCGGTTAATAGCATAGAATACCTAGGTTCAATTCTGAGGCCTCACAATCAACCTGGGGCCAATTAGCTCTGTAAGTCATGTTCCTAATTTGTAAAATTGGGAACATCTCATGAGCTAAAATTGAAGTGCACTTAGAGCAGTTCTTGCCTGATACATAATAAACACTGAGGCATTAGAAAATTGTGTATTAATCCTCACCCGAAGATAATTTTTCTATTGATTTTTGAAGCGAGTGGAAGGGAGAGAAGGGTAAAGGGGAGAGAGAGAGAGGAAACTATCGATTGGTTGCTTCCTGAACCAACTAGACTGGGCCAGGGATCGAACCTGCAGCAAACCAGGTACATTCCCTTGTGCCCTTGACTGGGAAACCCCAGGTCATTATTGTTCAGGGTCCACACACTAACCACTGAGTCACACCGGACAGAGCGTAGAAACTTTTAAAATTTATAAGCTCTTGGTGCTTTTTATTCCATTGGGGTCTGGAGGGATGGGAATACAAGCTTTATATTGCTAAAATATACTAGCTGAATATCATCTTGCCTACTCCTTAATTAGCTTGTAACTACTATGGGAGAGATTCATTCAAGCAGGAACACAAACAAGATTTTTGGCCCCGATAAATTAGCTCCTGTAAAACTAAAACTTCTCTCAAGAGAAGCTTTATTTGGTCTGTGGAATTTTAAATGGAATAAATTGCTACTTGATTTAAATATTTTCTCTGCTAATCTGATTGTATGTTGACGCTATGAAAATACCTTCTCCCCTTTTAGGCGTTGCTTGTTCAGTATCTCAAGCCCAGAAAGATGAGTTGATTCTTGAAGGAAATGACATTGAACTTGTATCAAATTCAGGTTTGTATGTTTATTATGCCTATAAAATTTTGTCTATTATAGTTGAATATGTGGTATTCTGTTCATTTGGTGAGCTTTTTATAATTGTGGAAATTAAATTAAAAGCTTTGCTCAAAATACTCAGGTTTTAAGATGGGTTTGGCTGGTAAAGTAATTGCCTTATCTCTTATAGCTGCTTTGATTCAGCAAGCCACAACAGTTAAAAACAAGGATATCAGAAAATTTTTGGATGGTATCTATGTTTCTGAAAAAGGAACAGTTCAGCAGGCTGATGAATAAGATCTAAGGTAGGTTCTTACAGTCTCTTAAGTTTTATTATTGCTTTACTTGGGGGTATCTTAATTTACTAAGACTTTATTAGTTATAGTGGCAGAAATGAAGAGTTGCAATCTGAAACAGTAAATTTGGCAGACAATAAATGAAATTGCATTTACATTTTAAAATGTGAATCTATGTTTTAGATTTAGAGTATAACTTTTCTGGGCAAGGATTTTGATGGAAATTTACAGACATTTTTATTTCTTTTTACAGTTGTCCAGTTATAGAAACACCAAGATGCCGAATGATTTGCCTCACTTGTTTGTGACACTATAAAGATGTACAATAAAAGCCTTGTATTGATTTGGGACTTTTTTCTTAAACTGATCATTCCAACTATTTGGCTATTAAACAGTCAAGTTTCTAGTACGACTTCATGGGAAGAGTGACTTACTTTTTTTTTTTTTTTTTAAAGAATATCAAGGCAAGAATATACCAGTGACAGGCAACACTATGTAGCTGTTTATTATTGGATGCAGAATTCTGGGGGGTGGCCTGAGGTATCTAATTTTGCAGAGGCATGAATTTGAATCTGAGGCAAGTGTGTCTGAATTATTTGTATACAAGTAACTTATTCTGCGAAGGGAAACAAAGTGGTACACCCTTAGTAAGTATTGGGAGATGCAGTTAATTTGTGTTTATTATAAACACTAGAGGTCTGATGCACAAAAATCGTGCCCACTGGTCCTTTAAGAAGGTTGTTCTGCAGTCTGGTCTAATTAGCATATTAGCTCTTTATTATATAGGATAGTTGCTGTCCTCCAAGGTCCTCTCCATGTTATCCTTTACCCTATACCCTACATCATCTATTTGCTTTCCTATCCTAGTCTTTGATATTTAAAAAACTGGTAACATTCCATAATCTAATTTCATGTGTCACACTTCAAATATATATTGTTTGGTTTGATGGTTAGGTGTTTAAGAAATGGATGAAATGATAAATCGAGAATTTGCTTTGAAGTATTTTAGGTGGGGTTGGGGTAGGCATTGAATAGCATTTTGCCCCGGCCATCGGGGTCTTCTAACGGGGGTACCGAGGCGGCGCACCTAAGGGAATGAGAGACAGACAAGGGACGCAGAAGAATGGAGGCAAGACAAAAGGGATTCTGATCAAGCCTCGAAATTTTATTTTTTACAGCGTTCCTTATATGTGGTTTCTAGAGGGGTGGATGCCTAGGAGGGGTGGGGGCTGACCTAGATAATCGTAAAGGGTGCTGACTATAGATAAAGGGTGTGGCGGTTGAAGGGCGGCTACAGAAGGAATGCTTTGTCCTCAGGCAAGAGGAAGTGGGCCTGAACTTACTGAAGGTCAGAGTTAATCCTTTGACCAACTCTTGGCTCCTGACAGCATTTTAGGTGAAACAAATCATTTCCAAGTTCATAATTTGTTGAAGCTAGATGGGGCTTCATTATACTATTCCTAATTACATAAAATTTTGAAATTTTTCATAATGTAGAAATGAAACAAAATCCCTGAATATTTTGCCTGGATTGGTGTAATAGTCTTTTTTAAAATATATTTTTATTGATTTCAGAGAGGAAGGGAGAGAGAAACATCAATGATGAGAGAATTATTGATTGGCTGTCTCCTGCATGCCCTCTACTGGAGATTGAGGCCACAACCTGGGTACGTGTCCTTGACTGGAAAGGGACCTGGGACTCTTCAATCTGCAGGCTGACGCTCTATCCACTGAGCCAACCCAGCGAGGGCTGTAATAGTCTTAACTGGTTACTTTTGTTCCTCCATGTTTTCAGCAGCAGCCAGAATGCTTTTTTTTTTTGAATCCTCACTCAAGGATAATTTTCCATTAATTTTAGAGTGAGCAGAAGAGAAAGGGAAAGACAGAAATATCGATGTGAGGGGAACCACATATATTGGTTGCCTCTTGCACGGGCCCCTACCGGGGCCCAGGCTGGGGAGGAGCCTGCAACCGAGATACGTGCCCTTGACCAGAATCCAACCTGGGACCTTTGGTCTGTAGGTGGATGCTCCATCCACTGAGCCAAACTGGCTAGGGCCGGAATGCTTTTTTTAAAACTCTGAACCTCCCCTTACCTTTTACACTGACTGAACTGACCTTTCTATTCAATATTGCTGCCCCTAAGGCTTCAAGTTGTCCTTCCTTTTGGAAGTTGTCTTTGGACTCACCAATGACCTGAAATTTTAGGAAAGCCCACCTTCACCACCCTATTGTGCTCACTCCTCACCCCCAACCTAGCATACCCTACCCTGTTTCAATGTAATATTTGTAGTTAACTTTGTCATGTATTGATTGTATGTTTTCTTGATGCTAGAATTTAACCTTCATAGAGGGGTGGGGTTCTATAGGCATATTGTAAGTACCTGGAACTGTGTTTGGCACATATTTGTCAAGTGAGTGGTACCCAGATTGCCAGGGAGGTTCAATCTATAAAGATTCAAACAGTGGAAGTGTAAAGGAGATGTTTTGACAGGATTTCAGAGATGGATGTGAGGAAGAAATTTTCAAGTGACAATATTACAGAGCAATAGAAATGTTAATAGTGAGTGTGGGTAATAGACCATAGTAGCAGCTCTGAGAGTGAGTGGGATTTCTCCAAGAGTGAAGTGGATTGGTATGCAGGGTGAGACCTTCCCTGGAGATAACTATTGGAGGTTGGTTGTAGCCAAGGAGAGATTTCCATTTCGTTACTTGGGTGGTAAATGAAAGTCAAGTTCTCCCTAAGGAAGTCTTTCATATCTTCTGGGTCTTCCATGGATAAACACTTGTGTATTGTCCCAACTTTGAGGTGGAGGAGTACATATTTTATAATGAGAAGTTAATCTGGTTGGCACAGCACCCAGTTACATCAAACCCATTCATATTCTACAATTACAATTGACCTAATTGTTAACAGTTAATTTGAAATAAATTACATTCAAAATTAAACAGTTACAATAAACTGACCTCATTTTCCAGAAGCTCTTTAAACCATAATTATGTTGTGATATTTCAATACACATATATCAAAGACTTGTTAGTGAAAGATGGTTATATTGCATGTACAACTGTAACAAGTTAGATTTTTTTAAGATTTATTTTCCCAGCAAGTCTCAAAAACTTAACTCTGAAGATCTTACTCTGTCAAATGCTATCAACCATTTCTGATTGACCCTTTATGATTTTTAAATAAGTTTAGCTAAACCTAAATAGTAAATATAATTGGTCATGAGCCACATTAAGTACTTACCTACGGATAACCAAGATAAATTGTATTTTAATGCAATATTTTTAAAAATATATTTTTATTGATTTCAGAGTAGAAGGGAGAAGGAGAGAGAGACATGAATGATGGAAGATATTGATTGGCTGCCTCCTCCACGCCCCATGCTGGGTATTGATCCTGCAACCGGGGCATGTGCCCTGACCAGGAATTGAACTGACCTCCTGGTTCATTAGTCGAAGCTCAACCACTGAGCCATGCCGGCCAGGCTTAGAGATTCTTAAATGGTGTTGAAATACTTCCCAAGTGGCAGAAAGGGAGGACTATAAGCATTGGGTTTGGAATTTGCATATTTGTAAGCGTTTATGGCAAGGCAACAAGTTTGAAAAAGGACAATACATTTTTAAGCTCTAAATGTAAGACATTTAAAAAATGGTGAGTTTGCCGACACCGGTTTGGCTCAGTGGATAGAGCGTCGGTCTGCGGACTGGAAGGTCCCAGGTTCGATTCCGGTCAAGGGCATGTACATTGGTTGCGGGCACATCCCCTGGTGGGGGGTGTGCAGGAGGAAGCTGGTCGATGTCTCTCTCATCGATGTTTCTAGCTCTCTATCTCTCTCCCTTCCTCTCTGTGAAAAATCAATAAAATATATTTTTAAAAAAATGGTGAGTTTGATTAATGGACTTGATGCCATGAATACAAGATACAAAGTAGAACCAAAAAAGCAAAACCTAAACTTAGCTCCATTGTTATTCCTATGGGAAAATAAGCATTTTTCAAAACGATGTTACAGGTTAAAAAGTTGGATCGAATTTCACTCTGGGTGGTATGCCTCAGTGGTTAGAGGGTTGGCCTGCGCACTGAAGGGTCTCAGGTTTGATGCCTGGATTGCAGGTTCAATCCCCGGCTCCGGTGGGGTGGGGGCACATGTGGGAGGCAACCAATGGATGTGTTTCTCACATTGATGTTTCTTTTCCCCTCCTTCCTTTCCATTCTATAAAAAATCAATGGAAAAAAGAAAAGTTGATAGTTTCTTAACTGGTACTTCCTATAAGACTATTCACTGGAGCTCGGGTCAGAATGAATCTATGTGACACAAAGGAAAAACCTGAGCCAAGTGATGAATTTAAATGCCTCTATTTAAAATAAATTGACTAGTTGTGTATACCTTCAGGCCCACTAGTGCTCATAAGAAAATAATCAAATTCCTTGCATAACCTAAAAACAGCCACGGTTGGAGGAGTGGGTTCACTGAGTGCAAGACAAATGACAAAAAGCAATAGCCAAAACTTACTATTTGAATTTGGCCAACCAAAGAGCAAACTGATTTCTCATTCCTTTGGCATTTACTTGATCAATTGTTACCTCTTTATAGTATCTTTGAAACTTATTCTTTATTGTCAATTAGAATGTCATATACATAATTTGGCTTCTGATAGAGGAGGACCTGGAAAACAATTACAATTGCCTTAATTTAGGTTAATATTCCTACCAGGCCTTTTTGAATTGAAGAATTTCCCTTTGACTTAAGAAAATCTGGCCCTAACCGGTTTGGCTCAGTGGATAGAGCATCGACCTGCGGACTGAAGGGTCCCAAGTTCGATTCCAGTCAAGGGCATGTACCTTGGTAAAATAAGAAAATCTGAATTTCTGGAGAGGATGGCTAGTAACTAGCTGCTGTGGTTGTTTAAATGTTGACTAACAGGCCGAAACCGGATTGGCTCAGTGGATAGAGCGTCGGTCTGCGGACTGGAAGGTCCCAGGTTTGATTCCGGTCAAGGGCACGTACATTGGTTGCGGGCACATCCCCCGGTGGGGGGTGTGCAGGAGGCAGCTGGTCGATGTCTCTCTCTCATCGATGTTTCTAGCTCTCTATCCCTCTCCCTTCCTCTCTGTGAAAAATCAATAAAATATATCTTAAAAAAAAAATGTTGACTAACAAAAAGAAAGAAAATGGGCATAATTGGGTTTACATGCAAGATTTATTTCTCCAACAATTAGAATACACTGAACAAATAAGCACAGAATTAACAAAGTTAAAACTCCAGTTTAGACTTAAGAATTCACTAAATCCCAGCTGCAATGTAAAAAGTTGTAACTCATTTAGGCTCCTCATTCTGGATTGCATCAAAAGAGTCACAGTTGCTAGGTTCAGATGTGGCTGCATTCTACACCTTGAGAGGTCCATGCATGCGGTGTCTGAAGAGTGAAGCTCCTCAGGGGAGAGCTAGTCACACATTTCCTAAGTATGCTAGATACGATTTTGTTACCACAAAATCATGTGAGGAGGAATGTCAATTTGTCTAAAGAGATTTGCTGTACTGTGAGGTTGGGTGACTTCTCCATCTTCACAGGCATTTTGGGTCTTGCTGTCCTTCATCTTAGTATTCCGATCTTTGCATGAGACAAGTTAATGGAGGTTAACATGTTATTTTTAAAAAATCATTAAATAAAAGGAGAGAACTCACAAAATTAGATACTTTGTATTTCTATTGGGGAAAACTAAGGGATGTGCTTAAGAGTATGCTGTAACTGGCTATAGACAGCACTACCCTATTGTGTTTTTTCTTTCCATTTGAGAACCACCCTGTCAATGGCAAAGCACCTTGTTAGAAGTGACAGAATATATCACCGATCATCCAGTGTTGAGTTTTAAATCTCTGCTATGGAGTCTAACAAAACAAAGTTGCACTTTTTCAAAGTAATTTTTTTTATGATAAGTAGCTTGGTATTTATAAAAGAAGAATGATGGAAAACATCATTGAAACAATGTATCAGATAATTCTCATAGCTTATTGTCTAGGTCAGTGATTTTTAACTGGTGTGCTGCAAGAATTTTTAAAATATGCAATACCTTACTATTTAGGGGCACTGACCTTTTCCTTTAGATTGCCAAAAAAAATGACAACAGCCAACACACTAGCTATCCAGTGTGAATGAATCAGAATTACATTTTTTTTGT
Organism: Eptesicus fuscus; assembly: GCF_027574615.1. Lineage (NCBI taxonomy): Eukaryota > Metazoa > Chordata > Mammalia > Chiroptera > Vespertilionidae > Eptesicus > Eptesicus fuscus. The sequence goes on from NC_072474.1 coordinate 93,490,246, forward strand.
CAGATCAGCAAAAATAATTTTTTTGGTATGCTGCAGAATTTTAATAATTGGTTTATGTGTGCCATGAGATGAAAAAGGATGATAATTGCTGGTCTAGACAAAGCCTTTATCTTCAGATCCAAGAACTGAATTCACTGACATTAAGACACCTAAAGGAAAATACATTTGAAACACAGAAGAGAGATCGATTGTCATCATCTTGACTACCACTAATATCTCAAATTTTCTTTGTTACAATATAGGTATATCTTCTGTAAATTATGAGTACATGGAACTGGAGTGAATTTTTAAGCTTTCTATCATGCAGGCAGAAGTAGGATCAGTTTAGCTAAGAACTTTCTTGTGGCCTTTTTTTAATGGTATGTGTTGTAAGTTCTTTGCTTTCCAAAATTTTCTTCTCTTTCGCTTATGAAAAAAGGTGATTGATAAAAGTAGAACCAGGGTAGAGAAGAAGCAACAACCAAAGAATATCAGTGGCTTCTTCTGCACAAGAAATAAGCAGACAGTGCACTCTGTGTTTCTTTGAGTCTGACTGCATCTAGGACTATTGTTCTCAGAAGGGAAGCCACCGTTGCTGATCAGTTTGTTGTAAAACTGAACTGACGATTTAGCTTTTAAGTCAGATGTGAAGAATCCAAATCTGGGTTTAAGTTTTTCTTCAGTCAGTTTGAATGCGTAATAGCCTTTGATTTTGACTTTATCAACCAGGTATGCTGAAAAAGAAAAATATCAGAAATGAACATTATTAACCATAAATGGACTATAACACACCTTTGAATAAGAATTTAGTTTTCATTGAAACAAGGTAAACCCATGCCCATAAAAAAGGGTGATTTTTCATTAAAGGTCTTTTTAAAAAATGTTTTTTTAGAGAGAGAAGGGAGAGGGATAGAGAGAGAGAAACATTGATTAGAGAGGACCCTTGAGTCTGCAGGCCGACACTATCCACTGAGCCAAACCAGTCTCGGTGAGAGGAGCATCATTGATTGGCTGCCTCCTGCACACCCCCTTCTGGGGATCAAGCTAGCAACCTGGGCATGTGCCCTGACTGGGAATAGAACCAGTGACACATGGCCCATGCTAAAGGACTTTTATATTCGTTTGTAATTGATACAAAGGTGGTGAAAATATATACAGTTAAGTTTAAAAAAGAAATTTGAAGTAAAACTTTGATTTATAAATGACACAAACACAGCTGGAGGGAAAAGCAAATCTGAGAGTTGATGCCATGAAGGACTTAACTATCACTTGTTCATAGGGAAAAAAATCTTACCTGTTTGTCCTGATTCCAAACCTCAAATGTGCCCTTAGTGTTGCCCTATAACCACACTTGGTTTCCCCTAGTCACTCACTCTCTTTTTTTTTTTTTAATGGTTTTATGGGGGAGTTATTTTTTGTTGCTGATTTTCACTTGAGGATATTTTTCCATTGAGTTTTAGAGTGGAAGGGAGGGGGAGAGACACGTCGACTGGTTGCCTCCCACATGTGCCCTGACTGGATTGTGCCTCCAACCTGGGTATGTGCCCTTGACTGGAATCAAACCCAGGACCCACAGTCCTCAGGTCAGCGTTCTATCCACTGAGCCAAACTAGCTAAGGGTCCTCTGTCATTCTTGCTTTGAAGTAATGACCTTCCTCCTTCACTGAAAAACTGAAGTGCTCAGGGAACTTCTTCAATCCTCCAAAAATATCTACCTACCTGGCATCTGCACACATATATTCTGCCTTCTTATTACTCTGGTTGACTTGTCTGCTCTTGGAGGAGGCTGATTCCTCCACTTACACTTGAAGTTTATTTTCTCTTGCCTACTCAAGGACATTACTCCATCTGTTTTCTCATGTATCTTCCCTCACTCCTAGATCATCTATATATATAAAAAGCCAGTGACCGGAATGACCAGTCGCTATGACGCCCACTGCAGCCAGTGAACTGGCCCAATCTGGGATGGGGCCAGCTGGCCAACTTCCCAGGGCCCTTCCCTCTGGCCAGCCCCGCCCCCGATGGGCCCTACCCCTAATCAGCCCCCACCAGATGGGCCCCCACCACCTTGATCAGGGGCAGGGCTGACTGGCCAACCACCCATGACCCCTCCCCCAGGCCACTGGTCCCCAATTGGCTCCCCCATTTGGGGGCGGGGCCAGCTCCTCCCCCAAGCCAGCTCTGCCCCTGATCATCCCCACCACACACACCAATTGGGGGCCCCTCCCCCCAGCCAGCCCTGATCGGCCCCAATCAGGGTGGATTGGCTGGCCAACCTCCCGCCGTCTCCTCCTCCCCCTGACAGGCCCGGAACCCACCTGTGCACGAATTCGTGCACTGGGCCTCTAGTTTCCATATAAATAGGTTGTTGGTTATCTTTTACAGCAGTATGTCCTCTTCATTGATTTTTGCTGATTTCTCATCTCTGACCTCTGAATACTGAAGTGTCCCAGAACTCAGACCCCCCTTTTCTATCCTTGCTCCCTGAGGGATTTCAATGAGACCTATTTTTAAAAATACCATCCATTTTTTTCTTGGCTCCCAAATATGTATCTCAGCCTAGACCTCTCCTCTGAACCTGAGACTTACACCTATTAGCCTACTTGACATCTCTAATTGGATGTCTATAATAGACATCTCAAACTGCAACATCAATTCATTTCCAAAAATGTGCCTACTAGTCTCCTCTAACCTAATAAATGGCCACTTCCCCCCCCCCCCCCCCAATATATTTGTATTGATTATAGAGAGGAAGGGAGAAGGAGGGAGAATCATTGATTGGCTGCTTCCTGCATGCCCCACACTGGGGATCGAGCCTGCAACCTGGGCATGTCCCCTGACCAGGAATTGAACCGTGACCTCCTGGTTCATAGGTTGACACTTAACCACTGAGCCATGCCAGCTGGGCTACTTCATTCTTTTAATTACTCAAGCCAAAACCTTGGAATCATTTTTCACTCTTTTCTCACATGCAATCCTATTGACTTTACCTTAACAATATACCCACTTTGCCCAGCCAGTGTGGCTCAGTGGTTTAGTGTCAATCCATGACCAGGAGGTCACAGTTCAGGGCACATGCCTGGGTTGTGGGCTCAATCCCTCCAGTAAGAAGTGTGCAGGAGGCATCCCAATTGATGATTCTCTTATCATTGATATTTCTGTCTCTCCCTCTCCCTTCATCTCTCTGAAATCAATAAAAACATATTAAAATATTTTTAAAAATATATATCCACTTCTCACCATCTCCACTTTTTTTTTTGTAGATTCACAATGTTTATTGGCTAGTGTCTCAGGAATTTGACCATAACATTAATTTTCTCATGTATGCCCCAGAAAAATAATGCAACTTTTTCCTTAAAAAGAAAAAATTAAAATACCCAGTATTGTAAATAAAGGTATTTTCTCTTATTCTGGATCTCCTGACTTTCTGCTTTCAAATGCAATACCAGTCCTAGTATTGCTTTAGGGGTGTGTGTGTGGGGGTGTGTGTGTGAAGGTCTGCTTCCATAGTTTGTACTATATTAGGTCTAAAATTGTCAATGGGGGTGGGATGTATTCCTTCAGGGGCCAAGACGTAAGCCCTCAGGGCTGGGTACCCATTTCTGCTGTACATGAGCCATGAAGGTAATGTTAACAAGGAACACATTTATAATGTGATATTAAAAACTTGCGTACAAGATTGCATTACAGCATGAGCTCAATTGTATTAAACATGTCTAGCAAGCACAAGTCTAGGTTTTGGGGAATGGGATTTCAGGTGATTATTTAAAAAAAAAAAAATACTTTTCTATACTTGCCAAATTTTCCATAATGAGCTAACACTGTCACTAAGGAGCCTACTCCCCTCTTCTAGTTTTGGTAATCATCACCAGAGGATATTTATTTTTCCCATTGTTTTACCGAGAGAGTGGGAGGGAAGGAAGAAGGGGGAGAGAGAGAAACATCGGTTTTAAGAGAGACAAAGACCGGTTGCCTCCGGACTGGTTGCCTCCCGCAGGTGCCCAACAGGGAATAGAACCTGCGACCCTTCAGTGCGCGGGGCTGTCACTCTAACCACGGAGCCCACCGGCCAGGGCTCCCCGCCTCCTCGGTTCCCAGGAGCTGGGAACGACATACTTCACTGTACCTGAGACGGCCCCCGCGAGCCTCACCTTGCCTGGCCTCCTGAACGTACTTCTCTAAGTAGTACTTGCGGAGCTCGTCCCTTTCCAGGGCTGGGTCGTCAATGCCATTGGCCGTGACGTAGACATCCCGGTCCCCGTAGTTCCTCCGCATCCAGCTCAGCACCTTCCGCTCCCCCCAGGGCAGGACGGCCAGGCGGGTGGGGGAGCTCAGGCAGGTGATGTCTTGCAGGAACTGGACGTCCCTGTCCGCGTCGTAGTGGCTGCCGCTCTGGCGCGCGTGCATCACGAACCGGGTGGTGAAGTGGTTCAGGGCGTAGAAGTCGGCGGCGCCCCTGACCAGCCGCCTCTCCTCCTCGGTGAACCGGGGCAGCGCGGAGCGCGAGAGCCCTTGCCTGTTCTTGGAGGCGATGTGCTCCCTCATGGCCACCGGGTAGTCCCCGGTCTTGAAGAGGGGCTCCGCGAACCAGGCGACTTCGAACTGCAGGAAGCGCTCCGCCGCCTGCCGGTGCGAGTCCGCGTAGGGGTTGGCGGGCTCCGCCCAGTCCGCATGCAGAGACACCGAGACCCGCCCGCGCTGCGCCGGCCGGTACTGCCGGTCGTAGAGGTGCCAGGCCAGCGCGTGGGCCATCAGCAGGTTGTGCGCTGCCCTGTAGGTGTCGTTACTAGTGCGGTTGTAGATGTCACTCAGTCGGTTGGGCTCGTTGATGGTGATCCAGAGCTTCACCAGGTCCCCCAGCTCCTGGAAGCACAGCCCGGCGTAATCCTGGAAGGCCTGGGCCGTGGATGGGTTCAGCCACCCCCCGCTCTGCAGCAGCGGCGTGGGGAGGCCGAGGTGGGCGTGGGTCGGGTAGTACAAGGTGACCATGGGGGCGATGTTGAGCTTCAGGCCCTCACTGACCACACACCTGTAGTACCTCAGAGCTTGTCGGTTCACCGTGGACACGTTGCCAGTGGGAAGGACGGAGGGCCAGTCCAGAGCAAACCGGTAGGAGGTGACTTTCATCCTTGCCAACATCTCAACCTGTCTTTTGATGCTGACAAAGTCTGTGCATTGACCCGGCCGTGTTCTCAGCTTCACTCCTTCCACTTGCTGCAACAGTCTGTTGCCTGTCACATTCCACACGTACAGGTGAGGATCGGTGAACTGTGGGGAGGAAGCCACCAGCTCTGGCTGTGAAAAAAAACAAGCACATTCAGGTCAAGTACACCCCCGTGGACAGGCTGTCAGCATGCATCATCTGAGAGGGAGAAGGGCCTGCTCTTATTTTGCCTCTCACTGACAATAGAGAAGATACATGATGAGTATGTCCTTTATAATGTTCCAGCTGTTCTGGTGAGGTCATGGAAGAGGCCTGGTGGATGGTCCTCTCTTCTAGCCCTTGAAATTTCCCAGGGAGACCAGAAGACTTAAGGAAGGAACCACACCTAGGAGGGCTTAGCGTGGAAATAAAAGCTGTTTTGCAGAAAACCCTGAGAGGCTGTTTCCCAGTTAATTTGTCCTAGAAACCCAGGTCAGATGATGGGGTCTCATGTGATTTCATTCAAATGCATCAGGATATTGGCTTGGTACTCTCAGTTGAAAAGAATCACGAAAGATGGACCCTTTAAAGGCTGCCATAAATGGAAGCAAAGTTAAAATTCCAGTGTAGAGGATTTCGCTGAGGTCAGCACTTTGGGTTAGAGGAGGCTAGTTGATCCCAGCCAAAGTTCCTAAAAGAAGCCTGTGTGATGGGGTAGAGCAGCGGTTCTCAACCTGTGGGTCGCGACCCCTTTGGGGGTCGAACGACCCTTTCACAGGGGTCGCCTAAGACATCCTGCATATCAGATATTTACATTACGATTCATAACAGTAGCAAAATTACAGTTATGCAGTAGCAATGAAAATAATTTTATAGTTGGGGGTCACCACAACATGAGGAGCTGTATTAAAGGGTCGCGGCATTAGGAAGGTTGAGAACCACTGGGGTAGAGAATGACCCCTTGCATTTGCTGAATGCAAATCTCTAACACCCTCTTCTATTTGAAAAGTCAAATGATATCATCGCATATGCATCATTCTGTTCTCCCCACCCATGTGCCTGTGAAAACATAGCATTTACTCATCCACCAGGAGAATACTGAACACCCTCTTTATGCGAGGTACTTGGATACGATGAGAAAGGACAGTAAAATACTCCCCAGAAACTCCCAAGTTGACTCTTTGGTCTGAGGGTGTCTCGTTCCCTACTCCTCCCAAGGAGATAGCCCTGGACTCTCTTTGAAACTCAGGCTTGGCCACCCTGTATAGTGACCGCTCAATCTCACTCACCTTACAGGTGTGCTGTGAGGAGTCAGTGACTCTGGGAAAGTGCTCTGTCAACTCTAAAGCACTGTACAAACATAAACTAGACATGACTTGGGTTTAGTTTTCCCTGGTTGCAATAATTGCCCGTTAGGCTAAATTATAACAGAAGAGGGCTTAAGAAAAAACATTTCCAAATTCAAGATTAATAAGAGAAAGTAAAAGTTGTGTTTTTATTTTTTTTAAATGACTTGTTTTAAGTTCTTGTTTTAAAGTACTTTTCTCCCCATGGCTGAATTTAAGTGCACCTGGAAAAAATGATAATTAACCTTTGGTAAATATTTTCCCTCTAATTGTTTTCTCATGTGTCATTTTTCATAGTCTAATTACGAAACCATATCACTGCTCACTTGCCATCTGTCAACCAGTTATCTAGAACATTAAGCTGAGAGAACACTGATCAGGTGAGCATGAAGTTAAATCTGTATATAATTATTTGAGTAAAATCCTCCTAGCCTAGATGGCCAGTTTCAGTGTCTTGAAACGTCAGAGCATCCTGGTAATGATAGGGTGTTTACAAAGGGCAATCTTGCCATACGGTAAGGCAATATTAAATGAAAATGTCTTACTTTTAAAAACCTCCAGAAAGCATTAGTCTTAGCAAGTGGTGTGTGATTAATCTGCTAACAGATCTAGTTAAAGATAATGCACCTTGATCTCAACCCTAGCTCCCAGAGCTTGGTTCTAAATTATTCCCCACTGAAAGGATCCTGAGCTTTGGCGGAATATGGCTTTTTCCAGGCCTGGGGCAGGAAGAGAATGAGGTGATGCTGGTACATCTTGTGCCAGAAAAATAAGGAAGTGCTTAAGAATAGAAAAGGAAATGTCAAAAAGACAGGAGCAGCTTAAAGGAGTCCCATTGGCCAAATTTGAGATAATTTGACCATCAAAAGGAATAATGAAACAATGACAACAATGTGTCATAACACACTGAATTAAAAAACACACACACATAATAAATGTAGACGGAATAATCTAATTAGAAGTTTGCCATTTTGGCCCTGGCCAGGTAGCTCAGTTGGTTAGAACATTGTCCCAATATGCCAAAGTTGTGGGTTCAATCTCAGGTCAGGGCACATACAAGAATCAACCAACAAATGTATAAATACGTGGGACAATAAATCGATGTTTCTCTCTCTAAAATCAATAAATAAAAAGAAACAAGATAAATTCACCATTTTGCAATTTACGAAGTATAATTCAGGCAAGATTTATGAATCAGTATTAAGACCATTGGGTAAAATGCTATTGGGGAATAGGATATTTATACAGTCTCAAAGTATCACCATCAGATTACTTTTTAATTACAAATGGAAAATATACTTTTCAATGAAGAGATCTGGCAAATGCCACCTTAACCAAGAAATCTGGTGATGACTACTTCAACTAACATCTTTAGTAATGAAACAAGCTGACATCATGTACCCTCTGATGTGATACGCATCGTCTATGTACTATTATGTCCAGAAATGGTTAACTGAATCTAATAAAGAAACAATCAGAAATCCATGAGACATTCTATAAGCAACTGGCCTGGACTCTTCAAAAAAGTCAATGCTGTGAGGTTGGGGGGATTGCTCTGAATTAAAAGAGGCTAAAGATACATGAAAGCTAATGTGTTATCCTTGTTTGTCATCAATTAAAAAAAATCTATAAAGGACATTTTTGGAACATTTAGGAAAATTTGAATATGGATTGTACATTAAATGATATTGAGTCAATACTAAATTTTCTGGTTTGATAATATTATAATGAGAGAGAGAGAGAGAAAGTAAATGTGGCCACATGTTAACAGTTGATTTGTCTTGATGAGGGGAATATGTGTGTTTATTGTACTAGTTTGAAATTTCTCAAAACAAAACATTGGAGGAGGAAAGAATGCTAAGAGGTGGGGTGAGGGGGTATAAGGTGGGGATATGTGGGAGTAGGCATAGTAATATATTTTCATTTTGGGATGTAAAGCTTTTTCAAATTCAAGTGCAGTTGACACAATATGATGTTTCAGGTGTACAACATAGTGATTTGACATTTGCATACCTTACGAAGTGATCACCACAAAAAATCTAGTAACCATTTGTCACCATACAAAGTTATTGTGACATTGTTGGCTGTATTCCCTATGCTGTACATTGTAGCCTCGTGACTTATTTACAACTAAGTTTGTACCTCTCAATCCCCTTCACCTTTTTGCCAATCTCTCCATTTCCCAACCCTCTGGCAACTATCAGTTTGTACTCTCTATGAGTCTGTTTGGTTTTTGTTTGTTCATTTGTTTAGTCTTTTAGATTCCACATATAAATGAAATGATACAGTATTTGTCTTTCTCTGATTTACTTCATTTAGCACCGTGGTCGGCAAACCGCGGCTCGCGAGCCACATGCAGCTCTTTGGCCCCTTGAGTGTGGCTCTTCCGCAAAATGCCACGGCCTGGGCGTGTCTATTTTGAAGAAGTGGTGTTAGAAGAAGTTTAAGTTTAAAAAATTTGGCTCTCAAAAGAAATTTCAATCGTTGTACTGTTGATATTTGGCTCTGTTGACTCATGAGTTTGCCGACCACTGCTTTAGCACAATACCCTCTAGGTCCATTCATTTTGTCACATGTGGCACAATAACATTCTTAAAGTGATACTTTCATTTTGTCAGTCTTCCTATAGAGACATCTAGTTTTTGCCAACGCAGCATCTATTCATACGTCCTCTGGCTGAAATGTCAGAAAGCATCCTAATTTTTCTTGGCAAACGATTCAACTTCCACTCTTAGTTCAAATTCAAAGAGAGCTGACTTCTTGCTGGGCTGCAGGTGTGAGCATCAAACCCAGACCTAGTTAATTGCAGAATTACTTTCCCCTGACCCAAGTGATCAGCTCTTGAGACGAGGAATAGGGTCTTTAGAATGGGGCATTCACATCACCAATCAATGTGAAACAGATGGAGGTCTTCAGACAGGGGAGGAGGAAATTGCAGGTTGGGTCATGTACAGGCAGGAACTCCTGTCTCTTTTGGATCTCTCTTCGCTAGGCCTGGAATTTTGAAAAATATAAACCCACTTGAAGTGGCAGGGAAGAGATGGCTGTCTGACTGCTGTGTGGAGGAGGAGACAGGAACTGGGTAAGCAGGTGGCTCTGTAGGGTACCCGAGCTGAAGGTGAGTCACTGTGTCTGTGTGGTTCTACGTATGTTTCTCCTTTTATCACTTCAGAGCTTTTACTAAAGTCTTGTTTAACTGTTGACAGGGTTTGAGATTCATAACCTGCGAACACTGCCTACTTATGGTTTGAGCCCTTTTGTCTGGCCCCATCTTTGTACATCTTGTTGTCTTTCCATTTGCTTCTAGAATACAGGCAATAGTGTGGTGCTGTGAGGTCTTATAGTGGTCAGGAGACAGATCTGGGGAACCTGGACAAATTACATAACTTCCCTAAACTTCACTTTCCTTGCCTATAAAATGAGGGGTTTAAGATTAGCTGAAGACAACTTGCATACATCTAGGTAAATGCTTGGCACATATTAAGGGCTTAAAATAGTTGTTATTATTTTGGAAAAAGCACTCTGCCTCTGGGGGCTTGAGGGTGGCCTGTTACAGTTCTGCCACTGTTTGTGTTACCTTGGGCAAGTCACTTCGGTATCAATTATTAATTGATACATCTCACTTTCCTCATTCATAAAATGAAGGATCTGGAACAGGGGGTCCCTAAGGTCTTACCTGGCTCTGAAAGTTGACTTTGCCCTAGCGCCATGGTCGGCAAACTGCGGCTCGCGAGCCACATGCGGCTCTTTGGCCCCTTGAGTGTGGCTCTTCCACAAAATACTACAGCCTGGGCGAGTCTATTTTGAAGAAGTGGCGTTAGAAGAAGTTTAAGTTTAAAAAATTTGGCTCTCAGAAGAAATTTCAATCGTACTGTTGATATTTGGCTCTGTTGACCAATGAGTTTGCCGACCACTGCCCTAGCGGTTTGGCTCAGTGGATAGAGTGTTGGCCTGCGGACCAAAGGGTCCCGGGTTGGATTTCAGTCAAGGGCATTGACCTGGATTGCAGGCTCCTCCCCAGCCAGGGCCCTAGTCAGGGCTCATGCAGGAGGCAACCCAGCTATGTGTTTCTCTCACATTGATGTTTCTCTCTCTCTTCCCCTCTCTCTGAAAGATCAATGGGAAAATATCCTTGGGTGAGGATTAACGACAATACAAGTTGACCTTATTCATTCACTATGTATTGAGCCTGAGCTTCTCCAGTAAGGCATGCACACAGCTGGCAGCAAAGCCTCAAACATCTCCCCCCTCATGCGGAGAAAGTTGGCATTCTAGTGGGGAAGACGGGTGATAAATAAGGAGAATGTGTGACATGATTACCAGGGGCTGGGAGTGGGGGGGAAGTGGGAAGATATTTGTCAAAGGGTACACACTTCCAGCTATAAGATTAACAGGCACAGCATGGTGACTATAGTTCATATCATAATACTGTGTTATATACTTGAAAGTTGCTAAGAGAGTATGATTTTTTTTTAAAAAAATATGTTTTTATTGATTTTTAGAGAGAGAGGAAGGGAGAGGGATAGAGAAATAGAAACAATGAGAGAGAAACATCATCGATCGGCTGCCTCCTGCACGCCCCATGCTGGGAATCGAGCCCGCAACCCAGGCATGTGCCCTGAGCAGGAATTGAACCAGTGACCTCTTGGTTCGTGGGTCAATGCTGAGCCATTGAGCCCCACCGTCCTGGCAGAGAGTATATCTGAAGGGCTCTTACCATGAAAAGAAATGGTACTTGTGTGATGGTGTGGAGGTGGTAATCATTTTGTGATATATAAATTATCAAATCAACAAAAGCTGTATATTTTATACTTACACAATGTTGTTATATCACTTATATTTCAATAAATATAACCTGGGCCAAAACCGGTTTGGCTCAGTGGATAGAGCGTCGGCCTGCGGACTCAAGGGTCCCAGGTTCGATTCCGGTCAAGGGCAAGTACCTTGGTTGCGGGCACATCCCCAGCAGGGGGTGTGCAGGAGGCAGCTGATCGATGTTTCTCTCTCATCGATGTTTCTAACTTTCTATCCCTCTCTCTTCCTCTCTGTAAAAAATCAATAAAATATATTTTAAAAAAAATAAATAAATATAACCTGGAGAAGGAGAAAATGTGTAAAGTCCATAATATGTTAGGGAGTGATGAGTGCTATACGAAAAAAATAAAGCAGGAAAGTGGGATGAGAGGTGATAGTAATGGGGCTATGATTTTTTGGAGTGGAAGGAAGCCTTTTTGAGAATGTGACATTTGAGTAAATATTTGAAGAAGGTGAGGAATGAGACGTGTGGGGAGGCCCCTCTGGGATATAGAGACCTTATAAGGCAAATTACCTAAATCTATCAAATAGCAGGGATGACTTAAATAAAGGGCCACTTAGTAATTTACTTTTGGCAAAACAAAAGCCTATAAAATTTTTTCCCACCTTACAGTGAAGTAGCCACTTACCTTGAGGACAGACTCAGTGACACCCCAGGAGAAGTCGCAGGGAAATTCACCCCGCACATCGGATGTGGACTCTTTTAGAGCGAAACCATTTTCTCGTATGATCTGTTTATAGTAATGTGCTGAGGACTTGGGCTTTCTTTCCTTTTGTTTACTATTAAAATCCACATAGAATAATCCTCGACGAGTGGTGTAGCCATCCTGCCATTCAAAGCCATCCAGGAGAGACCAGGCAGTGTAACCAAACACTCGTATTTCATCAAACCTTATTGCTGCAGAGAGAAAGGAGAGAGAGAGAGAGAGAGAGAGAGAGAGAGAGAGAGAGAGAGAGAGAGAGAGATCAGAGATGTTTGGAGGCCTAAACACACTCGTTCATGTTTATGGCTTCACTAACACCAGGCCAGGGGGACATCGTGTTGTGAAACCAACCTTTTGCCCAATTTGTAGGCCCATTAGATCAAATAGAAAATTCATGTTTATCCTTGAAAAGCAGCACTTACTTTTTTCCATCCAGGATGGTCCTCCCCCAGCAAGTGAACCACACAGTCAAAGCATCAAACTGAACGTTTTCCTGAGACTCCGTGTGCAGATCTGTGTCAGAGGGCATGGCAGTTCCCAGAACTCGTTGGGACAAATGTCTGCTTATGACCAAGAGTTTCTCATTTCAAGCTTGGGTTGGTTCCCGTTTGTGGACAAACTATCTTCTATGAAACTGTCCTTCAGGGACTGAAAAATTCGCTTTGAGCATGAACATAAGTGGATGTAAATATAAGGAGGGGAAAGTCGTGCAGTGATGTAAGAGAACAAGCACGCACTGGGCCGAGGGGCAGGGGAAGGGAGGGTGCTGTTGGGCAAGTTTCTTGACTTTAGTTTCCTCATGTGTAAACAGAAAAGTTTGGAAAAGATGATCTCTCAGGGTCTTTCTAACTTTACAGTGCTGATTCAGTGACTTTTAGGAATTGGGTAAACCTGAGATATGACAATCAACAGCAGCCATAAAAGCAACAAAGACTCAAAATCAATCAGGAACCTTTTTTTTTTTACTAACAGCTTCCATTTCTCTCAGAGAAATGCCTCACTCCTGCACTTTTGATTTTTGTTGTTGTTGTTAATCCTCACCCAAGCATATTTTTCCATTGATTTTTAGAGAGAGTGGAAGGGAGGGGGAGAGACAGAGAGATGGAGAAACATCAACGTGTCTCACGTCGATTGGTTGTCACCCAGGGCCAGGGATCGAGCCTGCAACCGAGGTACGTGCCCTTGACCAGAATCGAACCCAGGACCCTTTACTGTGGGCCGATGTTCCATCCACTGAGCCAAACTGGCTAGGGTGCATTTTTTGGGTTTTATCACTGACACCCTTTTCCTAAAAGGCAGAAAATCCTGACCAAGAGATTTCTTGGAGATCACTGATGTTTGAAATAGATACATTTTATCAGGCCCTGGTCCTAGCCCCGTTGGTATTGTAGGGCACTGAGGAGAGGTGGGATAGTAACGCCTGGGAAACGACACCCTTCTGCCCACGGGCATGGCGTTGGGCACAGGCCCTCTGCTCCAGAGGCCCCATCTGCGCGTGCTGGTGGCTGGGCACACTCTGTTCCACGCTGCTCCTTCCTGCAGGTGGGGCAGCAGGCTCTTGCTCTTCCTGAGGACCCTCCCTGAGCACTCTCTTGGGCAGAATCTGGGGTTTTTCTCCAGACATGTGGCTTTTAAACAGAGTGACAGCGTTTCAGAAGGATCTACCGGGAATTCCTTTATATTTGCATGAAATGGAGCCCAGCTCTGACAGAGCCATCATGATTCGAGTTTGTATTCTCCATTATTTCAATTAGCCACCTGTAGATGTCACTGCTTGAGTAATGGAAAAGGAATGAGGGGATAAGAGAGGGTCAGATAAATAAATACTCAGGATCAATAGAAATGACTCAGCTTTGACATTCGTGGCTCACTCTTTGTCTTCAGATTTTTCATCATCTAGACGTGTAATAGAGTGAAAGCACAATTCCAAGAAAGCCGTCAGCATCTTAGACTAAAGCTCTACTGTTACAAAAACTTTGGACATCTTTCTCAGCATCATGTCCTTTTTGATAGAATGAAACAGCATCTTGTTGCCAATTAATGATGTATCTACAGTCTAAAATTATTTTGTTCTCAAGCTTTCACTAAAAAAGAACATGAGATAACATTAAAAAATTTTGTCGCCCAGCCAGCATGTCTCAGTGGTTGAGCATCAACCTATGAACCAGGAGGTCATGGTTCGATTCCCTGTCATGGCACATGCCTGGGTTTCGGGCTCAATCCCCAGTAGGGGGGCGTGCACGAGGCAGCCGATCAATGATTCTCATCATTGATGTTTCTTTCTTTCTCTCCCTTTCCCCTCCTCTCTGAAATCAATAAAAATATATTGTAAAATAATTCGGTCAACACTGAACAATATAAAAGCTGTGATAACAATAATCATATAGTCAAAGGCAACTTTAAATGTATAGAATAATATTTAAAAAAATTTTTTTTAATTGAGCTAATGTGCAAACCAACCTTGAAGAACCTGGTTGAGGAAATTCTTCATCATGTAGATGGCTGTGGTATCTTCTGTTTTCACATGACTGTCCGTGAACCAGCCATTCTCAGTAATCAAGATCCGGGGGTGGCCATATTCCAGCTTAATCCAGTTCAGCACTTCTCTCAAATTGAGCGACACATTTTGTCCCATTTTAGCCATGGTGTTCTGGGGCTTGAAATTGTTGGGCCCAAAGGAAAAGGCAAAGAAGTCAGCTGTGCCCCTCACCTCATTCTTCTCTGCTTCTGAGAAAAGGGGCAGAATGGAGAGCAACTGCTTTTTCATCAGCTCTGGGTAGTCCCCGTCCCCGTGGATAGGGTTGGCAAACCACCCGAGCACAGAAACCATGGACTGTTGGCACTTGAGTACATCCATCGTGTTTTCTGGTCTGTTTGGTTCAATCCAATGGGATCCCAGTGTGATCGATAACCACCCCTTCTGATGCGGGCGGAAATTTATGTTGTAGTTATGCCAAACTTTCGAGTGAGCCTAAGAAGAAGAAAATATGATTAACTTTTATTGTTCTCACAAGGGTTTGACGTGGTGGGTAGAAGGTCTTTCATGGTTAAATGAATGAAGCGTAGGGTGGTGCAGAGGAGAGCTGCCGGGAAACCCCAATGGCCTCAGAATCGGTGCTCTGCCCACTTCCCCTGGCTTGCAACCCAAGCCTCTCCTATAGGATGGCTGAGAGGCAGGCAGAGAGCCCTCGTCCAAACTCCATCTTACGTCTCTTCTCCCTGACCCCCTTCCTGGGCCCTCCTGGGGCTGGTGCAGGTGAAGATACCATGTGGATTAGAGGATTTCTTCCTTTAGATAAAAAGACGCAGAGTAGTGAGCTTTCATTGTCCCACAGAACCTCCTTCTGGCCCTGACTTAGAAGTCCAGGATAATGTGGGATCTAGATCCTGTAAATGAATAATAATAGAGCCTCCTCCTAGGCTTGCTATGAGGCTTAAATGAATTAATGTGCGTGCAGGGCCTCAGAACAGTGCCTGGCACAGAGTAACTTCTACAGACGCCTTAGCTATTATTACTATCATTATAAAAGTGTGGCAGGCGCTGCATAAAGCAGAAAACCAGGGGACGGTGTGTGGGTCTCGAGGTCAGCACACTGGGGCTTGAAGTTCAGGTGTTTAATGTGTGGCCTCAGATAAGTCACTTAACCTATCTGAAATCTGTTACTATCCTCATCTGTAAAATGAAGTTAGAAACAACAATAATAATACCCTTTGTAGAGTTGTTAGATGTAGAGCTAATATATGAATTAAATCTGTAGCACAGCATTAAATATGTAGCACTTAGGAGCTACTGCCTAAAGATGAATGTTATTGCCTTGACTAGGTAGCTCAGTTAGTTAGAGCATCGTCCGATACGGCAAGGTTGTGGGTTTGATCCCCGGTAAGGGCACATACAAGAATCACCTAATGAATACCTAAGTGGAACTGCAAATTGATGTTTCTCTCTCTCTCTCTTCTCTCTCTCTCAAAAAAAAAGGATGTTATTATTATTAGTCTCCTGGAGTTTACATTTCCAGTTGAGCTCTTATGACAGCGCCTCATGATTGGTTTCCAGTCTGTTTAATAGGTACGCGTGTCACTCAATGCCTGTCTTGCCAGCCCTGAGAGGCTGAAATAAATGGAACAGGAACTTGCCCTCAGGAGCCAATAATCTTATTGAAAAAATAAGACTGAAATGTGTGAAAGAGAAACATAAAATGGCATAAAATAAGGCCTTAAATGAAAAAAAATATTTAAAGCAAAAAGGCAGGTTCATTAAAGGGCCATGAGCTCTAACAGAAGGAGGAGCAAACATTAAGGACTCCAATTAAGGACCCCTGGCCAGTCATAAAATCATCCTTTATCTGTGTCCATGTCTCTTTTCCCTCAGCATTTGACTTGCTTGCCTCTTCCCAGGTCTCCCAATTTCTCCTCTGTTTGGCTGTTTCTAAAACAAGTGTGCCCACCCTTCCCTTTAACTCACAGTCTGCTTTTCTTTCTTCCTTGGCGTTTCTTTTGCTCATTAGAGACATTGTGTATTGGGTTGAATTATCTGAAAGGGCCTCTGTGAGTCAAGAACAATCAAATGTGCCAAATGGTTCAAACCTAATAGACCCTGCGGACAGCAATTGTGTTTCATAAATCCTGCTAGGGTGGGGAAAGGTAGGCAATAAAGGGAGAGGATTTCAAAGTTGGTGCCTTGTTGCTTGATGGAAGAAGAGTTCATTGAAATCATTCCCGGGAAGATGTTCTTAAGTAGATATCTCGAGGTATTACCTCTGTCTGTCTGATCTTACTTGGTTTTCACTGCAGCCATTTAGCACCCAAATGTCCCCAAGGATCTGTAAGAATGCTCTCCCGTCAGAGAAGTGTACAAGCTGCAGCCTCCTCCCTTGCCTCCAGCCTGAGGTTCCAGCTTCTGGAAGGAATCACAAGGGGACCTGGGGACAGACACCACCTTACGTGGTCTCAGCTGCTCTGTCAGGGCTGAAAAGCCTGGAATCACGAAGTAAAGTCTTGAGAACTGCATATTTTTCTGATTTGAAACAAAAGCAGTCATGCATTGCTAGAATTCCTTGCTTGCTTTTCTAATCAGTCACTTCATGCCTTGATACTTGACCAGGGCAGTCATGCACCTCCGACGTGTAAACTATAAAGCTCAGCACCCATGTAAGATCCTGAGCCAGAAACTCGCTGCCACGCGAATATGACGCCATCAGACACTGAGATGGAGTCAGTGATGAACCAGTCCTAATAGGAAAAAGAAAGGGAGGGAGGCGTGTCTTTAAAATAGGTGTTTTATTGCCTATTTTAGTGATGGTATGAAAGATAACCTAAGCTGTGATAAAATCTTGGTGGCATCAGCATTTTAACGAGAAATAGGACAGCTTAGAAGACAACGGATATGTACCTTTGCAACATCTTTCCAAACACGTTTTCTGGATCTGTATATCTCCTAGTATATACATGTTTCGTCAGGCCCCAAGGTGACCTTCGTGTTCCACAGTGCCTCTTCCACCTTTCTGCTGTTTGCATAGGCTATCAAGGTATCTAGGGTTATCTTTGCCCTGGGCTGAAGGCAGCCTCTCCATTCTTGTGTAGAGAATGTGGGGGAGGTCCTTTGGACAGTGCTTATAGCTATAACTTGATCCTGTTTGCCAAGTAACAAGGTAAAAAGTATGGCTCAGAGATAGTGCGTTTGACATAAATCTTGATGGAACAGAGATATCCACGTGTGTCCGCTGTTCGGATGCTCATAAAGGAGGGAGGGCTACTGGGAAAACTAAAAGGGGGCTAGGAGGGGAGTGCAGTGGATAGAGTGTGCAACCTTGCACAACAGTCTTTCTGCGGTTTTCCAAGGTTACCCTCTATCTGGACAAGGCCATCTACCTTTGGAATGATTGATTTCAGGGAGCTTCAACCTTTGTTCTTTAAATTCAGTAGCTTAAAGGGGAAGTCAGCAGCTTTTTTTGGGGGGGCGGGGGTCAGCTATCAGGGCCTCATATCATTGAGAGGCAGCTCTGGCCTAGCGTGGCAGTTCTCTTTGATGCCCCTGGAGATGCAGACTCAGATCAGTTCTGTGGGTGATAGGAAGCAAACATGACACAACTCTAGAAGCCCAAGATGAAGGGGCTAGAGGTTGGGAGACATGGCGGGACACTGGTGGAGGGAGTGCCTGGAGGGCGTGGGTTGAAGACAGATGAGCACACCTAGCACATTACACGTGTCTGTAACTAAGTTACCTCCAGTCAATTGTCCAAAGTTAAATTTCCAAATCGGTGCCTAATTTTAGTCACGTTTTGGCTGAAATATCTTCATGTGGACTTGTTTATTGTTAAAGCTATTTAACAAAGCATTAAGTAAAAACTATTCCACAATAACAGCAAACTGTTTTCCTATTCCTGTGTTCCCTGCCAGCTTTTTCCAGTATATTTCCCAGCCAAAATGACTGAACATATTGCATGTTGTTTTCAGTCTTCATAACTCTCTTAACAGTATAATAGTTCACCAATTTTATGAAATACAATTTACTTAGTCATCTCTCTCATTTGGTAGAAATTAGCTTTTCCTCCCTCCCTCCCTCCCTCTTCCTCTCTTTCCCCTTTTCTATCATAAATAAGGTTGTAATAACTAATGGTTGGCATATAGCTTTTAATTTGTTTGAGTTATTTTCTTTTGTTAATCCCAGAATGACTACCTAACAATTTTTAAGGTTGTTTTACATATCTCCAAATTGTTTTCCGGCCAATTTGTCCTTTGGCGTGAGTGTTCTTTGACCACCTGCTTCGAAATATTGATTGCTCTTTTTTAGGGATAAATGGCCATGAAGAACGATGTAAAGGTGCATCTCACCTACATGGCACTCTAGGCGACAGGGCCTGGGTCTGAAAGCAGGACACCCAGCCTCCAGTACTGGCACGGCGACTAATGAGCTTTATGATCTTGGATAAATGCATTTCCCATTCAGCAGCCTCAGTTCCCTTCTCCATTACACTGAGCTAAAAATAAACACTCCAGAGAATTGTGGTGAAGATGGAATGAGGTAATATATGTGAAGATCCTGTGCAAACTACACAAATGTAAATTTGAAGTATTTTGAAAGAGCAGGCTGAAAATTAACTTGCTGTGGAAAACAACAGTGGGAGTCTGTGTGGGATGAAGAGTGTTAATAGAAATGATTCCTTCTTCCTTCCTCCCTCCCTCCCTCCCTCCCTTCCCCTTTTCCTGTCATAAATAATGTTGTAATAACTCTCCTTTACCCCTTGAGTTTCATGACTAACCTGTTTGTCCTTATTTTTATTTTATTTTTGAAGTTGACTGAGTTTTATTCATCCATTTGGACTGAGATTAATTTCAGGTTGATTCATTTTTTCATCTACTCAGCACTTCTTTATACTTGTATTCTACTGATTACAATTGCTGTTTCAGATTTTTTTAACCTTCAATCATTCATTCTGCATTCTACAAATATTTATTAGGTGTTTAAGGTATGTGAACTTTACAGTAGTTCATTGCTAAAAAATGATGACTATTATCTCCTTAAATATATCACTATCATTTCTTTAATGTTTTTGACAATCTTGAAACTCTCTTAGAAATATCTTACCCTCATTATTCTTAGGAGAGAATATTTAAATATTAAAAAAAAGTTACCACCTTTCATAAGGAAAATATTTACCCATCCTATTTTTATTGTTCAAATTCATGTTTTCTATAGTTGAAATAACTCAGAAATAATCATATTAAAATTCATTTTAATTAATTTTCCTCCCATTTTCTTTGTAATCATTATATTTGCAGAGTATTTTAACAAATCATTGATTGTTCTCAGTTTGTATAGTTTCAGGATTTCCCCATAGGAATCATGTAAAAACTAAGCTCTAATATATTTGTTCCTTTAAAAAATGGTCCTATTGGCCATTTCAAAGAGAGCTTATGGGACCAAAACCAGGAGCTCTTAACTCTGTGACCTAAGATTGAAGATCTTCATAGTATGTAATAGACGCTCAATACTGCTATGTTTTCCTGAGGAGTATAAGATTTAAAAAACGGTCCTCTTATTGTTATAGAACTCTAATTTCCATTATAATATCACTAAATTAAATCAATGCCTGAGCCAGAGTCTAAACCTGGGAACACAAAGGGAAAAAGCTCTAGAATAAAGTTCCTAATTAATTAAACGAAGCATCTGTGGTTTCCCCAGATATTAGAAGGGAGTTTAGAAGAAATCAATATTAGTAAATTGGAGCTTTACTGGAGGCCAGGTTCCTTGCCCAGAGATAACATTTGTATGCCAATTTCAGCTTTCTGTTCTTACTAAATTAACAGTGGTAATCCTGTTAGTAACTTTTTCATGTAAAAGGACCATATCTCAGAGTATAATTAAAGCTAAAATAGCCTGGGTTGGGAACTGAAGATTTTCCTTAGGATTTAGGAATGAAGAGTTAAAGATAGTCAATATAGCCTGGCTAGTGTGGTTCAGTTGGTTGAGTATCATCCCAAGAACCAGGAAGTCACAGTTTGATTCCTGGTCAGGGCATGTACCTGGGTTGTAGGCTCGATCCCCAGTGGGGGTTTGCAGAAAGCAGCTAATCGATATTTCTATTTTTCCCTCTCCCTTCCTCTCTCTGAAATCAATAAAAAATATTTAAAAAAATAGAGTCAATATAAAAGCCACTCTGGAAATCATAAATTCTTACAACAACACAAATAGTCCTAGCTGGTTTGGCTCAGTGGATAGAGCGTTGGCCTGCAGAGTGAAGGGTCCCAGGTTTGATTCCAGCCAAGGGCACATGCCTGGGTTGCAGGCTCGATCCCCAGTAGGGGACGTGCAGGAGGCAGCCAATCAATGATTCTCCCTCATCATTGATGTTTCTATCTCTCTCTCCCTCTCCCTCTCCCATCCTCTCTGAAATTAATAAAAATATATTTTAAAAATAACAAAAATAAATGTGGAATCTAATGAACAAAATAGATCCAGAAACATAGAATCATGAACAGACTGATGAATATCAGAGGAAAGGTGGGGGGAGAGAGATTATCTGGGGGAACTTATATGCATACTAGAGGCCCAGGATAGAGCCTGGCATAAAATACTTGTTGAATGAATGCCCACTATGAGCCAGCTAGTATGTTGGTCACCTGACAGCCTCTGCGAGGCAGATTTTCTTTTCCCAATTTTAGAGAAGAAACTGAAGTTCCCAGAGGCTGGATAGTGGTGGAGCTAGGATTTGAACCCAGGTCTCCCTGATCACCTTACTAAACCATCCTGCTTTCCGTATGTGCCAGTTCTAAATTTTGAAGCTGTTGGGGAAAGAGCTCTGGATATGAACCACAACATACTGTTTTAAAATTATGCTTCCTTTCCACTGAAATTGGTTATTAAAAGAACTAAATAGTCTTGCATGCTGAGAAGAAAATGTCTATGTATGTCTGGAATTCAGGATCACCTAGAAAGGTTCTGTAAGACCTGCCAGCAACTTTGGGGTGTTCAGAACACCACATAGTAGTCCAAGTGCCCAGCACAGCAGGTAACATTTATGTGTATTTCCCTGTCCCAGTATTGGCATTGGATACTGTCCTCACTGGTCTCAGAGGCTAAATGAATCCCTATGGACCACTTCTACATTTGACTGTCTCAACTGAGGATGGTGATCTTTACACCACTGTCAATGCTAGACTGAGAGGGCAGGGATGCTGTGCTTGCATAGTGTTTAACACTACATCACCTACAAACAAGTCATTAATATATGGTCCTTAAAGATGAGTGACTTTCATGATCAAATAGAACAGAATAGTGATTAAATTATAAAACCATAGAAAAATCTACACTAATAAAAGAGAAAGATGCAATTTGACCGTACCTTTGCAATGCCCACCAGCCAATCAGGAGTGAGTATGCAAATTAACCCAACAAAGATGGTGGGTTAATTTGCATACAAAGGTGCTGAGAGGCTGGGGGCGGGGCAGGACACAGGTGTTCCACACCACCCCATTTGCTCCAGGCCTCTGGGAAGTGTGGGAAGGCGGAAAAGTGGCTCCGGGCCGGAGCGAAGGCAGAAAGGCGGCTCCTGCCAGAGTGAAGGCGGTGCCAGCAGCCAGGGGAAGGAAGGCCCATTCTTGCACGAATCTTTATGCATCGGGCCTCTAGTTAATAATATAAACAGTAATAACTAACATCTATTAGTGCCAAATGTGCCAGACATTGTTCTAAGTGCTTTCCATTTAATCCACATTTATCTCATTTAATCCACACTTAAGTTTCTTGAAGTAGGTACTATTATCATTCCCATTTTAGAGGAGAGTTTCATGAGATGTCAAGCCCAGGCTGTATTGCTCCAAGTTCTGTGCTCATGCCTGCTAATTAGAGGTAGAGGATGAACCTTAGGGGTCATTTGGATCAATAAATTTTTTTTTAATATTTTATATGAAGAAGCTGAAACTCGAGAAATAAGTGGCTTACCCAAAGTCCCAGTTAGTGGCAAAGCTAGAATTAGAACTATGTACTTCAGCCTTGTAGTTCACCGTCATATCATCATGAAAATTAAATTATGTGCCTTTGAAACACACTTTTATATCTTAGATTCAATGGTGATTGAACAGGCTGTGAAAATGCAAGGGGTGTATTAGTATAACAGCCATGGCCCCAAATCAAGGGCCAGTGGACTGAGAAAGCCATGTGTCAGTGTATGGGTGCCAGGAACATGCTCAGGAGAGAAGCAGTCTGGAGCAACACCTCGGTGCTCAATTAAATGGAGAATTCATCAGCATTATCTTCTGCTCTGTTTAACTTTTTTCCCTTACAGAAATTATATACAGCATCAAAAGCAAGTTAGATAAATCATTTTTCTTGAAGTTCCTTCAACCCACAGCTATTATTTATCCTTCTTTACTCTTCATTCATTTACATTGATTATTTCCTTAAATTCAAGTCTACAAACACTTACTTAACAAATACAAGGCACTATGGTAGACATTTAGATAGAGATGAACAAAACAGTGCCTGTTTTATGACCTCTGACCTCTTTTAGGAGAAACAAATAGAATAAAAACAGTGTAGTTTTATGTTTCAATTAATCAGAAACGATAAGAAAAACTTAATATGATTCAAATTTTATTAAAAATTTGACCAAATGTATGTGTTTATATACACATAGAAAAATATTTGGACATTGAACAAGCTGCTAGCAGTTGTTACTTCTGGATATGGAGTTAGGAAGTAAGAATTATAGAGGAGAATTCTTTTTTTTTTTTTTTTGAGACTTCATTTTTAACTTTATGTGTTATGTATTGTTTGAATGTTGTGGTAAAAATGCATCATTTTTGTATTTTAAAAAGGTCAAGCCCAGCTGGCGTGGCTCAGTGGTTGAGCGTCGACCTATGAACCAGGAAGTCACAGTTTGATTTCCCAGTCAGGGCACATGCCCGGGTTGTGGGTTCACTCCCCAGTGGGGGGCATGCAGGAGGCAGGCCATCAATGATTCTCTCTCATTATTGATGTTTCTATCTCTCTTTCCCTCTCCCTTCCTCTCTGAAATCAATAAAAATATATTTAAAAAAATATAAAGGTCAAGAGCATTGGTTGAAACAAATAGTTTCTATCAGTGAATTTAATTGTTCTTTGCTTTCACTCTTCAGTTTCTCCAAGTTCCATAAATCTCAAAGGAAAAACCAGAAACTTAAAAAAAGTTGTTATTCTGGATTCCATTATATATTAAAGAACGTTTGTTTATTCTGTAACAATACGCTGATATTTAAAGGTAAAAGGGGGAGACGTACAATGCATATGTGATTAACATGAAAGAAGAACCGATAACAGTAACCCCCAGCCCTTTATTTAAGACTCAGTCACATAATCTCTGGTCAAGATATGATGCTGTGAAGAAGCAACCAATGGACTCTCCCAGACACACTTTCGGGAAGCAGTACTAGATCACCCAAGAACCACTTTGATTAGTTAACTATGCACTCATTACTAGTTAGTAAGTGAAATGCTTTGATGTATTTTCAGCATCCCTGCTACTTTTCAGCAACGAACTCATTGTTAATGTTTAATAGTTCTGATTATACCTTTTTCTGAAACAAAGACTATTTCCTAAGGTTGAGTTTTCTCAGTAAGCCTTTTTATATACAATTAAATGACTTATTTTATACTATAAACTAATGTGAAGTTTCCCTCAGTTCAAAGATACATCATATTTAGTACCGTTTCCATTACTTAACGTTATTTTCTGATCTCCAGTTGGGCCTAATTTTCCATGTATGAGAGTGTTCATATCAAATCAAGCTGTTTAAACATGATCCCAATGTTATTTTCTGAGCATTTATAATTACATTTATTTAAACGCTTGTTAATCATTCACTGAAGTATAACTTTTTCTACTTAATGATTAGAAAAAGTAAACATTGCTCTCTTGAAGGTTTTGGATTCCAGTTGTCATCTATAAATAGTGTTGTGTGTTTTTTTACATGATTCTTGTATCTAACGGTGCTTTCTGATTACAGAAACTGTCTTTGGCAATTCTGATCTGTAAGCGGTTTTCATCTTTATTCAAATTTGATTAGAAACGTGTATAAGAATGCTAGTTTTAACTTGTTTGATCATTATTTTCTGTATTTTGTTGGAGGTGTCTTAGGTCCTAATGGAGATGAGTTGGGATGATCATATAAATACTATGATCATTAGCTAATTAAATAAATAATGGTGTTAACATTTACTTAAACTTTAGATGGTATTGCCAAGGGCACACATATGTGATTTAACATCACTTTAATGGAGCATTAAAATAAAAAAATAAATATATATATATATATTTATTGATTTCAGAGAGGAAGAGAGAGGGATAGAGAGATAGAAACATCAATGATGAGAGAGAATCATCAATGGGCTGCCTCCTGCACACCCCTACACTGGGGATTGAGCTCACAACCCGGGCATGTACCCTGACCATGAATTGAACTGTGACCTCCTAGTTCATAAGTCGACGCTCAACCACTGAGCTGTGCCAACCTGGTGAGCACTAAAGTTTTGAGCAAATAAAAATTAAAATCATGGGGACAATGAATCAGTGATAAATTATTCATAGATTTTGCGGACAAATAAAACATGTACATAAATTGTTCTGGTCTTTAAATAGGCAAAGTGAAGTCAAATATCTGTTGAGTCAGTATCAACACTAGTGACTGCTATGCATTTAAAGCTGTAAATTGTTATTTTCCATTGAATCTACCTAGGTAGCTGATTCATGCCATTAAACCTGGCTAACTTGGATTCAGGCTAAGATTTGAATTTTGGCTCTGATACTTACTATGGAGTAAAAAAAAAAAACCAACACTTATCAGCTGTGTAACCTCAGGCAAATTTCTCTGGGCTTCAGTTTCATCATCCTATATAATAAAGGGAGAATATGCAAATTGACCGTCACTCTGCCACAAACGTGGCGGCACCCACAGCTGAGGTGAGGGTTTCCATAACACAAGATGGCTGCACCCACAGCAGAGGCTGAGTTCCTGTAACGAGCCTTAACGAGCAATCAGCAGGGACCTGAGGCTGCTCCCTGCCCTGCCCCTGTGGGGCTTGACAGGGAACCTCAGGCCACGCCCCCCCACCCTGGTGCCAGGCCGGGGGACCTCATGCCAAGCCCCCCACCTGGTAGGGCTTGACAGGGGACCTCAGGCCACGCCCCACCCAGCAGGGCTTGATGGGGGACCTCAAGGCTGCGCCCCCCCCCCCACCTGGCGGGGCTTGACAAGGGTGGAACTGGCCAGTCTGGATCTAGCCCAATGGGGGGGAGGGCGGCCAGGTCTGGGTCTCACTCAATTTTGAGGCGCACGTGGGTGGGCAGGGACTTGACTCTGGGTCCCATGGTGCACCCCAGACTCTGATAGGAGGATTTTCATATACATTTTACTAATTTTCTTTCATCTCTGACAATTCTATTATAGAGAAAGGGCAAATAGCAATATTAAAATATTTGCTCTAATTAATCCCCTTTTAATGTGCACGAATTTCGTGCACCAGACCACTAGTATACAATAAAAGCCTAATATGCAAATTATCCCCTTTGTCCAGGGGGCGGGGTGGGCCAGCTAACTGCCCAGGGCCCCTCCCCCTGGCCGGCCCAGCCCAATCCACCTGATCGAGGCAGGCTGGCCAGACCCCAGCCATGCACGAATTCGTGCATTGGGCCTCTAGTCAACTATAAAATGGCTATAAGAATACTTACCTGGTAGGGTTGATGTGAGAATTAATATATGAAAAGTACCTAGGGCAGTTTCTGAAACTACAGTAGGTATGCAATAAAATAGTCTTACTATAAAAATAATTATTAAGAATAGTAGTATAGAATGTCAAAACATTAGCTGTAGGAATGTTTCAACACTCCACTTAAGAATTAAGACCAATCTCTGTCCTTTTTTCTCCCCGTTTCTGCATTCTTTTTTGGGGAGTGGGGTGGGAGGGCAAAGTGTGGAAAGTAGCAAATAACAATTTTTTAAAAACATTTTTTCCTGTCCTTCATTGACAGAAAAGCTTGAGCTAGCTTTAAAAAAAAGGGGGGGGGGCAGGCTGGATGGGGTCAATGGGGGAAAAGGGGAACATATATAATACTTTCAACAATAAAGAATTATTAATATATATATATTGATTTCAGAGAGGAAAGCGAGGGGAGAGAGAGAGAAAGAGAGAGAGAGAGAGAGAGAGAGAGAGAGAGAGAGAGAGAGAGAGAGAGAGAGAGAGAGAGAAACAGAGAAACATCAATGATGAGAGAGAATCATTGATTAATTGCCTCCTGCACGGGATCGAGCTTGCAACCCAGGCATGTATCCTGACCAGAAATTGAATGATAACATCCTGGTTCATAGGTCGATGCTCAACCACTGAGCCATGCCAGCCGGGCTGGGCTAGCTTTTTAGCTACAAGATTTAGCAACCCAACTTTAATGCAGGAATTTTTAAAAATTCCTTTATCTTATGGGAAAAAAGTCATTTCAGATGATCTTTGAAGATTTTGGTTCTATCTAACCAAAACAAACTAAAAAAGGATTCTGTTAGTATTTCCATGTCAAAATATCATACTTAGTCTTCAAGACATTGGTGGGGGGTTGGGCAGGAGAGGTTTAAAGATGACATTTAATCCATTTAAATGTGCCTGTGAAATATGCATTCTTCTTGTTCAAGAAAGCAGTTGCAGCAGCCTCCTGGCAGAGAAGGCTTAGCTGTTAATCATGTGAATGATGGCTTTTTCACAGCTGTTTTTGCAGTTTTCACACTACATTTTGGTTAACAATTTTGACAGAGCCTTCAAGAAGTGTAGAGGTGATTGTTTTATTTTAAAATATAACATATTTTCTTTACCGTCTACTTTATTTTTTATTTTTAATTGTGGAAATTGTCACAGTATACAAAAATCGAAAGAATAACACAGTGAACCCCCATGAACTCAGCTTGGAGAGTTGTCAGCCTTCTGCAGCTTGGTTCAAGGTGGGCTGTAAATGTAAAACTTTTCATAGAAACTGGCATACCTAATTGATTTGCATGTTCTGAAAAGACTGTATGTTTGTGCCAGAGTATGTGTTGAAGTGTGTGTGTGTGTGTGTGTGTGTGTGTGTGAAACCAACTTCTCTTCAATTGCAATTTTATATCCTTTCTGGGATAAGGTAGGTCTTATTTAATTATAAAATAATCTGTTGAATTATTTATTGAATATCTAACACATACCCCAGCCTGGTGTGAGCTTCTCTGAAGGGATGATGGCAAGAAATGCTGATACAGTTTCCCAAAGAGATGAAAAAATAGGGAGAAGTAAATATCCCAGGCTGAGGAACAAGTTGGTAAGGCCCTGACCTAGATTAGTGTTTCCCAACACTTCTTGTCCTGAAAGCCTCTTTCCCAGTATTAAACAATCTCTTAAGCCCCTGAGGAATTTAAAACATTATTTCATCATTTGTGTGTAGTATACGCAAAAGTGTTGACATATATTTACTTATATAGTCTATTTTATTACTAAAGATTTTAAAGTTTACTTTAAATATTCAGAAAATAAACAATGCATATTTAAAATACTCATAATATATAAACATGAATGTTAGCATTTTCCCATCTTATAAATACTATTACATTATGTAAATTATTTTAATGACATAAGAAAAATTACTTTATGACGCATTTTTTAAATGACCCTGTGTTTGGTTTTAGGACAGAATGTATACTAAAATGCAGAGTAAAATTTGCCCATTCTGTGGTGTTTTCCAAGTCTGGTACACCTACCTCTTTTGTATGGGAGATGACATTAGGTGTAACAAAAATGAAAATTTTTATTTTAAGTGTTACATATTTATTTTAAGGGTATTAGAAAATACTAGTCTCTCATGTATAGTAGAATATAAAGTTTCCTTTTAAAACAAACATTTTAATATGTTTTAATAATTAAGAGTACATGTGATTCTTGGATATGCAAACAAACAAAAAAGCCAACATGGAGTGATGTGCAAAAAACTACACTTTGTGAAACACAATGTTATAGTGTCAAAAATGGATAAAAATTATTTCTATAATATGTTGCTTGAATTCTTAAATTTTGCTTTTTAAAAAAGTACAAGCTTTCAAAAAGTAGGTTTAGTGTTTTGCTCATAAATAACTACCGAATTTTCCGGCGTATAAGACGACTTTTTAACCCAGGAAAATCTTCTATACGCCCAGTCATCTTATACGCCGGAAAATACAGTATGTATGTAAGAGCAATGGTTTGGGCCAGCTCTTTCAAGTATTTCACAAATAACTAAAAACCAGTCTTTATTTCCAATATGTGAAAAGTCAAACTAGATATAATCATCAACATTATTTTCTCATTTAACATTTCTTAAAGCTTTGTTTCTTATCCTGAAACATCCTGATAATACTATAAGTTAATTTTGAGTTTGTGTGCAACTTACAGATCTGTGAAAATCTCCTTGAGGTGATTTTGTAAATTATCTTTTTTATGTCCCTCGAACTGGTTATATTTCAACGTCCTTGCTCTTTATGCTTCATGCCTTTAACCACTTCGTCAGTTGTTTTTAAGGGAGGGAAGGAAGAGGAATTTTGCCCTTCCCCCCAGGGTATATTTGGCAATGTCTGGAGACATTTCAGTTGTCACAATCTGGACAACAGGGGTATTACTGAAATCTAGTGGGTAGAGGCTGCTAAATATCCTTCAATGCACAAGATAACCCACCACAACAAAGCATTACCTGGCTCAAAATGTCATTAGCACCGAAATTGAGAAATCCTGGTACTATGTAGACAGAATAGGGCTATGAAAGATAATAATTTAGAGCTATGAAATGGTCAAGACTACCATGGAAGCTGGCAGTAATCAAATGACTCAGCTACCATCTCATGAGCAAACTCATCTTCCCCAACCTCTATGCATATTTTCTCAGAGGCTCTCAAATATTCCATTTTTAGTGGGGAAGAAATCTACAGACTTAAGTCATATTATGCATGTATATTGATCTAAAAATAAAAACAGGCACAATTACTGCCTTTACTAATGTGAAACCTTGGGACTTTGCGGATCTGAGGAATGAGAGCATAGGCCACACAGGTTGAAATTTTAAAAATTGAACTTGGGAGAAAGAAATCTTTCCTCTGCCAAGAAGAAAGATGCCAACCTACAAGAAGAAATGGACACGGAAGACCGAGATGAAGGGCTTCTGAGAGTGTCCTGGTTATCGGGTCCATTCATTCCTGTGATTTGGTTACTGAGCCAGGAAGTCGCTCATTTTTGCTTAAGCCAACTTGAATTAGGCTTCTGTCACTTGCAACCAAAAGAGTCCGCACTAATACACCACTGGATTAATACAGGCAATTTCAGGAATTAGTAATAATGCAATGAAATATGTATTTTATACTTGAGATTGGGTCTTTGATTACGAGTTTAAGATAGAAATTCCTGAACCACTCATTCAATGTACCTAGCATGTATCTAATATTCTGTGCAAGGTGCTGGAAATATGAAGACAAAAAATAGCATCTTCTTTCAAAGAACTCTCAGTCTAGTTGGGGAAACAAAAAAGCACCATATGGTATGAATTCAATGCACATCTTATCATGTGAGCCTTCAGAGGGGCACTGACTCTAAAGGATCAAGAATAACAGAGGTGGTAACTGCCTAAATCGAGTCTCAAAGGACATTATCAGCAAAACTGGGAGTAAGAAAAGCATTTTAGTTGAATAGAGCATTAACGAAGGCTGAGCAGAGGGGACTAGTAAGGTAAAATCCAGACACTTTAGTAGTGCATTACAGCCGAGTGTGGGGTGCAAAGGTTTGGCATTAGTGATGTGGGTGGGAGAATGGCCAGGAAGCAGCTTGGAATGGAGGCCGGGTTTGTGTCTTGAGGATCTTGATGAAAAGTGGGGACTTTATCCCAGAAGTTTTGGGACATCACTGATGGATTTTATGCAGGGAAGTGACATGATGCATTTTTTAAGAAGTATCACTCTGTAAAATGGGAATAATAACAGACATCTAGCAATATTGTTGCAAAAATTAGATAATCTTTAAAGCTATGTTTGCGGTGCTTAAAGATGGCCAAGCCAATCAAGGCGTGCTCTTTCTGTTCTGAACATTGTTATGGATTCAGAGTGAAGCATCCTTTGGTGTGATTACGACAAATTTTTATCTGAGGCTTAGACTTGCTTTAAGCCAGGCAATGACCAGATCTGTCCAGATCAGTCTCAGGACTGGCTAGACAATTCAGGTTTCCTCCAAACCAGGACATTTCAGACTGAGATGGACTTTTCAAGATCATCCTGGAACTTAAAAGACCCTATAGCCACTATGCAATCTTCTCAATAGCTGAGGATTGGGAAGTGGAGTGATAATAACCATCCATGAATTTAGGTTTATATTAGGCTTAAAAAAAAAAACACACCACTCAATAAAGGACTAAAAATTAAACCTAAAGAATGCTTCTTTTGGGTCACAAGGTGGCATAATAAGGAAGAAACACTCCATTGCAACATAAAATATCCAATTAATCTTCTCTATGTTAAAAGAAAGGCAGAGAGGGGACAAGTGGGAAAAACAAGTTCACCTCAGGCTACCAAACCACTGCCAGATTTCTCTCTAGTGCTATAAGTCACTGGGTTATGCAGTATATTTCACTTTTTTTTTGGAAATTAAAATTATTGGGGTGACATTGATAGATAGAACTATATAGATTTAAATGTACCTCGCTATGATACATGATCTGCACGTGGCCTTGTGTGCCCACCACCCAAAAGACCCCGTTGGTTAGTGCTTTAGAAATGTTAAAGAGGTGGAAGAAATTACTTGGAAAACACAATAATTAAAAAATGTAATACCTCAGTTTAAAACAATAAAATCTCTACCAGAGTGCTAATTTTGTGGTAAAGACAGAGTTTCCTCTCAAATTAGAGGAAAATGAAAAATATATCTGAAAATATAGCATTTTACATACTAAGTTTGGAAGCAATATCTATTTGTTAGTTACATCTTTTTCCTGTGTATTTTTAATCAGATAGCCCATTTTAAGGCTTTAAATTCGCCATTTAAACATATTTTTAATGAAATTTCTAATTGTTAACATTTCCCAAGGTAACTGAAAACTTTTCAACAATTTAGAATTTTAAAAATAAGACGTTAAATAACCATATATGTACATGTAATTGTATAGACAACTTTAACAGACTATATCAGAAACTATTAGCAGCAGTTTCCTCAAGATTGGAGTTGTCAGATGGAGAGGGAGAGAGGAATTTAACTTTTTCACTTTATATACTTTGGTACAATCTGATGTTTCTCAATTTATACCAGCATGTATTGTTTTAATAATTAAAAGAACTAGATAAAAGAAATATTTTTCTAGCTTAAATATGTATGTTCTTCATAGTTGACAGTTGTAAGTTTTCTCCCCTTTAATGTCTTTTTCCCAAATCACAGAATACCCATGCATTAATATTTTCTATATACAACTCTATTCAAAGATATGTATATGACCTTGAAATTATAATGCAATCTGTTTACTGCAAGGGCAATGTGACTGAATCATAGTACAATAATCCAGAAAGTTCACATATTTTTGTATGTGCAAATTAAGACATGGAGCGATTTTATGTTCCTATACATTTTTTTGTATTTCTATATATTTAACATTTGATTACTAGAAATCAGATTACTTCTCCTACCATATGATGAAACCCCACTAATAATTTTTTCATTTTCAAAATGTAACAGTTATTCAGAGTAATTTATTTTTCCCAAGTTAACTAGTTGACTTAGAAAGATAAACCTGATTCTAAATATTAGCCTCAATGTGAGGCAAAATCTCTTGAAATTTTTCAAAAGATTGTTCCTTTAAAAACATTCTTAATAAAGACATTTAGTGTTTAATTATGTTGTCATTTATAAAGCCCATGTTTCCAACAGGTGCATTTTACTCTGTAACCTTGGGCAAGCTATTTAATCTCACTAAGCTTCAGTTTTCTCATCTTTAAAATGGGGATAATAATAAGACATAGTTCATAAGGTTATCATGATGATTAAATGTGATAATGCAAGTAAAATGCTTAAAGTAGTCTTTAAACACTCAATGATTATTAATTTATTTTGCTTAGAGTTTCACTATTATTTAACATTTTAACATTTCCCAGCATAAAGTCTAGCTTTTGAACTATATAGCTTTAAAATACTTAGTAGAGCATATTCTTCCAGTTTTGATATTACTAGTTTAATTTTAACTCCTAGAACAATTAACCTTTCCTGCTATGTAACACAAATAAAACCAACTGTGAATTACATTTATTTCAATTCCTGCATTTAATATGTATCAGTTAGCTAGCACTTATTTAGCTTACTATAGCTAAGTACCACTAAGAATAGTGATAGCAACAACAAATAAATATTTGAAATGGTCATGCCTTAGCATAATTCTGAAATGGTTGCATATTGTCAGAAAAGGATTTCCAACAATTAAATTTATAAGGTATTGGTTTTCCACAGAATGAAAGGAAACTCATATTCTCATGCTCTAATGTATAATTGTAGATTTAAAAATAGTTAATTTTTAAAAGTGCACTATTAAGGAAAATAATTGGGTTAATACAGTAATAATAGCTTAAATAAAACATACAATACTTTAAACATGAAATTTGAGGATAGACCTTGAGAGTTAGAATAAAATTAGTTGAATTGGTTGCAATAAAGAGACTTATTTAAACAGATGATACATTTCTTAGGGTTTCTTTTGAACTCCTGCTCCTTATATTCGGAAGCTGTAATAGAAAGCCAGCGGTACAGTACCTTGATCAGGTTGTGTCCCACAGCGTAGACAGCTGCTAAATTTCCTTTCTCGCCAGGGGCATGCATACCTGTTTCATACCCATGCCAAGCAACTAGATAGGGGTTGTGAATTGTAATCCAATACTTGACACGGTCCCCAAACGTCTGGAAACAGTATGTGGCATAGTCATTGAAGATGTCTATTAGAACTTCATTTTTCCACCCCCCGTATTTTTCTTGCAGTGCCAAAGGCAAGTCCCAATGGTATAAAGTAACTATAGGTTCAATGTTTCTAAGTATTAGAGCGTCCAGAAGAGTATTATAGTACTGGAGGCCTTTTGCATTGGCAACTGCTGCTATTCCATCGGGGAAGAGCCTTGGCCAGGAAATCGAAAAGTGATAAAAAGAAACGCCTATAAAATCCAGAGCAGATAAGTCTTTTTCCAGAAAAATGTAACTGTCACTGGAACTGTTCACACTGTTGACGTTCTTAAGGTGCGTCTGGGTGAAAGGATCCCATATAGAGGGACCTCTTCCATCTGTCTTCCAATTCCCTTCCACTTGAAATGCTCCAGTCCCAACGCCCCAGAAAAAGTTTTTAGGAAAAGTGTCATAGAGAAACAGCTGACTTTCATTTACCGGGCTGTAATTAGGATTTTTAGACCATACAGCTCTTCCGTCTCCCGAGAATCCAGTGACAACCGCTCGTAGGAGAATACATGCTGACAGGATGACAGATCTTTGCAGTCCCCCCGTGGACATGGTTTCCCTATAGCGTCTGTTGCTTTCATCAGTCCTGAAGCAAATCCATTCATTCCCTGGAGATTCTGCCGCACAGCCCGGCTTCACTCGCCACTAACTGCTCGACTGACTGTCTTATCAACGCTTCAGGAAAAGCTTGTGATTGTAAAGCTCTGTCAATGATTAGCTTGAAGTGTGAGACTTGGGATGGGCCATGGAAAGCAACGTAGTTTGAGGGAGGTGGCTCTGTTACAGCCACCGACACATTTCATCCTCTTATTGTGGGAAGAATGAGATGAAAATGCATCAGGGACAATAGTCCGAATGTGTAACTACAACATATATAAACAGTGAGTAAAAATGCCATGTTTTTCTCTGTAGCCTTTCATACTGACTCAAATCTTTCCGGAATATTTTGGCAATTATTGCCTACAGTATATGCTTTTTTTATTTTTATAATTTTTGAGTGATCATTTTATTATTTCACATTTCAGGAAAAACAATCTTATATGCAAATAATAGCACTTCTAAATGCCAATAATAAAGAGTTAGAAAACATAAGATATTACACTTTCACAAAAATTATAATACATCTAAGAATAATCTTAAATGTTACCCAAATTTAAGAAAATTATAAAACTGTATTGCTAAATTTGAAAGAAGATGAAGAACTATATAGCACTTGTTTGGTGGAAACACTTAATACTTTCCAATTTAATTTATAAATTAAATGCACTTTTAACCCAAATCCTCTAATCCCAAATTTTAGTTAAACAAAATTATTGTGTAAGTTCCTTTAAGAATAAATAGGCACTAATTACAAAAAAAAATCTGAAAAAGAAAATAGTGAAAGCATAGACTACTTTCAGATATGAAAACATTAAAAAAAGCACCAATTAAACAGCGTGATTCTGGGATAAGAATAAATAGAAATAAATATTGTACAGAATCTATAGCCTCCAAATAACCTTGACAAGTTTTAATGTTTTAAATACTTGAAATATCACATACTAATGAGAGGCAGAGTGGTTCATAGTTTGGCATCTGGAGTTAGACTGCCTGTTTAAGTATAGCTGTGTGACTAGAAAAAGTTATTTAATTTTCTGCACCTCACTTCCTCTTATATAAGAAAATACATTTAATAGTATCTACTGCATGGATTAATGTGAGGACTAAATACATGTAAAGCACTTACAACAGAGATGGACACATAGTAAGTGCTCAATAAATGTTACTATTGTAAATTTTATGTGAAAACTGGGACTGGACCCTCAACCTAGGTATATGCCCTGACCAGGAATCGAACTGGCCACCTTTTGGTGTATAGGATGACGGTCTCCAACCAACTAAGCCACACCAGCCAGGGCCAGAGCAAACACCTTTTATAAGTTGTACACATTTTAATTACATCTCTGTGCCTTAGTACATGTGCTCTCTGCATAGGATGTATTCTACTGCATGTGAGGGTGTAAATTTAAAAGTTTTATTTTAGTAATAATTTTGCAGTTTATACATATAGCAAATCATTAGGTTGTACACCTTAAATTAATACAATGTTCCAAAATGACCAAAATTACCAAACATTATAAAAAATACAAAATTATCAAAAGTAAAAATAAGTGATGAAAACCAATGCTGATGATGCTCATGTCTACCTGTTTTTCAAAACTTCACTACTTCCTCTGGAAAGCCTTTCTGACTCCCGGTTTATTTATTTAAATTTTTAAAAAAGTTTACAGTTTATTAATCCTCTCGTGAAAAATCTGCACAATCACTGCAGATAAGGTCACTGCACAATCTTTACTCCTCTGTTGTCCAATCGCCAACATTTTGCAGCACCAACATTGGCCTTAGCAGCCCCCTGACTTTCTTCATCCTGTTCTTGTGACCCTCTCACTGTTTTCTTGAGGTCTGTTTCTTCTCATACAGGCCATGTCTTGCAAGTCTCTGTGGGTTCATTGTGTGTGTGTGTGTGTGTGTGTGATCCAGGGAATTGTAAATCATGCTAATGCCAGTTGTCTTGCCACCACCACAGTGAGTTCTGAATCCAAATCCGGAGATGATATCTGGTGTGGTCTTGTACATTTGGGCTAGTTTTCCCCAAAATTCCTGTCTTAGGGACTGCGGCGTTCTCAGGGTGAAGGATGCCAATAGCCGCTGGTTTCTGTTGAAGTGGTAGGTTGGTCATAAGCTTCCTGGACCAGACAGTAACTGTGCTGTTCACGGTGGTGGTTGATCCACAGGCAGCCAGGAAGGAAAAGAGCCAGTTTGATTTGATTTAGATGGATCTCCTCTGTGTTCCCATGGCAGCTCATGCTTTCTCTGCTGGGACAGTCATCACACAATAGATCAATAAAATTACACAGTAAATTTATCTGTATCCTCTGTTCCACTGTTCTATCTTTCTTTAAAAAACAGCAATCATGACTAGTTAGTTGACTATTTAATATAGGGGGCCTAGTCGTCGCTAAAGTATATGATGAATGAATGAATGTACCTATAGTATTCTACGTATACCTCTATCACTGCATTTATCACATAATTCTAGAATGGTTTGTCTCCTCCACTAGACTGTAAGACTATCTCTTATCTAAATTTTTTTTGTCATTGTTTATCATAGAAAATGCTTAATTATTGCCTATGGAATGAATGGAGTTGGTACAATGAACTCACTATAAAATAAAAATTTTCCAGGTTTATTGATAGACTGGAGGCCTAGTGCACAAAATTCATGCACGGGTAGGGTCCCTAGTGGCTCACTATACATTAACTCACTATAAAATTTAAACGTTTTATGCACATAAATGTTCATATTAGGCTTTTATTATTATTCTAGAGGCCCAAGGCACAAAATTCATGCAAGAGTAGGCCTTCCTTCCTCCAGCTGCTGGCACCGGCTTCCTTCTGGCACCCAGGACCCAGGCTTCCCTCTGGCCGCTGGCAGGCACCTGGGACCTGGGCTTCTCTCGCAGCCCCAGCTTCGTCTGGAAGGACGTCCGGTCTAATTAGCATGTTATGCTTTTATTATTATAGATAATTTAATATTTACTTTTATTTTCTTCCAGTTTGCTATGGCTATATTATTTTTAATTTACCATCTTAACATTTCTGTGGCTATATATTTTTGAATTAGGTGTGTTTGTGAGGGTGTAAATTATTACATTTAAAAGTTTTATTTTAGTAATAATTTTGCAGTATATACATATATCAAATCATTAGGTTGTACACCTTAAATTAATACAATGTTATATGTCAATTATCCCATATAATAAAAGCCTAATATGCACATTTAGGGCTGGATATGTGCCCTGACTGGGAATCATTGATCGGTTGCCTCCTTCACGCCCCACACTGGGTATGTGCCCCGACCAGGAATTGAACCGTGAACTCCTGGTTCCTAGGTTGACACTCAACCACTGAGCTATGCTGGCTGGCCCTAATTTTTTCTATTACAAACAATTCATAAATGAACAACCCTGAATTCATGACTGCATATATAAGAGATACAGGAGATTGCTAAAACTGGAATTGCTGGGTTAAAGGGTATGTGCATTTTCTGTTTATGGATATTTCCTGACTGCCCTTCAGAAAGGCAGTTGGTACTTTTTTTTTTAATTTTTATTTTTTATATATATATTTTATTGATTTTTTACAGAGAGGAAGGGAGAGGGATAGAGAGTTAAAAACATCAATGAGAGAGCAACATCCATCAGCTGCCTCTTGCACACCCCCTACTGGGGATGTGCCTGCAACCAAGGTACATGCCCTTGACCGGAATCGAATCTGGGACCCTTGAGTCCGCAGGCTGACGCTCTATCCACTGAGCCAAACAGGTTTCGGCACAGTTGGTACTTTTAAGCTCTTGCCATTAGTACCTGAAAGCCACTTTCCCCTACTCTCCTCAATACAGGGTATTTCCAGTCCTTTTACTTTTTGTCAGTATGATAAGGAAAAGATGGCATTTCATTTTTGCATTCATTCGGGCTTCTCTGATTATTGATCTTTTCATATTCTTATTGGTTCTTTCTATTTCCTCTCATGCGAGTTGCCTTTTCATCTACTTTGTTTTACTATCCGGTTTTTTGTCTTTTTCTAACAAATTAGAAGGAGCTCATTATATACTAGTATAAAGTAGTAAATTCCTTGTGTGATATAAATGTAAATATTTTCTCCCAACAATTTGTCTTTTAACTTTTTAAAAAACAGTTTTATGAGATATAATTTCCATACCATACAATTCATCCACTAAAAGTATGCAATTCACCAGTTTTTAGTATATTCAGTGTATTTAGACCTGTGCAACCACTACCACAATCAATTTTAGAACAATATTTAATACTGTTTTAATGTATTTACATGTGCAAATGTTTTTAATTTTTGTGCAACCAAATTTATTATTCATTTCCTTTAATGTTTCTGGGCTAGGAAAGCCATGCCCACTCTAAAATTATATTGATAGTCTCTTATATTTTCTCTTTAGTACATTTATAGTTTTGTTTTATATGTGACCTTTTTAAAATTAAAAATTTTTTAAGTTATTTACTCGCCCCAATCCTCTTCCCACTTTCAACTCTTATAACTGTTCTTCTAGAATTTGTACATCTCCATATTTCATTTTGTATAATCTTCAGGTAGTGGTATCTTTCAATTAATTAATTTTAGACTATCAATTTCCTGTATTGGTAGATGAAGTTTTAGGTTTCCTTTTGGTAAAAAAAAAACCCCAACACTTACTTTTTTTTTTTTTTTATTGATTTTTTACAGAGAGGAAGGGAGAGGGATAGAGAGCTAGAAACATCGATGAGAGAGAGAGAGACATCGATCAGCTGCCTCCTGCACACCCCCCACCAGGGATGTGCCCGCGACCAAGGTACATGCCCTTGACCGGAATCGAACCCGGGACTCTTCAGTTCGCAGGCCGACGCTCTATCCACCGAGCCAAACCGGTTTCTGCAACACTTACTTTTTTGGTTAAATTGATATTTAGGGTTTATATTACTTTTACATAAATATTATTCATTGCTGACTATTGTAGTATACTATGATTATGCTCCCTTTCTTTGTTTTTTTTTCTTATAGTTTAATTATTGCCCTTTTTGTTTCATTTGCTTAGTTGTCTTTGTAGCTATTGCTTCAAAGGTGTAGCTAAGGCTTCCCACACCTTCCAATAGCTCTCTACAATTTTCCATAAGATCCATCTCTTTTATTATTAGTTTCAAGCTTTTCTCTTGGAGTTAGCCCTCCTGGAGACCTTTGTTCCCCTCTATCTAGCGATGCTCTGACTATTTGCTGTCTCGGGACTCTGCCCTTGGCTACTGTCTTAGGAATTCCTTTACCTTTCCCCTGATTTGTATTGTTATTTGAATCTCATTCTTTCATTTCCCTTGGTTCACTCCCTCATTATCACGGAGTGGATGTCCCAGTAGCTTGGTCCAGAGGGCACAGTGATGACAGCTCTTGCTTTGCCGGTCTCCTGAGCTTGCCCTCTGCTCCTGGTGCACAGCTGCCACCTGGGATTCCCCTCCTTTTTTTCAGGCGCTCCTGTTTTCTGTATCCCATGTCTTCCTCTTCTTTCTTTACTCCCTCATTTTGGTGAAGCATGTTTCCCAGGACTTTCCTGAGAAAAGTTGCAGAGGGAATCCATTTTGGAGGGAGGCTTAGGGGGAACTACATGTCTTTTTCTACCCACACATTTGTTTGTTTGATTGAGTTTGGAATTCTAGGTTGGGGCTCCTTTTCATATCAACTTTTGAAGGGAGACAGAGGTGATGATTCTGGTGGTGGGAGAGCCTGATGGACCACCCTGGGCATCACTGGTATTTGTAGCAGCCAGAGTGACAGTCCCTGGAATGTCTCCAGTTTCTTACGTCAGGGAAGGGAGGCTGTGGCAGTGGCAGTGGCAGTGACAACAGCAGCATCAGTTGCTGTTTCCAAGGGTAACCTTACACAGAAGCCTAGTGATGGCATCTGGTTTCATTTCTTCAGCCCCTGCCCCTCTAACATATTAAGTACCAAATTTAGTTAAAACAAAACAAAACAAAATGCCCTCTTTTTGGTTGTTTCCTTTGACTCTCACTCATGGTGCTTGTGCTTGGTCATCTTTGTTTTGTGGTTTTTTTGTTGTTGTTGTTGTTGTTAATCATCACCTGAGTATATTTTTTTACATTGATTTTTAGAGAGAGTGGAAGGGATGGAGGGAGGGGAGAAAGAGAGAGAAACCTTAATGTCAGAGAGAGACACATTGACTGGTTGCTTCCCGCATGTGCCCTGACCAAGTCCGGGGATCGAACCTGCAACCCAGTTATGTGCCCTTGACTGGATATTCTGAGACCCTTCGGCGTGCGGGCTGATGCTCTAACCACTGAGTGCACCAGCCAGGGAATGATTGGTCATCTTTAATTGTGAGTGGAGACTTTGCAAGTGGTGAGAGGGTGAGCCATACAGATATCAGGGAAAGAGCACTCCAGGTAGATAGTGGGTGGTGAGTAAAAGGTCCTTGAAGTAGAAGTATGTCCGGCACCTTCAAGAAATGATGAACTCTTTAGGGACGGAGACTGGACTTGGGGTGGTGAACACACGATACTCAGAGTGATTTCTGTTTCCTACACTGAAGGTCAACAGACACAATGTATAGATGAGATGTTGTAGAATTGTGCACCTGACACTTGCATAATTTTGTTAACCAGTGTCACCCAAATAAATTCAATAAAAAGGAAAAAAAAGAAAAGAAAAGAAATAATGAAGCCAGTGTGGCCGGTGGAATGAATGAGAGCAGTAGGGAGTAAGTACAGAGAGGTAATGGGACCAGATGGTACAAGGGGATGCAGAGGAATCTGTCTTATGATCTTAGTGAGAAGAGGAGCACTGGAGAGTTTTTAGCAGAGTGACATGATCTAATACATTTGAAAAGAATCACTGTGAATAATGTGTGCAGAGTCTACTCTAAGGGTGACAAAATCATCAGAGTGATTTGTCAAGAGACAGTAACAAGGAGAGAGATGACGGTAGCTTGGACCTGCATGGTAGTGCTGGATGTGGTGAGATTTGTTGGATTCTAGTTACATTTTGAAGAATGAGCTAACAAAATTTTCTGAGGCTTGAGTGTGTGTATGTGTGTGTGTGTGTGTGTGTGTGTGTGAGAGAGAGAGAGAGAGAGAGAGAGAGAGAGAGAGAGAGAGAGAGAGAGAGAGAGAGGATTACTTCAAAATTTTTGGCCTGAGCAAATGGAAGAATGGCAGTACTATTAGTTGAGATGCAAGTTTGTGAGGGAATATCAGGAATTTGGTTTTGGACATAATAACCTTGATATATCTATTAGATCGCCAAATGGAGATGTGAAGTTGGAAAATGGACATACGATTCTGAAGTTCATGGGGGAAAATTAGCAGTTGATACAAATTTAAAAGTGTCAGTATTCAGCCAGTATACAAGGCTATGGGGCTGGGTGAGCTCACCAGGCAGTGAGTATAGGAATGAGCCCTCAGGCAGTTAAGTATTGAGAGGACAGGGAAATCAGCATCTTAGGAATGGCTATAGAAGGAGGAAGAAAGCCAGGAGACTACTGATGTCCCTGAAACCAAGTGAAGATAGTATTTCATCAAGAAAACTCCTGCCCTAGCTGGTTTGGCTCAGTGGATAGAGCATCGGCCTGCGGACTGAAGGGTCTCAGGTTTAATCCAGTTAAGGGCACATGCCCAGGTTGTGAGCTCAGTCCCCAGTGAGGGGTGTGCAGGAGACAGCCGTTCAATGATTCTCTCTCATCATTGATGTTTCTATATCTCTCTCCCTCTCCCTTCCTCTCTGAAATCAATAAAAATGTGTTAAAAAAAGAAAACTCCTCATGGAGAGGTATTTTATTGAAATCATAGAGATTTAATTTCCAGGTTGTTAATAATTTATTAATTGTACCTTCTTAAGAATTTCATCATCTTCACAGCCATCTTATACATTATTTATACATAAATACAAATTTTCTGATTTCTTTGCTCATGATTATTTCTTTCATCCCAAATCTAATAGACATTTTAGACATAAAATGTCCAAAATCAAATTCTTGTTTCCTACTCCCAATCCTGTTTGTTGAATAGTACAACCATACACCTTGGGGGTCATTATTATTTTTTAATTAAAAAATGTTATACTTATAGAAAACTTACAAAAGCAGTACAGAGTTCATGCATGTCTTTCACTCAGTTTTGCTTCATGTTAACTTACATAATCACTTATAATGATCAAAACCAGAAAATAAACATGGCTATGATATTATTTACGTAAGTACGAACTAATCAAGTTTTACCCATTTTCCTCCTCATGTCCTTTTTTCTGTCCAGGATCCCACATTGCATCTAGTTACTGTATATTTTTAGTCCTCTCCAATCTGTGACAGTTCCTCAATTGTTCCTTGTCTTTCATGACCTTGACACTTGATGAATCCTAGTCAGTAATTTTGTAGAATGTCTTTCAATTTTGGTTTGTCTAATATTGTCTCATGATCAGATTTAGACTATGGTGGAAGGAAGGGAAAGAGGTGGAATCTATATATATAAAAGGCTAATATGCAAAGTGTCCCCTTGGGAGTTCAACTGGGAGACCAGGAGTTTGATCGCTCACTATGACGTGTGCTGATCACCAGGGGGTGGCGCGGAACGAAGGAAGGCCCCGGCCAGCAGCTGGAAGGCCCCAATCGGCCCTGATTGCCAGCCAGGCCTAGTGTCCCTACCTGTGCACGACTTTCATGCACTGGGCCTCTAGTTTAACTATAATAGTGAGTTTCAACATACAGTAATGTTAAGTGTTCTTAAACTGTAACATTTTCTAAAAAATGTCTAGAGAATTCAAGGTATTAGTAATGATGCTGCACTAACTTCACCAATACAGTGCATCCCAGAGCTAATGATAATATTTCTATAAAGGCACCAAACCAGGTATAATATTTTAAAATGTGGAGTCTAAAGCAGGGGTCCTCAAACTTTTTAAACAGGGGGCC
The DNA here is from genome assembly GCF_027574615.1 of Eptesicus fuscus. NCBI lineage: Eukaryota > Metazoa > Chordata > Mammalia > Chiroptera > Vespertilionidae > Eptesicus > Eptesicus fuscus. Next base: position 93,533,222 of record NC_072474.1, read on the forward strand.
AGTTCACTGTCCCTCAGACCATTGGAGGGCCGGACTATAGTTTAAAAAAAACTATGAACAAATTCCTATGCACACTGCACATATCTTATTTTGAAGTAAAAAAACAAAATGGCAAAAACACCCGCATGTGTTGCCGAAACCAGTGTGGCTCAGTGGATAGAGCGTCGGCCTGCGGACTGAAAGGTCCCGGGTTCGATTCCGGTCAAGGGCATGTACCTTGGTTGCAGGCACATCCCCGGTAGGGAGTGTGCAGGAGGCAGCTGGTCGATGTTTCTCTCTCATCGATGTTTCTAGCTCTCTATACCTCTCCCTTCCTCTCTGTAAAAAAACACACAAAAAACACAAAACACCCGCATGTGGCCCCACGGGCCATAGTTTGAGGATGCCTGGTCTAAAGCATTTGACCTTGTCTTTTTTTTTTTTTTAATCCTCACCTGAGGATATTTTTCCATTGATTTTTAGAGAGAGTGGAAGGGAGGGGGAGAGACAGAGAGAGAGAAACGTTGATGTGAGAGAGACACATTGATTGGTGCCTCCTGTGTGCACCCCGACCAGGGCTTTAGTCTGTGGGCCAGGCCGACACTCTATCCACTGAGCCAAACCGGCTAGGCCTAGGGTGACCTTGTCTTAAAGCAAAGTTAGTTCTCTCTATAGCAGGTAGCAGCTTAAATGCATATGTTAAAAAGTATTGTTTATATCCCTTTTGTGGCAATAAATCAGACTTTATCGGATAAGTTTTTTGCTGTATATTTTATGGAAGATGTGAATTTATTGGAGTTCCTTTTTCATGTGTCTTGTATTCTGACTTATGTTCATTTACAATATTTTTTTTTACCTCCAATATACCCTAGTCTTTATCAACAGTGATTATATTCAATTTTATTTCAACTGCATATTAAGAAATATGACCTGTGAAATTTGCATGGAAGTTAGAATTTTTATTTTTAATTTTTATTTTATTGATTTTTTACAGAGAGGAAGGGAGAGGGATAGAGAGTTAGAAACATCGATGTGAGAGAAACATCGATCATCTGCCTCCTGCACACCCCCTACTTGGGATGTGCCCGAAACCAAGGTACGTGCCCTTTGACCGGAATCGAACCTGGGACCTCTCAGTCCGAAGGCTGACGCTCTATCCACTGAGCCAAACCGGTTTTGGCGGAAGTTAGAATTTTATTTTTATTGCTAACATTGTTAAAATATAAATGAGGGTTCTGGGCATACCTTATCATAGAATCTCAGATTCTCAAGAGTCTTAAAGGTCTGTCATATCCAGGTATGTGGTCATTCTTACTATAATCGTTGTTCTCAAATAATAACTGATGGCAATTTCCTTTATTCACCATGCCTCACATAGTTTCTCTGAAACAATAACAACAAAATGATGGAATTACTTTGATTTGTAGCACTTGGGGAATGAAAGATTATCCTAATCATAAAACCTATCACTACCAAATGCTGTTGGTATTCCCGTTGCTCTGTTTATACACAGAGATACATTATATATAATCAAATACATTGAGATACATTATATATAAGCAAATGTGTACATCAACTAAAGTTTTATGCTTTTAAACAAATTTACTATTTTAAATGTAAATGTTTCTTCTAACCTAAGTGAAAATACTGATTTCCTTGGGAGAAACTTTCTATTATTTATAGGTTATAAAAATCTTCAGGCAAGTTTATATAAATTTAGATTACTCAAGCATAATCACATTAAGAAGGTTAACTGGATATCATCCAAGAATTAAGATAGATGACATAGTTAGTGCCTAATATTCTAAATTAGAATATGTGCACTTTAATGGCAACAGATATGACTTAATGATTATGTTCATAAATGGATTACAAGGTCGACATCAGCGGTCTGGATCTGCAGTCATCGCAAACACAGAAGAGGACAAGCTGCCTGGCGGACTGTTTTCTATAAGGAAAATGTTCCAGTAAACCCTGACAAAGCAGGACAGGCTAATGTTTATCCAGAGGGCCGAAAGTCACATTTGTTGTTGCACAGTGAAAATTCGATTGATTCCTATTGACTTATAAACGTCTATGTGAAAGACAATGCAACAATTGTGCTCCTGAGAAGGAGTTCAAAGTGACTCCAGGTGAAGAGGTATTCCTATGGCACAGATAAGTTAGATAATGTAGATAACCGGCCGGAGGCACTACCACTGAGGATTTATATTGACCTTTGCAGTTGTCTTTCACTTACACGCAGTAGTTAAGTGAGATTATAAAGGATGGCCAAATACAAATCATGCCCTTTTTAATGAATACACATCTGTCAGTCCATTCAGGAGGGCAGCGACTTAACTCTCTGTATAAGATATGGAAAGAGAGGCAATAATATCATCAGCATAATCCCAACCATTCGCAAACTTAGAAACATACTCAGAGAGATGTTAATGTCAATATTCTAACTTTGGGAGTAACGAGTTCTTCACGGAATGTAAACAATTCTTCCACAGGGATCTGTCCCTAAGTGGGGCAGGGAAGAGACCCCTGACTTGTTGATAAGAGTTTTCCCCGAAGCCCTTTCTTTAAAGGACTAAGACAAGGCCAGTGAGCATCAGGTAGTCAGATCCAATATATAACATATCCCTTAAAAATTGTCTTCTCCATGTTAGGTCTCAAATCATTATTATAAGGATAAGAAAAAATATTTTAGGATTTCAATAGGTGTCTTTAATTCTGGAACTGTAATACAGTGCTGTATTATCTGTTACCAACTATACTCTACAAAGGAATTGTTAGTCTTATTTATTCATCAGCTGGTTTGATATATGTTGATATTAAGAAGAGCTGAACTAATGACTAAGGAGAGGATGAAGAAAACTTTTGATCAAAATACTTTTAATAAAACATGCACGGAATCTTTGTTAGCTAATGTTTTATATAATAAAGAACTGACTTTTCTATGCCTCTCTGAAAAACTATCTAAAAATCAGCAGCTCTGCCCTGGCCAGTGTGGCTCAACTGATTGGAGCATCGTCCTGGGCACCAGAGGGTTTCAGGTTCAATTTTCAGTCAGGGCACATTCCCAGGTTACAGGTTCGATCCCCTGGTCAGGGCACCGATGTTTCTGTCTCTGTCTCTCTCCCTCTTTTTCTCTGCATCTCTCTCTCTCTCTCTCTCTCTCTCTCTCTCTCTCTCTATATATATATATATATATATATATATATATATATCCTATTTCTCTTAAAAAAACAAAACAAACAAACAAACAAACAATACCCCCCCCCACACACACACACAACAAAAAACCCCAAACCACACTATATCCTTGGGTAAGGATTAAAAAATATCAGCAGCCTCGTTTGTTATATTCTTTGTGTATCCCCAATTTCTTGGAATGCAGTATTGCAGTCTTTCAACTAAGACCTAGAAATGGAAGTAGTTATGACCTATTATTTTATTCTTGTCAAAGAATGGCTATATAGAAATGGAAGGTGCATATAGAATGGTCTTTTGTCTGGAACAAATTCAAACTAGACACTATTATAGAATAGTGACAAGTAAGGGTTAAAATCCAGATGCGGTTATTATGTAGAAACAAACTTAATAAGAAACTCACTCATGAGATATATGCACCAGTCATATAATTGGCTTTCTGGCTATTCTTTGAATATATTTAACTCATACCATATGAGGGCCTTTATACTTGTGGTCCCTTCTCAACATTCATGTCTCAGCTCAATGCCCCCTTCTTAGATGTCTTTTTGATCACTTACCTAAAATACTTCCTCATACTTCTCCCCAGCTTTCCTCTATCTCACTATGTTGCTTCATTTTCTTTTAAAAAAATATTTTTATCGATTTCAGAGAAGAAGGGAGATGGAGAGAGAGATAAAAACATCAATGATGAGAGAGAATCATTGATCGGCTGCCTCCTGCATACATCCTACTGGGGACCAAGCTTGCAATCCAGGCATGTGCCCTGACCTGGAATCAAACTGTGACTTCCTGGTTTGTAGGTTGATGCTCAACCACTGAGCTACACTGGCTGGGCATACTGCTTCATTTTCTTTACAGCACTCACTGTTATCTAAAAATAAAAAAATTATTTTTCCTCAAAAATATAAACTTCAAGGAAGCTGGGACTATCTGTCTTATTTACTGTGAGTTCCCAGCATGCACACAAAAAAAGTGCTGACACAGCAGAAGCTCAATAAATATTTGTTGAATAGTACATGAGTAAAAATCACCACAGGTAAAAAAAAAAATAGGCATCAGATTTCTGTTCATACTTATTTTTTTGAGCCCTTTAAAATATTTCTATTCTGGTTATCTATTACTTCACACCAAGTACCTCAAAACTTAGTACCTTAAGAGAACAATCATTTTATCATGCTCACACTACTGTGGGTCAGAGTATTTAGAGAGGCCGTGACGAGGTGATCTTTCTGTTCTACACAGTGTTGGCTTGGGTCACAGTGGAATCCCACCAGCACCTGGGCAGATGGCTTCATTTTTAATTCTGGCACCTGATGGAGATGGCTATAAACCTGGGCTCAGCTGGCCCTTTCTCTCGCTTTACATGGCAGCTCAGGCCTCTTAAGAGAGCAAGGTGGGAGTCGCCAGTCCTCTTAAAGCTGACTGGAGCTGGCATAGGGTTGTGTTCACGGTTCCTTTGGTCAAGTCAGTCACAGGCCAGCCCAGGATCAGGTGAGAAGTATCAAAGCAGGTGCAGTCATTTTTAATATTTCTGAGATACAATATTTCCAAGCAAATGTTCCTAAAAAAAAAAATCCAACAAATTAAATTCAGTATCTTTCTGGAAGTTACAGGCTTCTGATTGAAGTCCCACCTAAATTCAAAGGAGGCTTCAAAATGCTAATAAAGAAATAAAAAAGTTAAAAGTGATATAATGGAAAAGATATGTAAACTTTTTATACTATGCTGTACACCTAAAATTAATACAAAATAACATTGAATGTGAATTATAATTAAAAATAAAATAAAAACTTTTAATATACATCTTATTTACTTATTTAAACACAATAAACATTGTAAATTGGTTTAGGTCCTCTCAACTTATAGGCAAAGATTCACATATGGACTCCAGGTAAAGGAACCAGCAAATGCAAAGTGGATAAATATTATTTTTGTGATTATGGTAGTGATAAAGGCATATGAAATTACTAGAGACCCAGTGCACGAAACTCGTGCACTGGTAGGGTTCCTAGCGGCTGGCGGCTGGTGGCCAGGGCATCCTTCCCTTCTCCTGGCTGGTCCGCCCCCTGGTTGAACTCCCAGAAGAACTCTGGTCAAGGGGACAATTTGCATACTACGCTTTTATTATATAGGATAGTTTTTTAAAAAAAATATATTTTATTGATTTTTTTACAGAGAGGAAGGAAGAGGGAATAGAGAGCTAGAAACATCAATGAGAGAGAAACATCGACCAGCTGCCTCCTGCACACCCCCTACTGGGGATGTGCCTGCAACCAAGGTACATGCCCTTGACCGGAATCGAACCTGGGACCTTTCAGTCCACAGACCGACGCTCTATCCATTGAGCCAAACCAGCTTCGGCTATATAGGATAGTTTTAATGTAATGTGGATAAATCTTGCTTTTGTAAATAGTATACGTGATTGCTATGACTGACAGAATCAATAGAAGTAGTGAAATTACTAATGAGGGGCCCTAGCCAGTTTGGCTCAGTAGATAGAGCTTCGGCCTGTGGACTGAAGGGTTCCAGGTTTGATTCCAGTCAAGGGCACATGCCTGTTGCAGGCTTGATCCCCAGTGGGCGGGGGGGTAGGGGGGGAACAGTGTGCAGGAGGCAGTTGATCCATGATACTCCCTCATCATTGATGTTTCTATCTCTCTCTCCCTCTCCCTTTATCTCTGAAATAAATAAAAAAATATATTTTAAAAATTAGTAATGAGGGGACAAATAGGTTTATTACTTTTATTTGGAGCCCCACCAGTATTTTAGTTGCTAACACAAATGGGTAACTCCTATCCTTAAAGATCGAAAAATCCATACTATTATACATGAAGGCATGAATTGTCAGTTTTTGCATACTTTTTTGGTAAATAACAATTTTTACTTTCTTAGAGTCGCAATCTAATGATTTTATTAAGCTATATTTACTTTGTGTCCTTGCTTGCTGGCTCCCTTTTATTTCAAGAGTGGGAAGTGCAACTTCCTCTCAGCCAGGCCTGGTTATTTAATTGGTGGGAGGATATTTCCACACATGGATTCATATTTGGATTCATATGTGGAATCATTATGGATTCATATAGGCAAAGGTTTATGTGATGTGTCTTCTATGTACATTTTTCTGAGGAGTAGGTTCATAGTTTAAAAAAATATTTTTATTGATTTTAGTGAGGAAGTGAGAGAGAGAGAGAGAGAGAGAGGGAGAGAGAGAGAGAGAGAGAGAAAGAAACATCCATGATGAGAGAGAATCATTTATTGGCTGCCTCTTGCTTGCCCCCTACTGGGGATCAGCCTGTAACCAGGGCATGTGCCCTGACCGGGAATCGAACCATGACCTTCTGGTACATAGGCAGATGCTCAACCACTGAGCCACACTGGCCAGGCAGGTTCATAGTTTTTATTAATCTCTCAAAAAATCTAATGACTCCTCTCCTCCCCATTCAAGTATTTCTAAGCAAAATTGCAAAGTAGATAAGTTCATTTTTAGAGTTATCTCCTTTGATAATACCTAGCCTTGGGTAATTAATAATGATAATAATAGCGGACTTGCCTGGCCAGCATGGCTCAGTGGTTGAACGTTGACCTCTGAACCAAGAGGTCATGGTTCGATTCCCAGCCAGGGCACATGACCAGGTCAGGGCACATGTCCAGGTTGTGGGCTCGATCCCCAGTGTGGGGCATGCAGGAGGAAGCCAATCAATGTTCTCTCTCATCATTGATGTTTCTATCTCTCTCTCCCTCTCATTTCCTCTCTGAAATCAATAAAAATATATTAAAGAAATAGCGGACTTAAAAAATTATTACGTGCTTATGTGCCAGGAAGAGTTCTATAAGAAGCCTATGAAGTAGTACTATTACTCGTATTTTACAGATGAGGCAACTGAGGCACAGTAAACTGCCCATGGTCACCCAATAGAATGTGGTGGGGCTGGGAACCCTAGCACATTGGCTTCAAAGGGACCCATGCAACGAGGCCTTGTTCATGAGTAATCGTTTACTCCTTTGTAAACCGGGGATAATAGTAGACAGTGTCATCGTGGGGATTAAACGAACCAAACTAGGACAGTCCATAGTTGTAAGCCTAACACAGATTACAGTGGGCGCTTAATAAATACCAACTCTCCATCCTTAGCCATTGTTGTATTCCAGAGACCTCGCTATCTCTCATGGTGGAGATATTGGTGTGATCAAGTGCAAGTCCTAACAGGGTGGGTGGGTGGGTTAGGACTTGAAAGTCGAGGACTGGAGCTGGAGATACTGCTCTTCCCACTGAATGCTTAGGGTCTTACGTTTTCTCTTAGACTTGTATGCAAATGTCATTCTATTCCACACGTCTGTTGCTTATCTATTAATATAAAATCTGTTTACTCCAAAAGCTTTGGGATCATTGTTTTTCTATGAAGATGCATCTTGGGGAGGGTGGGGGTAAGGGGGAGAGATCAACCAAAGGACTTGTATGCATGCATATAAGCCTAACCAATGGACACAGACAACAGGGGGTGCGGGCATGAGTGAGGGGGATGAGGGGGGTTCAAGGGGGAATAAGGACACATATGTAACACCTTAATCAATAAAGAAATAATAAAAAAAAGATGCACCTTGGTTATGACTGGGCTCTTTGGGGGACTTGGCAGGGCAAGTTTGGAGGTCTAGATTCCTAGTCTGGCTTAGTTTTGGAATAAAGCTGGACTCCTTAGCTTGTTTAGGTCTCATATTTTTCTTTTTAAAAATACTTTAAAATTTATTTCAGAGAGGAGTGGAGAGGGAGAGCGAATCTTTGATCACCGGCTCCTGCAAGCCCCACGCGGGGATCCAACCTGAAATCCGGGCACACCGGGCATGTGCCCTTGACCCGGAATCAAACCGTGACCTCCTGGTTCATTGGTCGACACTCAGCTTCTGAGCCACGCGGGCAGGACTAGGCCTCATATCTTTAATTTGTAATATGTTGTGGGTGGTGATGGCCAGGTGACTTCATAGTCCATTTTTCCTCTAGAACTATATAACCAAAGGTTATCCTTACCCTGGTGGTTTTCCAACTATGGGTCTCCACTTAGTAGGTGAAAAAAGCCAATCGGTGGGCCAAACATGAAAATAAACAAACATCAGAGTAAATACCGTTCGGTGAAACTCTTGTTTAAAAATATCGACTTCAGTATTATATGTGAAAACGTTCTTCCTAAACGTATTTCTTACTGCGGGTGGGAACAGCTGAAAGCTACTGTGGGGGGCAGCGCAGCCCCGAACGCGAGGCCGGGAGGGCCTGGGGAGCCGCCCTCCGCAGGAAGCCGAACTCGGAAGTTCCCCTCGAGCGCCCCCGCCAGAACCCCAGGGCGCGACTCTGCGCGGGGTCCCGCCGCTCCTCGCGAGGCTGCGGCCCGCCCGCGCCGCCCGGCGTCCACGTCGCACTTCCCGCCGCGGCCCGCACCGCCGGGAAGCCGCGCGCCTCTGACGTCATCGCCGGGCGCCGCGCCTCCACCTCCTTCCTCTGCGAGGGAGAAGTGGTTGGCGCGAATGGGTCCCGAGCTCCGGTAACGGATTCCCCAACCCGCCGGCCCGCCCGCCCGCGCTGTGTCCTGGGGCTGCGATGGTGAGCCCCCGGGGAGGCCGTGCGGCTCTGGGGCTCCGGAGACGGCGGGCGGGTGTGGACGGGGCCCTCGTGGTGTGGAGGGGCGGGGCGGGGGGGACGGGGTGCGCGGCTCCGAGGGGAGCCAGGCACGGAGGGGACCACCCACGGGGCGTCGGTCGCCCAGCTTCCCTTGGCAGCCAGCGCGCCGGGCTTTCGGGGCTGCGCGGCGGTGGCACTCTTTTCCACTCTTGGGGGGAGGGAGGGAGGGAGGAAGAGAGTCTCGAAGGAGGTTTTGGGGTGCAGAACGGTTGTTTTCCTGCTCAGCATTGCCCCGGACATGGGTTTAGGTCCTAGGTAAAGCGCTCAAAGCTTTTTTAGGTCATAAGGGAAAGGAATGTAACAAACTTTTTTTTTCTTATGAATAAATTATCTCAGGCCTTCAACTTTGTTTTTATCAGTTTCAGGAGCTCCTCACACAGGCGTTTGGAGACCTAGGGCATGGGGAGGGTGTTTTGTTTTGATGAGTGCACCCAAGTCAAAAGGTTAACACGATTCCCCCCCCCCTCCCCCCCAGGATGGATGGGGACGACTCAGAGTAAAACAGATGTAATACATTTGACAGCTGTCATCGCTTATCACCTGATGTTAAAATCTTCACAGCAACAACCCAGAAACCTCAGTGCATGATTGTGCATAAAGCATTTAAATGAAGAGTGAAATAATTATGCAGCCGTCAAAACAGGCTGAGATATTTTAATTCAAAGGACAATTTATGATGTTCATTACACCAGAATATACTGAACAATTAGATATAATCTCTCCAATCATTCTTCAGTTTGTCACAATGCCGGCATTGTGGGGGGAAATTTTTTATGCTGGATTGGGAAACCTTGCAGCTCTGTGTTTCTTCTCCAAGAGGGATAAAATAATGATTATAGCTACCTTGGAGTATCTTCTTCAGGTCAGAATGTGATCTGTTTGTTTTACTACCTTTTCTCACTGAAACCTCACAGCAATCTACTTTTATAGATGGTAAAGAAGGCTTTCAGAGTTTCAACAATTTGTCAAACAACTAATACATTGTTTAATTAGAATTAGAACCTAGGGATTTCTGACCACTGGTTTATACCCCCTCCATAAAATGATCATACTTCAGGCACTATAGTATTGTGGACAGTTGATGAGATTTGGAGTCTTGAAGGTGAGAGTGAGGGGATGTTTTAGTGTTGTGCCATTTAATCAGTTTGTGGTTTGGTGCTTAACTTGACACTCTTTAAGTCTCCATCTTCTTACCTGTAAAAGGGGGGGGGAGGAATACAGCTGCCTTAAATAATTGTCTTGAGGATTAAACAAGATAATATATGTGAAGCTTCCATTTTGGTGCCTAGCATGTGGTAGGCATTATACATTTACATTCTACTAATAATCTAATTTACTCAGGAAGGACTCTTTTTAAAAATTTTTTATTTATATATTTTTTAAAATATATTTTTATTAATTTCAGAGAGGAAGGAAGAAGGAGAGAGAGATAGAAACATCCATGATGAGAGAGAATCATGGCTCGGCTGCCTCCTGCAAGTCTCCCACTGGGGATCGAGCCCATGACCCAGGCATGTGCCCTTGACCGGAATCTAACCTGAGACCTTTCAGTTTGTAGGCCAATGCTCAATCCACTGAGCCAAACTGGCTAGGGCTCTTTTTTTAAAAAAATATTTTTATTGATTTCAGAGAGTAAGAGAGAGGGAGGGAGAGAGAGAAAAATCCATGATGAGAGAGAATCATTCACCGGCTGCCTCCTGCACGCACCCTACTGGGGATCGAGCCCCCAACCCCGGGCATGTTCCCTTGACGGGAATTGAACCCAGGACCCTTCAGTCTTCAAGCCAGTGCTTTATCTACTGAGCCAAACCAGCTAGGGAGGAAGGACTCTTTATGGAATATTACGTAGAGTTTAAGGGGCATCAGAGATGCCTCTGTTGTTAGTTACCATGAACAACAGCTTGTATAGTCAACTTTCATTTGATCATTTTCACCTGTTAGAGATACTTTACATTGCATTTATTTTTTCTTTAGAATTTCTTTTCATGGTGCAGATGAAAAACAAAGCCCTTGTAAGAAAAGAAGTCAAATTGGTCAGTTTTGCTCTTTGTTAATGGAAAACAGCAGTTAATAATGTTCAATAATGTAGATAAGAATTTTGGATCATATTGATACTTAATTTAATCTTTCTGGTTCCAGATTCAATTCCTGGTCAGGGTACATGCCCGGGTTGTAGGTTTGATCCCTGATGGGGGCCGTGAAGGAGGCAGCCTATCCATGTCTTGCTCTCACATTAGAGTTTCCTCTCCCATCCTCTCTCTCTCAAACTCAATTTAAAAAAGTAATTTAGTTTTCCTGTCTCTAGTACAAAAAGTAGCAAAATCTTAAACATTTGTATACCAGTTCTAGTATAGTAGTCTTTAACTTCTGTTTGGGTCATATGTCCCTTTGATATTTTGAATGGTATGCAAATATTCGGCCTACAGAAATGCATATGGGTACATATATATACTATTTTAGGGGGTTTACATATTTTCTGAAGCCTTTCCATATATACCAGGTTAACATCTCTTGTCCTGGGAACTGCATTTTTTCTCAAATATTTTTGAATTAGAAGTTATCAATAAGAGAATAAAATACTATACCTACAAACGGGAATACTATGCAGCCATTAAAAATGGAAAAACTTGCTTGATATCCCATGTGTGGCTCAGTGCTTGAGTGTAGACCCATGAACCAGGAGGTCATGGTTTGATTCCTGGTCAGGGCACATGCCTGGGTTGTGGGCTCAATCCCCAGTGGGAGGTGTGCAGGAGGCAGCCAGTCAATGATTCTCTGTCATCATTGATGTTTCTAACTCTTTCCCTCTCCCTTCCTCTCTCTGAAATCAATAAGAACATATTAAAAAAAAAAAGGAAAAACTTTATGCCTGCTATGAAACAATTGCCAAGCTAATTCAGTGAAAAAAGTAAGGCTCAGAAAATACGTGAAGTATGCTACAACTTTATGCAGTAAACGAGAGAAAAGAATCTATACTAATAAAAGGGCAATATGCTAATTAGACTGGACATCTTCCAGACATCCTTCTGGACAAAGCCACAGTGGTGGGGGCCGAGGCAGAGGCTATTGGGGTGACCAGGCCGGCAGGGGAGAGCAGTTAGGGGAGATCAGGTCGATAGAGGAGGACAGTTAGGGGTGACCAGGCTGGCAGGGGAGGGCAGTTAGGGGCGACCAGGCCAGCAGGGGAGGGCAGTTAGGGGCAACCAGGCAGGCAGAGTGGTTAGGGGCAATAAGGCAGGCAGGCAGGTGAACGGTTAGGAGCCAGTGGTCCTGGATTGTGAGAGGGATGTCCGACGGCCGCCTAAACTGGCCATCGGACATCCCTTGAGGGGTCCTGGAATGGAGAGGGTGCAGGCCAGGCTGAGGAATGAATTTCGTGCACGAGGCCTCTAGTATATACATACTTGTTTGAAGATAAAATCTCTCAGGAAGAATACACAATTAATACATAACACTTGTTGCCTGCAAAGATGGGAAGTTTGTGTCAGAGGAAAGGTGGGAGGGAGCCTTCTTATCCTTTTTGAAACATATGAATATAATGTCTATTTAAAGGAAGTGAAGTAAAATTGAAAATAAGAATATAGACATAGCTCGTTTTTTTTATGCTTTGCTATATGGCACTTGATAGATGTTGTTTTTTTTACAAATCGAAGGCAACACCCTCCACCAGCAAAAAGATTACGACTTGCTTTATTGTGATAATTTATTGTGGTGGTCGGGAACTGAACCCACAATATCTCTGAGGTATGGTTGTAAAATAAGAAGCCATGTAAACAATTTGGATTGCTATGAGGATTTAATTAATTGGTCAAAATGCAAATAAAACCCAAGAGATGCCATTTTTAAGAAGTCAGTATATATAATTTTCATTGGCTGGTATAAGTATTTATTGAAAATATAGAAATAAGGTTTAATTAAATACACAGGAGACTTATGGGATAGCCTTTTTGAAGAGTTGTCAGGTAAATAAAAATACATTGTAATTTGATCTGTTTCCTTGCCCCTCTAGGGGACACCTCTCACATCTTAGTTTATTATGTGAATGCTCCTCCTGGAGAAGTGCTGTGACCCTATTGTAATGCAGCTTTTGTCATATATACTGGTGCTTGGCCTGTAAGGTCCCTACCTGCCTCTGTGATCTCATCTCTCTGTTTTTTGGGTATATTAAGCTGTCCCTGTCTTGGTTTTTGTTCTTGCTGTTTTCTCCTTTGAATACCCTTCCCCCAGATCCTTGCATATCTCTGCCTTTTTCATTCAAGTCTCAGTCATCACTTCCTTAGAGCTTTTGGTTTCATAGCTAAGAAACTATTGCCTAATCCAAGGTCATGAATATTTATGCCTATGTTTTCTTCTAAGAGTTTTATAGTTTTAGCTCATACATTTAGGATTTTAATTCATTATGAGTTAATTTTTGTATATAGTATGAAGTAGTGATCCATCCAAGTTTATTCTTTTGCATATCTACTTGCCCCAGCACCATTTTCACACTATTCTTTTCCCATTGATTTATCTTGGCATCCTTTTAATGGTAAAAAATCAGTTGACCATTAAAGTGTGAGGGTTGTTTTTTTCTGGATTCTGAATTCTATTTCATTGATCTGTATGTCTATCCTAACAATACACTGTCTTTACTATTGTAGCTTTGTGATAAGTTTTGAAATTGGGAAATGTGAGTCTTCCAACTTTATTCCTTTTTTCAAGATTGTTTTGCTTATTCTGGGCCCCTTAATTTCAATATTAATTCTAAAATCAGCAGAGAACCCAGCTGGGATTTTGATACTAATTGTTTTGAATCTGTAAATCAATTTGGGGAGTATTGCCATCTTAACAGTATTAAGTCTTGTGATCCATGAACATGGGATATCTTTCCATTTATTTAGATCTTCTTTAATTTCTTTAAACAATGTTTTATAGTTTTAGAGTATGTCTTTTATACTTCTTTTTTTAAAGTTTATTTCTGTGTTTGTTCTTTTTAAAAAATATTTTTATTGATTTCAGAAAGGAAGGGAGAGAGAGAGAGAAGAAACATCAGTGATGAGAAAGATAATTGATCAGCTGCCTCCTGCACGCCCCACACTGGGGACTGAGCCCACAATCAGGGCATGTACCCTGACAGGGAATTGAACCATGACTTCCTGGTTCATAGGTTGATGCTCAACCACTGAGCCATGCCAGCTGGGCTGTATTTTGTTCTTTTTGATGATACTGTATATGGAATTGTTTTTATAATTTCACTTTTGAATTGTTCATTGCAAGAGTTTAGAAATACAGTTGACTTTTGTATGTTGATCTTACATCCTGCAACCTTATTGAACTCATTTAGTAATTCTAATGGTTTTTAAAGTGGATTTGTTTATATATAAGATTATTTCATCTGCAAATAGAGATAATTTTACTTCTTGTCCAATCTAAAGGCTTTTTATTTTATTCTCTTTTTTTTCTTGCCTACTTGCTTTTGCTAGAACTTGTACAATGTTGGTTAGAAGTGACAAAAGGCATGCCTTATTCCTAACGTGATGCGAAAGCATTCCAACAGGTTTTTGCTTTCAAAGTATAAGGTCTTAACATAATTTTAAATAATTTAAAATTATTTCTCATAATTTGTCTCTGCTTTGCTGCTACTGGTTATATCAGAAAAATATATTAGATATAATTTAGCATTTTGGTGGTTTTTAAGATAAAAAATTTTTGCATTTGGATAGATTTTATGAAATGTGTTGTTGCTAATCAGTTTTGCTTGTGGATTTGGTAAAAACAATCAAACTTTTATAAACTATGTAAAAACAATCAAACTTTTATAATTCTTTGTTCTCAAAATAGAAAAATAAAAACTGAAATATAATATTTTGGCAACTAATCTTCAGAGCACTGCAGTACTTACTTTGTATAAAGTCCTGTATTCTTCAAAGGTAAATGAAGACAGTGACATAATTTGCTTTCTTTTTTTGCATTTTGATAAGTATAATTTATTTATTGATTGAGGACATTAGCAGTCTAAAAAAGTAATTAGAGCTGTTTGGTTATATGTCAGAATAAATATATATCAACATTTGTACTTTGGCCTTTTGAAATTAAAGATATTTTGATAGCTTTCCTCAGTGTGGATTGAGGAGCCATTCCCACTTCCTAGCACATGCCTTCACTCCCCTACTGTCTGTGTCCATTGGTTATGCTTATATGCATGCATACAAGTCCTTTGGTTGATCTCTTAACACCCCCTCCTCCCCACTTCCCTCTTAAGTTGGATCATCTGTTTGATGCTTCTATGACTCTGGCTCTATTTTTGTTTATCAGTTTATGTTCTTCACTATATTCCACAAATGAGTGAGATCATGTGGTATTTATCTTTCTCTGACTGGCTTATTTCGCTTAGCCTAATGCTCTCTAGGTCCATCCATGCTGTTGCAAATGGTGAGTTCCTTTTTTACAGCAGCATAGTATTCCATTGTGTAGATGTACCACAGTTTTTTAATCCACTCATCTGTTGATGGGCACGTAGGCTCTTTCCAAATCTTAGCTATTGTAAATTGTGCTGCTATGAATATAGGGGTGCATATATCCTTTCTGATTGGTGTTTCTGATCTCTTGGGATATATTCCTAGAAGTGGGATTACAGGGTCAAATGGGAGTTCCATTTTTAATTTTTTGAGGAAACTCCATACTGTTCTCCACAGTGGCTGCACCAGTCTGCATTCCCACCAGCAGTGCATAAGGGTTCCTTTTTCTCCGCATCCTCTCCAGCATTTGTCATTTGTTGATTTGTTGATGATAGCCATTCTGACAGGTGTGAGATGGTATCTCATTGTCATTTTGATTTGCATCTCTCAGATGATTAGTGACTTTGAGAATCCTATATAATAAAGAGCTAATATGCTAATTAAACAGAACAGCAGAACAACCTTCCAGATGAAGCCAGGGCTGCGAGGGCCGAGCCCCTTACATGAATTTCGTGCATTGGGCCTCTAGTGTTTTCATTATCTCTCTTGGCCTTCTGTATGTCCTCTTTTAAAAAGTGTCTATTTAGGTCCTTTGCCCATTTTTTTATTGGATTGTTTATCTTCCTTTTGTTAAGTTGTATGAGTTCCCAGTAAATTTTTGGAGATTAAGCCCTTATCGAAGATAACATTGGTAAATAAGTTCTCCCATGCAGTGGGCTTTCTTGTTGTTTTGTTGATGGTTTCTTTTACTGTGCAGAAGCTTTTTATTTTGATGTAGTCCCAGTTGTTTATTTTCTTCTTAGTTTCCATTGTCCTAGGAGCTGTATCGGTAAAGATATTGCTACGACATATGTCTGATATTTTGCTGTCTATGGATTTTTCTAAGATTTTTATGGTTTTCCGTTTTATGTTTAAGTCCTTGGATAACAGACTTTTGAAAATTTGTTTTTCTGAGTACTTGGAAAAGTCTGGTACTTTGTCTTGGCACATGTTTATTAATATTGCATTTGGGTCACTTAATGGGCATTGCTTCTCTCTGACAGTGTTGTAGAATTGTTAGTTGCACCTTAGGGTAGGAAAATGCAAGAGTCTTTTTGCTTACATTTAGGAGCAACTTAAATTTCAAAACTTTTACTGGAGAATGTATTGTTGGCATTATTAATTT
Organism: Eptesicus fuscus; assembly: GCF_027574615.1. Lineage (NCBI taxonomy): Eukaryota > Metazoa > Chordata > Mammalia > Chiroptera > Vespertilionidae > Eptesicus > Eptesicus fuscus. Next base: position 93,549,669 of record NC_072474.1, read on the forward strand.
TCTCATCTGTAAATTGAGGTTAAAAAACTTCGTAGGGTTTTGTGAATTAAATAAGTTAATTTAAAAATATTTTTATTGATTTCAGAGAGGAAGGGAGAAGAGAGAGATAGAAACATCAATGATGAGAGAAATCATTGATTGGCTGCCTCCTGCATGACACCTACTGGGGATCGAGCCCACAACCTGGGCATGTGTCCTTGACCCGAATTGAACCCGGGACCCTTCAGTCCGCAGGCCGACACTCTGTCCACTGAACCAAACCAGTTAGGGCATAATTAATTTTTTAAAGGCACTTAAATCATTTATTTAGGTAAGGATTTGCTATATAAATAAATGGAGCCCTGAATCAGGGCAGGGGCAATGGAAACAGAGGGAAGAGGACAGCAGTATTTGGGACATAGGTTAGATAGGATGACTAGGTAGAGGGTCAGAGCTAGGAGGAAAAGCAGTGCTCATTTTCTGTTTTGGGTGAATGATTGTACTATGTGTGAGGTTGGGAATAAGGGAATAGAAACATGTCTTGGCGGAATATGAGCTTAGTTTTGGATGTTAGGAGTTGGATGGACCTTTGGACATTTGGACAGCGATGTATCGAGTAGATGTTACGTGATGGAGCTCAGAGGAGGTCCGGAATACAGAACTGTATAAAAATGACTGGTATGGTTAGTGAAAAGACCTACTTTGCTTCCTTGGCACACAGTTTGGCATATTTTTAATAAATAGGCAACCTGTTATTGACAGCTTTCTATACTAGCATATAAGCTCGGCAAAGATAGGGGCCACAAGGATAGGCAATTGCTGTATAGTGCCTGGCACATGGCACATTTTCAGTAAATGAATGAATAAGTACAAATAAACTGTAATGCCAAAAAAAGGAATGAACTAGAATATAAAACTTACTGGTATAAAAACACCTCTAATCCTTTCTGCATGACTTTATGTCTGAGCTGTTGAACATTTAATGACAATGAATAATTAGCCTAGAGAAATACAGTATTTACTCTATTAAGTTGTAGGTCTACTAGTATTTTTGATGTGAGCTTAATTTCAATGTTCAACCCTGGCCTGTGTGGTTCAGTTGGTTTGAGTGTCGTCCTGTTCACTGAAGGTTCGTGGTTTCGATTTCTGGTCAGGGCACATACCCAGGTTGCGGGTTTGATCCCTGGCTGGGGCACGTAGGGGAGGCAACTGATTCATGTTTCTCTCTTTCCTTCTCCCTTCCTCTCTCTCTAAAAATCAATTAAAAAAATATCCTTGGGTGAGGATTGAAAAAAAAATTCAACATTTATTTGAGTAGTTTAAATATGATTTTTTAAGATCCAGGAGTCAGTTGTAAAATTTGATTTCTTGATGAATAAAAACCGTAATCATAGTACATTAGCCTTGGTGAAAATGTCAAAAGGCTGAAATAAACTATTAGATAGGGCATAAACAGTTTCAAACGCTTCAGTTATCCCAAGGAGGTTTGAAGAACTTATTTATTTTAAACCTAAATTAGATAAATATTTTCTGTTTAATTTTGCCAGTTTTATATTTTTTGATCAGGTACCTGAAAACTTTTTGTGATACAGTATTTCACTGAAAGAGTAGTTTAAGGCTCATGATATAAATATTATAACTTCAGAATCTTACACATCTATCTTGACACAAGTAAGAATGAAAATGGGTCTTTCATTATCCTGGGAGCAGCCTCTGAGGTATACTGAATAGATTACAGAGCAAGCAAGAGAAGCGGTTTCTATTCACTGTACTCCCCAGAATCATCCAGTCCCCATTCCTGTTCCCCCGCTGTGCTTTATTTGGTCTGTTCTTTATTTCTTATGTTCTGCCTCACTTTCTAAAGGCAGAAAGACCAGAAGCGGAAAATAGAATGAAAGCTCCATGAGAACAGAGATTTTTGCCGTTTTGTTTATTCCAAGCACAAAGAATAGTTCTCAGCCCAAAAAAGGTTCTCACTAAATATTTGGTGAATGAATAAGTGAATGATTGAATGGAGGAAGTTGATGCAGGCCCTTAAAATTATTTTCAGCTTGAAACTGTTATTCAAAGATTATTCAAACTGCACTTCTTTTTTCACTTGCAGGTATCTTCCTTAGATAAGTTCTTGAGGCCTGTGTTTGACTTTACTTATCATTAATAGTGATTTTATAAAGAGATATTTCTGATTTTTCTAAAAAAAAATTTCTTTGACTAAAAACAAATTTTAAGAAGAGGAAGTATCCTACTAAAAGTGAAAGTATTTTGGTTTTTGTAGCCACAATATAGTAATATGACAAGAGTCCATATTATAAGGATCAATTATAAGTCAACTTTAATAATTTACTTCAGAAATAATACACAATAAGTGTTAGTTTAATACTTAAACTTTCTTAAAGCAATTGGTAAAATCACAGCAAAAATTTAATCCTAATGAAAGATTCTTTTAATATACAATCTTTAAAAACAAATCTACCATGAATTTTATTTTACATAATTAAGAATATCTCTGAGCCCAGGTGTGAAGGTCAGTGACCTCAGGAATAATTGCTCATGTGTTCAATGAATATTAATTAAGCGTTTAGTCATCTGAGGTGCTGCCCTGTGCCTGAGATATAGTGGTAAGATAGACAAGCCTGCTTTATGGAACTTATAGCAGTGTATTTAATTTTAGATTTCTGTGACTATCAAAAGTATCTTACAATCATTTTAGGACCCAGAGCAGGTTCCTTGGTTCCGTTTATTTTTTTTTATTTTATTTTATTTTATTTTATTTTATTTTTTTATTTTTTATTTTTTTAATTTCTTTATTGATTAAGGTGTCACATATTTGTCCTCATCCCCCCATTCCCATCCCACCCCTCTCCCCACGCATGCCCCAATCCCCTGTTGAACTTAACCGTTGGATAGGCTTATATGCATGCATACAGGTCCTTTGGTTGAACTCTCCCCCTCCCCCCACCCTCCCCCTACCCTCCCCTATCCTCCCTCTGAGGCCCGATAGTCCGATCGATGCCTCCTTGCTTCTGGTTCTGTTCTTGTTCCTCAGTCTATGTTGTTCATCATTTCCTCTAGATGAACGAGATCAAATGTCACTAGATATATACTAATAAGAACTGAATGTGAGACGAGCAATAATATTTATGCTGACAGGCAAATGAATCAATCTGTAGCGAGCTTCCCCCTGGACCAACAGTTCTTTTGAGACCCAATTTCGATGTCCAGTAGTTCCTTATGTGTACATGTCAGCACTGACCCCTCAGCTCTGGATGGTGGACAAATGGTGGTAATGGAGGTCCGACTCCCTCTGGTTTGGTCTCGGCCGAACCCAGGGGCACGGCGTCACCCGGACTAAGGGGCACGTGGCCTCACCCATACCCAAGGGGCGCGTGGTCTCACCCGGGCCTGGGACCCAGCCTCACCCGGATGGATCCAGGGGTGCACGGCCTCACCCGGACCCAGGATCTGGCTTCACCCGTACCCAGGGACGCTTGGCCTCTCCCAGACCCAGGGGCACGTGGCCTCACCCGGGCTTAGTTGCACAAGGCCTCACCTGGATCCAGGGACACATGGTGTCTCCCGGACCCAGGGACGCTTGGCCTCTCCCAGACTCAGGGCCACTTGGGCTCACCCTGGCCTAGGTGCACGAGGCCTCATCCGGATCCAGGGACGCATGGTCTCACCCAGACCCAGGGACACATGGTCTCACCCAGACCCAGGGGCACGTGGCCTCACCCGGGCCTAGGTTCACGAGGCCTCACTCGGATCCAGGGACACATGGTCTCACCCAGACCCAGGAACGTTTGGCCACTCCCAGACCCAGGGCCACTTGGGCTCACCCGGGCCTAGGTGCGCGAGGCCTCACCCGGATCCAGGGACACATGGTCTCACCCGGACCCAGGGATGCTTGGCCTCTCCCAGACCCAGGGCCACTTGGGCTCACCCGGGCCTAGGTGCACGAGGCCTCATCCGGATCCAGGGACGCATGGTCTCACCCGGACCCAGGGACGCTTGGCCTCTCCCAGACCCAGGGCCACGTGGGCTCACCCGGGCCTAGGTGCACGAGGCCTCACCCGGTCCTGGGACACATGGTATCACCCGGACCCAGGGATGCTTGGCCTCTCCCAAACCCAGGGCCACTTGGGCTCACCCGGGCCTAGGTGCACGAGGCCTCACCCAGATCCAGGGACGCATGGTCTCACCCGGATCCAGGGACGCTTGGCCTCTCCAGGACCCAGGGCCACTTGGGCTCACCCGGGCCTAGGTGCACGAGGCCTCACCCGGTCCTGGGACACATGGTATCACCCGGACCCAGGGACGCTTGGCCTCTCCAGGACCCAGGGCCACTTGGGCTCACCCGGGCCTAGGTGCACGAGGCCTCACCCGGATCCAGGGACACATGGTCTCACCCGGACCCAGGGACGCTTGGCCTCTCCCCGACCCAGGGCCACTTGGGCTCACCCGGGCCTAGGTGCACGAGGCCTCACCCGGATCCAGGGACACATGGTCTCACCCGGACCCAGGGACGCTTGGCCTCTCCCAGACCCAGGGCCACTTGGGCTCACCCGGGCCTAGGTGCACGAGGCCTCACCCAGATCCTGGGACACATGGTCTCACCCGGACCCAGGGACGCTTGGCCTCTCCCAGACCCAGGGCCACTTGGGCTCACCCGGGCCTAGGTGCACGAGGCCTCATCCGGATCCAGGGACGCATGGTCTCACCCGGACCCAGGGACGCTTGGCCTCTCCCAGACCCAGGGCCACTTGGGCTCACCCGAGCCTAGGTGCACGAGGCCTCATCTGGATCCAGGGACACATGGTCTCACCCGGACCCAGGGACGCTTGGCCTCTCCCAGACCCAGGGCCACTTGGGCTCACCCGGGCCTAGGTGCACAAGGCCTCACCTGGATCCAGGGACACACGGTCTCACCCGGACCCAGGGACGCTTGGCCTCTCCCAGACCCAGGGCCACTTGGGCTCACCCGGGCCTAGGTGCACGAGGCCTCATCCGGATCCAGGGACGCATGGTCTCGCCCGGACCCAGGGCCACTTGGGCTCACCCGGGCCTAGGTGCACGCGGCCTCACCCGGATCCAGGGACACATGGTCTCGCCTGGACCCAGGGGTGTGTGGGCTCTCCCAGACCCAGGGGCGCTTGGCCTCGCCCGGGCACGGGATCCAGCGTCATCCGGGTCCAGGGGCACTTGGCCTCACCCGGACCCGGAGTCCGGCCTCACCTGGACCCAGGGGCATGTGGCCTCACCTAGACCCAGGGACGTGAGGCCTCACTTATACCCAGAGGCGTGTGACCACACCCGAGCCCAGAGGCGCGCAACCCCGCCCGCACCCGGGTCTCAGCGGGGCCCCGTCTTCCCGATCCCAATTCCTGCCGGTCAATCCCCCCTCAGCAATTCCCCTGGCCATCCTTCCAGAGCTCCAGTATGGCTGCTGCAGAACTCGTCGGGCGGCGGCTCGGCGAAGCTCCGGTGCACCCGGTGCATGGCGGTGGGCCAGTCTGGCGTCGCTGCGTCGGCCCTTGGGTCTGCATCGGTGGCCGGTCGCCGAGCATGCACACCTGGCCGCTTCCGGGGCGTTGAGATTATTGACGGACTCAGAGGTCAGCAAGCGCGGAGTCCCCCACCCCATGTCTCATAGGGGCTCGACTGTCCGTGCTTGGCTGCCAGTGGAGCCGTCCCCTCAGCCGGAGACCGCCGGGGGAACTGCGCCGAGCACGTTCCAGGCCGCTGTTGTATCGCCTGAGCCATAGTTCTTTTGTGTCGCCTGAGCTGTAGTTCTTAAAGTGTGGTCTTTGGGTCACCGGCATCAGCATCATCCCACATACCCCTCTTTTATTCTAGTTGTAGAGCATCTACTCAGCCAGCCCTATGGTGGTCTTGGATGGTGTCTGCTCTGCTCTCTTGTCGTAGTCTCAAAGTTGTTGTGGTAGGCAACAATCAGGCTTCCGCCCTATGCCTCCATCTTGGTCCTCCTTTGTATAGTTAAGTCTTGATTGTTGTTGGTGTCACTGGGGGGGTGCTCTTTGTCTATAAAGGAAGAGTTGCTGTGCAGGAGACACGTTTATGGGCCGGGTCTTGGTGCAGCAAAGCTTTGTCGCTCACTGAATATTCCCGTTGAATGTGTCCCTTATGCACGTGGTTGAAATCTGGTGTCATCTCCCACAGACCACTAGATGCCCTCGTTTCTGGGTCTCCAATGGGGTGTAGATCAGCTACTGCCTTAGGCACTCAGCAAGGATTACAGCAAAAACTGTAGTTTCTTCCTCCTGTCTGAGTGGCCCTGGAGCAGTCCGACTAGAACAGCAGATCATCTGGTCTGCTGCCAGAGGGCAGGCCACCCACATGCATAAGCCGTTGCTTGGGGCGCAGGTGTGCCTGCAAGACTTGCGGGGCAGGTCTTCAAAACGTGCGGGGCGGGTCCCAGGGCGGGGCGGGGTCTCAGGGCGCCAACAGGCCATGGTGCGGCGAGCCTCGATGGCTGTGAGTCTGGTCCTTCTGCCTTCCATGTATCTAAGTCCCCTCGTTCCGCACTCCAGCGCAGCAAACACTGATTGCTGGGCGCACCTCTGCAAGAGTCCCGCCTCTCCCCGCAGGCATCTGGGTCTCCCGGGGTTTGCCAGAAGATGGGTTTCAGGGTGATGGAGAGCTAATCTCCCTTAGGTTTGGAACAAAAGCCCCTTTCCCCCGCCACCAGCCAGACCCACGCACCTCCACACCTCATCCCCTCCGATTTCGCTGGGTGCGAGGCAACAGAACAGCCTTTAACCTCCGCCGCCATCTTTTTCAAACTTCTCAATTTGTACTTCTTAATCCCTTCATTTCAGTCAACTCTACTGAAGTCTAGCGCCGCCGGGAGGTGCACGGAAAGGGCGCCCGGGCCTCCGTCCGGTGCGCAGTGCGCGCGTCCCGCGGAACCAGGCGCGCGAGGGCCGCGCGGCTGGGACGGGCGCTGGGCGGCCGCCGAGCTCCAGGCACCGCCATCGCCGTGTTCCGGACGTCGCCGCCGCGGCGTCCCCCCAATTTATACTTCTTAATCCCTTGAATTCAGTCAACTCTACTGAAGTCTAGCGCCGCCGGGAAGTGCACGGAGAGGGCGCCCGGGTGGCACGGAGAGGGCGGCACCAGGCGCGCGGGGGCTGCGCGGCGGGGACGGGTGCTGGGAGGCCGCCGGGCTCCGGGCGCCGCCGCTGCGGCGGCGTCCCCAGCGTCCCGGGCCCGTTTATTTTTTTTTAAAATACATTTTCATTGATTTTTAGAGAAGAAGGGAGAGGGAGAGAGAGATAGAAACATCAATGATGAGAGAGAATCATTGATTGGCTGCCTCCTGCACTACCCCTACTGGGGATCAAGCCTGCAACCCAGATATGTACCCTTGATTAGAATCAAACCTGGGACCCTTCATTCCGCAGGCCGACACTCTATCCACTGAGCCAAACCAGCTAGGGCTCCTTTTTTTTTTTAATACATTTTTTTCCCCCAGTTACGATTGGCATTCAATATTATATTGGTTTCAGGTGTATAGCATAGTGGTTAGACATATGTATAACTTAAATGATTCCCCTAATAAGTCTAGTACCCACCTGAAACCATACATAGTTATTACAATATTATTGACTGTGTTCTCTATTCCCTAAGCTGTACTTTACATCCCCGTGACTATTTTGTATCTGCCGATTTGAACTTCTTAGTCCCCTCACCTTTTTCACGTAGCCCCCCAGTACTCCCTTCCACTTGGCAAGCATCAGTTTTTCTCTGTATCTATGAGTTTATTTGTTTGATTTGTTTAGATTCCACATATAAGTGAAATTATATGGTATTTGTCTTACTCTGACTTATTTCATTTAGAATAATATTCTCTAGGTCCATCTGTTGTTGCAGTCGTAAAATTTCATTCTTTTTATAGCCAAGTAATATTTTATTTTATATATGTACCACATCTTTATCCAGTTATCTATCTATGGACACTTTCATGCCTTCCATATCTTGCCTATTATAAATGTAGCTGCAATGAATATAGGGGTGCATATATCGTTTTGAACTAGCGCTTTGGATTTCTTTGGATAAACACCGGAAGAGGGATTGCCAGGTCATATGGTAGTTGTATTTTTTACTTTTTGAGAACCCTCCATACTGATTTCTTGGTGTTGGCTTTTTTGAGAAGCTGTCCCTGAGGCACTCTGTGTCAGGTGCTTCTATTGCTCTTAGTCTTGTGATTAGCCCTTAGGACTGTTCCATACTTAATTCTTTATATACTAATTTGTCACCCAGGTAGCTCCATGAGTGTTATTTCCTGTTCCCATCTTAAGTCCCTGGCACAGTGCCTGTCTGTAAGCATACAGGATCAAATGTATCAGAAATAATCAGAAGGGAAAGGCAATGTTCCTAATTGTAGAGGGATGGCTAGTTTTGTATGGATCCTTAGAATTACAGGACAACTGTGAAGGGGCAGGCGTGGTCAAGTTGAAAACTATGAAAAAGATTTGGAATAGGAGGATCAGGTTTCATTCTGGAGGTTTTGGTGGGCCACCTTTAATTTCCATAGGGATCCACTGCAGCAGGTGGCAACACGAGGAAACAAAGGGGCAGAGAAATCAAGTAATTCATCAGTAATAAGTGGCAAAACACAAAACGCCTGTGTGTGTGTTTTGACTTATAGTTCCACTTATATATAAAATGGAGATGTGTCATTATATTTGCCCCGTTTACTATATATGATCATCAAAAGAGATAAATCTATGTCCAATAGCTCTAAGTAAAATCACGAAAAACTTATTATTAGCTATCTCTGCTAAAATTTGTTTTCACTTTATGTGATCTTTGCCTACATTTTTTGCATTCTTTGAACTGACCAGTTTGTTAAATTAAGAAGTAAGAAGAGTTAATTATTAACTCTCTTTTGGTTTCACCAAATACAAGTATTTCTTTTACCATTTCTTTTAGAAATGGAATATTGAGACAAAGGGTGTGCATATTTATAATTTTGATAATATTGCTGGATTGTCTTCTGAGAAGGTTGCACCAATTTTTACTTTTATCAGCATTTGTAGTGTGTGAACGTCTGTTTTCCAACATTCATGACAAGTTTGGGCATTATCAGTCTTTTAAAACTTAGAGAAAAGTAATCCAGTTTTAATTTATCTGTTTATTTTTTGTGAAGTTGAGCATCTTTTTTATGTTGGATATTTACATTTCTTTTATAATTTGCCTATTAGTAGCTTTTATTTATTTTTTATTGGTTTATCTTTTATTGATTTGTAGGAACCCTTTTATATATAACACTAGAGTCCTGGTGCACGAAATTTGTGCTCATGTGGGGTCCCTAGGCCTGGCCGGTGATCAGGGCTGATCAGGGCCTTCCAGCTGCTGGCAGGGGCCTTCCTTCCCTGGCTGCCGGCTGCCAGCTGGGGCCTCCTTTTATTCCACACTGCCCCTTGGTGGTCAGCACATGTCATAGCGAGCAATCAAACTCCCTGTCTCCTGGTCAAACTCCCGAGGTGATATTTTGCATATTAGCCTTTTATATATATGGATGTTTGTAGACATTTTCAAATTAGTTGCTTGTATTTTAACTTTGTTTATGGCATCTTTTGTTTTATTTTTATGTAGTCAGATCTGTTTTTATGGATGGTCTCTAGCCTTGATGTTTTGCTTGGAAGGCCTTCTCTTTGCCAAGATTGTAAAAGTAAATTCAAAATTTTATGCCTTTTCCTGCTGTTTAGATTCATTATTTGGGAATATGATTAGGCACTGGACTTGTTCTTCAACAGTTTTTTAAATCTTTGAAGACCTGGAATACTAAACAGAAAACGTTAATTGAAGACTAAGGTGAAGTCACATTCTATAAAGTAAGGCCAGAGTGGCGACCTTTGCCTTTTAGATGTTTATACACAAGATGGCTGCTCACATTAGAGGTAATACTAAAAAGGTACGAGTAAAATGGCTTTCATTCTGATGAAAATTCTTTTCCAAAAGCTTAGATTTTTAGTGTGTGTTGAGTTGGATCAACTGTGATTTCTTTAACTCTTCTGCTGCCATCAGGGATAAGGCATGGGGAGTGTGGGGCCGTAGGGCAGACTAAAGGGAAAGGATGGGACAGGGGGTGTGAATAGAATTACTTGGGAAGGAAAGGTTGTCACAATGTGGAGGAGTAGCAGTGTGGTACAGACCGAACTCAGAGCTCAGCGGTTACTCAACCTTACCAACAATTTCATTTCCTGAATAGTTTTTTTCTCTTTGTGGTTTTAAGCATTTGTGGTTCTAAAACATTGAAAAACACCGATGTTTTAAACCTGATTATTAATCTTCAGTTTTGGTATTTCCATGGTGCATGTGCACTCTGTGCCTGTGTGTCTGTGTTTTACACAGTCACCACTGTTTGAAATGAAGAATCACTTGATATTGTCAAAAGTGAAAATCTAATGTGAAATTCTCATTTCCTCCAGAAGCAGTAATGTAAGTAGTTGTCAGCCTCAAATTCAGTTCTGTGCAAGTTATACAGAAGACTGTGGCTTTCTTTATTACCTATCTCCTCCTCCTCCTCTTCCTCCTCCTCTTCCTCTTTTTTAAAATAACTCTTTATTGTTGAAAGTATTACATATGTCCCCCCCCCCCCCCATTGACTCCCTGCCCGCCCCTGCCCAAGGCCTTCAGCACCCTATTGTCTGTGTCCATGGGTTATGCATATATGCATACAAGGTCTTTGGTTGATTACCTCCTACCCACCCACCCTCCCCTGCTTTCCCTCTGAGATTCCACACTCTGCTCCATGTCTCTGGATCTACTCTGTTCATCAGTTTGTTTTGTTATTTAGATTCCACATATGAGTGCGGTCATGTAATACTTGTCTTTCTCTGACTGACTTATTTCATTTAGCATAATACTCTCTAGATCCCTCCATGCTATCTCAAAGGGTAAGAGATTCTTCTTTTTTTTTAAAAAAATATATTTTATTGATTTTTTACAGAGAGGAAGAGAGAGGGATAGAGAGTTAGAAACATTGATGAGAGAGAAACATCGATCAGCTGCCTCTTGCACACCCCCTACTGGGGATGTGCCTGCAACCAAGGTACATACCCTTGACCGGAATCGAACCTGGGACCCTTGAGTCCGCAGGCCGACGCTCTATCCACTGAGCCAAACCGGTTTTGGCAGATTCTTCTTTTTTATTGCTGCATAGTATTCCATGGTATAAATGTACCATAGCTTTTTTATCCACTCATCTACTGATGGGCACTTGGGCTGTTTCCAGATCTTAGCTATTGCAAATTGTGCTGTTATGAACATAGGGGTGCATAAATTCTTTCTGATTGGTGCTTTGGGTTTCTTAGGATGTATTCCTAGAAGTGGGATCACTGGGTCAAATCATCCATCTCTTCTTTAGCACCTGACACAAATGTCCCTGTTTCATAGCTGAGGTATCCATTCCATAAACAGTATTTTGTTATTGTTGTTGTTACTCCTCACCTGAGGATGTTTTCCCATTGATTCTTAGAGTGGAAGGAAGGAGGAGGGACACAGAGAGAGAACATCGATGTGAGAGAGACACATTGTTGGTTGCCTCCCCTCCCACTTGAGGACTGACTCGTCCAGGGCCAGGGATTAAGCCAGCAACCCCAAGGTACGTGCCTTTGACTGGAATCAAACCCAGAACTCTTCAGTCCACAGGCCGACGCTCTATCCACTGAGTAAAATCAGCTAGGGCCATAAACAGTATTTTTTACACTTGGATTTTATTAGGATAGATTTGTAACTTTCCTATATTGGGAAATTTACATAAGAGGGTTTAAAACCAGGGAAGTCTTCAATCTTTTTTTGGCAGAATTTAACATATCCATGTACCTTGTTTATCTGCTTTGTTTATTGGCTTAGTCACAAATCTCTGTGTGCTTTGTGTGCGTGTGTGTGTATACACGTGTGTGTACACATGTATCTATATATATAAAGTGCCAGGGGCCGTCACATCCGAAACAACCGAACTGACGACCGAACAGGCTGAGTGGGGTGACCAAGCTGGCAGGCGGTTTAGTGAGGGACAACCAAATGACTGAGCAGCAGGCTGTGTGGGGTGACCAGGCCGGCAGGGGGGTTAGTGAGGGACGACCAAACAACTGAACAAGCAGGCTGTGTGGGGCGACCAGGTCGGCAGGGGGTTTAGTGAGGGACGACCAAACACCTAAACAAGCAGGCTGCATACGGCGACCAGGTCGGCAGGGGGGTTAGTGAGGGACGACCAAATGACTGAGCAGCAGGCTGCGTGGGCGACCAGGCCGGTGGGGGGGCCGTGAGGGGCAAGCAGGCCGGCAGGGGGGGGAAGTTGGGAGCAACCAGGCCAACAGGGGGGGCAGTTAGAGGTGACCAGGCTGGTGGAGGGGCGCAGTTGGGGGCAACCAGGCTGGCAGGAAGGAGGCAGTTGGGGGCGACCTGGCTGGCAGCGGGGGTCAGTTAGGGGCGATCAGGCCGGCACGCAGAAGCAGTAAGGGGCGACCAGGCCGGCAGCCAGGTGAGTGATTAGTAGCCAGTGGTCCAGGATTGTGAGAGGGATGTCTGACTGCTGGTTTAGGGGATTGGGCCTAAACCAGCAGTCGGACATTCCCTGAGGAGCCCCAGATTGGAGAGGGTGCAGGCTGGGCTGAGGTGACATCCCCTCCCCCCCTCGAATTTCATGCATCGGGCCTCTAGTATTGTAATAAGCATCAAAATTTTTTTCTTCAGAACTTGGCACACTCATATAAAGGAAAATAATGTCAAAGTTCTTAGTTGTTAAAGTCTTAAATGATCAGCGTTGTAACAGTTATTCTTCTTTCAAACTGGATTGTAAATCCTGTGGACAAGGATTATATTTTTCAACTCTTCATCTTCTTTGCTACTGTGCCTGGGATGGTGGTCTGAGTATGTGCATGATTGAACAATAAATACCTATTACTTGCTACTTTAGTAATTGTGCTAGTGTTAACAAAAATATCACTTATTTTTGGCCCGATTCTTAGAATTAATATTGTTTTTCATTAGGCAAATCATTTGTAACTCAGGTAATTTTATCAGTTCACTTTTGCATATAAAAAGAATACTGCTACACATGGAACTATGTCACCATAATGAAATTACTCATCTGGCTGGCGTGGCTCAGTGGTTGGGCGTTGACCTATGAACCAGGAGGTCATGGTTTGATTCCTGGTCAGGGCACAAGCCCTAGTGGGGGCATGCAGGAGGTAGCTGATCAGTGATTCTTTCTCATCTTTGACGTTTCTATCTCTCCCTCTCCCTGACTCTGAAATAAATAAAAATATATTTAACAAAAAAAGAAATTACTCAAGGTAAACCAATGTGTGTATAGAGGTGTCCCTTTTTACAATTGAAATTAGAATTTTATGCAGTTAATGTTTGTTTATAAATCTTCTTTTTTGTTTTTAGGATATTCGGAAATTCTTTGGGGTTATACCAAGTGGAAAGAAATCTGTAAGTGAAACAGTAAAGAAGAATGAGAAAACAAAGTCTGCTGAAGAAACTTCAAAAGCAAAGAAAGGAATAAAGGAAATCAAGGTAAGTTTTCCAAATACAATTTAAAATTGTATGAAAGATTAAATCAACTCAGTTCCTAGACTTGATAGGACTTGTGGGAGCCTTGAGTAAATACAGATTTCAAATCATTTAGCAGAGGAAGAAGAAAAGTAATGAGCTAGTACTTATTTCTAATTAATATGGCTTGCTTTCTTGAAGTAGAGATGGAACATTTTGCATTTGTAAAAACTTTAAGACCAAAATTTGCTCATAGAGAGACATGAGTCCCTATACCCAGATGAATGGCATTGGACTTATGGTGAGAAAAGGCTTTGGAAAGCTTTATTCTTTTTTTTTGCCTGTTTTCCTTGGGCAATAATTTTATCATTTAACCAGAGTCCCGGTGCACGAATTTGTGCACGGGTGGTGTCCCTTGGCCTGGCCGGCTATCGGGGCTATCTTGGGGGCTGGCTGGCCAGGGGGAGGGACTGCGGGAGGTTGGCCAGCTGGGGGAGGGGCCGCGGGAGGTTGGCTATGGGAGCGCACTGACAACCAGGGAGCAGCTCAGCAGCTCATGCGTTGAGCGTCTGACCCCTGGTGGTCAGTGTGCGTCATAGTGACTGGTTGTTCCAGTTGTTCTGGTTGTTCTGTCATAACGGTTGCTTAGGCTTTTATATATATAGATAACATGGATCACCTTTCCTACAGTTTCTAATAACCTCATTTTCGCCTAAGACCTTACCAGAATGACCTTTAAAATATATTTTATTGATTTTTTACAGAGAGGAAGGGAAAGGGATAGAGAGTTAGGAACATCGATGAGAGAGAAACATCAATCAGCTGCCTCTTGCACACCCCCTACTGGGGATGTGCCCGAAACCAAGGTACATGCCCTTGACTGGAATCGAACCTGGGACCCTTGAGTCCGTAGGCCGACGTTCTATCCACTGAGCCAAACCGGTTAGGGCAGAATGACCTTTAATATTTAAATTTCTACCAACATTATGTTCATGATGATACATATATTCTCTAAGATGATAGAGGCTTTCTTTATAGTTCTCACCTTTTATCCCTGACACTTTGCCAGAATCATTTTTTTAAAACCATATATTTTTATTGATTTCAGAGAGGAAGGGAGAGAGGGAGAGAGATATAAACATCAATGTTGAGAGAGAGTCATTGATTGGCTGCCTCCAGCATGCCCTCCACTGGGGTTCGAGTCCGCAACCCAGCAAGTGCCCTGACTGGGAATGGAACTGTGACCTCCTGATTCATAGGTTGATGCTCAACCACTGAGCCATGCTAGTCAGGCCAGAATCACTTGTAAAGTCCATATTTTTTACCAACAGTCCCTTCCCAGCAGTCTAGGCTTTTTTTTAGCATGTACCTCAAAACTCCTCCAGCCTCTACCATTGCCGAGTTCCAAAGTCACTGCCATATTTTAGGTATTTGTTATAGCAGTACTCTACTTCTCAGTAACAAAACCTGTATTAGGGTTCTTCAGAGAAACAGAATCAGTAAGGTATGTGTGTGCATTTGTCTGTGTGTGTAAAGAGATTTATTATAAAGAATTGACTTCCTTGATTATACAGGCTGACAGGTCCCAAGACCTACAGTTGACAAGTGGAGACTCAGAATAGCTGATGGTGAGGTTCAACTCTGAGTTCAAAGGCCTGTGTGAATTAGGATTGCCAGTGGTGTTATTCAAATCTGAAGGCTGGCAGACTTGAGACCCAGGAAGAGCCTGTTTCATTTCAGGTCTGAAAGCAGGACAAACTGATGTTTCAGCTTGAAAGACAGTCAAGAAAGAAGAATTCTTTTATATTTAGGAGAGGGTCAGCCTTTTGTTTTCTTTAGGCCTTCAGCTGACTGGGTGAGACCCACCCACATTAGGGAGAGCAATCTGCCTTACTCTATCAAATTAAATGTAAACTTATCCCAAAACTTAAACTCATAAAAACACTCAGACTATCTGGGCATCTTGTGGCCCAGTCAAGTTGATACATGAAATTGACCATCATCGGCTACATTTCCTATTTCTTTGTATCCTGGTTTTTACTGTGGACAGCGTGAATGATATAGTGTAGGTACTTTAGATTCTTTTGATTTAGCAGGCAGTTAACTCTGCTGAACTCAAACTCCAGACTCTTGTATTCCCTGGGATGGGCAGCAGCTGAAATCTTTGTTCAGTTCTTTTAATGTTAGACTGACACTTGGAGTTGTTTCATGCATACATATTTTAGGAGATAGCCCCAGACTTGGGCTAAGTTTATTGACAGGATTTGAACTTTCCTTCTGTGGCTCTCTCCCTTCTTGGATACCCTCTTCTCTTACTATTGAGTTATAGTAATTGCTTCTGATTCTGTCCTCTAGTCCAGTGGTGTATTTGAATTATAATGGTTTATTCTTTTCATTTCCTTGCAAGTTAGTGGATTATTTTTATACTTTACATGTTTTATTATAAGGGCTAGAAATAGAATCCTATCTTATAATTGATTATAGTCAGTTTTTTCCTGTCTGCTTTTTGGGAAAATTTGAATATGTTAGAGATGTGATGTATAAGTAACATATAAACAATACCTTTTCCCCTGGTTTTATTTAATTTTATGCTTTGTAGTATCTGACACCCTTTTACTCTTTATTATACACAGGTTAGTGTTGAAAGTGGAGCTGAATAATAATAGAGCTTTTCTATAATTTTTTCTTTTCCATCCGATGCAATTATTGTCTGGCCTATTCTTTAGCCTAATCAGGGTTTTACTAACATTTTGGGCTGGATAATTCTTTTGGTGGAGAACTGTCTTGTGCATTATGGGATGTTTAGTAGCATCCCTAGTCTACCCGTTAGATGCCACTAAACCTAGCCTCCTTTCCCTTGCCGCTGCCAAGCAAAAATGTCTCCTGGGGACAAAATTTCTTCTAGTTGAGAATCACTAAGCCTAAGTCTAATGAGGAAAAAACTAAGTTATATAGGCTTCTTTGTGTTCTAATTATACTGTGATGTTTATAGGTAAATAGTTCTTGTAAAGATGATGACTCTAAACAGAAGCAACCAAACAGGAAAAAGAGGATCATCTATGATTCAGGTAATATTTCTTTTGAGGAGCTTTAAAGTTTTAAAATTATTTTCTATTTCTTAGAACAGAGTTTTTCAAACTGATGTTCTGAGACACACAGCTATCTGTGATGGTAATGGGTGCTCATGTGAGAAGGCTCTGTGCTCGATACAGTAAAAAACAATTTTATTATACTGCAGACTTTATCAGAGCCTATCTATATTAATGCATTTAAGATTTTTTTTAGAGAGGGATATATTATGTATAGTATATATAGCATGTTTCCAACTTACTTTGACTATATTATTTAAAAAAATATTACCTTCTTGTCCAGCTAAGGTTCTTAGAAGCTTAACTTGAAAAATAGTGCCTTAGAATATTGCTTTAGAAACAGAGAGCTAAAATTTAATTTTTGTGCTTTTGACTTTGTCCTTTTTTGTTGCATTTAAAATAGGACAAACACAATTGTAAAGTTTGTTTTTTTTTAAATATATTTTATTGATTTTTTACAGAGAGGAAGAGAGAGGGATAGAGAGTTAGAAACATCGATGAGAGAGAAACATCGATCAGCTGCCTCTTGCACACCCCCTATTGGGGATGTGCCCGCAACCAAGGTACATGCCCTTGACCGGAATCGAACCTGGGACCCTTGAGTCCGAAGGCCGACGCTCTATCCACTGAGCCAAACCGGTTTCGGCTGTAAAGTTTTTCTTTGAATATAATTTTAAGATAGGGAATATGAATTTTTATGCATGCCTTTTGTATCTTTAAATAATGGTAGGACTCAGAAGGTTTTAGGTTTTGCTTTTGTGGAGAAGATCCATTTGGTGTGAAGTCTAAAATTAAAAGTGTAACCTAAGGAAGCATTTATAGATTGTCAGGATTTTGACAGTGACGACAAAGAATTTGGACTCAATTCTAAAAGTACTTGTGTGATTATTGAGTCTTACTGCTCTATATATATATATATATATATATATATATATATATATATATATATTAATGTATTATTGGTCGTATGTTTTTTATTTATTTATTTATTTATTAATATATTTTATTGATTTTTTTACAGATAGGAAGGGAGAGGGACAGAGAGCTAGAAACATCGATGAGAGAGAAACATCGACCAGCTGCCTCCTGTACACCCCCTACCGGGGATGTGCCCGCAACCAATGTACCTGCCCTTGACCGGAATCGAACCTGGGACCCTTCAGTCCGCAGGCCGACGCTCTATCCACTGAGCCAAACCGGTTTCGGCCTTACTGCTCTATATTGTAAGAAAAAATTTTTTTAATCCCCGCCTGAGGACATTTTTTATTGATTTTAGAGAGAAACATTAGTTAGTTGCCTCCTGTACATGCCTGGACGGGGGATGGAACCTGAAACCTTTTTGGTGTATGGGATGATGCCCCAACCAACTGAGCCATCCGACCAGGGCATAAGAAATTTGAAAAAAGTACATATCCCCATTTCCCATGAGTTTCCATCTTTTTTGGAAACTGGATACAATAATTTTTGGATACAATATAGAGTAGTATGAGATAGGATTTCTAAATGCACGATGAAGAGGAAGGACACTAACGTTCATGAAACACTTTGTGCTAAGCACTATACTGGGTACTTACACTTTGTCCTGATTTATATTTAAGGGCTCTGGGTGATTAGGTGGTAGTAGACAGAATAATGGCCCCCAAAGATGTCTGCCCTAATTCTTGGAACCTCTGAATATGATAGTTTACATGGCAAATGGAAATTAAAGTAGTAGGTTGCATTAAAGTTGTTAATCACATGGCCTTAAATTGGAGAGATTGTCTTGGATTATCTGGGTGAGCCCAATGTAGTCACAAGGAAGAGCGAAGCAGAAGAGAGTTAAAGAGAGATTGACTGGAAGGTCAGAGAACTGGAGAGATGGCAGCATGAGAAGCACTTTGCCTAATGTTGCTGGCTTTGAAGATGGAGTAAGGGGGCCATGAGCCAAGGAATGCTGGCCGGCACTGGACACTGGAAAAGGCAAGGAAGTAGATTCTGCCCTAGAGTATTCAGAAAGGAATCAATCCTGCTGACACTTTGATTTTAGTCCAGTGAGACTCAGATTTCTAACCTACAGAAAGGTAAGATGAAAACTTTGTGTTGCCTTAAGCCCGTGGTCGGCAAACTGCGGCTCGTGAGCCACATGCGGCTCTTTGGCCCCTTGAGTATGGCTCTTCCACAACATACCACAGCCTGGGCGAGTCTATTTTGAAGAAGTAGCGTTAGAAGAAGTTTAAGTTTAAAAAATTTGGCTCTTAAAAGAAATTTCAATCGTTGTACTGTTGATATTTGGCTCTGTTGACTAATGAGTTTGCCAACCACTGCCTTAAGCTACTAAGTTTGTGATAATTTGTTACAAGAGCAATAGAAAACTAATAAAAGGCTTAACACTGGGTAGAAGTAACCTGTGAGAATTACAAAAGAGATGTGCTTCAAAAGGGATGACCCTGAGGAATTGGTTAACAATAATCACTTTAAAAACACACTGTATTACATTTCTTTCAAAGTTTTATTTTATTTTCCTCTCATATACAGATTCAGAGTCAGAGGAGACAGTACAGGTGAAAAATGCCAAAAAGCAACCAGAAAAATTGCCATTGTCTAAGCCTGGTAAAATTCTGCGGCAGGATCCTGTTACGTACATTTCAGAAACAGGTAAGGATACTGGATGTGTTTAGTGTTTTAGAGAGAAGCAGTGTGTGTTATGTTCTTGTGCTTCTCATTGGAATGTGCAAATAAAGGTCAAGGTTTGTAGAGATATGAGTAACATTAAAACTTTGCTTACATGTATGGGCCATTATTTGCAAGTATGAAGGTACACATGGTAGATAAATTAGTCAATAAATAGGGAATGAAGTAGGAAAAAACATTGTGTGTTGTAGAAGGAACCCAAGACTTGGAAGGTCAGAAGCTTTGCCCGGAGAGTACATTCTTGGTTCCTTTTTATGAGCTGTGTGACTTTGAGCTGATGCTCAGTAAGTCTGTCTCCCTTTCTTTAAAGCATAAACACTGATTGCATAGACTTGTTGGGAAGACTTAATGGGTGATACATATGAAAAGGCCAGACCTAGTGACTGACATGTAGGCAGTCAAAGGAAAAAAGAAACAGAAATACACAGGCCCTAGCCAGTTTGGTTCAGTGGATAGAGCGTTGGCCTGTGGACTGAAGGGTCCCAGGTTCAATTCCAGCCAAGGGCACATGCCTGGGTTGTGGTCTCAATCCCCAGTGTGGGGCGTGCAGGAGGCAGCCGATCAATGATTCTCTCTCATCATTGATGTTTCTATCTCTCTCTCCTTCTCCTTCCTCTCTGAAATCAGTAAAGAAATATATTAAAAAAAGTACACAGATTAGCTTTGTAAGTTCTCTGAGACAATTTATTTGATAAAGTTCTTCAGACGAAGACAAAATGTATGTGATGGGAATACTGTATATTACTTGTACAATTTTTGGTAAGCTGAGTTATGTCCTCATTATGGCAGATAGCAGATTAACTCTTTAACCTTTTTGTTCTATTGCTAAATATCTGCTCAGGCACATTGTGTAAATGAACTCTTGTATTAAGAGTCCCCTTCCCCCGCTCTGGCTACCTTGGTGAAGTTTTGAATATGTGGGAGGGATTCTAAAAACAGTATGTTGATAGGTTTATTAAGTAACTGAAGGTGGTGTGATCAAGCTTTCCAGAGACACCATGGTTAGTGAGCAGACACCATGGCCTTCACCTTTGGGTCAAGGCTGTTGTTATCGGGTGATTTTTAGGTACACAGAAGGGTCAGACACCTTAAGCTCTCATCACAGATTTTCTCTAACACAGGATTGTTTATTTCAGACCAGGTGTTTTTGAATATTATTTTCTAAAGAGATGACCAGCATTTTATCTGAAAATTTTATAAACATTAGGCAATGTTTACATCATTCTGCTGATGGCATGGACAGGTGAAAGTGAGCATTGTCCCTTGCATTAGCTAAAAATCTTGGGATACCTTGTACCCATCTAATATGATGTTCAGTATTACATAGTATTCTGCTTTTTCTTAGAATTTAGAATTAGGAAAGAAGCTAGCTCTTTTCTTGCCTATTTTATCTCATACTTTTTTATTCCTTGATATGGTAGGTGAATGAGAGGAAAATAAGCTCTTTTTCTTTCATATGTAAAAGAGAATGAAACTGTTAAAAATAAGTCTATAATATAATTAGCATAATAAAATCAGAACTATAATGAATTTCAATAAAAGAGTGCAGCCTCTTGAAATTAATACACAAACTGGAATGTTCTTGACCTTAAAATGATTCTTTTGTTATTCTTCACCTTTTGTTAAGCTAAAACTATAAATTTTTAGTATTGGATCATAAATAAATACTCAGATTACCAGTATAAAGTTAAAAAATATTTGTGTTGATAATTATTTAAAAATAAAAATTCTGATTTAAAATTGTATTAGTTGGAGATTGGATCTTCTTGTGGAAAAGGGTTATGTGATATGATTCAGCTTTAAAACCTGTTAATTCCCAAAGAAAGAATTTTTGCTGTATTGTTCCATATTTTATCTTTTATACACCAACCTTTGTTATTTTGGGTATTTTTCTGCAGCATAGCAGGTATAGTGTGTAAAAGAGCACGAGTTCCTGAGTCAGACTGCCTAGGTTAAATCTTCGTTCACCTTCCCTGTGTCTTAGTTTCCTCATTTGTAAAATGCCAACATTACTAGTACCCACATCAGAGGCCTTTGTGATAATCAAGTAAGATAATGCCTTCAAATAGGGTCTGGCACATAGTAAATGGTCAATAAGTATTAATTGTTATTTTTATGTTTGATTTTATTGTATGCCTATATCTGCCCTTAAAGGCTATGCTGAAGACATTTTGCTTTTGCTTAAGTACTTAGGGCTCTCTTGATTATATAATAGTGCTTTAGAAATTTAGAAATTGTATTTGACTCACGTCATTTATGTTATATGCATTGTCCAGTACGGGGACTGCTAGTTACATGTGGTTATTGCCACTTGAAATGTGATTAAACCAAATCGAAAGTGGTTTTAGTGTAAAACACAGATTTCAAGGACATAGTATAAAAAAAGGTAAGTTATCTTTTTTTTGGTATTGATTACATATTGAATTGATACTAATTTGGACATATTGGGTTAAAGTATATTATTAAAATTAATTTCACCCTTTTAAAAAACTTGAATGTAAAAATTTATTTTATGAGAAAATTTAAAATTACATATGTGGCCTGCATTTTATATCTATTGCATAGTGTTTTATAAACAATGAGGAACATATTTAGGAAATCACCTTAATTTAGAAATAACCTAGTTTAAGTGCTTTTGTTTATATTATATAGTTCTTAGGCTATCTTATTGTACAGATCTTTAGGCTTATCACTTAGTTCCATGACATATTTTTCACCATTTTATTTGATTAAATCTATCTTGCATTATTTATTGATTTTTAAAGTACTTAACTACATTAATCTCACAAATGCAGGAAAAGGAAAAAAATTGCTGATAAATATCTTCATAGCTAACCATTGACTCTAGTAAAAAGTTCTTGTGGGTTGGTAAAAACCAAATACTGTTGTACTAGGTAAATATGTTTACTTTCAGCTGTTTAATGAAATGAGAGACCTTGAGTTTTGTTTGGCAAAGATGACCTTGTCCTATCCAGTTTCATCAGGGGCTGGTGTTTGGTTGAAAATCATGGGGGTTTTCCCTGTGTTGAGAATTGTTTATGACTGGTCATCTTAATTGAGTATGTAATTCCAGAGGCAGTTAGTGCTCTTGATGCTAAATGGGAAAAAATTAGAAATGTATTCTCCAGGTTACTATGTCATATCAGTGACCTGTGACTTGAGAAAATAGTAGCAGAAAATATTATTGGGGATGTGTGTGTAGCATTCTTTTTGCTAGTTTTTAGAGACATACAGTTTTGTGTACAGACAAATAGGAATGGATTCTGTGTAGGATAGAGAGATTTTCTTAGATGTTTTCAGGGAAACCTGGAGTTATTGAGAGAGAAAAATTTCTTTGAAGTGAGAGGAAACTAAGCACTGTGTATTATATTTCTTTGACTGAACTTGTTAAAAAATTAATGTTGATTGTGGGCTAAAAACTCTGTAGAAAAGAAACTAGGTTAGCATATTTGAGGGTGAGTAAAGTCTTTAGATTAATATTATTTTAAAGTACTTGTCACACATTACTAGAGTAAAAAAAGCAATTTTCAGTTTAAGATTGTACAAAGCTTCCCTGTGGAAGAACCCAGTAGTTCTTTCAATGTCTCTCATCCACTTATTTTTTCCATATAATTTGACTTCATATCTTCTACAAATTTGCTAAACCTGTCTTTGTGTTTCTTTCTGAATCATTAGTAAAATTGTTTAATATTAAGGGACAAATAAACTTTTACAAAGTTGACAAAATTGCCATAATCCATTGTCAGTACCCAGGGTCTAGCTGTCCAATTTCTTATAATAGCTGTTCAATTACTACTTACAAGTCTTGGTAGCTATTGCTACTTACCTTATATTTCTTCATCTTGCCATAAATCAGTGCCCCTCAGTCAAGGATGATGTTGCCTCCTAGGGGACCTCTGGCAGTATCTGGAAACATTTTTGTTCATCACACTGTTGGGTACTGTGGCATCTAGTAGGTGAGATGAATATTAGAACAAGGGATGTCTGGACATCCACCAAATTCTCTTCTGATAGGCTATGGCAGGGTTTCTAACCTCTGCATTATTGACATATTGAGCCAAATCCAAATAATTACCTGTTGTGGGGAGCTTTCCTGCATACTGAAGTATAGTATATCTGATTCATTACAGAAATGGTGAAGAGATGGTATGTTTCGTTTCACTTCCGTCCACTTAATTAACAGATATATATATTTTTAAAAAATATTTTTATTGATTTCAGAGAGGAAGGGAGAGGGAGAGAAGAGAGATAGAAACATCAATGAGAGACAATCATTGATTGGCTGCCGCCTGCACGCCCCCTACTGGGGATTGAGCCCACAACTGGGGCATGTGCCCTTGACCGGAATCGAACCCAGGACCTTCAGTCTGCAGGCTGACGCTCTATCCACTGAGCCAAACAGGCTAGGGCCAGATATATATATACATACATATATATATATATATATATATATATATATATATATATGTTTTAAAAAAATGTTTTTATTGATTTTTTTAGAGAGAGAGGAAGGGAGAAGGATAGAGAGATAGAAACAACAATGAGAGAGAAACATCATTGATCGGCTGCCTCCGGCAGGCCTCCCACAGGGGATCACAACCCAGGCATGTGCCCTGACCAGGAATCGAACCGGTGACCTCTTGCCTCCTGGGTCAATGCTCAGCCGCTGAGCTACACCAGCTGGGCCAGATATATATTTTTAAAAAATATTTATATTGATTTCAGAGAGGAAGGGAGAGGGAAAGAGAGATGGAAACATCAATGTTGAGAGAGAATCATTGATGGGCTGCCTCCTGCATGCCCCCTACTAGTAAGGGAGCCTGCAACCCGGGAATGTGCCCTGACCTGGAATTGAACTGGTTCATATGTCAACCCTCAACCACGGAGCTCACCGGCCAGGCTAACAGATATTTATTGAAGACTTGGCACATGCATGAATTTTTCTCTACTCCTACAACCAAAATGACAATTTAGGTTTTATTGACTCAAGGAGTATTGAAAAGGAACTTCGTAGAAAAAGGCTCAGGTTCCCTTTTCAGTTTTTGACATGTTGCTAAATAAATTACTTGAAATCTCTGTGATCAGATCTCTCTTGCATGGTCTCTATTAATTTGTTTTGTGTGTGTTTCAGACTGAAGGAAAGAAAATCAGAATCCCAAACTCTTAGCAGTATGAACTCCAGGATTATAACCAGCACCCCCCCCCCCCTTTGGCTTGTAAATAGATTTTTATATGGACCTGCACATTACTTTCTTTTATTTGTTATCCTTTTATATATTACTAGAGGCCTGGTGCACGAAATTCGTGCATGGAGGGGGGTTGTCCCTCAGCCCAGCCTGTACCCTCTCCAATATGGGACATCCCTCTCACAATCCAGGACTGCTGGCTCCCAACTGCTTGCCTGCCTGCCTTCCTGATTGCCCCTAACCGCTTCTGCCTGCCAGCCTGATCACCCCCTAACCACTCAGTTGACAGCCTGTTTGCCCCCAAATTCCCTCCTCTGCCGGCCTGGTCACCCCTAACTGCCCTCTCCTGCAGGGTTGATCACCTCCAACTGCCCTCCCTTGCAGGCCTGGTCCTTCTCAACTGCCCTCCCTTGCAGGCTGGGTGCCTCCCAACTGCCCTCTCCTGCTGGCCATCTTGTAGTGGCCATCTTGTGTCCACATGGGGGCAGGATCTTTGACCACATGGGGGCAGCTATATTGTGTGTTGCAGTGATAATCTGTATATTACTCTTTTATTAGATAGGATAGAGGCCTGGTACAGGGGTGGGGGCCAGCTGGTTTGCCCTGAAGGGTGTCCCGGATCAGGTGGGGGTTCCCTTGGGGCGTGGGGCGGCCTGAGCGAGGGGCCTGTGGTGGTTTGCAGGCCGGCCACGCCCCCTGGCAACCCAAGGGGAGGCCCTGGTATCTGGAATTTATTTTCCTTCTACAATTGAAACTTTGTAGCCTGGAGCAGAGCTAAGCCTGGGGCTCCCTCCGAGGCCGGCAGCCATTTGTGTTGGGGTTATAATTGAAACTTTGTTGCCTTAAGCGGGTGGGCCTTTCTCAGGGTGTGCGGAAAGCTTTGCTTCCCCTATTGCCGGTGGCAACCCTGGCTTGCTCTCTCAAGCTCCATTCTGCCGCCATTTGTTTGAATTTGTTTGCTTTCTATAATTGAAACTTTGTAGCTTGAGTGGAGGCTTAGGCCTGGCAAGGGCAGGTGGAAAGCTTGGCTTCCTCTGTTACCTAGGAAACCTTGCTCTCTGTGGCTGTAGCCATCTTGGTTTGGGTTAATTTGCATGCTCGCTCTGATTGGATGGTGGGTGTGGCTTGTTGGTGTGTCAGATGTATGGTCAATTTGCATATTTGTCTATTAGGTAGGATTATTATTATTATTATTATTTTTTTGTAAGAGAACATTTATTGGGTAAATTACAGAGGTAGAAACAGTAATTCCTAGAAGAAAGGGGCTTAGGAAACACGTTTTAGAGGTAAAGGAAGAGCCCTTGGAGTTGGGGAGTGAGGAAGCTAAAGGTAATGTGCCTGGGGTGGTGGTGCAGGGTAGGGTGGGGGAAGGGAAGGGCATGGGGGTGCCCCGGGAGGGAGATCACCATTTGTTATCCTTTTAAATAAATGAAGGCATCTAACTCTGAGTGGCAAAGCAGTCTTCTCTCCCAGCCAGTTTCTCTGCTGTATGTTGGATAATACTCTTACTTGGTGATTGTTACCACATTTGCAGTTACGTTGTATATAAATAAAAATAAATGGCGTTTTTATAAGGAGACAGATTGCCTAGAGGGAGATTCTGAGTGTTCAATTGCCATGATTTTCAACTAGATGTCAGAAATTTGACTTAGATTTATTTTTCATTGCTTTATTACAAGTTTCTGGGAAGAAGAGAACACATTTTGCCTTTGGCTTCTGACAAGGAAGGAACAGATTTAGGCTCATTAGAAAATAAGAACAAATGTTGAAAAAGAAAGACAACCATAACTTTATTTGGAACATTAATCTCTACACATTGTGTAGGTTCATAAAATATTTATTTTACATGAGGATGGTCACAGAAACACCTGCTAAATGACTGCCTTTTGCAGGCAGCTAATTGCATTGTTCTAATCCTTGGCCTCTTTTGCCTTCTTTCTCCATAATATATTAGTGTAGCCTTTTCAAGGCTGTGAAGGGCGAAAGTTGGTGTTTTTTTTTTTTTTTTTTTGTTTAATGTTTTTATTGATTTTTTAGAGAGAGAGGAAAGGAGTTAGAGAGAAACATTGAATGGCTGCCTCCTGCATGCCCCACTGGGGATTGAGCCCGAAACCCAGGAATGTGCCCTGACGGGAAATCGAGCAGGCGACCTCTCCATGCAGGGATGACGCTCAACCAACTGAGCCACACAGGCCAGGGCCTAAAGTAGTTCAGAAGCCATACTGTAGTAACAGCAGAATGCTGCTTTTTTTCAGCCTTTCTACTTTTATCAAGGAAAGATGGCAGAATGCTTTTAGATAGGCCTGTGATTTTTAGTGAGCACCATATTTCTTTTTCAATCTACCTTAATGAGATCCTTTATATTTATATGAAATATCTATGCTTAGGATCATGAATTGATTTTTTTCATGTTAGTCCCATAAGTGTAAAAAGTATAGGGAAATGCACAAATCACAGGGCACTAAGTAAGCATCAAATCAAGCAAGTCAGTCTTTTTTCTCCTTTCATAACGATTTCAGTAGAATTGCTCCTTCTTTCCAAGCGGCCTGGAGAGCTATTTATTTTATGGTTATCAGAGAAAAGGGGGCCATGTCTGCAATTTGCTTAGTCCAATGCAAGTACATACTTGAATTTCATGCAGAACACGGCCATATTTTTTCCTTGAAAATCCATGTGTAATTATATTTTTACTCAGAAATTATGAAGATGTTTATAAAATTATGTCTGTGTTTAGGTATCATTGTCTTGGTATATAGCTTGAAAACATTATTAAGTTTAAATTCATGTATTCTAAGCCAGAAATTTAGAGAATGGCTCTATTACCCTCCAGTACTGTAAAGAGAAGCTCATGAAGAGAAGTTTCCTTTTAGGGGTGACATTTATATCTATAGTGTTAACGCTAACCTAAAAGAACAAAGCTATGCGTTTTTGGTTAGCTTGCCAGCTTAATTTTGCTGTTTCCATAAGTTTTTTTTGTTTAGCTTTGAAATTTGGGTTTAATTTTGAATGGCTGCATGAATCCTTTATATGGCTAGATCACAATTTATGTAGCATTTTTCTGATTTTGACTATTTCAGTTGCTTATACTTTTCATGTTCTTAATAGTGTGATGAATATATTTGTATATAAATATTTGTTAGCCCCTCCAAGAATTATCTCCAAGAATTACTATGCTAAAGGTTATGAACTTCTTTAAAGAAAGTGAAGAATGGGAGCCAATGTATTGACTATGAGGTAGAACTAGTTGACTAAAGCAGCGGACGCCAACCTTTTGGACCTCACGGACCACCAGTGGTCCTCTGACCACCGGTTGGTGACCACTGCTCCAAAGGTTTCCTTAAACCAGCGGTCGCCAACCTTTCGGCCCTCATAGACCACTAGTGGTTCATGCACCACCAGTTGGCGACCGCTGGACTAAAGGTATACATTATAAAGAATGTGGCATGTAGCTTAATGCTCACTAATGATAATTATTATTAATAGCAGTTAGATAAAAAGGTACCATGCAGTCCCAGTCTCTGATTCTAGTGACAGAATAAGCAGAGATGCTGATAAATAATGAAAGAAGGAAGCAAATAAAAGTGAAGAGGAGGGAGAAACCAACGCCAGACCTTTTCTGTTTCAGAAAGCTAAGGGATCAGGGAGTTTCTAGGAGACAGTCAATTTGTTGTAAAATATTAGATGGAGGTTAAAAAGAAAAAGTGTAACATATACATAAAAAAAGATAGGAAGAAAAAAATGAAAGATCACGCATAATCCCCTATCCAGTGATAAAAATTAACACTTTATTTTTTCAAGTCTTTGAATGTTTAACTTAAAAGTATATATAAGTGGATAGATAAATAGATGGATTATAAATATATAATTGAACATCCTATTATGTTACCTGCTTTTGTCACTTAAACATATAAATATTTTTATGTCAGTAAATGTGACTGTGCATTATAATTTTCTGTTGCTGCCTAGAATTCCATTACATGATTGAACATATTAACAGATATTTAGGTTTGTTTTCCCATTTTATAAGCAATATAAACTTATCTCTATCTCCAGTGCCCCTGTTATATTTGAGGCTGTCTTTTTTTTTTTTTTTTTAATCTAAACTGTTAGTCCTTTAGTTTTTTCTTCATCTTTTCTTGCCCTATTGAAGTCTGTTTTCGATATATTTGAATGAACCAATGCTGTGATAAGCATTTTGTACATATACCTTTGTGTACTTTGTTTGTTTGTTTATTTTTACTAAATCTTAGAAATGGAATTGCTGTATCCAGTTAATAGGTATGCACATGTAAGATTTTGGTACATACAGGGTGGAGCAAAAGTAGGTTTACAGTTGTTCGTATAGAAAAGAATACAATAATTAATAAATAATAATACAAGAATAAACTGTGTTTCACATACTTACAACTGTAAACCTACTTTTTCCACACCCTGTATTGCAAAATTGTCCTCATAAAGATTTTTACAAATTTACATCATTGTCACATATGTGTTGGTTCCATATCCTTAACATTTGCCAACAATCTTTTAAATCTGATGTTCTAAGAAACTCCTGATCTCACTAAATTTCATGCTAGTCTATTACTTGCAAATATTTACAAGATTGCTGGAGAAAGGGTTAAGCTAGGGATTGCAAATATCTGTAATACTATTGTTTTCTTTTCTGAGGCTGTACCAAATAGCAGTGATTGACATTGTCTGAATTAATTTCTTAAGGACAGATATAACATCATATATATATATTTATATATTTATTTCAGAGAGGAAGGGAGAGGGAGAGAGATAGAAACATTAATGTTTGGGGATCGAGCCCGAAACCTGGGCTTGTGCCCTGACTGGGAATTGAACTGTGACCTCCTGGTTCATAGGTCAATGCTCAACCACTAAGCCACGCTGGCCGGGCAGGACAGATATAGTATTTTAGATTGCAAGGAAGTTCTTGAGTAAAACTTATAACAGGAAAACACAGTAGTTGATTGGATCAACTCAGTTCTGGGGTTTTCTGTCATACTGCTTATGACTAGGAGTAATGGAAATAGAATATTAGTACTTTTGGCATTTCTAAAGTGGGAGAAAAAACTGGTTGAGGGCTATCATTTTGTAGAGACAGAGTTATTTTGTTCTGCATTAAGGGAATCCCTCCTTTCCAGAAGTACAGATGTGGAACTTAATGCAAATGTAGTAAAATTATAAAATTTAATAAGCTCTCATATAAGATGAGAAGCTTTATATACACTAAACTAGCGTTTCCGTTGCAGGAAGTTTCCTGCAATAGGGCTTCCTGCTGCACTCTACCCCTCCCCGCCTGCTCTCCTCCCTTCTCCGCCAGCCCGCCCGCTCTCCTTCCTTCTCCCCTGACCCCGCCTCCGCTCCTCCCTTCTCCGCCAGCCCGCCTGCTCTCCTTCCTTCTCCCCTCCCCGCCTCCGCTCCTCCCTTCTCTGCCAGCCCACCCGCTCTCCTTCCTTCTCCCCCGACCCCGCCTCCACTCCTCCCTTCTCTGCCAGCCCACCTGCTCTCCTTCCTTCTCCCCTGGCCCCACCTGCGCTCCTCCCTTCTCCTCCGCCCCGCTTGCTTGCTTCTCCGCAGCTTTGCTCCCTTCTGCAGCTCTTGGCTTCTTTCTACGCTGTCTTGATATGCAAATTAACTGCCATCTTGGTTGGGGTAATTTGCATACTCACCCTGATTGGCTGGTGGGCGTGGCTTGGCTGGTGGGTGTGGTTTGGGCATAGCGAAGGTGTGGTCAGTTTGCATATTTGTCTATTATTAGGTAGGATATGCTTTTAATTTTGCACTTACTGCCTAAGGAGATGTATTGGTTGTCTGTACTTACCAGGTCCCAGTCTTGTGGTTTTCTTCTTCTTCTTCTTTTTTTTTTTAATTAAAGCCAGGGTATCAGCAATGTTGTTTTGAATCTTCTTTTTTAAGGGCAATTTACATAATTTGTTTTGACTGCTAAGTAGAAAAGTTTGTTGTTGAATGTTAACTGGTTTGGTTATGCTACAGCTTAACCAAGTCTAGGGATTTCAAATAGACCAGCCATAAATTTTAAGGTTTCCATAACATGATAATTCATTATGGTGTTATTTTTGAGAAAGGGAAAGGAGTTTCAGATTATATTCTCAATGGCTATTTGCACCATTAGTGGTGATTCATGTGGCTGTTGTACTGATCTGAAGCAAACATCTTTTCCACTTCTGGCACAGGTGGAGAAGGACTGATTTGTCAGGTAGGGAGAACAGGTATATGAGTGACTGAATCTAGTCTCCCAACTCTTATTAACATGGTTGAACTGAAACATGGAAGTATATCAAGCCTTGGGTGTGCTTGGAAAGATTTGTGAATGAATCCTTCCTCTTTCCCCCTGAGTTCCTACTTTTCCAGAATAAGCTGGAATTCTGGATTTTTGAGTTATCCAATTAAAAAATTTTCCCCCCATATTCCCATCACTCTTCCCTTTGGCAACCATCAACTGGTTCTCTATATCTATGGGTATGGATGCAGTTTTAATTAAGCTTCAAGGTAGACTGACTATAGTTGAAGTTAAGTAAAACAATGCTTTAATTAAAATCTTTTGGTTACAGGTTAAGAATGTTTATTGGAAGCCTTTGGAGGGTAGGTTGGGGTGGGATGTAAATTTTAGGAAAAATGGACTTGTAGAGGACAATGGGCATCTTCAAGAGACATCTAGTAAGTGCACTTTTGTTTTTTTGTTGTTGTTAATGCTCAGCTGAGGATATTTTTCCATTGATTTTTTTTTTTTTTTAAGAGTGAGTGGAAGGGAGGGAGAGACAGAGATAGAGAACATCGATGTGAGAGAGACACATCTATTGGTTGCCTCCCACATGGTCCCAATCTGGGGCTGGGGTTGGAGGCTGCAGCTGAAGTACGTGCCCTGGACTGGAATTGAACCCAACACCTTTCATTCCAAGAGGCTATCCTCTATCCACCGAGGCACAACGGCTGGGGCCACTCTTGCTTTTTAAATGGTGGATTCCTTTTTTACATTTAGTAATCAGAAACCTGTAAGAGTTTTACTTTGTAAAGTTTGTAGTTTCATGTTGCGTGTGACTCGACACGGTTAGCATTAGAATAAAGGAATCGAGAAAAAAGCAAGCGAGTGCAAAGGGTTAATATAAATATAAAAATTAGAAAGTAAGGCTAAATCCTTTTTGATTTTTTACATTATCTTAGGTACTTTCATGTTTGAGATAGCATTCACCTAGAAATAGCACATCTCTCTATATATAAAAGCCTAAGCGACCATTACGACCTAACGACCAGAATGACTGGCCGACCAGTTGCTATGACGCGCACTGACCACCAGGGGGCATACACTCAATGCAGGAGCTGCCCCTTGGTGGTCAGTGCACTCCCTCAGCCAACCTCCCGCAGTCCCTCCCCGCGGCTGGCCAACCTCCTGCGGTTCCTCCCCCTGGCTGGTCCCTCTGCCCCCCCCTACCCCCTGGCTAAGGCTCTGGGCACTGGAGAATCTGGGTCTGGGAAGCCTGTAGGAGGAGAGTGATCCTGATGCTGATCGTGACAGAGTAGCAGCTCAGAGGTGGCAGAAGGGGC
The DNA here is from genome assembly GCF_027574615.1 of Eptesicus fuscus. Lineage (NCBI taxonomy): Eukaryota > Metazoa > Chordata > Mammalia > Chiroptera > Vespertilionidae > Eptesicus > Eptesicus fuscus. The sequence continues at coordinate 93,581,692 of NC_072474.1, forward strand.
AAGGCAGCAGTCTAACTGCAAAGATGTAAAGTAAGCACCACTGCCATCTTACCTCTGTCACTGTACCATGTGCCGCCGCCCCCCCCCCCCCCCCCTCAGTCAGCAACTTCTAGCTTGGTCCCGCACCTTTCCAGGCTCCCAACCGCTGATTGGCTAGCGCTCCTATAGTGGTGTGCCACCATAGGCTGAAGTCAGCTACCTATCATGCTTGGGGGCAGAGCCCCGAGAAAATGTGAGGCTGAAGTAGGAGAGACAGCCTGTCTATCTGTCAGCAACTCTGCCCCTGGGAGAGTGAGGTGGTCCGAGCACGGGCAGCGAAGTAGAGCTGTATTTACACCTCAGAGCGTAGCTGGTGTTTAGGCCGTTTGGGGCGCTCTGTCTGTGGTCTTTGCTTGCCGCATGAATTTGTGCACTGGGCCTCTAGTCTGGTACATAAACCCTTAGCAGATGCTCCTGGTTGAGTAAGGGAGTACTTGAGAGGAAGACAAGACCCATTCATATGTGGCTTTACACACAAACTTGTGAAGTGACCTAGTCTTCATGATTACCTTTTAGATTTTTCTTTTTGGATTTGTTATTAGCCCAAAGCAAAGGGTGTTTTCTCTTGTGAATTATTGAACCAAAGAAATAGGGCTGGTTGAAGTGATTCCTTGATATAATTGGAATTGATGATTTATCAAACAATATTTGTTTATATTCCATTTAAGATGAAGAAGATGACTTTATGTGTAAGAAGGCAGCTTCTAAATCAAAAGAGAATGGAAGATCTACAAATAGTTATCTTGGAGCATCAAACATGAAAAAGAATGAAGAAAACACTAAGACCAAGAATAAGCCTTTATCGCCAATAAAACTTACCCACACATCAGTGCTTGATTATTTTGGAACTGCAAGTGTCCAAAGATCAGATAAGAAGATGGTGGCGAGCAAAAGAAAAGAGGTGAGTATTATGCAAGCAAGAATGTTCAGGAATGTTCATTCGCTGTTATTAATAAGAGGAGAAATTTGGATGTCATAATCAACATATTTTATTGATGAAAATGATTTTCTGTGATTATGGACAAAATTTATTGCCATCATTTTAGAGGATGAGGGAGTTAGACTATTTAATTTTTTATATTTGAAAGTGGGAAAAGATTATTTAAATTGCACAAAAAAAATTATAATTCTTAGAGTTTAAATACTTAGAATGCAAACTCATTTTACTATTCACCTCAAGTAGACAAAATTAGACAATAAGTTCCCAAATGAGGTTCTAAGTACATAAACTTATGTGCCTATGTTACACTTTTGACATTTTCTACTTTGGTTGATGTTGGATTTACATTTTTCTGGAAATAATAGGAAACAGAAATACAGACAAACTATAGTGAAAGTAGTCCCCTGAGTGACCCCGATGTCAAAGCCTGCCAAATGGTGTGTGTTTGTTGATTTTGTTAGTTTGTTGATTACACCTCCATCAGACAGTGTAATCCTTCTCACTGTTATGTCATACCATGGAGAAAACCACAAGTGTTTTTTTTGGGGGCTGGGTGGAGAGATTGGGGGTTCCTTTTCTTGAACATTTCAATAGAATTAAGTGAGAAAAATCTCTGCAGAATATTTGCTCATGAGGAAAATGGATGTGGACACCGAGTAGTTATGAACATGACTTTCTGGCTGGTGTGCATTGAGACTGACTACTTCATTACTGATACATTTAATTCTCCTGGTGTATTTAACCAGCTACAGTCAAGAAAAAACACCTTATTTTTAACATAAGTTTTATGCTGATCTTGCTTGATTTTCTTTGAAATACAGCCTTCAAAAAATGCAAATGATTCCAGATTAAATGATGAAGCCATTGCCAAACAATTGCAACTTGATGAAGATGCAGAGGTATTGCCATTTTGTTTAAATATCATTAACAACTTGATGTTCTGACTTGTTAGTCTATCCAGACAAACAATCAAGATTATTCTAGGCTAATTTTGGATTGAGCCTCATTATAAGAGTTATGTGTAAAATAAGTTAAAATTTAGTATATAAACATCTAAATTTATATAAAATGATAAAAGCAGGGTATAATTATTTTAGAGATTTATTATTAAATATCTTTTAAAAAAATTTTTTTTATTGATATCAGAGAGAAAGGGAGAGGGAGAGAGAGATAGAAACATCAATAATGAGAAAATAATTGATTGGCTACCTCCTACACGCCCCCTACTGGGGACTGAGCCTGAAACCCAGGCATCTGCCCTTGACTGGAATCGAACCCGGGACCCTTCAGTCCGCAGGTTGATGCTCTATCCACTGAACCAAACCAGCTAGAGCTTAAATTTCTTTGAATGGAAGCCTCCTTTAGTATAGTTAAAAATAATTTAATTTGGTCATATCTCTTTTCTTTTCACTGTGGGTGATCTCATCCACTCCTGTGGCTCTAATTGTATGGATATGGTGATGATCCCTAAATCTGTTTCTAATTTAGAGTGCTCTTTTGAGCTATAAACCATATATTCATTCAGTAAGCATTTGCTGAGCACTTATTGAGTGCATGGCACAGTTCCAGGTTTAAACTAATTATGTCATGCTTTGAAGAGAACTAAAGGGATAGTTTTGGGTTTCTTTTTCAGAATGAGCACCGTTATTACGTGAGCTAAGATGGGAGGGAAGAGGATTTATTTGCCTTTCCGGGCCTTGATTTTCCTCAGCTAGAACTCCAGCTCCTTGCCCTCTAGCACATAGTCATCTGCTCAGCCACATTGGCCTGGTACTGAAGGATGGACGCAAAAAGCTTGCCCTTCTAGAAGACTGCTGATTTTGGCATTCTTTTTCCTTTCATCATATTTCTTCTGAATTTTTTTTTTCTTTTATCATTTTTTGTTTAAAAACTTTTCCTCCTCAGGAGTCAGCTTGGCACCCTTCTTGTTGTCCAGGGCAGTGCAGAGTGGGACTTGTACAGTCAGTAGGGTGTGCTTGCTGTCAGTGAGCACGATGGAGTTCTGTACTAGGGTCTTGGTGCGGACCAGTTGTGGGATGCATTGCAGACAGCATCAGTAATCCTTTGTTTGCATGGACAGCACTCGGGGCCCCAGGACAAGTTGCCATGTCCAGCCTCAAGGCTTGGTACTTATTACTACCTCCCCGCACGTGGACTCGGTGTATGCGAGGAGGGCCAATCTTAGTGTTGGCAGCAGGGTGTCCCAGCTCATATACTTACTTCTTGTGGTAAAGTTTTCTTTTGCCTCAGATCTTGTGGTGCTTCTGCCAGTTGTCCTGAGAGATGCCCATAGCTTGGCGCCAGCTCGAAAGAGCATGAGTATTCTATTTTAAGTAGAGGGGTCAGGACAGCACCTCTGAGGAAGCGATATTGGGGCACAAAATGAAGTGATAATGGCAAGCCATGGGACTGGCTACCGAAGGCCGATTTCCTCTAAACAGAACAGCAAGTGCAAGCATCCTGAGGTAGGAGAGTTTGAATTTGATGAGTTCGAGAAATGGCCAGCAGCAAATACTCTAAGTCACGAAAGGCCTTTAGTACCTACCCAAAGAACTTGGGACGGTAAGGACTTTGGATTTTAGTCTCTGTGAGACGAGAAGCCATTGGAGTGTTGATTAGATGTGACATGAATTTACAGATCTTAAAAGAAAATTATTCTGGCTGCTGTGAGGCTAATAAACCATGGTGGGGCAGGAGCAAAAGCAGATCAGTTTGGACACTGTTGTGTGGAGTAGGTAGGTGAGAGATGATGTTAGCTTGTACCAGGGTGGTAATGGAAGAGATAGTGAGAAGTGGTTATAATCTTTGCTTTGAAGGTATAAACTTCAAGTTGTTGTTGATAAGATTGGATGTAAGGTATGAGGGAAAAAGAAGATTCAAAGATAGACTGTGTGTTTTTGGGCTTGAGCAACTGAATATTCATTAAGATGAACACACTGGTACAGAGAAATCAAGAGTTCTGTTTTGGACATGTTAAGTTTGTACCTAATAGACTTCCACATGCATATGCAGAGTGGGTGGTTGGATAGTGGAATCTGGAGGTCTAAACTGAAGATGTATATTTGGGAATCACTAGCATTTGAATGGTATTTAAACCTGTGTAACTGAATGAGAGCATGGGGAGAGAAAGTTAATAGAGAAGAAACCTCAGGATTGAGCTCTGTTAACATTTAGAGATCAGGTAGAGGAGGAGGATCCAGCAAAGGAGATTTAAGAAAGAGTGGCTAGTCCAGCTGGCTTGGCCCAGTGGCTGAGCCTCTACCTACTGAAGTCACAGTTCAATTCCCGGTTCAGGGCACATGACTGGGTTGAGGACTTGGCCCCTGGTCTGGGTGTGCAGGAGGCAGCCGATCATTGATTCCCTCTCATCATTGATGTTTCTATCTCTCTCTCCCTCTTTCTGTCTTTAAAATCAATAAAAATATTAAAAACAAAACAAACAAAAAGAGTGACTAGTGAAATAGGGAAATGAGGAGAGTTTGGTATTTCAGGGAAGCCAAGTAAGCATTTCCATCAGAGGTTCCAGACCTTGGTACCTACTGTTTGAACCCTCTTCCTGTTTATTAGCTTAAGAGTCACTTTCTCATATTTCCTAAGCTTTGTTAGAAACCCCTCCTCTATACTCAATCATGCCCCATTGTAGCTACTATTGATAATTGTTATAATTGCTACCTAAATGCCTTCCTATATGTGGGCTGTAAACTCTACCTACCAGGGCTGTTTATGGCCTCATTCACCTATTGTGCCATCACTGCTTATGTGCTTGGTGTTGTGAGAGAATAGTATTCTGATCTTCTGGAATATATCTGATTTATCCAGATTTTATTAATTTGACAGTTTACAGGGCTTTCAAAATCTTTTTCCATCTTATTTGATTACACTGGATTACATAAACTACAAACCAGGTATCCATACAACTCAAGACAGCACAAATGGCGTAGGTAGAATTGTGGAGTTAATTTTTAGGGACCTGACTTCTTATCTGTCCCAAATACTTGAGGCTTACCCCATCCTTTCCAAACCAGGTGTGGTACTCTATCACTATTCCCTATTTTCTCATTCCTATCACACTTTTTCAGAATCTTGTTTGGGTAATTTATTAGTTTGATGAAGAGTTTTTAGGGTGTTAGTGGCTGATGGTATCTTTCCTGATCATCCCTCTTAAGTTCATTTTTTCTGTCTTTCACCTTTTTGTTCCTTTAGTTAAGTGTGCGTCCAATAACTAAATCATTAAATCAGTATGTAGACAGTATGTTAAACATCAACTGCTGTGCTAAACATTGTATTAAAATATAGGGCTTTTCATCACATATCTCAAAATATTGTCACATTTACATGTTTAGTGCATATTTAATCTAGGAAATGAACCCTCTTCAAAACAAATACATTATATGTTACTGATTAGCTCTGTTAGAGACAAAGTAAATAAAGGTATTAAAAAACAAAATATAGGGCTTTTGATCATATGATGCCATAATCACCAATAATGAATTTCAGATGAAAGTATTTAAATTTCTTCTGTCATCTAAATAATCTAGAATCCTCTGTGCTAGAAGTGTACTACATAGTGTGAAATTTTGGAAAAACGGTATGGGTTCAACCATAAATTTTTGCAGGGCCACTGGAGGCTTAGAGTTTGAAGGACCTTTTTATGGTGAAGATTTTCATATTCACTTTAGCAATTAGATGTGTAGTGCAGTTATGGTAAAGAAATATTAGACAACAGAATATATTGATGTACATCTCTCTGGCTTATAGCTCTGCACAGTTGGATTTAGTTCATTTATTAACAAGCAAAGGTTTGGTTACTGTGTTCTCATCAGACTTACGCCATTTTCCAAGCCTTTTTAGGATTGGGTGGATTTTGATTTTTTTTCAATATGTTTGAATAATATAGGGATGCCTTTGTTTGATGTTACATTAGGCCATTTTATCAGGGGGCATAAAACTATTTAGTTTCTAATGAGAAATGTATTCCACCGCTACACATTTCTGGAAGAGCTCCTTTTTGCTGAAAGTGAGAATGTCTGTGTACTAACATTAGCATGTTAGGAAAACTTCTGATGATTTAAATTTTCAAAAGTCAGAACAGATACATTTGGATTAGTAATTGATAGTTATGTTTGTGTATGTCTTACTATGTTTTCAAAGAAATGTATAATTTTCTTGATTTCTTTTTATATTTATATTTTTAATTTAATTTATTTTTTGTTAATCCTCACCTGAGGATATGACCAGGGCTGAGGATTGAGCCTGCAACCGAGGTACATGCCCTTGACCGGACTCGAACTCGGGACCCTTCAGTCCTTGGGTTGATGCTCTATTCACTGAGCCATACCAGCTAGAGCTTGATTTCTTGATTCACTCTTTTTTGTGCCCTCCAGACTATTGTTTTTTTATAAGGATGAGATTATTTTCAGAGATTTTTCTAGAGTTTAAATAAAAATAAGAGATCTATAAGTATTGCATTAGGACCATAAAGAAAAAATTGTAGATTTCAAACTTTACAAGTGAGAAATATGGCTTTAAAAATATGTTCAATTTATCTGTCATGCCTGCAAAACTAGATGTATTTGTTCTGAAATCTAATACGGCTTAGTGAAACAAACCTGTGATACCGTTAATATTAAATGGAAAAATGTCATAGTTACTTTCTGGAAAATGTTTTCCAGTTTCTTCTGTGTATCATGAATCAAACATTTAAAAACTTTCATTTACAAAAAGAAAAAACAACAACTCTGTTGACACTTTTTTACAGCTGGAGAGACAACTGCATGAAGATGAAGAGTTTGCCAGAACATTAGCCATGTTGGATGAAGAACCTAAGAACAAAAAGGTGGCGTTTTTACTGGGCTGTTTGCACGCTGAGTGTACAACATAGATCAGTGCTCCCTTTCACACCTGTGTAGTCTAAGCTCTAAGATACAGCCAAGACTAACTTCTAGAAAGAAGCTAAATTGTTTTAATTTATAAGAATGTTTTTGGGGAAGCTCATTGAGGAACTTATTCTTCCCGGAGGAAATTTGATAGAGCCAAAGCCAACCAGAACCTTGCTTTACAAAACAATGAATTGCAATTTTTGCTTACTATCTGTCACAAAGGGGTTTTATATACTTGTTCAGAGAATAATGCTTATAAAGATTCCTATGGAACCTAATGTTTAATAATTGTAATATTTATTACCATTTTGGGAAGCACAATTTTGCCACTTTAAATTAACTTTAAGATCTGTATTAGGACAGTCTCAAAAGATGAGTATTTGGGGGAATTTTTAAAAGCATCAAGAGTCTTTCTTTCTTAGTACTTGATCATAAAAAAATTAGACTTAATTTATTTTGAATCCCATTCTGTTAATATTGTCATTATCAATATCTTACTACTTAAAAAGATTTTTTGGCAGTCAGATGTATGACCTAGTGGGTCAGAGAACTTTGTCACTTGAAAAACTTTATTTAGTACATCTAAAGACATTCAAATTATAATTATATATATATAAAAAAAAACTGGGTCACACACCCTAATTTGTGATCTCTTTGTAAAAGGAAGTTCTGAGGAAGCAGTGGAAAGAGAATGGATATTTTTTTCTCTTTTGAGCTTTAGATTGTTTTTCATGTAGTCTTTGGGGTTTATATTGTAGTTTTTAACCACATAATGCTAATAATTTGAGAACTGAGACAAAAGAAGCAGAAATAAGGCTTTCATTTCCAGGCTTACAAATTTGGAAGAATTGAGATAATTTTTTATAGAATATGTTTTTTATACCCTTTTCATCTGTTTTCTCATCTGTAAAATTAAAAGAAGTAAAGCATGCTTCATTTGCCCCAGAAATTTTGTGGATGAATGAATGAAAGTTTATTGTATTGTCCTGCTACTTTAGAAGATGGCCCTTAATCTTAAAATTAAAACTTAAATTAAAAACTGGTCAATTTTAACAACATATTTTGTGGTAATAGTTTTCTTATAATTTTTCACATTTGACACTTTAAAAATTTTCTTAGGCTTTAAAGGACCCAGAAGAGAGAGAAACGTTTTCATCTGTCCACGCCAATTTAAATAAAGCAGAAAAACATAAATGTCCTTATAAAGGTAATACTAGCAGAAAAAAACATAAGCTGGAATATTTATCTTTATAGAAGAAAATTTATGGTAACCTTGTTTAAACATTTTATTCAGTAACTGTTAAGTAGACATTATTTCATAGGAATATTAGAGCGTGGTCTACTTAGATACTTGGGAAGCTATGTTGGTATAAGTCAGTCAGAGTGCCTGTCTGCTCAATGATCGTTTTGAGAAAGTTCACAGCTCTTGGCTGCATGTTAATATCCAAGTGTAGTGCAACCTGTGGACTTCAGTATGTGAAGACAAAGAACTAGATGTTTCCAGCTCAGAGCTGACTGGTCGTTGTTAGGTCATCTGAAGCTCTCCTGCTGACTGCCCAAAGATTTTACTTTTTAGTGGTTCTGATATGTTACCATCTGCTATTATAGATGGTCTTAATCCTACAAGTAAATCTGTTCATAAGGTAAATTTTAGTCTTGAAATCTCTCATTTGTGGCTTTCAAGACCATATTACAGAATTTTTATGTGCCATATTTTAGTAAGTTTTCTCAAGGTAAATGTCAGACCACTGAAGATTATTTGTGGGATAAAATTCATGTTCTTAGATGTAGTTTATCATATTTCAGTTAATGAGTAATTTGTATTTAAAAACATTCCTTAATTTGAACTGGTTATACAAAGAAGTAATTTTTAATAAGTGTGCTGTATGAAGAACTAAAATCATAATGTAAACATTATGAAATCACCTATGACATTGTGCACTACTAAGATTACTCAGTAGAAAAATGAAAAAATAATCTTGTTATTGGGTATCGTTTTCAAAAAAACAACAATCACAGTCTTTTCTGTTTTCCTAGTAAAAACAGAACAATTTTTGGATGAAAGAAAGCACTGCAGTCCTAAGAAGCAAATTAAATGTGAAAGATCAAAAGAATCTCCGCAACATTCCAAGTCTTCAGTTCACAAAAGAGGAGAAACTTCTTCTCCTAAAGCTAGTTCTAAGCTGACGCTTTTGAAAAAAAAGGAAGAGAGTTCTTCTAAAGAAACAGAGCCTACATCCTTGAAAAGAAAAGAATATGCCATTGAATTGAAAGGAGAGGCAAAAAGTCCTAAGAAAATCAAAAGTTCTCCTGCTAAAAAAGAGGTAGAATTTTCAAAAGTGTATCATGTTGGGGCTATGTTGATCTGGATTTGATTATTTTCAAGTTTTCTAACTTTCTAAGTCATTATGGCACTTTTATTTATTTATTTTTTTTATTATGGCACTTTTAAGATACCAGCTTATTTAGATGCTGTTGCAGGTCATAGGTTACTTATATAGCTAAATTAGCCAATATTTGCTGAATGTTATTGTGCATCAGATATGGTGCTAAAACATATGTAATCTTCACAACAACCTTGTGAGATATTTATTTTTAATAATTCAACTTTTTAAAAAATTGATTTTTAGAAGAAAGGGTGGGGGGGGGGGAGAGAGAGAGAGAAAAAGAGAGAGAGAGAGGTACATCTATTGGTTGCCTCCTGTACGTGCCCTTACCTGGGATTGAACCTGTGACCTTCTGGTGCATGTGACAACGCTTAAGCCACTGAGCCACACTGGCCAGGGCTTTATTATTCAACATCTAAAGATGAGTAAACAGGATGACAGCATTTAAGTAATTTTTATAAGATTATCCAGCTGGTGGGTTATAGAGCCAGTTTGAACTTGGGACTTTGGAGGCCAAAAACTGCAGTATAACATGGTGGCTCTGACATGGAGACTGGAGCCAGTCTCAGATCATAGCGCTGCCACTGAGCAGATGTGTGATCTCGGTCTGGCTACTTGCCCTTTGTCTGCTTGGATTCCTCATTTGTAAAACAGGGATAATAATGAATTAATATGTAAAACCATTTAGAACAATGCCTGGCACATGGTAAGTGCTATATAAGCTTTTTGCTATTATTAAAATAACTATTTGTATTTGTCCTGAATGTACTCCTTTTTTGCTCTTGTATAACAGTGTTGAGATACTGAAATCATTTTCAAAGGAAAGAAAACAGTGAAATAATGCAAAATGGTTTTTAAAAGTTTTCTGTGTTTTCATCTCCAATTTGGAACGCCCTTTGATTCATAATGAGAAGCCATATTCCTTCAAGCCTTCTAGGCACTTAGAATTAAAAGTAGAATATTGCCTATTTTAACTGCTCGTTACTATTTTTTAGTGCAGCACAGTGAAACGGTGATGATTTCAAGATGCTTTTTTTGTTTGTGGTCAGTGCTCATAAATGTGCTCAAGGGAACAATGAGCTTTTTGGTCTCAGATTTTTCTTCACTAAATGCTTATCTGGTGGGTGAATGATTTTCTTCAGGCACTCTGAACATGTTCAATTTACAGAGGCTTGTTTGTTTTTATTAAAAAAGAAGAAATCTTCAAGTGATATTTTCCTCTTTACTGTATTTTTCAAAGTTGGAATAGAAGTGACTTAGAGAACTTAAGCAGTTTGAGAACATCTATTTAATAAATTCAGTCTAGCCTGGCCAGTGTTGCTCAGTGGTTGAGTGTTGACCTATGTACCAGGAGTTCACCAGTTCATTTCCCTATCAGGGCACATGCCCAGTAGTTGGCTTGATCCCTGGTTAGGGGTGGGGGTGTGTGTGTGCAGGAGGCAGCAGATCAATGTTGATGTTTCTCTCTCATCGATGTTTCTGTCTCTCTCTGGGCAGGTGTAATTTAATAAGCTTCTCATAGGTATACACACCAACATTTGAGAACCACTGTTAAAATGTAGAGTTAGGGTCTAGGACCAATCTATAATGGCTTACTTATTTTATAACCACAGCAGCTTACTTATTTTATTGATTAAATTGCTTATTTGTATTGAAGTAATATTTTTGTCTACTCTCAGAGGTATTTGAGGTAGCTTACAAATTAAAAATAATGTAAAACAGGGAGTAGAAAAAACAACCGTGATCATTTTATAGTGGTTTTAAAATCAGAATTATCTAGGATGTTTTTCCTACAAATACACATGCCGACGCCATACTCCATATCTCTGAATTAGAAACTGTGTGAGTCTGAGGGATATAGTTTGAAAAATTTCCCCATGATTTTCTGAGATAGACGTACTCAGTGTAAGGTCTCCTGAAATAGAATAGGAGAGATTAAACCTAGAAGGAAGAGTGGTGGCATATAGAATGTGTCTGCTTTTTGGAGTAAAGTTTGCCCCTGTTTGAACCAGCTGTTTCTATGAAGCCATTAATTCACTATAAAAACTGTAGTGTTTATATCCTCAGGGGTATAATAGAGCCATTTAGGCTGTTTTAGGGGAGTGCAAAACCATAGGATATACATAGCCCAGTGGTCGGCAAACTCATTAGTCAACAGAGCCAAATATCAACAGTACAACGATTGAAATTTCTTTTGAGAGTCAAATTTTTTAAACTTAAATTTCTTCTAACGCCACTTCTTCAAAATAGACTCGCCTAGGCCGTGGTATTTTGTGGAAGAGCCACCCTCAAGGGGCCAAAGAGCCACATGTGGCTCGCGAGCCGCAGTTTGCCGACCACAGACATAAGATGTCTTCTTGTGTAACCAGTTTACATGGATATATTGTGAAATAGAATTGTAAAATTCACATGCATCTTTGAAATAAAATACACTCCTTTGATTTTTTTTTTTTTTGCTCGGGGCAGGCTTATGCACCTAATCTTCCCTGAGATGTGTGCCTTTCAGAGAGAAAAGGCTCGTGCAGAGATGTTTACAATCCAGGCATGTGTAAATTGGGGAGTACCTGTGTAGCTAAAAGTGTGAATTTTAGGACCAATGCTTATTTATTAATATGTATTTTTAATGTTACATAAATTTTGCATGACTTTGTTCAATTTCCTTTCTCTATCCTTAAAGTCTGTAAGTCCTGAAGATTCTGAAAAGAGACGCACTAATTATCAAGCTTACCGAAGTTACTTAAATCGAGAAGGTCCCAAAGCTCTGGGCTCCAAAGAAATACCAAAGGTGAGAACACTGTGAAGGCATGGCGTCCTGTCGGGGCCTCTGGTCGGTGGGTCGGTGTATGTGTTCACTATGTTTTTACAGCAGCAGAGAATTGATAATTTAAATTAACAGAAAAGCCACAGTCACCATAGTTACTGATTAGAGGTATTTATTCCCATTATGAGTGACTGCTTGATACTTAGAAAAATTTCAGTGAGCTACAAGTAACCCCAGGGGCTGGGCTTTGAGGCATCCAGCAGTTACAAGACTGCCCTCATGGTACTCATGGTGTAACTCAGGAAAGAGACTGTAAGTAAATTATTATTTACCTACTAGAGGCCTGGTGCACAAAATTTGTGCACAGGTAGGGTCCCTAGGCCTGGCGGGTGATCAGGGCCGATCAGGACCTTCCTTCCCTGACTGTCAGCTGAGGCCTTCCTTCGTTCTGCGCTGCCCCCTGGTTGTCAGTGCACATCATAGTGAGTGGTCGAACTCCTAGTCAGTTGAACTCCCAAGGGGACAGTTTGCATATTAGCCTTTTATTATATAGGATAGTTGTGATATATGTGCCAGTCTTGCCTCTTGTATAAAGTGTATGAAAGCCTCTGCTTGAGAGAACTTTAGGTAAAGTGGTGTCCTTAGGGGATAGGGGATAGATAGTCAGGTTTCAGGGAAGATAAGCCCATGGGGGCAAAGTTGGAGAAGAGTTGAGGATATTGGTGGTTTGCTGGTCCTGCAGTGAGAGCTCTAGAATGGAAGAGTTTGGTAGGGAGGCTAGAAGTGCTGGGGTTGGACAGGTAAAAAGATACCAGAGCCACAATGAGTGATAGATAGTTCAGGAGATATAGAAGATTGGGGTGTGGGAGAGGGGCTTGCGTGTCGAATTTTATAAGGTTATTTTGAAATTGTTGAAAGGTGTTTAAGTACTTGCAGTTTCACAAGATAATTTTAATCGTAGAATCATAGGGCTTGAAGGGACCTTGAGATGTTGTTAGTTAAACCTTTTCTCTCCCAGTCAATTCAGATCTCTTCTGTTCCCCCTGAAAAAGACTCTACCTGGATGGTGAAGGATTGAACTTGTATTGTGCTAGTCTTTGAATTTTGTTTAGCTTCTTTTCAAACCTGTTTTAAGACTGTGTTTAATTATCCATTCAAAGAGAATGGTTTACATAATTTTCATTTTGCATGCTTATATCTTTTTATTGAGCCATTGTAAAAATAAAAAAATGTCTAACTATACACAGTTCTAGTTAAGATTAAATGTCTCCTCCATCCACTTGCTTTGGCCAGTGTCTTTTATATTATCAAGTTATCTATAGGTTGTTAGATTTACTATCATAGGATAAACAGCCAGAGGGAAGTGCAGGAGCTCAAACTTGTTTAGCTTTCAGAATTGAAGCTTTTCTTTCTTAAATTAACAACAGCAGGAGTTTCTGTGGATGTTGCATCTAGTTGTTTACTTAAAGCTATACTAGTTCACTAGTAGCTTAAATATTAAACATAATGAAAATAGTATGACTGTCTAATTTTAATAAGCTCTGCTAACTGTATTGAATGTATTTTTTCATTGCTGGTTTTATAAGTTTGTTAAGTGTTAGCCTACATAAGAATTGCTCAGGATTTAATTTCAGTTTCTGCTTATTTGCTGTAAATTTCCAGGAAATTTTTCCATGCTGAGATTATTTATGATGTCAAATGAGAAAAATCAACTTCCTGCAGTTTTGATGCCAAATATTTCTTTGGAAAGCTACCATGTAATTTCCTCTCTGCTTGAACATTTTGGTTTTTAGGGAGCTGAAAATTGCTTGGAAGGCCTTATATTTGTAATCACAGGAGTGCTGGAGTCCATTGAAAGAGATGAAGCCAAGTCTCTAATTGAACGTTATGGAGGAAAAGTAACTGGGAACGTCAGCAAGAAAACAAACTACCTTGTCATGGGTCGTGATAGTGGGCAGTCCAAGAGTGACAAGGTGGGTGCTGCTGTGTTCTCAACACAGTGAGACAGTGTGCTGGCTTTGGCAGGCTCGTGATATGACCATTTGTAGTAATGCCCTTTATACAGAGTTAAGGAGAAAAAACGGAGAAGTAATTTTTTTCCTGTTATTTCTTCTCCATGGAAGTGTTGGCTTTGATCCCAGGATTTTTGTTTTCCAATTGAAGCCACAGTTCCTGTTTATTTGACTTTTTTAGTGTAATATTCCAATTTAAATCTTATTTGAAGATAAAAGCAAATGCAGTTTTCTTCCTTTTTTTTTTTTTAGTCCTAAGTGTTCTTATATAGGCCACTTAAATTTTTTATCGGAACTCTGAAAGTGTGATTGTCTTTCGCTCCCAAGTCACAGTATACTCTACCTATCTTTATTCAAACAAATTGCTTATTTTCTTATGTAACAAGAAGTCCAGAGTTAGGCGGCTGCTGGGATGATTCAGCAGCTCAGTAATGTAGCCAGGCAATTTCCATTTTCCACCTCTTTCGTCCTTATTTTGTTAACCTTAAACATTATGCATGTTGCCCTGTGTTGCAAGATGGCTACAGCTCTAGGCATTCAAGTCCACATTCAAGTCAGAAAGAAGGGAGCGGTGGCAAGATGTCATTCCAGCTGTGACTGGCCTTACAAGAGTTTGCCCAGAAACGTCTCTTGTAAAAGCCCACTTAAATCTCATTGGCCAGAGCTGTCACATGGTCATTCAGTACTATAAACAAGGATGGAGGGTGAGCACTTTCCTGATGGCCTTAGACCGATCGTAGTTTATCCCTTGGAGATGGATACACTGGAGTTCTGTTAGTAGGGGAGACAGTGGGGGAAAGTGTCTACCCTACAAGCCAATCCTGGGAGAGGGGTGGGGAGCTGGACTTAGGCCTAGTGACTGCCTTTCTAGGGGAGAGCAGTGGTGCTGTGACACTTCCGGCACCAACTTAGTCTTAGGGCTGTGTCTGTCATTCTCCTCCTTTTTAATGGCACTTTTTATGAATATGGTTAAGTAATTCCAGTATTATCTAATTTACAAATGTGGTTTTTCACCAATTAAGAGGCCCAAATCTCTCTCTCTTTTTTCTTTTTGGCAGAAAGTAATGGTTAGAATACAGGTTTTTAATGGTTTGCCTTTTTAATCACTAGGCAGCAGCTTTGGGGACAAAAATTATTGATGAGGATGGCCTATTGGATCTGATTCGAACTATGCCAGGCAAGAAGTCTAAATATGAAATAGCAGTTGAAGCCGAGGTTTGTATAAAACGAACTTGATTTAAGTTGATTTGTAGCAACGTTCCTGTTTCATAGACATTTCTTGGGTGGCTACAGGCCTGTTGGCTGAAAAAGTAACTTCCCCTTCTACTGCAAATGGTCCTACCTTAATTCCTTTTGAGCCGGTGGACTCTGCTTCAGGATATCTTCTTTGGTGCATTTCCTTAACTTTTTTGTTGTTAATTGTCACCCAAAGACATTTTTCCATTGTTTTTTTTTTTTTTTTTTTTTTTTTTTATTTTTTTTTCCATTGTTTTTTATAGAGAGAGTGGAAAGGAGGGGGAGAGACAGAGGGAAACATTGATGTGAGAGAGACGCATTGATTGGTTGCTTTCCGCATATGTCCGGGGATCGAGCAACCAATGTATCTCCCCTTGACCAGAATCGAACCTGAGACCCTGCAGTCCTTAGGCTGACACTGTCCACTGAGCCAGACTGGCTAGAGCTTCCTTATCTTTTTTAAAGGCATATGAGGAGAGAGGGAGGACAGTGTATTGCACTTAACCATATCTACTTATTAAACTTTCCATATTTTCCATATTCTTGCAATGACTTTGTGCAGAGGTTATTGCTTAAGAGTTCTTTAAAGATATGATATAGTTATCAATATGATAAATTAAATTTTAATTAAAACTATTAGAACTTTTTCAGTTGTGATAGAAACCCAGCCCATATTAACTTTAGCAAAAAGGGAAAAGTGTTGGCCTACATAACTCAGCTATGGGCAGGGTGGGTCTGGTGTAGGATTACTGGTGGAGACTGGAGTGCTCTCAGGGCCCTTTCAGTTCCTGTCTCTCTGCTTCTCCTGGGGTTAGCCTCGTTCGTTCCCATGCATACAGGCCTTTTCCAAGTGCGGGACTCGGTGCCAGTAGGCCAAGTTTAATGTCCCCAGCTCTGTTACTCAAGTGCAAGTTGGTCTGCCATTTATTCCAGTTAGGCAAATCTTGGGGAATGATTTGTATTGGCCCTTCACCCAGTGTTCCCTAATATCAACAACTTATGTAACCATAGCACAGTTATCAAAACCAGGAAATTAACATTGATACCATGCCACTAACTAAACCACACATGTTATTCAAATTTCACATTTCCTCCTGTTGTCTTTTTTTCTGTTCCAGGAATTCACACTGAGTTTAGTTGTTGTGTCTTAGTCTCCTCCAGTCTATGACGGTTCTTTCGTCATTCCTGGAGGAGCCATTCTACAAAAAAAATTGCATTCCTTTGATGTTTTCTTATGATTAGTTTGAGATTATGCATTTTTGGCAAGAACATTACAGAAGTGATATTGTGTCCTTCACAGTGCTTGATACCACATCATGTGATATCTCTTATAATTGGTGATAATAATCTTTTTGTTGTTATTTTTTTTGGTGATAATAATCTTGATTACTTGGTTAAGTCAATGTCTGCTAGGTTTCTCCATTAGTAAAGTGACTTTCCCCTTTGTAACTGATAAATGTATTGGGGAGATACTTTAAGACTATGCTAATATCTTGTTTCTCCTCAAACATTCACCCACTTATTTTAGTATCCACTCACTGGTAAAGAGGCACTAATTTTTTTCTTTTTTCTTATTCACACCACAAAATTTATTATTTGGACATTATTCACACACCACACAATTCACCCTTTTAAAGTATATAAATGAGTGGATCTTAGTATATTCACAGGGTTGTGTCTAATTCCAGAACATTTTCATCACTCCCTGAAGAACCCTGTACCCATTCGCAGTTGATCCTCATATCCACCCCCTGGCCACCACCACTCTCCTTTCTGTGTCTATGGATTTGCCTATTCTGGACATTTCATTGAAAGGAATCATGCAATATGTAGCCCTTTGTGTCTCGTTTCTTTCACTTAGCATAATATTTTCAAGGTTCACCTACGCTGAAGCATGTACCATTACTTCACTCCTTTTCATTGGTGATTAATAGTCCATTGTGTGGCTATACGACATTTTGTTTATCCGTTCATCAGTTGGTGGACATTTGGGTTATTTCCATTTTTTGGTATAATATAGGATAATATATGTGTATATAATATAGTAATGCTGCTGTGAACATTTTGTGTATAGGTTTTTGTGGAGGTATTAACTGTTTAAAAATTTTATTTTTCAATTACAGTTGACATTCTAATATATTAGTTTCAGGTGTGTGGTATAATGGTTAGACATTTATATAACTTAGTCATCTCCCAATAACCTGACACCAGATACAGTTATTTGGGGGCATTAGCTTTTTAAATTTTTATTATTTATTTATTAATCCTCACCTGAAGACATGCTTTCATTGTTTTCCAGAGAGAGAGAGGAAGGGGAGGGAGAGAGAGAAACATCAATGTGAGAGAGAAACATCAATTGGTTGCCTCCTGTACGTGCCCCAACACGGGATTGAACCCTCAACCTAGGTATATGCCCTGACCGGGAATCGAACCTGAAACCTTTGGTGAACAGGACAATGTTCCAACCAACTGAACCACCCGGCCAGGGCTTTTTTTTTTTTTTTTAATGAATTTATTGAGGTGACATTGGTTAATAAAATAATATAGGTTCAGGTATAATCTATAAGACATCATCTGTATATTGTATTGTGTGTTTGCCACCCCAAGTCAAGTCTCCTTCCATCATCATTTATCTCCCCTATACCTCTTTACTTCCACCTCCTCACCTCTCCCCCCCACCCCTCAGGTAATCACTGCTGTTGTCTGTGTCTGTGAGGTTTTTCTTTAATTAATCCTTTCATCTTTTTCACTTAGCCTTGCAACCTTCCTCCCCTCTGACAGTTGTCAGTCTGTTCTCTATCCACAAGTCTGTTTCTATTTTGTTTGTTGGTTTATTTTGTTCATTAGATTCCACATATGAGTGAAATCACATGGTGTTTGATTTTTCTGATTGGCGTATTTCACTTTGCATAATGCTTGGAGGCATTAACTTTTAACTAGTTGGAAAACTGAAACAAAAAATATCTTAATCCTTTACCCTGTTTTTTTTTTCCAAACTGATACTGGATTATTTAAAAAAAGTTCTCACTTTTAAAAATTGCATTTGGGTACTTTTCAGGGTGTTATTAATTTTTATAAAGTTTGGAAGGTAATGATTTCCATAAACAGCAGGGTCCACTGTGAAGACAAACCCAGCTTGGGTAGTTTATTTGGATATATCAGATTGTCCACTGGAGTACATGGAGCAGGATAGAAATTCTTTATCTCACCAGGTTTCTTTTTCCCTCACTTTTCCAATTTTTAAGATGAATAAAGAAAAGTCCAAATTACAAAGAACACCCCAAAAAAACCACCAAGGAAAAAGAAAAATTAGTCCAAATAAGAAGGAATCAGAATCCAAAAAGAGCCAACGGACTCCCAAAAAGGACAGCTCTATGACGTCAGTAAAAAAGGAAACAAGTGTGTTTCAGAGAGGCCTGGACTTCAAGGAGCAGGTGGCCGAGGAGACAAATGGTGACAGCTGGGCTAGGAATTTGGCTGATGACAGCAGTGAAAATAAGGTGGCAAATTTGCTTTGGGTGGATAAATACAAGCCAACCTCGCTCAAGACCATAATTGGACAGCAAGGTGACCAGAGCTGTGCCAACAAACTCCTACGCTGGCTCCAAAACTGGCACAAGAGTCCATCCGAAGATAGGAAACACGGTGATTTACAGCTTCATTCATTTTTGTGTGTCTGTCACCATGTCATTGCTCAGCTGCACATATGTGAGGGAGTATAATAGTTGGTTCATTCGTCTCTCAGCGAGCATTTATTGAGAGCCTGCTCTGAACCCAGGTGCTGCACTAGTCTCCAGAGGTGCTGTTGTGAACAAAGCACAGCCCTCAAGGAGCTCAGTCAGTGGGGGAGACAGACATATGAACCAGCAATTACAATGTAATGTGCTAAATATTGTTATATGGGTAAGTATAGGGTGTTATGGGGATGGAGGTGGGTAGTCAGGGATGGGGATGTGTGCTCTCATCCCTGGAGGAAGGGGTATCTAAGGTAAGACTTGGAAACCAAGTAGGAGTTACTTAGGTGAAGGTGGGTGTTGGGTGGGAGAGGGTACATGTATCAAGATCTGAAAGTTATGTGAACAAGACTGCTAAGAGTGCCAAGGAGATTGGGGGAAAGGTGCAAATAGAGGCACAGTTATAGATTAGGCAGCCTAAAAACCTTGCTTTTGGTAGGCCGGATAGTCCTAGCTTCTCTAGGTTCTGTGCTTGCTCAACACGTATTTGTCATGGAATATGAGCACCACAATATACATTTAATGCCTAAAATGTTATTGGAATTGATAGTTTTCAGATCAGAAACGTGGGTAGTGTTTTCTTGAGCTTCAACCGAAGCCCTGGAGGATATTGTGTAAGAAATAAGGCAAAGTTTAGTGAGCATCCCAGTAAAGTCATCGTCAAAGTGGTGACTGAGTTATTAATGTGTGTGGTCACTAGACATTGGCCGAGGATGCCAATTTATTTTATTTGTATCAGGTAATATAATTGTAATGATACAAGGTTAAATTTAAGTTGGCTCTCTTTCCAAAACCACATACAATCTACCCTAAAGGGGGAGATAAGTGCTTTGTGTGCCTAGAGAAGATTAAGGCTTTTCCCAAGTCTTCAGGAGATTCAAGTCTCTCTTAGTAATTGTGTAAGGATGTATGAGCACCCTGTATGTGTCAGGCATCCGTGCCATAGGGGAGGAAGAATTCTGTAGAGCTGTGCAAGATAGTTAAAGGCACAGCATCTTCGGTTCATTTTTTCTTTTTGTGATTACATAAACTGATTGTGCTTGTTAACATTTATTGAGGCATGCCAGGCTCTGCTTGGGCACATTCATCCCCTCAGCATCCCAACCAGGCACATTACTGTTGTTACCCTCAGTTTATAAAGGAGGCACAAGCCAGAGGGATACTTTCCAAGTTCTCCCAGCTGGTGAGTGGTGGAGTTAAGGGTAGTTGGAGTTAGGATTGGAGCCCAGTAGTCTGCTCCATGACCTGTGCTTTTTAGCAAAGGGAATCATAAAAGTATTGTTTCAAATCAGAGTTTTCAAGTTAATGAGTTTAATTTTTTTATTTTGGGTGGAGGTGATCTAGGGAATAGAACTTTTTCTAAGTGCTGTGGAAACTATACTTTGTAGAAAATATTCTGCAAATTTAGAATTAAACTGGAGGACTGCTCTCTATGCTAAGTTCATGCACAATTAGTCCTGAATTTCTATTGGCTAATATAGCTAACACTCTGGAACTTGTTTCTCTCTAACAGCAAAGTTTGGTAAATTTGCCGGCAAAGATGATGGCTCTAGTTTTAAAGCGGCACTGCTCTCAGGCCCTCCAGGTGTTGGCAAAACAACCACGGCCTCTCTGGTTTGTCAGGTGGGTGTTCTCTTGTAGTTCAGTTGGAGAGCAACGTAGGAGTGGGCATGTGTAGGGGATATGTGCGCTTGTGTGTGAGTATGTGTGTGGTGTGGATATATTTTAACCTGTTGTGTATATACTTTCCTGAAATTAAACCTTTAGAATTTGCTTTGGTTTTGGGGATATTAGTTATTTTCATATTTTTTAAGTATTTGTCATTATAATTACAGGTGCTATTTACTGTAATATTTTATAGATAATATAAATAGTCTTTAGACACAGGTCTCTTATAAACCCTCCTAAGAATTTTGTGTACTCTTTACCATTTTCATGTGACAAATGGAAATGGGCTTATGAGAGAGGAGGGTGGTGGCCCAGTGTGAACCCAGGTATATAGGACCCTGCCTTTGCTTTGTGTCTCTCTGGCTGCTATATCTAGACAATGTGGTAGAGCAAACCACAGCTTAATGTGTATCAGAAGGCTATGAAATGATACATGAAATGGTATCAGAATGATAGAATGAAGGACTTTAAACTTACTTTAAATTTATTGCTGGATTTCTCCACCCTCTCCCATAAGCTGGTGGTTTCTTTTGATCTTTGTTGTGGGGACTAGAGCATACATTTTTAACAGGTATAATAACTATGTATTTTCTACTCTAAACATTAAAAACCAAAGAAATATATTTTCCCCCTAATCTCTCCAGTAGCAAACATGACTCTTTTTCTCCCTTTATTATTGTCACTACCTTTTTTGGGAATTAAGTTAAGGCATTTTTTAAGGCTTTATGATCAAGATAATGATCAATTTTGGGAAATGAACCATAATAACTTGATTTTTCTTCAGAGGACAGTTATAATAGGGATAATTTGACAAAGAATGATTTAACTTTATTTATCTTGAAGTCAATATATTGTATATCAATATTAGATATACAATTAATCTCTTATAATAGATTAATTGTATATCTAATATTGAAATCTTGGGATGGTTATATTTAATTCTTTTCAGGACTTTAAGAAGCAAACAGTAAAATTGCTTATTCGAATATATTCTTCCAGGTTAGTGATTTGTCAGCAGATGTTTTAATAAACTAAATGTGTGTTTATGTGTGTGTGGTATGTATGAATATGATGTTTTAAACTCATTGTGAGGTGTATTGTAGTTAACCTCATTGTCTGTTATTATCACACTTTACATTTTTTACCCCTCGTTCCTTATGTGATTTTTTCTTCCCTCTTTCTTCCTTAACTCTTATTTTTTCAGGGCGGGGGAAATGTTAATTTGCCTTGTGATAGTAATGGTTTCCGATGTTTTGATTAGGAATTGGGATATAGCTACGTGGAGCTGAATGCAAGTGATACTCGGAGTAAGAACAGTTTAAAGGACATTGTTGCTGAGTCACTGAATAATACCAGCATCAAAGGCTTTTATTCAAGTATGTGGCTTTTTGAACCGTTTCCTTTGGTTAAGCAAGAAAAACAAGTTCATTTTAATGTGTAGTAACCACTATTATGTACGAGGCACCCTGCTCAATCCTGGGGCTAATGAGAGAATAAGAAAAGCCTCTGATGTACCTCTAATAGGACAATAGTTACCTTTTATTTTAGGTCTTAGAAATTTCTGAGAATGTGATAAAAATGCATACATGTACATATTTATGTATTTTGCATATGATTTTAGCGGATTCACAGGTGAATCCCGTGAAGAGGACAAGAAAATAAATTGAGTGAGGTGATAGAGGCCTTTAGATGAAGAAGTGATTCTATTTGAGGCTTTGGGGGGAAACTACCAGTGAAAGGGGGGACATTTGTTTGCAGGGCCTTGAAGAATGAGAAAGAGACTCATTTGTGGGTGCAAGGGGTTATTTCAGACAAGAGTAGTAGGGGAGGGGGAGACAGTGTGAAAGTACCGCTGTGTTCTAGTATGGCCAGAGCTTATGGGGACAGTGAGATGCCCAACTACGGACTGCACAGTGCATGTTTAGAACCTGTGGTATATTGCAGGTCACTGGGTTTCTTGGTACTTTCAACGGTAAAAAGTCATTGTTAAAAAGAACTTGCTTGGGAAATGTCACTTATACATTGCTGGAGGTAGTGTAAATTGGTACTGCTCAGCAGAGCAATCTGGCAGTGTTTCTCAAAATTAAATTACACATGTCCTTTAACCCAGAAACCCTAATTTTTGGGTTCACTGTTAATATTTGTATACTAGTAGCCCATTTGCAGGAAGAATCCTGCAAGCTGCCGCTGCCGCCACCGTTGAGGCCACCGCGACTGCACCCGCGGGCCACTGCTGCCTGCCCCTGCTCCGCCCCGCCCGGGCTTTCCCTCTGGCAGCCACCTTGCTTTCCGCTTTTCCTCCCTATTCCTTCTAAGTTGTCTTCAGTCTTCACTCCTCCCTCCCTCAGTGTATGCAAATTAACTGCCATATTTGTTGGATAATTTGCATACTCACCCTGATTGGCTGGTGGGCATGGCTTTGGTTGGTGGGCGTGGCTTGGGCGTAGCGAAGGTGCGGTCAATTTGCATATTACTATTTTATTAGGTAGGATAAGCAAAATGACATACACATGAATATTCATTAGTGTGATTAATAACAGCAAAAGATTGAAAGCAACTTCACATTTTATTAACAGATAAGTAAATTATGATAGATGTGTAAAATGGAACATTATTAAACAGCCTTGAAAAGTGTGGTGTTCTATATCTACAGGTAAGGAACAGATCACAAAAATATATAAGATGACCAAACCAAGGTGTATATTTTTCTGCATACATTTGAACGTGTACAGCATATCTCTGAAAGGATATAAAGAGTCTGTTCATACTGTTTGCCCTGGAGAGGGAAATTGGGTGCCCTTGGTGGCCAGGGTGGGAGGGAGGATCTCTGCTCACTGATTCTCTGGTACTGTGTGAATTTTCAACCATGTGTTGTTACCAGTTTCAAATGTGTGATATAATTGCTTATAAAGCAGCAGTGTTTGAACAACTCTTCCTTTGTTTCTGACCCTTCCCTCTGCTTCTCATCGCGGGCCAGGCGGAGCAGCCTCTTCAGTAAGCATGAAACACGCCCTCATCATGGATGAAGTAGACGGCATGGCGGGCAATGAGGACAGGGGAGGAATTCAGGTAAGGAAAGCATTGTATTTTTGCAGTTTTCCCCTTGGTTTTTATTTATTTATTTAAAATATATTTTTATTGATTTCAGAGAGGAAGGGAGAGGGGGACAGAGATAGAAACATCAGTGATGAGAGAGAATCATTGATCGGCTGCCTGTTGTAGGCCCCACACTGGGGATCTAGCCCACAACCCGGGCATGTGTCCTGACCGGAAATTGAACCTTGACCTCCTGGTTCATAGGTCGACACTCAACCACTGAGCCATGCTGGCTGGGATTTACTCTTGGATTTTAGTGTGTGTTTTTTCCACAAAAAATATAAAGAACTAATTATTATTATGTGGTATCTTTGGCAATTAAAGCATGTTGCTGAGGTGGTTTTTAAAACTGAAAATGAATACATTGTGTGGTATTTTGTTTTTTTTTTAATAATTATGTTTGTGTTGCAAATTTGCCTTTTAGGAACTAATTGGCCTGATAAAACATACAAAAATTCCCATTATTTGTATGTGCAATGATAGAAATCATCCTAAGATTCGCTCTTTGGTTCATTATTGTTTTGATCTTCGTTTTCAAAGACCTCGGGTTGAACAGATTAAGGTATGATGTTTGGAATTTTTTTCCCATCACACTATCCTATTTATTTAAAGGTCAACTTCAAAAGTACCTGATAAATATTTTTAAAATATCTTATTATATAAGTTTAAAAAAAATCATTGAAGATTCTCCTTTGTCAATTTTAGGGTGCTATGATGTCGATTGCATTTAAAGAGGGTTTGAAGATTCCCCCTCCAGCTATGAATGAAATAATTTTAGGATCCAATCAAGATATCAGACAGGTAAATTAAATATATATTATATGAGAATTGAGAATTCTTTTGAATTAATACCTTAAGCTGTTTGAGGAGGGGGAGTGGAATATATTTTTATTGATTTCAGAGAGGAAGGGAGAGGGGAGAGATAGAAACATTAATGAAGAATCATTGATTGGCTGCCTCCTGCATGCCCCTTACTGGGGATCGGGCCTGCAACCGGGCATGTGCCCTGACCAGGAATCGAACCGTGACCTCCTAGTTCATAGGTCAATGCTCAGCCACTGAGACACACTGGCTGGGCAGGAGTGGCAGTTTTGTCCCACCATGACAGTGTCTTATTTGCAATTCTGTTAGGTTTTACACAACCTGAGCATGTGGTGTGCACGAAGCAAGGCACTAACCTATGACCAGGCCAAGGCTGACTCTCAGAGAGCCAAAAAGGACATCAAACTGGTAAAGTGAATTTCCATTTCTTAATTCTGGTTGGGCTGTAGTTCCTTGACATGCCTATAGAACCTATGGATATTTATAAGAGACATAGACAACTATTAAAAGTGTTTCTAATTCAAGTGAAATGCTTTTCAAGGACTATCAATGTATATTGTAAATTTTGAAAAGGGGAAGTTTTAAATTATAATTATGCATCAATAATTATAAAGTGGCTTTTTCACAGTCCTTGATGTATGGATTTCATTCGTGTTTTTAATGGGTTTAGAACTGTTTTTAATGGTTTAATAACCTTCCTGAAATTAGAGGTCTTATCACTGATCTCTGTGTTCTATTTCACCTAGTCACTACTTAGAATTTATTAGAGCAATGATTAAGCAGTATTTTTTCTCTTCCTTTAAAAAATATTAATAAAAAATTTTACAGCAATTTTAGGCTCACAGCCAAATTGAACAGAAAGTACAGAGATTTTCCATATACTTCCTGTCCCCAAATACATACAACCTCTTCCACTGTCAGCATCCCCCATCAGAGTGATACATTTGTTTAACTGATGAACCTGCATTGACACATCATATTACCCATAGTCCATACTTCACATTTAGTGTTGTACATTTTGTGGGTTTTGAAAAATGTTTAATAACGTGTATCTGCCATGGTAGCATACTAAAAATCCTCTCTTCTGCATATTCATCCTCCCTTCCCCCCTGGAAATCACCAATCTTTTTACTATCTCCATAGTTTCACCTTTTTGGAATATTATGTAGTTGGAATCATACTGTGTAGCCTTTTCATACTGGCTTCTTTCACTCTATAGTATGCATTTAAGGTTCCTCCATGTCTTTTCATGGCTTGATAGCTCATTTCTTTTTAGTGCTAAATAATATTCCATTGTCTGGATGTACCACAGTTTGTTTATTCGTTTTATAATAAACCACCAAACTGTCTTTCAAAGTGAAGCCATGCATGAGAGTTCCTGCTGCTCCACATCTTTGCCACCATTTTATCTTGTCAGCATTTGGATGTTGGCCCTTTCTTTTTAGGGCCCATTTGATGTTGCCCGGAAGGTGTTTGCAGCTGGAGAGGAGACTGCTCATATGTCACTTGTGGACAAATCCGATCTCTTTTTTCATGATTATTCAATAGCGCCCCTCTTTGTCCAGGAGAACTACGTACACGTGAAGCCTGTAGCTGCGGGGTGAGTGTTCAGAGCTAGTGAGGGTTAGACTTGGTACCTCCCTAACCCTGCGAAGGCCAGATAGCCGAGAGGGAGGGGAGTGGAGTGTACACAATGGTGTAATCCAGACTGGTTTCTATCCTGCAGCGGGGACATGAAAAAGCACTTGATGCTTTTAAGCAGAGCAGCAGATAGCATATGTGATGGTGACCTAGTGGACCGGCAGATCCGGAGTAAGCAAAACTGGAGTCTTCTGCCCACACAGGTAAGCATAGAGCTCTCAAAGCACACGCAGGCTCTGCTTTAGTTAAAGAGAACAAAAGAGCTGTCAGCTCGTGCAGTTATTTGAAATACCAGAAAAACATTATGGCTCATGGCAAAAATACCATCTGGTAGAGACCAAAACTCTGTGGTCACTATTGTCTATTTCTTAATCTGGCCTTATTTTTCAGAGTCAGAATGCTTTTATGTAAATGGACATATGGAAATTAGGAACATTAGATTTTGGTCGTAACTAAGCTGTGACAAAAGTTTCATTTGCTCACCCTGGCTGGTTTGGCTCAGTGGATAGAGCATCGGCCTGTGGACTGAAGGGTCCTGGGTTTGATTCCATTCAAGGGCACATGCCCGGGTTGTGGGCTCAATTCCCAGTAGGGGGTGTGCAGGAGGCAGCCAATCAAAGATTCTGTCATCATTGATGTTTCTGTCTCTCTCTTTCCCTCTCCCTTCCTCTCTGAAATCAATAAAAATATTTTTAAAAAACGTTTCATTTGCTCTGTTTTATCTTAAGAACATTTCTTTTTTTGCCATTCTTGGCTCTCGCAGATGGTTACTAGTGGCTTTTCCTTGAACTGCAGCCAGGGGAGATCAGTAGCCACTTTCTAATACGTGGATTCTCATTTTCTTCTTGCTAAAGAGGCAGCTGTGTATTGGTACTTGACTTCAGTTGATATCTTTTACTCAAAATAGAATTTGGTCAACATTCATAATGAAGAGTACTTGTTCTTGTTTGAGTTTTGCATATTTATACAGTATTAGAGGCCTGGTGCACGAAATTCGTGCACAGAGGGGGGGGCGTGTCCCTCAGCCCAACTTGTACCCTCTCCAATTTGGGACCCCTTGAGGGATGTCCGACTGCCCGGGATCGGGCCTAAACCGGCAGTCAGACATCCCTCTCACAATCCAGGTCTGCTGGCTCCCAACTGATCACCTGCCTGCCTTCCTGATTGCCCCTAACCACTTCTGCCTGCCAGCCTGATCACCCCCTAACCACTCCGCTGCCAGCCTGATTGATGCCTAACTGCTCCCCAGCCAGCCTGTTTGCCCCCAACTTCCCTCCTCTGCCGGGCTGGTCACCCCTAACTGCCCTCTCCTGCAGGGTTGATCGCCTCCAACTGCCCTCCCTTGCAGGCCTGGTGACTCCCAACTGCCCTCCCCTGCTGGCCTGGTCCCTCCCAACTGCCCTCCCCTGCTGGCCATCTTGTGGTGGCCATCTTGTGTCCACATGGGGGCAGGATCTTTGACCACATGGGGGCAGCTATATTGTGTGTTGCAGTGATGGTCAATCTGCATATTACTCTTTTATTAGATAGGATAGAGGCCTGTTGCATGGGTGGGGGCTGACTGGTTTGCCCTGAAGGGGGGTTCCCTTGGGGCGTGGGACGGTCTGAGCGAGGGGCCTGTGGTGGTTTGCAGGCCGGCCATGCCCCCTGGGGACCCAAGCGGAGGCCCTGGTATCTGGAATTTATTTACCTTCTACAATTGAAACTTTGTAGCTTGGAGCAAAGCCAAGCCTGCTGCTTGCTCCTCGGCCAGCAGCGATTTCTGTTGGAGTTAATTCACCTTCTATAATTGAAACTTTGTAGCCTTGAGTGGAGGCTTAGGCCGGCAACAGGATGGCTTCTTTTGTTACCGCGGAAACCCAAGCCTCCCTCCCGCTCTCAGTGGCTGTAGCCATCTTGGTTGGGTTTATTTGCATATTTGCTCCTGATTGGCTGGTGGGCGTGGCTTGGCTGGTGGGCGTGGCTTAGGCGTAGCGAAGGTGCTGTCAATTTGCATATTACTCTATTATTAGGTAGGATTATTATTTATACAGTAATAAATAAGGGACTTCTGGCGGTCTACTCGTCTCTGAACCCTACCACACATTGTTTGGGAAAACAAAACAACAAGGACTCATTCTGGATATAAAGAATTCTTTCTCTTATGTTTTAAAAGTGTTCATTTATTTTTACCTAATACTTGTGCTTTTGAGAATTTATCTTAAAGAAATAATTTTAAACACAGAAAAAGCTTAATGTACAAAAATATTCCCGAAAGCATTAGTTCCGAAAGCAAAACATCGGACAGATTCTCTCTGTCCAGCAACAGGAGAATGATGAATTATGGTAAAACCTCTTGACTAGAATATTATGCCACCTTTGAAATTATTTGTAAAGATGAACTAATGTGAAAAAATTAGTAAATTATTAGAATAAAGCAGGATATAAAATGTATGTATAATTCCAGCTTTAACAAGTGAAACCCTGGATATAGAAGATATTCAAGGACACCCTGTTCACTTTTCTCAGTTTGCTTGATTCCATATGGTTAGGTTTTCCATGCTTTGGTCCTCCTGTGCTGTCAGTAGCTTATGTTAAAGACAAGCATGCGCCTCTCTGACATTGGCATCCACAAGGGAACTGGTGTCATGAGATCAGTTGGTTGAGGAGGCTGAGTTGGCAAGATGAACTCTCTTAGGGCCATATGTGTTTGGGACCAAGGCGTTTACCATAATCAGTTGTTTTCTCTGGGATAAGTTTTCCACACACAGATCCGAGAGGGAAAGGGTCTGACTGGCCTGGAATTAGGTATGTGGGACATTGATGCTTCATTTCTAAAGACTGCTTGGAAGCTAAGGAAGCAACTTTGTACTGAATTTAAATTGTGGCCTGCACTTGATTTTTTTTCCAGGCCATTTATGCCAGTGTTCTTCCTGGAGAGTTAATGAGGGGGTACATGACTCAGTTTCCCACCTTCCCGAGCTGGTTGGGTAAGCACTCGTCTACAGGCAGACACGATCGTCTTGTGCAGGATCTAGCATTGCACATGAGTCTCAGGTAAGTGGTAAAACTCCATTTCTGGTATTTTATCAGTGTAATGTATTTAGCCTTTATCTAGTAAAGATAGCATTAGTCAAGAGGTTTATATTTTAGTTTTGATTTTATTGCTAACTAGATAAATGCTCCTGAGTAAGGGGTGTGTGTGTGTGTGTGTGTGTGTGTGTGTGTGTGTGTGAGAGAGAGAGAGAGAGAGAGAGAGAGAGAGAGAGAGAGAGAGAGAGAGAGAGCGAGCTTGAATTTTATCATCCTTAATAATTGTAACACTTTACCACTAAAAGGATACTTTGGAAGAATAAAGCCAGGTGGTAGAAATGTTATAACTTTAAGATACATTTTAAAACTGTATTCCTCTGAGATAGTGCTATGATTATAATGCCTATTACTAGTATTCATATATAATATCTCTGCTTCAGAATAATTTAATTGGGAAAAGGGAACCATATAAATAAATGAACTAGTTTTTACCTTTCCCAGTAGTAAAGAGACGTAGTCATTTAGGATGGGGATACAGGTTAGCTTTAACAGGAAGTCAATACTCAGATGATTGATAACCAGTGTGTCTGGAGAAGTTTAAGGATGTTAGAAATTCTTACTTGGTACAATTTTGTTTATGTTTAAAAACTTAGAAGATGTGCATGCATACACATATTAAGTGAACTTTAGGGATTTATTTGTAACCATGAAAAACTACTTGAGCAATCTTTTTTATCTTTCTGGTCTGGGGAGAGGACATTAATATTTGGTTCACCCTTGGCTTTTGGTTAAAGCTGAACTGAGTTCTTCTACTTCCTGCTCCATTCCCTCTTCCTAGCCTGTGGCATGAGCCTTTTATTGTGTTAGTTTTCTGTTGCTCTATGACATATGACCAAAATTTAATGGCTTAAAACACAAATTCATTCCCATCTTGAGATGGGAAGACTATCCTGGATTATCTGGGTGAGCCCAGTGTAATTGCAAAGGTCTTTATTTAAAAAAAAGGGGGGGCGGGGGAGGAGTTAGCAGTGCCAGAGAGAGATTGAAGATGCTGCACTGCCGCTTTGAAGATGGGAAAAGGGACCGTGAGCCAAGGGATGCAGGCAGCTTGTGGAGCTGGAAAAGGCTGCTTTCTGCTTCCCCCGCTGCCCTCACTGGTCCAGTTGTGGCCTCTCAGCTTTCTTCCTGCTGCCTGTCCACTGCTTGTTACTATCAGGACCCCTGTGCCCTGGGGTGTCCCCTTCGGTGGCTGCCTGTGCTCATGTGGATTGTGAGCACTGGACTTTCAGTGTTTCATGGCTGTCCTTTTGGATGTCTGTCCCCTTCTCCCGTTCCACGGAACATTTGTGTGGGTAGCAACTGAGACTCACTCACCTAGCACATAGAATTGCTGAGCAAGTGTTTCTTGAGGAATCATATACAGGCCACTGTCATCATCAAGCACAGCTGTGCTGAGCCTCTCAATTTGTAAAGTAAGTTACAATGTTCCTACTTTTGAACCCTGATTAAGTCACTGAACTTTTATAGCCCAGGTTTCTCTTTATCTTTAAAATTGGAAAAGTGTGACTTTATTACTCTTTATCTTTTTTGGGTCATAGATGCCTTTGAGAAGCCGAAGCTTTGGTCTTTATTCCCCCCCAAATGCACTAATGTACAAATATAATTTCAGGGGAAGTAATAGATTTTTGAGGATAGGACCCTTGATTTAGACGATGTCTTTAGACTTTACTAGATTTAATATTATGTGATCCTACTAGAAGGTAACAATGGTGTAACAAATTACAAGACTAATTTTGGAAAAGGTTTCATGATTGTCTTGGGCACTGAGGCTTACGGCTCATACTTGTCTTCAAGTACTAGTATGCTGTATTATAGGAGACAGACTCAGAGGAAATGGGTGAATTAAAAAGGGGAGCACTGTTTGAATTCTTTGCCTAGTTAATAAAACAATTGTGAGGCCAGGTTCTAGATTTCTGATAGGGGAACTCTGTGGGGTCTTGTGATTCAGACATTCAGTTGCCTGAAGGCAGGAGCAGGACCCATAGGTAATTTTTATTATTTAAAAAAACATTTTTATTGATTTCAGAGAGGAAGGGAGAGGAAGAGATAGAAACATCAATGATGAGAGAGAATCATTGATTGGCTGCCTCCTGCACACTCCCCCTGGGGATCGAGCCCGCAACCTGGGCATGTGCCCTTGGCTGGAATCGAACCTGGGACCCTTAAGTCCACAGGCTGATTCTCTATCCACTGAACCAAACCAGCTAGGGACATAGGTAATTTTTAAAAGGATTTTTCTTTTTTTTTTTTCTGATTTTAGTGTGGGTCCTGGAGCCAACAGCTTTTGAGGTCTCTTGTTTGAAGTACACATAGATATATACACTGAGTGGCCAGATTATTATGATCTCTGAACACATAATAATCTGGCCACTCAGTGTGTGTGTGTATGTATGTGTGTGTATGTATATATGTGTGTATGTGTGTGTGTGTGTGTGTGTGTGTGTGTATTTATTAGAGGCCTGGTGCATGAATTTGTGCATGGGTGGGGTCCGGCCAGCCTGGTCAGGGGGAGGGGACAATTTGCATATTAGCCTTCTATTATATAGGATATACACTGAGTGGCCAGATTATTATGCGTTCAGAGATCATAATAATCTGGCCACTCAGTGTAGTTGCCTGGTTTGAAGATGGCAGCAGCTGGGTTGGAAGATTTAGGTTGGCGACATTGGAAATACTGTTTTGTTCAGCTATTTTCTGTCTTTAAGTGACAGTGTTTAAATAGAAAAACAGCCTTTTCGTGATACCATTCTAGTTCTCAGCCGGTTGGAGACTGCTTCCCTGTCTTTCCCTGGCCAGAATGCAGGACCATTCTTGGCAGTTTATTAGATTTGGTGAAAACCCTGCTCTAGAACTAAAAATTTCAGAGTAACAGTGTTAGGAAATGTGGGGGAAGCTTTTATATAGAATTTTGTATGTTACAATCCAGAGAGCAAAAGGTTTTTCAGACCCTTCTTAGGAAGTGGTAGTGGCACTTTAGGTAGGAAATCTCACTGACTTTTAGGGACGCTTTTAACATTGGGAACTGAGTAACCGTTGGCTGTAAGAAGTATGAGCACATAGAAACACTGTTGTTGCCTGGGCCTTAAAAAGTAGGATGGAAGCAGAACCTCCATTTGTGGTTTGCATTCCCTGATGCAGGTAAGAAAAAAATTCCCTTGGAGCGTGTTGGTGTCTGTACATGACCCTGCTGGGGTAGCACTAGGCTTTCCCTACACCAACTGTGAAATGGTAGGCAGTCCCTTGTGCATTATTAAAAGGGGGTTGAACTCCCATCTCATTAGCTGTTGGTATGCGCACTGTGACTTGAATTGCTGGTAGTTCGCTATTGACTACAGGTGTGTCTCTTTTGTTTTGGTTTAAGAACTTACTCCAGCAAAAGGACTATAAATATGGATTATCTGTCACATATACGGGATGCACTTGTACAGCCCTTGACCTCACAAGGGGTAGAAGGAGTACAGGATGTTGTTGCCCTTATGGATGCCTATTATTTGATGAAAGAAGACTTTGAGAATATCATGGAGATTAGCAGCTGGGGAGGCAAGCCTAGTCCCTTCTCCAAGTTGGATCCCAAGGTAAATTGTGTCACCCAGTGGCCCCCCATCACTGTGTAATAATTACCAGGTTCGTATGGGGAGTACCTCAGAGGTGTTTTCCATGCTTTAAAAGGTTTAGCTTTTTCAGTGCTTTTTGCTTCTATGACCTATGCTTTTCAAATACAGTATTTGAGTACAATATTAAGAAAAGACTTCTGGATTTAATTTTACAATTTGTATGTTTATCTTTGCTTTATGCTGAGTGGAAAAGCAAGATGTGAAAGTTGAGGAACAAATATAAATATATTCCTTATAAATAAGAGTGGGCAGATGAGCCAGGTGAAGGAACTGAGGAAAAGAAAAGTGCTAACTGGCTGAGGATTGTTAACGCTTAGTCTGCCTGTTCTGTGGATTCAGTATTCCAGTTGGATAATCTGTTGTGTAGTAATGTACCCCCTACTTTACATAATGAGCATGAAAAGACTAAAGTGACATAACTGAATGTGTACTATCTAATACCTGACTTTGTGCCTGTTTA
Organism: Eptesicus fuscus; assembly: GCF_027574615.1. Taxonomy (NCBI): domain Eukaryota; kingdom Metazoa; phylum Chordata; class Mammalia; order Chiroptera; family Vespertilionidae; genus Eptesicus; species Eptesicus fuscus. The sequence goes on from NC_072474.1 coordinate 93,615,053, forward strand.
TTTGGTGATGTTTTAGAAGACGTTCTCCGTGGCTTGCCTTCTCTAGAATTCCGACCTGGTTCAGTGGTTGTGGGTAACTTCTCACAGGAGACGTCTACAGTTAGAATTCATGGACTAATTCTGCCGTGATTAGAAGCTCGATGTTAAGGCTTTTCAAGTTATTTAGTATATTGAACTAGCCACTATTAGTAAAAGTACTTTGTGGTCATTAAAGGCCAGCTTTAACTTGTACCTTATTGTGAGCCTTTTTTGACTTATTGATTACTGACTAACTTTATCACTTGTAGAACTGCAGAGAGCACTGAATAGGTAAAAATGATGACTTAAAAGTGATTTCTTGGGTCTACCTTAAAGGTCCCAAATACTGATTATCTTTTTGAGTCATGGGCTCTATTAAGAATATGAAAAATATGGACCTCCATAAAAAAATGTACATATATATATACACACACATATATGTGTATAAATATTTTGCAAATACTTTTAAGGGGCTCCCAGCGTCTTTCAGAATCTTAGGCGTACGAAGTTCAGAAGGATTATCTGGCACTTAGATTTTAAAATCCCTCCATTTCCTTTCTTTAGGTGAAGGCAGCCTTTACGAGAGCTTACAACAAGGAAGCCCACCTGACCCCGTACTCGCTGCAGGCAGTGAAGGCCCCCAGGCATAGCACCGGCCCCGCGCTGGAGCCTGAGCACAGTGAGGACTTCCAGGAGGACGACTCTCAGTCTGAGGAGAAAGAGCAAGACGCTGTGGAAACGGATGCTATGATCAAGGTAGTAGTTTAAGCTACAGAGAGAGACTGATACTCCCGCAAACAGTTTCTCTTTTCTGTGTAATTTACCTTCAGAAATTATTCAGGGCCTGTTTAGCAAGTAGCAGAGTAAGCTCTGAAAATACTTCTAAGTCTTTTTGTTCATCACAGATGAAGGTGGAGAAGGAGTAGATTTCATTTTTAAAAAAATCCTCACCTGAGGATATGTTTATTGATATTTTTGGAGGGAAAGAGACATACATCAATGTGAGAGAAACATTGATTGGTTGCCTCCTGTATGTGCTCCGACAGGAGATTGAACCCGAAACCTAGGTATGTGCCTTGGCCAGGAATCAAACCCACAACCTTTTTGCTGTACGGGATGACACTTCAACCAACTGAGCCACCCACTCAGGGCTAGATATCACTTTTATAAATGGCTTCTAATAATAGTGCAAGAGCCAAATAGCGGAAAAATAGGCCATCATATGGGTGGTCATATTCTCTGTTAGAAAAAGTAAGATTTTTACTCTTTTGATCATTGGTTGTGCTTTACCCACACACATTTTCACAGCACAACCAAGAAAAGCATTTTCAATGAAACCATTTCTCCCTTCTGTTATTTCTGTTTTCTATAGACACTGAACTGCCTATGGAAGTTTTTCAGAGCAAACATCCTTGTCTTTTGCTGGAATAGGTTAAAATCATTTTTGGTATCAGCCCACTGTTGCTGGCAAAAGAATGTAGTCTGCATCCTCCTGTATCGTTCTTGCCCTCACTGGGCTTGTATATGCAGGGGTCGGAATAGTGGCCTTCACCAGTGTAGCTCCTCTTCCTGTCTAGTCTTGTGTAGACATAAGAGGTTGTCTCCTCCCTTCTCCTCAAACTGGACATGTTTAGACTCTCGAATCTGAAACTGAAAGAAAAGTAACTTTTTACCCTGTTTGTAAATTATGTCTTGCTTATTTTGTCTTTCCTAAATATATCTATGTTCTAAATCCAAAAAACTGCATACATGAGGAACATATGTTGGTTGTAGATTTTAAGTAGCTTTTTAGTTTTATGGCTATCTTTTAAAGGCTACAACTAGTTTATTAAGCTCATTGGGGGTAGCAGTCAAAGATATAGATATTTGTAACCGTTCTTCTTTACTAATTAAGTTGCAGGTAAAGATTTTTATAGAGATGATCTTACTTCATTTACTCATAAACACAGATATTAACTATTTTCTGCATCTTTCCCTCCCAACAGAAAAAGACAAAATCTTCAAAGCCTTCAAAATCAGAAAAAGATAAGGAGTCCAGAAAAGGAAAAGGAAAAGGTTCAAAGAAATGAAACTGTTTCACTACTGACAAGTCACTTTTTACTCACCCTGTTGACCAGTCTGGCTGGTCTAGAGGATGCCTTATATTTTCCAAAGGAACCATAATAGGGCGACTGAGTGGTCCCATTATCAGTAAATGGTGGTACAGCTAGCAGGATGTAACCGGTAGGCTGATGTACACCTCTTATAGAGGTTGATAGGACTGTGTGGGTCCTCCACTGTCCCCTGTCCATCTAATTCGATTGTGCTTCAAAATGACTGTGTATAATCAGAATTAGAAACTACATGTGGGCTTTGGAATTAGATTTTATTTAACAATAATATGCCTGAGAACAGTGGTACTAAGGCAGCTTTTGTAAGCTTAACAATTTATTCTAATGGCCTTTACAGGTCCAATCCTGAATTTTTTTAAAGATAGTTACTATTATGTGGTGAAATTTTGTAAATAAATCATAATACAATACAGTCACCACCTAGAACTGGGTATTCTTTTTGTACATTGTCAAGTATCTTGCAAAATGTAAATTAGGAATAAAAATGTCCCATATGATACATGTACAAATTCTTAAGCCTATCATCTTGTATAGTAAAATACTATGTTGGTATATGATTTTCCTTACTAATTTGCAAATGATTGGATAAAAGAAGTTAATTTTACTACTAACCCGTTGTGTGAAACATAACTTGGCAATTGAAGAGTTAGCACTCTGATTTCCAACTTCATTACGGCTGTGAATAGGATTTCGTGGCGAGGCCTTTTTGTCATTACTAGAGGGTGTGGCTGCACAATGATGGCTAGTCCTTTCTGTCCTTCTTGAGTCTCAGCCTATCAGGTTTAAACCCGGGGGCTTACCTGGGCCAGCCTCTCAGGCTTACTCTGGCTTGGGACAAAGTGAACACTGGCTTTTGTTTACTTTGTCCCTGGGAGATGGTTCTGTTCTGTGATGGAGCCCACAAACTCTACTGGAACTTTCTGTTGTAACTGTCCTTGATGAGTGGCCCTGAGGCTGTGGAACTAGCCTGGAGTTTAGTTGTCTGGCTGTTTTTAATCTTGTCAGTAATTGCTAAGAGGAATGTGAGGAAAGGAATGTAAAATCAGGATCAGGGTACTGATTCTTGTCTCTAAGGAATGGAGAGTCTTGTTTGGATGGTGAGACATACATTTAAAGTGTATTTACCATGTGAAAAATGTCTTCCGTATAGATTAAGTTCATTATGGGAACAAAACATTGCCTGTTGAACTGCGCCCCTCTCTGTTCAAGCCTGGCTTGAAACCTCTACTTCAGTGAAGATTCCCTTGATTGACGACTGCCTCACCTAACCAGGGGGTGAGCATGAGTTTCTTACGCATGTTCTTCTATTTCTGCTGCTCTTGGATATGCAGGTCATGTCTGCCTAAGTGCTCACCAGCAAAGGGACTAATACCCTTGCAGTCAGAACAATGGACAGTGTCCTTTACTTGCTCATGATTTTAATTATAAATGCTCTACACATGATTGGCATAATTTTTGTATTAAGATGAATAACTTTGCTTTTAGAATTAGAGATTATAAATGTGCTTTTTAAAATAGGAGAATGACAAGATGGGTCTGTTTGACTCCTGGCTGAAGCCCTCACGACTGAGGTGTGTGGCTGAGGTCAATGCAAGGTAGGAACTGGGTTCCACAGCAGTTTGGATGTGAATCTAAGGGGTCTGTATCCTTATTGGAGCCACTAGATGCCACACATTGTCTTTGCAGCATAAAACTGCATACTTGCTTTCTCTGGAGATGCATTGGATGGATGTTGGCCATTTCGTTACCTATAACAAACTACTCTATCCTCCATCTTTTTAAATCTGGCAGTTCATGAATAAAGAGTGTCTTCCTAAGTAAGTTCTGGTACAATTTGCACATGAATGAGTGTCTAAGGCCTGAAACTCCCAGAATATAATGCACTTAACCTCACAGATCCACGTGCCAGCGGCTCTTAGTCCTGTTCCCTTACAATATCCCCATAGTGGGTGGGCTTGTTGGTTGGCTCCCTTAGGAAGGCCAAGGGAGGGAAGAAGAGGTCATGAAGCTGGAGGCATCATGCATGCGGATACCTGGCTTGTCCCCTAGGCTTGCAGGCACCTCTAGTGCTCAGATCGCTGGTAGCCATTCTGCAAAGACATATCATCTGATACGTCCAAGTTAGGCTACACTACTCATTTCTGTTAGCTGCTTAGCCTGTGGTTACATTGGCCTTGGATAGCAGGGGAGCATGTAGGAAGAGTGTGGTGTGTGATATGGGGAAGGAACGCTCTAAGCACCTTGGGGAAGATTCTGAATAATTTTGTCTTCAGGGGAAATCAAATGATTTAATTTTTGTGACAAGAATTCCATAGTACACAGTGGAACAACTCAGGACTATATATGACTATAAGCTTCTAGTTTCATTCTCTCAAATATTTGATTTTAGTGGTTTTGGGTGTTTTTATTTAAGGGCTAAATAGTCTTGATTTGTGTAAACTTCTTATTTCAGATGTTTAACAGTGTTAATATCTGTGCTGCACAGTGTACTTCAAGCTGCCTTCTTTTGTCTCCAAATCCAGAGAAACATTACAAATATCTAGTTAACAGTTTTATTTTAAAGGACATACTTCAAAAAAGCTGAATATTTACAATTATGTCATAGGTTTACTATTAACAGTGCAGAACATACAATGTGTAAGACTTTGAAGAGGAAATATACAAAGTGTAATAACAGCAGTGTTATATGTTACTGTTTTGTCACTCTGTAGAAGTTGAAAGGGGCAACCTGGAAAGGTCACCTTGGTTTTTGTCTTCTGTACCCAGGAAGGTCCATCGGGGTACAAACACAGCCTCCTATGGAAAAATGCTGTCTTCCCAGGAACATATCTAGAAAGCACAACAAACACGGCCCATGTGCCTTTAGAAGGGTTTCAGTAACACTGGCATTTAGTGATAAGCCAAGCACACTAGTTTTTTTGCTTGTTTATGGAATGTGGAGCAGGATCTCCACATTCCCACGTTAGAAATCTTCAGTCATCAGCATTGTTTCATTTGTGGTCTTGCAACTGACTAAAAAGGTGTGAGGAGCCCTGCACTGCTGGTGGGAATGCAGACTGGTGCAGCCACTGTTGGAAAACAATATCGAGTTTCCTCAAAAAAGTAAAAATGGAACTCCCATTTGACCCAGTGATCCCAATTCTAGGAATATAACCCAAGAAAACAGAAACACCAATCAGAAAGGATATATGCACCCCTATGTTCAAAGCAGCACAATTTACAATAGCTAAGTTTTGGAAACAGCCTAAGTGCCCATCAACAGATGAGTGGATTAAAAAACTGGTACATCTACACAATGGAATACTATGCTGCAGTAAAAAAGAAGGAATTCCTACCATTTGCAACAGCATGGATGAACCTGGAGAGCATTATGCTAAGTGAAATAAGCCAGTTGGAGAAAGATAAATATCACATGATCTCATTTGTGGAATATAATGAACTTAAAATGATTAAAATAGATCTACAGAAAATCATGGAACAGACTGTTGAGCTTTGGGGGTGGGGGAATAAGAGATCAACCAAAGGACTTGAATGCATGCATATAAGCATAAACAAAGGACACAGACAGTAGGGGTGCAGCTGGGGAGAGGTCAATGGCAAATAAAAGGAGGCACATGTAATACTTTCAACAATAAAGAATTTAAATTAAGAAAAAAGATTAAAATGTAGGAAGATCTCCCCTACCCTCCCTTAAGCCTTCCAAACCCCAAAACAAAAGTGTGGACAAGCTGTTGAACCTCCATTATGAAGTGAGGATGATAATGGCCCATCTTACTGGGAAGAATGAGGAAAAACTTCTGAAATGAAATGGTGGTTAAGGATTCCTTGTGTAAAAGGAGTCAGTGAACAATAGCTTCAACCAGTACTCATCATATACAATAAAAGCCTAATATGCTAAGTGTCCAACGGTTCGTTTGTTGGCTATGAGGCGCACTCACCACCAGGGGGGCAGATGCTCCAACCTATAGGTTAGCTTGCTGCAGGGGTTCAGCTGATTGAGACTGGACGAGACAGGCCGGGCACGCCCTGGAGCCCTCCCCTGGTCCCTCCCCAGCCCCGATTGTGCACAGGTGGGGTCCCTTGGCCAGGCCTACGCCCTCTCGCAATCTGGGACCCCTTGGGGGATGTCGGAGAGCCAGTTTCGGCCTGATCCCCGCAGGACAGGCCAAGGGGCTGCACCAGTGCACAAATCTGTGCACCGGGCCTCTAGTTGTATAATAAAATATTTATAGTGACTTTTGCAAAAGGTCATGCATAATCATGCACTGAGCCTATCTGTGAGTAGCAGTGATACCACAGTCTAAGACTCTGTGGAGGATTATTAAAAACACAATGTTCTACTTTGGGAAGTGGCAGAGTTGCAAATGAATCCTTTCGCAGGAAATGCTATATTTTATCCTCAGTTTATAACTAACTAGAGCAACCACTGTTCGATTCCTGATAAGGGCACATGCCCGGACTCGATTCCTGGTGGGGGGCTTGCAGAAGGCAGCCGATCAGTGATTCATCATTGATGTTTCTATCTCCCTTCCCCTCTTTGAAATCAATTAAAAATAATTCTACCAACAAACAGGTTGGATGAAGACTGTACCTCAGGTGGGATTACAGCTCTAACCAACAGTAGCCTTGTGAGGCCCTGAGCAGAAGACCAGCTAAACCATGCCTCCACTCCTGACCCACAGATGACCACGTAGGCGGCTTCTGAACTACTTTCTCCTACAGGCACAGCAAATCTACAGTGACATACTGAATAGGTCCCTCTGAGTGGAATCCAGGATCTAGCCAAGTGAATGAGAAAAACCCACATTGAAATGAGAGACTGAGACAGAATCTTGCTATAAACCCCATAACTTCCAGCTTCTTCCTGAGGAATGAAGGATTTGGACTCCATAGCTGTCACCCTGCATTTTAAGACTTCCAACTAAGAGACCCCCAAAACATCTCGCTTTGAAAGCCTATGGGCCTTGAATCCACGAGACCTATAACTAAGGAATAGTTCTAAATGGGATTGTATGAACCCATGTGGCCAGCACAGGCCGCAGACTGAAATGGCATCCAGTCTTTCTGTGAAAGAGGCCTATTTGCTTATCTTGAGAGCTACAGCCCACGAGCAGGCTTATGTACATCTAGGGGCAAGTACAGTACTCCCCAGAGACTTGCAGGCATCATCTTTGTACTCTCCCTCTGCCCTGACTACGGCCGCTGGTGTCTTCCAGAAAGGACCTTGGGTACAAATTTGGTGCTCTGGTGTTTGCTGCTGCTTTCCAAGGGACACCCTTTAGTTGTAGAGCTTGCTTTCACAGGTCCCCAGGACTGTTCCAGGGAGTGTTCTTAACCTGCCACCGAGGCTCAACACAGGCAGCTGAACGAAATGCTTCACCTTCCCAGAAGGACGCCCATTTGCTTGTCCTATAGCCGTGGGCTTTCATTCAGCCTGAATGTAGTTGCTGACTGAGATCCTCCCATTTGGAACACAGATCTTGGCATTCCCTCAACCACTGGGACCACAAGAACAAAGAAGGCTACTTAGACAATCACAAAGGTTTGAGAGACAACCAAGAGCTAGGGCAGGTTGAAAAAGGTTCATTCCTCACACAAAAGCACTCCATGACTGGGAGAGGTGGCTTTTTTATAATGCATATACACCGACAAGGAATATGTTAAATGAAAGAACAAGATAAAACCTCAGAAAAGTGGCTTAACGAAATGGAGATAAGTGATTTACCTGATAAAAAGTCCAAATTAATGGCCATATAGATGCTCATCAAAGTCAGGAGAACAATGCATGAACCAAATGAGAATTTCAACAAGGAGACAGAAAATATAAGAAAGTACCACACAAATCAGAGCTAGAGACAGAACAACTGACCTGAAAAGTACAGTAGAGAGGCTCAGACTAGATGCAGAAGAAAGGACCAGCAAACTAAGGGCAGCAGAATGCATCCAATCAGAGCAGCAAAAGAAAAAAAAAAAAAATAACACTAAGCAGACCAATATTTGCATTACAGAAGGACCCAAAAGGAACAAAAGAGAGAAAGAGGCATAGAACTTCTTGAAAGAAATAATGGCTAAAAGTTTCCCTAACCGGGGGAAGGAAACAGAGACATCCAGATCTGGGAAGAGTTCCAATAAGAGGATCTGAAAGAGGCCCACACCAAGACACATTACAATTAAACTGCCAAAAGTTGAAAACTTGTTAGATAAAAGGAATTCCACATAAGACTTTGCAGATTTTTCAGCAGAAACTTTGCAGGCTGGAAAGTGACATGATCTATTCAAAGTGCTGAAAGGGAGAAAAATCTGCCAACAAAGAATTCTCTACCTGGAAATGCTGTCCTTCAGAATCGAAGGGGAAAAGAGTTTTCCAGACAAGGAAAAGCTAAAGGAGTTCACCACCATTAGACCAACCTTACAAGAAATGTTAAGAGGACTTCTTTAAGTAGAAATGACAGGGAGCTAATTAATAACAGGAAACCATCAGAGTAAATTTAATTGGTAAAGGTAAATACATAATTTCAGAATAACCTAATGTAAATGGTGGTGAGTTAATCACATAAATCTATGAAGGTTAAAAGACAAAAGTAGTAAAAATACTTAACTACAAGATGTATTAAAAGATACACCACAATATGAAAAGATGCAAATTATAAAAGAGAAAACTCATGGACAACAGTGTGGTGATTGCAGGGTGGGGGGGAATGGTAGAGGTGGAAGAGGGTATAGGATGGATAAACGGTGATGGAAAATACAGTAAACCGATGATGTAACGGTCAAAATTTCTGGTTTGTATGTCATATGTGAAAATTAACACCCTGTTAATTTTGAAATGCTTTTAACTAAGAGTTGCATATAATTAAATTAGCAGGTTAATTTTTTTGTTATTCGCTTTTATTTTTAACAAATTTTAGTGAATAGGCCATATGTTGGAAAAAACACTAGTAATTTTGCCTACATAAATAAATATTACATATCTGCTACTATAGTCTACATTTAAATCCAAGAATCACTACTCGTAATGTTCAGCGAATGATTAGCGCATGATCACACCGCATTGTGTGCAGTAATTGGTTCTGTTGTCCCATGGTGACTTTCTACAGCACTTTTAATGTGAGCCTGCTGATGTGCAACATGCGCTATTGCGTTCACATTGAGAAAAAAACCGTGTGCATTTATTTACTCACAGTGACTGGTGTAGACCTATTTAGTATAAATTTAAAGTTATAGTAATACATGTAGGAAACTTTTCTGTGAAATTAAGCTTTTCATACATACTTAATTTTTATTACACAGATGTGTCCACATAAGTGAAAATAGGTGAACTAACTAATTTGACAATTTTTAACACATTCGGAAAACTTTATTATATAATAGACTTTTGGCTCTAATGGACACCCCCTTGCCCAAATTAGTCCATTATATCGAGGTTTTACTGTAAAGAAAAAAAAATAGAATGTGTGTGGGTGGAGAGAGTAAAAATGTAGAGCTTTAGAATGCATTTGAACTTAAGTTCTTACTAACTTTAAATAGACTTATATGATGTTTCATGTAAGCCTCATGGTAGCCACAAAGCAAAAACCTATAGTAGAAAACACAAAAGATAAAGAGAAAGAATTCTAAGGCTATCACTACAAAAAAATCAGATTACAGAGGGAGAGTGCAAGAGAAGAAAGGTGCAAAGCATTGACAAACAGCCAGAAAACTATTAGAAAAATAGCAGTAAGTCCACACCTAATGATAATTACTTTAAATGGACTAAATTCTCTGATCAAAAGACAGTGGCTGGTTGTACAATTGGAAAATTCACAAATACGACTCAACAGCATGCAACTGAACAAACCAATGGGTCAAAAGAAGAAATTAAAGCCAAACGATAAATAAAAATATACCTTGAGATAAATGAAAAAGGAACTACAACAAATCAGAACTTACGATATATAGCAAAAGCAGTTCTAAAGGGAAGATCCGTGCCAAATGCCTATAGTTAGAAACAAAACTTCAAATGACCCAACTTCACACCTCAAGGAACTAGAAAAAAGAAGAAAAAGCTGTGTTGAAAAGTAGTGGAAGGAAATAATGGTCAGAGCAGAAATAATGAGACTAAAAAAGATCAATGAAATCAAGAGCTGCTGTTTTCAAAACAAAGTACCTTTAGCCAGACTCCCCAAGAAAAAGGGCACTCAGTAAGAAGTGAAAGAGATACAACTGATGCCACAGAAATGCAGGAGAGATCATAAGAGACTACTATGAACAATTACATGCCGACAAATTAGAAGAAATTAATTCCTAGAAACAACCTACCAAGACTGAAGCATGAAAAAATAGAAAATCTGACTAGACCACTTACTACTAAAGAGATTGAATCAGTAATTGAAAACCTCCTGACAAACACTTAGTGATATGTTACGGCCCAGCTGGAATCCATGACGCGGCTTGCCCCAACAGCCTTTGTTATTGTGGAGACTACAGCCTGCATGTCAGCATTAAGAAAACGAATCGGAGGTTTTGTTGTTGTGCTCAAATCTGACAAATGACGTGAGTCACAAAGAGGAGCCAATGCGAAGACCAACTTACAGCTGTGGACTCTGCCCGGGAAGGTGGGGGTGTCTGGCACTGACCTGCACATTCCGCTCACGGCTCCACCTCTGTTTGCAGGTACTGGGTGCAGTCCGAGATCATCTTCAGCTGAGCAAAGTTCAGTCTTTCTGAACACATGGGACATGTGCTTTCAGTGTTTAACATGCTGTTTGGAGATGAAAAGGCAGAATAAATTAAATAGATTTCTTTGCCTTTGGGTTATTCTGTGAAAAATGACTATTCCTGTCCACATCTCTTAAAAGTATATGTTCATTATGCAATTTAAGAATTAGAGAAATTAAAAAAGAATTAGGAATATTCAGTGTCATGCCAGAACCCCTTTAAGGATGTTTTCAAAGGTCAGAGAAGTTCTAAGAAGACAATTTGAATCTTTAGAGATCTTTAGGAACACGAACAGATAAGCAGGTTTCAGATCAAGAGCAGCTGAATGACAGGCCTATTTCTGGATAAACCCCGAGAGCTAGTGAAACGCTGCACACTTACATCTTAAATTCTGAGTAGAGAGCAGGGAAGTCGCAATGTGGACACACTGTCCAGTCATCCCTCAGCATATGCCGCCCCTAAAACAGTGCATTTAGGAGTAAAATTCATCTTTAGTTTTAAAACTCCCACCGTTACTCAGTTATAATAATTGGATTGCAGTTAAAAGCTAGCACTCTAAATTAGGAAATTATTGATAGTTCACACAGGTGGAAACTGACTAGAAAGAGATGGCATCAAAAGGACTAAAGCCAGGTTTTATTTGTCAGACTTGTGTATAGAAGTCTTCAGTTTTGAGAAACATCTAAATTGCAAGGTAAACCGAATCGCAGCAGGTCCCATAGCCAAGAAGCGGCAGCGAAAGGATGTAAGCGCAGGACCGTCTGATCCCCTCACGTGTGCTGCACTGCCTCACGGTGCCTTCTGGGTATTCACGTCAACAGTTACATGCTTTGTTGCTTTTTAAGATTATTATATGCTTTGAATAGAACTTTCAGCTTTGTTGACCATAAAATTACATGCTAAAAATTGCAGGAAATTTGAGGGATTGAAATTTCAGAAGTGAAAAACATGCTGATACAACACATATTCAAATGGGTTATAAATAGATATGCAAAGAAAGGGAAATCATTATGAAGAAGCTTACTGTTGCAATGCAATATGGGATGTTGTTTTTACAACCAGGACAGAGGAGTTCACATTCCGGGAGAAGAAATTTACAGAAGGGACACGGGGTTGTGACCTCTTCTGCCTCAGATGTATCTGGTCTCCTGTGAGGAAGAACCACATGTCATTTAAACACTTCCTTTTCCATGTAATGTGGAGAGCAGAGAAACGGCATATTTGGGAAACTAGGAACGTGAAACATACCTACTTCTTCACAGACCCTGAGGCCCACGCTCTGTCGCAGGGAGGAGGAAGAGGAGTTGGGAGTGGTCAGACGCAGCATTACGTGGGCCATTTTGGGGAGTGGGGTTCAGGGCACATGAAGTGGCAGAGAACATGGGTGGGTTTGCTGTCCCCTTCCTTTGTCACTGGAGTGGTGAGCTGGCCATCTCCCTTCTGTCCAGCAAACTCGGACAGGGGCATGGTCCTGCTGTGCCGTCCAACACGGCCGCCTCGCCACGAGCCACATGACACGTTGAGCTCTTGAAATGTGGGTGGTGTGGCGAACCAAGTTCTAGATTTAACTTAAATTTAGTGACTGTGGCTGCCAGGCACCGTACTGGGCCACAGCCTTAGAGCACTCTCGCATGGGGGGAAGAGCATCTCCCCGAAGCTAGCGCCTAGGACTGCACGGGGCTGGGCTGCGGCGATAAATGTGCTCGGGCATGTGCCCCACCTCGCTCCCTGCTGGCAGGCAGGTTGGGGTGGTCTGATCTGGTGTGAAGCTCCTTCGGGCTTATCGCCTTTTAAAGAGGGAGTGTTCATGTAGCCCTGTCCAGCTTAGAGTCTGCCGTGAGGGTCAGTCCCAGCCCAGCTAACAAAGTGCACCTGCTCCCAGCTGCCATTCGTTACAGTGCAGCTGCGGGGTCAGCATTCAGGTCACTTGGGTGCCTGGTCACAGTGGATCGGACAGGTACCCCAAATGTCATCCTACGTTGAACAAGTGTAGTGTGGAGTCACTGTGTGATTGCAATTCACCTTTCCTTCTGTAAACACTAGCTTTCTGTGTGGGAAAACAGGCCACCTAAGCTTCGTGAAGATGTGCCTACGTGCCTTGGGGCCTGCACAGGGTTTGGAAATCACTCTCTTTGGGCCGTAGGATGTGTCTTATCACGTTTCTTACACTGAGAAATATTAACTGTTTGTCCCTCTGAGGCCTCCAGAACAGCCGTTCTTCCTTGCCAGCCCAACGTTGTTTTTACTCAGCAGTATGCTTTGCAGCTAGAGGTAGAGTACTGGCCAGTGAGATGTGAATGGATTCCTGGGGGTGGGTCCTTTCTAAAAGGCAAAGACCTTTCCATCTTTAATTTCCCTCTTCTTCCTGCCTTGAATGGGGCTGTGATGTCGAGTGGTGGCAGACACCATGTGGAGGGAACTCTATGCTCCGATAGCAAAGCTGGACGACAGGGATCAGAACCCAGCGGCACCAGCCCTGGGTTCCAACGGCTTGTATGTGGGTCAAATCCCGACGTGTTCAGCCACGAGGGGTTTTCTGCGCTGGTAGCTAAGTGCGATCCTAACTGTCCCGCACGCCCCCGCCCCCCCCCCCCCCCCCCCGTCCCCATGCAGTTCCTGCTGCCACCAGCAGCTGCATCCTGAAAGGTACACCTGTGAAGCATGACTGGACAGTGGGCATCGCTGCCACTGTGTACCTGACCATGGCCTCAATCTTCTTCTTGTATTTGGCATCGATTCTGTTGCGGTGCTCGGGCCTCATCAGTATGGCTGCGAATCGGAAAGCCGAGTTCTTCAGGCCTGCTCTGTGACACTCGATGACAGTGGACGTCAGGATCGGCACCACGTCTGCAATATGAACGGGGGAGTGACAGCACAGTGTCCCTGCGGCGTGCCTCTGTCCCTGCAGGAGGAAGGCAGGGCCACACCTCTCTGGATTTGCCTTTCCTGGCAAAGGACCGAGATCTGTTGAATGAGGAGCAGTCAGGCTAACTGCTCATCGAATGTCTCCCCCTGATGGTGCTGTTTTGCCTTGTAAGCCAGGGCCCGCGCTCCCTGGAGGTCACGTGGAGCCTTACACACCTCGGACACACTTTTGCATTTGACAGGACTGCTGATGAATGTAAGAGAGATCAATCCTTTTATGTACCAACCTCTCTGCATGTAACTGTTTCTTCAGGACAGATACCCAGACGTTGAATTACTGGCTCAAAGAACATGACCCTTTAGAAAATACTCTTAGCACAAACTGCTTTCCAGAAAGGCCACGCCAGTATCCATCCACCAGCAGTTACAAGTGCCTGTCCTACTGCACCTTTGCCAACATGGTGTACAATTTCCAGGTAACAAAAAGGAACACATTTAGAGAACAGGTGTTGGTGAACTATGGCCTGTGGGCCACATCTGCCTGTGAGCTCAGAATGGCTTTTACATTTTTAAGTGGTTAAAAAAAAATCAAAATAGTATTTTGTGAAATTTAAAATATTTTGTGAAAAATATGAGGTTCAAATTTCAGTGTCCAAAAAATAAATAAAATAAAAATAAAGCTCTGTTGGAACACAGCCATGCTCATTTGTTTGTGTGTTACAGTTGGGTATTGGGACACACCATGTGGCCCCAAGACCCCAAGCATTTGACATCTGATCCCGTACAGAAAAAGTTTGTGGACCCCATCATAAAAGGTGACACAGTTTCTTCACTGAAGAATGTAGCGACATGTCTTTTAGAAAGGGGACAGGGCTACAGACTTATTTGACCGACAGTGATCTTGGGCAAGTGTTAGTTCACTTCTTTTGCTGCCGTTTGCTTGTCTGTAAAATAGGGAAAACAGTAACAGTACCCACGTGTGCGGTCTTGAGACTGTTGTCCTTTGAAAGACCCGCGTGAAAGGCTGGGCCCTGGCTGGCACCTGGGAACTTGGGTTTTGGAGGAGTTCCCGCTGTTTGCAGAACTGACTGAGGGGCTCGCTGTGCCTGCACTCCTCATACAAACAGTGGTTTATGCTGAGCACCCGGGTCTGGGAGTCTGGAAATTCGGTACGTGCTAAGCAGCGGGTACCTGTGTGACCAGCCCCAGGACAGCCCCAGCATCACTGGTGTCACACGGCTCACTCCTGGAGGAGTTCCGCGTGGCCACCTGGAGGGGCCTCTGGGAGCTGGCCCCTGCCCCCAGAGGCAGCCGTGCGCCTTTCCCTGTGTCTTTGCTGTGGTAAATCCCGGGCTGGAGCACCCCTCTGTGTTGAGTTGTGTGAGTCCCAGTGAAGTACCAACTTGTCATCTGGTTTATGGGGTGGTTGTGAGGATTGGGGGGTTAATACATGCAGAGGACAGTGGCTGGCAGTTAGTGAGTGGAGGTCTCAGTGCCGTAGGAACGCAGAAATGTGGCTCAGGCTCTTCTCAGTACTTACGTGACGGAAATTTGCTAATGTTCTTGGCCACCCGAATAAGCAAACGTGCCCCTTTCATATGATCTCCTTTTTTAACATGAATCTGAAATAAATGACATATTGTACTCCTGTTAAGAGACTTTGATTAGCCCTAATTCATGCTCTGTTCCTCCACATAATCCTTGATCGTGACCCTGGACAGAGCCAGGAGGTCCTTGCAGACTGACCTGGCGAATGCCACTGGGACTTCGCTCCTCCCAGCAGCGGCTGCCGGCACCGCGGCCTCCCCAGCCTCACCCCTCCTCTACACTGTGTTCTCTAGACCACTTGGCATGAGTTCGAAGCCCTGACCCAGCTCGTACTGGCCAGTATTCAGGGGCTAATAATGCCAACTTTACCAAGCTGTTGTGAGACCTGGAGGCTGTGCTAGTGACGCAGAGGATGAGCTGTTAAAGGAGGGCCCTGGCTGTCCTAAGGCCCGGGATCAGGTAAGTACCAGCGGGGTCTGCGATGCCTGCCAGGAGGGGTGCACTGAGGATGATGAGCTGGAGAACTGACAGGGCCCCCTGACGTCACTGCTGTCGTTGGGTGAGAGGTTACCCACAAAGGTGGGCAGTGGACAGACTGGGAGTCAGAATGTGAAGGGCGAGCATAGCGCGACTCAGGCACCGGGTCTGAGCGCACGGTGTATAATTTACGGAGCGCTGCAGGTCACAATACATACGCTCTGCCCTGCAGCAGGGAGGGGAGCCCTGGCCGCTGGTCCTCCCTGACCCCTGCTGACTCTGTGGGCCTCGTTGCCCAGCTCAGCCGCCCACACCCAAAGGTCCCAGGCTGTCCCTCAGCCAAACCCCTGCCCAGCTCTGGGGAGGAAGCGTCTGCTAGAGCTGAGGCCCCATTTTCCCTGAAATGTGGGCGACGCTTCAGTCCTTTGGGTCAAAGATGCCTGTGACATTTTCACATCAATTTGTTCTTACTTAATAGGGTCTGTTAGTCTCCTTTTTAATATCACCAGCAGTTAAAAATCCTAGCAAACCGTAAAGCGCTTGGTGCTTGCATAAGTGACCAGAGCAGAGGGTGCTCTTCAGTGGGAGGGGAGGAGGGGACAGGCCAGCTCTGGGGGCCAGAGGAAAAGAAAAAGGTTTGAGCACCACCTCGGTGTCTGTGACGGTAAAGCGCTGGTCCTACAGGGTTTCTTATAGGGATCCCTATTTTTGCTTCTATCTTCCACCGACTTGTTTCTATCCTCCCCCCTTGACCTCTGAAGTCTCCCATTTTGCTGGATTGTGTGCTCCGAGGACACTGGCGGCACCACTCCTGTCTGAAGCTGAGAAAGCTCTCCCTCCCCTTTCTGCTCCTCTCTGTCCTCCTGTTGCTCTGAAGGGAAATGCACTCCTGGGGGTGGCCAGTGGGAATTCAGAATGTCCCCTTAAAACCGGTGTTCTGGATCTGTGAGGTCTGATATGGTAGCCACGAGCCACATGTGGCTATTTAAGGTTAAAAATTAAAATTATATGAAGTTAAGAAATTCTGCTTATTGGGTGCACTCGCTGTAGTCCCAGTGCTCTGTAGCCAGGCTAGGGCCGCCGCGCAGGGCGATGGATGGAGCGGCCCGCCCTCCAGCACTGCAGGCCGTTCTGCTGGACACAGCCCCGGAGATGACACCTACAACCTGTCACTCATGAAACGGCTGCTCCACGCTGGGTGCCTTCCCCGTCAAACCCGCTCTGTGGACTGGCCTGAAAGCCAAGTTAGCATGAATGTGGGAAGGTGTACTTTGACGTAAGTGTAAATTTGGAAAAATAGGTAAGTTGGAGGCTGTATAGTATGGCGACCTTACTTAATGATGCTGTAGAGCATACTTGAAAGTTGCCAAGAAAGTAAACCCTAAAAGTTCACTTTGTACGGTGTCGGACGGTAACGAGACTTCAGGTGGTGATCATTTCACAATGTGTACAAATATTGAATCATTATGGCATACACCTAAAATCAATATAATGCTATATGTCAATTACACCTCAATAAAAACTTTTTTTTTTTTTACGAATGAACTAGTGGAATTGTAGAAAGTCCACTATCTTATAATAAACTAGCAAGCTCTGAAAACTAACAAAAACTTTTTCCACAAATCTCCTTTTTGGTCCAGGTAACACATTTATATGCTTCAAAGTCAAAACACAAAGACACAGACCTGTCCCTCCGCCCCCGCCACCTGGTGGGCCGTGGTGCCCCACCTCCTGTCACCTCGCCTCGTTTCCTTTAGGAAACTACTTTTGCTACGTTTTAACGATAAATATTTCTAATTTTATTAGAAATTAATATATATTCTTTTTGCATTTTTGTACACAAAAGGCGGGTACTTGTATAATTATGCTGTATCTTTTGTCACTGAACAACATAGAGAATGAGGAAGTCACTGTGATCCAGTGGAGGGGCGCCCAGAGCAAACCCTACAGGTGATAAGCACACCGGCAGGTTATACCCCACGGCGCTCGCTCGAAGGGCTCACCTTGACGAGTATGTAGCTGTGCAGAATCATGAGGTTGGTGGCCATCTCCGAGGGAATTTTGATCTTCTGGGATTTAAGTTCTGCATACATACTGAAGAGAAGGTCATGTGCATTCCGATAGTTGCCTGGAAAGAAAGGTGGTGAAATGACATTATTGCAAAAGATGAATTCTGAGGACTTTCTGTGGGCCCTCGTTTTACAAATGACTTAATCACGTTATTAGTAATATCCTAATTCTTATTTAAAGTGACTCAGTCGTTTTTCCTACTGGAATTATGGTACTAACATCCAGTCAGCCCATCAGGAAGAAAACGGTGGCGTCATCCTAGACGTCTCTCTTCCTCAGGGCACCCACCTGGCCCCGAAGTTCAATGGGTCATCAAGTTCTGAGTCTCCCAAATTCAGCCTCTCTTCCCGGGCCTCTGCCAGTGCTTCTTGTCATCTCTCTGAGCATCATCTGCCTCCATTCTGATGTCAGTGTTCTTGTAAAAGCCTCAAGTCTCACCCCACACCCCAAAACCTCAGGTCACACCCCTACAAAAATCCTCCCCCAGGCCTTAGGGACCAAGTGCAAATTCCTCAGGGGAGACTTCAGTCCTCCAAGACTTGCCTCCGCCAACCTTTCCAGCCTCCTCTTTGCCCTCCCCTCCCGCTCAGTCACGGCCAGTGCCGCAGTGTCCCTCCCTCCTTCGAGCACGTGTGTTCTCATGTGCTGAGGCCCCAAAGGAGTAGAGGAAACAGCATGTGACCAGAGCAGGCTTTAGTGGAGATATTCAAGACCCCCCTGTGATGATGAATTATGTCACTTCTCTGGAAACTTAAAATGATGTGTTACCCCCCAGTCTTCTTGGTTCGGAGCAATCCTCGATTAGAATCGGGCGCCTCTTCCCTGGTGGAGGAGGGTGTGGGGAGCTTGATTCCACTACTCGCTTGGGGAGAGGGACCTACCTGCAGACTGCTCTTCCCTGGCGATGATA
Source organism: Eptesicus fuscus (assembly GCF_027574615.1). Classification (NCBI taxonomy): domain Eukaryota; kingdom Metazoa; phylum Chordata; class Mammalia; order Chiroptera; family Vespertilionidae; genus Eptesicus; species Eptesicus fuscus. The sequence goes on from NC_072474.1 coordinate 93,633,749, forward strand.
ATGGCAGTCCGGGCGGCCTCCCGGTATTGCTTCAGGGCCATGTACAAGCGGAACAGGTACTTGGCATCCTGACATACAAACCATTAGAGAAACATCACTTTCTTCAGTCGCTAAGGGGAGAAACACCTAAAATTTTGCATTTCAGTTAGAATCACATTCGCTTTCCAGTAACTGAGGGTTGATACTGTTTTAAAAAACCGAATAAATAAATAAATTAGTTTATCGAATATTTATCTAGAGTTTAATACGTGCCAGGTAATATTCTAAGTACTTGAGAAATACTAGCTCGTTTAAATCTTCATGCCCTCCCTGGGAGGAAGGCACAGTTACAGAATTTCACTGATGGAGAACTGAACCGGCAGGGCCTCTCCCAGCCAGGACCCTCCACGGTGACCTGGCTTCACTCTGTTCCTCACCCTGCTCCATGGAGTTCCCTCTCACATGCTGAAAATGAAATGTATTATTATACAATGTACCAACTTGGCAAAATTTCAAAGAATTTTACACCTATATAAGTTTCTCAGGCTTATACAATTTTCTTTGGCCTTTGAGCATTTTTCATTCCTTTTCTCCTTAACCCTGGACAATTTCACGTACTTGGCGTTGGTTCTCGATTACTATAATAAGTGGATGGGAGGAGAGGTGGTTTATAACAGTTTAAGGACCTGTCCCCTTTTGGCAGGTTAACTTGGCCTCCCTGAACCTCAAGGTTTTTAATCTGTAAAAAAAAGACAGTGGGTTTGGAGATCAGGACTGTTACAGTCCTCTCCGGGTGCGACATTCTAGTGCCTTCTCTCCAAACCCGTGACCCGAGTTCCTTCACAAGCAGATCCCCTTGGACCCCAAAGCAAAAGGGAAGGGAAGATTGGGGGCATCTCTCAGGCATGAGTCTGTCCTCATTGGGACTGAGAGAAGACCAGTTGCTGTGCAAACTCCAAGAGAGTCACACATTTTAAAAATAGCTTCTTAATGATTTATTTCTACTTTATATTTCTAGTGAGTTACTTTTATGCTAAATAGGATTTTTATTAATTCCCAATATTTTTGAAATACAAATAAAGTACACTAATTTTTAGGAGTTAGTACTAACTCATAGTCCTAATAATCATTTTTCACAGTTCTGGAATAACTAAAGCTCTGTAACATTTGAGAAAAACTGTGGGTGGCGAGGGCTGTTATCTAGAGCTGTGGCTGTTTCATAGGTGGCGATGCTTATTTCAAAGGGAGGAGGTACAGAGTACCCTCCACAGCGCAGGGTCTGTCTAGATGACCCGAGGCTACGTTCAGAGAAAACATTTGGTGTCTGTGATGCAAAAGCCACAATATGTAAAAACAAGACAGACAGAGTACAGTCTAACTGAGACACGAGAGTGAAGAAAGCATTCCAGCACCTTCGGCATGCCATCGCTCTCCCCCATCAGGTGGTCTATCAGTTGACTGGTCAGTAGTTCATCTTTGGCCTGACCAACCTGTTTAGGAAGAGAAAGAACCTGTAAATTCAAATCTTAAAACTAAAAAGAGGTGGGGAGAAAACAATCTGCTAAGGAAATGGGATTTAAAAATATGTAAAAATTCCTATTGTCAAGTGCCTGAAACAGAAGCGCAGGTCTTTTCTTCATTCATTTGTAGAGGTGCCATTAATAAAGACCTACCTTAGAAACTGTAGCTTTTTAAAGTTGCTATATCAAAACACTACTTAAAAAAAAATACACAGAGAGGACATACTTCTTGGATGTTTCAATAAAAACTTTCCTAAGGGAAGTGACTATTAACATCTAGAGAATAACATCTGTGATTTACTTTAAAATGATGTAGGGAAGGAGGGTGGGCTATGAACAAAGTAAGACTATGTGTTGATAGCTGTTGATGTTAGATAATGGGTTTATGAGAGTTTGTTACAATGCTTGGTCGACTTTTGTACATGTTTGGAAATGTCTCCAAAGGGTTTAAAAACATGAAAGTTTCATTTCAGAGCTTACTTACAGTTTCAATTGCCATTTCTATCGCTGCATTATTTTCCGAGCTTGGACATTTTAGGAAGTGTTTAAGTGCCTGAAATGAGAATTGTATAACAGTTAAAACTCTATGCACTGCTTTCCCATTGAGAAAAACAAAGCTTTGACACACACACAAAGTGATTATAGTCTGTAAAAGTATCATCTTAACTAGGGGCTTGCACAGAGTTGGATCTTAAAATATATACTTAACAGGCTGAGTTTAGTTTAAAAAAATGGAAGGATTCAGTGAATCCTCTGAAGAATATAGTTCATTTCTGATGAAATGACAATAAGAAGTGTGCCCTCTTTCAGTAGGTTTATTTTCATTCACTTCCTCATTCAACAAATATTTATGGACAATCTGTTACTATGTATGTAAGACTGTGCTAGATGCTACGGAGAAGACCAGGAGGGTATGCTGTGGCATCTTTTGTACTATGTACATTCTAATTGGGGTGGTCTGTGTGATGTGCTGATAAGGAACCATTTAGACCATAACTGTCTAATTCCTGAACATCATACCACCACATCTATGAAGAAATGTAAGGTTATAACAGCTTAAAAGACTGGTAAGTGGGGAAGAGGGCAGAGAGGAATCTCATTGGAAAACAAGGATGGGAGAAGGTGAGCGGGAGTGTAGGATTCTTCAGTGGAAATAGCCGGGTGCCAGACTGGGAAGCGCAGGCTGGTTGGTCCAATTGTGGAAGGGTTTGGACTTGGTATCGAAGAGGTAGAAATGGCAAACTGATGGCCTGAAGGCAAATTCACACACACACATGTTTCTCTGACCAGCAAGGTAGTCTTATAAATACCTGTGCCCAAGTATTTACCTGTTTAAAACTGGGAGACTCAGACTTCCGTTTCTTATTAAAAATCATACGATCTGGCAGGACTGGGCCCACACTCCTGACTGGCAACAATCTTGTGGAGGGAGCAGCAGCTGTTCCCTCAGATGCCACCCAGCAGTCCCTGTCCTGTCGCACATGAGCACAGCGTTCCCCACAGCTTCCCGCATTGACTGGTATGCCCCTCGCTTGAACACAGTAACCCTACGTGAGGGGCTTTTTAGCACTGAAAGTACCATTTGAGGAACAAAGGGAAGGATAAATGATAGGAAGAGAAACTAAAAACAGGGAAAATAGGAGGAAACTATTGCAATAACCTAGGGGAAGCTATCTGGGTTTGGATTAAATGGATGGTAGCTGGAATGAAAAGAAGATGTGAGAGACATTACGAAGGAAGAATGGGATTGGCTGTGGCAGAGAGAAGATTTTAGAGCTGAATTAAAAACATGGTATATTTTTAATTATTTCCTGTAACCATTCCTGTAGAGTCCAATGTATGTTTCCTTGGCACATACTAACTCGTGAATATTGGCCACACAGCAGGAAGAATTTTCCAGCCTGAAAATGCCTTTTCTCTCCTTCAAAATATAAGGCAATGCTTTGATAGTCTTCATTAGTAGTGTTTTCAGAACCTACAATAGAAGTTCATTGAGTAAAATATTTGAGCAAAACTTTACTTTTATTGTTAACTAAAAATAAGATCTAAAAACAGGTTGATTAAAAACTTCACAAGCAAATAATGTTATTATCAGTGTCTGTTTTCATCACAAAACACGTTCATCATAAATATTCCACATATCAACTTGTTCCAGCTTTGTCCTCTAAACAGGAATCAGGAGAGGAAGTTATGAGTCTCTGTGAGAATCCAGGCTATGGTTTGACATTACCCCTAGCAACCTTTATCATTCTTTAAGAGTCTCAATCTCATTTCCTCAAACAGGAATAACTATGACTATAATCTCAACCATGATTTGCCTAGAGTTTCAGAACAATCAGAAGCCAAGTTAACCATAATGCAAAAGTAACCCATCTCCCTTTCTCAGCAGTGCCTGGTCTAAACAATAGTCTGTCTGCATTTGTCAGGTGAGTAAGGAAGATGACATTCAAGTGGCCATTAGATGCCATTTAAAGAAAATTACTGTTATTCTTTGCATTTGAGGCTTAACTATTTTAAGCACAGAGGAAGAAGACTGGAGTTCTAATTCATTGTTTACATTTACTCATGGGAGTTGGAGACCCAGTAGGATACTGTGCCTCCAGCCCAAGGCAAATATGGAGTTTATAAGAGAAGGGGATAAAGAAAGGTGGAGAAAAGTGGTGTTTTTTTTTTTTTTTTTTTGGGGGGGGGGATGGAAGGGTGTGTGTATGATACAGCATAAGCCACATTATTATGAAATTAGAGAAATTTAAATAATTTAGTGCAATGGTGATTTTTAAAAATTGATTTCAGAGAGAAAGGGAGAGGGAGAGAGAGAAAAACATCATTAGAGAATCATTGATTAACTGCCATCTGCATGCCCTCTTCTGGGGATCAAGCCTGCAAGCCAGGCATGTACCCTGACCTGGAATCGAATCACGACCTTCTGGTTTATAGGTCGATGCTCAACCACTGAGCCACACTGGCAGGGCAATGGTGATTTTTAATGTTAGAACAGAAATATCATCTGTCAAGTTGGGCATTAATAATGCTAATGTTGCTTTTATGTATACATCCTTTTTTTCAATAACTATTTTCTCCAATTATCTGAACGACTTCCTAAGATACCAGAAGATGCTTTTACCTATTTCTTCCCTTGAAGACTTAAAATTTTTCTCATGAATCCTATCATCAATTCTTAACACGAAAGGTCAAATATTTTATGATTCCACTTATATGAGGTGTCACGAATAGTCAAATTTAGAGACAGAAAGTAGAACAGTGGTTACCAGGGGTTGGGGGGAAGGAGGATGGGGAGAGTTATGGTTTAATGGATAGAGTTTTAGTTTAGGATGATGAAAAGGTTCTGGAGATGGATGGTGCCAATGGTTGCACTTACTGAATGTACTTAATGCCATACTTAACCATTTTAGAAATGGTTAAAATGGTAAATTTATGTTACATATATTTTACCACCAACCCCCCCCCCAAAACAAACCAACAAACAAACAAACTCCAAAGCAAAACAACATGACAATGTTATGTATGGTCCATAAAATGAAAACCTGAACATTATTTTCAGTAGTTTCTAAGAATAATCGCAAACATGGGAAGGAAAACCTGTAATCAGGTGTTCTCAGAATATAACCTTCTCTTTTGATCTTTCAAAACCTTTAAAAACACATCTTTTGTATATCATTCTTCATAAAAAGTAACCATATTTCCTTTTTATTTAGTAACCATATATTCTTAATTTATAACTCAATTTTTTAAAATTTATAAAACTTAAAAAAAAATTTATAAAAACATTCACTTTTTCAAAACTCATTCTGCATTTATATCACCTTCATTTGGGAACCTTGCTTTACCACTGGCTGATCCATAGCAGGATTTGGGAAATCTGGCTTCTCTGCTCTTGGAAGTTACCCCCAAATCCTTAAGTTTTGAAAATGGCCTTATAATTGCATATCACCTTTAAGGTGATAGTAGGGATCTTGAAATCCAAGAAGTAACATAGATATTTGTGTGTTTCTATGTAAAAATGGTGGGTATGCCTGTGCTTGTGGTTATACCAACCTGATCATTAGATTGTGAGAATCAAAATGTTTATATGGTAAAAATCCTTAAGAGAAATCAGGGGAAACAATGATATTTACCAATAATATCTGCATAGATTTCCATCTTGTTGTGTTGCTGAGCCAGTGTGAAAGCTTCATTATTACATTTGGACATGACAAGAAACTGAATGGCAGATCCGTAGTCACCTAGTTGTAGGAAAAACCTAAAACAAGGTACTAAATGAGCTTGACTCATTTCAAATAAGTTTGTCATTTACAAAATAAAATATTTCCCAACCATGAAAAATCATCTATACTAACAAAAGGGTAATATGCTAATTAGGGTGGACGTCTTCCAGATGTCCATCTGGATGTCCATCCGGACAAAGCCACAGTGGCTGCGAGGCCCGGGGCTTAGGCAGCTGTGAGCCCTAGTGACTACGAGGCCCGGTACTCAGGTAGCCGTGAGCCCCAGTGGCTGCAAGGCCCGGGGCTCAGGCCTTGCAGCCACCACGGCCGGCAGTGGCAGCAGCAGCGGGGTGATGGGGCAGCACCTTCCCCTGATCATCCCGGTCGCCTCCTATAGAGGGAGGCCAGAGCAGGCCTAAGCCCTCAGTAGGACATCCCCTGAGGGCTCCCGGACTGTGAGAGGGGGCAGGCCGGGCTGAGGGACCCCCCACCCACAGTGCACGAATTTTTGTGCACTGGGCCTCTAGTTTAACAATAAAAATGTATGAAGTGAACTGCAGTTCTGTAGTCTATGATGTTTTATTTGAAAAACACCCTCGCATACAGTGACCACAACAAACAATCTTTGAATTTAAACACTTAGGCGAAAGAAAGAAAGAAAGAAAGAAAGAAAGAAAGAAAGAAAGAAAGAAAGAAAGAAAAGGAAGGAAGGAAGGAAGGAAGGAAGGAAGGAAGGAAGGAAAGGAAGAAAGAAAGAAAGAAAGAAAGAAAGAAAGAAAGAAAGAAAGAAAGAAAGAAAAGAAAGAAAGAAAGGAAGAAATGCCCCAACCATTTATTGTCCTGGACTGTGAGAGGCCAGGCTGAGGGACCCCCCGCCCACTGCAGTGCACGAATTTTTGTGCACTGGGCCTCTAGTTTAACAATAAAAATGTATGAGGTGAACTGCAGTTCTGTAGTCTATGATGCTTATATTTGAAAAACACCCTCTCATACAGTGACCACAACAAACAGTCTTTGAATTTAAACACTTAGGCCTAAAAAAGAAGGAAAGAAAGAAGAAAGAGAAAGAATGAAAGAAAATAAATATTCCATTTGAATTTGTTTGCTAAAGGGAAGCAGGGGCTTTCCTTTAAGGCTAGTTTTTGGAAATCAAACTATCAATGCCTTATGCTACCTGGCTACCATTTTGGCTCCATCCAGAGACTGGGTCTCTCTGACGATACTGACAGCCCTTTCAGGATTGTTGAGGTGATCCAGATAGATTCGGATGACACTGCTCCATTGCTTTGCATTCTCATAGGCCACCACAGCTTCTTTGTATCTAAAAGAAATTCTTAGTCAGACAAACTTTCTTCTCACTGTCACATTTGGGGGAAAATGTCAATAAATGGTTGGGGCATTTTTCTATTTTATTGTGGTAACTGATTATTTTTCTGGAACTTCTTTTTCAGAAGGAATACCAAGAACCATCTCACTAAAATATTTCTTTATAGATTTAATAAACTAACAGTAAAATACCAATACTGAATTTTGTCTTCTCAACTAAATATCTAGATAGTATTTTACATTTTACTATTTTTCAAAGTTGAAATATTACAATATTAATATAGGCTTATTTTAGAAAACAAAATATAGATTTTTTTTCAGTCATACTAGTAAAGCTTAACAGTGATACAGAAAATCTTTGTGTTGACCTCTAGATGGCGCTCAACTTCTCTTCAGTACACTAGCTCTCCAGCTCATTTATTTATTTATTTATTTTTAATATATATTTTATTGACTTTTTACAGAGAGGAAAGGAGAGGGACAGAGAGCTAGAAACATCGATGAGAGAGAAACATCGACCAGCTGCCTCTTGCACACCCCCCACCGGGGATGTGCCCACAACCAATGTACATGCCCTTGACCGGAATCGAACCTGGGACCCTTCAGTCCGCAGACCGACACTCTATCCACTGAGCCAAACCGGTTTCGGCCCAGCTCATTTATTTAGTGTATATCTCTATTCCTAAGGTTACTTTTCTAAAAGTGGAGGGTATTAACCTTTAAAAATCTCTTAATACATATTGTTCAGTAACTTTTTAAAGGCTTTAGAAATTCATACTACCATCAATAAGGTATAAAAAGTGAATTTGACAGTATGGTCATTGATTTAATATAATCTCTCCCAATATGATAAGTTAAAATGATACATTCTTGCTTTAATTTAATTACTATTAGTAAGGTAGAAATATTTCATATTTCATATTTGCATGAAATTCAATTTCATAATTGTATTTCCTCCTGAGGTTCTCCTTGTCTTTTTCTTCCTAGCATCTTTGAGTTTCTTGTATGAAGTTGCAGGAGACCTTTGTGTATTCAGGATATTAACTATCAATTGCTATATTTTAATACTGTTTTGAAGCTTAAAAAGTGCAACCACAGTTGTGGAATTCATGTTTCTTCACTTTTTCTCTCTTTGCATCAGTAAGTTATCCTCTTTAAGAAAAATGGCTATTACCAACTTTGTTTTCATGCCATATTAAATAAAAATGTCCACTCCTAGTATTTAACGCTCAAATAGAAAGAGTTAACACTCTGCATTTGAATACAAGCAGACTGGACGGAGGTATATAAAGTTTGAGAGAATTTAACAGCCTGGCACTTCAGGCCAGGTGCAAGGCAGAGCTGTTTGCTGTTTCTCTGCTTTGCCTTTCTCAGAGGGCTGCAAATATCATTGTTGATGTGTGAAACATTACTTTACATTGACGGAAATTTGAGAAATCGTACAGACCTCCCATCAGCTTCTTTGGCTTTGGCATACTGCAGGTAAATCTTGGGGGAAGAGACATGAGGCAGAAGCTCACCGACTTTTGCCCTAGAAAGGTAGATGTAGGAGAAAAATAGCATCGCGATGTTCATCTAAAAGTAGCTTCCTACAGTCAAATGTTAGTCTTCAGCATTCGAAACACAGTTATCATGAGCTTTTAAAAATCTTGGCTCCTACAGTTAAAGATTTAATTGATTTTTCTCTTGACCACCCCTCTTTGCCACCCTGGTAGGAAAATGGTGGTTAGTTCATTAACTCTTTGGGGCAATCCCTATTTCTTTCTTCTAGTAACTTATCTGATCAGGGATTTCCCCAAGTCAATAGAATGTGCTGTTCTTTGAAAAAAGTATTATTAATATGAATTCATATGAAAAGAAAAAAAAAAAAAGGAGATGGAGGGAAGGCCCAGGTAGAAGGAACAGGATGTATAGGTACGAGGAGCAACAAGGAAACATGTGGGAAGACCACTGGGACACCTTCATTTCCATACCTGCTCAGAACAAATTTCAGCAAATTCTTACCAATTCTTATAGCGTATGTAAACAGATGCTGCTTTGTCATAGTAGAGGCCTTTTTCATACAGTTGGGCTGCTTCTGAATATTGCTAAAAGGATATGAGGTTATTAAAATACTAAACTTATTATGTATAAGATCACATGAGTACGTAAGCACAGAAAAGCATACCTTCATGTTCTCCAGTATGGCCCCGCAGTCTCTTTTAAGGACCCTGCTGGGATGCTTGAGGGCTTGGTTAACCCCTCGTCGTATGTCTCCCATTCTTATGGACATCTGGGCCACTCCGGCCAGACACAATTCATCATGTTCCTGTAATTAAAAGGCAAATAACTAACAAATCAGATCCTAACTTAAAATGCTGTATTTTAGTCAAATGATGAATTTAAATCTAAAATTAGCCCAAAGTTATGGTTAACTTTCATTAATCCCTTCAGGAGTATCTTTGAGATTGGGGGCTTTTTTTTTTCTTAAGTCTACATCTTTTGTTCAAAAGACCAAATTTTTACTGCCTTTTGTCGTAATACCTTTGCATATCTCTGTATGTCTTCTTCTTGTTAAATTTTATGTAAGAAGAAATGTACTGGATATGTAAGCAAATATGCTATGGATAAAATTAAGAGAAAACCCATTTATCAAGTTGAAGATCTCTCTACTAGGCATGATTAAAGATAAAACTTTATTTAAAGTTGGTTACTTCATTGAAGATAACTAAATAATTTTTCAAATAACTAATCTGAACTAGTAAAATGTAATGTCAGATTACATTTTATGTAAAGCAGCGTGTCCGGTAGAATGTTCTGTGATGATGTCTGCCTTATAACAGCCACAGTGGCTACTGAGCACTTAAAAAATGGCTAGTGGGACAGAGAAACTGAATGTTAAATTTTATTTAATTTAAAATTACTTAAATAGCCACAGGTGGCTAGAGGTGACTATTCAATAACACAAATAAGGAATGAACTAGAATAGATGTAGCCTAACAAAGAAAATACCAAAAAGCCAAGAGACCAATGAGCCAAGGATATGATTGGACAATTCATAAAATACAATTGGTCAATAAAAAAAAAAGCTCAACTTCATTAATAATCAAATGCATAAAATAAAGTGAAACACTTTTTCTTGCTGATCAAATTGGCGGAGATAAAAACAATCGATACATTCATTGTGTTAAGAATGTGGGGGGAAATGGACACTTTCATACATGACGGATAGCTATATGAATTATTGCCAGTTCCTTTAGCAGCACAAAAAATTAAAAGCACACATTTTATTTAGAAATCTCACCTGTAAGAATATATCCTTCAGAAATACCATCTTAGGTAGCTGAAGATACATGTTCTAGGCAGAATATTCATTACAGTGTTTTTGATAGAAACAGAAACAAAAACAACTATAATTCAAGAAGGGCATAGATGAAAAAATCATGGTACAGTATTCCCCTCTTATCCACAGTTATTAGTTATTGTTAATCTCTTATTGTGTCTAGTTTGTAAACTTTATCATAGGTATGTGTGTAGAGGAAAAAACATAGTCTATTTAGGGTTTGGTATGATCTATAGTTTCAGGCTTCCACTGGGGGTCTTGGAATGTATCCCCCGCAGATAAAGGGGGATTACTGTACCTCCAAACAATGGAATTGCTCTAAAATTAAAACAAAATCAGGGCTAGAAGGGGTCAACAGGGGTGGAGTTGGGGGAGGGAACACATATAATACTTTCAACAATGAAGTTTAAAAAACACACAAAGTCATATGCATGGACTTGGAAAGACCATGAAGACAGCAAAATGCTGCTTCTCATGGGATGAATTCTCAGTTGATCTTTGCTTAGTGAATGGAAATGATTTCATTTTCAGTAAGAACCCATATTATATATATTTGTATGCTGAGAAGAGAGTCTGCTTGAAACTACATAAATCATTAATTGTGGTTACCATTAAGGGGTGTGGATGAAGAGAAATGTTGGATTCTCACTTTTCATGTTTACATATTTTGGTGACTTTTTAAAACGGACTCTAATAAAATTATATTACTTTTGTAATAAAAATGCTAGATATAAAACAAAATAAAAAATTTTCCATCTGTATAAGACATTACCTAACTTAAAATCAATTTTTATTGCAAATTTTAGCTTCTTGAGCTAAAATTTTGGGGTAGATGGGTCAGAGTAGTGGGTAAAGTTCATGCTTACCACGTTCATCATAAAAAACCCAGCCTGAGAGATGGAACGGCGGAGCTTTTGTGGCCTGAGAATTCACTTTCAAAGTGGTTATTGCAAGTTTTTAAGACTAAAAGGAAAAGCCTATGAAAATCATAGCCTGTAAGTGGGAAGGGATCCCATCTTACTCCCAATCTTAATAAGGAGCTCATGTTGAGAATGCAATGGAAAACATCTTTTTCAAACCGCTAAATGTATTGTCATCTTCAGTTTGTAAGAGTTTAAAATGATCTATATACCCTAGCAAAATTGTTAATAAACAGAGAAAAGGCTTACATGCTAAATATTGAATAAATACAATGCAAATAAGATTATGATATATTTAAATGAAATTAATAACAAGCCCAAAGATAATTATGTATATCTTCTCTTTATTCAAGATTACCTTATTTTCACCTGTTATTCCTTTCTCATAATGAGCCAAGGCATTTACATAATCACCCCTGAAAGAAAAATCAGAGTGGATTTTAATACATATTTAAGTATCTTATTTACATGTATGAGATTAAGAAGTTAATCTTTGTTATTGAGTTGTTTCAGCTCACAATAGACATGATACACAACAATACACTAGTATTCTTTCAGCGAAATGCATTATTATATTGCTACTTTAAAAACAACTGTTCAACTGGATTATGCTAGATTACAAAGCACTAACTGTGTAGCATTCTACCTAAAACCTTATGGGCCACTTTTGGTTAATTATCTCCTTTGGTACAGTAAATGACAATCATGTGACCACAAAAATCAATGTTTTTCCCCACAAACACCCAATATATTTTTTAAATATTTTATTGATTTTTTACAGAGAGGAAGGGAGAGGGATAGAGAGTCAGAAACATCGATGAGAGAGAAACATCTATCAGCTGCCTCCTGCACACACCCTACTGGGGATGTGCCTGCAACCAAGGTATATGCCCTTGACCGGAATCGAACCTGGGACCCTTCAGTCCGAAGGCTGACGCTCCATCCACTGAGCCAAACCGGTCAGGGCAAACACCCAATATTTTTAAGTACAATATGTACTGAGAAAAATCTGGGTAGAAATTGAACAAAACACTGGAGTTACAGTACTGAGGGCACTGGTTCTTTCTGATAAAAAGTATTATTCAAAATATAAATAATATTACTCCCTAATCCCATGACTGATGCTAACATGGACCTGCAGATCCAGAAGACACATAAATGACCTCCATTCATTTTTATTATTTGGGGCAGAATGGATAGTGATTTTTTGAGGTCCATTTGGAGATCCATCCTCTGAGAAAACATCTCCTCCAGAATAAATTAACCCTTTGCACTCGCTTGCTTTTTTCTTGATTCCTTTATTCAAATGCTAACCGTGTCGAGTCACACTCGACATCTGAGTGCAAAAGGTTGATCGGCTCTGTAGATTGTGTTATTTGAGATCCACCTTAGGCAACTCATTTAACCCCTCTAAGCCTCACTCAATTTCCTCACCTGTTGGTGGACGGGGAATTTTTTTTTTTTTTTTTAATATATTTTATTGATTTTTTTACAGAGAGGAAGGGAGAGAGTTAGAAACATCGATCAGCTGCCTCCTGCACACCTCCTAATGGAGATGTGCCCGCAACCAAGGTACATGCCCTTGACCGGAATCGAACCTGGGACCCTTGAGTCCGAAGGCCGACGCTCTATCCACTGAGCCAAACCGGTTTCGGCTGGGAAATTTTTTTTTTTTTTTTAAGATAAGCTGTTCTGCTGATTGAGAACTTCGTTTTGGACACACAGCCAGAAATGTTACTAAGTGGAAATTTCTAATATTTGGACCCAATTATGTCACAACACAGCTAGGAATGTCTCCTGACAACAGGAACGATAGATCCTCCCTTCAGGAGCCAGAGGTTTTCCCTGGGCAAGCCCAATTAGGAGATGCTAAATCAAGATTTTCAGCCAGCCGGTCTGGCTCAGTGGTTGAGTGGCGACTCATGAACCAGTAGGTCATGGTTCGATTCCTAGTCAGGGCACATGCCTGGGATGTACGCTCGATCCCCAGTAGGCAGCCGATCAATGATACTCTCATCATTGATGTTTCTCTCTCTCTCCATATCCCTTCCTCTCTGAAATAAATAAAAATACATTAAAAAGAGATATTTGGAACTCTCACTTTATTTTGAGGTTATTTTAGTTCACTCACTTCACCATTTTATTATGGAACTCTCTGATGGATCCAGCTCATGAGTCTAATCTGGACCAGAGAGCTAAGTCCCTCCCACAGCTGGCAGACTGGTCCTGCTTTGACCTAATCAAGGTCTTGAATTAGAAGAAACTGTTGGAACTGAGCATAGACCTGGGGCCTTAGGTGTCAAAATCCGAGCTGGAGGCTCCTGGGATATTTGATGATGATGAGATATACCTAATTTGCTACTATTATCACAAAGGAACTCTCCTGATCAGTTGGGGACCAGCATACAAGCAGCAGTGAAAGTTTTGGGAACTGGTGGCTTCCTGGTCAAATATTGAGCAGAAAGGGTTAAAATATACCAACAACAAAGCACAGGCTTCCAGTTGACTGAGCTCATGTGACTGCAATGAGACAATGTGAGAGTTGGCTACAAATGCTTTGATTCCCCTGAAGGAAAACATCCAAGTCTTCGGATGGTCTGAGGGCTTCCTGGGTGTTTGTGCTCTGCCAGGACGTGGTGAGTCACCAATGTGGCCCCTTTCCCTTCAGCACAGAAGCTTTGGACTCTACGACCCATCACCCTCAGACAGAGATGGAGGGCCAGGGCGCTGGGGCCTGTCCCTGTCATATGCACTAAAATTCCAATTTGTCCTTTTTAATAAATGAGTTTACTTTGTAAGGGGCAGAGATATGACAAATTTAAATCCCGGTTGATTAAGAAGAAATATAGTCTCCAAAAAGTTTTTTTATTTGCAAAATTTAAAATAAGGTCTCTTGGTTAGAAATGAAAGAGTATTTTTTGATGAGAATAATTTCTACAATTATAATCTGTGTGTCAATATTCTCAATGAATCCAAAGTCTATATGAAAATAAAATGGAATTATATAAAAACTTTTAAAAATAAAATGTTAGAACCATATTTCCTTTGTTCAAAGAATAATATTTTACCACACTTATTATTTTTGAAATTGAAATGTATCGTAAAAATGTCAGAAAAACCCTAGCTGGTTTGGCTCAGTGGATAAAGCATTGGCCTGTGGACTGAAGGGTCCCGGGTTCTATTCCAGTCAAGGGGACGTACCTCGGTTGCAAGCTCGGTCCCCAGTACGGGGCATGCAAGAGGCAGCCGATCAATGATTCCCTCTCATTGAAGTTTCTATCTCTCTCTCCCTCTCCCTTCCTCTCTGAAATCAAGAAAAATATTTTTTAAAAAAAAGTAAGAAAAAATTGTCCAGTTGTGATGTAATTAACACTGCACATACACATGGGGACTTATATGTGCAAATGAATTATTCATTTATTGCCTCTGTGGGTATTTGCATTAGTAGCATTAAGCATGGCTGAATGTGAATTAAAAGTGGATCTTGAATGCTTCTAAAATTACACATTTATGCAGCACTGAAATAAAATTCTATAGTCTGTCAACTAGGACTATTGATAATTAAGACTATCTAGCGACTAAGTGCACTGGAAAATGCTAAATCTCTCAGAACAGAAGATGGCATTTTCAAGGGAAGGAAAGATTTGTGAAGCCTATTCATGCATCACTCAGGCACTGAATATTGTCCATATGCAATTCAATTTAAAAAAGAAAAACTACAAAATAAAGCAAATAGAAGTTGTAGTCCAATACCTGGTATTTTTCACTCTGCCTTGAAATTACACTATAAATCCTCAAAGTGTACAAAGAAGTCAAGATCATGAGCTCAGGTTCTGAAAAGCAGTATGTCACCCTGATGGTCATATGTGATTCAAAACAATATTTAGACTCTAAATGTAGAAAAGGCTTATCTAAGACCCAAACTTGATGCTAAAAATGAAAGTGGATAAACGCATGAATAAGACAACATTAGTAAGAAAAAATTTATTTTGTTTGTATAATTAATCTCGTTTCCCCTGAAAAAGAAATTATTAAATCAATGGAGGGCCTTATAACAATGGCAGTTTAGAAGTTAAGATATTCAGTAATTATTTCAGTAGTCACTAATTCAGCAATTAGGTAGCAATTGAAACATAAAAAGATGAGGACTTACGTGAATTCAAGCTGAATAGCATATTCTTTGGAGATAAGTGGTATTTGGTCCGGGGCTAAGCGCTTTGCCAGCTGTAGAGCGCTGTCCCAGTGCTGCAAATCCCTTCTCATCTATTCGGGACGGAAAGAAATGAGCAAGTTATTTTGCACAGTCACCATTAGTGCTAGTTTTAGTAAAGTGATTACAAAACTTTTTGTTTAAAAAATGAAACTTGCTCTTTGCAAAGATAATACATTACTATAGTATATTTTCTCAATGGAGGTGACAGAGTTCCCATGGGGGTAAAAATTGATTTGGGGGAGCAACAACATTTTAGCTATTATTATAAAGGTTTGTGACCCTCCAAAACTCAATTCTATATAGTGAACAACATTAACTGATGAACAAAAGTAGATCCTGAGACAGAGAAGCATTGAACTGTTCAAAACTCAGAGGGAAGGCGGGGGCGCGGGGGGGGGGGGGAGGGGGTAGGCGGGGAGCGGTAAGAGATTAACCAAAGGACTTGTATGCATACATATAAACATTACCAATGGACACAGACACTAAGAGGGGGGGCGTGAGGGCATGTTCTGGGGGGTGGGAGTGGCTGGGGAGAGGTCAATGGGGGAAAAATAATATTGTAATAGCTATGTATGGGCCGGGGGGCGGGGGGTACTTGAAATATCAGGGAGACCACTCTATAAAGTATATGATTGTCTAACCACTATGTTGTACACCTGAAACTAATACAGAATAATACTGAATGTGAACTATAATTGAAAAAAAAGATGGAAATTGTATGTTATATGTTTTTCATCACAATAAAAAAAAAAGGACACTTTAATAAAAAAACAGGAGAAACCAAGATGGCGGCATAGGTGAAACACCTAACCTGCAGCCGGGCACAACAATTTCAAAGGCACAACTAGAGGTCAGAACGGACATCGTCCAGAACCACAGGAGAGCTGGCGGACTGAAATGCCCACAGCTGGGGGGAAGGAGAAGGCCACGGGGACAATCGGGGGAGCCGTAAAAGCCTGAGGTATGGAGAAACTGGCGGAGACACGAGCACGCGCGCCGGCGGGGAGGATGGAGCCGGAGAGGAAGGGGCGGCTGACGGCCTGGCCGGCGTTCACTGGCAGGAAGGAGATAAAGGCTCCGGAGTGCGCTAAGCGCCGGCTCCGACTGCACTGAGTGCCAGTTCCAGGCGAAACCCTGGGAAGCCAGGCGCAGGCTGGGGGAATGAATCTGGGCTGTGGGGTGCAGGCACAGAGGAGCGGGGGAAGGCAGAGCTCCAGAGGCGCGCACGGGAAGGGGCGCAAAGGACGGACTGTTGCCTGCGCCACTGAACTGCCCTAGCGGGAAGGAGACATAAGCTCAGGACCGTGCTGAACCCCAGTTCCGACTGCACTGAACCCCAATTCCGGGCGAAACCCTGGGAAGCCAGGCGCACGCTGGGGGAATGAATTTGGGCTGTGGTGGCGGAGGCACAGAGAAGCGGCGGCTCCAGACGCGCGCACTGGAAGGTGCGCAGAGGACGGACTTTTGCCTGCGCCACTGGGTGGCCCTGCTGGGAAGGAGACAGGGACACCAGACTGCGCTGAGACCCAGTTCCAACTACACTGAAACCCAGTTCCAGGCGAGAATCTGGGAGTCCAGATTCATTAGGGGAGGGACTGGACTGTTTGGCAGTGGGCGAAACTCCAGGGCGCGTTTCTCTCAGAGGTGTTTGCAAGGAATACAGAGGGACACAGACACAGGAGCCTCATAGGGCGGGGCTGACAGGAAGCCAAGGTTGTAGGCTCCACCCTGTAGCTCCGCCCCAGCCAAGCTGAGCAGAAGCTTTTTCCTGCTGAGTGCCTCAGGTAGTGGCTGACCCACACTACATTGGAGACCCAGAAACGAGGGCATCTAGTGGTTGGTGGGAGATGACACCAGATTTCAATCACTTGCATAAGGGAGGCATTCTAGAGGCAGACTCAGTGAGCGCCAAGGCATTGCTGCATCAAGACCCGGCCCACAAACATGTCTCCTGCACAGCAACTCTTCCTATATAGACAAAGAGGGTCCTCACGGCCAATTGGCCTGGAGGACAATTCCTCCCAGTGACACCAACAACAATCAAGACTTAACTGTACAAAGGAGGACCAAGATGGAGACATAGGGCGGCAGCCTGATCGTTGCCTACCACAACAATATTGAGACTACGACGGGAGAGCAGAGCAGACACCAGCCAGAAAGACCGGGGGGCTGGCTGAGCAGATGCTCTACAACTAGAATAAAAGAGAGGGGTACGCAGGATGATGCTGATGCCGGTGACCCAAAGTCCACACTTTAAGAACTATGGCTCAGGCGACACAATGATGGCCTGGAACGTGCTCGGCGCAGTTCCCCCGGCGGTCTCCGGCTGAGGGGACGGCTCCACTCGCTGCCGAGCACGGACAGACGAGCCCCTGGGAGACATGGGGTGGGAGACTCCGTGCTTGCTGACCTCCAAGTCCTTCAAGAATCTCAATGCCCCGAAGTGGCCAGGTGCGCACGCTCAGCGACTGGCTACCGTTGCAGACCCAAGGGCCGACGCAGCGACACCGGACCAGCCCACCGCCGGGCACCGGGCACACCGGAGCCTTGCCGTGCCCGCCGCCCAACGAGTTCTGCGGCAGCCGCCCTGGAGCTCTGAGAAAATGACCGAAGGAATTGCTGAGAGGGAATTGACCAACAGGAATTGGGATCAAGAAGACGAAACCCCACTGAGACCCGAGTCCAGGCGAGCCTGCGAGCCTCTGGGCTCAGATGTGGTCACACGCCTCTGGGTCTAGGTGAGGCCTCACGCCCCTGGGTTTGGGTGAGGCCACGCGCCCCTGGGTCCAGGTGAAGCTGGACTCCGGGTTCGGGTGAGGCCATGTGCCCCTGAGTCCGGGCAAATCTGAACCCTGGGTCCGGGTGAGGCCGTGGGCCCCTGGATCCGGGTAAGGCTGGGTCCCGAGTACGGGTGAGGCCGTGAGCCCCTGGATCCGGGTGAGACCACGCGACCAGGGGTCTGAGAGAGGTAACGCGCCCCTGGGTCCGGGTGGCTTTATGCACCTAGGTCCAGGTGAGGCCACGTGCCCCTGGGTCTGAGAGAGGCCACGCACCCCTAGGTCCAGGCGAGACCATGTGTCCCTGGATCCGGGTGGGGCCTCGAGCACCTAGGCCCGGGTGGGGCCGCGTGCCCCTGGGTCTGGGGGAGGCCAGGCGTCCATGGGTCCGGGTGAGACCGTGTGTCCCTGGATCCGGGTGAGGCCTCGTGCGCCTAGGCCCGGGTGAGGCCACGTGCCCCTGGGTCTGGGGGAGGCCAGGCGTCCCTGGGTCTGGGTGAGACCGTGTGTCCCTGGATCCGGGTGAGACCTCGTGCACCTAGGCATGGGTGAGGTCACGTGCCCCGGGGTCTGAGAGGCCAAGCGTCCCTGGGTCCGGGTGAGACCATGTGTCCCTGGATCCAGGTGAGGCCGCGTGCACCTAGACCCGGGTGAGCCCAAGTGGCCCTGGGTCTGGGAGAGGCCAAGCATCCCTGGGTCCGGGTGAGACCATGTGTCCCTGGATCCGGATGAGGCCTCGTGCACCTAGGCCCGGGTGAGCCCAAGTGGCCCTGGGTCTGGGAGAGGCCAAGCGTCCCTGGGTCCGGGTGAGACCATGTGTCCCTGGATCCGGGTGAGGCCTCGTACACCTAGGCCCGGGTGAGCCCAAGTGGCCCTGGGTCTGGGAGAGGCCAAGCGTCCCTGGGTCCGGGTGCGACCATGTGTCCCTGGATCCGGATGAGGCCTCGTGCACCTAGGCCCGGGTGAGGCCACGTGCCCCTGGGTCTGGGAGAGGCTAAGCGTCCCTGGGTCCGGGTGAGACCATGCGTCCCTGGATCCGGATGAGGCCTCGTGCACCTAGGCCCGGGTGAGCCCAAGTGGCCCTGGGTCTGGGAGAGGCCAAGCGTCCCTGGGTCCGGGTGAGACCATGTGTCCCTGGATCCGGGTGAGGCCTCGTGCACCTAGGCCCGGGTGAGCCCAAGTGGCCCTGGGACTGGGAGAGGCCAAGCGTCCCTGGGTCCGGGTGAGACCATGTGTCCCAGGATCCGGGTGAGGCCTCGTGCACCTAGGCCCGGGTGAGCCCAAGTGGCCCTGGGTCTGGGAGAGGCCAAGCGTCCCTGGGTCCGGGTGAGACCATGTGTCCCTGGATCCGGGTGAGGCCTCGTGCACCTAGGCCCGGGTGAGGCCACGTGCCCCTGGGTCTGGGAGAGGCCAAGCGTCCCTGGGTCCGGGTGAGACCATGTGTCCCTGGATCCGGGTGAGGCCGCGTGCACCTAGACCCGGGTGAGCCCAAGTGGCCCTGGGTCTGGGAGAGGCCAAGCATCCCTGGGTCCGGGTGAGACCATGTGTCCCTGGATCCGGGTGAGGCCTCGTGCACCTAGGCCCGGGTGAGCCCAAGTGGCCCTGGGTCTGGGAGAGGCCAAGCGTCCCTGGGTCCGGGTGAGACCATGTGTCCCTGGATCCGGGTGAGGCCTCGTACACCTAGGCCCGGGTGAGCCCAAGCGGCCCTGGGTCTGGGAGAGGCCAAGCGTCCCTGGGTCCGGGTGCGACCATGTGTCCCTGGATCCGGATGAGGCCTCGTGCACCTTGGCCTGGGTGAGGCCACGTGCCCCTGGGTCTGGGAGAGGCTAAGCGTCCCTGGGTCCGGGTGAGACCATGCGTCCCTGGATCCGGATCAGGCCTCGTGCACCTAGGCCCGGGTGAGCCCAAGTGGCCCTGGGTCTGGGAGAGGCCAAGCGTCCCTGGGTCCGGGAGAGACCATGTGTCCCTGGATCCGGGTGAGACCTCGTGCACCTAGGCCCGGGTGAGCCCAAGTGGCCCTGGGTCTGGGAGAGGCCAAGCGTCCCTGGGTCCGGGTGAGACCATGTGTCCCAGGATCCGGGTGAGGCCTCGTGCACCTAGGCCCGGGTGAGCCCAAGTGGCCCTGGGTCTGGGAGAGGCCAAGCATCCCTGGGTCCGGGTGAGACCATGTGTCCCTGGATCCGGGTGAGGCCTCGTGCACCTAGGCCCGGGTGAGGCCACGTGCCCCTGGGTCTGGGAGAGGCCAAGCGTCCCTGGGTCCGGGTGAGACCATGGATCCGGGTGAGGCCTCGTGCACCTAGGCCCGGGTGAGCCCAAGTGGCCCTGGGTCTGGAAGAGGCCAAGCATCCCTGGGTCCGGGTGAGACCATGTGTCCCTGGATCCGGGTGAGGCCTCGTGCACCTAGGCCCGGGTGAGCCCAAGTGGCCCTGGGTCTGGGAGAGGCCAAGCGTCCCTGGGTCCGGGTGAGACCATGTGTCCCTGGATCCGGGTGAGGCCTCGTGCACCTAGGCCCGGGTGAGCCCAAGTGGCCCTGGGTCTGGAAGAGGCCAAGCGTCCCTGGGTCCGGGTGAGACCATGTGTCCCTGGATCCGGGTGAGGCCTCGTGCACCTAGGCCCGGGTGAGGCCACGTGCCCCTGGGTCTGGGAGAGGCTAAGCGTCCCTGGGTCCGGGTGAGACCATGCGTCCCTGGATCCGGATGAGGCCTCATGCACCTAGGCCCGGGTGAGCCCAAGTGGCCCTGGGTCTGGGAGAGGCCAAGCGTCCCTGGGTCCGGGAGAGACCATGTGTCCCTGGAACCAGGTGAGGCCACGTGCCCCTGGGTCTGGGAGAGGCCAAGCGTCCCTGGGTACGGGTGAAGCCAGATCATGGGTCCGGGTGAGGCCTTGCGCCCCTGGATCCATCCGGGTGAGGCTGGGTCCCAGGCCCGGGTGAGACCACGCGCCCCTTGGGTATGGGTGAGGCCACATGCCCCTTAGTCCGGGTGACGCCGTGCCCCTGGGTTCGGCCGAGACCAAACCAGAGGGAGTCGGACCTCCATTACCACCATTTGTCCACCATCCAGAGCTGAGGGGTCAGTGCTGACATGTACACATAAGGAACTACTGGACATTGAAATTGGGTCTCAAAAGAACTGTTGGTCCAGGGGGAAGCTCGCTACAGATTGATTCATTTGCCTGTCAGCATAACTATTATTGCTCGTCTCACATTCAGTTCTTATTAGTATATATCTAGTGACATATGATCTCGCTCATCTAGGGGAAATGATGAACAACATAGACTGAGGAACAAGAACAGAACCAGAAGCAAGGAGGCATCGATCGGACTATCGGGCCTCAGAGGGAGGATAGGGGAGGGTAGGGGGAGGGTGGGGGGAGGGGGAGAGTTCAACCAAAGGACCTGTATGCATGCATATAAGCCTATCCAACGGTTAAGTTCAACAGGGGATTGGGTCATGCGTGGGGAGAGGGGTGGGATGGGAATGGGGGGATGAGGACAAATATGTGACACCTTAATCAATAAAGAAATTAAAAAAAAAAATAAATAAATAAAAAAAAAAAATAAAAAAACAAAACACTCGACAGGAAAGCATGTCACGTGGATACAGAAACGTATGGAATTTTGAAGCCCCAAGTAAGGAATGCCAAGGGTCTCTGTGGTCAGCACAGACTAGAAGGAAAGCATGGAAGGGATTGCCCCTGAGTGCCTCAAAGTTTCAACACTGTCCGTACCTCAACACATTTCTCTTGTTTATGTTGTCTAGTTGGTGATTATTCATTACAACTGTCCTAGAAAACTAATAAAACCTTCAAAAATGAATCTCCATAAAAAACAAAATACTCAATTCTACCCAACAAAATCTTATTCTTTAGTACTCAAAACTAATTAAAATTAATCCAATCAACCAATTAAATTATTCATTTTCCTTCTTAAAAAGTTGAGAAGTACTTTACTACAGAAATTGAGGTTATTTTCTGAGAAAATCTAAAGCTACATCACAACACGAATAACAGTAAACATAAATAAAATGTGAATCTGTCTTTCTCCCTAGCTCCTGAGGTCTTTTATTTGTGTCTGGTATACAATCCCAAATATAACCAACCAAGAATCTTTTAGAGTTCATTCCTCGCTTTACAGTGTACACATTTTGTAAAGAATTAATAATAAGACCATCAAATCTCAGAGGGAAGGTAGGGGAGGGTGGGGGTAAGGGGGAGAGATCAACCAAAGGACTTGTATGCATGCATATAAGCCTAACCAATGGACACAGACACCGGGGCGGGTGGGTGAGGGCATGAGTGGGGGGGATCGGGGGATAAGGACACATATGTAACACCTTAATCAATAAAGAAATAAAAAAATAAAAAAAGGAGAAAATAAAAAAGAAAAGAATTAATAATAGCTAACATTTCCCAAGTGTTATTTTCTGCCAGGTAATGTTTTAGGGCATTAGCTTATTTGCTTATTACAATTAGGCCTTTTGCAATTAATTGTCCATGTGTCCTTTTTAGAGATCCAGAAACTGAGGCAAAAGAGGCTAGTTGCTTCAAAATACCTCCTCTCTGTACAGAGTGGTGCGGTCAGCATGTGGCAGAGCTGGGCAGGAGGGCTTTGCCTCTAACTTCCTTTACCTAGCTAACCTGTCAACCACGATTGTCTTTTCTATTGATCAGGCACAGTTCCAAAGTGAGGTTAAATGAACGACAGGGTGCAATCTCCCCTCTCCATTGTGAAGCCATCAATCACCTCCAACGATTTACAAATCTTTAGCACATGACATGTGAACATAGCTAAACGTGGAAGAGCTAAGGTGACGTCTTTGCCCTCACTTCTAGCAACCAGTTTCCTACTTCAGTGCGTACCCATCCAAGTTCTGAAAATTTCTCAGGGTGTCCCCAGTTATCTCAAATAATACTATTAAAATATCTAAATATTTTCTTAAAACAAAATTAATTTAGTTCACTTAACATTTAAAAATGAAAATTTGCTACAGAACAATTTGAAAAAGGGTAAGTTGTGAAATTAGCAAATATGTTTTCAGAATACCTCCTCTCTGTAGTTGTGGACAAGCTGATTTGAGGTGAATAACAGTAACGACAGCAGCTACCACTTTTGTCTTTTCTATTGATCAGGCCCAGTTCCAAGAGATCTAATCTCATTTTTAAATCTTTACAATAACCGTGTGGGCTAGATACTGTTATCCCAACTTTATTATTTTTTTAAATATATTTTATTGATTTTTTACAGAGAGGAAGGGAGAAGGATAGAGAGTTAGAAACATCGATCAGCTGCCTCCTGCACACCCCTCATTGGGGATGTGCCCGCAACCAAGGTACATGCCCTTGACCGGAATCGAACCTGGGACCCTTCAGTTCACAGGCCGATGCTCTATCCACTGAGCCAAACCAGTTTCGGCATGTTATCCCAACTTTAAAGAGATGGGATACAGGGCACGGAAAGATCAAATAACCTTTCTAGGGTTGCACAGAGCTGGGATTTAAGCCCAGACATGTCTGACTCTAAAGTCCACATTCTTTTTTCTTTTAAAAAATATTTTTATTGCTTTCAGAGAGGAAGGGAGAGGGAGAGATAGAAACATCAATGATGAGAGAGAATCACTGATTGGCTACCTCCTGCATGCCCCCCTACTGGGAATTGAGCCCGCAACCTGAGCATGTGCCCTGACTGGGAATGGAATCATGACCTCCTGGTTCATAGGTCGATGCTCAACCACTGAGCCGTGCTAGCCAGGCTCAAGTCCACATTCTTAATCACTGTTCCCTATGGCCACTTCTCTTCCTCCTTCTGTTGAACTAGGTAGTTTACTCTGTTCTAGTCCTTCCACTGCAATGCTCATCTCTGGGAAACTAGTGATGGTACACTAGTCCTTAGCCCACCTTTTCTTTTTTTTGTTAATCTTCACCCGAGGATGTTTTTCCCATTGATTTTTAGAGAGTGGAAGGGAGGGTGGGGAGGGAGAGAGAGAAACATCAATGTGGGAGACACATCGATTGGTTGCCTCCCACATGTGCTGGGGCCAGGGATCGAATCTGCGACCCTTTGGTGTGCCGGCTGAGGTTCTAACCACTGAACACACAATCCAGGTCTCCTTAGCCCACCTTTTAAAGCACAGGAGAATTCCATACAATAAATAAAAGATAAATGCGTCTCAGTTTTCCCATTTGGACAACAGAGACTATAACAGTACTATTTCATAGGATTGCTGTGAGGTTTAAATGAAGAACAGTATATCAAGTGCTTAGGAAAGTACCTGGCACATGTGAACACTCAATAAATGGTGGCTGTTTTTATTTGTATGTGTCTGTGTAAGTTATCAAGTCTGTTCTCTTTGGACGCATTTAGATTGAAATTATTTGGTAATGTTACCATACCATGCCTTTTATGGCTCCACAGAATGCAGAATGAAAATATTTTTGAAGTTAATGAGTACTCAGGGGTCCTTAAAGCTGAAGTCTGAATTCTAGAGGGGCAAGGCATGTGGTGTCTGGTGCTGAGGAATGTTAGCCATGTACAAGGTGAGATCCCCCTTTACATGGCCTTCTTCCCCCCATTTGCTGCCATACCTCCAGCGCAGCAACGGGACAGCTGGACGCAAGGTACAGGTCCTGAGCCAGGTTGAAATCATTAGTAAACATGGCAAGATGTCCTGCCAAAAGGTTGTTGTCCTCGATCCCCTAAAAATAAAAGCAGCTTTAATGAGAATACAAATTTTGTGTTTTTGTTTTGTTTTTATTGATTTGAGAGAGAGGGAGGGGGAAGACAGACATTGATTTCTTGTCCCCTTATTTATGCATTCATTGCTTGATACTTGTATGTGCCCTGACGGGGGCTCAGGATGACATTCTAACCAACTGAGCTACCCAGCCAAGGCCATAAGGTTTAACTAAAACAAAACAAAAAACTTTGCTTAGTAAGAATTGGTAATGTTCTAGCAATTAACTTGTTGATGACTTAGGTAAGATTAACTACAGAAATGTAAAATGCATGAATAAATACCATTTACATCCTAACCTGATAATTCTCATAATATGCTGTTTACCTTTATTTGTTCCAAGGACATCACCATGCCAACATCTCCAATAGCCCTGTAGACGCGGATTGCGAACTCCACGTCCATGTGATGGAGGCAATCTCTGCCCAACTCGTTCCAGGCATCGTGGTCATTCAGAATCATGCACAGTTCCCAAGCGTCAGAAAACCTAGGATTGAGTAGAAGCTTAGTCAGGGGACTCTTTTTGCTCCCTACCAGGCAATTTTCAGATTATACGTTCTTTAATGTCATGCCCTAGATAAATTTTGTAAAACACTTCTTAGTCTGTGGAAGTGACTGAAAGGTCTTCAGTAGGGGAGTCAGAGGGCCAGACTCACGTTTTTAAAAGAGTGGAGAATAGATGAGATTGTTTTGAGGCTATCAGCAGAGAGAGAAGTCAGTAAGTAGTTACGTTATAGTACATTATTCCAAGCGAGGGCCTGGGTTAAGATGGGGGAACACAGAAGGGGAAAAGGATCTGGTGTGTGTGTGTGGTAGGTATCTGTGTTAGGACACGTGCATGTATGATTGGAATGAGGGAGAAAAGAGGATTGGGAAAGACACTCTTTAAAAATATATTTATTTTTATTGATTTCCGAGAGGAAGGGAGAGGGAAAGAGAGATAGAAACATCAATGATGAGCTCTAGCTGGTTTGGCTCAGTGGATAAAGTGTTGGCCTGCAGACTGAAGGGTTCCAGGTTCGATTCCAGTCAAGGGCACATGCCTGGGTCGTGGGCTTGATCCCCAGTGGGGGGCATGTGGGAGGCGGCCAGTCAATGATTCTCTCTTATCATTGATGTTTCTATCTCTCTCTCCCTTTCCCTTCGTCTCTGAAATCAATAAAAAAAAAGAAAGGAAGAAAGGAGGAAGAAAAAAAGAAAGGAACATCAATGATGAGAAAGAAACATTGATTCGCTGCCTCCTGCATGCCCCTTATTGGGAATCAGCCTGAAACCCAGGCATGTGCCCTTGACTGGAATCGAATACGGGACCCTTCAGTCCACAGGCTGACGCTCTATCCACTGAGCCAAACCAGCTAGGGTGGGAAAGACACTTTTAAACAGGGCAAGTATGAGGAGCTCAGGGACTCCCAACTACCTCTGACTAGTAGGCAGTGCTAGACAGAGGTTCAAGTCAAAGATGCACACTTGGAGTCAGCCTTGAAGAGATGGTATTGAAGCCATGTAAGCAGAGAAGATTCACTCAGGAAAAAGCACGAGAGTCAGAAGAGGACCCTCCCTGAGCAGCAGTAGCAGCAGTTGAGAGATGGTGGGAAGCATTAGAACCCCAGAGGAACTCACAGTGGCCCTAAAATGTAAGAGAAAAAGGCAGGAAGAGGAAATCTCAAGCAAGGCCAAACCAAACTTTATAAGGATGAAAGTAAGGTGTTGTTGAAATAACAATAACTGCACTATTTCCGAAGGGAATAAAGCACTGATAGTTCACCGTGACTTTCTTTAGAATTCAGACACGTTCTCATATCCATGATCTTACCTGAGCCTCACAATAATCCTGTGAAGTAAACGAGGTAAGTGCTATCATCTCCTTTACAATCCCCAAAGCAAGCGAGCTCCGTGAGAAGTATTTAAAACCCTACCTTTTCAGCACTAAGGTCTGTGTCAGCATTTGCCTCAGCTCATCAGGCCCCACGTCTTTTAAATTGTTGAGGAAGCTGTGAGTGTCAAGGTAGACATTGTTTATTTGTCCACTCTGTGTCTGGCAGGTCAGCTCTCCATTATATAACAGCAAAGGTTTATGAGAGAAGGGAATTTTGGTGTCATCAGCCAAAATGACCCTGGATCCTACATTATAAAACAGACATTTTAATGTTGAAAGGTAATACTCAGCACAAACATCAGAAAGGCATGTTTTCATTTCATTGCAATGGAAATTGATTTATCAACAAATGTACAAAAAGGTGAGTAAGTACCTTGTATAGTGTTCCTGTGAAAGACATAGGTGTATGCCTTATCATCATCATAAGCAATAAAAACACCTTTATCCAATGGCCAGTTTTCCCAAAGTACACCTTTAATGGTTGGTGAAAAATCTGGAATCTCATATGTAGCATCATTAACCTACAAAATAGGATTTAAAGTTTTGCCCCCAGTCTATACATAAATCATTATCATTTGAAGTGGCAGGAGCCTGTCTGTAGCCTTAGCTGGCATAGCTTACGGACCCATACTCAACCCACAACACTCCAACCGTTCCAATATTAGGTCTGGCTTGAAAAAAAACTATAGTTACATGGAAAATCAAGAGTTTTATCTAAAATTTGGTGAATTTGCAGGCAAAACTACAAGTCTGGACACAAAGCTTCACGTTAAGAAAAAAAAAAGCCTCCTTCTCCTTCCCTTCCAAGCTGGCCCTACTCAGAGAAAGAAGACTAGGTATTATTTAAAAGAGGAATTTACTCCTGTGGGCACAACAGTCCCCTCTGGTATCCTGCCCAACCAGTTAAAATTCAAGCCTACTAAAGAAACCTTAATTTGAATAAAAGCAAACACCCACCCACATGTTAGGGAAGGGAGAACACATGCTCTCATGGAGTCATTCTTTGTGTGGATTTTGTTTGACAAGGTTGTTTTTTTCTTTTTAAAATAAATCTTTATTGTTGAAAGTATTACATATGTTCCTTCCCCCCCCATTGCCCTCTCCCCACTCCCCTCAAGGTTATTTTTTCTTAATACCTGAGCTGCAGGTTAGAACTGGAAAAGGGAGTGGGGATGAGCAGCAATAAGAGAGAGAATTCCGGATTTGAGGGGTTTAAGGGTGGTAAAGAGGGCAGGGCTTTAACCAACACATGCTAACTAGCTCCTGTGCCTGATAACATGGAAAGATTAACTCACTGATACCTCAGTCCAACTCTATGAAGGAGGTCATACTGGCCTCTAAGAGAAATTACCAAGGAACGGAAAACTGTAAAAAGAGAAAGATGTAGCAACGTGTTTAGGCAGGTCTTGCTCTTTGCCCTTTCCCTGTAGTCAGACCCAGTTCTGACTAACTCCTGTCAGATACCCGATGTCCCTGGACCCCTCTGTGTACCCTCAGCAGCAGTTCCCACCTGTGGCGAACCCACGTAGGGAAGCTAGGCAGCTCTGCTTCCTTAGGCCTGCTACAGAAATGAAATTTGTACCAGACTGGATTTCCTTATTGTGTAGAGGGAACTCAAGGTTATCTTTATATTTATGTCATTTTCCCTCATTGGTTTGTGACTGGGAGAGAAATGGGTTGAGTAAGAACCAGCATATTAGAGATTTTGCATAAATAATCCAGTCACTCCTGTGGTGACCTGTTATATTTATCAAAGAAAAAAATGAAGGGAAGAGAAAGGAAGAAAGAAAGGAAGGGAAGAGAGGTAAGAGAGAGCAGAAAGTACATAGTGAGGAGAAAGCTGTCTTCACTGGAATGTGTCTTCTCTAAGGTAAAGCAGATCTCCGGGAACGGCTACTAAAGATGGGCCAAGAGCAGCTGTAGGCTTATGTAAACTGTGAACAAATTAAAGCATTAGCTGGATAAAAAAAATTAAATGAAAACTCCAAGTATCTATATATATAAAAGTCTAAGCGACTGTTATGACTGAATGACTGGTCGACCAGTTGCTATGATGTGCATTGACCACTAGGGGGCAGACGCTCAATGCAGGAGCTCCCCCTGGTGGTCAGTGCGCTCCCACAGCCAATCTCCCATGGCCAGCCAACTTCCCCCTGGCTGGCAAACCTCCCACGGTCCCTCTCCCTATCCGGCAGGCGTCTGGCAGCCGGCCCGGACTCAATTGGGACTGGGCGAGATGGCCCCCGATAGGCCCTGATCGCCGGCCAGGCCTAGGCACCCCACCCATGCACAAATTTCATGCACCGGGCCTCTAATAGTAAATAATGTAAAAACACATTTCCTTTTTTCTAAATCTATTTTCAAAAAAGTTAAGGATGTGCAAAAATATGAGTTAACTGAAAATGGTCTGTTTTTAATCATCTAATACAAAAACACGTTTTCTTTGTATTCAGGACCTTAAGGAAAGAGGAAAATCAACTGAGGTGAAGGAAGGACAGGGT
This sequence comes from Eptesicus fuscus, assembly GCF_027574615.1. Classification (NCBI taxonomy): domain Eukaryota; kingdom Metazoa; phylum Chordata; class Mammalia; order Chiroptera; family Vespertilionidae; genus Eptesicus; species Eptesicus fuscus. Next base: position 93,663,140 of record NC_072474.1, read on the forward strand.
CTAGTCCCAGCCCTCTGGGGCTTATTGCACATCTGGAGAGAAAGTCATGTACATGCTGGTACACTATAAAATTGCACAATAAAGAAGGTCAAATAAAAGTGGTACAGAATATAATAACTATTTTTTCCCTAAAATATCTCTCTGGGGCTGACATGAAAAATTGCAGAATAGTGGGAGAAGATTCCTTGATGTGAACAGTCATGAAATGGATCACAAACATGATATCACAGGCATGATAACAAAGTACGATAATCCTTGGCTCTGCTTACGAGAAAATGATTTTATATGTAAAATATATTTAAAAATACTTTTCTTCATGTGTTGCATAAGTTTAAAAACAAGCATTCAAAGCTTTTCTAGACTTACTGGACAGTAGACAAATCCATCACATTTTTCATCAATGAAAACTAAGGTGGTCCCATTGGGGTCAGGGAAAATCCTTTTCACACCGACAGGATGTCGATAATCATTAACGAACTGCCAATTTTCAATGTAGAAATACTGGATGACTCCAGTCTACCAAAAAAAAAAAAAAAAAAAAAAAAAAAAAAAAAAATCAGTCAAGAAAATACTTTCAACATTTATGTTAAACATACCTTCTAATATGAAGAGAAAAAATGTCGTATTTCTGATGAAGAAAGAGTCTAAGAATAGTATTTACAATATCTGCAATGTACAGGCAGAAGAAAATAAAACAAACTGTCTTTTCATTCTCTTAACAGTGTCTTTCAGAGACACTGTTTTTTTATTTTGACAAAGTCCAATTTATCAATTTATTCTTTTATAGATTGTGCTTTTGGTATCGTGTCTAAAAAACCCAAGGTTACAAAATTTTACTCCTGTTTTCTTCTAGAAAATTTAAAGTTTTATGTTTTACATTTGGGTCTGTGACCCACTTTATAGAATGTATAAAGAATTCTCAAAACTCAGTAATAAGAAAATAAACAAGCCAATTAAGAAACAATAAAAAATACAAACAGACACTTCACTAAAGAGAAACAGATAGCAAATAAGCATATGAAAAGATGACTCTACATCATTAGTCCATTAGTGAAATGCAAATTAAAATCACAATGAAGTACCACTGCACACTCATTAGAGTGGCTAAAGGCAGAGTGACAGTATCAGGTGTTTGTGAGGCTGTAGAGCAGGGGTAAGGAACCTCCAGCCCTCGGGCTGTATAAGACCCACGAAATCATTTGGTCTGGCCCTGCCAAGGCATGAGGGGTGAGTTCATTAAATGACCAAAGATAGCAGGCTAATTTTTAAGTTGTTAATTTTGTATGGCCCGCAAATGATGCTATAAATATCCAAATGGCCCTTGGCAGAAAATGGTTCCCCACCCCTGATGGAGAAAACTGGAACACTTATATACTGTTGATGGGAGTGTAAAATGGTACAACGAAGTTAGAGAACAGTTTGTCAATTTCTCAAAAGGTTAAACATACACATGCCATATGATGTAGCCATTCCACTTCTAGGTGTTTTTATCTAAGATAAAAGAAAGCATATGTCCATACAAAGGCTCGATCACAAATAATTATAGCAGCTTTATTTGTAAATACCCCAAACTGGAAACAACATCAATATCCATCCATAGGTCCATGGATGAGCGAATTATGACATATGCTGACTATGGACTATTACTCAGCAAGAAAAAGGATGGAACTATTGACACAAACACCAACATGGATGAATCTCAAAATAATTATACTAAAGCCAGACAAGAAGGAGTACCTTTGTGATTCCATTTACATAAAGCTCTAGAAAATACAAACTAATTTATAGTGACAAAGCACTAAGTGGGGAAGGTGGGAAGGATTGAGAAAACTTTTAAAGGTGATAGATATGTCTATTATTTTGATTGAGCTGATGGTGTTTCATAGGTGCATACATATGTCAAAACTTAACTTTAACATGTGTAGTTTATTACCAATTATACTTCAATAAAGCCCCAATATTTTCAGATTCACAAGAAACAAAATTTTGTAACTATGTATGGTGACAGATGTTAATTAGACTTACTGTGGCGATCATTTTGTAATATATACAAATATCAAATCATTATATTGTGCACTGAAACTAATATAATGTTATATGTCAATTATACATCAATTAAAAAAAAAGAATGAGACAGATAAATACTGCCTTACTGACAGGCGACTGCACTTTGAGTTCTTACTTCAAAGTGCCTGTGGCATAGTGGAAAGAGTGCATTTTCCATCAGGAAATCTTGCTTGTCCAAGTCCCACCTCTGTCACAAACTTAGTGACCTCTCAATTTTCAGTGTCCTCATCTCTAAAATGTCCCTGCTTATTTTATATAGTTAATGAGATGAGTCAGATCAGGCTTTATAATGTTAGGTGTCATGCAAACGTATTATATTTACCACATCACTCACTACTTCACTGATACACCAGACCTACCCTACTGGTGTAAATTAGCACAAAGACTGATTATTTTCAACTTATAAAGTCTCTCAATGGCAATAAGCATGCTTTAAGACATACTCTTTTTAAAAAAACAACTTAATGAGAGAAAATGGAAATAGTGAATAATTGTTCTTCTCATGTAAAAAACAATACCTTTTCTACCAACTTTACTGAATTTAGAGACTGAACAAAATAACAGGTATGACATGCTTTGAAAAGCCTTTGAAAATGTTTTTACAAATATTAGGTGATATTACTGTAACTATGCTTTATGCTCATGTGGCTAACGTAATACTTAGAGGTATAGGGTATTGGTGGTTCAAAGGAACAAAAAAACTGAAGTGGGATTCTCAATATTCCGTTAATTTTAATATTTAGTAAGTGCTTTCTAAATGTAGGCACTGGAAATCTAAAGTTGAACGAAGTGTCTTATATTTGTCATCAAATTAAGTCCTTAAAGCATCTAGATAAGGAAAATGAGGCTTGGAGGGGTTAAAGAGCAACAAGCAAGTAAAAGAACTAATATTTACATTCAGATTTTCTACACTCCATAGTTTTCCCTTTTTACCGTGCTCTCAAAATTGCTTATAGTCACAAAAGCACTTAATACTAGCAAATCATGCCACCTCTGTGCTTTACATATATTTATTTATGTCAATATTATAGTAGTTATATATTTTTATGTGTTATATAATATATACAGGTTGTCCCAAAAATATGTGTATGCATTTTAACAGCTGATAACTCAATTGTGAAAATAAAATGTATTTTAATAAACACTACTTTTATAATTATTCAAAGTGTGTGTATAGCCCTAGATGGTTTGGCTCAGTGGATAGTGTCAACCTGCAGACTGAAGGGTCCCAGGTTCAATTCCAGTCTAGGGCACATGTGGGCTCCATCCCCAGTAGGGGTCTTGCAGGAGGCAGCTGATCAATGATTCTCTCATCATTGATGTTTCTATCTCTCCCTCTCCCTTCATCTCTGAAATCAATAAAAATACATTAAAAAGTGTGTGTATACATTTTTTTGGACATCTTATATTTATATACATATACATGATAATTATATTACAAAGTAAAAACTAGAAATTGTAAAAACAATTGCCGTGTTTTATATTAAAGAAGACAATACGTACATCAGTGCCATAGATGAGGAAATCACCAGTTAAGGCATGACATAAAATCCGGCACTTATCATCCACTGCTGGGAAAAGTCGAGTCTCACGCTCTTCTTGAGTATCCAAGAGTTCACTTTCTATCTAAAACAAAGAATAGCAGTGGCTCGTAGGGGAGGATCTTTTTCTTAGGTTCAATTAAACATTCAGACTCAGCAGACTACATAGGCCGGTTTACTCAGAAAGGCATCAGGCAGGAAGCACGGCTTACGAGCAGGGCAGCATTAGACACCCTTCTAGCAGGAACAGTGTTCACAGGCTCTGAAGTTGTCTAGTGGCTAATCTCTGGCTTCTCAGAAGCAAAGAGCCAAGAACAGATGTGGAAGATGCCCTGGTTTGGAAGGCCCATATTCCAGGGCCAATATCTCTTGAACAACTCAAGAGGCATAGCTTCAAGGACCCCCACAAGCAACCTGCCTAAATATATGAGTCAGTGCATTCCAGGAGGCCCAGATGTATGGCATTCCCATCAGTTTTTATAGTTCACTTATGGTTTCTGCATACAATTACCAACAGGGTCATTTTTACCATAAGCAATGTTGTAAGTAGCACAGTTGATAAACTGCCGGGTTTCTTGGGAATAGAGCTAGAAAGCGGATTGAACATCTCCTGCAGAAGGGTAATGAATTTTGTTACTCCTTTATCCACACCTGGCTTTCTATCAAGTCTATACAAGGTTGCTTCCTGACTGAAGTTTTTAATAAGACGGCTGTTCATCGTCATCACTAGGTTAACTGAGCAGGCCTCCGGGACATCAAAATTATACTTACCAAGTGTAACTGGACTTTGCCTTCAAAAAGAGCAGCAGCATAGTCTGAATGAAGGCAAACACTGGCTACTGTCCCCAGATATTCCACATCTTTCAATTTTTTCACACCTGTAGCAATGAAAACAAACAACACATTAAAATAGGAATAAAATTATATAAAGATTTGCAAATAATGTTAACCTTGGCAAGGATATTCTGAACCTAAAATTTTTATTTTAGCCATGCTAAAGGAAATAGTTGCCATATAAATTTGCCTTCCAGAATTCTATAATGGTTCCCATGAAACAGAGTAATTGAAAATAAAATCACATGCAAAACAAATATTAAACCTTAGTGACAATAAGCTTAACGGTGTCTTCTATCTGAGAATAATTCTCAGGCTTGCTCTATTGCTGAGGGATGTCTGACCTCCAGTGAGGGATGGGACTGGGTGGGGAGGGGGAAGAAGGAGGGGAAAAGCAAGGCTCCCTTCAGATGCTAATGGTCATTATCCAAACAATAAAATCAGAGAGGAAACCTGCTTTAATTAAGTGCCTACCAGACCAAGGAGTACCTAAGAAAGTCATTGTGCAAAGGTAGATACCACTTATCTATCTATCTATCTATCTATCTATCTATCTATCTATCTATCGTGAATCCTCATCTGAGGATATTTTTCCCATTGATTTTTAGAGAGTGGAAGGAAGGGGGAGTGAGAGGGGGGCGGGGGAGAGAGAGAGAGAGAAAGAGAGAGAGAGAGAGAGAGAGAGAGAAACATCAATGTGTGAGACTTATGATCAGTTGCCTCCTGCACTCCCAGACAAGGCGGGAGATCGAGCCTACGTGCCCTTGACCAGAATCAAACCCGCAACCCTTCAGGACATGGGCAGAGGCTCTATCCACTGAGCCAAACTGGCTAGGACACACTTTTTATTTAATTTTCCACATGACCCCTTACAAGGAGAGGAATCCTCATTCTCCAGATGAGTAACTCAAGGCTCAGAGGGGTCAAGAACTTTGTCTGCAGTCATTTAGTTAAAAGAGGCAGAAGGGGAATTTAAATCCAGGGCCTAATCCTAAAGGTCATACTCTATCCCTTATACCAGTGGTCGGCAAACTCATTAGTCAACAGAGCCAAATATCAACAGTACGACGATTGAAATTTCTTTTGAGAGCCAATTTTTTTAAACTTAAACTTCTTCTAACGCCACTTCTTCAAAATAGACTCGCCCAGGCCGTGGTATTTTGTGGAAAAGCCACACTCAAGGGGCCAAAGAGCTGCATGTGGCTCGTGAGCCGCAGGTTGCCGACCACTGCCTTATACCATGTTGTCTTCACTACAAAGGTAAAGAGTAAAACCTTTCCCAAAATTATGCAAAATTTTTAGAGGAATCATAAAACCTTTCAAACTAAGAAATGGATGTCTGAAGAAAAATATAAAAGAAAAACTTGGTCTTTAAAGAAACTTTTGATGTGTAATTGTACCCCACATGCCAGGCCGTCTGCTCATCTCCACAAGTTAGATCTTTTTTCTCTTTTTTTAAAATATATTTTATTGATTTTTCACAGAGAGGAAGGGAGAGCTAGAAACATCGATGAGAGAGAGAGACATCGACCAGCTGCCTCATGCACCCCTCTCACCGGGGGATGTGGTCGCAACCAATGTACATGCCCTTGACCGGAATCGAACCTGGGACCTTCCAGTCTGCAGACTGACGCTCTATCCACTGAGCCAAACCAGTTTCGGCCACAAGTTAGATCTTCTGCTTTTCCCCTAACAAAGCTATATTAACCAACAAAGCTATGTTAACCTACCAGTTCCCTTGTAGTCATAGAATGCTTAAGGTTTAGACTGTGGGACTCAGGGAGACTGCCATGGTTCCTGGGGCAAACAACATTTTGGGAAAACTATAGATAACATCTCAATTCAATGTATATGATTCTTCATAGAAAGTAATGGTCACAGGACAATAATTTACAAGCTTACTTTACAAAAAACAAGACCAACCCTGATGCATGTGACCTTCTGATAGTGCCTTAGAATCTACTTGGAGACCTTATCAAGAGACCAGAAGACCTAAGAAATTTGCCCTAACTCTTACCCGTGCCCCCCTCTCCCCCGCAACTCCCCTTCTCCAGCTTAAAAATCCTTAACTTAGTCCAGCAGGTAAGATAGAGTTGAGGCATTGATAAGTCTCACATCTTCTTGATTGGCACCTTCTTGATCAATAAATCTTTCCATAACCAAACTGACATTTTGATTTTGGCCTTTCGAAGTCTAGGGCACATGACTCAGAGTTTGATAACAAATACTTTCCAAATAAGATCAGAAACTACATGCTAGATAAGAAAACAACTGAATTTAGACTTGCCATTCTCTCCAAGGACATAAAACCAAGCTCGATTATTCATTCCCACAGCCAGATGATAAAGTCCTACTGCTACAAAGTTGGGTTCCACATCAACAGAAACTGTGATCGGTAGCTCCTATAATATAGAAAAGTAACTAGTAAAAGAAATGCTATAACTGCTTTGATTTTATTAATATATAAAATAAAAATAACAGCATTTTCATACTCCTTCAACAGGGTTGGCTACGGTGACTTCAAGGAGGGAGGTGAGATATGCAATCCTTGTGCTGCAGGCATCCCCAAGAATGGGAAGCTTGGTCAGGAAAACATGCAGTGAGCCCCTTTGTGTAGACAATGCCAGCAACTGGCCATCATCTGTCCAGGACAAGGTACTCAACCCTGAAATAATTGATAAAACAAAGAATTATTCAAAAACAAATATACTGTTGCAGGCAAAAAAGCAAATGTTTTTACTTAAGCTTCCAGAGGCATAAAAATCTCCAAATGTTTTCTTTAGAAGTTTAAAGTCTTTATTTAGATGTGGAAATTCACAATGGATTGACATATGAACATACTAACTCATTCAATACTGGCTTAAAGGGAAAATATATAATAATTTAGATTTTACAATTGGAATTGGGATAAAATGCACTATAACTCTTTGGATCAAAGTGGACTTATATCCTTCTAGTCAAGGAGTATGACTCAATGTAATTACTAAAATAAGGAGGCTATTTTTGGGAACTCTAGTAAAGGGTGCTAATTGTATTCCTCCTACAAAAACAAACACAATACACTGTAATTGGAATGATAAAATGTCAATCTGCTTCAGAAGAATTAATACCTTTAATTTCATCATCCAGGTTGATTATAGCATACATGTCTTTTAATTCTGCCAAGTCATGGATTTTAATGCTGAAAAGTAAAAAAATTTAAACACAAGCTCTAAGTTAAATGGTTTTTGTTCATGAACAATTACAAGCTATACATGCTTATTTTAGTCTATTTATAATCAACAGCCACTTCAAACAGAATGCAGAAATCTTATCACATATAAGAACTTACTTTTCCCCTTTATATTGTAGTTGTCATATGTATTGCATCTTCATGCAATGAACACACTATCAGACAATATTATAATATTTGCTTTCAGTAGCCACATATAAAGATTTCAAAATTTTAAAATAGTACATTATATCTACTCAGCTATTTACTATTTCTATTGCTCTTCCTTCATTCTTGATGTCCCTGTCAGTCATCTGTTCTCTCCTACCTGAAGAACTTCTTCAGCAATTCTTTTTGTTTAAAAAATATTTTTATTGATTTCAGATAGAGGTAGGGAAGAGAGATAGAAACATCAATGATGAGAATCATTGATTGGCCACCTCCTGAACGCCCCCTACTGGGGTTCAAGCCCACAACCCGAGCATGTGCCCTTGACTGGAATTGAACCCAGGACCCTCCAGTCTGCAGGCTGACACTCTGTCCACTGAGCCAAACTAGCTAGGGCCATCTGAGAATGTTTTTATTTCCCCTTTCCTACTGATGGATATTTTCACTGGATATAGAATTTCAGTTGATAGTTCTTTTCTTTCAGCACTTCAAGAATGTTGTAATGCTTCCTTCTGGTATCTATGGTTTCTGATGAAAAATTCACCGTCATTCAAAATGTTGTTCACTGGCAGCTTTCAAGATTTTTTTCTTAATCTTGGTTTTTAGCAGTTTGTTTATGATGTATCTGGGACTAGATTTCTTTGGATTTATCCTTTTGGGGATTTGCTGAGCTTTAATAATACATAGGTTTATGTCTTTTGCCAAATGGAGAAGTTTCCAGCCATTATTTCTAAGACTTTTATGGCACAAACGTTAGACCTTTTGGTATGATTTCACAGGTCTCTGAGACTCTGTTCATTTTTTTCCAATCTAGTTTTCTTCTGTGTTGAGATTAGATATTTCTACTGGTCTATCCTTGAGTTCACTGACTCTTTGCTCTCCTCCTTTTAAGTAACTGCATTAATTATATTTTTCAGTTCTTAACTTTCCATTTGGGTTTTCTTTATAGGTTCTATTTCTTTTCTGAAACTGTTTCCATCTGTTTTGCAAATGCTAGCTAGCCCTTACCTCTTAAAACATTTTTATAATAGCTGTTATCTTCATCCTCTTGGCCCTGGAATCAAGTGAGTTGAAAATTTCCTGATTCTTCATATGTCAAGTAATTGTGGGTTATATTCTGGACATTTTGAATATTATGTTATGAGATTCTGTGATTGTTTAAATCCCATGGAGAGGGTTAATTTCCCGCTCACCCCCTTTTGAAGCATGCAGGCAATCAACCCGAATGGGTTAAGGCCACAAGTTTAAAAGAGCCTTCTGGGTTATGGTTTCAATGTCAGTTCCATTTTCAAAGCCTTTGCAGTGGTATTTGGATATGTCCTTATATGGCCCACTCAGTGGCCACTATAGGACTTGGGCTATGATCTATTCCTTAGTTCAGTTCTCAAAGTCTTTGATATATGTTTAGGGTGAGATACATATACACGGCTCAGGGTAAATCTGGGAGTTCATAAATATCTTTATAGGGTTATTTTCCAGAACTCCTCCCTCTCGGAATCTACCTGGTATTTTTCCAGCTTCGTGAAGGCTCCCCTTTTTGGTCCTCCAGCTGGAAGCTGGGGCTCTAGTTACCATATTCTGCCTTGTATTTTCCACAACTGCCCCTGCACCTGTGGCCAAGCAGGGGGAGGACAGAGAGAAAAATAAGCAACAGGGGTTTGCCCCACCTTCTTGGCATCATAGCTCCCCCAAATGGAGAGGAAGGTTACCCTCCATCAGTTGCTGCCATTGCCATGGTGAGATTGCTTGATTGCTGGGCATGAGAAAACAAAGAACAAGAAAGAAAATTGGGGGATTTCCCCACCTCTCTCTGAGTGTTAGGAGTTCTCTTTCTTTCAACTTGAGCCAGCACTAGAGAGCTTCTCTCAGAGCTCCTCTGTCTATGCTCTGTGCCTATTTCTGGATTTCAGGCTGTCTTGAATCCTGAGATTGGGAGATAAACGGGAGACTCATCACTGGTTCAGTTGTACTTCAAATTCTGGTATCCTTCGTCAATCTGCCTGCTACTATTTACTTTCAGAGTCCTTAAATAGCTGTTCTATGCATTCTGTTGAGGTTTTATAGCTGTATTCAGTGAGAGAGAGAGAAGGTGGAGCTTATTCCATGTTGACTAGAACTTCCTATTTTATTTTTAAGACTGATTTTCAAGCATACTCCATTTTAGGTTTTATATTTAGTATATCTTTAGTATTTTAGGTTTTGCTGTGAGTATTAAAGATAGAAGTAAAGGAGTCTTAGAAATTTCCATTGCAAACATGTCCTAAGAGTGAAAGAAAGTATGGTTGACAGATTCATTTTGGCTACCAAAGTCTTGTTGAATCTCTTGAATATTTCCTATATAAGCTTTCCTGGGAAGTTGTAAATATAACTTACCAGTTATCGCCACATGTAGCAGCTTTGTTAAGGGTCTGTGATATTGCAATACTGGTTAGATTATCTTTATAATCACGAGCTTGAAATATCTCTAGACCAATCTCTCGAATATGAGTGGAAATAACCACAAAAATTCCATATGAAAAACCAACCATGATGTAGCCATCGCCATACCTATAGCAACAAAGGCAATAAATCAATAAAAAGGGAGATTAACTGTCACTGGAAATACAGTACAAAAGTAAGTACCTTAAAACAAAGGAATTAGAGAATATAATTTATCAAAGGCCTATGTGCCAGATAACATATGTTAGGTAGTTTCACATACTAAATCACAGTCTGTAATCCAGAAAATTTTATATTAAGAAGTGAAAATTATATAGGCAAAATTTAAATATAATTAGTAAGGAAAAACATATAAATTTCTATGATGAACTTTTTGTACATACCAACTATAGCAGACAATGTTGCCATAGCTCTGCTTAAATTCCAGATCAACCGAGTTATATGGTTCATTCAAATTAAAAAGAAACAAAGTTTTCTTGCCAAGCACCACACTTATCTGCCAGAGAAGATCAAGAGATTGTGAAATGATACTCAGTACTTCATGAAAAGACCAATAAGCGAATTCAAACAGATGAACATACTTTATGAAAACAAGCCAAATTTAGATGTGTTAAATATTATACTAGTAATTAGTAAGTGAACAATGTAGTTAAAAAAATAAATTTTACTAATATGTAGTATGGGAAGAATCCTTGGCTTTATACATATCTAATATATCCTTTGAAGTATAATAAATAGCTAGGTGGAGTAATTTTTAAAATTCTCTATACCTCTCATTAGAATACCATGCAATACAGGCCTGTAAGTCTGCTATAGTTCCATTGAAATTGAATTCATGTTCGGAATATAGAATCTTCCATCATAAAAGGTTATTCTCATTTTGAGTCATCTGGAATGATAGGTCCACACCCATGTGAATATTCTAGATTGGCTTTTTCTACCATCACTCTTTCCATCACCTGTAGGTCACTGGTCAATGTGGCTAGACTAGTGTCCCTCTGTTACTCACACAAGTCCATACTTAACTGTAATTCTCAGTGGAGGGTGTAATTGTGTTGGGCAGGTAAAAGAGTGTATTATTTAATTGGGCTCATTAGGGTGATATATATATATATATATATATATATATATATATATATATATATATAATGAGAGAGACATTCTGATATATTTCCTTGATTCTACGATGAGATCAATTATAAGTCACTACCAATTTAATAATAGCTTTTAAAGAAATAGAAACATTATTTCATTTAAATATAGACATATTGATTGTAAAAACTGTCTAGATTTCAGGATATTAAAATGTTGCAGGAAAATAAATCTCTAAGATATTAAAAAAAAAACAACTACAATTTCCAGAGCTCTTGTCACATCTGGTAGTAAAAATAAAAAATCATATAAAAATCAATACATCTATTTATAAAGGTACCCCCACTCTTTTTGTTAACACAACAACTGTAATAGGAAGATGGCTTCATTTGCTGTAATACCAGGTAGTCAGCAGCAGAAAAACAACTTTTAGGCCTGGGAGACTGGGGCCTACCATTGGTTTAATAAGTGACAGACCATAATTTATTTATCACGATAGGTTCTGAGCCACCCAGAAAAGGAGAGAGTATATTCTACAAAATTATTAGCATAATTTGGGCATGCATTTGATTTGGAATTCTTACTGTGCTTTCAGCAGTAGAGGTTCGGTCGTCACTCCTCATGATGGAAAACTGCATGTTGCCAGGCTCTGATTTCAATGGTGACTGCAGGGATGAAAATATTATCACTACAAATGAACCCAACACTCAAAGTCACTCTGAATAATAATAAAACAGGTATCTTGCTTTAATTTCTGTTATATGTTAGACTGATAACCTTAAATTCCCACTGCTACAAACATCTACAACTCCTAGATAAAATAGCTATCTCATTAAATGTATAGAGAAGCCTGAAAGAAGCTAAGGAAAATTTCCAAGGACCGTAAGTAAAGATCAAACTGAAAACCAAAGTGTGTATAGAAACCGAGGCTGCAGCTATCCAGAGCAGCTGGTACATGGAGACAATATGGAAGTGCATTTGACTTGGGTTGTGCTTTGGGTCAGAAAAAAAGTTGAACAAGTTCTATTCTAACCAAAGGTTTTACCTCCTATCCTCATTATGGTCTGAGATTCAAATTTATACGTGAGTGGTCTAGAAATCCTCTTCAGTGTTTGGCAAAAAAAAAAATCCAAAGCCTCTTCCAATGCTGCAAAAATTTTTTACAGAAAAGCCCTGAGAATATGAGCTCACAATTCAAAATGAGGAAACTCACAAAGAAACAATGTACTAAGAGCAAGAGTTAGCAGATCTAAGAATAATAGAATTATCAGAGAGAGAGAAAGATCATAAAATAAATACTTTGAGATTAACTAAAGACATAAAATGACTCATAAATGTAAGAAAAAACTTTTAAAAAATTGACAGGTTTTTACAAGAACCACAAAGTACTTTCCAAAATAAAAAGGATAGTCTCATTAAAATAAAAATTCAATGGGAGAGGCAGAAGATCAGACAAATTTGAAGAAACAATAAGTGAACTGATTTGAGGTATTACCCAGATTACACAGAATGAAAAAAAAACCACAACTATAAAAGTGAAATTAAGAGATATGAAAAGGTCCAACATATGTCTAACGGACACTGTAGAAGGACAGAACAGAAAGGGCAAGAGGTAATATTCAAAGAAATATTGATAATGACAAAGAATCTTCCAGAGTTGATGAAAGACAGCAATCTTCAGATTCAGGAAGACAGTACGCAGCAGGATAAATAAAAATAAATCCACATAGACCCGGAGTGATCTGCAGAATAGTCAAAAGTCAAAACCACTCAGAAACCATACCAAATAAAGCAATGCCTTTGATGTATGTTTTGCTTACCACAGGACATCTTAAGTAATATGTCTAATTCTGGAAGCATACTTCTTAGCAATCAGAAATGGGAAGTTGTTATCTTATATGTAAACTAGAGGCCCAGTGCACGAATTCATGCACCAGTGGGGTCCCTCTGCCTGGTCTGTGGGATCGGGCCGAAACCTGCTCCCCAACATCTCCCGAGGGGTCCCAGATTGCGAGAGGGTGCAGGCCAGACCGAGGTGCACTATCGGGGCCGGGGAAGGATGCAGGAGGTTGGTCAGCTGGGGAGGGACCACGGGAGGCTCCAGGGCATGTCTGGCCATCTTGCTCAGTCCTGATCGGTAGGACCCCAGCAGCAAGCGACTGGTCAACTGGTCAATTGTCTGCCCCCTGGTGGTCAGTGCATGTCATAGCAGTGGTTGAGTATATCATTAGCATATTATGCTTTGATTGGTTGAACGGACAACTGGACACTTAGCATATTAGGCTTTTATTATATAGGATTATATAGGAAACAGCTAAATGGTAGTGTCTTCCTGGGATGTTCTATAGAAAAATACTGTAAGGCCATGTCTTGATTCAGTGAGGAGGGGGGAAGCCAGAGACTACTGATGATGTCTAACATGAATATCAGGATGGGGAGCTCAAGCATTTGTACTATGTACCTACTATTCTAGTTAGCTGCAAAGTAGAATAATCAAAATTATGAGGTATTTTAGCAAATATTTTTTACACTATGTCAGATTAATCTTCCTTAAGAACCACTTGAATCATTCTATGGTTCTTCCCAACATGGCTGAGTTACTTACTTCAGCCTAACTTTCAAAACTTTGCAGATATGGGAATCAATTTCTTCAGATTTATTTTCTGTAAATTTTCAATCAAAGTCTAAACCTTCAGCCAAGCCAATTTTGAACAAGCCATAAACAAGCTATAAGTTTTTCCTCTCATCTTTGTTCATGCTATTTTGCTTGGGTTGAAAGACACACATTGCTAAATGTCTTATGGTATCCACTAAAACAAGGTATAGCAGGACTCTGAGGTCTAACTATGAACAATTACCGTATTTTCCGGCGTATAAGACGACTGGGCGTATAGAAGATTTTCCTGGGTTAAAAAGTCATCTTATATGCTGGAAAATACAGTATATTATAAACTAGGGGCCCGGTGCATGAAGATTTGTGCACGGGGGGTGGGTCCCTCAGCCTGACCTGCACCCTCTCCAATCTGGGAGCCCTCAGGGGAGTCCGCTCTAATCCAGGAGTTTCTGTCTATCTTTGCAATCATATGATCGAATTGTCCGAGACCCCCAACCCAGTTTTGTTTGGTGCTCATAGAACAACAGAGGTCTTTTTTTTTTTCTTTGTTCCATTGGTGGAGATTTCCTAGAAGTTGCAGGATATCTTCCCTTTAATTTTTCCTCGACACTGTGACTTTACTTATGTCTCTCACCTTTGCTTTCCCTCCATCCCCCACCTGCAACAGTAACTTGCTCCAGGCTCAGTTTGCTCTGGTGTCTAGGAGATCCCGCAATGTGTCTGCCACTAGAACTACGATTCCCAACATTCCTGGTGCTCCCTACGCTCTGGGCTTCTGCTTCTGGTCCAGGGGCTGCCACCAGAACTACGATTCCCAGAATTCCTGGTGCTCCCATGCTCTTGGTTTCTGCTTCTGGTCCAGGGGCTGCACAAACCAAAAGGATTGCGAACTCCAGCCACCCCCAGGCCGGGCTGACAGGACCGGACACTCCAGTGGCATCCTGGGGACTCCGGCTGCTTGGCGCCGGTGCACACGCGCACTGGCCACAGGCTCGAAGCGGGTGGGGTCCTGGGGACACCCGCCAAGTTGTCCCGGCTATGTGGAGGGCATCTCACCCCACCCCCGGCCATTCAGCACCTGCGCGTGCAGGCCCTGAGCAGCCACCCTGCCCCCAGCTGCTCAGTGCCTGCTGCCCACAGACCTACCATCTTTGTGGGGTTAATTTGCATACTCACTCCTGATTGGCTGTGGGCATCATGGAGGTATGGACAATTTACATATTTGTCTATTATTAGTATGGATATACATTTATAAAAGTTATTTCACAAATATACTGTCTGACTAACCACAGAGCTGACCCCATGCTAATCTATCTAATAAAGAGGGAATATGCTAATTGACCATCACGCCCTCACAAAGATGGCGGTGCCTATAGCCAATAAGGAGGGAATATGCTACTTGACTGCCATGCCCTCAAAAATGGCAGTGCCCATAGCCACAAGATAGTGGCGCCCAGTCCCCTCAGCCCCGCCGGGGCAGCAGGTGCGTGGCACGGCCAGGCCCACCCCAAGGTGGGTCCAGCCCGCTCCGCATGTCTGCTTCCAGAGCCCCCCAGCCGCCCAGGGCCGGCCCAAGGCACAGGCAAGCCTTGGATGGCAGCTGCCCAGCCGCCCAGGGCCGCCCGAGGCTCAGATAACCAGGGCTGGCTGAGGCTTGTGGTGCCAGCAGTGGCAGCAGCAGAGGTGTGATGGGGGTGTTGCCTTCCCCTGATCACTGGGTTGCCTCCCACGCCCGAGGGCTCCCAGACCGTGAGAGAGGGCAGGCCGGGCTGAGGGACCCCCCACCTCCAATGCATAAATTTTCATGCACTGGGCCTCTAGTACTAAATAATGGAAACATACAAAGGAGGATACCTGGATGAAGTAGTCATGTTAAAAAAATGTCCTAATATGTAAAAACAAAAGTTTTTGATGTTTAGAATATGAAGTTACTATATACATATCTCATATAGAGATTTAAACATTTTATAGATTAGTTTGATAGACAAATATTATTTTAGGTAATAATTTGAATATATCGAACCAAAGAGATGTTACAGTATTACCTGTCTTATTGTGTCACCTTCCTGATTGCTAACTGTGATAATTTTATCTTCGCCACCTAAAGCAAGCAGATTTTCTTTACTCCAACATCCACATGTGATTCTCTTAGTATGTTTTCCTGGAAAAGAGATGATTTTTGTACAAACACATGGATTTCTCAACAAAAAAAAATTAAACATCTGTAATGTCAATCTGAAAGCTTAGGTAATGTACCGTGGAAATTAAACAGACAAGGAATTTAAAATCTCATCAAATCAGTTGTGTCTAACAAATCTTATTTAACAGTTTATTACCAAGTTGTAAATCAAGATAATGGTATATAAGGGCAATAGTGTTCTCCAACATTTTCTGTGGATATGAGCAGAGGCCCTAAAATAAAGATATTCTACTCTTTGACAAGTTTATTTACTATGTCACTGAACCTGAACGATAATGCCTTATGATAAGAAAATCCCAAGCACTGAAGTTACCGTTACGATATTTAGCTTTGTGGTGTGGTGGACCCTTGGCATTCAACATTCACAGCGTGGACTATTCATATATAACCAAAGGACACATAGTGATTTGTGATTTTACTGAGGTGCAAATATGAATGCACCTTAGGGAGACTTGTGTTAAGAACTGAGTCACTTAGCTAGAGAGTGATATTAGGTAACTACTAATGGCAGGATGCTTTTTTATTGAGCCTTCTAGCCAGTGAAAAAAATCACATGCTTGACACTGTGGGCACTTATTGAAGGTCCTGGAACAAATACTCAAGAGCACCATAAGTGTACATATTCTGAAGGCAGACGGCCTATATTTGAATAAGTGGCTCACCACTTACTGCGGAATCGTGGTTAAGTTACCTCACCTTTCTCTATTCCTTAGTCACACCATCCACAATCTGGGGATGATGGTAGGAGCTATCTCATAGGGCTGAGGATCAAACAAGTTACAGCACTTAGAAGAGTGTCAGGCATGTAAGAAGAGCTATAGAAGTGTTAGCTGTTATTGAGAAGAGACGACGTTCCTTTTATTCTTTGTACCCCTTAGAGAACCTAATTCAGAACCTATGCAGAAAGCAGGTTCTAAATAAACAGTTATAGAGTAGACCTTGAGCAGGGGGTGCCTAGTGTGTTGGAAGGCAGTGTGGCTGGAGTAGAGGAGGGAGCAGAGGGAGGGAGGAGAGAGGAGCATGAGATGAAGGTAGACAGTCTGCAGAAACCAGGACATGCAGGGTTTGGCTGGCCCTGTGAGGACTTCGGCTTTGACTCTGGGTGAGATGCAGAATGATTGGTGAGTTCTGAGCAGAAGGCTCACCCTGGACCCTCGGCTGAGAATATTCTATAGCGGGGTAACGGGTGAAGCATAGAGACCAATGAAGAGATTGCAGAAATTCAGGTGGAAGATGTTTCAGGCCCTTACCACGATGTGGTAAGAAGAGGCTTCATTCTGGAGATAATGTGAAAGTAGATTGTATACCAGTGATGGGCAACCTTTTGAGCTTGGTGTGTCAAACTTCGCCAAAAAATTGAGCATAACTCGGGTAGTGTGTCACTTTGAGGAAAAAACATTATTTCACGATATTTATAGTTTAAATAACATAAATGTTTCATCCTCGGCATGCGGCCGCCTCAGCGGCCACGTGTCCTCAAAAATGGCACTGACACGCGTGTCAGAGGTTCGCCATCACTGTATACTTTTCTGGCAGGTTAGATATGGAGAGTATGGGAAAGAGAGAAGTCAAGGATAAGGCTAAGATTTGGCTTGAAGATCTAAAAGGAAGAAATATCCTTAATGATGAGAGGAAAAGCTGTGGGTCAAAATGATTTTGGAGATATTAAATGTGCGGTGTATTAGACCTCTCATCAAAGATGTTGAGTAAGGCCCTACCCGATTTGGCTCAGTGGATAGACAGAGCATCGGCCTGAGGACTGAAGGGTCCCAGGTTCGATTCCAGTCAAGGGCACATGCCCGGGTTGTGGGCTCAATCCCCAGTGGGGTCATGCAGGAGGCAGCCAATCAATGACTCTCTCTCATCATTGATGTTTCTGTCTCTCTCTCCCTCTTCCTTCCTCTCTGAAATCAATAAAAAATATATATATTTTAAAAAAACAACAACAAAAAAACCCCCAAAAACATGCAAAAAAAAAAAAATGTTGAGTAAGCAGTGGCTGTATGAGTATAGAGTGTGAAAGAGATAAATAGGGGAGTTGTCAGGAGCAGACAGTATTTCAAATCAGGAGACCAGAGCCTAAAAGTAAACATTCAGAGAAGAGACTGAGATACGGGATATGCTGCTGATTACAGGTTAAGGGACTTGGGTGGTACACTGGAACTGGATATCTAAAGAGATGGGCATTAGGAAGGGAAAAAGGAGCACATGAAGAGAAAGCTGCCAAAGACAACTTTTTTCTACACCCAAGAAAGGGAGAAGGAAATCTCTTCTTGCTCCTCCTTCCTTTTGCTTCCAGGACTCAGAGTTTAGGTTAGCCTTAACATCTACAATAATAGTTAACACATTCTGTGTGCTTAACTTATAGTGTTCTGGTACTTTACATGTATTAAACTCATTTAGTTAACATTAACTCATAGTTAATATATATGGTAACTCAAGTTTGAGCCATGTTATTGGCAGACTGGTAATATCAAAACGGTAGTAAATGAAATTTATGTATATGAGAACTATGCAAAGTGAGAACTGCTTGAATCTAGTCTTGTTCAAGGAAACAAATCAGTGCAAGAGAAGACAAGGTCACAGATATTTAGTTACTGTAACACGCTGACAGATCATGCTACCATGGAGTAGTTATCTAAAATGAAGTGGCTTCGTTTTAGGAAAATAAGGTTTTTAAAAGGGAAAAAAGCCGAGCCACAAATCACAACCAACTCTGAAAGAGGCTATAGATTTAACCTAAAATATGTAATCATCCTGAATCTTTTCAGGCCCATTTAACATAGTTAATAAACAAGACGGAGAGCAGAATCCGTATTCATCTTAAATACAAAGATCACATATAGAATCATGTGTATATGACAAATACCTGACACAAAATAATCATGCTTTGACAAATTATTTTCTTAACTTCAAATGACAAAATAAGTAGTAGGATATACCTGCAGATGAAGTGAGATACAGAAAATGTCTAACTGAAGTAAACTCGACTAATTTAAGATGGAGAAAATTGATTTTTATAACTCAAAAATTTTTAGTTTAATTTCCAAATGGATCAGTGGCATTACTGCTTAGTTGCAGCACTAAAAATATTAGCATTAGTATACATTCATGTGAAAATAATTTAAAATGATTAAGTGCCCTTGGTTGAAAGGGACTTTCTCAAGTAGTTTGTAGGCACTCTATGTCCAGAGCTTAATTCCTTCATTAGCAGTAAGTTATACTATTCCTGGCTATTTGGATGTAATTAAGCCCACTGTTTTCATCATTTACCAGCATCCTATATAATAATAGACAAATATGCAAATTGACCATACCTCCGACACACCCATAAGCCACGCCCACCATCCAATCAGAGCAAGTATGCAAATTAACCCAAACCAAGATGGCTACAGCCACAGAGAGCAAGGTTTCCTAGGTAACAGAGGAAGCCAAGCTTTCTGCCTGCCCTGGCCAGGCCTAAGCCTCCACTCAAGCTACAAAGTTTCAATTATAGAAGGTAAACAAATTCAAACAAATGGCGGCAGAATGGAGCTTGAGAGAGCAGGCCAGGGTTGCTGCCGGCAACAGGGGAAGCAAAGCTTTCCGCACACCCTGGCCGGGCCCACCCGCTTAAGGCAACAAAGTTTCAATTATAACCCCAACACAAATGGCTGCCGGCCTTGGAGGGAGCCCCAGGCTTGGCTCCGCTCCAGGCTACAAAGTTTCAATTGTAGAAGGAAAATAAATTCCAGATACCAGGGCCTCCGCTTGAGTTGCCAGGGGGTGTGGCCGGCCTGCAAACCACCACAGGCCCCTCGCTCAGGCCTCCCCACGCCCCAAGGGAACCCCACCCTGATCAGGGACACCCTTCAGGGCAAACCAGCTGGCCCCCACCCCTGTACCAGGACTCTATCCTATCTAATAAAAGAGTAATCTGCAGATTGATCATCACTGCAACACACAATATAGCTGCCCCCATGTGGACACAAGATGGCCACCACAAGATGGCCAGCAGGAGAGGGCAGTTGGGAGGCACCCGCCTGCAAGGGAGGGCAGTTGAGAGGGACCAAGCCTGCAAGGGAGGGCAGTTGGAGGTGATCAACCCTGCAGGAGAGGGCAGTTAGGGGTGACCAGGCCGGCAGAGGAGGGAAGTTGGGGGCAAACAGGCTGGCAGCAGAGTGGTTAGGGGGTGATCAGGCTGGCAGGCAGAAGCGATTAGGGGCAATCAGGAAGGCAGGCAGGCAAGCAGTTGGGAGCCAGCAGTCCTGGATTGTGAGAGGGATGTCCGACTGCCCGTTTAGGCCCGATTCTGGGATCGGGCCTAAACGGGCAGTCGAACATCCCTTGAGGGGTCCCATATTGGAGAGGGTACAGGCTGGGCTGAGGGACAACCCCCCTCCGTGCACGAATTTCGTGCACCGGGCCTCTAGTGTTACAATAATAGAAAATAATGGATACTGTTTCCTCTTGTGTATTCAGAGGGCAGATGCTGAGTGACCAGAGGTTGAGAGAATCAGACTGAACCAAAAAGGCCAAACAAAGAACACACACACACACAAACACTCTCAGGCCATACACCCTGAGGCAAATATAACTCATAGTCCACACCCGGGTTAAATTGGTGTTTGCAGAGAATGAGGGGTCAGAATTAGGAATCTGGATTATCCCCTGTCCAAGCAGTCACCAAAGGTTTTAGTCCGTCTACTAATGTGTTCATACCCATGTCCAGAGGTACAAAGTGGGAGAGAAAGGGGCAGATGGAAGCCATGTCATTAATGTACTGGTGCCCAAGGACACAGGCTGACCTTGACCTTAGAGCAACCTGTTGTACGTGGCCTGGGACACATTTAGTGGTCAGTGAAGAAGGATCTAGTTTGTGAAGTTTGACAGGGGAGTCTTAATACTACAAAATATCCCTTGCAATATCAGGAAAATCAGAGGCAGTAAAATTTACATTTATAAAGCATCTCTAATATTTAACCGTGTTTCCAACTGTAACCTACCCAGGACAGGAATCTTTCGAGATGTCTGACGATTATAAATAAGCAAATTTCCTTTAACAGTTCCAACAGCCAGGAAACTTCCAATTTTTGACCAAATAAGGAAAGACATTTGATCCCTGTAACATTAAGATATAAATTACTAAATAATTCACAGACATAACCTCTAAGTAGCCCTTTTAAAATGTATTCGGGTTAGAAGAGGTCAATGGGGGGAAGGGGAAAAGGGGGCATATGTAATACTTTCAACAATAGATGTACACCCCAAGTGTAAAAGGACAGAGTAAGGAATGAAGGTCCTTAGACCCAGCAAGACTTTACATTGGGCGGGCAGTACCACCTGAGGATGCATGCCTTGGGGATCACTTTGGGGGGTATCAAGGGGAACTGCTAAGGTTATGTTTGGTCCTATTCTGCACGGCCGCCTTGCTTCCTCTGGGTTTATTCCTTGGAAAATAAACTGGGAATGTATAGATTCATATTACGGTGTATGTGCGATCTCTTCCTGCCCACCTGTGGGCCATATGATGCCACAAGGCATGTATTACTTTTATACCCATTACACATAGATGATGAAATTGAGGCTTACTGAGCGGCTAAGAAACTTATCCAAGGTCAAAATTGCAAAGTTTAAGTTGTAAATATTGACAAATTTTTCTTTTCCAATGAGAAAATGGTTTTAGCAGAGATCTTGTAATTTATTCTGTCTGCCTAGGACTTTTTCCACTTGAGAACTGCCCTCACCCCATTCTTCATTTGGTGGAAGTATCAATCCGATGGCCCTGCCTACTCCACTCAGAGACCTTTTGAGGAACTGAGTGGACACGGGGGATGTGATGGGAACATGCTGTGGCATAACTTGCTGTGAAGAATGATATAAGCCAATAGCTGCCAGTTGCCATGGACAGTGTCTGACTTAGAATGAACAAAATATAGAGCAAGGAAGAGCCAAGAGATAGTCTTGAGCCCTGGCTGGGTAGCTCAGTTGGAGCATCATCCCATGTACCAACCAGAAAGGTTGTGGGTTCCATTCCTGTACGGGAGCAACCGATCGATGTTTCTCTCTTACATCGATGTTCCCTCCCTCCCTCTCCCTCCCCGCCCCTCCCTCCTCTCTCTCTCTCTCTCTCTCTGAAACCAATAAAGACATATCCTTGGGTGACGGTTAAAAAAAAAAATCTTGATTGCATCATCAGAACCCCTAGGTCCAGCCATGCCTGCAGCCAATCCCATCTCCAGATTTCCCCAAATATGTTTTGTTCTCATCTTTCGAATTTTTAGTCTGTTTCATCAGAAACAACTTAAGAAGCTATTTATATTTTACAGCGTAACTGTTATATTCTAGTTAATGGGCAAAATCAATAGGACTACATATAACAGAAAAAGAAATGAACTTTTTTTCTTTTATAAGAAAGTAACTCCTCGATACATCTCTAATGAAAGTAGTAAGTAATGTTAGCATCAAACCTACAAGTAATTATATTTCTAAGTGAAGATTTTAAAAAACCAAAGATTTGTCCTTACCTCATGCCACTGTCTAACTGGCTGGTTTTATTTGTGTTGGCATCCCATAGATAAATGCAACTAGATTTCTCAGCAACCACTGCTAGGATATCTCCGTCTTTATCCCAATCCATAGCAACACAATTACTATGAATAAAGAGAGCAAAACATCACTGTCCATATTTTTAAAGTAGAGGAAAGAAATTTAAATACTCACCTATTTGTGATTTTTGGACCATTCAAGCTATTTTAAATAGGTCACAAAATATTTAGTGAGAAATACAACTCACTATTCACTGCTTGGATAAGACTAACTTAAATTTTTTGTTGTTGACAGGATGGAAAAATTTTGTTTTAAATACCATTTTCATATGCCATATTAAATATAATTACACTTAATAAGTTAACAGATTTCCTTGAATCCTCTAAAGAACCCGGCCCTTTGGTAAAACACACCCTACAAATGAATCCCAACTGGAATCAAGCGGTCATCTGAAGGGTTACTTTAGACTTAGAGAGAGAAAAAGAAGGTACTAATAGGTAATGAAGTCATATTTAGATAAACTGCATGTAAAATAGATGAAGGCTGGGTAGATGTAGTATTGCAAACAGTGAAAAGACTGGATTCTGAAGTGATGGTTAAGAAATTTGTTTTCATTTTATATCTTAATGGAATGAGAAGAGTGATTCAATTAAGATGACAAAATAGCTCTAAACAGGAAATGCTCTGTTTAACAGGTTTCTTACTACTCAAAATTATTCCCAATGTTTATTATAATTTAAAAACTTCCTTGGGGATGGACCTTTCTTTCTTGATGCCGAATTTTTTATTTTGACATTCTTTGTTCTTGCACAGATTTACATTTAAGATAGCTGGGGATTACTTCAGTTATTCTTCAAACTGTTAAAATGTTCTGGGACCTAACTGTTCTGTAGCAGTTTTAGAGATCTGGGAATATGAAAAGAGGAAAGCTTTCAAATTGCTGTTAAAATCATCTATCAATTAAAGACAAATCTAAAAGCATTTTATTTATCTGGAGATCCTTTGTCAGTCAAACTCAATTATAATTAATATAGCAAAAAATTTTTTCAGAAGTAAAAAATAAGGTCATTGTGTAACCAAAATAGATGTTGCAGAGTTTATGTAATAAAGATCATACAATTTACTCAAACGTTTTTTACTAAGTGCCTCCTTCTTGTATTTTAGACATAATTAGAACTACCTTGACCTCTTTCCCAGAATACAGAAACCGGAGGCCACAACGAAGAGCAATGGGAAATGCCAGAACGGTGGCCTCAGGTGGGTGGTGGCAGAGCAGGAATTGGAAAAGGCTTTCTGTAGAAAAAATCTCTTTCTTTAGAGATTTGCAAAGGTGGTGGCAATCACCTACAGAAAGCAGCTGTGAACTGTAAAAGCATGGCAGGGTAAGAACATTTAGGTGAGAGCGACTACACACTTAATAACCACTGAGACTATCAGTAAAAACAACACAGGTAATGATTACAGTGAATCATTAAAAATCTTCAATCGTGCCCTAACCGGTTTGGCTCAGTGGATAGAGCGTCGGCCTGTGGACTGAAGGGTCCCAGGTTCGATTCCGGTCAAGGGCATGTACCTTGGTTTCGGGCACATCCCCAGTACGGGGTGTGCAAGAGGCAGCTGATCGATGTACTCTGTCATCGATGTTTCTAGCTCTCTATCCCTCTCCCTTCCTCTCTGTAAAAATCAATAAAAAATATATTTAAAAAAAATCTTCAATCGTGCTTAGTGTGACTAGAATTATTTCCTGAATATAGATACAAGAAAGTCTTTGTCCTTTAAAAAGTATGTGAAAGTAACTATTTTTCTACAATTTATTAGGCAGGAGATACTATAGGGATACAGGCACATCTAAGGCATGTTTAAAATTACATAAGAATCCTTTCATATGAACTCATTTCTAATCCTGCCTTTAAGCTTCTCTATGAATATATGGGTGTTTCTAAACTCTAACTCATGCTATTTATCTATGTATTTCATCAACTACTTAAGATATTTAAAAAAATACTTTGCAAATGGAAAAAGCAAAAGAGGAGATAGAGGTTATAATCTTATAAAATTCTATCTGATTGTGGCTTTAAGACAATACTTTTTTTTTTTTTACCTTCTAGGCAACAAAGCTTGAAAAAGTTTTTGATCCAACTCTGTACTTACCCAGATAAGTTAATTTCACTTCTTTTTTGACCATGGCGATCAAAGATTTTTATAATATGGTCAGCTCTAAAAGCAATTAGAACACAAAAATATGACTTGAATGTTTCTTTTATCTCTCTATGCATATAAAAGTTTAGGTGCCATACAAGTGCTTTCAATGTTCTCTCATCATCTATACTAATAAAAGGGTAATATGCTAATTAGACTAGGTGACCAGACATCTTCCAGACGTCCGACTTCCTTCCGGACAGTTAGGGGATGACCAGGCCAGCAGGGTGGCAGTTGGGGGGCAGCCAGGCCAGCAGGGGGCAGTTGGGGGGCAGCCAGGTCGGCAGGGGGGACAGTTGGGGGGCGGCCAGGCCGGCAGGGGGGCAGTTGGGGGAAGACCAGG
Source organism: Eptesicus fuscus (assembly GCF_027574615.1). Classification (NCBI taxonomy): domain Eukaryota; kingdom Metazoa; phylum Chordata; class Mammalia; order Chiroptera; family Vespertilionidae; genus Eptesicus; species Eptesicus fuscus. The sequence goes on from NC_072474.1 coordinate 93,688,376, forward strand.
CTAGTAGGGGGCTAGTTGGGAGGTGACCAGGCCAGCAGGGGGGCAGTTGGGGGGCAATCAGGCAGGCAGGCAGGTGAGCAGTTAGGAGCCACGGTCCCGGATTTCGAGAGGGATGTCAGACTGCTGGTTTAGGCCAGATCAGGATCGGGCCTAAACCAGCAGTCAGACATCCCTGGAGGGGGTCCCTGATTGGAGAGGGTGCAGGCTGGGCTGAGGCCCCTCCCCCCCCCTGCACAAATTTCATGCACCGGGCCTCTAGTAATTTCATAATTTGAATCTAAAAAGTTATTACTGGGGAAAAGGTTCCATGAACTCTGATGTTAATGGAGATAAAGATACTACTTTTCCCACCATATAAACATCTTACAATAACTTCTACTGAATAGATGGGTGATTATGTGGGCATACAACCATTTGGAGTCAAGATACTTTATAAATTCACTGATTTCTTACCCTGTTACTGCAAGGTAGTTTCCTGATGCTTTTTGCCAGGTAAACTGTATTGGTGCACCAAGCCAATTCTTTTCTAGCAGCGAGAAAACACGCTAGAAAAAAAACACACAAAAAATATGATTAAGGGTTAGTCAGAAGAGATGTCAAAGTATGATCATGAAAACAGTAGGATTCAGGATGGTGAAGGCTTATGTTAGAGCTTATCCAAAAGAAGTCAACAGTAGAACAACAAAACGATTAATCAACAAAACAAAAAAACTCACAATCTGGTTAAGTATGGACCTCAATATACAGGGGAGCCCAGCAGGTGTGGCTCAGTGGTTGAGTGGCCACCCAGGAACTAAGAGGTCATGGGTTTGATTCCCAGTCAGGGCATATGCCCAGGGTTGTGGGTTCAATCCCCAGTAGGGGGCGTGCAGGAGGCAGCCAATTGTTGATGTTTCTCTCTCATTGATGTTTCCATCTCTCTATCCCTCTCCTTTCCTCTCTCTAAAAATCAATAAAAACATATTTAAAAAACATATAGGGGAGAGTTTATTATAAAACTTCTTTGCTTTGGAACTTTTTTGAAAATTAACTCTATAAAAATGTTATGTTTCATGTTTTATAGATGTTTAACCCTTTGCACTTGCTTGCTTTTTTCTCGATTCCTTTATTCTACTCGGGATTTAATTTTTTAAATACCCCAGATTTTACAAAGCGCGGCAGTAGAATAAAAAACTGTGGAGTTTCTTTTCATAAAAACTTATTTATTTGGATTTTTTAATATTTCAAATTATTGATACATTCAAAGAGTAATTTTGATCTCGATGCTAACCATGTCGAGTCACACTCGACATCCGAGTGCAAAAGGTTAAGATTAAAAGAACGATATACTTCGTTCAAAATTACTTTCTTCCTTTACCCATCAGTTATATTTACTTCATCATTAAGTGTGTTTAGTTTGGCCATTGGATGGACAATGTATCAATCGAAAAATCATTCTTTTTTTTTTTCACTTAGACAATCTAGAACTGTGGGTATGGAAGCCACAAACCACATGTTGACTTGAAATTTTATTGAGGAGTTGAAATGTGGGTAGACCAAATTTAATGTGCTGTAAATATAAAATGCATATTGGATTTTAAAGATTATGAAAAAGAATGCAAACCATCTCATTGATAATATTTGTATGATTACATGTTGAAATAATATTTTGGATCTACTGGATAAAATATATCATTAAAATTAATTTTATCTGTTTTAAAAATATTTTAATGTAGCTACTAAAATTTTTAAATTATATTGGCTCACACATTTATATCAAACAGTGCTGATCAGAACATCTAGGAATATAGAACATGAGTGAAAAAATTTAGATTTTAATATTAGGTTAAACTACAGATTAAACAATGATGCCCATATGTAGGCATATGAAGTTTACATACTACTACAGGTGGCTTAATATTCAGTGTGACGATGCTTCCAGTGCTCAAAATTACCCACTTATCAATAGGCATTTTGTATGTTAAAGAGATGAAATCCATCTCAACTGAAAACAGAGGTGGGAAAAATCACAGGTATATCCAATTTTGTGGAGCATGAAGACATCTTTAAAGAAAAAAAAAAGAGTATAAAAGCATCTTATTTTTGCAATTTTGTGACTACATTTCCCTGGAACCCCTTCCTGCTAGTGAACTTGAATTTCATTAAGCTTCATTGGTAGAGCAGTGGAAATGGTGCTCACTTCACAACCGGAAAACCAAAACTTAAGTTTTGCTTTTTACATTAGCTCTACGTAGGGCTTAAAGTCGCTTAAATTGCCTCAAACACAGAATTCTCAACTTTCAACCAGGAATAATAACTCTTCCCTCCAGATTCTTCATAATTGTGAAGAGCTTTAGAAATGTGAGTTATGATGACTGGCCTGTCAATTCCAATCTGCACACTAATAATCACGAGGAAGCCTAAGGACGTATAAAATAATTTTTTAATCGAGCTTTCCATCTCTTTGCCGGGTCAGGGCGGGGCGGGGCGGGTGCTGTGGGGAAGCGGAAAGGTGAAGGGGCTGCAGCCAGGGGCCCAGGAGTGGGGTTCGCGAGAAGCCCAAGCCTGGGAACCGTGCCTGCAGAGCACGACGCTCTGGAGCGTGTACACCTGCGTGTGCAGATTTCTCCGCGAATGCTGTTTACTCGCCACCAGGTGACCTATACATAGGACCAAATCACAGGCAACACGCTTCGAGATTGCGCCTTCGGGGGCTCTTCACTCTGTTGAAGGAGCTGGTTAGTGGCACAGCTTGCCAGGGGGGTCGCTCCAAGAGATGAGGCAGCTCGTGACAGGCGAACGAGTCCCTTTCACCGTGGCCCTGCAAACACAGTCCCAGGACTCGTTCCTTCCGCGCAGCGAAGTTTGGGCTCTCTTCTGACCCCGTCTGCTCATTTCCGGCCGGACCGGGGTGCCCCCGTCCCTCACCGCTTCAACTCCGGTAGCGACCCCAGAAATGAGAGGCCTCCCTCTCTGCTTTCTCCTCTACTTTCTTCCCTTTCCCCTCGCTCCTTCAACTGCGCCCCCATCCTCTCCCTCCCTGCCCGCCCCCTTCCCCACTCCACGCACTCGGGAGAGGGGGTGTCCCTATTCTCAAAGCCACGCTCCTCAGGCTGAGGGAAGGGCCAGTGGTCCGCTCTTCCCGCCCCCAGGGTTTGTAAGTTACTTACCTTCATCTCCAGACTGGCGCGGCCGCGCGACTGCGCAGGCGCACCTGGTCTCCTCCAAGTAGGCTACCGCGTTCCCGTCACCCAGGAGACCAGGCGAGCAGTGGCCAATCAGCGAGCACCAGCTGAAGGGCGGTGCTCCGCGGAGGAGAGCCGGAGACGTGGACGGGATCACGTGACGCCAGGATGGCAGGGCCCGGAGGAGTTGAGCGTCGCGAGACCTTTCAGCGCCCGGGTTTCCTGGCTGGGCAGTGATTGGATGGGGTCTGGACACTCGCCCGGGGGAGGCGGGCTCTGTGAGCCGTGTGTAAATTTCGGTCCCCGACTCACGTGAAGCCCGGGGCACCGAGAAAGGCGCGGGATGCTGGGTGGGAGGAGGTGGGGACTGGCTCTTGGGGCAAACACTCTTCCACAGTCCATGTAAAGAGGGCTTGGATGTGCGAGCCTAGGTGTCACCTTCCCCTCACCCCCATGTTTCTGGGCTAGAAAGGAGAAGATGTGAGAGGTAGTTTATTCCAAGGCCTTAATAGGCCAACTAAATGAGCCAGCGAAAGTGGGCGGGCAGAATGAGCTCTTAAGAAACAGTTTAAGTGCTATGGAAAGTCGGATTTAAAACAGTTTACAGAAAACCGTATTTAAAAAATACATGATCACATTGCCCGCCTCACAGGTGTGGCTCAGTGGTTGAGCACTGACCTATGAACCAGGAGGTCACAGTTCATTCTGGTCAGGGCACAGGCTGGATGGCGGGCTCCACCCCCAGCAGGGGGCGTGCAGGAGGCAGCCGATAGATGATTCTCACCACTGATGTTTCTCTCCCTCTCCCTTCCTCTCTGAAAGAAATGAAAATATGTTTTAAAAAATACATGATCACATTAATAGGTACAGAAAAAAAAGCACTTGACAAAATTCCATACCCTTAAAAAGTCAACACACATTCATGATAAAACTAAACTAGGAGTGGAAAGTAACCTCTTTAAAGTGAGGAAGATCATCTGAAAAAAAAACATATAGCTAACATCATACTTCATGGTGAAAGACTGAATGCCTTCCCCTAAACTTGGGGGGGAAAGTTCCCTGATCCATGAATGCGATTTACCTTTACATCTATTTTCTTTTTTAATTTCTTTAAACAATTTTGTAATTTTCAGTGTACAAAATTTTCTTTCTTTCATTAAATTTATTCTTATGTATTTTATTTTTGATGCTATTATACATAGAATTTTTAAATTTTTTCACTTTTGTTTATTTCTAGTGTAGAAAAATGGAATTGATTTTTGTATATTGATCTTGTACCCTGAAAACTTGCTCAACGCATTGATTTTTCTTTTTAGTGGATTTCTTAGAATTTTCTATGGTCAATTTTACTAGTTTCACTCATTCCTCTCCAATCTGGATGGTCTTATTTCCTTTTCTTGGCTAGTGTGGACATCCTTTTAGGAATGCTAGAACTTACTGATAGGTTGTACGCATTCTCTTATTGTATTATAAAATTGCGCTGTTGTCTTTTCATTTTTTAATGTTCATTTTTACCTCAACTGTGATGAAAATTACATAATAGGGTCCATTTAATGTGCATTCAAGAAATTGGCTGAGAAACTTTTCAGGCATGGGAACATAACTTTTCTCATTAACCTAATAATTAAAGCTGGCAGGTAATGGTCATTGCATATTTAACACTTAAATATGAGTATTGAGCACCACATTTGGATTTTTCAAATGATTTTACTTTTCTGCATTGCTTCATGTGTTTATATATTTAAATGTTTTTCCATTGTAAAATATTACTCTTGTAAGTACTGCATGGTGTAATAGTGAATTAAACTCCCAGTTTAAACCCAGTTCATGGCATTCACTAGTTCTTTGACCTTTAGCCAATTCCCTCCTCTGAATCTGTACACCCAGATCTAAAGTGGGAATAACAGCCCTATCGAGAGCCTATTACAGATGCAACAGTGAATAAAATGTTAATTGCTTCAGGGGATACAAAAATATATCCAAGTATATGCCCTTAAGGAACTAACATTCTTTGCCCATCTTTGTTTGATAGTCTATTATCATGTAAGATTTTAGTCTCCCCACTGTTTTGCTTGGTGTCTTATTGATCAGAAAGTTTGAGGTAAATTAATTCTCAGTTGGATGAACTCACTTCCCCAGTCCTTGTCTGCAGTTTTGCTCCCGAGTCTCTGATACAGAATCAGACAGGTAAGTAGGTCAGCCTTTGCTAGACTTACTACGTAGCATTTTATTTCTCTGAAGCTCTCACACAGCACAACTGTTCTTGTCACTAACAGAGACAGCTCTTGAAGTGACGGCTTCTCTAACCTCCTCGCTCCAGCTACCACTAAGCAAGGACCACTTTCCTTCCACAGAATTCACTTATGTCTCTTCTGAACTGCTCCGTTTATCACGTAGATTTGTGAAGCTGCATAACTTTAAAGAAATAAAACTGAAAGCAACACATGAACAAATGAGACAAACAAGCAAACAGCATGGTGGTTACCAGAGGGAAGAGGGTGGGGGTAGTGAAAGGTAAAGAGGGTCAAATAGATGGTGACAGAAGATTTGACTTTAGGGGGGCACACAATGCAATAAGTATGCAGATGATGCATCATGGAATGGTACACTTGAAACCTATGTAATTGTATTAACCAATGTCACCCCAGTAAATTTAACTTAAAAAGAAAATGTTGAATATACAAAAATTTTTGATTCTCCTTAATTACAAGTATAATGTTTTTACTATCTTAAAAAGTAACAAAAGACTTTTTATGAGTAGTAGCCACTCAGAAAAATATTAATAATCTGGTTTTGAAACAGTGTTGTCACGCCATCACTTACAGCATAACCCAATAGTCATTGAGCCATTGTGTGGCTTCCCAACTTATAGTACTTTTAAGGCACAAATATCACATAAATAATAGTCACTCTTGCCCTAACTGGTTTGGCTCAGTGGATAGAGCGTCGGCCTGCGGACTGAAAGATCCTGGGTTCGATTCCAGTCAAGGGCATGTACCTTGGTTGCAGGCACATCCCCTGTGGGAGGTGTGCGAGGCAGCTGATCAATGTTTCTCTCCCATCGATGTTTCTAACTCTCTATCCCTCTCCCTTTCTCTCTGTAAAAAATCAATAAAATATATTTAAAAAATAATAATAGTCACTCTCTAATATAAAGCTACTTTAAAATACTTCAATTAAATATAATTGTTTGTTACCCACAAAGAAATGTCATCAAATGGACCCACCTTTAGCCTGGGTATAGACTGAGGGCCCTGAACATGGTTCCTCAGCTTCCCTGACTTTACTTTCTAGATGCACCTCATTAGCTCAAAGGAAATAACTACTCAGGACTGGGTAACATAGGGTGTCAGTCAAGGCTAGTCATGACACTAATATCCCTATCAATCAATACAAGGTGTCAGACTTGTTCAGGCCCACTAGATAAAAAATAGACATACCAGTCCTTTCTGAGGCCTTACAAATAAGGGTGTCTGATGGGGGAGTTGGAGCATTATTATACCAGGTGTACCGGTTCATAATGCGGATTTTGTAATCAAAGAAAACACAATAATTTCAAAAGAAACATCAAAAGTGCTTTTTAAAAAAATATATATATTTTATTGATTTTTTACAGAGAGGAAAGGAGAGGGTTAGAGAGTTAGAAACATCAATGAGAGAGAAACATCGATCAGCTGCCTCTTGCATACCCCCTACTGGGGATGTGCCCGCAAACCAAGGTACATGCCCTTGACTGGAATAGAACCTGGGACCATTCAGTCCGAAGGCCGACACTCTATTCACTGAGCCAAACCATTTAGGTGCAAAAGTGCTTTATTCAAAGTAATGTCCATCGCTAGCTACAAATTTCCCCCATCTTTCAGGTAATTTGTGGATACCGTCCCAATAGAACTTTGCTTGTTTTGAGGCACACCATTCAGAGACCCAATTTTCCACTTCTTTGTACGTTTTGAAGTGCTGCTCAGAAAGTGCGTGTGCCATCAATCAGAACAAGTGGTAATCTGAAGGAGCAAGGTCTGGTGAATACAACGGGTGGGTTAATACTTCCCAGGCAAGATCTTTTAACGTGTCTTTAACTGGTTTTGAAGTGTGTGATGATGCGTTATCATGAAGCAAAATTACTTTGCCATGTCTTCTGGCACATTCTGGTCATTTCACGATCAAAGCGTGGTTCAAACTGATTATTTGTTGTCGGTAGCAATCAGTATTAATGGTTTCACCTGGTTTTAGAAGCTCATAATACACCACACCTTCCTGATCCCACCAAACACAGAGCATTGTCTTCTTTCCAAAGCAATTTGGCCTTGCAGTTGATGTTGATGGTTGACCTGGACCAACCCATGATTTTGTGCATTTGGGATTCTCAAAATAAATCCACTTTTCATCACCAGTCACAATTCAATGCAAAAAAGACTTTCTTTCGTGCCGTTGAAGCAACATTTTACTGATGACTTTTCAGTTTTCCATTTGTCTTTCATTCAGTTGATGTGGCACCCATTTTCCTCCCTTGAAAATCTTTCCCATTGCTTGTAAATGATCAGAAATTGTTTGCTGAGCAACGTTTAATCTTTCTGCAAGTTGTTTTTGAGTTTGACACGCATCTTTATCCAATAATGCTTGTAATTGTTCGTCTTCAAACTTTTTTGGTTGACCTGTACGTTCTTTGTCTTTCACATCGAAATCATCACTTTTAAAGCATTTAAACCAGCGTTCACAAGTATCTTGAGATGGAGCAAGTTCACCATAAGCTTCCCGAAGTATACAATAACTTTCAGCAGCACTTTTCTTCAAAATAAAGTGATGAATTAAAACTTCCCACAAATGCTCTTTTTTTTGGGCACAAAATTCAACATTTTTAAGCGTAAAAATATCTATGATGTTAACACCTTCACAAAATTTGACATATGAAGTTTTGAAGCTTGCTGTCAATACAACAAAATAGCATACATATCAAATCACATATATATCAATATATGTGTAACTCCATCTATTGAAAAAAAATCCTCATTATTAACCGGTATACCTGGTAAAAATAAAGGTATTTGAGATCCAGAAAGATGAAATGCTAAAAGCAGGCTTAGACTTTTCGTGGCATTTAATTTATTTTACTCTAATTAAAAAATAAAATAGAATAAAAATATTCCATATCAATTAATAATCTAGTCACAGTAAAATTACATATCATTTTACTGAATATATGTTCCTGAGTAAGAGTTGAAATATTGGCAACAATTCCAAACACAAAAAAAATCTAACTTGACTTTCAGCAAACATTTATGGAGTGTTGTATACCAGGCCTTGGGGAAGAGCTCCAAATCAAACTTGCCCCTTATGGTTTCCATTGTGTTTATCACTCTCTTTTTAGACTAGATTTAAGATCTAAAGAGACCTTCTGTCAGACTTTTAAATTTATTTAATTGCAAATCACATTTTAAAAAATTGTTGTTGGGATGCCTATACATGCAGTTTTAATCATTATACATATAACTAGAGGCCCGGTGCATGAAATTCATGCACGGGGGGGCGGGGTGTGTGTGTCCCTCAGCCCAGCCTGCACCCTCTCCAATCTGGGACCCCTCGAGGGATGTCCGACAGGCAGTTGGACATCCCTCTCACAATCCAGGACTGCTGGCTCCAAACTGCTCGCCTGCCTGATTGCCTGATTGCCCCTAATCACTTCTGCTTGCCAGCCTGATCACCCCCTAACCACTCCCCTGCCAGCCTGATTGATGCCTACTGCTCCCCTGCAGGCCTGGTTGCCCCTAACTGTCCTCCCCTACAGGCCTGGTCATCCCAACTGCCCTCCCCTGCAGGCCTGTTGCCCCTAACGGCCCTCCCCTGCAGGCCTGGTCACCCCAAATGCCCTCTCCTGCAGGCCTGGTCTCCCCCAACTGCCCTCCCATGCCGGCCATCTTGTGTGTTGGAATGATGGTTAATTTGCATATTACCTCTTTATTATATAGGATGCTTACTGTTATGACATTTAAATAACAATTTGTAATGTACCTAATACAATTGTAAAATATCCATAAAATTTATCATAAGTGACATTTAGTATGTTCTCCATGTTATATAACCATCACCACTAATTAGTTCCAGAATGTTTTCATCACCCCAAAAGGGAACTCCTTACTTATTTAGTAGTCATTCCACTTTGCCTCTTCCTCCAAGTTGTTCAGCACCACTTGTTGAAGAGACAATTCTTTGTCCATTGAATGGTCTTGGTACCCTTGTTAGAATCAATTGACTATAGAGTATTTCTGGATTTTCTATTTTATGCTACTGGCCTATGTGTTTATCTTTATATCAGCACCACACTGTTTTGATTACTGTAGCTTTGTAACAAATTTTGAAATCAGGAAATGTGACTCTTTCAATTTTGTTCTTTTTCAAGATTGTTTTGGCTCTTTTGAGTCCCTTAAATTCCATATGAATTTTAGCATCAGCTTTTCCAATTTCTTAAAAAAAAAAAAAAGGCCATTAGGTTTTTTGATAGGGATTGCACTGCTGTAGATTAATTAGGGGAGTATTGCCATCTTAACATCACAAACATGAGATGTCTTTCCATTCATTTATTTAGATCTTCTTTATTTTCTTTCAGCAATGTTTTATACTTTTCAGTGTATAAGCCTTGCACCTCCTTGGTTGAATTTATTCCCAAGTATTTTGTTCTTTTTGATGCTATTGTAAATAAAATTACTTTCTTCTCAGAATTTTTTTTTTGCCAGTGTATAAAAATCAACTGACATTTGTGTGTTGATCCTGTATCTTGCAAAGCATTACTGTATTAGTTCTCACAGTTTTTTGTTTTTGGTGTGGATTCTTGATGATTTTTATTTTACAGGATCATAACTGCCAATAGAGATAGTTTTACTTCTTCCTTTCTAATTGGGGTTTCCTTGATTTTTCTTTCCTAATTGCTCTGGCTAGAACTTCTGGTACAATGTTGACTAATAGTGGTGAAAGTGAGCATTTTTCTGATTGTAGAGGAGAAGCTTTCAATCTTTTACCATATTGCTGGGTGTGGGTTTTTCATGAATGCCTTTAAAAAAATTGATTTTAGAGAGAGAGAGAGGAAGGAAGAGGGAGAAACATTGATGTGAGAGAGAAATGTCAATTGGTTGGTTACTTCCCGTACACACCCAGACCAGGGATTGAACCTGCAACTTGGGTATATGCCCTGACCAGGGAATGGAACCTGTGACCTTCTGGTGTACAGAATGTGTACAGGACCATGCTCCAACCAACTGAGCCACACTGGCCAGGACTCATTAATGCCTTTTAACAGGTTGAGGAAATTCATTCTCTTTCTAGTTTGCTGAGTTTTTACCATGAAAGGGTGCTAAATTTTATCAAATGCATTTTCTTACCTATTGAGATGATGCCATTTTCCTATTTTTAATTTTTATTTATTTTATTTTTTTCTTTATTGATTAAGGTATTACATATGTGTTCTTACCCCCCCATTACCCCCCTCCCCCACTCATGCTCTCACCCCCCTGGTGTCTGTGTCCATTGGTTAGGCTTATATGCATGCATACAAGTACTTTGGTTGATCTCTCCTCCTTACCCCTCCCCTCCCCTATTTTCCCTCTGAGGTTTGATGGTCTGATTGATGCTTCTCTGTCTCTGAATCTGTTTTTGCTCATCAGTTTACATTGTTTATTATATTCCACAAATTAATAGAATGAAGGGAGCAACAGCTAAAAAAACCTAAGTCAGTAATATGAAAATAAAGCTCTAATAACAAAGAGCTTTGTTACTAGAGGCCCAGTGCATGAATTTGTGCATGGGTGGGGTCCAGCCAGCCCCGCCCCAATTTGGGTGGATTGGGACTGGGCCTGTTGGGAAGAGGAGATGGTGGGAGGTTGGCTGGCTAGCCAGCCCTGATCCGTGCCCAATCAGGGCTGGGCCCGCTGAGGGGAGGGGCTATGGGTGATTGGCCGGTGTGTCCCGCCCCTAATTTGGGTTAGGGGGCCGATTGAGAGAAGGGGCTGTGGGCGGTGGGCCGGCTGACCCCTCCCCCGAATGGGGTGGGTTGTGCCGATCAGGGGCCAGCTGCCTGGAGGAGGGGCCATGGGTGGTTGGCCAGCTGGCCCTGTTCCTGATTGGGATTGGGGGGGGTGGGTGCTGATCTGGGGTGGGGCTGGGCGGGGGGGAAGGGCTGCAGGAGGTTGGCTGGCTTGCCCTGCCCCCTCTTGGGGTGGGGGTGGCAATTAGAGGCGGGGATGGCTGGGAGAGGGGCTGCTGGCCTAGCGTGGTAGGGCGGGCAGATCAGGGGTGGGGCTGGCCAGGGGGAAGGCATTTGGGTGGGGGCCTGCCCCTGATCAGACTCTCCCACCCAGATCAGGGGTGGGGCTGGCCGGATAGGGGCGGGGGAGGAAGGGCGAGTGGGGGGGTGTTTGGCTGGCGGCCCACCCCTGATTGGGGTGGGGGGGGGGGCCGCAGGAGGTTGGCCGGCCAGCCCCACCCCCTGATTGGGCCAGTTTGCTGGCCATAGTGGGTGTCATAGTAACCGGTTGTTCCGGTGTTCCAGTCGCTGGCTTTTTATATACAGTATATAGATTACTGTCCTTGCTGTTCCCTTCATTCTATTAATGTGGTATATTACACTGATTGATTTTTGTATGTTGAACCATCCCTGTATTCCTGAAATAAATTTTAGTTTGTCATGGTGTATAATCTGTCTTTGTCTGGTTTGGAAGCAAGGTAATGCTGGTCTTATAGAATAAATTAGGAAGTGTTACTTCCTCTTTTTTTTTTTTTTAAGAATTTAAGAAGAATTGGTGTCAATATTTTAGATGTTTGATAGATTTCACTGGTGAACCCATTTGGTTCTGTACTTTCTTTGTTGGGAGATTTTTTTTATTATTGACCCAATCTCTTTAATTGTTATAGGTCTGCTTAGATTTTTTAAATTTCTTCATTCAGTTTTGGTAATTTGTTCATTTCTAGGAATTTGCCTATTTCATATAGAGTATCTAATTTGTTGGCAATAAAGCTTATTTTTTATGAATAAATTTATTTGTGGTTCAGTCATCCAAAATACAATGCAATTTATCTAATATTTATAAAACTTGAAATGTCATGCTTTCTTACATTTACTTTTCTAAAGCAAAATGTATACAAAATTCCATAAGATATTTAAGCAAAATCTCTCCCCAATACTCAGGAACCAAAATTTTCTGATAGGAATATTACTGGTATAAACTTTATTTCTAAAAAGCATAAACTTCATTTGTCTTTTTACTAAAATGAATGCTTCCCCACATAAAATGAAGCCTGTCTTTTTCTACCTAGAAGCAGGAATGATAGAGTGTGGACTCCTGAGCCAGACTGCCTGCATTAAAACCCTGCTCTGCCACTTACTTGCTATATATAATCTTGGGGTTAACCTCTCCAATTATGTTTCCTCCTCTGTAAAGAGAATAGAACCTACTTCACAGTGCATTCAAGCATGCAAAAACTAGGTCCCCAGTCCATAATAAGCATTCAATAATTATTAGCAAATATTATTTTTCATATGGTGGTCATTAATTGGGGTTAAAACAAAGAGCAGCTAGACATCTCAATGGAGAGACTAAAAGTAAAGTCAAGGCAGCAATGTTGGATGAAGGATATAAGGAAGAGCCATATTTTCCTCTAGATTTATAAGACCCTAGACTGGAAGAAGGAGTGTTTGGCAAATGTTCTGTCATTAGAAAAGAAATGGTTCTCTTTATTAGTATCCAGGAGAGCAGGTTCTATTGACTACAAAACTGCATCAGAGAGGCCCTCTAGGGGGACAGAAAATCAAAGGAACTGTTCCAGTGACTCCGTAAAAGAAAGGAAGGCCCCCAGAGAGGGACATGGGTCTGGCTCCACTGCGGGCACAGGGAACCAGAGAGTGGATAACAGTGTTGTAAGGAATGACCACAAGTACACGTACAAGTGCTTCCTTTCAAATCACAGGCCTAAGCCTCCACGAGAAGGGATATGTACTGATATGTTTCTGCTTTTGAAACTTTTGTTTCTTTTACCTTTTCCTCTTCCCTCGCTTCCTCTAAATATATAAATATACTCCACAGCTGACCCTCCTTGTCAGGAAAATAATTGAATTCATATTCATAATATAATAAATTTATGAAATATTAATGTATTTGTCACTACCACTATTATTTTCTTAGCAGCCACAAAAGTGAAATAATTACAGGATTTGTTTGGGGAAACAGAAGTACTCAGTTCCTTGGTTTCTAGAAACAATGTGGAATCATTGCATGAGCATTCAAAATAGCTAAAAAAAAGTTTAATAAAGAAAGCAACTGAAATAAAGGTTACCCTGATATAAAATGCAAAAACACATTAACCACAACATTGTATTTTAAAATATGGACATTTAGATTATACTCATTTATATTAGGATATAAATTAATGACTTATACCTTAAAGGATTTATCATAAAATGTTACTGCCCAGTGCATTTTTGCAAACAATAAGCAATTCACTGAGAGTATTAACATCCACATATGTAATTAGAGTTTACAAATGTACAAAACTTTGGGTAATAAACACTTTAAACTTATTTTTCAAACATTCAATAGTCCCATTCCCCCCAAACTGATTACAAAGAAGCACAACGGGATAAAAACATCTTTTATAAAAGAAAACAAATTCATATAATTAAATACTTGTTAGGTGAAAGAACATTAAAGGTTATATAACATTTCTGTTCTCTACATAAATTTGCATATCTTAAATTTAATGCAGAACACCATGTTTCAATTCCAATCTGAGAATATCGTAACATGTACTTCTTGGTGAATCTAAATATAATAGGATGAATATTTAAGTATATTCCAACGATCATATCAAGTTTTTATTTGGTCATTATTACTTTAACTTTTTAATGTTTTTTTTTATTTTAGAAATAAAATCCATAACCAAAGCACATATATTACAGCTATTTCTGAAACAAACAAACAAACAAAACACTAAATAGCATACTCTTTAGTATATCATTAAAAGAGTGGTTATGTTTAAACAAGGAAACGAATAAAAATTACTACAACTCATGTATGATAAAGTTACAACGAAAAAGGTTACAAATTTTATCTGGTTTATTTGCACTGTAATAAAAGAAATCTGGATAATGTGAATAAAATGTGCTTGATTATTAAGAAATGAAATTTCCAATTAACACTGGGCCGTGTTTAGGAGCAGTGTGTTTGTTCTTGTATTTTATATGAGGAACATATGTTCATAACCTACCAGTTATACTTTTGATTTACTAAGAAATGAAAGTATATGATTCTGGTTCATCCTCCTTTTTTAAAAATATCTTCACTTTGAGATCAGGCACTTTGTGCCCAGGAATGTGGCATTGCAAATTTCCTAAAAATGTATCCATTCATAGTAGGATAAATGTACCAAATTCATAAAAGAGGATATCTTCATTTAGAAACCAAAGCACTAAATTATAATTTTACAGTCACAACGCAAGCCCCAGCTCTTCCTAGGCACAATGGGGCAACCTGAAAAGAAACAAAAAGACACATGTTTTGGTTTTGTAGGTAAAAATGTTGATAATATTAGACTAGTTGGTGAAACATGGAAATAGTCCACACCCCTTGGCAAAAGGCTGCTGTCCCAGGCCTACCGCTGGCCTGGTTCCTCCCCCCAAAACCCCCTCCTGATGTGAAACTTTCGTAGACATCCCACATCACTTGGGTACATCACATGATTATGTATTATTCACTTCCCTTTAAAGGTGATTTTTTCTTTTATTAATTGAGATATAGTTGACATATAACATTATATTAGTTGCAGGTGTACAACATAATGATTCAATATTTATATACATATTGTGAAAGATGTTTTATAACTGAGAAATTTTCTACATGAAGTAAGATGTTTTGGGCAAAATGGTGTACAATATGGATGTGAGGAAATGCTGATATTGTGAGAAAATGCTGAATACTTAAAAGCAACTTTATGACCAATATGGAGAAAATATCAAGTATTATCTAGAGGGGCCCTGTAGGAGAAGGATTATCTCAGAGAATACACAAAATACACTGCATGCCTGGGATCTGCTTACTCCAGAAAAAAACAGTAACTTCCCACATAATGACTGCTTTCTCTATGCATGGCTGAAAAGTCTAAACCCATTCTACTGATTTTCATTCAACTCCCTAGTAGTGGAAACAAACCTGATGAATGAACTCTGTGACAGTAGATAGAAGTGTGAGTGCTAGGTGAAGGAATATAAACTGCTTACAGATAAGGAACAGCTCTTACATTTTTCACTTATTGTCCTTTTAAAAAATGTTTTTATTTTATTATTATTATTTTTTGTTTTTATTGATTTTAGAGAGAGAGGAAGGAAAAGGGACAGATAGAAACATCAATGAGAGAGAAACATTGATTGGCTGCCTCCTGCATACCTACCACAGGAGATCGAGCCCACAACTTGGGCATGTGCCCTGACCAGGAATCGAACTAGCAACCTCTTGGTGCATGGGTTGATGCTCAATCAATGAGCCACACCAGCCAGGCTGTCTTTTTTTTTTAATGTATCCTAAACACTAGAAAATTAATAGTGGAAACAAAAATGTGGAAAGAATAGTTGTCAAAGAACGACTTTGAGAATAGTAAGAATCTATGCATTTGACCTAAGAAAAATAAAACGTTAGCATTTGGGAAAGAGTGACTAATATAAAGAACTAATATAAAGTGTTTGTATCACTTAGTGTATTTTAAGAACACAACAGACTTCAATTGTAAGAGAATTCTCAGTTATTCTCCATCTGAATCAGTTGTTTTGATCACTGTTATATCTCCTTGAGCAAATAATCTATTTTAAAACCATATCCACTTACAGTATTCTAGGAGTGACTTCTAAGTCATTAAAATCAAAGCATCTGTTTGTAATTAGCAGTTTTTCTCAAAACAACCAATACACTAAATCTCTACACTGTGAATGGTACATGTTGTCATGACAACCAGCTAGCAAGTTTAGCTTAGAGAATTTATTAAATACAATGCAGGCACCTCCTGCTTTGGGTCAAGGCTGATGACAGCTTAAGATTTTGTAAGCTCATTTCATTCCCTGTACAAATGTCTTCTCGTCCATTTGTTGGAACACTGAATGAAACATTTATTTTTCAGATACTATGGTTATAAGTTCACACCTAGGTGCTGTGAAATAGTGATAGAGGAGGCGTGCATATAAAATAGCTATGTGATCATAGATTATTAATTTTGATACAGAATGACTCAGCATAAGGTATTAATTATCTGCAGTAATAAGCCTCAAATGCTGGCCAATAGATTTCCTTATAACTGGCCCAAGGGTTTAAATCAAATATGTTTCAGAGAAAATGATAGATGCTCCCTTCCCCCAACTGATGGAGTATGACGTAACCTGCACCTGCAGCCTGGACATTCCTGAGCACCTAACCAGGCACCTTATATGGACTAGACATTGAACCACCAACCAGCACCTGCCAAATACCCTAAGCCCTCGATTCCTAAGTACCTAAGTGCCTAATCATGTGCCTTATATGAAACCACCAATCAGTGCTTGCCGAGTACCCTAAGCCCCATCCCTTCCTGTTCCTCCCCTCAAAAGGTGTATTCACCTCTGCACGTGCTGCTACTCTCCCCTTGTGAGACAGCCGGCAGGGTCCTTCTCCTCCAATAAAGCCTGTTCCTGGTTTTTGGCCTCTGTCTCATTCTTCTATCCCATTTTGGGTTTCATGGTTATCATTCACACTACTTCTGCCAAGGCGGAAGGCTGATGGGAGGTAATCACGTAATTTCCAATGAAATCCTGTAGCTCTAACTCAAGCCTTCACTTCTGCCCGAACCCAACTTATCCTGTCCCCATCTACTGCCAGGTGAACTTTTTATTATTGTATCACTCCCTTGGTTAAAAGTCTCCACTGACTTCTCATGCCCAAACTCTTCTCAACCAGCCACACTTCCTCAATAGAGTCCACATATTTCTTCATGGACCTCCATCCTGACCCCAACCTTCCTCTCCAATAAGAACTCCTATTCTTCTCAACCAGCCACACTTCCTCAATAGAGCCCACATATTTCTGTTTGGTGACATTTCTTTCATGTTTTCTCACACAATTTCCTCTTCCTTTCTACTTTCTGAGTTGGATCCATTAAGGTTTAGCTTAAATTCAACTTCTTTCTCACTGAAGCCCTCTCAACAACCATTTTCTTTTTTCTCTTTGGTTTTCTATAACTACTCACTGCCTATACCATGGGACTCTTCATATCACCGCTCTACATTGTGGGCTGTTCTTACACTTGCAGACCTTACCTACCTAAGTAGTTAAGTTCTATGACAGTCTGATTCTCATAAGTTTTGTTTTCTTAACAGTACTTATCATTGCTTCTTGTAAAAAAACTTTGGCTCAATTAAACATATGAATGTCTTTTATGTACCAGATACTGAATTGGGGCACAAAATTCCTGATTCTGTTCTTGGTGATGATGAAAAAAAAGATCTCAAAAGACCATTCCTGGAAGTGCTAGGCTCTCCCAGAAACAGACACGTTTGGAACTCTTGCTATAATTTGCAGGTCAAGTGTCTTACTTGTTCATGTCATTTAGGATTACCATCTTAACTAATTAGGTTATGACCAGCCATTTGATCTGCTCCCAAATGTCAGTGGCTTGAGTATTTAAAAATTATTGGTCATGTATGGGTAAGCGGCTCAGATTTTTCCAACTACCCTCTTTGTTTTCCACAATCTCCCCTCCCTTTCTCTTTCTCTTAGCCTGATTGTGGTACTGTCAGCTCTAGCAATGCTAGAACATCTCACCAATTCCCAGCAAGCAAATGGTGGCATACCAACTAACAATAATTTGTCTGAGTAGTATTAACTTACACTTTAAAGGTAATTTTGGATTTTAATTATGTTATAAAATTAATGAGTCCCTCTTGTTTTTTATATTTAATTAAGTGACGACTTTATCATGTTCAGGCTATATATTTTGATACTCTTTTGTCTGGGGATCATAAGCCTTCAAAAAATCGAGAGGATCTGTTTTACTAAAAGAATTGTTTTAACAAAAACAGAGTAAGTGCACAAGGGTTTCCTTTTCTCCGCATCCTCACCAACATATGTTATTTGCTGACTTTCTGATAATAGCCATTCTGACTAGTGTAAGGTGGTTCTCATTGTGATTTTGATTTGCATTTCCTTGATGATTAGTGATGTTGAGCATTTTTTCATATGTCTGTTGGTTATCTGTATGTCTTCTTTGGAGAAGTGTCTTTTCATGTCCTCTGCCCATTTTTTAATGGATTGTTTATTTTTTTGTTATTGAGTTGTATGAGTTACTTATATATTTTGGATATCAACCCTTTATCAAATATATTATTGTGCACTGTTGGTGAGACTGCAAACTGATGTAGGCCATATGGAAACAGTATGAAGATTCCTCAAAAAACTAAAAATAGATATATCATATGACCCAGCAATTCCACTTCTGGATAATTATAAAGAAAAACCAAGAACACTAATTTGAAAAGTTAGATGCAGCCCTATGTTTGTTGCAGCATTATTTACAATGACCAAGATATGAAGGCAACCTAAGTGTCTATTGATAGATGAATGGATAAGGAAGATGTGGGATATATGTACACTTTGGAATATTATGCAGCAATAAAAAAGAATGAAATCTTGCTATTTGTGACAACAGAGGTGAATTTAGAGCAGCGGTGAGGTCTGAAAGGTTGGCGACTGCTGATCTAGAGGCAGAGAAAGACAAATACTGTATGATTTCACTTATATGTGGAACCTAAAGACAAAACAAAACAAGCAAACAAACAAAACAAAAACAGACTCAGATAAACAGAGAGCAAAAGAATGGTTAGTTATTAGAAGGGATGGGTTGAGGAGATGGATGAAAAAGAAAAGGGAATACAGTCAATAATATTGTGATAAATTTACATGGTGTGACAGACGATTACTAGAATTAGTGGGGTGACCACATTGCAAGGCCAAATCACTATATTGTACACCTGAAACTAATAGAACCAAAATAAGACTCTATACCAGGGGTCCTCAAACTTTTTAAACAGGGGACCAGTGTTAGAGAGTGGGAATTTTTGAGCACTACTGAGGCTGTGGACTATGCCCCAGATAGAGATGTCAGTGCTGACACCAGGCCAGGCCTTGAGATAGGGTCTCATGGCCCCTTCCCAGAACGCAGGCCTTTTTTCATAGATCACTGTCAGCTTTCTGAAGAACAGGATGACCCTGTGAATAACATGATCGTCATTGGCATGATCCTGACGTTGCTTGAGAAAAACTGTTTTGTCTTGGGTTACTTGTTCTGCAAAAACCGGATGTGGTTAATGTGCTTAAAAGCGGTCCTACACAAAGGGTTGCTGCTGCTCTCTGGTCTCCCTGCGTGGAGAATGGCAGAGCAGTTGCCTGGTCACCAGGCTGGCTAATAAAGGCTCCCTAAATTTTAATTTGGTCTGGGCTCCAGTGGTCATTCACTCGCCTGCGCTCCACAACACCAGTTCACTGTCCCTCAGACCGTTGAAGGGCCAGACTATAGTTTAAAAAAAAAACTATGAACAAATTCCTATGCACACTGCTAAGTCGGCTGCTAAGCAGGACAGGCAGCGGCAGCAAAAACATCCGGCGGGCCGGATAAATGTCCTCGGCGGGCAGCATGTGGCCCGCGGGCCGTAGTTTGAGGACCCCTGCTCTATACCAACTATAATTAAATAAAAAAATTAAAAAACAACACAGAATAAGTGGAATAATGAAAAATGAAATGACATACCTGAGTCCACTCATTTGTTTGGGGATCATAAGCCTCCACTGTATTAAGGTAAGTTTGTCCATCATACCCTCCAACAGCATATAATTTATCTCCAAGTAAACAGACCCCCACCGCATCTCTGCTGATGCTCATAGATGCCACTGCAGTCCACATATCTGTTTTGGGATCATATCTGAAAGAAAATTTTAGAACTGGAGTTGACATTGTTCTCACAATATTTTATGTAAAAATAGTTTTGTTCTTTAAGCCTATCTTTTTGTCTTATTATCTGTTATACAAAATGCATTTGTACATAGTTTAGAGAATATCAATAGAATATCAATACTTTCCTAAAAACTTTTAACTTACAATATTACAGATTCATTTAGCAGATGCATTCCACTTAAAACTTTTCAAAAGAGCCAAGGTCAATATTGAAAACTGCTTTAAGGTTTTAGATTACTTACTGAAAATTTGAGGAAATCAGTATGTGAAGATATATATATGATGACTCACCGCCTCAATCATTGTAGCTGTCCATTTTTGGACCTTCTTCTTCCTTTCATGAAGTATGTTTACTAGAATTGCCTAAAGCTGCCTATCTAAGAGCATATACATGCTAAGATGACTTACATTGCTCTAATACCCCTTATCTCAATGAACAACTTTTTACTGGGTGCAATACAACATTGAGCCTGCGGTAATTTATGAAGCAAAGTGTATAAAAACTTCCACATTCCTCTCCTAAATTACAACATGCAACACGGGTAGTCTGAATTAGTCTCTCCCCAATACAGGTGAAATGCAGGCGTAACATTCCTGCTTTCTCAAGAAAAACACCAGCCAACTCTGCTTATTATTTCACAGAAAACAATCATTGTCACCAACAAACCTACATTTCACTTTTTATTCTTCGTTTAGTTATTTATAATTTACTAAGTAACATGCACATATGTATTAACTTCCCATTTCTCTTTAAAGATCCAAAATTCTTAAAAAGGCCTCAATACTTTACATGACCTGCCCCTACCTCCACTCCACTCTCCCTTCTCTCCTGCCACTCTCTGCATCACTCTGTTCTCCAGCTACAGTAGCTGCCTTTCAGTTTCTGAATGAGTCATATACCTCTCTGCACTGGAGTGCTCATACATGCTCCTGTTGACTCTATCTCCCAAACCCACTCAATTGCTCCATTCCTTGAACTTGACTGAACATAACAGATGGGGCCTGAACTACTATCCAAATCCTCCACTGATGGTAGGCTCTTTACCTGGCCCCACACTTGAGTTTCATGAGGCCAGTTTGGATGACTTGTTAAAGCTTCTACGCCTCATGAGCCTTTTATTATTATATAATATTTTATTTTATATCAAAATGTGTTAGAAATACCCCATTCCTTTTCACTTCTTAATTAGCCTCTAGCCCAGTGGTTCCCAACCTTTTTTTGGCCATGCCCAACCTAAGCATCTCTAAAATCCTGATGCCCCCCCCCCCCACCCCATGACATATAATTCTTATTATTCAAAAAGTGAACTCTTATTCACGTGGAGGAAGCCTAAAGGCCATTAACTTGGTCTAAACAAGCTTCCAAAGAACATGGCATCCATGAAAGAGAAAAATAAAAGAACAAAAGGACAGTTAAAGTACTGAGGAAGAAATCACTAAGAAATTGTTAAAAAATAATAATATGAAGTGATATGAAAAAATAGCAAATAAAGTTTCAAAACATATAACAGAGAACTGAAATGCATAAATATGTCACAATATATATTCATATACTGTATATGAGGCCCCTAGAACCATAAGAAATGCAAAAAATTCACTGTTAATAACTTATTCTTGAATTGACCCCCTTAAAAATCAAATTGCTCCCCTGTAGGGCATGTGCCCCAAGTTGGGAACTACTGCTCTAGCCCCTAATTAATTATCTCTGAAATTCACTGAGCTCCTTTTCTTTTTATTAGTTACAGTGTCTAGTACAAAATGGTATACAACAAACGTTTTTCCTACGATTCAATTAATAAATTATATAATCAATTCTAAGGTAAAGTTGAAGCAGGCAGTTATAAGACAAGAATCTGAGGAGGCGGTTAGGATGCAGACTGAGAGATGGCAGAGCAGACAACCCAATATTTACAAAGCTCCTAAGGAAAATTGCATGTGGTGGCTGCTCAATAAAGAATTGTTAATTTTTCTGAAAGTGTCTGAGGCATAAAGCATTCTTTTTTATTCCTAGTTTTCCTGCACAAGAAATTACCTCTCCACACAGTCTGAGAGTCTGGAGGTCAAGTTGGAAGCGGGAGCAT
This sequence comes from Eptesicus fuscus, assembly GCF_027574615.1. NCBI lineage: Eukaryota > Metazoa > Chordata > Mammalia > Chiroptera > Vespertilionidae > Eptesicus > Eptesicus fuscus. Next base: position 93,710,625 of record NC_072474.1, read on the forward strand.
CGTGCCCTCCGATAGCATACAGCAATCCATTCCAGGTGGTTACGCCTACTCCCCCTCTCCTTTTAGACATTTGTGCACAGAGTGTCCACTTATTAGTATGAGGATCAAAACATTCTACTGACTTGAGACAAGAACTTCCATCCCGACCACCAACTGCATAAAGTCTGTAAAAAGAACAAACAGGATGGTAAGTAAGAAACAGTGCTACACTGAAGTCAGAGAGGTTAGTCTTAGGGTATTTCTATTAACTTAAGGTGCCATTGAATACAAGACACACTGTCAATTTATGTTCCATTAGAAACATGATATGTTACCAATTAAATGACATATGTATATATCTGGATATATCAGATATCACTAAGTATATATATAAAAGAATACCAAACTCACGTGAAAGCAATGACAACTGTTTCACAGCTGCCATCTTGCTGCCTTTGGCTGTAAGATGCACTGCATTTTTAGAGACGTTAAAATGTGTCTTAGAATATAGAAAATATGGTATATAAATGCTGCCTTGGTCAACTTTAATTCATTTTCAATTAAGATACAGTACTTATTTGAAAGACTTTTACTCTAAATATGTATCAAATGTTTTATTTATTTTTAAAATATACTTTTATTGATTTCAGAGAGGAAGGAAGAGGGTGAGAGAGACAGAAACATCAATGATGACAGAGTCATTGATTGGCTGCCTCCTGCATGACCCCACTGGGGATTGAGCCCGCAACCCTGGGTATGTGCCCTTGACCGGAATTGAACCTGGGACCCTTCAGTCCGCAGGCTGATGCTCTATCCACTGAGCCAAACCAGGTAGGGCTCAAATGTTTTAAATATTTGAACATTTTAATATTTTTATTAGGCACAAACTCTTCTTGTACTTATTATTTACTTGTAGTTCTTCATAGATATTTTTCTATTGTTTTTTTAAAGAAAGAGTAATAAATTCATGCCCTGACCAGGTGGCTCAGTTGGTTGGAGCATCATCCCATTCACCAAAAGTTTGCAGGATTGATCACTAGTCGGGGCATGTATGAGGCAACCAATCCATGTTTCTCTCTCACATCTATGTTTCTCTGTCTCTCTCCCCCCACCTTCCTTTCTCTCTCAAATCAATAAAAACATAACCTTGGGTGAGGATTAAAAACAAAAGAAGAGTAATAAATTCAGTTCATTGCTACTATTAAAGGTCATGCATTTTTACCTTATAGAGGCCTTAGTAAACATTTAACTATATTTTTATTTTCAAGAAATAATATTTGAACTGTACCAAGTTTCTGCCCATTAAAATTCTAAGTATTTACATTTGGATAATACACATATTTTAAAGACAGATTTCATAATTTTAATCTATAATTTAAAGTTCACTATGTCACTCAATCTAGTTTTAAATGAGATGATCCTATTTTAAACAGCAACATAAGGTTGTAGTAATTGTTATAAGTTGTAAGTTTAAGCCATATTATAATACGGAAATTTCAAGTTATTTGAAAATTTAATCTGTTAAAATTTGTAATCTGTGAAGTACTACTTTTTTGTGTGTCACTGTTCTTAATATTAAACTATTCCAATCTTTAACCAGTAGTTGATAGAATAATTATCTAAATATTTATCACAGAATATTAGAAGACATCAATAAGTAGAAAATATCAACAATTAAAAATACATGTATACACACACACACACACACACACACACGCACACGCACACGCACACAGAGTACAAGAGGCTTCAAGGCACCTTACCCTCTGCACAATGAATTCATGGATCTTCACTGTGAAAAGGGCTGTAGTGAACTCTGAGGCCAGACTCTCTGGGTTTGAATCCTGGTTCTGCCACTCATCACTACCAGTTGTGATTGTGGACAAATTATTTAACTTCCGCCTGCCTAATTTCATCATCCGTAAAATTTAGAAGCCCTGCCTCAGAAGATTATTAATGATCATTTTAAAATTACTTTGAACAGTATTTTACATATGGTAAATATGGTATACATGTTTGAGAGGATAATGAATTCTGTCTCTATTTGCATTCTTTTAGAAAATGATGTTTTTAGGAAACATTAAATGTACAAACAACATTTATACTATGCTAATATTAAGGGCTAAGTTGTATTGGTAACGCTTTGTGAAGAATCATTCTCTCAAGCAATGGTCTTCAAACTGTATTCTAAGAATAGGATTCTGTGGAGGACTTGAGGGTGTCCCCAAAATGGTTCATTTGAAATTTAAGTTTAAAAAAATAGTTTTAATTTTCAAAAATATCACCTGGCTTAATTAAGTGCAAGATTCAGAATTCATCTTTCTTTCCCATGACAGTATCTATTACAATAAAAAAAAAAAAAGTATGTCAAATTGTGACAGTCTTATACTAAATATTTTAAAATGTAAGATTTAGGCCTTTCCCGACTTTTAAAATTAGGTCTTCACTAACTTTAAAAATTATGATCAAGAATGCCGATGGTTGACCCTGGATGGGTAGGGCATATACAAGAAGCAACTCTCTCTCTTTCTCCCTCTCTTTCAAATCAATAAAAATAATTTTAAAAAAGAATGTCAATGGTTGGTAGATACTGTTTGAGATTAAACTTAGAAAAAATCTAACTGAAGTTTCCTGAGATTCCAATTAAATTGCTCTAGTAGTTAAAATAACTGTTACTATTTTCAGCTTATTTTTGAATCAGGATTTTCTTCATTTGGACTACCAAAACAAAACAATCTGGGTGTTCTTTAAACAGCCTTTTAGTCTTCTACACTAAAATTTATAATAAATAAATATTATAAACTCGAGCTTATAATACATTTAAAATAAGCTTAGAGTAAATTTGAACCTCCATTTGTCTTAAGTAATGAGGTTTTAATAAGATTTCATTTGAAAGAGAGATTCTACTATCAAAAATATTTGTCAGCCAGTGGCTTAAAAGTAGCCAAGCAACTAAAAGTCTAAATAAAGCTTCATTCCATCAAACATGGTAGAATGGAAAATTTAACAGTTTGAAATTTTTCTCAGAGTGAAACTCGTAAGACATTGAAACAGCTCTTTCCTAAAGAAACAACTATATTTTGCATTAGGAAGCATTGCAAAATAAATTAAAATAACAAAACAGTAGTTTATCCAGCTTTTTCATTTTATAGATTAAACCTTAATCAATAAAGAAATTAAAATGCAAACAAAAATTGAGGCATGGAGAAATGATTTGTTCTTTTGTTTTAAAATTATTTTATTTTGTTAAAAAATCTTTATTCTTGAAAGTATTACATATGTCCCCGTTTCTCCACCATTGATCCCTCCAGCCTGCCAATTTTTTATTAAATTTATTGGGTGACATTGGTCAGCGTGAACATACAGGTTTCAGGGGTGGGTTTCTATGCTACAAGATCTGTATATTGCACTGTGTGCCCACCACCTAATGTCAAATCTTTTCCTGTCACCTTATATTAGGCCCCCTTCTCTCCCCACCTCCTTTCCTCTGGCAACCACCACACTGCTGCTTGTGTTCATGAGTTTCAGTTTTATATTCTACACTAGAGGCCTGATGCATGAAATTCGTGCAAGAGTAGGCCTTCCTTCCCCCGGCTGCTGGCACTGGCTTCCCGCAGGCACCTGGGACCCGGGCTTCTCTCTGGCCGCCGGCAGGCACCCGTCTGGTCTAATTAGCATATTATACTTTTATTATTATAGATATGAGTGAAATCATATGGTTCTTAACTTTTTCTGACTGACTTGTCTGATTTGTTCTAAATCACAAAGGAGTGGTAGAGTAAAGATGCATAATTTATTTTTTCAATCAACTGCATACCTTTTTTGAAAACTAAAAACATAGTTTCTATTTTTTCAGATTCTGAATATATACTGAAAATGGACACCAACAAAATAGTTAAAACAGCCCAGACAGAGTGGCTCAGTGGTTGAGTGTGGTCCTATGAACCATGAGGTCATGGTTCGATTCCCCATCAGGGCATGTGCTCAGGTTGCCGACTTGATCCCTGGTAGGACATGTGCAGGAAGCAGCTGATCAATTATTCTCTCTCATCATTGATGATTCTCTCTCTCTCCTCTCCCTTTCTCTCTAAAATTAATAAAAAACATATTAAAAATAGTTAAAACATTGCAACTTTGTTAAAGCAAGCTTAGAAAAACACTGGCTTATGAATGAGCACACACTGTTCTTGGGGTGAGTGAAGCACCACTGCATCTAAATGGTAGCAGGACTTTCTTCACTAAGGCTGCACACTTCAACTTACTGTTGAAATATTTATATCAGAACTCTTATAAAAGATACTATTTAAATAATTTGTTTACATCACTCGAAGTATTTCCCTTTTGTGATTTACTTATGCATATTCTTAAGTTGGACATGATATACTATATAATAAAAGGCTAATATGCAAATTAACCAACCAGTAGAACAACCAGTCGCTATGACGTGCACTGACCACCAGGGGGTAGATGCTCAATGCAGGAGCTGCCCCCTGGTGATCAGTACGCTCCCACAGGGGGAACGCTGCTCAGCCAGAAGCTGGGCTCACGGCTGGTGAGCACAGTGGCGGTGGCGGGAGGCTCTCCCACCTCTGCAGCAGTCGGACATCCCCGAGGGCTCTGGACTGCCAGAGGGTGCAGGCCAGGCTGAGGGACCCCCCCTGAGTGCACAAATTTCATGCACTGGGTCTCTACTAGCTTAATAAATTTAGTTTATTGTTTTAAAGAGAACTTTAAATATTTTCTTACTTGCCACTTAGTACTGCCACTCCTACTGTGCTCCTGGGAGTGGACATAGTGGCAACAAAATTCCACTGGCGCGCCTGAGGGTCCCATCTTTCCACCGTGTTCAGATAGCTCCAGCCGTCATGCCCTCCAACTGCATACATGGGACCTTCCAATACAGCCACACCTACAAGACAAGAATGGCTTAAAAATCACGTTTTAATTGAAATGTAAGTACAATTAATCTTAAACATGCAAATTTAACTAAGCAAAAATTTATGATGTAGACATCTGGTTTGCTCACAGCTCTTCTTGGTAGACAGGTGGGTGAGTGAGGGGGAGAAACAGCACTATAGCTCTGGTCTTAAAAGTTTTATAGCGCCCGTGGCTCAGTGGGTAGAGCGTCAGCCTGCGGACCAAAGGGTCCTTCCTGGGTTTGATTCTGGTCAAGGGCACATAACTTGGTTGCAGGCTCTGCCCAGGCCCGGGCCCTGGTCAAGGTGTGGGCAGGAGGCAACCAATCGATGTTTTTCTCTCTGTCTTTCCCTCTCTCTTCCACTCTACCTAAAAATCAATGGAAAAATATCCTTGGATGAGGATTAACAAAAATAAATAAATAAATGTCTAAAAATATATTAAAAAAAGTTTTAGAGGCAGTATTTTGAGGAACAACAGTGAATTATTGAATGCAAAAATAAAAAGTCTCTATCATTGCCTTCTCTGTGCCTCTTTAAATTTTTCTGGGTTTTACTCATTTGTGCTTAATAAATAAAACACAATAATGCTAAATATGTTTAAATAAGCATTTCAATTAGGTTAGATAATACTAATTGTCAACACAAAATACACATGTCAAAAGGTGGCTCATCAGCCCATCATGCTACACTAAAATATTCATGCTTTTATTTGTATTAGTTGCACATGTACATTTATGCACATGCTTGTTTTCTCTGCTCCTACTCCTCAGATGAGAGAGAGCATGTGAAGAAATGCTTGGCGACCTCTTCTGACTCTGCAGCTGCCACACTGGTCTTGCTCTGCCTGGTACAGAATGTAAACATGCTGTGGAGGCCTAATCCTACTTAGGAACAAATCTGCAGTGATACTCACCAAGGCCGTGCCTATGTGTGGACATAGGAGGCATCACACTCCAAGTCTTTGTTTTGGGGTTGTAGCATTCTACAGTATTCAAAGTCTTCAGTCCATCTCTTCCTCCAACCACGTACAGTTTGTCATCTAACACGGCAACACCGAACTGCAGTCTCCTCCCGTTCATATTTGCTACAGGAGTCCACATATTGGTGCGGAGATCGTACTTTTCAATGCTTGTTGCTCCTTTATGGTAATCCATAAAATTGTGTAAGTAAAAATTTCACCATGATTGAGTATTTTTTGACATTATACAGATAAAAGTATAACTTAATTAGCATTGACAATAATACTTTTATTATATTCCAGTAGGCACCTGCATGATCTGATCCCTGCTTATATCTCTGACCCTGTCTGCTAATATTCTCCAGGGCATACACTAGGGCATACATCTCCTACTATATTCTCCAGGGCATACACCTCCTACTATTTATTCTCCAGGGCATATATTACGCTCTGGTATTAAAAGATCAAGTAAAAGAAAATTATTTGTCAAAGAAGGCTGAGAAGCATTAGCTAGAAGTGGGAGGAAAACCAGGGATGTTTAGTGTCATGGAAGTCAAAGGGAAAAAAGTTTATAGCAGGGAGGACTATGAACAGTGTCAGATGCTACTGAGAGGGCCAAGTAAGATGAAAACTAAACAGTATTACTGGTGACTTTAAGGAGAGTCCTTTGTTTGAGTGGTTAAGAGGACTGGGAGGTGAGGAAATGGAGACAGTGAACACAGATGATTCTTCGGAGACGTTTGGCTATAAAGGGGAGGAGAGAAAGATAGAAATTATGAGATGGGTTGAAGGAGATTTTGTCTTGCTTTGCTTTTAAAATTGGAAAAACCTGAGTTTGTTTAAAAGGTAATGGGAAGGATGTCGTTATAAGGAGAGAAGCTGAAGATACAGGAGATTACGGGATCCTGAGAGGCAGGAAAGGGTAATATCAGAGCACAGGTGAGGGGCTGGTTTCAAGGGGGAGTGAGAGGACACACATTCTATTGCAACCAGGGAGGACAAGAGCGTAAATATGGATCATGTACTTTGGGAACCGAGTGTGAGAAGTTTAGGAAGTAACTATCTGATGGGTGTCTACATTTGTGTAAGAATTGGAGGAGTCAAAGAATTCATGTTCTATTTATGAAGTGAGACCAGTGGAGTTAAGGGGGAAAAAAGCCCACCCCTCTAAAAAAACCCACCCCTCAGGTACAAAGTTTAGTTAGTGTCTACTTTACTCCCCTCTTCTAAGCTTTTAATATAACATGCAATCAGTGCCATTCTTATAGGATACCAGTCAGGACAAACATTTAGCCTAACGAATTTATTGCAATTAGATCATCAGAGCACCAATATTATTGATAATCTCCTAAAATTTAGAAATAGTTTTATTACATATGTTATAAAATTTTCTCATTATTATAGTTTTTATTATTTTTTATTCACTCTATAAAAATTTTAGGTTATTTTAAATAAATACCATGTCTTTTTCCATCTCTATATTTTCACAGAGCCACAAAGTAGACTCCCTTATACATAGTAGCTGTTCAAAAATACTTTTGAATTTGAATAGTCTTTTTTTTAAAATCTTCACCTGAGGATATTTTCCCATTCATTTTTAAAGAGAGTGAAAGAGAGAGGGACAGAGAGAAATATCAATGTGAGAGAAACACATCGATTGGTTGCCTCCTGCATGTGCCCTGAACCAGGGCCTGGGCCAGGGAAAGCCTGCAACTGAGGTACATGCCCTTGACCGAAATCAAACCCAGGACCCTTCAGTCCGCAGGCTGATGCTCTATCCACTGAGCCAAACCGACTAGGGCTGAATAGTCTTTCTTTGTAATGTTTAGCTATAAGGAGATTTTACTCATACACTCAGATTATTTTATGTAACGGTATAATTGATGCACCACTTTAAATTTGATCTTAAAACTATTCCTTCGTTAATGTATTTTCCTTGCTAATGGATTTAAGAAATATTTATTTCATTTTGATTTTAACTTATTTTTTACATCTAGTTCATTAACCAGTATCAGAGTCTTATAAGTTGGTAACAAAAATTCTTTTGCTAATATCAAACACAATCTTACATAAAGTCTTAAAACACTATCTGAAACATATATCTTAAATATATATATCTCAAAGCATAAGAAAATCCCAACAACTGCAAAATTCTACATAAAAGTTTAGAACTTCCCTAATTTATATGGAAGAATTAACTTTTAAAAATAGGCACATATATAACATTTTCCTAGTGGCTTTTTAGAACCATTCCTAGTTTATTTGTTGGACTCTATACTAAACAGACACATGACGGATCAAGAACCCAATGAGCAGACTACTAGTCAACTAACGTGAACAGCTTTTCTTTATTAAGAATAAGGTAAGGCCCAGGAAGACAGCTTGAATAGGATGGAAGGCCAGAGTATTATTAAGAAAAACTCAGAAATAATGTTGGTCAAGCCACAAGGGCCAGATTACGGTAAGCCTTGAAATCTAGAAAGCGAAATTTATACTTTTTGTGGTAAGAAATGAAAATTGCTGGAGCTTTTGAGCAGGAAAATGGCATGTTAACAGAAGAGTTAACGAAGCAGAGAGTACTGTTTGAAGTTCTCTCTCCATATCCTTATCTACAGAAGAGATTAATAATAATATTCAGCTCTGAAAGTTGCTATGAAGATAAAATGATATAGAATAATGCCTGGCACACATGAACAACATAAATTAACATGGCCAAAATATGTGGGCTTACAGGAGGCTAGCTGGAATTAGAAAGATAGCAATGGAAATGTGGAAGAATAAGACCCATTTGGAAGAAGTCACTTGGCGACTGGGGGCGGGGGGTGACAGTAGATATATATTGTTTTCTCTGGGTACTTAGAATCTGAGTCCCATTCTCATGCTTGGGGAATTTTACACGGTATGTATGAGCCTTGATGACAGGCAGGAACCCATCTCCCAGAAAGCTGAAAAGACAGATATACATTGTCTTTGCCCTTGGAAGTTTAGGACTACAGACTGAGCTAAATGTAGTCAATGGTTGCTTGCACCTGGGATTTAAAATTGAAAGCAGGATTTATAAAGAAGGGACAGTGGATATAGCTCCTGCCTATTTCTCAATAGCTTTCCAATAAATGTCTATCTCCTTAAATGAATAGACACCAGAGTTGGTGTCCACTGAGGAACACTGAACTATGAATCCAAGTTTTTAAGTCTGGGAGACATGGTCAGAGAAGATTTGAACACACAAAGTTTGAGGTGAAAGTTGAACATAAAACAGTACATTTTATACAAGCTAGAATTATAAGAATAAAATAAAGTTAGAGAGCATCTACACTAATAAAAGAGACACATGCAAATTAACCATCACTCCACTATACCCACAAGCCATGCCCACCAGCCAATCAGGAGCAAGTATGCAAATTAACTCAACCAAGATGGCAGCTGGCCATGGAGCTGGAGCGGGCAGGCTAGGGTTGCCCCGGCAATGGAGGAAGCCAAGCTTCCCACCCTGGCCGGCTCTGGCCTCCGCTCAAGGCTACAAAGTTTCAATTATAGAAGATAAATAAATCCCAACAAAAATGGCGATGGCCACGGAGCTAGAGCAAGCAGGAGGCTTGGGTTGCCACCAGAGATGGAGGAAGCCAAGCTTCCTGCCCTGGCTGGCCCTGGACTCCGCTCAAGGCTACAAAGTTTCAATTATAGAAGATAAATAAATCCCAACAAAAATGGTGGCAGCCACGGAGCTGGAGCTGAGCAGAAGGCTTGGGTTGCCCCCGGCAATGGAGGAAGCCAAGCTTCCTGCCCTGGCTGGCCCTGGCCTCCACTCAAGGCTACAAAGTTTCAATTATAGAAGGTAAATAAATCCTAGATACTTGCTTCCAGCTGGCCCTGGCCTCCGCTCAAGGAGGCGCTTAAAAAAAAAAAAAAGAAGAAAGAAAAAGAAAAAGGAAAAAAGGAGGGGCTGGGACCTTGGGTTGCCGGGTTGGTGATCAGGCCAGGATGGGATGGCAGAGACTGTTGGGGGTAAGCAGACCAGCAGGGGGGCCAGTTGGGGGTGAGCAGGCCATCATTGGGGGTCAGTTGGAGGCGATCAGGACAGCAGGGGGGGGCAGTTTGGAGTGAGCAGGCCAGCAGGGGGGCAGTTGGGGGTGAGCAGGCTAGTGGGGAGGGAGGGTGGGGGTGAGCAGGCCAGCAGTGGGGGCAGTTGGGGGTGAGCAGGCTGGCATGGGGGGGGGGGAACAGTTGGGGGTGATCTGGCTGGCGGGGGGCGGCATTTGGGGGCGAGCAGGCTGGGAGGCAGAGTGGTTAGGGGCAATCAGGCAGGCAGGCAGGCAGGCAGGCAGGCAGGCAGGTGAGCGGCTGGAGCCAGCAGTCCCGGATTGTGAGAGGGATGTCCGACTGCTGGTTTAGGCCCGATCCCTGTAAACCAGCAGTAGGACATCCTTTGAGGGGTCCCAGATTGGAGAGGGTGCAGGCTAGGCTGAGGAACACCCCCACCCTCCGTGCACGAATTTCATGCACCGGGCCACTAGTAATTAATAAAGAGATAACAGGTAAAGGCTTGAAAAAGAGAGGGAAAGATGGAGGGGAACAAGCAGTGCTAGGAATATATATACATATACACTTATTTTTAGTATATTTTTATTGATTTCAGAGAGGAAGGGAAGGGAGAGAGAGATAAAAACATCAATGATGAGAGAGAATCATTGATTGGCTGCCTCCTGCACGCCCCACACTGGGGATTGAGTCCACAACCCAGGCATGTGTCCTTGACTGGAACTGAACCCAGGAACCTTCAGTCTGCAGGCTGATGCTCTATCCACTGAAAAAAACCAACTGGGGCATAGTAGATATTTAATACTCAGTATTTGAAGACTGATTATGTGGACTGTAGAGCTCTACAAAAATTTTCAAATACTTATACTATAACTCTAATCAGTTATCTTACTTTATGTATTTCTATACTATGTTGCCATCAAGCCTCTATTTAGAACTTAAGCATCTGTACATATATAGCACTTTGCTATATGTTATATGGAATAGTACCTATATATTTGTATCTATATTGATCTTTGTTTCCATAAACCTAAAAGTTAAATAACAACATAAGACTTTCTATCAGAGCTCATATTTTTGTATTCCTTAGAGATGTTACATAGAAGAGAAACCTTTAGACATGGTTAATGCATCAAGTGTGGTAGCTGCCATATAAGTAATTCAAGAGGTGGCGGAGGACAACCTTCATTCATTAGACAAATACTTATTGATGCTGTTTATGTGCAAGGCACTGTTCTAGGCTCTGGGAATGTATTAGCGAACACAACAAAATCCTTGCTGTTCTGGAGCTTACCTGGGGAGAAGAGGTAGACAGACCATAAACAAATGTATCAGCTGCTATGAAGAAACATGAAGCAGACTAAAGAGATAGAAAGTGGTAAGCAAAGTATTAGAAAGTGATGGGTAAGAGGTTGTACTGAATGCTCAGGAAAGTCCCCTTTGGTAAATTGACATTTGAAAGGTGATCTGAGTGAGTAATTTCTGCTAGGCACCCCGGTATCAAGGCACAGAGCATCCATGAGAGGAAATAGCTAATGCAGTAATCCAAACATGGGATAATTTGGCACTTAGCTGGACAAGGAGGCCAATGGGACTGGGCAGAAGGGGGGAGGGAAGAAGTAGAATGAGCTGAGACCAGAGAGGTAACCACAGTCAGAGACCGCATTGTCAGGGGATTGCAGACGGCCAGAATTCAGAGGAAGAGATTAATGTGTACTGCAGGATAATACAGAGAAAGCTCCTAGCACAATACCTGGCACCGGGGAGGCAGTATATATGGTGTTTGTCTATCACTATGACTATTAATAACAACTGCTGCAAGGATGATCCAAAGAATTCCCAGATGTCCTTGTGCCAGATTTCCCAAACGTTTGTTTTACTATACTTTCTTTCTATGTGTGTATGTTTTCTCCCCGAACTGTGTAAGAGCAAATTGCAGAAATGATGCCCCTGTACCTCTAAGTACATCAGTATATCTTCATCAAAACAAGAAATTCTCTTATAAAACCATAAAACAATCACCAAAATCTGGAAATTAACATTTATATAATGCTGTTATCTAATCTACAGACCTTATTTGGACTTTGTCATTAGTCCCAGTTATGTCCTTTATAGCAAAAGAAAATCCAAGATGATGATGCATTATATGTATATATAGGGGTCATGTCTCCTTAGTCTCTCATAATCTGAAACAATTCCTAAATCTCTTCTGTATTTTTTGACATTGATATTTTGGAATACTAGCGACAGACAAGTTATTTTGTAGCATACCCCTCAATATGAATTTGTTTGTCTTTTCCTTATGAACAAATTCAAATTATACACTTTTTGCAAGAATACCACAGAGGTGCAGCTGAGTTCTTCTCTACCCATCTTATAAAATGCACATGCTGCTGGTTAGTCTCATTACTGGCAATATGACCTTTGGTTACTTGGTTAAGGCGGTGTGCCAGGTCTGTCCACTGTAGAGAGACTATTTTACCCTTTGTAACTAATAAGAAAGTGGCTGGGAGATCCTTTGAGACTAAATATCCTGTTCTTAAACTTTCACCTACTAGTCTCAGCATCCATTGATGACTTTTGACTGAATTAGTTATTACTGTGGTTGCCATGTGGTGATTTTCCTAATCCCATCTTGGCTTCCACATTTATTAGTTGGCATTCTATTATAAGGAGGAGCTTTCCCTTCACCCTTCTTTATGTGAACCAGTGTGGTCATGAACACTTACTGATTTAATAGTTTGTAATCTTTTAACTACATTATATATTTTTGATGCTGAAATTATCCTAGATTGGACAGTGGTAACCCCTAGAAACTGTTCTTTGCTCTGTCTCCATCATTCTTTGAGCACTTCTTACTTTCTCGTTCTACAAGATGTTCTAGGTTTATCTTGTACTTTTTCTACCCCAATGTTAGAGCCAGCCATTTTCCCAAAGAGATCCTTGGCCATATTTATTACTAATTAAAATTCATTTTTCCACAAATAAAAGATTGTTTAATACCTTTTGTTGAATCCATTCCTCCAACGGCAAATAATGTACCAACAGTTGACTTCCTAGGTTTTGTCCGAGGACTTTGTAACATGGGTCGTCTCTCTGGTAATAAATGATACTTCATTGCTTCCATAATTAGTTTCTGACATTCTATATCATCCCGAAAAAGTGCATTATTTTCCATGTCTGCAAGGAACTAGAAAAAAAAGTTATATGTAAACTGAATGAATAAGAAAATAGGAAGGGTAAAAGAATAAACTATATAGTTCACAAATGGAAATATCTCACTTTAAAAAAATCCAAGTCTGGACACCTATTTTTAAGTAAAAAATGCAACATTTAAAAGATTCACATTTTAAATTTCATTGAAAAAAAACATATGTGAGGTATACATGTTATGCTCTCAAATCTTAATAGTGTTTATCTCTGGGTAGTAGGGAAACTGGTGCTTTTTTAATAGTATTTTTTTTCACGACTTTCCTATATTTTCCAGATTTTCTAAAATAAATAATTTTACTTCCTTAATTATAAATCATTTTAACTGAAGAGGAATAATTATAAGTTGACTAATTAAACTGCATTTATCTGTCCTCTCAAAACAATCTTCAAACAACAGCAAAAATAAACTTACCAACTTAAGAGGCAAAGAACTCTGTTTCTAAAATAATTAAAATCTTTTGTGAGTCACTGAATCCTACTTTTTTACTTATGTAGTTTTATGTAAATGCATATATCCTTCCTTTTAAAAAGTGAATTTCTAAACAGAGTATGAGTTGAAATATATTTTTTTCTTCCAGGTGGCTAGCCAGTTCTGTATGAACACCATTTATTAAATAACGTCTGTCATTTCCAACTGAATTGAACCTTGGTCATATATTACATTCTCATAAATAGTCTCAGGATATATGAGATTTATTTTTTGATTCTTTATTCTGTTCCATTGATCTGATTTATCTATTTCCATTCTAATACCATATATTTTGTGTTTTTATAGCATGTCTGATTACCTGATATAAATCGACCCTCACTGTTCATTTCACAGTTTTCTTGGCTATTGTTGTCTTTACTTTCCATATAAACTTGAGAAAAAATTTATCTAATTCCCCTCCACCAATCTGACCCTGTTGGAATTCTAATAGAAACTGCATTAAGTTTATTTATTAATTTCCTCCCATTTCCCTTCCCCCGACAATCACCATACTGTTGTCTATGTCCATGAATTTTTTTCTCTTTTGCTCAATCCCTCCATCCCCCACCAGCCCTCTCTCCTCCACAGCTGTCAGCCTGCTTTTTATTTTTGAGTTGTCTCTATTTTGCTTGTTAGTTCATTAGATGCCACATATGAGTGAAATCATATGGTACTTGTCTTTCTCTGACTGGCTTATTTCATTTAGCATAATCTTGTCGCAAAGGGTAAGATTTCCTTCTTTTCTTGTTTCTTGTTTTTTGTTTGTTGTTTGTTTGTTTGTTTTTTAAATCCTCACTTTAGGATATGCTTTTATTGATTTTGTGAGAGAGGAAGGAAGAGAGAAATATCGAATGGTTGCCTCCTATACATACCCAGAGATTGAACCTGCAACCTGAGTTTGTGCCCTGATTGGGAATTGAACCCAAACACATTTTTAAAATATATATATTATTGATTTTTTTACAGGGAGGAAGGGAGAGAGATAGAGAGTTAGAAACATCGATGAGAGAGGAACATCGATCAGCTGCCTCCTGCACACCTCCTACTGGGGATGTGCCCGCAACCAAGGTACATGCCCTTGACCAGAATCGAACCTGGGACCTTTCAGTCCTTAGGCCGACGCTCTATCCACTGAGCCAAACTGGTTAGGGCTGAACTCACCACCTTTTGGTGTACAGAATGACACTCAACCAGCTGAACTACCGGCCAGGCAATTTCTTCCTCTTCCTCCTCTCCTCCTCCTTCTTTTTTACAGCCAAGTAGTGTTTAATTGTGTAAATGTACCACAGCCTTTTTATCCACTCATCTACTGATAGACGCTTGAGCTGCTTCCAAATCTTGGCTATTGTAAATAATGCTGCAGTGAACACAGGGGCGCATATATTCTTTCAAATCAGTGTTTTGGGTTTCTTCAGATAAATTCCCAGAAGTCTGTTTCATTTTTAATGTTTTGAGGTAACTCCATATGCTTTCCTCAGTGGCTGCACCAATCTGCATTCTCATCAACAGTGCAGGACGGTTCCCTTTTCACCACATCCTGGCCAACACCTGTTTGCTGAATTATTGATGATAGCCATTCTGACAGGTGTAAGGTGATATCGCATTGTGGTTTTAATTTGCATTTCTCTGATGAATAATGACATTGAACAATATAGAGTATTTTTGTTCCTGGTTTGAATTGATATTGCTTTAGTGTCTCACTATTTAGGATAATAGTTGCTATAGCATTTAGTAACTCACCTTATATTACTAGTATATCTAGGTTGTTTTCTTTTCTACCTTTCTACTTTAAAGTTTTAATATTAAGAATGATTGCTAAAATTTTCCTCAAATACCCTTTACACATCTACTGATATGATCATATGGCTTTTTCTCCTTTATGTTATTAATGCAATTAATAATTACTGCAACAGATTTCCTGAACCTCAACAGTTCTTGTATTCCTCAAAAAAGACCTTCCTGGTCTTCCTTTTGATACCCTATAGCAGTGGTCGGCAAACTGCGGCTCGCGAGCCACATGCTGCTCTTTGTCCCCTTGAGTTTTTAGCAAAGGCCAGCTTAGGAGTACCCTAATTAAGTTAATAACAATGTACCTACCTATATAGTTTAAGTTTAAAAAATGTGGCTCTCAAAAGAAATTTCAATCATTGTACTGCTGATATTTGGCTCTGTTGACTAATGAGTTTGCCAACCACTACCTAGGATTGCATTTGATAAGATAAGGTGTATTTTACACATCACATAATGCACCATTTCAAGTATATAATTCAGTGGTTTTTAGCAAATTTACCAAGTTGTGCAACCATTAACTTAAAACAGTTTTGGAAGGAACTTTTTCATCACCTCAATTAGATCATGCCTATTTACTCTTTTTTAAATTACCGTATTTTCTGGTGTATAAGATGACTGGGCATATAGAAGATTTTCCTGGGTTAAAAAGTCATCTTATACACTGGAAAATACGCTATTTTAAAAAAATCTTTATTGTTCAAATTATTACAGATGTCCCTCTTTTTTCCCCTCATAGCTCCCCTCCACCCAGTTCCCACCCCACCCCCTCGCCACCCGTGTCCATGGGTACTGCATACATGCATATAAGATCATTGTCCCATCTCTTTCCGCCCCTTCCCCCCAAGAATTGTCAGTTTGCTCCATTTCCATGCCCCTGATTCTATTACATTCACCAGTCTGTTCTGTTCATCAGATTTTTTATTCATTTGATTTTTAGATTCACTTGATAGATAGGTATTTGTTGTCACGTTGTTGTTCATAATTTTTTATCTTTACCTTTTTCTTCTTCCTCATCTTCTTAGAGAATACCCTTCAGCATTTCATATAATACTGGTTTGGTGGCCTATTTACTCTTAATCTCTGTTTCCATCTCCTGTCCCAGGCACCAAACTGTCTTAATAGATTTGCTTTTTTAGATGTCTTATGTAAACAGAATCATACAATATGTGATCTCTTATGTCTTGCTTTTTAAAACATTTATTAGCTTATTTTTTAGGTCCATCCATGTATAGCATGTATCAGTACTTCATTTCTTTTTATAGTTGAACTAGAGGCCCGGTGCACGAAATTCGTGCACGGAGGGGGGGTGTCCCTCAGCCCAGCCTGTACCCTCTCCAAACTGGGACCCCTCGAGGGATGACCGACTGCCCGTTTAGGCCCGATCCCACTGGGCAGTCGGACATCCTCTCACAATCCAGGACTGCTGGTTCCCAACTGCTCGCCTGCCTGCCTTCCTGATTGCCCCTAACCGCTTCTGCCTGCCAGCCTGATCACCCCCTAACCACTTCTCTGCCAGCCTGATTGATGCCTAACTGCTCCCCTGCCAGCCTGTTTGCCCCCAACTTCCCTCCTCTGCCGGCCTGGTCACCCCTAACTGCCCTCCCCTGCAGGGTTGATCGCCTCCAACTGCCCTCCCTTGCAGGCCTGGTCCCTCTCAACTGCCCTCCCTTGCAGGCCTGGTGCCTCCCAACTGCCCTCCCCTGCTAGCCATCTTGTGGTGGCCATCTTGTGTCCACATGGGGGCAGGATCTTTGACCACAGGGGGGCAGCCATATTGTGTGTTGGAGTGATGGTCAATCTGCATATTACTCTCTTATTAGATAGGATAGAGGCCTGGTACAGGGGTGGGGGTCAGCTGGTTTGCCCTGAAGGGTGTCCCGGATCAGGATGGGGGTTCCCTTGGAGCATGGGGCAGCCTGAGCAAGGGGCCTGTGGTGGTTTGCAGGCCAGCCACGCCCCCTGGCGACCCAAACGGAGGCCCTGGTATCTGGAATTTATTTACCTTCTACAATTGAAACTTTGTAGCCTGGAGCAGAGCCAAGCCTCCTGCTCGCGCCGTGGCCGTGGCCGGCAGCTATTTCTGTTGGGGTTAATTCACCTTCTATAATTGAAACTTTGTAGCCTGGAGTGGAGGCCTGGGCCAGCCAGGGCAGGTGGAAAGCTTGGCTTCCTCCATTGCTGGGGGCAACCCTGGCCTGCTCTCTCCAGCTCTGTGGCTGCCGTCATTTCTGTTTGGATTTGTTTACCTTCTATAATTGGAACTTTGTAGCTTGAGTGAAGGCTTAGGCCTGCAAGGGCAGGCGGAAAGCCTGGCTTCCTCCGTTGCCTGGGAAACCTTGCTCTCTGTGGCTGTAGCCATCTTGGTTGGGTTTATTTGCATATCTGCTCCTGATTGGCTGATGGGTGTGGCTTGTGGGTGTAGCGGAGTTAGGGTTAATTTGCATATTACTCTTTTATTAGGTAGGATAATATTCCATTGTATGGATATGCCACATTTTGTCTATCTGTTCACCAGCTAATGGACACTTAGGTTGTTTCCCGATTTTGGCCATTATGAACAAAGCTGTTAAGAACATTTGTGTGCAAGTCTTCATGTAAGTATTTGTTTTCATTTCTCTTGAGTAGATATCTAAGAATAGAATTGCAGGGTCATATGGTAAATTTATGTTAATGTTTTAAGAAACTGCCAAACTGTTTTCCAAGGTGGCTGCATCATTTTATATTCCCATCAGCAATAAATAAGAGTTCCTGTTTCTTCACATTCTCACCAACAAATGTGACCATCTCCTTTTATTTTAGACATTTGAGTGAGTGGGAAATGTGGTTTTACTTTGCATTTCTGTAATGACTAATAATGTTGAGAATATGTTCATATTTTGATAAAGGAAGAAGAGGAAGCTTCTAACAAAAGTTGCTGTAAGAAAGTTTGTGACATTTGGAAACAGGGAACAGCACACTAAAGGCCAAAAACCCAAAGTTGGACATCTCAGGACCTATGTTAGAGTATGCATTTTGGTACTAATTATTCCATATTTCTTCTGTGCACACAAAATAGTTATACTTGCTCCAGAAACCAGTAATGAATATGTACTGAGTTGGCTCATTTATATTAATCTTAATGTTTATATTACTTCTGTTATAAATAATTACTTTAGTCCTTTCTAAATAAAAATAAATGTGAAAAAAATTGTAGAAAGTATTCTTGAGAGACTTAATAGTTACTGCAATTTTAAGTAAAATATGTTTCTTAGCATGCTATAAATTATGAATAAATTAGAGGCCCGATGCATGAAAATTCATACACTGGAGGGGGGTCCCTCAGCCTGGCCTGCCCCCTCTCACAGTCTGGGAACCCTCAGGGGTGGGAGGTGACCTGGCGATCAGGGGAAGGCGACGCCCCCATCACACCTCTGCTTCTGCCACTGCTGGCAGCGCAAGCCTCGGGAGGCCCTGGTTACCTGAGCCTCAGGCGGCCCTGGGTGGCTGGGTAGCCGCCATTGAGGCTTGCCTGTGCCTCGGGCTGGCCCTGGGAGGCTGGGAGGCTGAGGGAATTGGGGGACTCCAGAGGCAAGTGTGTGGAGTGGCCAGACCCACCTGGGGGCAGGCCCGCCCTTGCCCTGCGTGCCTGCTGCCCCAGCTGGGCTGAGGGGAATGGGCGCCGCCATCTTGTGGCTGTGGGCGCTGCCACCTTTGAGGGCATGGCAAGCAATTAGCATATTCCCTCCTTATTAGCTGTGGGTGCCACCATCTTTGTGAGGGTGTGATGGTCAATTAGCATATTCTTTCTTTATTAGATAGGACTAGAGGCCCAGTGCATGAAATTTGTGCACTCGGCGGGGGGGTCCCTCAGCCTGACATGCGCCCTTTTGCGATCCAGGAGCCCTCAGGGAATGTCCGACTGCTGGCTTAGTGGGAGATTCTTAGCGCTGCTACGGAAGCAGAAGAGGCTCCCGCCACCGCTGTTGCACTTGCCAGCCATGAGCCTGGCTTCTGGCTGAGCAGCGCTCCCCCATGGAAGTTCACTGACCACCAGGGGGCAGCTCCTGCATTCTGGTGGTCAGTGTGTGTCATAGCGATTGGTCGTTCTGCCGTTTGGTCGATTTGCATATTAGCCTTTTATTATATAGGATGGGATTAATTATATTTTTTCCTCCCAAAGGGATTAATTATATTTCTGTAGAGAAATAAAAGTAATAGAAGAAAATATGAAGCTATTAATTCACATATCAGATTAATCAAATGGGAGGTACCAGATATGATCTGGAAAATCTTTCAGAAGGCACTGAGAGAGAACTACAAAATACAGACTCAGGTATACTCTGCATTTTAGGTGAATACCATGTGTCTTCTCTGCCATAAAAGCATGGCAAATTATTAAAATGAAAGCATTTATAAAATAGAAGAAATATTTTCAATTTGTAAACTTTTATCTTTACTCATATACTTGTTCGACATATGATTATTTCTTGAAAACTGTCCTCCCTCCAAAATAAAATGTGAATGATTTATGAACTCTACAGGCTTTAAAAAATGTTGTGGTATTAAAAAACTTGCAAAATAAATACAAACTCATTTTATATTTTTGACTTTTAGTAAAAAACAACAGTGAGAATTAAGAACCAACTTGTGAAAGCCAAGATACTTGCAGTACAGGCTATACATTGGGGACATTAAGAATTTAGGTGTCAATATCTTTTAAATAATGTATATAAGCCCTAGTATTTGTATTTAAATGCTTTAAAATTTGATCAAATAGAAAAATTTGGAATATTTTCAAAGGTAAAATAAAATGACCTCAAGCACTTGTCTTCTGGATTATTAAGAGTTTTTGAAAAGGTCACACTAAAATGATTATTTGGCAGAGAATTACAATTATATATATTATTTCCTATATGATTTTAAGGATCTACTGGGAGATACTACAATAAAATTACTCTATGTAAGTTGAACCCCTTCTAGCTAGGTTAAATAGAGCATTTCATATTAACCTAGTAAGGTAAAACCCCATTGAGAAAGAAACTATTCACAGAAGTAAATTCTAAGGTAACTGGACCTAATGGCTATTTTTAAAAACATTAGTCATTTGTTATTTGATAGATATCGGACAGTTTAAATAATTGTCATGCTTTTGTATCCTTTAAATTTTTTATTGAGATATAATTGACATAACACATTAGCTTTAGAATATAATGATTTGATATATGTATATATTACAAAATGACCACTACAGTGACACTTTTCTTTTTTCTTGCAAGAAGAACTTTTTGGTTATTTATTTTTATTGTTGACACTATTACAGATGTCCCCATTTCCCTCCCCGCCTTAGACCTCTCCAGCCAGCCTTGCCCCTTTCCTCTGGCCATCACCACACTGTTGTCTATGCCCATTGCAAGAAGAGCTTTTTAGAGCTCTTTGCTTAGCAATGATCAAATATACACTACAGTATTATTAACTACTAGAGGTCCGGTGCATGAAATTTGTGCATGGGGGTGTGTGTGTGTCCCTCAGCCCAGCCTGCACCCTCTCCAATCTCGGACATCCCTCTCACATTCCAGGACTGCTGGCACCCAACTGCTCTCCTGCCTGCCTGCCTGATTACCTCCTAACCACTCCCCTGCCAGCCTGATCAATGCCTAACTGCTCCCCTGTTGGCCCGATTGCCCCTAATTGCCCTCCTCTGCCAGCCTGGTCACCCCTAACTGTCCTCCCCTGCAGGCCTGACCCCCCCAACAGCCCTCCCCTGCCCCCCCCAACTGCCCTCCCCTGCAGGCCTGACCCCCCCAACTGCCCTCCCCTGCAGGCCTGGGTCCCCTCCAACTGTCCTCCCCTACAGGCCTGGTCACCCCCAACTGCCCTCCCCTGCTGGCCTGGTCCCCCCAACTCCCTCCCCTGCAGGCCTGGTCCCCCTCAACTTCCCTCCCCTGCAGGCCTTTGTTGCCCCCAACTGCCCTCCCCTGCAGGCCTGTTCCCCCCTAACTGGCTTCCCTTGCAGGCCTGGCTCCCCCCAACTGTCCTCCCCTGCAGGCATGATTGCCCCAAACTGCCCTCCCCTGCTGGCCATCTTGTGGCGGCCATCTTGTGTCCACATGGGGGTGGCCATCTTGTGTTGAAGTGATGGTCAATTTGCATATTACCTCTTTATTAGATAGGATGTATATTATATCCCCAGGAATTACTTATTTTATAACTGGAAGTTTGTACCTTTTGACTACCATCACCTATGTCACCCATCCCCCAACCCCTTTTACCCTATCTTTTATTATTATTATTGTTGTTTTTTATTTACTGATTTTAGAAAGAGAGAGGGGAAGGGAAAGTGAGAGAAAAAAATGGATTTGTGTTCCACTTATTTATGCATTCACTGGTTGATTCTTGTATATGCCCTGATGGGGGATTGAGCCCACAACCCAGGCGTGTCCCCTGACTGGGAATCGAACTGGTGTCCTCTTGGGGCATGGGATGATGCTCAACCAACTAAGTCACACTGGCCAGGGCAAAATTTCCTCCTTCTTGAACTTGAATCTCGTTAGGAAGTTTTAAAAATTTCTTAGACTCTAAGAATATTAAAAGTATCGAGAAGCTCTGGGAACATGATTCTTCCACTTCCTTTTCCACCTTCAAAAGCAGCTCTTCACCCTGTACCCTTTTTCTTAATTGACAGCACCTTCATTAACTTAGTTACACAAATCAGAATCATTCTGGACTGCTGTTATTTTTTTACTCCCCACCATTCAACTGGACATTAAGCTGTATCAGTTTTACCTCCTAAATAGCTCTTGAGCCTGATAATTTCTCTATCTCCACTGCCACAGAATGCTTACCTGTGTGAATCCAATGGCCTTCCTAATGGGTTTCTACTTTGACCTCTTGAATCCATTCTCTACAATGCAGTTATAGGATCTTTCTGAAATGAAATGATAATTATGCTATTTCCTATTAAAAACCCTTTAGTGCTCCCTCATTGCTTTTAGAATAAAATCCATGACTCGAGAATCTTCTTGATTTGGTCCATTTCCCTCTCTAGCCTCATCTCTCAACACTGCCCTTTTATTTATGCATTCTAGCTATGCAAGCTATCTTCAAACATCCAGCACATGACATATTTGCTCATGACTTGATAACAAGGTACAATCTCCTCTCTCTCCTGCGCTGCCATGCCCCTTTTGGGTAGCTTCCTCAGGATGCAGACTGAGTAACAGTTCAGGAAGTCCTCCCAGCTTCCCCACCATCAGTCTGGGTGGGCTACTCTGATTATTTTCATAATGCCATGTTTATGCAGGGGTGGGCAAAAGTAGGTTCATAATAATAATACAATAATAAATAAAAAATAATACAAGAATAAATTGTTTTGAGTGCTCACAACTGTAAACCTACTTTTGCCTACCCCAGTATATCTATCACAGATTTATTTTTTAACCTATTTCTTCCTCTCACTCAGTAATTTTACACAGAGTATGTACAAGAGGCAGAATGGTTCAATGGAAAAGCCACAGACTTTACTTGGGTTTGAGTCCTATCTTAGTGTCTTATTAGTGCTATAATATTAGTCAAGTAGAAAGCCAAATAAAACTACAATGCCAAAGGACAGGGCTTTCTGCAATCACTTTGTGATTTTGATCATATGGTTTTACTTTTTTGGTTTGTTACTTCATTTAGGTGTT
This sequence comes from Eptesicus fuscus, assembly GCF_027574615.1. Taxonomy (NCBI): domain Eukaryota; kingdom Metazoa; phylum Chordata; class Mammalia; order Chiroptera; family Vespertilionidae; genus Eptesicus; species Eptesicus fuscus. Next base: position 93,733,653 of record NC_072474.1, read on the forward strand.
AGACTAAATGATCTCAAAGTGCCTTTCAAATCTAAGATCTTAAGAGTATGATTATCAGCAGTATCCTGGGTAACAGAAAATCTGAAGGTCTCTTAGAGTCATGCAAAATAGTACCATAAATTCTTGAAACGGCAGGACTGAAGTACATTGTCAGGCTACTTATTTGTGAAGTCTAACTATAATTTTTTAGGTTATATATTCTCTCATCTAAAAAGGATAAGAAAAAAATTCTGCTATGTGTCAGTAAAATATAACTCTCTTCTTTAAATCTGATTTTGAGAGAAGTATTTTATGATGTTATTCTTCCTGAATTGTCACACATACATGCACTTCACTCCTATGAACCCATACAACGTTCTCTCTGAAGAGGAAGGTCTTTCTTATCAAGCATCAGCACTGGTTTTTGCCTCAGTGAGGTAGAAAGCAAACAGCAACTTTTGCTCACATCAGCTAGAAATAATACAGAATCCTCAAGATAAATACAAACAGGATAAAATTTATGGCACTTCAAACAACAATAAAAAGTTGAGCAGTAACAGCTCATTCTTGCTCTATTGTCAAGGCCTTTTTCTCTATTCAAGGCCTCAAAATGCGCAGCAAAGTATGCAGAGGAAACTTCTGTATATTCCAGTCAAAATTGTAAAAAGGGAAAACTTGACATGTAAATATGTTGTGACTAATTGCCTTGAATACACCAACTAGATATCTCTCAATTGTAAAATAGTGATAATGATCATACCATTATTATTAATTTAACTTTATTGAATTTATTGGGGTGACACTGGTTAATGAAATTACATAGATTTCAGGTATACAATTCTATAATACACCATCTGTATATTGTGTTGTGTGTTCACCACCCCAAGTTGAGTCTCTTTCCATCACTATTTATCCATTTATTCCCCTTTTACCCTCTTCAACATCTCCCCACCTTACTTTCCCCTCTGGTAAGCACAATATTGTTGTCTGTATCTATGAGTTTTGGTTTGTTTGTTTGTTTGTTTAATCCCTTCAGCTTTTTCACCTAGTCCTCCCACCTCCCTCCCCTCTGACAGCTGTCAGTCTGTTTTCTGTATCTATGAGTCTGTTTCTATTTTGCTTGTTTGTTTTGTTCATTAGATTCTACATAGTGAAGTCATATGGTATTTGTCTTTATCAGACTGGCTTATTTCACTTAGCATAATACTCTCCAGGTCCATCCATGCTGTCCCAAAAGGTAAGATTTCCTTCTTTTCTACAGTTATTCCTTCTATTGTGTAAATGTACCACAGCTTTTTTATCCACTCATCTACTAATGGGCGCTTGGGCTGATTCTGGATCTTGGCTACTATAAGTAATGCTGAAATGAACATAGGGGTGCATATATTCTTTTGAAATGGATATGCTTCTGGTTTCTTCAGATATATTCATAGAAGTGGAATTGTTGGGTCATAAGGAAGTTCCATTTTTAACTTTCTGAGGAATCTCCATACTATTTTCCACAATGGCTGCACCTGTCTGCATTTCAACCAAGAGTGCATTAGGGTTCCTTTTTCTTCCCATCCTTGCCAGCACTTGTCTGTTGCTTTATTGATGACTAGAGGCCTAGTGCACGACATTCATGCACTTGCGGGGAGGGGGGGGGAGTCCCTCAGCCCAGCCTGTGCCCTCTCACAGTCCAGGAGCTCCCGGGGGATGTCTGACTGCTGGCTTAGGCCTGCTCCCCATGGCAGTTGGATATCCTTAGTGCTGCTGCGGAGGCAGGAGAGGCTCCCACCACCGCTGCTGCACTCGCCAGCTGTGAGCCTGGCTTCTGGCTGAGTGGTGCTCCCCGTATGGGAGCGCACTGACCATCAGGGGGCAGCTTCTGCGTTGAGCAGGATAAGGCCGAAACCAGCTCTCCGACATACCTTGAGGGGTCCTGGATTGCAAGAGGGTGCAGGCCAGGCTGAGGGACCCCACTGGTGCACGATTGGGACTGGAAAGGGATGCAGGAGGTTGGCCAGCCGTGGAGGGACCGTGGGAGGGCTCCAGGGCATGTCTGGCCCATCTTGTTCAGTCCCAATCGGCCAGACCCCAGCAAGCTAACTTACTGGTTGAAGTGTCTGCCCCCTGGTGATCAGTGCACATCATAGCGAGCGATTGAGTGGCCTTAGCATATCATTAGCATATTACGCTTTGATTGGTTGAACGGATGACTGGATGACCGAACACTTAGCTTTTATTATATAGGATAGTCATTTTGACAGGCATGAAGTGATATTTCATTGTGGTTTTATTTTTATTTATTTATTTTTTAAAAATAGAATAACTTTATTTTACTTAAGTGAGTTCATTATTACTATTAATATCGCTGCAAGTACATTTAATTAAAACAATCTATTTCTAAAAAGCAAAGACTCCTTTTACATTGAAAATACTCTATTGTTAGCTGTAAAGTTGTACATTCAAGCTTTGTGTAACATATTGGGTATTTTTAACATTATATTTTTATTTTGAACTAATTTTAGATTTAGAGAAAAGTTGAAAAAACAATGCATGTATTGTTAATACAGCTTCATCTAATGCTAACAGCCTGTTTAACTATCATGCAATTATTAAAATAAGGAAAATAAAATTGGTGCAATACTCTTAACTAACTACAGACCTTATTCAAATTTAGGACTAAGCTACTTTCCCATGTTTGTCCATAAAATCACTCTAAGTGAGCAAGACAAGAAGTAGAGGAAATGAGCTACCGACTAGGTGGAACCTGTGCCAAGTGTCCTGAATGGGAATTTGTTTCACATTTAAATTGTTCCACTGAGGCTAATGTGCAAAAGTGGGAGACACAAAGAGGTCTCCTTTAGCCAAAGAAACAGTTTGAGTAATTATTAAAGGACAGCTCAGAGGGAGAAAATTTGTAGAAATGGTGAAACTATTTTGCTTCAGCCTATGCAAATATATGTCTAGTTTTTCTAGAATAGATGAATTAACAAAAGTAATCTCAGAAGAGATAGAAAATTTAAACATATCAATTGCTAGGAAGTAATAGAGAGAACTGTTGTTCCTCTCCCACAACTTTCCCAAGATGCAACCACTAGTTTCACAGAGAAATTCTTTTTTTTTTTCCAATTTTTTTTATTAAGGTATTATATGTGTACATATTTTACCATTGCCACCCCCCACCCCACTCCCATATATGCCCTCACCCCCCAAATCATTGTGGTTTTAATTTGCATTTCTCTGATTAGTGATGTTTAGCATCTTTTCATATGTCCATTGGTCATCTGTATGTCCTCTTTGGAGAAGTGTACGTTCAGGTCCTTTGCCATTTTTAATTGGATTGTTTGTTTTTTGGTGTTGAGTTGTGTAAATTCTTTGTAAATTTTGGATATTAAACCCTTATAAGATACTTCATTGGAAATATGTTCTCCCAGTCAGTGGGATGACCTTTCATTTTGTTGACAGTTTTCTTTGCTATACAAAAACTTTTTAGCTTGATGTAGTCCCATTTGTTTATTTTTTATTTTGTTTTCCTTGCCTGAAGAGATATATCAGAAAAAACACTGCCATAAGAAATGTCCAAGTTTTTACAGCCTATGTTTTCTTCAAGGATTTGTATAGTTTTGAATGTTATATTTAAGTTTTTAATCCATTTTGAGTTTAGTCTTGTGTATGGTGTAAGAAGGTGGTATAATTTCATTTTTTTGCATGTATCTGTCCACTTTTCCCAGCACCATTTATTGAAGAGACTGTCTTTATACCATTGTATGTTCTTGCCTCCTTAGTCGAATATAAAGGCATGGGTTTATTTCTGGGCTCTCTATTCTGCTCCATTGACCAATATGTCTACCTAACATCTGGTGCCATTTGCCATTAACATCTTGATGTGGCTTCTTTTGTAAATCCTTGGTTATAAAACTTCTAACCAGCTAGTCGTCAGTTAGTTATTCAGGTTGACTGTTCTGTATTTTAGTTGTAATTCCAGTTCATCCTGGGAGGAGGTGAGTGTAACAGCCACCTAGTCTGCTGCCATCTTGGATCTCTCCGTATCATTATTATTTATAGCACAGTTTATTTCACAAAGCACTTTTCTGATCCTCAGAATAATCCTGTGAGATGGTTAGAGAGGATATTATCTCCATATGACAGATGAAACTGAGGAGTGTGAATATGTTAGGTCACAGGGTTTTAATATCTCAGAGCGGAAACTATTATCATATTTCATTAATTTATGTATCATCAAAATCCAGCATTTAGTGAATAGTTAACTGTGGCAAGTGAAATAATCTAAATTTTCTGGTTCTTAGGATCTAGGATCTTCTTTTATTAGAAGCTTTACTAATTCTTCAATTTCTAGGAGAGGTTTGTAGCTGAGTCAAATAAAATTACTAACCCCAAAGCAACAATGTTACTTAATTGATGCAATTAGGTTATTTAACTGACAGAGCCAGATCTGCTGGGTTGAAAACACAAACAGAAATTTTTTAGCTCACTATTTTTTCACGTAAACACTTAAGAGAAGCCTGGCCTCCGTGGCTCAGTGGTTGAGCATTGACCCAGGAACTAGGATCATCGTTTGATTCCCTGAGGTCAGGGCATATGCCTGGGTTGCAGGCTTGATCCCCAGTGTGGGCATGCAGGAGGCAGCCGATTGATGATTCTCTCTCATTGATGTTTCTATCTCTCCTTCTCCCTTCCTCTCTGAAATCAATAAAAATATATTTTAAAAAACCCCACTTAATAGGAATATACGTAAAATAACCCTATGGGATAGAATAGTAAGAAAAAAAAAAACTAGATACAAGTATATATTAATGTAATTAGCATAAAGTGAATACTCAAATTTTGTTGAAATTATGACACTGTTTTTAAATAATCAAAAATTGTTTACCTGTGGTGCAAGAAGAGGTAGCCTAATATAAGCCAGAAGTTTACTGAGATCTTTCCGTCTCTGTTCCAAGTCATGACGGACCCAAGTAAGAAGTGCATTCAATATGGTCTCCTCATTAGGAATGTTCATGTCATCACTGGCCAAGAGCTTTGCAATTTCATTGGCTGGTAATAATACAAATTCCTGGTTTCGAATTACTTCCATAAAATGTTCCTAGAGAGAAAATAAGTATCATATAAACAATACTGTTTTTTTTTTTCTTTTTCCTGTCCAATACTGTGTTTTGGTTTTTTTTAGATGCCAAAATAGTTTATAATTTAGACCTTCCTTACAATTTATTACTGCTTGCTAAGAAATAAACACAGTGGGGAAAAAAACCCCAATTTGAACTACAATTATATTGTTAAACTTTTAATTTCTATATTAAGTAGAATTAAAGTGTTGTATAATTTATTACATTTTAAAAATGGACGTGGGACCTTTAGGTATTGCTTTGCTCAAGTTAGGGAATAATTTTGGCATGTCTTTCAAAGGAAGATAAAAGAATTTAGACATGAGATGTATGATAGGCCAACATTAAAGTTTGGTTTAGATTTGTGGTTGCCGTAGAATTTGGCCAACAGTGGAGCCAAACACCTGGGTGAGCTGAGAAGATATTTCTCTTACCCAGAAACGGTTTCCAGGCTGGGCCACAGAAGTCTTCTCAGCCTGCCTGGGGAAGAGTAAGTGTCCTTAGGACTATCCTAAAACCACATTGGCCTTTAAGAGTGTTTTAATGTTATTTATAAGACCACCCAGGATTTTAAGTCTGGTTTGAAAACTTTAATCTCCTCTAATCTGATTTACATACAAAGTTCTATTGGTCTATAAGAAAAAGCCAAAGTAAAAGAATGCACTGAGACTCTAGGACCTTATACTAAAGACGACTCAGCCCTGGCCACATATTAGAATCAGGCTCTTTTTAATTTGAAATGGGAGATAGGAATGCCCTCTGATGTGAGAGAATGACTTTTATTAGGCTACTAGTAGCCCTGCGCACAAATCTGTGTGCCAGTAGCTCGCCAGTAGCTCTCTGCTGCCCTCCAGTAGCTCTCCGCCTGCTGCCCTGCCCTCCTGTAGCTCCCCCCTTCCCCTTCTCCCTACTCCCCCCCATAGCTTGCTGCCCTGCCCCCTCCTGTAGCTCTCTGCCGCCCGCTTGTAGCTCACTGCCCCACCCTCCTGCTGATCCGTGATCTGGTCGTTACGTGGTCCGTCATTACGCTTCACGGTGTAACGACCATTTGCATATTACATCTTTATTATATAGGATTATACTAAGCAATCTGAAGAGAAGGGAATTGTACTCTCTGGTATACAAGGGTACAAGTCTTAGTGCATGGATTGATTACATAGTAGTAATTTAAATGCAAATGCTAGACACATTGTCCCTTTATGTTTTTCTTATACTTCCTAATGTGCTATGACTGTCTCAGCACACAGAATTTTAGTAAAATAGCTAAGGCTGTTTAAATTAGAGCTACAGATAAGGAATATCAATAATTATCTCCTAAGTTAAAATGAGAATTATATTTTCCATATAGCATGCAGTAACCCTAGTTAAGTACTGATCTAAAATATATCTTGGGTTAACATTCTTTTCTATAAAAATTCTTCAGAGGAAAACCATACATGAATAGTTAACTAAATTCAATTGCTTCAATTCATCATGATTTGTTAAAGATGCCACAGTGAATCTATTTTAAATGACTGGTTATCATTTTCAGAGATATATTTTAATAAAACCTCAGTGCTGGAATGGCTTCAAGCAAACTGTTCTGTGCCACTGTATACTGACATTATAAAATGATTTGGTAACATACAGCAAGAACTATAAAAATGTTGAAGTTCTCAACCCAATTATGTCACTAGTAGTTTAATCCTTAATAAATAATTCAAGAGGGGAAAAAATTGATGCTTCTCTAATGATGCTTATCTGTATTATCCTATATAATAAAAGGCTAATATGCAAATCAACCGAACGGCAGAATGACCGGTCACTATGACGTGCACTGGCCACCAGGGGGCAGATTCTCAACGCAGGAGCTACCCCCTGGTGGTCAGTGCACTCCCACAGGGGAGTGCTGCTCAGCCAGAAACCGGGCTCACGGCTGGCGAGCACAATGGCCCACCTCCGTGGTAGCACTAAGGAGCAGTGAGCCAAGCAGTAAGGAGCAGTGAGCCAAGTAGTAAGGAGCAGCGAGTGGTAAGGAGCAGACTGTGAGAGGGATGTTTGACTGCTGGCTTAGGCCCGCTCCCTAAGCTGTCAGTCAGACATCCTCTGAGGGCTCCCGGACTGCGAGAGGGTACAGGCCAGGCTGAGGGACCCCTCCGAATGCACGAATTTCGTGCACCAGGCCTCTAGTTATTTATAAAAGTAATACTTAGCAAATAGCCTAGATGTCCAGCTATAGGGGTTGTAATTCAATGGACTATGAAGTAGGCATTAAAAATTTCAAGGACAAAGACCATATAGATATATAAAAAGTTGTTTATTCTAAAATATTAGATGAGAGTCTGAAGAAATCAAATATATTTCTAATTGCTCAAAGGTATAGTGTATGGTATAGTCAACATTTATACAACACTGCCATGTTACTGATGTAACTACTGCCATACGTTCACATGGTATTAACCATTTGTATGCCATAAACATCTATAGATGCAAGTGGTGGACCTTTTTAAATTAAATTCAAAATATTGTGGCAGTTAACTGGTTAATTGCATTTCATCAATGAGAAAAACCTATTATATAAATATTCTTTTAAAAAATCTTTAAATATATTTTTTATTTATTGGTTTTAGAGAGGAAGGGAGAGGGAGAGAGAGCTACAAACATCAATGATGAGAATCATTGATCGGCTGCCTCCTCCATGCCCCACACTGGGGATCGAGCTCGCAACCCAGGCATGTGCCCTGACCAGGAATTGAACCATGACCTCTTGGTTCAAAGTCGGTGCTCAACCACAGAGGCACCCCGGCTGGGCTAAATATTCTTTTTTTTTTTTTTTTTAATATTTTTTATTGACTTCAGAGAGGAAGGGAGAGGGAGAGGGAGAGACAGAAACATCGATGAGAGAGAAACATCATCAATCGTGGCTGCCTCCTGCACACTCCATGCTGAGGATCGAGCTCACAACCTAGGCATGTGCCCTTGACTGGAATCGAACCCAGGACCCTTCAGTCCATCGGTCAACTCTCTACCCACTGAGCCAAACCAACTAGAGCTAAATAATCTTTTGATTATTTGTTGATATATTTCAGAACATGCCCATTCCATTTTAGTATAACTTGAACTTAGTGAAAATTTAATTTTTAAAAACTTATAGAAATACTACTAAACAAAGTACTTATCAAAAGTATTTGGTTTTAAAACAGGTATTTTAGCAGAATTCCATGGTTTTATAGGTTTTCTAGATCACAAAACAAAATTTGAAGTTTTAAAATGAAATGTTTATATTTATTTTATAAATCCATAATGACATTAAAATTTGTAATGACATAACCAGTCTTATACTTTTTTTGTAGAGGTTTAATGACTTGTTCCAGGTCAAGTGCAGTGGCAGTCAGAACAAGAACAAAAGTTTCCAGATTTTAGGATTACAAGAAGGAACTCCTCATCCTTTCCTACTTGTATTCACTCAGGATCAGGGAATATCCAAAGTACATGCACCATTTACTGACTGTGCCAACTGAATTCACAGTGTGGCATTACACTTCCTTCATATTTTGAATCCATTTTATGATACAAACAGCTATCATGCTACCAAACACTTGCTAGCATTATGCTCCTTTCCCCTTTGGGATAGTTTTTAAGTAAATGAAATTACTGAGGGATTTATTTAAATTGAAGATTGAATTTTGTTATACACTTTCATTCAGTTCCCATAGCAACAATTCAAATCACACAATCTGCCTCTAAATTACTTATTGTTATTAGAATTCAATTTCATGTCTCTGTTGCAACTGAATAATGTCAAATAATAGCTTGAAAGGAAAAAAAAAAATCTCTACCCCAACTTCTTGGCTATGAGAAGAGCTTTAAGAACATTGAGCTAATTTGAATTTAATTTATGTCTAAGTCTTAAAAAAGCAGCAATTGTGCCTCTACTGTAAACAACAGGAGTGACCTAAATATTTCATGTGAATAAAACTCCTTCCTAGGAAAGACATCTTACTTAAATTATGAATTGATTATAAAGGTTAAAAAATCCAGCTTTATTTTATTTATATTAATGTTATTCCAAAAAGTATTTGACCTTGAAATGAGAACTGTGCAAGGTTAAAATGACAACTCTACAAGGAAGAATAAGGGGGGAAAAGTCTTCTGAAAGGACTTATTTTAAGATGTTAACCTAACACCATTCTAGGTCTGTATAGTATTGCCCTGTTGCATAATCTCTTATTTTTTCACTTGAAGCACTTTGACCATTATAAACAAGAACATTTCTGAAAAGTAATTATACCACAGTGAGAAAAACAAATCACAAAGGTTGTGCATTTGTATAAGTGCTTTTTGTCCACTCACATAAATCCCTACCGTGTTGAAGAGAGTAAATCTATATAATGTGGCAACAATTATGATGATGTCATTTATTGACTGGGTATACTACGTGTCAATCACTGTTTTAAGTGCTAAACTTCTAGTAACTCATTTAATCCTCACATTAAGCTTATGAAGTAGGGAGAATTAATCTTCCCGATAGTTGTAAATATTTGGTCTTATAATTTTTCCAGATCTCTATTTTTCCAGTGAAAGATCCCTAAAGTATTTGTCAATCCCTTGAAAAAACAGCTCAACAGAAGGATGGTGGATGGGGGAGAGTGTAAAGAAAATATCTAAAGGTTGACAAAATTAGTAATATGGATAACTGTATTTGTGTATGTAAATGCTCACATTTTCTCTTCCCTTAGAAGCCGTATTGCCTTAAATGAAGCATTTAAAGCAAGAGTCTCCAATCACTGCACAAGAGTAAAGACCCAAGTGTGAACAGATGGTCATTCCTTAAAAAGCCACAACCCTCTCTTCCTTAAATCCCTCTACAATGAAGACCAGGGAGTTGTTGGTCCTAACAATATGCCCTCAACATGCTCTTATTTTCTCGCTGTCCTAAATCAAGCTGTACTCATTATCCTCTAGGCTTCTGAATCAGAGCATCCTCTGATTTATTTTGAGCATATAATTTGATACAATTAATAACAACATATTTCTATATAACTAAGAACACTTCTTACTTATAATGAGGTTTATCCATGATAAAAAAAACTCCCCTTTAGGCTCCTATATTCTGTACTAGGATTGCACCAATGCACTATGATCACTATCACCAACTTCCATTAGTGAATATGTGGACAATTGTGAAATTCATGCAAATAAAATGTTTGCTGGAAATCCTGCTCTAGAAACAACAGATGTGAAAATCCTGTATGGAACAGTCCTAGGCCACTGTTCTGCTTCTTAGTGACTGTGAAAACTTAAGGCTTGACTCATGTACCCAGGAGAAATATTACTTGGTGTTTTTCCTTATAACTCAATGAAAATATAACAGACTAGAGGCCCAGTGCACGAAATTTGTGCACGGGGTAAGGGGGGGGAAGAGGGGAGATCCTCATCCTGGCCTTCACCCTCTCCATTCCAGGACTCCTTGGGGGATATCCAAAGGCCAGTTTAGGACATCTCTCTCACAATCCGGGACCGCTGGCTCCTAACCACTCACCTACCTGCCTACCTCATCGCCCCTAACCACTCTGCCTGCCTGCCTGCCTGGTTGCCCCTAATTGCCCTCCCCTGCTGGCCTGGTTGCCCCTAACTGCCCTCTCCTGCCGGCCTGGTTGCCCCTAACCGCCTCTGCCTTGGCCCCTGCCACCGTGGCTTTGTCCGGAAGGACGTCTGGAAGGATGTCTGGTCTAATTAGCATATTTACTCTTTTATTAGTATAGATTAGACAGTGAACCTGAGCCTGAAAACATTTGGCAGAGCCATGGGAAAACAGCAACATGTAGATAAGTCTGCAACAATAAAGAACAAGACAAAGAGCATATGCTTTCCTGCTTTTCAAAAAAACACATACCATAGTATAATTGTGAGCCACTTTATGCAAATCTGTACAACCTTGGGCATCAGCAAAAGAACGTATTCCAAGACAGTTGGATGGGTGCAGCTGTTTCATTAAAAACTTACAGCATGCTTCCACAACCTGTGAAAGCTGAAGAAGGCAAGCTGTAGATAACAGGCACTCAATGTTATCTTCTTTTAATTCAAGGCGGCCTTAATGATAAAGAGAAATTCCATTAACTATGGAATTATATTAACTTCAGTTTATAAACTAATTGGTGTTAAGAATAATAATTCTAAATAAGAACTCATTACATGCATTTCAGACCTAGATGATTTAAGACATTCAGAAAGAAAATAAAAGAGTGCTAACTATAAAATAACTTTTGCCTTTTGTGACTTCTGCTAAAATAAACAAAACATTTTTAAGACTTTTAACAGGATGATTTAATTAGTAACATATCTATTATATAGAACTCAAATTTTAAATGCAATATTCTAAACACACAGAATTGATCTAATTATTATATTAACATCTAAAAATATCATTCAAAAGCTTAATTATGATAACTGCTTTAAAGATTCTAATATACAGGTTTTAACTTAGACAGGTATCACCAAGGGTGGTGATTGTAATAGCAGAATTAACTGTTAGCTGTGGCTAAAAGCAGAAATCTGAAATCTAGTAAGATAACATAAATATAAGAGGTTTTAAGTTTATATTACCTGTATATGCATACTGAATCAGGGACCATAGTGAATTCGGTTCTACACCTTCCATTTTTATTTCTTCTTGTCTTGCTTCCCTGACATCATTAGTAAACATGGCAGCAAAATAATCTGAGACAGAGGAGAGCACCAATCTGAGAACATATTAGAAGAAAAAAAATCAATGACCACATTGAAGTTGATGCTCATTAATAAGTGCTACTTCTACACAGTCCTATATTTGAAAAATAATTTATGTTGTGAACTGAGAAAAAAAATTTTCCCCCAAGGAAGTACACTGTATGCTGAGAATCACATGAAATAAACTTTAAGTGGGATGAAAATAAATAAATAAAAATAAATAAATAAATGCTACTTTTTTTTCCCCTCTCTCTCCCTCTCCCCCCTACCCCTCTCTCTCTCTAACTTTGTTACCCATAGAAATTGCATGGTACTGGGAAATGCACTTTAAGTTTGACAAGTTGCTTTATGCTCTAGTTCCTTCCTCTGAATAATAAATTATCATTACTGAAAATTTTCTGCTGAGGTAATGATTTACTGTTTCACTTCTTAAATATTGATGTATAACATCTAGAAAAAGAAAAAGCTACAAGGCCACAGCATTAAATTGACTATATATAAAAAAAAGGGAAGCCCTAACCAGTTTGGCTCAGTGTATAGAGCGTCGGCCTGCGGACTGAAGGGTCCCAAGTTCGATTCTGGTCAAGGGCATGTACCTTGGTTGTGGGCACATCCCCAGTAGGGGGTGTGCAAAAGGCAGCTGATCAATGATTCTCTCTCATTGATGTTTCTAACTCTCTTCCCTCTCCCTTCTCTCTGTAAAAATTAATAAACTATATTTTTTTTTAAAAAGGGGAAGAAATATAAAGGTTGATTTCTGTTTATCACCTGTTTTTTTATTTAATCATACAAGTAGTGAATATATGGGAGACATTTGAGAATGGTTTTAGCAAGTTATATTTAACTTCTATGATATTTTAAATTATTATGATATTGTTATAAAGTTATAATATTTTTGTTACAACACTACAAACTATAATATTTTGTCATAATAATAATTACTCTATAATAGCTATGCCTGTGTCCAGACTTTTTGATAGTCATATATAAGCAAAATAGGAGATTATATATATATATTAGAGGCCCAGTGCACAAATTCGTGCACTGGTGGGGTCCCTAGGCCTGGCTGGTGATCGCGGCCAATGGGGGCTAGCTGGGGAAGGGCCACGGGAGGGCTCCAGGGCATCCGGCCCGCTTACCCAGTCGTGATCGGCCAGACCCCAACAGCAAGCTAACCTACTAGTTGGAGTGTCTGGCCCCTGGTGGTCAGTGTGTGTCATAGCGACTGGTCAAGCGGTCAGACACAGCATATTATGCTTTTATTATATAGGATTTTAAACATGCATTTTCATTTGATAATACGTTTTGAAGATATTTCCATGTCAGTACATTTATATAGATTTACTTTATTCATTTTTTAAAAAAACACAGATTATGATACAATAATAGTTGAAACTCCTTCTGAGTTTCTCTCTAATTCCATTCTGCTCCCTCCCCAAGAGTGGGTTGCTGAGTCCTAATGTTTGCCAAATTGCTCTAGAAAGTGCTGTGCCAATTTAGACCCCTATCAGAATTGTATAATAATTTAATAAGGTCCCAGAATACTGTCAGATATTAAAAATTTTGGCCATCTGTAAGGTATTAAATGGCATCTCATTGTTGTTTAATTCACCTGATTGCTAGTGATGTTGAAGATCTTTCCAACTGTTTATTGGCCATTCAGTTTTCTTCTTTTGAGAACTGCCTATTCATTCATTTATCCCCCAAACAAATGCTTACTAGTATGCATGCCTAGTAAGTAATGGGCAATATTCTAGATACTTGAAATATTATCAGTGCAAAAAATAGAGAAGAGATCCCTTCTCCCACTGAGTCTTACATTCTAGAGAGAAGGGAGACAAGCTGATCAACAGCAGAAATAAACTCTATAGTACATTTAAAAGTACTAAGTGTCCTGGGGGAAAAAGTCAGGTAAAGGTATATGGGGAGTGGGAGGTAGGTTAAAATAGATGGTCTCATTGGAAAGAGACAATTGGGCAAATAATTGAAGGAGATGCAGGAATTAGTCATTCAGGGATCTGGGAACAGCATTCAGGCAGAAGAGCAGCCAATGAAAAAATCCAAAAGCCAGAGCAGCATGCATGGCACATACAAGGAACAATAAGGAGGTCTGTGTGGCTCGGAGTGAGCAAGGAGAGCACTAGGACAGAACATCTAAGAGGTAATGCCAGGCTGGAGCACATAACCACTGTGAGCACACTCAGCAGTATGAGGAGCCACTGAAAAGTTTGATCAGAGGAATGACGGAATCTGAGTTCTACTTTTAAAGGATCACTCGAGTAGCTGTGTAGAAAACAGAATGTAGGGGAAAGGAATCAAAGGAAGAAGACTGGTTAGGAGTTTCCTGCTTTGGTTACCTAGTGACAGGATGATGGCTTACATAATATGCGTGACAGGTAAGGTAATGAGTTCTGCTTTGGAAATACAGAATTTGAGATACCTTTATGAAATTCAAGTTAAAATTTGTTTTCTAATAAACTGATGCTTATAACATGGATTTTTTTGTCACAGTATGTAGTAGCATCTCATGCTAATTAAGTCATTGAAAACTATAAGACCAAGGCCATTCTTTCTGATTTTACTTCCACTTTGAAGGGTTTAACAAAACTTTTGGGACAGAGTGTTAATTAATTTTGAAAGGCATAAAAAAGCCTTTGGGATCATAATAGTGATTAACACTGAATAACGGGATATGGAATTCTCAGAAGAAAAGTGAATTGTTTTTTTATTAAATAGCTCTTTTTTCTTTTTCTTATGTCAAGAAATAATACTTCAGTTCTGTTAAAACCTTTTGTTCCCTAGCACCAATGATTTTCATATTTCTTGGAGATCAGCAAACAAAAGTTGGGATAATTGCAGTTATTTAAAAATTCTTAACAGTTTTTGCCATTCTATTCGACCAGCTTTTTTGCTTCTAAATACCCATAGCTCTAATTCCCATCGAGTTTACTTAAAGTTATTTAATACATAGAATTAGGTAGGGTGAAAGCTGCTTATAGTAACTGAAATCTATGCCAAACAATACTGACTTATCTGAGGCCATTGTGTTTTATTTTTGTGCTTCTACAGAGGGAAAGTGACCTTTTGGGGTCATTTGATGTGTAATCTATATATATAAATATAAAAGGCTAATATGCAAAGTGTCCCTTTGGGAGTTCAACTGGGAGACCAGAAGTTCGATCACTGGCTATGACGTGTGCTGACCACCAGGGGGCTATGTGGAATGAAGGAAGGCCCCAGCAGGTAGCCAGAAGGCCCCTATCTGCCCTGATCGCTGGCCAGGCCTAGGGACCCTACCCGTGCATGAATTTCATGCACCGGGCCTCTAGTAATTTCATATGCACCGTTTTCTTTGCAGAAATTCCATGAAATATATCTCTTCCCCAAAACATTCTATCCTAACAGTCAATTGAAATTAGTTACCACACAGGATACTGTTATAATAATTTGGTTATTAAATAACAGGAAAGGAATAAAGGGAAGACTAAATAATAAAGGCATGCCATTTATACAGCCTTGCCAGGAAGCTGCAATTAACATTCTCCAAGTCTGTTCTCCACAGATTGCTGGGGAAAGGGACTGGACTATAGATGCATGCCCAGTAAGGTCTGGGTGCCATGGGAGATGTTTACCTGTCAGTCACACATGGGAACAAGTTAGTGGCTAGAATAGGCGTGGCCACTGCAAGGGTGTGAAACCTGAATATTTAAACTCCTGGACAAAGGAACCTCCCTCCTGCCTCTCTCTCTTGCTGCTCTCGTGTGACTCCTGTTGCAGGGCGCCCGGCTCCTCTGCATTCGATAACGTGGCCCATAGCCATGTGGATTCCAAAAGTCTATAATGGATTAATAGACTTTAACTTGCCTGATGTTACCTGACCCAGCTCTACCGTGGAATGGACACTCTGGACACTGGCCCTGCTTCTGGCTCTGCTGGAGCCCCAGCTGCACCTTTTTCAGGACTGGGTGAAGGGGCAGGGGACTTTGCAACCCGAGAAATGTAATTCTATGCCAATAAAAATCATTCATTCTCCCGTGGGGGCCTCTGGAAATGCTTATTCCAGTGGTACCCTAAGAACCCCACTAGTGTCAGGGAAACTGAACCCACTGATTTCTCCTGCAACAAACATACATAACTAAATTATCAAGAAAATGTTCACACACAAATTTAAAAAACAGTTACCTATGAGCTGGAATTCTGCGATCACCAGCAACTAGAATTACATCACATAACTGTTTATGTCTCAAATAGTTTTCCATCTTTTTAAATGTTTGCTCAGCATGATTAAGGGCTTGGAAAAATTCATCTGATGAACATGGCTCCATAGTATGGCAGGATGATAATGTCTGACTACTATTGGAAGTCCTGAAAAGAAAGAGAACACACATTTTGAAATATCACTATTACATTAAAAAGGTGTTTTCTAGCGAGTCCCTTTAAAATCTTTAAATGTATTAGAAGTAATTGATGCTACCAGTATACACACACACACACACACACACACACACACACACACACACACACACACACATACATACACCTAATATGCAAAGTGTCCCCTTGGGATTTCGACCGACCAGGAGTTCAATCACTCGCTATGACATATGCTGACCACCAGGGGGTAGCATGGAATGAAGGAAGGCCCCAGCCAGCAGCTGGCAGCCAGGGAAGGGAGGCCCTGGCCAGCAGCTGGCAGCCACTAGGGACCCTACCTGTGCACGAATTTCGTGCACTGGGCCTCTAGTTAATGTATAATCATTCATTGTTGTCTTTTAAAATCATATGTGTGTCTTGTAAGCATTGTGAGTGAATGTGACATCTGTTAGTGAACAGCTACACATATTCTTTGTAGTGCCTGTTTTTGAGGTCTCTTCTCTGGTCAACACAACATCTCTGTTGGAAAAAAACCAAGTATTTTCATATTAATAGACATTCCTCCTAACATTATATTTAGGTGTAAGAGATCATTTTTTGAAGTAAGGAAGGCAAATATAAATTCAAGTCACTCTTTACTTAAAAAATGGGTTATGTTCAATAGCTCATTTATAAGATGTTTAAAATATGAAAATATTATCATAAAAAACCATGCTAGAAGTAATTTATTTGATTCTCTACTCAGTCTTCAAAAGTCCAGATAAATTATAACTTATATTGCAGGTTAAAGGGCTTTGATGGCCTAACTGAAAAATTATTTGAAATCTCCAAATTATAATTTGAAGAGTATGAGTTCTGTTTTCATATGATTTCCTGATGGCAAAATTAAAATGATTAGGATTAAGAATCTATATATATATAAGGCTAAGTGACCGGCCATCTGTCCATCCGACTGACCGACTGGCCGGTACATATGATGCACACTGGCAATTTAAAAATAAACGTCGACTCGCGCATAGGTGATACATATAAAGCTCTCCCTGGTGCCAATCGCACGTGCGTGTTTTGACCTGTCATTACCAATTGTGAATTTGGTTGACACTTCTATTATAGAGAAAGGGAGAATAGCGATATTAAAATATTTCTTCTAATTAATTTCCTTTCAATGTGCATGAATCCGTGCATCAGGCCACTAGTGAAATAATAAATTCATTACCTTCCCCCTGTCCTCCAAGATCTCTTTTCCACAATCACTTGAATTAAGTAATTAACATCTGTTGGCTATGCAATTAACTATAAAACTACCAACTGTGCCATAACTAAGTTCTCATTTCTCATCAGGTTCATTTTTAAGGATTTTATGATTCTGACAAATGCTTTGTTGAATCAAGCCTCACTATATCTTAAGAGAATGTCTTAATATAAATATCTAATAACCTTATAAAAAAAATCACTGGATGTTTTAAAGTAAAGGGAACTGAAGCCAAGGAGATTAAGTACCTTGCCAGAAGTCATAGAATTTGTTCATGGCAGAAAGGGGGCTGTCATACAGATTGCTATGTGTTCAACAAAACAGCTTTTCTTTTCCTCCTGGTAATACTATAGCTAGACTACATTTCCCAGCCTTTTTTGCAGATAGGTATGGACTTATGATGGAATGAACTGTGTCAACTCCAGGCTAACATGACTAAGAGCAGGTATGCCTTTTCCTTCCTTCCTTCCTTCCTTCCTTCCTTCCTTCCTTCCTTCCTTCCTTCCTTCCTTCCTTCCTTCCTTCCTTCCTTCCTTCCTCTCTCTCTCTCTCTCTCTCTCTCTCTCTCTCTCTATCTATCTTTCTCTATTCCTGAGTTGAATGGACAGGACTGAGGACTCAGATGAAGGAAGAGGTAAATTATACTCAAACAAGAACACTCCCATAGAGTGTGCTCATGGAATTCTCACATTGGATTGAGATATAAGCTATCAGTGCCTGACTAATACATATTTCTACTAAATCCTCCCAGCCCAGTGCATTTTCAGTGCCAAACAAATATGGGCCCTAAAAAAATGTCCTTGGAGATAACTGTCAATAAAGATAATGAAGGCAAAATATATATTTTCTAGAAAGGATGTATTGTATACAATGAATATTATTGGTGTGATGACCTGGAAAATCTAGTATTATATACTCAACTTTATATTTAAGATCATTAATATAAAAATGTATTGAGTAATGTATAACTATATGTTGCTTACATAACTAAGTGAGAATTAGAATCTAACAGAAAACATAAGCAAAAACAAAGAATGGTAGCTTTGATGAATAATAATTTGAAGATTAACATTTTTCAATAGCACAAAATTTTAGTTTTATTCTGTCAAAATACTGACAAATGATTATGAGTATTAATAATCTAAGGTTGAAAGAAAATTAGAAAAACGAATTTTAATAAACTACAAATCCTTTCTAGGACAAGATAAAGTGAAGTAAATAAATCAAGCACTTCTTTCCTAGGGTTTCTATATTTTGTATTACATTTCTTATACTTTATATTACATTCTCAGAAATGACTAGAAAATGAATTTGTTGATGATTGGTTTGGGTGGACACATGATCCAAACAAGGCCAATCAGAATTAATTTCAAGATGTTTGTTGATGTTCTTTAAAAAGTCACTCTCTTTCCATTGAGTTTGCTAAGCTGATAAAAAGAAAACTTGAAGCTGCTAGTGGCTTTTTTGCTGCCACATGAGAAAATGCCATCACAAAGGAAAACAGAATCTAGAGAGGGAGAAAAATAGATTTCTGGACTTATTTGAGTATCTGGATCTGGCCATGTCTAAAGCTAGGCTCTGTTCTTAGACTTGCAATTTACTTATATAAAACAAAAGTTTCTAGCTTTTGCTTAAGTCAGTTGAGTTGGATTTTTGTCCTTTTCAACCAGAGTCCTAATTAATATTTATATTAGGGCAAAATAAGCAGGTTGCAAAACAGTATGTAACAATAAGATTCAGATTTTTATTCTAAAAACACACTTTTTATTGTGTATGTTTAGAAAATATACTGGAAGTACACTTCCCCAAATTGTTAATGATTGTTTTGGGGTGGCAGGGAAATTAGTTGTTTGCATTTTTTCATTTTTGCCTACTCTGTTTTCTAATGTCTCTATGATAAAAATATGATGCAATATAGTAAAAAAAAAAAAAAAAAAACTAATTGAAAAATTAAATCCAAAGAACTTGGAAGAGTTCTATTCAGCTGTCTTCACCTCTTGCACTCCGCTGATTTTAACCCCCAAACAATTCTTCACTTGTACAACAGTAATGAGTTTTAGCTGGACACAGCTACATACTCAGGTAGAGAATACATTTCTGAGCTTCTTACAACTAGCTGTAAGAAGCTCAGAAATGTATTGGTCATGGGACTGGGTTTTCAACAATGGAATGTGAGCAGAACTGATATATCCAACTTGTGTTATTTGACTAATGTCCTCCTCCTCGGTCTTTGGCCTTTCCCACAGG
This sequence comes from Eptesicus fuscus, assembly GCF_027574615.1. Lineage (NCBI taxonomy): Eukaryota > Metazoa > Chordata > Mammalia > Chiroptera > Vespertilionidae > Eptesicus > Eptesicus fuscus. The sequence goes on from NC_072474.1 coordinate 93,753,321, forward strand.
CTAGAATGCAGAGGGGAACTGAGCAAGCTTTGACCATAAAGAAAGGAAAACACCTTACAGGATGAAGACACAACATGGAAGGAATCCGAGTCTCTGAGTGAACCTGTGAAGCAGAGCTACCTAGCCAACCTGGGCCACTTGCCATCTGTTAGGTGACAGAGAAATAAACTTCTATCTCCTTTGAGCTGCCGTATTTCTGAATCTTTTTGTTATAGCATTTTAACCTAATCTCTAATAATATACTCCCTAAAGTTAAATGACCAAATTATAGGGCAATGTGCATATAGGTGTGTATGTCATATGTGAATGCTTTCATGCCTAATACATATAATTCTAAAAATGTATAAAAGTAAAATATAATAAGTGACATAAAGATAGGTTCTTCTGCCTTAAAAATGTAGAATTACAAAGGCCAGCTGTGCAACTGTGGTGCCTATCCTTTTTCCTAAGCTGTTGCTTCAGCTTTCCCAGCAGTTCTAGGGATAATATGATTCCAATAAATTGTTATTCTGTTTAAATCAGTCAGTCAATGTCAGTTGCTTAAAACTAAGAATGGTGATTGATATAGCATACAGATAGGTTAGGGGGTTCATGAACTCCTTGAACTATATACAAAATATCTAACACACACACACACACACACACACACACACACACACACACACACACACACACACAAGGACACAGTGTTTTCTGGGAAGAGGTTCCATAGCTTATGTCAAGGGAATCTATATTATGACTTGGGTATATATGTATGAGGTAAGACCATGCCATATATCTGTCCTACATATGAGTACATTATAGTTCAACTTCTTTGCCATCTCTGGAAACAAAATACTTTTCATGTGGAAGTGTAGAAATTTTTTAATTTCAAACTGAACCAGAATTAATAGACTGGTTTAAACAAAGAGATGTAGAGACAACAAGAGGGTCAAGACAATGGAGATAGCTCTAAAGAAAAGCTGATTATTATGAAGATAACCCCTTGCTGGGAGAGAAGGAGGACCTAAATGCCTTCAGGCTGAGTCAAAGAATAGCAAATCATCTTATCAAGAAATAGAGTTCAAGGATATCTGTAGTTGAAACACAGAGTAGCAAGTAACCAAAAAGACAGGTCTGCTGACTGGATAAAGAGTTGTGGCCGTGTGAAGAGAATATACCTGTAAGCCAGCCAGGCTTACCATTTTCAAGAACCAGGCTAAGAAAATTAACTGGGGAGAGAAGGTGACACTGGTTAGAATAAATCATTAACTATTACGTTAATGCAAGTTGAAAAGGTGATTAAATGAATAGTCACAGAGAACTGCCTACTGGTATGGAAGCATAAAATCTACATATTAATTGTTTGGGCTCAAAATGCAGCTATTTCCAAGTGATCAAGGTCAATACCAGTGGTAAGTCAAGTTGGTAGTGTGGACTAAAAGGGGCCACATGCTATCCTGACTAGCTCAGGGACGGCCTGTATGGCGGTCTTACAAACCCAGAGACCTAAACTAACCACATAGGATGGTCTGAAATGAAAACTTTTTAAATTAAAAGTAGTTTATGGTGGGTAGTCATGTCCTAGGCTGGTATCTTTCCCGACAAAGTTCAATCTTTACCTTAACTGAGCCTGTCGTCTTTTTGCATCTACTGTAACGTATTGTTGGAATGTCAAAGTAATTTTCCTTTTACTGGATCCCTCAAAGCACAGGCACTATTCTGTGGAGTCCACAAATCCCTTCACTGTTATTGAGTTAATCACTGACTGTTAACTATCCTCCACCCACCTATGAAAAAAGAAGAATGTGTCTACCATTTTACTCTTTATCCAATCCAAGAATTTCTCCTCCTCCTCTGCTTTGCTTTCTCCTGCCTCTCTAATCCATCATCAATGGATTTCATGTAATCCACTTACACCTCCTCTTTTGATTGTAATGTATAAAATAAGGTGCAAAACTGTCATTCTCCAGAGCATTATCTCAATCCATTGTGATTTTGCTTCCCAGCATTTGTCAACATTTTGGCTCAAATAAACTCAGAAAAATTCTTCACAGGTTTGAATGTTTCTTACATTGACAGTATGATGTGATGAAAATGGCATGATGTGATGAAAATGGTACTTTATCCCTGTGGTCTTCTTCCCCCAAACTCATAACCCCAGTCTAATTATGAGAAAAACATCAGACACATCGCAATTGAGTAAGACATTCTACAAAACATCTGATCAGTACTCCTAAAACTGCCGAAGTCATCAAAAACCAGGAAAGTCCCTGGGCTGGTGTGGCTCAGTGGTTGAGCACTGACCCATGAACCAGGAGGTCACAATTCAATTCAGGATACATGCCGGGATTACTGGTTCAATCCCCAATAGGGGGCATGCAGGAGGCAGCAGACAGATTATTCCTCCTCATCATTGATGCTTCTCTCTCTCTCTCTTCCTTCCTCTCTCTGAAATCAATAAAAAATAAAACAAAAACACACAACAATAAGGAAAGTCTGAGAAACTGTCACAGCCCAGAGGAGACTAAGGAAACATAATGGACTAAATAAAACAATGTTGCCTGGCCACCTGGTGTGGCCCAGTGGTTGAACACCGACCTATGAACCAGGAGGTCACGGTTTGATTCCTGGTCAGGGCACATGCCAGGGTTGCAGGCTTAATCCCCAGTAGGGGGCATGCAGGAGGCAATTGATCAATGATATTCTCTCATCATGGATGTTTCTATCTCTCCCTCTCCCTTCCTCTCTGAAATCAATTAAAAAAAAAAAAAGTAACATGTTATTATGGATAGAATCCTGTAACAGAAAGGATATTAGGTAGAAATTAAGGAAATCTGAATAAAGTATGGACTTCAGTTAGCAATAAAATATCAATATTAATTCATTAATAATAACAGATGCACCATACTAATCCTACATAATCCTATATAATAAAGAGGTAATATGCAAATTGACCATCACACCCTCACAAGATGGCTACCTACGACCAGGCCGGCAGGGGGGTTAGTGAAGGACGACCAAATGACTGAACAAGTGGGTTGCGTGGGGTGACCAGGCTGGCAGGGGGTTAGTAAGGGACGACCAAATGACTGAACAGCCGGCTTTGTGGGGCGACCAGGCCGGCGGGGGGGGGCAATAAGAGGCGACCAGGTCAGCAGGAGGGGGGGAGTTAGGGGCGACCAGGCCCGCAGGGGGTGCAGTTGGGGGCGATTAGGCTGGCATGGGGGCAGTTGGGGACAACCAGGTTGGCAGGAGGGGGGGCAGTTAGGGTCAACCAGGACAGCAGAGGGGGGCAGTTGGGGGCGACCAGGCCAGCGGGGGGGTAGTTAGAAGCGACCTGGTCGGCAGGGAGAGGGAAGTTAGGGGCGATCAGGCCGACATGCAGAGGTAGTGAGGGGCGATCAGGCTGGTGGGGGGGGGACAGTTAGGGGTGACCAGGCAGGCAGGCAGGTAAGTGATTAGGAGCCAGCAATCCCAGATTGTGAGAGGGATGTCTGACTGCCCTGGGATCGGGCCTACACCGGCAGTCAGACATCCCCGAGGGGTCCTAGATTGGAGAGGATGCAGGCTGGGCTGAGGGGACGAATTTTGTGCACCGGACCTCTAGTAAATAATAATAGCAGGGGAATTTGGGTGTGGGGTATATATGAACTCACCATATACTATCTTCACAATTTTTCTATACACCTAAAACTGTAATAAAAATATAAAATTTGTTTTTCTTAAGTGCCGTTTTATTTTACTTATGACCTTGATCAAGTTATTTAGCCTTTCTGTGCCTCCTTGGCCTCATCTGTAAAGTTAGAATACAGGATGGGGAAAAGGAGGTTTACAGTTATGGGTATGGAAAACTGTTCATTCTTGTACTATTATTTATTATTGTATTATTTTCTATATGAACAACTGTAAACCTACTTTTGCTCCGTCCTATATAACAGGAGCAGTCTAACTCAGAAATCTATTGTGAAGACTAAATGAGTTAATATACTAAAATGCTTAGAACAGTGCCTCACGGATAGTAAGCACCAGTCAGTATTAACTGTATTATTTTATTATTTTTCGATATTTGTAAAGTACAGTAACATTTTATGCATATTGACTAAAAAATTGTCTGACATTAAAGTCTAACTTTACAAACAAAATTTGAAATGGTTTCCCCCAATTAAAAATGTCAAAAAATTAAAGAATTTCAAAGCTGCCAAATCAAGGGAAGTGTAAACTGTTTGTATTATGGTCACATGGTGGGCCATGTGTAAACCTTGCTGACCCCGTTAAGAATTCATCATGAGTTAAGCTCTTAGGAACCTATAGTTCTCATGAAAGGTGATAACTGTTACATAGGGTCTAAAATTCTCATGGTGTAACATAAACTAAAGTTTGTGTTTTAATACCAAAGTAATGATTTAGATGACTCCCATGGAGAAAAGGTGGCTAGGTTACAGACCCAAGATCAAAGTTAAAAGAAGAGGAACTTTTAAATCACTTAGATCTGTGGCAGCAGAAACTACAAGAAGCCTAAGTCTCAGGCAGATACTTCTCCTAGCTAGAATACAACTGATCAAACATATTAATAATGTTTGCTGCCTCCTAAGTCCTTATGATTCTGTGTATGTAAAACCACTCAGCGGCCTTCCCTTTTTCTAATAACTGAAAATTTCAGTCTAAGTTTTGGGGTGTAAATAAAAAATATTACTGCCTAAATAAATTCTCCATGTATCTTATGTATTTCCCCATTATGTCTTTAATATTTTAAGATATCTATAGTATACTCAAATAAAATGTTTACTATATGTTTATTTGCAAATATTGTATAAGAAAAAGAAGCATTCCCAAGTTACATACAAAAATTTGATGAATATTAGTGTAGCTTCTTTTGACATTAACAATGATAGTTTTTGATTTGTTTACAGTAGAAGAGCAACCACCCAGAGAGATGCTCATTTAACTAAAAAGCTAGGGCCCAATAAATGTATCCACCCTTGTAACAAAAATCAAAGACTCAGAGCCAGAAGACTAAGAGAAGATGTGAGAATTAGATATATTTAATCTAGAAAAAAAATGGAGAAGTAAAAATATACACACAAATGACATTTCTAAAATCTAGATGTTTGTTTTATCCTTTTTTTTTGCAATAAGGTGTTAAGATAGAAATTTTAAAGCATTGGGAATATTAAATTGCTTTGACATATTTCCCCTTTACTAGTATATCTAAAAATCAGAGACATTTTACATATATTTTATTTTTGAAAAAGGTATTTTAGAAATAGTTTGGTTAATGTAGATGTGAACTGTTTACTCCCACTTTATTATTTACTTTATCAATCTTCTTGACTAAATTTTTTTAAACAATGACATTTATTTTAGATTTTTAAAAATGTCATTTTCTTATATTTACATCTCCTATAAATAGAAATATCAATTTCATAGTCTTGAAGTATGCACATAGCAATCTCAGTAAAAGGCAATCTTTTTCTTTTGTAATGAATATCCCAACAAGATGATATTTCAATATGGATACTAAAAAATAGATTAATTTAATTTCAGTAATCATTAGTTAAGCAAACTACCTTTGTTGTGAGGAAGTAAATTATAGTAACCAATGTGTGTATAACCTTTCCAAGACTATACATGTATATAAATTTCATACACACATATGTAAAATCTCTCCAAGTAGTAGATACATGTTAAGATTTTTATAATTTATGCTGATAAATGAATGGTTTGTCTAATTTTGTTAAAATGTTGATACATTGCATTGATTTTTTAAATGGAAAAGTGACTACTTTTTGGTTTTCCACAAAAATGATAAGCCCTGAACTTTTTAGTTTATATAAATTATTCTCCTATGGCAACAAGTCTCAAAACAACCACCAACTTCCCCCCAATACCACCCCAATCCCCCCCAATCGAACAAACAAACCAACCGAAAACAATGAAACCACATTAACTCAATTGATCTCCATATTAAAATTATTAGTTTCCTCTAATCTCAAGATAATGCCAAGTCACAGACTAATTAAAAATTTTTTAATTAAAAAAAATTTAAAAAATAAATATACTAGTTATCTATGTAAAGATATTCCCTTCTCTCCATTACACAAATGATAATAGGTGATTAGTCTATATTTATCACTATTCCGACACCACAGTTTATAATTCAATATTCTGAAGGTTAGAAGGGAAGGCAGTCAATATCCCTAAGTAAGATTTATTTGTTTTTTTTTTTTCCTAAGTAAGATATATTTGAATATAAGAACTCATTTTGTCTCCATCTCCTACATTAATAATCAACATACAAATTACAAGTGTTATCAAAACCTGCAAAGAGATTTTAAAAGAAAAATAATCCATAATCAAACTAAACAAATGATAAGCTATGCATGCCTTTAAATATTTTGAAATATTTGTGTAGATGAATAAGAAAGATGACTTTCATATTCTAACTTGTACGTAATATTGTACAGTAGTTTATACTAGTTAATAAGAAAATCCATTTCAAAGATAAAACCAGGTTCTAAGGATGAATATGGATAAAGTCATTATGAAATTACCAATGTTTTATTTTCTCCCCTCAAACTCATTTCTCCTCCTCCTTGCCCCCTTTCACCAGCTGACCACAACTAGCCCTCTACATTCCTTTAAACTCTCCTGAAGGAATGTCCCTCATTTCCCTAAATAGCACAATTTTCAGTGAAGTGAAGGTAACAGGAATTAGTAGCTGTCATCTTAGAAAGAGACATGTTACTGTATTCTCTGTATTAGTCTGGAGAGCTGCAACATAGACAAGACAAAGAGAAATAACCATAAAAAGACTATTGACAACTACATGGTGTAAAAAAATTATTGACAACTACCGTGTTACCTCCTTATAAAACCTTTCATTTTCATTAAGATTTTAAAATGACTCTATAATCTGTTGCAAACTAAAATGTCATAAAATATTTATACATTAGAAATGTCTCTAATAGTTTTGCTATGATTAAGAAAGGTAAAAGGATGAAGCAAACTGCAAGGCAATGATGCATAAAACTGTTACTATATATTCTTTTCAAGGCAGAGCCAGATCTATATATGGAACACAAGATATTTTAAAAAGAATGCTATTTGTTGTCTTTATAATTTTACAGAATATTAGAATAATCCCAGCAAAAGTCCCACATTTGCATACCAAGATATTATATATGTGTTTGCACGAGGTACATACATATATGTTCATAAATTTTAAATAATAATACTAAGTTATCTTAAAACATTATAGAGAATATACCCCACCCCCATTTCTAACAGTAAGAAAATCATCGACCTGCACGAACTGGAATCAGATTCATTTTCTTCTTCACTAGTGCCATCATCCACTTCTGGTCTATCCAGCCAGTGTGCACCGCCACAATCTTCTGCTGTAAACTCAAATGCAGGGACTTCAGAGGTGGATGCCATTGGCCAAGAAGGTGAACTCTGAAAATCCAGTTGGCTGGACCTTCGGTAACCAATTGAAGCCAGAGGCAATTGTAGGCTACATGGATCTAAAAACTTTCTCCCACCGTTTGCTCCAGTCTGTCCTCGATTCCAAAATTCTCCCTGCTGGCTGTCAACTGTAGAATTAGGAGATGATGCTTGATGGCCAAACCACCTCCATCTGATTTTCAAAATCTGCTTCACATCAAACTCTTTACGAGAACCAGACATCCTCAGAGAAACCAAGTGATCGTCTAGGCAACGGGCAAAAAGCACTGCACACAAATCTGTGCATCCAACCAAGACAAGAGAAGTATATGCCCTGCTGTACACAATAAACAGATTGAAAAGAAAATAAATCACATTCACATATATATCTACATTTACTTTTACAGCACTATATCAGATTATAAAGAACAAAGGATAATGAATAAAGATGAAACACGGTGGAACATTCCGTTCAATCAGAGCAAACTCATCCACCTATCCTGAAGCAGCTAGCCCACTTTCCTCTGCTCTCCTTTCCCATACTGACCATTAGCTCTCACAAACACTGACAGCATTCATTAAAGCCCTTTCAAATGCAGAACACTACCCCCTTTCCTTAAACCACAAATGACAGAGACAGAAAGCACTATCCCTCACAGTATCAGTCTCTGCTGCTTAGTATATTAACTCTTTTATTGCTGAAACAAGAAATTTATTCCAGAGCATTTTCCTTTGTACTTAAAAATCACTGTAGAACTAAAGTGTCTCTATTTTTACACTAAGTTCCTCCACGAGATATCACAAAAGAATAGTTTTTTTTAATAAGCATTTTTTAATTAGATGAGTTATAGTGGTTTTTCAAGCTGTGCTCTTTGGATGGGGGATGAGGAAGGAGGAAGGGAACAAAAGGTGAGGTTCCAGTTTGCTGCTTTCCACCTCTATCTTCGCCCTTTAGGAAAGGAGTGCATTTAATTAATAGAGTAAGATTCTGGGTAAGATTTCATTTGAGCAAAGAATAAGGAGAGAAAGTTTGAAACTACAAAGGATCAAAATATGGCAGTACTTATTCTTCAACTAAATAACATGAAGCCAATATTGCTCTAAACATAGGATTGGACTATGATAATATCCAGATTTCTATGATACTACTTAGAAAAAGGAAAGTGTGGCTCAAGAAAGCTACCAAGGACAGGGATAGGACTATTTTGGGGGTGTACAGGCACCATAATCGTACCCTCTATTGTTAGCAAAACAAAACAATGGTCTAAACATGGTTACAATTAAGGCAAATTGATAAAGCAAATAAAAATCAATCAAATGCAATCAAATTATAAAATATTGAGTGGTTACTGTGAGCAAGATACTCTACTAGGCATTGGGGGAGGCATAGATATATGCATCTTGGTTCCTATACTCAAAAATAATTATAACCAGTTATAGAAACAAAAATATTTGATAATTTAAATATAAAAAACATTTTTCAGGGTGCTCAATATCTAATACTATATCAAGTATTTCACTCAAAGGGCAATGCCTTTTATCAACTGACCAAGAAAAAAAAAAGTGCTTTGGAGGCTTAAAATATATTTCAAGGCATATGTCAATATATCTTAACCTCACACAGCTCTTTAAGAGAATCAGAGTGAGAGGCATGAAAAGCCATATACAATTTTGTGCTAAGTATTGTAGGACAAACCATAAACACTATAAAAAAGAGAAAGGAGCTATCAGGATGGTGTGGGATGGTATAGGCCAGTTATATTAAAGAGAAGGTATCCAAGAGTAGGAAAAAGTTGAATAGGCAGAATGATGATAGATTTTATAAAGGAAGAAAGACATTAAAAAAAAAAAGCATGAAGTGAGCACATTGACAAAGAAAGGGGGAAATATTACTTTAATCAGTCAGCCACACATACCTAATTAATTTTAAGGAGTACAGTTGGATAAATATGATGAGATAAAATGCCTTGAGCACACAACAAAGGTATAAAGACTAGCAGGCAATACTAAGTGGACTATCGAATAGAGCAGTGTTTTAGGAAATTAATTAGGCAGTAGTATGCAAGATGCATTAGAGTGAAATGACACTTCCCTTTCCTCACACCTCTGTCAGACTTCTAACTCCACTCTACCGATCCAACTTTATTTCCAACATAGACATACCACTTCATCTGTCAAGGTAGAGTCGAATTATGTTGCTCCCTCTTTTATATGCTGTTTGTGTCTCAATTTCTGTGGTGTTTTTAAAAATATATTTTTATTAATTTCAGAGAGGAAGGGAGATGGAGAGAGATACAAACATCAATGATGAGAATCACCGATTGGCTGCCTCCTGCCTGCCCCCACGTCCCCCAACTGGGGATCGAGCCAGCAACCCAGGCATGTGCCCTGACTGGGAATCGAATTGTGACCTCTTGGTTCATAGGTGGACACTCAACCACTGAGCCACAATGGTTGGGCCCAATTTCTGTGGAATCCTACTCATTCTTTAAGGCTCAGCACAGATATTACAATTCTTAGAAATATTTCAATTACTCCAACATTGTGGTTCTCAACAAGAACAGCACCAAACACCAACACCCCCTGCATCCCAAAAGGGGTGCTGGAAGTTGGGGCTGGGATTTTAGTTGTTGGAATGACCGAAGAGTGCTATAGGCATTGAGTGGGCAGGGGCCAGAGATGGTAAATATCTTGCAAAGGCCAGGGGTCCTCAAACTCTTTAAACGGGGGGCCAGTTCACTGTCCCTCAGACCGTTGGAGGGCCGGACTATAGTTAAAAAAAAAAACTATCAACAAATTCATATGCACACTGCGCATATCTTATTTTGAAGTAAAAAAACAAAACGGCAAAAACACCCGCATGTGGCCCGCGGGCCGTAGTTTGAGGACGCCTGGTATAGACCCACACAATAAAGAAATGCCATTGTAGTAGTTCATAATGATCTTGCCATCATTGTCTTCATTCAAATAACTATTTACCAAGCATTTATATGTACAAAGCACCACAAGAAATAGAAAAATGAATAACAAATTTTGTTGTTGTTAATCCTCATCCAAAGATATATTTTTAGAGAGTAGAAGGAAGAGAGGGAGAAGAGTGAGAGACAAAGAGAGGGGGAGAGAGAGGGAGAAAGAGACGAAAGGCAAAGCAACTGGTTGCCTCCTGCAGGTGTCCCTGAAACGCTTCAGTTCATGGCCGATGCTCAAACCACTGAGCACACTGCCCAGGGCAGATTTCTTTTTCCTTTTTTGTTAATCATCACGGGAGTGTATTTTTTCCATTGATTTTTTTAGAGAGAGTGGAAGCGGGGGGGGGGGGGGGGGCGGGGAGAGAGAGAGGGAGAGAGGGAGAGAGGGAGAGAGGGAGAGAGAGAAAGAGAAATTGGTGCCTCCCATACATGCCCCAACCAGGGCCAGGGATCGAGCCTGCAACTGAGGTATATGCCCTTGACTGGAATTGAACCCATGACCCTTTAGTGCAAGGGTTGATGCTCTGTCCACTGAGCCACACCAGCCAGGGCAAATCTTTTTTTTTAAGAGGTTTTAAACTTACACTCTGGCAGAGAAATGGATAATTAAATGAACATTACAAATGAAGACTATATTTTGATAAATACAATTTTATATAAATATAGCTTTTAATTGGATTTAATCTATCCATGTGAGAGCATTTATCAGAGATTCTATTTACAATGTGCTAGCTCCAATAGCTAGAAGTGATTTTAATTGTTCGGTTGTTTGGTTGACTGTTGAAGCCTGAACTCTAGAGTGAACTTCATTAAAGGCCACTGAGATGCCAGACATTTCTCAATATAATACAGAGGAGAAATCCAAACACTTAAGGAGATGTGAATGTTAAAATATTAAACCATGATCCCACTTCCAGGAGGGCCCAAGACCCTTTACACCACGGTATTAAGATATACATTAAATATGACCTCTTTAATGTAGTAGCTGTTCTGAATAGTCTAGAGATGCAGGTGAGAGATTAGCCATTGAAATAGGCTCTTTGATTTTAAAGGGAGTTCAACCAGGATCTCAGGTTGTCAAAGACCAAGTAGCAGCATTTAACCACTACTGCCATGATCATGGGTTCAGTCACACACACTCACACACACACACACACATTTAAATATATACATATATGTGTGTGTGTGTGTGTGTGTGTGTGTGTGTGTATATTTAAGTATATATATATTTTTAAACCCAAACTTTTGTATCAGTGAATTTATATTGTATGCTTTTTAAAATAAGACCTTTATTTTGCCAATCCTCTTCCATTCATTCTCCCTAGCAATCAATGTTGACAGACTGGTGTAAAGCCTTCACATCTTTCTTCATGTTTATAAAAGCATATACAAACTTATATATACATATATAGGAGTTTTGTTACTGTTTTATAAAAGAGACATCGTATTATATATATATATATATATCGCTCTCTTTGGCATTTTGCTTTTCTCAATTATATACATACTAGAGGCCTGGTGCATGAGATTTGTGCACTCGGGGGTGACGGGGTTGGGGCGGTCCCTCAGTCCTGCCTGCTCCCTCTCGCAGTCTGGGAGCCCTCGGGGATGTCTCACTGACAGCTTAGGCCTGCTCCCCACAGAGCAGGCCTAAGCCGTCAGTCAGATATCCTTAGCACTGCTGCAGAGTCAGGAGAGGCTCCCGCCACCGCCACTGCGCTCACCAGTCTTGAGCTGGCTTCTGGCTGAGCGGCCTTCCCCTTGTGGGAGCGCACTGACCACCAGGGGGCAGCTCCTGCACTGAGCATCTGCCCCTGCTCGTCAGTGCGAGTCATAGTGACCAGTTGTTCCACCGTTCGGTTGATTTGTATATTACCCTTTTATTTTATAGGACATATATACATATATGTTAATTAATAATCTTTTTAACAGTTGAATAATAGTTCATAAATGTAAAATACAATTTATTAAATAATCTCCTTGCTAATGGGCATTTGAGTTGATTTCAGGTTTTTGTTTTATGTTATTTAAACAATGTTGAAATAAAAATATGTGTGAGGATTTTATGTCTATGGAATTTATCGCAAGGAATAGAATTTCTGGGTTGAAGGTATGTGTATTTTATATTTAAATACATAGTTTACTTTCCTAAAACTCACATTTCCAAAACTAAAGTGAGTTTATCCCTCTAATCTCTTTTTTAGGCCCAACAGTCAACAATAAGTATTATAATTATTTTAACTCCAGATGACTACTGGGCTTGAGAATATTTTCATAGGCTATTGGCTGATTTGACTTCTAGTTTTCTTCTTTTTCAAAAAAAAATTTTTTTTATTGATTTCAGAGAGAGGAAGGGAGATGGAGAGATTGAAACATCAATGATGAGAGAGACTCATTGATTGGCTGCCTCCTGCATGCCTCCTACTGGGGATTGAGCCCGCAACCTGGGCATGTGCCCTTGAACGGAATCGAACCTGGAACCCTTCAGTCCACAGGCCGATGCTCTATCCATTGAGAGCCAAACTGGATAGGGTGACTTACAGTTTTCTGAACTATGTATTTATGCTGTGTTTTTTCCTTATCACTATCTAGATGCTCTTTCTGTATTATAAATATTAATTCTGCCTTATTTTGCAAATAATTTAAATTCATCTGTAACAAACTAAGGATGCTAAGATAGCTACAGAGGTTAAAAAGTATATTTCTAGCCGAAACCGGTTTGGCTCAGTGGATAGAGCATCGGTCTGAGGACTCAAGGGTCCCGGGTTCGGTTCCGGTCAAGGGCATGTACCTTGGTTGCGGGCACATCCCCAGTAGGGGGTGTGCAGGAGGCAGCTGATAGATGTTTCTAACTCTCTGTCCCTCTCCCTTCCTCTCTGTAAAAAATCAATAAAATACATTTTAAAAAAAAGTGTATTTCTAGTCAAGTTGGAACTCTGAGTATTATAAAAGCCCCCTTGCCAGATGAAACCTATAGTTGGTTCATCAAATGAAAAAGTCAGTACAGGTATCCCCCAGTTTTTAAAAGTTCACCTCATGCCACTTTCCCTTTTATGAAAGATCTACATTAGAACCTAATTTAGCTAACTGAAAGAGACGTGAAGAGGATTTTCACTTTTACAGAGAGAGGTAAGAAATAGCATTCAGCATTTGCTTGGCTGCAAGCTGTTATAAGGCAGCGGCACCTCCGGCAGTGAGCGTGGCACTGACTACACGCTCTTTCCCAGGTAACTACGCTTAGCATCCCAGCATCAAGCTGCCAGGGCTGTGAGCTGGGTCTGTGAGCATCTGTACCTTATCTCGGTTTGTTTTGTGCATTCCTGCTTTCCCTATATGTTAGTGTTATTTTAGGCTTTTATGTGTTATTTGGTATGATTGGGTGAGTTAGTTTTTGGATACAAATGAATGGTAATTGCTTCTTTGCCTTACGCCAGCGATTTTCATCCTTTTTCAGCTCATGGCACACATAAACTAATTACTAAAACTCTGTAGCACACCAAAAAATATATTTTTGCTGATATGACAAAAAATAGGTATAATTTTGACTCATTTACACTAGTCGGTTATTGTTATCATTTTTTGTGTTGTTTTTTGTTGTAGTTGTTATTAATCCTCACCCAAGGATATTTTTTTCATTGATTTAGAGAATGTGAGGGAGGGAGAAGAGAGAGGAAGAGAGAGAGAGAGAGATTGATGTGAGAGAGATACATTGATTCGTTGCTTCCTGCACATGCCCTGGCTGGGGCCGGGGATCGAATTTGTAACCCAGGAATCGAACCCATGACCCTTCAGTGCATAGGCTGACACTCTAGCCACTGAGCAACACTGGCGAGGGCTGCTGTTATCATTTTTTTATTTGATAATCTAAGGGAAAAGAGGTCAGAGCCCCTGACAAAATAGTCAGGTATTGTGGCTACTGGCTGCCATTTCAGCTTAGAAAGGTTTCATAGGATATGCTCTACTTTTGGACAGCAGGGAAAGCCTGTAATTGTAAAAATTATTTTTACACATCATTAAAGATTTTATTTTAATTTAAACACATAAGTACACGTTTATTCACTAATTTTTTCATATAGGGTTCATGCTTTGTTTGATACGGGCCTCCTAATGAGTTTGGGGCCTCTTTATTATATAAGCCATGCCCACAATGATCCATCATCTATTTCCACTTACAGTTTCTGTAAATGGAGAAAGAACTTAAAAGTACTTCTGAAAGAATATGAATACAGAATCCATTAGACCAGCAGTCTGTCCACCACGAGATAAAAACCTTGGGCCAGATGTAAATTAATGCACTGCTTACTTCAGGAAAAGTAAGGTTTTAACCATGCATGGAAAAAAAAGAAGTCAGCTGAACTAAACAGTGTGCTTAGTGATGTAGTTAATTTACATTCTGGTGTGAGCTCCTTATTTCCTTGAAAACCACTAACACTTTAAACACCACTTAGCTAGCTGGTCCATGGACACTTTGACAGGCACTGCTTGGGACTTGGATAATCCCCCGCCCCCATCTCTTACAGTTATCCAATTTGATAGTAAATTTGTTAATAACTCAGTTATATTAATTAAGCATCCAGCTTAATTTTCAAAGAAAGAATTCTCCTTAGTTTACATGTTTACTCATGTTTTATAATTATTATAACAAGCATAATGGCTAAAAACAGGTTTCTGAATAAACACAACTAACTTCTGGCAAGTACCTGGCATGTGCAGGAAGCAACGAATCAATGTATCTCTCTTAGCAGCCTACTTAGCCATGAGCATTCAGCTGACCCTTGGGATAAGTCAGTACATTTAACAGAGGAAAGAGAAGCATTAGGTTAGAGCTATGAGTCTTCAGAAGTAGCTGGTGAAGAGCTCTTCTGCTATTATTTCCCCACATTATCACTTATTAAAGGGAGCCTAAGTGATACAGCAGAAAGAGCCCAAGAGCTAAATCACCTACTAGCTCACTGCCTAACTGGGCAAATCACGTTTTCTTGATCTTTAGTTTACTGTTCAGTAAAATGGGGTTAAGTAAGTAGCATGCACAAGTACTGAGTAAAGACCTGGATTTGTAACAGCAGCTAGTATTTCCTAAGTGCCTAAATGAGCAAGATAATATGTGAAATACTTTACATTGAGGCATTTAGTTGTCACAAAACTCGGGCAAACGGGGTGATTCCCCTTCCCCTTACAGATAAGGACACTGAAGCGAAGTGAGGTTACATACCTAGTGAATAGCAGGGTTCATTATGAACCAGAACTGAATCTAAGGACCATATACTTTCAAGTACACACACGGCTTCTTGCTTTCAAAGTATTCTCATCTGCAACTCACAACCACCTTGTAAGGAGGCAGGGTAGAGAGGAAGCACGTTCAGAGGCTGGTGGACTAGTACAAGGTTAGACATCTAGGGTAGGGCATAGAGCAGACTTAAATTCTTTACCAATAATCTGACCAAAGTTAAAGCAAATAAGGCACTAAGAAAAGGAAAAAACACAGAGTAATTAAAGGACACATCACTCCTAATATAACAAATACTGTTAAGTTCATCATAATTAAATGTCAAAATGGCATTTATTCACCAAGTACAAGTGCCTTAGAGATTTTCACCCACTCGGCTCCCTCCCAGTTTCTGTCACTGTTTCTTTGGGCCAAGTGCTAAGCCACATTAACATTAAAAGAACCTTTTCATCCCTCAAATGTCTATCGGTTCTAATATCCAGTTATAGAGCAAGCAACATTGAAAAAATCAGCTAAATTAATATTCTATGGCCTTTTTAGCCCCAAACTCATCTATAAAAGTTATCATAGCTGATACTATGAAGGCCACAACATGATTATAACAAAATATTTACTTTTAAAAATAGCCCTTTGACTTGATGAAAGGTAAAAGAGACTTCCTTGCCACCCATGCCTTAGATTTTGTGAATTTAAGTACACATTTGCTGTAGCGCAAGGATGAGAACTGTTATACTGTAACGACAGCGAACCACAGCTAAATTTCCTGTTTGGCATGTGCGGAGACACCCAACTGTCTTATGTGTAATAAAAAGTAATAGTGTGGATAAACGTAATTTTGTCTTTTACTGACCTGAACCAAATCCAGCAAGTGTTTGTCTTCTGTGCAGCTTTATGGCGATGAAGGGAGAAAAGTAATCAATCAGTACTCTCTAGACACAAATATAATCAAGCAAAATTGCCTGGGTTCTCTGCACCCATAATAAGCCAATCACAGATCAACTTAATTCTGCTGCAGGACCAATATTATATTTATATATAATGTATATTTATATTAGAACAGTGTAAGTCGGGTAAGGAAAGAGTATAAAGGGCAATGTAAGCAATAGAAGAAAAATGTGAAGCACTCTGCTTCTTAGCTGCTTATAATTAGAAATAGTTAATCACTACAAATGTTAATTAAACCAGTTAACCATTAAAGAAACTCCCTGGCTTGCCCTAAAACTAGACCTAAAAACAAACCAAATATACTGTATTTTTCCGTGTATAAGACGCCCCCAGTATAAGACGCCCCCCCCCCTTTTCCAACCCAAAATTAAGAAATCAATATTTTAAACATTTTGCTGGTTTTCCTCTTACGGCCTTCTTCTTTTTTGGCATCTTAAGGAGTTGTTCTTCCTGTTTTCTCCACTGTCTGATCATACACTCAGTGGGAGAGGTCCAAATTGTCTCTCTGCAGCTCTATTTCCATGCTCTTTTGCATAGCTGATTACATTCAGTTTGAATTTTGCAGAGTAAGACAATCGCTTACCAGTATTTATCTTTTTATTTTTTGACATCTTTATGAGCTCAGAATGCTCAGGTCCCTGTTGCATCTGCACACTCTCCACCTCCACCTCCAATTATGGCTCATAACAATGGGCCATAACAGTAAGGCTTAGTAACAATAAGGCTCGTGATTGGAGAAAGCCTGTTTGACAAGGTATAGGCAGCTATGCACCCATAGCTCCCTCCTCGGCTGACTTCCGTGTATAAGATGCCCCTCGATTTTCAGTCTAACGATTTTAGAAAAAAAATAGCGTCTTATACACAGAAAAATACGGTATCCACTGAAAGACTGTTCTATCCTTTAACTCCAGCAAAAAAACAAAATGAGGGCTGCTAGTGAGTCAAATGAGATCAGTGGAGGCCAGAATTTCTTAGTGTTAATCCATGGTTCTTAGGCGGCAGTTCAGAGTAGTCCTCCCAAACTCTCAATCTCCAATGGTGGGGGGAGCAATACATTTAGAAGGACGAGCTGATCCAGGCCCCTCCAAAGGACCAGGCTGTATCCGTCCAGCAATTCTAAACTCCTATAGAGCACAGAATTGAGTAGTCCTTCTTTCTGCCTATAGAAGAAATTCCCCCCCCCCCCGCCCCGCAAAGCTATTAAGTAGAAATGAGCAACCAGCCTCAAGTCTAAATCCCCTCTCATCCACTCTCCACTACAGTCAAAACCACCTTCGAAAGTGCAATTCTTAACCACATCACTCTTAAAACTTGTATTTTTTGTTCTCAATCACCTACACGACAAAGAAATTTCAAGATCTTTAATATGGAATTCAGTGTTTTTAACAATCTAGAAGTCTTTGTCTACCTTTCCAGCCTTACCTTCCTCTCAAGCCCTCTTCCTATGTCACACTTTTTCCCGCCATAGTTAACACACTACATCAAAGGAAACAAAATGTATATTATTGAATAATTCCCAAATGAAAAGGACTGTGGAAGGTACTATGGAAAATACAAATATGAATAGAGTGAAAATCTTTTCTTTTTCTGCATTTAACCTTCAATTAGTTAACTCAGGTCTGATGGAAGTAGGTATGCCACCTATTCGACTAGGCAACATTGCTTATAGTAAAAATGATTAGTAAAATTTGCATCTTGACTCAGAGAACTATAAATAAGACCATAAATACCTGCTAGGAAGCCACAGCTTGGACTTCCCTGAGCGTGATGGCTCTTGTAACTGGCCTAGGGCTTTCAGGGACCCTGGAAGCTAAGTCCATGGAGTTGTGGAAGAGATACTGTCTTCGGTGGGGCATGGGGTTTCTAAAGCCAGTGTGGCTCCCGCACCTACCCGAGGTGAGCTCTGTCTCCTTGCACTTGAGCTTTCACTTGACAGGATGTCTCCTAGAGAGCTACAGGAACGGCTTAAAGGGATTGTTGTAAGGAGCACCACCCCTGATGGGGGACAGGGCTGCTGCCCTGCTGGCAAGCTGTGGTTCGTGTCTGATATCCTTCTGAGCAAACAAGCCTATGGTAGCTTTATGAGTCTGAATGTTTAGTTGAACCTAAGAAGACGTGTTCATCTGCACAGCAACAAGAATATAAGAATGTCTTAGAATGCAGTCCAGATATCCTGAAGTTTGAAACCAAACTCCTTCCCTTCCTTGTTTACTCTTTTAGTCTAACATATATCCCTGACAAATCCACCTAACCCCATACACAGCTTTTACTCACCTTTCTCTGTTGTCATTGTTTTGTTTATACCCCCCCCCCCCTGCCGACCGGGGATTCCCTTTTCTAGGTAACATCAACTAATTCCCTGTAGTCCATCTCCTCAGCCATCTGTTGAGGTGAAGCTATGGGTATTTTTCAACGAGGAAGAAAGGAGATATAGCATAGGTAAGCAATGCAAGGAAACGCTGGTAGATAAGCTAAGTACACACAGCTTCCAGAAAAAGAATGGGAATTTATTGAGAGAAAAATAACTTAAGTTGGTGGGGAGATATGGCAATAGAATGCTAAAGTGTAAAATGTCCAGATAGAGTGTCTAGACCAGCGGTCGCCAACCTTTCGGACCTCACGGACCACCAGTATCCACGGATCATCAGTTGGCGACTGCTGGTCTAGACCACTTTGGATGGTAGAAAACAGCAGAGCAAGGCAGTTTATTAAGAGCTCCTTTCTTGCCGAGACCGGTTTGGCTCAGTGGATAGAGCGTCGGCCTGCGGACTCAAGGGTCCCGGGTTCGATTCCGGTCAAGGGCATGTACCTTGGTTGCGGGCACGTCCCCAGTGGGGGGTGTGCAGGAGGCAGCTGGTCGATGTTTCTCTCTCATCGATGTTTCTGACTCTCTTTCCCTCTCTCTTCCTCTCTGTAAAAAATCAATAAAATATATTAAAAAAAAAAAAAAAAAAAAAGAGCTCCTTTCTTCCTGCATTATTAGCCACGGGGAGAAGCCAGGGAGCTCTGTATCAGCATCTAAAGCGGATGACTTGTAAGAATTAGACAATTTAGGACTCTATATACCTAGGGAGAAGGAGAAGGGATGGATGAAAGGATTAGAATGGAGGTGGCGCCTGCCAGGGTTCAGGGAGGGGATATTGTTGCTACAAGTCAGCTCCAGTTCCACCTTCTTATCTTGATTATCTTAATTAGCCTGTCCCTCTAGAATATGCAAGCTGATGTTAACTGTGTAGTAGAACTTGCAACTGGCATCGTAGGTTTCTTCAATCCCAAACTAGTACAACTGCCTCTTGCTCTATTACATACAAAGGTGCCAATTATCCTAACTTGTGATACATTATTTCCAAACTCTGATAGTGATTAATTTAAGAACTAACCAAGATGTGGCACTTAGAAAAAATATAATTCTTCTGTAATTGCTAGAGACTGCAGTTTCCTTTAATTGGGTGAACTCTTGGGTTAAAACACCCATTTAACAGCAAAAGCCAGTTAACACATTAAAAGAGGAATGAAGTATATGCACAGAGAGAAGCACTGGCAAGAAATCATACAGACCTGGAGAGGAAACACAGACCTAGCTCCTAACTTTCTATTGATTTTATTGATGACAATTGCCTCTGAAATTCAGATGCACTTCCTGCCCTTGGACTCTGTGACATAAAGCTATATCCCTCTTCTAACAAAACACTTTTTTAATTTATTTTTTTGCTTAAGCTAGTTTAAGTAATATTCTGTAACTTGTCACCAAATAATTCCTAAGACCAAAAAGGGACAAAGTGCCACAAGGTATATATACATAATCCATTTTTATCATATTGAAAGATTCTGTTAATGTTATTTTAAGGAGAAGGAAGAGAGAGGACTTAATTATAGCTATTGTCTATTGGGGTTATAAACTTTCCATTCATCTTTTTAACCTCATAGAATCTAACACAGTGCCTTCTACACATTACATTGAACCAAATGTCTATTGAATGAACATATAACTCAAAAAGAACAAAATCAACTTGGCTTAAATAGTACATCTTACTTCTTTCAAAAGATTTCATTTCCAATTAATAAAAGATGTTCTTTATAATATTCATTAGCATAATTCTGTGATTAAACACATATATCCACAAAGAAATGCTTTCTGTTTTCTAAATAGAATTTTGAAAAACATAATTTGGGTATTATTTATTCAGATTTTATTTTAACTCATGGGACTATGAAGCCTGCTTAGTGTAGTAGTGGTCATTAAGAGTGTCCTCAGACTATTCCAGTTCTCCTTCGGGGCACTTGATAGAGTTGCATTTGCCCACCTCCTTGAAGTCGAGTGTAGTATTTTGACTTGTTTGACCAATGAAATGGCAGTGGAAATTACATGTGTCATTTCCAGGTAGAAGCCTTTAAGAGGCAATGTGCAATTCTTCACATCTTTTCCCCTGCCTTAACAATTGCAGAAGCAGTGTTGAGATGGAGCCTCTGACAACTGGGACTCTGACAACAGAGCTGTCCTGCTGACCCTAACTGGACATGTATTGTGACTGAGAAAGAAACCTTAGTTGTTTTAAACCACTAATATGTGAGAGTCCTTTGTTACCAGAGCATACTTTACCTTACCTGATATACTCAACAAATCCCTCTCATAAATGGACTGAAGACACTGAGTATCTCTTGCCGGAAACCAATTCCAGCATGTAATAATTACAAGAGTTTTACCAAAAGGTTGGTGAAGCTTGGGGAGCTCAACAGGGTTGAGTCAAATGTAGTTTACCTTTTGGAAACGGCTAATGGGCACTTCCCCCAAACCTGAATAGGACTGTTAACTGCCAGACAGCTCAGGGCATTTTATTGCCTCCTGTTGGCCAAACACCTGAACAGCTGTAGGCTATTCCCCAAACTGACAATGCTTCTGTACCCTTTGAAACCTGACCCTTTGAAGTGTATTATCTCCACCTTGCCTTAGGACAAATTGTGTTAAATAAATACCACGGGGTCCTTAGACAAGTGTGAGTCTTTAGCTCCTTTAGCTGAAGATCCTCTGACCCCCAATGCCTTTCAAAATTATCTTTGAATTTAAAAATCTTAAAACATACATTCTTGTTAAATTTAAAAAACCAAAAAGGGTGAAAAGCTCTGACCCTCATTTATCTTCAGAATGGTAGCATTTTGTATAGCACCACATCATTTATAGAATACTTTCTTATAGGAGTGTCCCTTATTACCCAAACTCACAAAATCCAAACAGGAACTGAATGGATTTATATAAATTTTTGCACTAATCCCTCATTCTCTCAATTCTCACTACGTGCTAGCTGAAACTCAGGAACCACTGTCCTCCATACTCTTGCCATCTGTTCTCAGAAAAAAATTTTAGACAGCCGAAGATTGTTAATACATTCTTTATTATCACCCTTAAAGCTGTTATTCTTTTATTTTTAAAATAAATTTATTGGGGTAACATCCTATATAATAAAGAGGTAACATGCAAATTAACCCTCACGCCGTCACAAGATGGCGGTGCCCACAGCGGAGGCGGGGTTCCTGTAACGAGTATCAGCAGGGACTAGAAGCTGCGTGGCGCCGGGCCAGGGTAAGGGACCTAAGCCTGCGCCCCCCACCCAGCAGGGCTTGACGGGGGAACCTGAGGCTGCATCCCTGCCCTGGTGCCAGGCTGGGGGACCCCAGGCTGTGCCCCCCGCCCAGCAGGGTTTGACGGGGGACCTAAGGCCGCGCCCCCTGCCTGGTGGGGCTTGACAGGGGACCTCAAGGTGCGCCCCCTGCCCTGGTGCTGGGCCAGGGGACTTCAGGCCGTGCCTCCTGCTCCAGAGCTGGCCCGGGGGACCTCAGGCCTCCCCCTCTCCCGCCTGGCGGGGCTTGATGGGGGACCTCAGGCTGTGCCCCCCACCCCGGTGCTGGGTTGGGGGACCTCAGGCCGTGCCCTTCGTCCCGGGCTGGGGGACCAGAAACTGTGCCCTCCGCCCTGGCGCCAGGCTGGGGGACCTGAGGCTGTGCCTCCTGCCTGGCGGGGCTTTACGGGGGTGGGGCTGGACAGGTCTGGATCTCGCCCAATGCGGGTGGGGCTGGCTGGGTCTGGTATGATTTCGAGGCATGCACGGGTGGGCGGGGACTTGACTCTGGGTCCTGCAGCACACCCCAGACTCTGACAGGAGGAAGATTTTCATATACATTTTACTAATTTTCTTTCATCTCTGACACTTCTATTATAGAGAAAGGGCAAATAGTAATATTAAATTATTTCCTCTAATTAATTTCCTTTTAATGTGCACAAATTTCGTGTACCGGAGCACTAGTTGGTTAATAAAATTATACCGGTTTCAGATATCCAAGTCTATAATATATCATCTGTATATTATATTGTATGTCCTCCAGTTGTCAATTCTCCTTTCATTTTGTTTATGTGATGTATCACATTTATTGATTTGCAGATATTGTAGTAACCTTACATCCCAGAAATAAATCTCACTTGGTCATGGTGCATGATCTTTTTAATGTATTGCTGCAGCCAGTTTGCTAATATTTTATTGAGGATTTTAGCATCTATGTTCATCAGAGATTGGCCTATAATTTTCTTTCTTTGTAGGGTCTTTATCAGGTTTTAAAATTAGGATAGTGCTGACCTCACAAAATGAGTTTGGGAGTCTTCCCTTCTCTTGAATTTTTTGGAATAGTTTGAGGATAGGTGTTAGTTCTTCTGTGAATGTTTGGTAAAATTATCCTGTGAAGCCATCTGGTCCAGGACTTTTGTATGTTGGAAGTTCTTTCAATTACTGCTTCAATTTCATTAGTTGTAATTGGTCTATTCAGATTTTCTGATTCTTCCTGATTCAGTTTTGGAAGATTATGTTTCTAGGAATTTATCCATTTCGTCCAGATTGTCCAATTTGTTGGCACACAGTTGTTTGTAATATTTTCTTATAATTCATTGTTATTTCTGTGGAATCAGTTGTTACTTTCCCTTTTTAATTTCTGATTTTATTTATTTGGGTCCCCTCTCTTTTTTTCTTAGAGAGTCTGGTTAAAGGTTTGTCAATCTATTTATCTCTTCAAAGAACCAGCTCTTGGTTTCACTGATCTTTTATATTGTTTTCTTTGTTTAGATTCTATTTCATTTATTTCTGCTCTGATCTTTATTCTTTCCTTTCCTCTACCCAATTTGGGCTTTGCTTGTTGTTGTTGTGGTTTGTTTTTTTCCTATTTCCTTTAAGGGTAAAGTTAGATTGTTATTTGAGATGTTTCTTGTTTCGTGAGGTAGATCTGCATTGCTATGAATTATCCTCTTAGGACTGCTTTTGCTATATCTCATAGATTTTGGGTTGTTGTGTTCTCATTTTCTTTTATTTCAAGGTATCTTTTTATTTCTTTCTCATTATTAATCCATTCATTGTTTAGTAACATGTTATTTAGTTTCCATGACTTTCTGTGGTTTTTAGTTTTTTTTTTCTTGTGATTGATTTATAGTTTTATACCATTATAGACAGTTCTTATTTTCTTATCCATTCAGCTACCCTATATCTTTTGATTGGAGCATTTGACTTGGTCAGAGATATGATTTCCATCTTTTTAAATTTACTGAGACTTGATTTGTATCCTCACATGTGGTCTATCCTAGAAACATGTTACATGTGCATTTGAAATGAATGTATATTCTACTGCTTTGGGTAAAATTCTCTTAAGATATCGATTAAAGACATGTGTTCTAATGTGTCTTTGAAGGCCACTGTTTCCTTGTTGTTTGTCTGTTTGGAAGATCTATCCACTGCTGTCAATGGGGCGTTAAAGTCCTCTCCTCTGACTGTATTATTGTCAATCTCTCCCTTTATGCCCATCAGTATTTGCTTTATATATGTAGGTACTTCTATGTTACATGCATATTTACAAAGGTTATATCCTCTTGTTGGATTGCTTCCTTTATTATTATGTAGTGCCCTTCTTTGTCTCTTATTATAACATTTGTTTTAAAGTCTATTTTGTCAGATACAAGTAATGCTACTCCAGCTTTTTTTTTTTCATTTCCATTTGCATGAAATATCTTTTTCCATCCCTTTACTTTTAGTCTGTGTGTACATTTTGTTCTGAGGTGGATTTCTTTATAGACAGTTCTTATTTTCTTATCCATTCAGCTACCCTATATCTTTTGATTGGAGCATTTAAGCCATTTCCATTTAAAGTGATTATTTAAAGTAATTATTTTATTTTTTTAACTATGTTCCTATTTGTTTGTTTTTTTGCTTCTTCATCTTCTTAAAGAAGACTCTAACATTTCTTGTAATACTTGGCATGTGTTAACAAACTCCTTTAGCTGTTTCTTGTCTGGAAGCTCTTTGTTTCTCCTTCAATCCTATATAATAAAGATGTAATATGCAAATGGTACAGCGTAACGACTGACCGAGTAACAACCGGATCATGGATCAGCAGGAGGGTGGGGCAGCGAGATACAAGTGGGTGGCAGGGCAGCAAGCTATGACGGGGGGGAAGGAGGTGGGGAAGAGCTACAGGAGGGCGGGGCAGCGGGCGGCGAGCTACTGGAGGGTGGCAGCGAGCTACTGGTGAACTACTGGTGCATGGATTTGTACACAGAACTACTAGTTTTAAATGAAAGCCTACCTGGATAAAGTAGTCTTGGTTGTAGGTCCTTGCTTTTCATCACTCTGAATATTTCATGCTAACTTCTTCTGGCCTGAAATATTTCTGTTGAGACATCAGCTGACTGTCTTATGAGAGCTCCCTTGTAGCTAACTGCTTTTTCTCTTCCTGTGTTTTAGATTCTTTCTTTGTATTTAACCTTTTGCATTTTAATTACTATGTGTCTTGGTGTGGGCCTCTTTGGGTTCATCATGTTTGGGACTCTCTGTGCTTCCTGGACTTGTGTGTCATTTTCCTTCACAAGGTGAAGGAAGTTTTCAGTCATTCATTCTTCACAAATAGGTTCTCAA
The DNA here is from genome assembly GCF_027574615.1 of Eptesicus fuscus. NCBI lineage: Eukaryota > Metazoa > Chordata > Mammalia > Chiroptera > Vespertilionidae > Eptesicus > Eptesicus fuscus. The sequence goes on from NC_072474.1 coordinate 93,778,829, forward strand.
TCCTTTGCTCTCTCTCTTCTCCTTCTGGTACCCCTATGATGCAGGTGTTGTTATACTTCATGTTGTCTCAAACATCCCTTACACTATCCTCATTTAAAAAAAGTTTTTTCTTGATTTTTAGAGAGAAGAAGGGAGAGGGATAGACAGAAATATCAATGAGAGAGAGACATCAAGCAGCTGCCTCCTGCACACTCCATACTGGGGATCGAGCCTGCAACCTAGACATGTGCCCTGACCGGGAATAGAATTGTGACCTCTTAGTTCAGGGGCTGCTGCACAAACACTGAGCCACACTGGCCAGGCTATCCTCATTTTAAAAAATCCTTTTTTTTTCTTTTTTTCATTTTGTTGCTCTGATAGTTTTCTGCTACCTTCTCTTCCAAATTGCTGATTTGATCCTCTGCTTCATCCAACCTGTATATTCCTTCTAGTGTAGTCTTCATTTAATGTATTATATTCTTCATTTTAGGTATGGTATTCTTCATTTCTGGTTCTTTTTTATGGCATCTATATCCTTTTTTATGTTTGCTTCTCTTTGTTAAAGTTCTCACTAAGTTTCTTGAGCATTCTTAGTCCCATTTTTTTTAACTCTATATCTGGTAAATAGTTTGCCTCCATTTCATTTAGCTTTTTCCTGGAGATTTCTCCTATATATGTTCTTTCTTTTGAGGCATGTTTGTCTTCCCATTTTGGCTGCCTCTTTGTTTGGTTCTATGTATTAGGTAGACCTGCTATGACTACCTTGGAGGATGGTGTTATGTAGTAGGTGTCCTGTGAGACCCAGTGGCACAGTCTCCTTGATCAGCTCCCTTGCTTGGGTTATGTGGGCCCTCCTGTTGTAATGAAGTCATTTTTTTAAAGACATGCATTTTTTCCCCCATTGATTTTTTAGAGAGGGTGGAAGGGAGAGGAAAGGAGAGAGAGAGAATGAATATCAATGTGACAGAGACACATTGATTGGTTGCCTCTCATGCTACAACTGGGACTGGGGATCAAACCTGCAACCCAGGCATGTGCCCTTAATGGGAATCAAACCTGTGACCTATCAGTGAATGGGCCGACATACTATAGCCACTGAGGCACACCGGCCAGGGCTGTAATAAAGTCTTGACTGCTACTGGCCCATTTGTGTGTGGGGTCAACCCTCAGGCTGGCTGATTGTGAGAATCGATCCCAACCACAGTGTACAAGCCGCCATGCAGGTTCTGACCACACGAAGTGGAATTCCCCTCAGCAGTGTGTGGTACCTGCCAAGACCTCCCTTTGGATATCCTGCTTGGGAAGCTAATTAGATCCTGCTCTGATGTTGTCTGGAGCTGGCCACTGAGTGTGTTGGTTCTGGGGCCTCTTAAGAGGGACTGTGGTGCAGGCCAACATCAGATGTTGCCTGTAACTGGCCCTGGCAACCTAATTGGAGCTGCAAAGCAATCCAGTTTGTGGCTGCCTCTGCTGGGCCTGGCTGTATGTGGGAAGGATCAAGCTTTTATCACACCGGATCCCTGGGGCAGGTCAGCAGAAGTCCTAAGTAACCCCAAGATCCTCCTCCACCTGCCAACTACCTGTTAGACTCAGGCGCTAAAAGAGCCTCTGGCGATACTCGAGTTGTAATAGGTACATTTTCAGTGAATCATCAGGTAAGGGCAAGTGGTGTTCACCAGGTCTATGTAGGTTCAAACTTGGTGCTAGTGCCTGGTCTGAGGCCTCTCAGCAAATATTCCAGGGTATATACCTGCTGGGGGTCTGCAGACCTTTGTCATGGGGCCACGTCTCAGGGAGTCATCAGGGTGAGGCCAGCAGACTTTATCAGGCCCAAACAGACCAAGATTTGGCCACATGAAGGAAGGGCTCTGCACTGTTCGGGTGTGCCAGGGAAAAATTTCCTCCACCCTAGAGACAGAACATAGTCTGTCCCAGATTCTACCAGGAGCCTGATCTCAGTTGTTTGGGGCAGCCAGGAGTAGGGAAAGGGGGAGGTGCTGGTCAGGCTTGGGGTTAGGTAGGGAGAGGGGCCCCCACCCCAAAGTCACACAATGCAGTGTCTCCTGAATTCTGCCCAAAGCTCAGCAGGCGGAGCCACCAGGAGTTGGGAGGATGGGGCTGCTGGGAGCCTGGTGAGTGGGGCTAGCAGATCTCCCCTGAGGGGATGGTGTCAGTTAGATTCATGGGAACGTGGGGTAATGGCCCCCACACCAAAGCCACACCACTCTTTCCTGACACCCTGTTTGTCCAACCCTCTACACCCTGGCCCAGACAGCTAACTCCTCAGTAGGATGCAAGCTCCACAGGGTGGGTGATAGGGAGTCCAGAGGGAGGGGCTTTCCCCGAGGCTGATGCTATATGGAGGGACATACTCCACCCCAAAAAGATGGTGTCTGCGGTGCAGGAGAGTGATTCAGCACAGGGGTCCCAGTAGCTATCCCCTCAGCTCTCTCCCTAGAGCCACAAACCCATCTCTCCTTACACACTTAGTCCGCTCTGCCCTCCCTCCAAAGGAGCCCAGGGTGAGTGGCCGCGAAAGAGATTTTATGCATTGACCATTTAAGAGGGTGCCTATGTATCTAGTAGACTCTGGTCTCTCCTTGGCAGACAGAATCCCCACCGATTTTCATGGCCAGATGTTATGTGGTTGCTGGGGAGCCCATGGTGGGGGTTGAAACCCCAAGCTCCTCAAGGGGAACCTTTGCAGCTGAGATATCCCTCTGGAATCTCAGATGCAGCCCTTGGGAACAGGCCAGCTCTTTTCACATCTACCCCCTTCCTATCAGTCTTGATGTGGCTTCTTCTGTAAATCCTTGGTTATAAGACTTCTCTTTAGACAGTCTTCAGGTTGATTGCTCTATATTTTAGTTGTAATTCCAGTTTGGTCCTGGGAGGAAGTGAGTGGAACATCCACCTACTCCTCCGCCATCTTGGATCCTGGCCCTTAAAGCTATTTTTCTACTACCCAATACCTATTCCAGTCTCAACATCTATTGAATGAATTGAGTGCTGTCATCATTCTAATCTTACAAATAAGAAAACAGATTCAGAGTGGTTCATAAATTTGCTAGAAACAACCCTGCACATTAGTGGTAGTATCCCAGATTTTCTGGTTTCAAAGTCCTTTCCATGCTTTCAAAATATATACCATGCTTTCTAAGGTCTCTTACCACTATAGAATTCTAGGATTTATAGTAAAATAATAGTATCAATAATGTTTGTGATGAAAAGAACATGTTAATCACATGTTTACATCTGAGAATAACTGAAGTTATTCTTCAAGGAATTCTATTTGTGTAAACCTAGTCTAATTCAAGACCATGAGTAGCCTTGAAGCACTGAATAGGAAGAAGTCCTAAAGGTCATTTGGTCCAACAGGCAACCTGCAGAATAATGAAGAACTACGAAAGAATTCAGGGAAAAAGTAACCTTTACCTTTAATATATAAAATATTAAAATTCTGATTTTTTTCATTATCTTCACTTTGGTAATTACCAAATTGGAAAGATCTCATACTCTTTGCTTTCCAATTCCTATCAAACCTCAGTTGTAGGAAATTCTCATGAAGAACTGTTTGAAGAATAGGCAGTCCAGCCATTTCTACAGGTTCAGTGGTTTTCAATTTGTGTTCCATAGTCAAATAAAGTTGGAAAAGGTAACCAAATATAACCCCCTTTAAAAGAGTAAATTTGAACATTTGCCAAGAAAGAGTAAATAATTACTAAAATTGGTCTAATCCAGCTATCTCAAACTTATTTGAACTAGAATCTTACTTTAAGTAATAAACTATTGATTTCTCATTTCTTAGGTCACAGTTTGGGAAATACTGTCCTAGGTAATTTTCTTTTCTTTTCTTAAAATATATTTTTATTGATTTCAGAGAAGAAGGGAGATGGAGAGAGAGATAGAAACATCATTGATGAGAGAGAATCATTGATCAGCTACCTCCTGCATGCCTCCCACTGGGGATGGAGCCAGAAACCCTGGCATATGCCCTGACTGGGAATTGAACCGTGACCTCCTGGTTCATAGGTCAACGCTCAACCACCAAGCCACAGCAGCTGGGCCTAGGTAATTTTAAATGTTATGAATGGATAAAAAAATTAAGCTCTCAGAGAACTTACCTTTAGAGTTTTATTACTGCCCTTTATTGAAGTACACTGTTGTCCAAAATTCATTATTTTCTGTGGGATATTTTAAAAATGTCGCCAACTGCATCATACAATTTTATAGTATGCACTTTACCTGTTTCCCTGTCACTTTGTATTCTTTCACTTTGTATTTTTTTTTTTTTCCTGTTGTGCCTCAATTTTCTCATTTAGGTGTATATCCTATGGTACTATGTGCCTCAAATAATTTCTGGCACTATCTATTGTATATATTAAGACCTATCTTCTTACAATTTCACAATGATTTCTACCTAACTGCCCCATTACCCAAAAATAGTATAGTCACCTTTGTGTAAAGGTATTCACATAGTTATGGCAAGTCAATAGAATATACACATTCACGATACAGTTAAATCCACAAATGCTTAAAACCAGAAATAAGTCATTATTTTTTTTTTCCTAGTGGTGTAATAACCAAAAAAGACTTGCTAATCTGTTTTCTGAAAGAAAGGAGAATGAAAATTTATCAGGCACTAGTAACTGCCAGGCATTTTTAAGCGTGCAGGTGCACACGCACCAGGATGCAGAAGACCGTGGAAACACTGGCGGGCTGGGGGTCCCGGGTGGGCGGGGAGAGAGAATTTGTACATGTGCACCCACCATTGAAATACATTTTTCAAAATCCAACGGAACAACAATAAAGATGGCAGTCGGGCTTTCCTCTTGGATACAGCAAACTTTCTCCCTTAGCTTTTGATCCCGAAGTATGCAGTGACATGCTTAAGAGGAATAAAGTTTCAACCAGACACGCCAGCCTTCCTAGACATCCAGTCCCTTCCCGGTTCTCCGCACTCTGGGGTGAGGCAATTACTTAAAATCACAGCTCACAGAGTCTGACAGCCTGCGGGTAACAAAGGGGGGGACTCTGAAACGGTTCCCAGTTCCTGAGCCCAACGGTCCCGGGAAGAGCGACGGTCCTGGACAGCGGCCCCCGCCTCGCAGGCCCGCCGCCGGCGCCGCGGCCACAACTTTGCACAACTCGGGGCGGCGCGGCGCGGAGGCCCGGCCCGGGTTCGAGCCCGGACGCGGTTTGGGGAGGCCCCCCGCCTGGCTGCCTCGTGGGGCAGACGGAGGGCCCAGCGGCACTCGGGCCGCCGAGGACAGGGTGGGGGTGGGGGGGGGGGAAGAGTCGCGTGGGGACCGGCAGCGAGGAGGAAGTCGCACTTACCTCGTCGGGCTCCCGAGGCGGCCGGGGGTCACGGCGGGGCGGGGCGGCCGGGCGGGAGGAGGGGGGCCGGCGGGGGGCGGGGGCCGGCGGGCGGGGGAGAGGGATGCTCGGCCCCTCAGGCGCCCCCAACCCCTTCCTGGCAGCCTCACCCCCGGCGCCCGCCGGGCTGGGGCGGGCCGCTCCCCCTCCGTCAATCTGCACCAGGTGTTGGGGGGACCAACTCTTCGGGCAAATCAGAGCGGGCGGGAGGGCGAGGGAGTGGGAGTCGGGACGGATCGCCCGTCAGTCCCGGCGCCGAGCGAGCGGCTCCCGCCCCGCCCCCTCCCGCCAGGCCCCGCCCACACACAGGCCCCGCCCCCTCGTCGCCGGCGCTGGGCCCCGGGAGACTGCCGCCGCCTCCGGGTTGGCGGTTTCTATTCCCCCCCCTGCGCGGCGCCCGCCGACGGCCCGGGCCTGGGGGAGGGAAGGAAGGGGAGAGGGGAGAAGGGGAGAAGGTGGGGTGGGGGGGCCCGCGGGCTGAGGTTTGGAAGCTCATGGGGGAGGGGGACGTCAGTCTGGGCGGGGCTCTGGGGCAGGGGGCGGGGGGCGGCAGAGCTGACACAGATTCCGGTTGTTCCCCGCCCCTTGAAACTGGGAGTGGGGCTTTCCTGGGTGTGGAAGTTTAGGAAGAGGTCCCTCTGCAGGGCGGGAAGGCGATCAGACCGCGGGCCTGTGGTTTGCTTCCTTGGAGAACAGAACTGTATTGTCCCGGAGCTTTGGGCAAACTCACCAAGAGTCGCCTCTTTCCCAGCCTCTGCAACCCTTCTGGCAACAATCTGGTCATTCTTGTGCCCCGGATATGGGTGTGTGCCATAGGGATCATGATTCTCAACACTGCCCATAATCATCGTTTCCCAATGGCGGGTTAATAGGAATTCCACAAAAGTAGCTTTAACTTACTAAATCTTTTTAGCCACCATATATTAAGCTCCTATACAGTATAGCAGATGCTGAGAACAGCGATAACTCATGTACTCAGCGCCTATATGCTAAGCACAAACCTAAAGCACTTTATGTATGTTAACTCATGATCAGACTTGAGCAAAACAGCTCAGGTACTTTCCCTCGTGGAGCTCATGGTGGATAAGGGAGGACTGGGGTTTCCTTGGCTTGTCTCAGACTGATGTGTAAACGAAACGTCCGCCTCCTTTTGATTCTCCAAGTAATGCATATGTTCGTTATTTGCAGATTAATTGTTTGCTACTCTGAGCTAGCTGTGTGCTGTCCCCAAGGGGGTTGATTGTGGCCATTCCCCACTGCCAGCCCAAATGACATTTGCTCAGGACATTTCCAGTATGTCTTCCTAATGAAAATCCGATGCAAGCAAGTGGTGATCCAGAAGCCTGATGGATCAAGTCACTATCAGAATAAAAGCCAAATTGTGGCAGCAACCTAGGGGTGGCTGTGGGAGATTTATTTTAGGGATCTATTTTGTACACTCCCTCTTGGGGAAGTGGTTAGAAAAAGCAACATAATATAAAACAATGAAGCATTGAATCAGACTGCTAGTTCAAAGGAAAGCGGAAGGGCGGATTTAAAACTGTCACAATCAGGAAGGTGAAACATCAGAAAATCTACCACTGAGGGCTCCACGGAAGCACAGGGTACGTTTGTTGTTGTTGTTGACCCTCACCCGAGGATATTTTCCATTGATTTTTTAGAGAGAGTGGAAGGGAGGGGAAGAGACAGAGATAGAGAAACATCGATGTGAGGGAGACACATCTGTTGGTTGCCTTCTGCATGTGCCCTGACCAGAGATCAAATGTAACCAAGGTACATGCCCTTGACAGGAATTGAATCTGGGACCCTTCAGTTTGTGGGCCGAAACTCTATCCACTGAGCCAAACCAGTTAGGGCAATTTTTTAAAAATTAGAGCCACATGGAAGCGACTGCAACCCCCTCCTTTGCAATCACTTGCACAAATAGATAGACATTATTTCAGTAGTATTGTCTTTAAGTACAAAAGACAGTTCTCTAAACCCATAGCCTAAGTTTTTGGAATTTGTTACTACTTTTCAGCCCTCATTTGACTTTCCGTTGTTAACATTTGTGTATGTACATTAACAGCAAAAGGCATTCTTCTCATGACCACCCCTCTGCCCCATTTGTTGTTCTATTTTGGAATTTTAATAGTTGTTTTCTTTTGGTTTTATAGTGAGAAAGACTAGAAAATCATTGCAATCAAGTTGGATTACAATTGCAGTAAAAATTAGTCCTAATTTAAGAAATAGGATTTCCCATACACCCTTTCCTCTTTTTTCCCCCCACGTTAAATGTGTTTTTGTACTGTCCTAAAATCTATTCTCTTTGATTTACTAATGGATATTTTAAGTTTATTTGCTCCACCACTCCAATAAAAGTAAATCAAATAAAACATCCCTTGTAATCTGGTCCCGTGCCGATGGCCTCAGCTCTTACCCACCGGACTCCTTCCTCTCTGCCAAACACACTAAGCACTTGCCAGTCAAGCTTTTGCATGTCCCTCCGTCTGGAAGGCTCTTAGCTATTCACACGGCTCTTTCCCTTTCCCTTCATGTTACCTTTCCTGCCTATCCTCTGTAAACCTGCAACGCCCCCTCCCCATTTCTCAGCGCTTAGCACCACCTGACCTATATCTGTTTATCTCTGTTCCAATGGAATGTAAGCTCCATGAGAACAGAAATGTGTCTGTTTAGTTCGCTGTTACATCTCCAGTGTCTATTACTTACCGGTGTCTGCTATTTGTAGATACTCAACAAATATTTTTTGAATGAATGAATGACTTCACCTAGGAAAGATAGCTTGTATTTCTTTTTGTATTGGCCAAAGGGCTTTTATACAGTTATAACTAAGTCACATGATTTAGACATATGAATGAGGTTTAAGATACAGCCCATTTTTAAAATTAGAATTTGAAATGGCTGTTTTTAATCTTTCATTCTGGCAACACATTGAAGAAGCATTCACAGCTAAGAATTTATGCTGAGATTTTACAAGTTGGCCCGTAAATGGATCCATAGAATCAGAGAGGAATAATGGATCAATAAATGCTGTCCAAGTCGTAATGTTTTTTTTTTCCCTGAGAAGAAACAATACAGCAGTAATCAGAAGTGGAATAAATGAACCTAAAATTTGATTACTGGTAACTTTACAGGTGGTGCTAATACTATGGCCTTTGTGAGTTCTCAGATGATTTGAGTTGATAATAATCACGATGGTGAGCTTAACAATGTTTTCATCTGGTTGAAGTGTAGTACTGACAGGTAGCAAACAGAACTTGATCCTTATGTGTAGGTGCCCTTAATAAAGAAATGGTTTGGCTTTTCATGTTCTGCTCTGGTTACGAGTTGTGCACGAGGGGAGGATTAAAGGCTCAACTATAATTATGTACAGTATCTATGGTCAAAAACTGGATCCCAGGATTTGAGGATTTAGGATTACTTTTAACAGTACTGCGGCTATCCATGTTTGTTTTTTAATATATATACTTTAAATTTTTAAATTTATTTCAGAGAGGAAGAGGAGGGAGAGATAGAAACATCAATGATGAGAGAGAATCATTGATCGGTTGCCTCCTGCATGCCCTCCACTGGGGATCGAGCCCGAAACCTGGGCATGTGCCCTTGCCTGGAATTCAACCTGGAACCCTTCAGTCTGCAGGCCAACATTCTATCCACTGCTATCCATGGTTTGACACAAAAGAGCCTCCTATTAAAATACAGAGCTTTAAAAGGTGTGAGCAGACCATACCCCTGGAAGGAAAATTTCCAGATGGGTGAGACAGGTGGCCGAGTAAATCCAACCCAAAATTTGTCCCCTTGAAGTTCACCTCAGATTCTCACTCTGATTTCTTTTGGTTCCCAGGGTAACTTGTTTCTCCTTTTAACTTGGTTAAAAAAAAAAAAAAAAGTTTCCTTGGCTTCCTTTACCACAGCCAAGCCAATCTAGAATTTTCAAAATGAATGTTACTAAAATCTAAAGGAGATTAAAAATGAAATTATTATGGAAAATGTAAGGGACAGCCATAACTGTGTTCCTTTGTCCAGCTATTCTACAGTTTTCATTCCTCCAGGAAAAACACTTCCACCCCCAGAGGGCAGGTGTAAATTGCAGGCAATCTGCCTACATTCCTTCCCTCTTGGCTCCCCCTCTTGGCTTCCCCTCTTGCTCCACGTGGTAGGGCCACTTTTCTGTCTTCCACGTGGGAGCCATCAAGCTTGTCCCAGTCACAACCAAGGCTAAAAGCCGCATTTGTACTCCTGTCCATTTCTTCGTTCTGGCCAGAGGGATATGGCAGAGTCCCAGTCCAATCGCAGGGACGGACCAATGCCCCTTGTTCAGGTGGGACCCTCCTCACACGTGGAGGAAAGGCAGTTCCAAGGCACTGTCAGGTCACTCCTCTGAGTCCCCAGAGCATCTCCGTAAGAACAACCTTATATTCAGAAAAGACTCACAATTATGTCTAAAATAAATTCTGTTCACAATAACAGGCGACCTAGATCTTAGGAACTGGAGCCTTTTCCAAGGCCTTTAGGGAAGCCCCTGGCAGGGGAAAAGGGCCTGGCAGTGCCTGGGAGCAGGCACAGCAGAGTCAGGCGCTGCCAGCCTGAGGGGACCTTGCTGGAGGACGCCCCAGTTTTAAGAATGGAGCACAGGGGCGAGTGCAGCTCTGTGGAGAGCGATGTCCCGCCCCCCCCCCCCCCCCCCCGCCTTTGTAGCAGGCACACAGTGCCTTCGAAGCACAGAGCCATGGTCACGAGGCAAACTTGGCACCTGTCTGAGTCAGGAGGTGCTCTTGGGAGACCTCACTAGCCGTGCTAACCAGGAAACAGACAGACCGAGGGGCAAGAAGCAACTTGCCTAAAGCCACCCGGAAAGCCAGAGGCAGAATCAGGATGGGCCCAGTAGGTCTGTCCACCCACAGTCCAGGGCGAACCACCGTGCCACACCATGTCAGACCCCGTCCTGCGCAGAGATCTGATGGCTCACCCCTACACGGTCTGTTTGGTCCCACAAATGGGAACAGTGTGGCCTTTGGAAGGCAGCATAGCAGTCGGAGAGCCCTGGGCCTCCTGGGCGGAGGGAGCCCCCTGACCCTGCCTGCAACCTGTAACCATTCAGTGGGGCCCTGTGCTGCTCGGGCTCTCGTTCTGTGGTTAATGATCACCAGTTTGTGGGGGGCTGACCCCAGCTTTTAGGGAACCGTCACTGTGGATGCCAAAACTGCATAACTGAGATAAGGTGAATAAGTGACAAAGACAACTTTTTACAAACAAAGAACTGCTCTGCACTGGTGCTGAGACGTGGGCAAGGAAAGCGCATGCTCTCCTGTAAGCGTTTCCATCTATCCATTCACAAGCAGGCCTCCTGTAAGCAGGCCACACACCCTCTCTGACTGGGGAAAAGGGTTTTTGTAAAACGGATTCCAACACTTCTTGCCGGTCTCCCTAACCATTCTAGAATACAAACCTAACTCTGTTTCTCCCCCAGGACCCTGCTCAAAACACTTTAGTGACTCTCTATTGCCTTCCAGGTAAAGTTCAAACATCTTCACATGGGCTTTGTAGGTCGGAAGCTTCTTTATCATCAAACCTCTCTCTCTCTCTCTCTCTCTCTCTCTCTCTCTCTCTCTCTCTCTCTCTCTCTCTCTCTCTCTCTCTTTCTCTCGGCCTGTGCCCATTCTAGACAACTTGCAGTGTCTAGAATGTATAATTTCTCTCATAATTATACCTTAAATAAGTTTCCTCCATCTGGAGCGTCCCGCCTTTCCAATCTCTGCTTGTATAAATCTCTCAAGGCTCAGCTCAAGGTCACTTCCTCTGGCCATCTCTATCCTGAACCTTCCAGGCTGAGCGAGTTCTTCCTCTGTAACCCATGCACCCTGTGTTGTAGCAGGTACCTGATTGGCTAACTTATCTATGTCCCTGACTAGCTGAGCGGTCTATGGTGCCAGGCACTCATAAACATTTGTTGAATGAATGAATGAATGAATGAATGAAAAAACACTCCTCACCTATGAAGCCTTGGGAAGTAACTATTACAGTATGGCCATTTTCTCCCCATGAGTATTAGAAAAAGGACCTTTCTTCTAATTTATAGTGTTATACTCCCCGTTTTAGGAATCTTTAGAAGATCCTTAATTTAGGATTCCATCAAGTTTCAAGGCTAGGAATGAATACAAAGTACCTGTATTTATTTCCATGTATTAAAAAGAAAATCTTCCAGTATCTCAACATACTTGTTTTGGTTTTTTAAGACAACAATTGTGAGACTACGTATTGATGCTAATTTCTTACGAGTTAAAAAATATTCCAGGGTGTATCTTCATATTTGACATATTACTTCCTGTCTAACGGACAGGAACCACTCAATCCGGCTTTCATTTTAATGTTCTCAGAGAATGTTTATTACCGTTCCACAAGGTTAAGCATTCAGGTTTGTCACCGTGCTGGTGGATTGCTTATAGAATATTCATTCAGCAACATTGACCAAGTATTATGAAGAAGCCTACGGCCTAGAAGACACGGTGCTACTTGTGATGGGGAGAGAATGAACAAAGATGAATCAGACAGCTATGTAAACTGGAAAGTTCTTATTGATCATTATGCTTCCTATTCCTCCTCCATTTTGTTCACCTTTTTAAAAGCACACATCCCTCTGTGTTCACACTTGCTTTCTATATTCCGTGACTATACTTAGCACAGAATTGTGGAGGAAAGATTCGGGCTGAGTAGCAAGCAGCTGACCTAGGATAGAAAAGCAGTGGGTGAATTGGAGGTGGCACGCACTAAACACATTTGAAGACAGTCACAGAGTCAATGCTCTAAGGCTTAGAGTCTAAGCAATACAAAGAGGAAAAAAAACCCCAAGCATTTTATTCTCTTCCTTTCCAACTGCAAGAAAAATCAAGAAACACTATTACTGCCGAAACCGGTTTGGCTCAGTGGATAGAGCGTCGGTCTGCGGACTGAAGGGTCCCAGGTTCGATTTCGGTCAGGGGCATGTACCTTGGTTGCGGGCACATCCCCAGTAGGGGGTGTGCAGGAGACAGCTGGTCGATGTTTCCCTCTCATCAATGTTTCTAACTCTCTATCCCTCTCCCTTCCTCTCTGTAAAAAATCAATAAAATATATTTTAAAAAAAGAAACACTATTACTTACAGATTACGTGCTAAAGACACCCCTAAAAAGCCCAATTGAAACATTCTTATGCTGCTAGCATGTAATAACCTTTGACTCTTTAGGAAATTGAGTAAAATCAATGGCTAGAGTCTGAAAGTGTTAGGTCTAAATAGATCCAGTATCAGATAAAAAGAACAGGCTACAGCAAGAGGGCTCTTCTGCATCTAAGTAACACTAGTTCTTGATTTTCTTGGGGATGGAGGGGAGGAGAATGGGATGTGTTCATAATTTGACATTGAAATGCCTTCTTGTTGCCTCCAGTTCTTTTTATCTGGGACTTAACCTATTGCACTGAATGCTTTCAGACTCCTAGGAGTTGGTTTTACTGGATTTCTTAGAGACAGGATGTTATATTTTAGTATCATAAGAATGCTGTTTTTTTTTTAAATATATATTTTTATTGATGTCAGAGAAGGGAGAGGGAGAAAGATAGAAATATCAATGATGAGAGAGAATCATTGATCAGTTGCCTCCTGCAACCCAGGCATGTGCCCTTGACCGGAATTGAACTCGGGACCCTTCAGTCGACAGGCCAACGCTCTATCCACTGAACCAAATCAGCTAGGGCACGAAGAATGTTTTGATTATGCTTTTCTGTGTCTTTATACATGGAAGTAACATGATAACACATTTCCGGGCCAAATTAATTGTCAGGAACGTTGTTCCCAGAGGCTGAAATACTACAGTGGTCTCAGGAATCCATTCCAGGGTGGTTTACCTTTCTGCCCACCACTCCCACCCCTTCCCCCAGTCTCTGAGTGAACTGGCTGGGCAGATAAGTCTGCCTCATATTCCTTCTGAGGAAAGTGGCCCCAGTGGGTTCTTCCCTGTGTAGGCTGCCATCTCAGTGCAGCGGCTTTTGTTAGTGAAACAGACTCTGCACTTCTTGTCCCAGGAGCTTGGGGTGGGGACAGTGCAGGCAGAGCAGCGAGGTATGGGTGTGCGGGAGAGGGCCCATATGCAAAGGCCTCAGTGAACTCACTCTGCCCAGTGAGCATTCTGAACACAGTGGTGGCAGATCAAACCAGATGCTCCCCAGAGGGTCATGAACAAAGAGGAGGCGGCTCAGTGAACCGCAGCCTGTGGTCTGAGCAATGCTGACCGCCTTTTCTGGGCCACTGAACTGGCTGCTAAAGACGTGACCTCTTGTGTGCCCTCGGGCCCTGGGTTTCTTTGCAACAACCTCACCTCGGCCACTGCAGGAAGCAGGGGCAACGCTGCAGTCTCCTGCTGACCTGACCTGAGGCTCCCTCTGGAATTCTCTTCAATTAAGTTCAAGCTCTGGTCCACTCCCAGCCCCTTTCTCAATAATCTCTGTTTCTAAAACAGCAAAATAGCCTGTGCGGAGATGACAGAGAGAGAGAGAGAGAGAGAGAGAGAGAGAGAGAGAGAGAGAGAGAGAGAGAGAGAGAGGGAGAGAGGGAGAGAGAGAGAGAGAGAGAGAGAGAGAGAGAGGGAGAGAGGGAGAGAATTGTGTATATTGAGTCTTAATTTACTTATAGTAAAGTCCATTCTATCTAACGTATGGTTCTAGAGTTTTGACTAATGCTTACAGTTGCATAAACACTACCATCATCAAAATATAAATTTTCGTCTCCCTAAAAATTCCCTCGTGTCCCTTTGGAGTCAACCCCTCCCTCTATCTCCAGTCTCTGGAAATCACCGCCGTGTTTCTGCCCCTGTATTTTTGCCTTTTCTCTTGAGTCTTATACATGGAATCATACAAGGCAGGCCTTCTTTAACATCCCTGTTTAAACCACAGCATGCGCCCTGCCTGACTCTCTGTTAGCACATCATTCTTTGCCTTATTTTTTTTCCCAGAACATTTAACATTATCTGAACATAAGCTATTGTCATTTTTTGATGATTGTCAGTGGAATGCACACTCCCACTAGAATGTGAGTGCGGGGACTTCGCCTCGTTTGCTGCTTCATCTCTGGGGTGCAGACGGCTGTCTGCCATCGTGCAGGTGTTCAGGAAATATTTGCTGAACGAGCCACCAAATGAATGAGGACATTGGAACTTCCCCAAACCCTCCTCTCCACATTCAGACTGACCTCATTAATAAGAGATTACCCTCACCCCCGCCCCCCAAAATGTGTCAATCCAATCTTCGCTGTGCTGCCAAAGTAGATGGTTTAGCTGCAAGTAACGCAATTAGAAGTAATTAGGCTGATTGAGATTATACATTGTCTTTTAAAGCCACTCTCTGGGCGATTAGATTACCTAGAATAGAGCTGGTCTGATGCGAGTGAAATGGAAACAATGATAGTGACTATTTCCTAAGGTTGTTTTGAGGATTAAATGACTTAACGGAGGTTAAGTGTTCAGCACAGTGCTCCTCCATGGGGAGTATTTTGCCTCCGCAGGGACGTCAGGTGGTGTCCGGAGACGTTTTGTTGTGGTGGTGGTTGTCAAAACCAGGGCAGGGTTGTTACTGGCATCTGCTGCTAAACACTCCTCAATGCACAGGACAGTCCCCTACCCACAAAGAATTATCTAGCCCCAAATGTCAGTAGTGCCACCTGTGAGTTAGAGCAGTGTCTGCACACAGACAAACTGTATTTGTGTTTGCTACTATTATTTTTAGGCCCTGGCTGGATGGCTCAGTTGGTTGGAGCGTTGTCCTGTACACCAAAAGGTTGAGGGTTCAATTCCTGGTCAGGGCACGTACCTAGGTTTCGGGTTCGATCCCTGGTTGGGGCGCATTCAGGAGGCAACCAATTGATGGGTCTCTCTCACATCAATGTTTCTCTCTCCCTCCCTCTCTCTCTCTCTGCCTCTTTCTCTCTTTCCTTCCTTCTCTCTCTAAAAATCAATAAAAACATATCCTCCGGTGAGGATCACAAAAACATGACAACTTAGGGAAAATGTTTGCAACATATATGGCAAATGATACATATTCCCAATAGAGGGAAAAGGCCTATAAAAGCAGCAACAAGGATGTGAGTGCTCTAATAAAAGACGTGAGCAGACAATGCACAAGAGAAGAAATTCAAATTTCCAGTAAATATGAAAAGTGTTCAGACTGACTAGCAATAAAAAAAATGCAAATTAAAACACAAATTTTTATTTTTTCTTTTCAAATTGACAAAGGTTAAAAGAATAAAATGGCGAGTGTTGAAGTTTGGTGATAAATGGACACTCTCATACACAGTATGCTGACCGAGGTTTTCTGGGAGACAGTTACCTATGTGAATCAACTACTTCAAATATCTTCATACTGTTTGTCTCAGTATTCTACCCTATAATCAGACTCACACAAAGATGTTAGTATGTGATTTTCACATGTGGTGCTATATGAAAAACTAAAAATGACGTAATTGGAGTATGGTTAAATGAACTATGTTGTACTTATGGACCATTAGAAATCAAGTGAAGTCTTTAGAAATAACTTAATCTGCAGAGTTGTCATGTTTGATTGATGGAGAGGTGACGGTACAGATATAAGGAAGAAAAGGGAGCACAGATGCAAGGAGGGACATCAAAGGAAGAGTGGCGAGCAGCAGGGAGAACCTCTGCACACATCTCTAGCTCTGGGAGCCGCCTTTGCTTCCCACCATTCCTCAGGGCAAATATGCACATTAAGTTCCAACAGAGTCACACACTTAAAGGTGTAGAGCTTGCTACATCTCTGTCCTTCTTAAAATATAAATAAAGAAATTGGCTGTTGAAGAAACCAAGATGGCGGCATAGGTGAAACACCTAACCTGCAGCCGGGCACAACAATTTCAAAGGCACAACTAGAGGTCAGAACGGACATCGTCCAGAACCACAGGAGAGCTGGCGGACTGAAATGCCCACAGATGGGGGGAAGGAGAAGGCCACGGGGACAATCGGGGGAGCCGTAAAAGCCTGAGGTATGGAGAAACTGGCGGAGACACGAGCGCGCGCCTGCGGGGAGGATGGAGCCGGAGAGGAGGGGGCGGCTGACGGCCTGGCCGGCGTTCACTGGCAGGAAGGAGATAAAGGCTCCGGAGTGCGCTAAGCGCCGGCTCCGACTGCACTGAGCGCCAGTTCCGGGCGAAACCCTGGGAAGCCAGGCGCAGGCTGGGGGAATGAATCTGGGCTGTGGGGCGCAGGCACAGAGGAGCGGCGGAAGGCAGAGCTCCAGAGGCACGCACGGGAAGGGGCGCAAAGGACGGACTGTTGCCTGCGCCACTGAACTGCCCTAGCGGGAAGGAGACATAAGCTCAGGACCGTGCTGAACCCCAGTTCCGACTGCACTGAACCCCAGTTCCGGGCGAAACCCTGG
This sequence comes from Eptesicus fuscus, assembly GCF_027574615.1. NCBI lineage: Eukaryota > Metazoa > Chordata > Mammalia > Chiroptera > Vespertilionidae > Eptesicus > Eptesicus fuscus. The sequence continues at coordinate 93,795,600 of NC_072474.1, forward strand.
GAAGCCAGGCGCACGCTGGGGGAATGAATTTGGGCTGTGGTGGCGGAGGCACAGAGAAGCGGCGGCTCCAGACGCGCGCACTGGAAGGTGCGCAGAGGACGAACTTTTGCCTGCGCCACTGGGTGGCCCTGCTGGGAAGGAGACAGGGACGCCAGACTGCGCTGAGACCCAGTTCCAACTGCACTGAAGCCCAGTTCCAGGCGAGAATCTGGGAGTCCAGATTCATTAGGGGAGGGACTGGACTGTTTGGCAGTGGGCGAAACTCCAGGGCGCGTTTCTCTCAGAGGTGTTTGCAAGGAATACAGAGGGACACAGACACAGGAGCCTCATAGGGCGGGGCTGACAGGAAGCCAAGGTTGTAGGCTCCACCCTGTAGCTCCGCCCCAGCCAAGCTGAGCAGAAGCTTTTTCCTGCTGAGTGCCTCAGGTAGTGGCTGACCCACACTGCATTGGAGACCCAGAAACGAGGGCATCTAGTGGTTGGTGGGAGATGACACCAGATTTCAATCACTTGCATAAGGGAGGCATTCTAGAGGCAGACTCAGTGAGCGCCAAGGCATTGCTGCATCAAGACCCGGCCCACAAACATGTCTCCTGCACAGCAACTCTTCCTATATAGACAAAGAGGGTCCTCACGGCCAATTGGCCTGGAGGACAATTCCTCCCAGTGACACCAACAACAATCAAGACTTAACTGTACAAAGGAGGACCAAGATGGAGACATAGGGCGGCAGCCTGATCGTTGCCTACCACAACAATATTGAGACTACGACGGGAGAGCAGAGCAGACACCAGCCAGAAAGACCGGGGGGCTGGCTGAGCAGATGCTCTACAACTAGAATAAAAGAGAGGGGTACGCAGGATGATGCTGATGCCGGTGACCCAAAGTCCACACTTTAAGAACTATGGCTCAGGCGACACAATGGTGGCCAGGAACGTGCTCGGCGCAGTTCCCCCGGCGGTCTCCGGCTGAGGGGACGGCTCCACTCGCTGCCGAGCACGGACAGACGAGCCCCTGGGAGACATGGGGTGGGAGACTCCGTGCTTGCTGACCTCCGAGTCCTTCAAGAATCTCAATGCCCCGAAGTGGCCAGGTGCGCACGCTCAGCGACTGGCCACCGTTGCAGACCCAGGGGCCGACGCAGCGACACCGGACCAGCCCACCGCCGGGTACCGGGCACACCGGAGCCTTGCCGAGCCCGCCGCCCAACGAGTTCTGCGGCAGCCGCCCTGGAGCTCTGAGAAAATGACCGAAGGAATTGCTGAGAGGGAATTGACCAACAGGAATTGGGATCAAGAAGACGAAACCCCGCTGAGACCCGAGTCCAGGCGAGCCTGCGAGCCTCTGGGCTCAGATGTGGTCACACGCCTCTGGGTCTAGGTGAGGCCTCACGCCCCTGGGTTTGGGTGAGGCCACGCGCCCCTGGGGCCAGGTGAAGCTGGATTCCGGGTTCGGGTGAGGCCATGTGCCCCTGGGTCCGGGTGAATCTGAACCCTGGGTCCGGGTGAGGCCGTGGGCCCCTGGATCCGGGTAAGGCTGGGTCCCGAGTACGGGTGAGGCCGTGAGCCCCTGGATCCGGGTGAGACCACGCGACCAGGGGTCTGAGAGAGGTAACGCGCCCCTGGGTCCGGGTGGCTTCGTGCACCTAGGTCCAGGTGAGGCCACGTGCCCCTGGGTCTGAGAGAGGCCACGCACCCCTAGGTCCGGGCGAGACCATGTGTCCCTGGATCCGGGTGGGGCCTCGTACACCTAGGTCCAGGTGGGGCCGCGTGCCCCTGGGTCTGGGGGAGGCCAGGCGTCCCTGGGTCCGGGTGAGACCGTGTGTCCCTGGATCCGGGTGAGACCTAGTGCACCTAGGCATGGGTGAGGTCACGTGCCCCGGGGTCTGAGAGGCCAAGCGTCCCTGGGTCTAGGTGAGACCGTGTGTCCCTGGATCCGGGTGAGGCCGCGTGCACCTAGGCCCGGGTGAGCCCAAGTGGCCCTGGGTCTGGGAGAGGCCAAGCGTCCCTGGGTCCGGGTGAGACCATGTGTCCCAGGATCCGGGTGAGGCCTCGTGCACCTAGGCCCGGGTGAGCCCAAGTGGCCCTGGGTCTGGGAGAGGCCAGGCGTCCCTCGGTCCGGGTGAGACCATGTGTCCCTGGATCCGGGTGAGGCCTCGTGCACCTAGGCCCGGGTGAGCCCAAGTGGCCCTGGGTCTGGGAGAGGCCAAGCGTCCCTGGGTCCGGGTGAGACCATGTGTCCCTGGATCCGGGTGAGGCCGCGTGCACCTAGGCCCGGGTGAGCCCAAGTGGCCCTGGGTCTGGGAGAGGCCAAGCGTCCCTGGGTCCGGGTGCGACCATGTGTCCCTGGATCCGGATGAGGCCTCGTGCACCTAGGCCCGGGTGAGCCCAAGTGGCCCTGGGTCTGGGAGAGGCCAAGCGTCCCTGGGTCCGGGTGCGACCATGTGTCCCTGGATCCGGGTGAGGCCTCGTGCACCTAGGCCCGGGTGAGCCCAAGTGGCCCTGGGTCTGGGAGAGGCCAAGCGTCCCTGGGTCCGGGTGAGACCATGTGTCCCTGGATCCGGGTGAGGCCGCGTGCACCTAGGCCCGGGTGAGCCCAAGTGGCCCTGGGTCTGGGAGAGGCCAAGCGTCCCTGGGTCCGGGTGCGACCATGTGTCCCTGGATCCGGATGAGGCCTCGTGCACCTAGGCCCGGGTGAGCCCAAGTGGCCCTGGGTCTGGGAGAGGCCAAGCGTCCCTCGGTCCGGGTGAGACCATGTGTCCCTGGATCCGGGTGAGGCCTCGTGCACCTAGGCCCGGGTGAGCCCAAGTGGCCCTGGGTCTGGGAGAGGCCAAGCATCCCTGGGTCCGGGTGAGACCATGTGTCCCTGGATCCGGGTGAGGCCACGTGCACCTAGGCCCGGGTGAGCCCAAGTGGCCCTGGGTCTGGGAGAGGCCAAGCGTCCCTGGGTCCGGGTGCACCATGTGTCCCTGGATCCGGGTGAGGCCGCGTGCACCTAGGCCCGGGTGAGCCCAAGTGGCCCTGGGTCTGGGAGAGGCCAAGCGTCCCTGGGTCCGGGTGCGACCATGTGTCCCTGGATCCGGATGAGGCCTCGTGCACCTAGGCCCGGGTGAGCCCAAGTGGCCCTGGGTCTGGGAGAGGCCAAGCGTCCCTGGGTCCGGGTGAGACCATGTGTCCCTGGATCCGGGTGAGGCCTCGTGCACCTAGGCCCGGGTGAGCCCAAGTGGCCCTGGGTCTGGGAGAGGCCAAGCGTCCCTGGGTCCGGGTGCGACCATGTGTCCCTGGATCTGGATGAGGCCTCGTGCACCTAGGCCCGGGTGAGGCCACGTGCCCCTGGGTCTGGGAGAGGCCAAGCGTCCCTGGGTACGGGTGAAGCTAGATCCTGGGTCCGGGTGAGGCCGTGCGCCCCTGGATCCATCCGGGTGAGGCTGGGTCCCAGGCCCGGGTGTGACCACGCGCCCCTTGGGTAAGGGTGAGGCCACGTGCCCCTTAGTCTGGGTGACGCCGTGCCCCTGGGTTCGGCCGAGACCAAACCAGAGGGAGTCGGACCTCCATTACCACCATTTGTCCACCATCCAGAGCTGAGGGGTCAGTGCTGACATGTACACATAAGGAACTACTGGACATTGAAATTGGGTCTCAAAAGAACTGTTGGTCCAGGGGGAAGCTCGCTACAGATTGATTCATTTGCCTGTCAGCATAACTATTATTGCTCGTCTCACATTGAGTTCTTATTAGTATATATCTAGTGACATATGATCTCGCTCATCTAGGGGAAATGATGAACAACATAGACTGAGGAACAAGAACAGAACCAGAAGCAAGGAGGCATCGATCGGACTATCGGGCCTCAGAGGGAGGATAGGGGAGGGTAGGGGGAGGGTGGGGGGAGGGGGAGAGTTCAACCAAAGGACCTGTATGCATGCATATAAGCCTATCCAACGGTTAAGTTCAACAGGGGATTGGGGCATGCGTGGGGAGAGGGGTGGGATGGGAATGGGGGGATGAGGACAAATATGTGACACCTTAATCAATAAAGAAATTAAAAAAATATAAATAAAGAAATTGGCTGTTGAAGAAAATTTATTACACACCACTAGAAGCATGTCTACTCCAGGTTTGTTTGTTTCTAACCTTTTGTTGCTTCAGTTCTATCTTCAAAATAAAATTAAAAGGTAAATAAAACCAAGAGTTAGCACAACCTATCCAGAAACATAGAACCATGAACAGACTGATGAATTTCAGAAGGAAAATGAGGGTAGGGGTGAAGGGGGAGAGAGTAACTGAGGAATTTATATGCATATATGCATAGCCCAAGGACACAGACAACAGTGTGGCAAAGGCTCAGGAAGGGCAGGTGCAGGGAGGAGGGGGTCAATGGGGAAACACACACACACACACACACACACACACACACACACACAGCAGACATCTGTAATACTTTCAACAATAAAGATAAAAAAAAAAAGAAAAAACATATTCTCCATCAGCATACTGTGTTTGAGAGTGTCCATTTATCACTGAGAGGTCATGGGTTTGATTCCATGTCAGGGCACTTGCCTGGGTTTCAGGCTCAATCCCCAGTAGGAGGTGTTCAGGAAGTAGCTGACTTTTTCTCACCTAGATCTTTCTCCCTCTCCCTTGATTTCTCTCAAATCAATAAAAACACATTTTTATTTAAAAAATAAAAGAAAATACAGGATGGGCAAAAGTAGGTTGATAGTGGTGAGTACATGAAACACAGTTCATTCTTGTATTATTTATTAATTATTGTATTATTTTTCATACAAACAACTGTAAACCTATTTTCCCCCACCCTTTATTGAAGTGGCTTAACAGCCTTTTGAAAAAAATTGATCAAGGAATTAAATAGACTTAATGGTGTTATATAAATAAATACTTTCTGATCAATTTTATCTCCATTGGTAAAATTATGATTGGAATGTTTGTATTCATACATGAGAAAATGTCTGAGTGAATCAAAACAGGGTCCAAATGGGGAGTAGAAGGTCCACTGATCACTCAGTGACACCTGTAAGATGGGGAAGGATTAAGGGACAGGGTCTCTCACCCCTCCCTACCAGCATCTCAACTGGACCTTTTGCTGAACCTGTATTCCAATGTCTCCGTTCAGTAGGCTGTGTGGGCAATGACTCTCATCAATTCTTCTCTTCCTTTGAATGATTCTTGATGTTGTTCATAAAGTAAGTCTAATGTTGCATGAACTCTATGAACCAGGAGATCATGGTTTGATTCCCAGTCAGGTCACATGCCCGGGTTGCGGGCTCAATCCCCAGTGTGGGGCATGCAGGAGGCAGCTGATCAATTATTCTCTCTCATCTATCTCTCTCTCCCTTTCCCTTCCTCTCTGAAATCAAGAATAATAATTTTAAAAAGTCTAATGGAAGCCCTTACTCCCATTTCACTATTCTTAGGCTCAGGTCTTAAGGTCTCTTAACCTTTGATTTCCACCTGTCTATCAAATCCTCAACCCTAATCAGAAGACGTTCATCCATGCTCATAATATATTCACAGCACGACCTTTGTTCCCGGCTTTCTACTCCCCACTCACCCATCTATACTAATAAAAGCCTAGGAGGCCCATGTGTGCGACGTTGTCACAAGATGGCCACCACAATATGGCTGCCACAAGATAGCCACCACAAGATGGCCATGTGCAAAGTGGAGGCGGGGCCGGTGGCTGCTCCACACAGTGAGGCCTGGGGTTCCCATGACTCTGTGCGGCATGGAGGAGGCTGGTCCCGGTGGAGGAGGCGGGTCGTGGCAGGGGAGGGCAGTTGGGGGCATTGGGCCGGCAGGGGAGGGCAGTTGGGGGCATTGGGCTGGCAGGGGAGGGCAGTTGGGGGCATTGGGCTGGCAGGGGAGGGCAGTTGGGGCGATTAGGCCGGCAGGAGAGCAGTTAGGTGTTGATCAAGCTGACAGGGGAGCGGTTATGAGGCGATCAGGCTGGTAGGCAGAAGCAGTTAGGGGCAATCAGGCAGGCAGGCAGGTGAGCAGTTAAGAGCCAGCAGTCCCAGATTGTGAGAGGGATGTCCGACTGTCCCACAGGGATCGGGCCTAAACCGGCAGTCAGACATTCCCCGAGGGGTCCCAGATTGGAGAGGGTGCAGGCCGGGCTGAGGGACCCCCCTCCCATGCACGAATTTCGTGCACTGGGCCTCTAGTTGTTTGATAAAGCTCAGGGCTGGGTGGATAAGAACAAGAAATAGGGTAAATAGGAATAAATGGGTGGTGAGAGTACAAAAGAGAGTGAGCAGGGAGAAAACTGATAGCCATTTTGAAAAACCCAACATCAGAAAACAAGAAAAATGGGAAAAAATATTTGTTTGCACATATTCTTTATTCACCATGAATTTTTCCTACCCTTCATATATGCTAAACAAAGTACTTTGTTTTGCTAAGATTACCATAATGAAAAACCTTTTTTTTTTTTTAAATGGTAACTGAAAATGTGGATTCTGTAACAATAAACAGTGTTTACAGGCATAATGCTAATGAGTCCCATTCTACTGCTTTTATATTTTGTAGGTAAAGTAGAACTAAAGTTGTGCAGGTGTCTTTAGTTTATCCTTACCTTTTGTACAGTTTATTGTCCTCTAGACATACTATTTTCTGAACACCAGAATCCAGCACAGTGCCTGCCTCACATGTAAAAGAGGTCAACAATCATTTAATAAGTAAATGAATGAATGCTGTCCACATAGCCTGGACATGACTGACATTCATCATTTTATTTTTGGTGAGGATATTGTGGGTTTATATTTATCACACAGATTGGTAAACAAGAGAAAATAGCTTCAAGTTTAGATGAGGTTAAGACCCCTTTGCTTCTCAAGATCATTTCTTTCTTTATTTTATTTTATTTTTTTCATTTTATGTGCCTCAGGCATGAAACAGCTCTGGCCACCCACACAGGCATCAAGCTAGGATGAACTGACTGTACATCTGCTTTGCCCCTGATTGATATAAGAGCAACACCACCAACCAGGTGTCTCCTTGCCCATTGCCAGGGGGTTCATTTCTTTACTTTTATCTTGTTTAGAAGATAGTTTGTGAAAGTGCTTATTTGAAAGTAGTTTTCTCAATGTCAAGTGACTTGAAGTCTCAGTTCAAGGCCTCTTTCTTTTTTTTTTTTTTTTTAATTCTTACCGAAAAGGAAGTATGAGGTCAATTGCATAAACTTAAAGTACCACAGAAATGAAACTTAAAGCAGGAAGAAACTTGCCATCAATGCACTGGATGGGAACACGTGTGTCATGTGAACAGACATGACAAAAACAGCCCTCCTTAAATTACTTTTAGCAATAGTGATCACATTCATTTTAATTTTGCCGGAATATTTCAAGACGCCAAAAGGTGAGTATATAATTATAATTTATCTTTTCTTTTTCTTAATTTTAAAAGTGAAGACAGCCAATGGTTATAGGAAATGTCTTCATTTCAGATACATGCTGCATGGGCGGAAGCTCTCTGTGAGAAAAGCTAATACAGGGAGATTGCAACTTTAGTTGACTGTTACATAGCACAGTAACCTTAGCCATAGCACTTAGTTATTGTAGAATACAATCATGAAATAAAAAAACGAAAAGGTAATTTAAAATTTGTGGCCAAGATTTCAAACATTCAGTGTACAGTAATCTCATCACATGATTTTGCTTTTATTTATTTATTTATTTATTTATTTATTTATTTATTTATTTATTTTTATTGTTTAAAGTATTACACATAGTAGTAGTACATATATCTCCCTTTTTCATGATTTTGCTTTTTAAAACATTTTCCTTCAAAACCAGTTTTAAGTATGCGCTTACATTCTGAAATTATTATCGACAGAAAAGGACATTTATTAAGTTAAAATGGCTTGTCTTCCTTCCAACACAGCTATTTCACACAATAACTTACTATTGCTTTTTGAAAATCAAGAGTATTAGCTATTTCAAAATATAATTAGAGTAAGATGGGTGCAAATTTAAGCAGGTATATGGGTGTGAATGTTTGTAACGAGAGAAAAATGGGACAACATGAACTCTGTGGATATTTCAGAGAATTGTGATGATTGCTGAAACCAAGAGTAGGAAAATAATTAGGTGTAAATTTAAACTATTTTTATATGTCAGTAAAATATTTGAAAATATGTTAATGTGGCTATTTGGATGGTAACTGTGTTCCCTAGCATTTAATAATAAGAAAAAATAAAAAGAAAATGATGTATAATATCATTAAAAGTTATATAAATTTGATTAAAATTAGAAAAAATGTTATAATTTGACTTGCTGCAGTAATTATTGTTGCATATACGTAATGCTAAATAGACAGATAAAAATATTTTTTGATAAATAAATACCATGATTGTGCAATTTTGTGAATGATTGAATTATTCAAATTTCTCTTGTTTTTCTGGCATTATGTTGCTTAGATTAAGCAACTATAGTGTAGATATACATATATTTATTTTCCTTTTTTTATATTAGTTTCAGGTGTACAGCATAGTGGTTAGACAATCATATACTTTACAAAGTGTTCCCTCCGATATTTCCATACCCACCATACATAGTTATTAAATAGCACATATTTTTAATTCTTGATTTCAATTAATGCAAATATAAAAAGAATAGTTAGAATTGGACTAGAGATAGCTATTTAAATTTTTAAGCTATTGTGGGCTGAGAGTAAGCTCATTTAATAATTATCTAAGGTAGGTCATATAGGTATATCTAGCACCTCCAAAAAATCAGGTTGGATCTAATGAAAACTAGGTAATCAGCCTAAACAAGATTTAATAAACTATTTGCTAATTATTGCTTAATGTTTGTGAACTGATAACAACCAACATTGATGTAATTTTTGTTCTCCTAGTTTCCTAACCAATTATATCTCCTAGTTTCCTCCCAAATACTACCTTTACTGCCTCCATAAACTCTAAAGAGCCATTTCTCTTTTCCTGCTTTAAGAACAGCTCAGATATTTCCTTGTACTCTTTGGGGTGGTGAACTTATTTGGGAATTTTGTTTCAAAGGAACCCTCCTTAGGGCCAATAAAGAAAATGTTTGGAAAGCACCATCTTATCCTGGTGTCATTTTCTGGTAGAAGGAATTTTGCACAGAGCCACCATAAACAAACATTTCATTACTAGGCAGAATGTTTTACACATACAGTAGTATAAGAGTAATGTATTAAAAATAGTATAATAATAATGTTTTATATCTTATACTGGTTTATGGATCACCAGGAATAGTTCCTATCACCTCATGTTATCCACAAGGGCACATAATTGTTTTGCTTTTAAAAAACTTTATACTTTAGTAATTTTTAAATCACAATAATACTCAATGTCTTATGAAATGAGTTGACTTTCTAGCCAATATAGTTCATAAAACAAACTCTCTGCTAAAATTACCTAGATAATAAGCCCAGAGTGTTCCATTAGTGCTAAAATTAACCTTGAGTTCTTCCTGTATAGTCTCACCCTCCCTATCAGTTACTTGTGTCTTTTTTCCACTTTTTCTTATGTCCTACTCACTTTAATTTCTAAGATAAATATTATAAATGATTTTTACTTATAAATTATTCACTGATACCCTGTCTTCGACACGTCAAGTGAATTAAAAAAGAATCTTAATGAGGAATAATGTATTCACGAGGCTTAATAGATTTGATTTGAAAATAACAAACCCTCCGAAGGCCTATGTTAAAAATAGAGAACTGTATTTGATCACTTTTCATCAAGAATGTATCTGAGTCTCTGAATTATCATTATTCAGAATATTCAATTATCATAGTTATACAGTAGAAGCTATTTATTCTAATTTCACCAAAGGAGAGGAACTTTAACTGTGTTGGGAGTTTTAATGAGTTTGCATTGGCAGAAGAGCTTATTCTAATACTTGCAGCTTACTTGAAAAGCAGCTTATGCTAAGATTTGGTAGCTAATATAATAACTTGATAGACTTATATTGCATAGAGATAATAGAGATATAAAAAGGAATTGATATATATATATTATTATTATTATTATTTTTAAATAAATCTTTATTGTTCAGATTATTACAATTGTTTCTCCTTTTTCCCCCCATATCTCCCCACCACCCGGTTCCCACCTGTTGTCCTTATTCATAGGTGTATGCTTTTTGTCCAGTCTCTTCCTGTACCCCCGACACAGACACCCCTTTCCCCCTGAGAATTATCAATCCACTCCCATTCCATGCCTCTGATTCTATTATGTTCACCAGTTTATTCTGTTCCTCAGATTTTTAATTCACTTGATTTTTAGGATCACTTGTTGATAGATATGCATTTGTTGTTCATAATTTTTATCTTTACTTTTTTCTTCTTTTTCCTCTTTTTAAAGAATACCTTTCAGCATTTCATATAATACTGGTTTGGTGGAAATGAACTCCTTTAGCTTTTTCTTGTCTGTGAAGCTCTTTATCTGCCCTTCAATTCTGAATGATAACTTTGCTGGGTAGAGTAGTCTTGGTTGTAGGTTCTTGCTATTCATCACTTTGAATATTTCTTGCCATTCCTGTCTGGCCTGCATAGTTTCTGTTGAGAAATCAGCTGACAGTCGTATGGGTGCTCCCTTGTAGGTAACTAACTGTTTTTCTCTTGCTGCTTGTAAGATTCTATCTTTGTCTTTTGCCCTTGGCATTTTAATTATGATGTGTCTTGGTGTGGTCCTCTTTGGATTCCTCTTGTTTGGGGTTCTGTGTGCTTCCTGAACTTGTAAGTCTATTCCTTTCATCAGGTGGGGGAAGTTTACTGTCATTATTTCTTCAAATAGGTTTCAGTATCTTGCTCTCTCTCTTCTTCTGGCACCCCAAAAATTCGGATATTGGTACACTTAAAACCATCCCAGAGGCTCCTTACGCTATCCTCACACTTTTGGATTCTTCTTTCTTTCTGCCTCTCTGGTTGGGTGTTTTTTCTTCCTCATATTCCAGATCTTTGGTTTGACTCTTTGGGTACGGTGGTCTACAGTTGAGTGTCTGTATATTCTTTATTTCAGACAGTGTATGCATAATTTCTGACTGGTCCTTTTCCATTTTTTTGGTATTCTCATTAAGGTCCTTGAAGGTCTCTTCAAGTTTCTCAGCGGTTTTTAGAAGATTCTTGAGTAACCTTATATATGTGGTTCTGAACACTGTGTCATCCATTAGTTTGCTTTCCTCCATCTCTCCTACTCATGACATACTTCGGTGTCTCCGCATTTTAGCTGCCTCCCTGTGTTGATGGACTGGCTTTGTGTGGTCAGTGACCTATAGGGGCTGGTAGCTCATCTTCCCCAATCACTCTAGGTGGTCGCTCTTGGTACACCCCTTTGTGGGCTGAGTGGAAAGTCTTGGTGTAGTTAAAAGCCTTGATTGCTGTTGGTACACTGGGAGGAATTGACCTACAGGCCAATTGGCTGTGAGGGCCTGCTGTGTATATAACGGAAGAATTGCTGTGCTGGAGACACAGTAGGGCTTTGGTGCTCACTGAGTCTGCCTCTTGAATGTGTCCCTTATGAGAGTGGTTGAAATCTGGTGTCGTCCACACTGACCACTAGATACCCTAGTGTCTGGATCTCCAATGGGGTGCAGGTCTGAGGCCTCCCAGCAGGAGCTACAGCAAGAGCTACAGCTTTCTCCTCTTTTCTTGGGCGGTTTTGGAGCAGTCTGACTGGAGCTGCAGTTAATTTGGTTGAGCTGCCACAGAACAGGCCATTTATATGTAAAAGCCACTGTGTGGAGCCTGGGCGGGTTTGTAGAATGTGCGGGGCGGGGTCTCAGGGCGGGGCGGGGTCTCAGGGCGTCACTAGGCTGGGGCGTGGCCAATGGCCATGGCTGCCTTCAGCCGTCTCTGCCTTTCCGCGTTTCCAAGTCCCTGTGTCCCGCGCTCCAGTGCAGCAAACCCTGATTGCTGGGCGCACCTCTGCAGAAAAGTCACTCTCACTCTCCAACCGATGGCCGAGAGTCCAGCTTCTCCCCGTAGGCGTCTGGGTCCCCCGCGTGTCCCCAGAAACTGGAGTTCAGAGTGATCGGGAGTTTGTCTCCCTTCGGTTTGAAGAAAAGCCACACGCCCAGTCGCCCGCCACCAGCCCGCTTCGGCGCGCCTCCGTACCTCAGCTCTCCAGCGTTTGCTCTCCCTTCTCTTCTTAGTTGTAAATCTACCACTCAGCCAGCTTTCCTGTGGTTCTGGGTGGTAGACGTTTTGTTTTTTAGTTGTATTTTTGAAATTGTTGTGCGAGGCGGCAGTTTAGTTGTTTAACTTTGCCACCATCTTGGTTCCTCCTCAGGAATTGATATATTTTGATTCAGAGCTTCTTGCAGTTAAGGGAGCTAGGTTTCCCTAAACAATAGACTTAATCAACCTACTTTTGTTGGACAATGTTTACAAGAGAGTGAGACCTGGTTAACTCATATAAATTTCAGTGATCTTTTATTTTTTTTATTCATTCACTTATGAATACTATTTACCTGTACTAGGAACCCGGGGCTACGAAAATGAAAGGCAGGTCTTCCTTCAAGGAGGTTTCAGTCGGGAGGACTTGACTGGTAAATAATTAAATACGATACTGCCATTACTAGATGGCAACGTAAAAAGGTTCAATGTGAACACAGTAAAAGTTGCCTCCGGGCCTGTCTGGGGGAAGATGTTTCTTCCAGTTTTGTTGCCATGGGAAATAACTCCCAGATTTCAAATGATCACCCAATATTTCTCCTTACCTGCTTGCAGAAGCACTTTCTAAGAGAAGCAATTATTATTGATTTTCAAATAAAATGTACTCATATAAATATCTCAGAAATTCTTGAAACCAGAGGTAGTATTGAGTTACGCAGGTGCATTCCCGATGGTTTGTCACAGTGTGGGACAGGAATAGTGCAGATGAAAATACCTCAAACTTAATTTTATCTAGCTGTTTTGACTTCCTCACTAACTCTTAAGAGCCAAACTGACATAAACAATGTTTGCTGGCTTTAATTTCCTCTTCCATTTCACACTTTCTGATGGAAATGGTGGTATAAGGAGCAGTTGAAGTTGAAGAAAACAAAGGATAAATGAACTTTAAATACTTATGAACTCAAGGCTAACCCCTGAAGTATCTGAGCGTAGGTACTACACATTACTTATGTCTGGGGTATAAAAAAGTGTTAATTAAGGCTACCCACAATGAATTTGCCTGAAAGTGTTATCCCACTTCTCAAAAATGGGCTCTTTAATTTCTTCTTATTGTCTGGCTTATTAAAAATTTAATCGTAACCCCCAATAAGGTTTGGGATATAGTTTTGTGACAATTTACATTTTTTTTAAAAAAAATAGCAAATAGTTATACATGTCCCAGGTAGTATACCAAGTACTTTTACATAAAATGTCTCATTTCAAGTCATTAAATATTTAAGCTCATTCACAATGAAGCATCTTTCTCAAGAGACTATTCTGAAAATCTTCAGAAAGAAGGAATAGAACTTGATGGGTAATTTTACTTTGTTGTCAGATTTTACTTCTTCCTAAATTTTATGAATATTTATAGTTTTTAAATGGCTACTAAATGGACACAATATTTTTTCATATATATTTTAGACAATAAGTACTGGCAAAAAAAATACTGCTGAATATAATGCTTTTTCACTGGTTTGGGAGGATTGGCCTCATTGTCTCATCTATTAGGTTACAATACCAACAACCCTTGCTTGGGATGGTTTCTAACTGCTTGTCTCATTGAATTGGCGGACAAATGCTCTCTCTCTCTCTCTCTCTCTCTCTCTCTCTCTCTCTCTCTTAAATAGGAAAATAGGACTTTCTCTAAAACATGAATATGGTAATATATCTCCCCCTTGCACTGCTCCGTTTCTTTTCTTCATAGACCTATCACCTATATAATTTACTTATTTATTGTATATATTTTTTGTTGTCTGATTTCTCTAAGTGGAATGAAAATGAGGTTTCTGCCTGTTTTGCTCATATATCAAGCACTTAGGACAGTATTTGTTGATTGAGTTTTCCAAGTCATATGGTAAAGCAACTAAAAAGCGAACATTCTTGAAGGAAGCATTTCTCATCCGATCCTCACAGCCGTCTTTTGATTTAGGCAGGCCGGGCATTACTATCCTCCTCTTACATGCTTGAAACACAAAATGTCATCACAAATCTAGAACTTTTAGATTGTGAAATTTATTTCATTGAATTTTTTTTTACTTAAAAATAATGTGTCAAAGCAACAAATGAACAAACAAAACTGAGAGACACACAACAGTATGGTGGTTACCAGAGGGAAATTGGAGTGGAGTGCTGCAAAGGGTAAAGGGGGTCAAATATATGGTGACAGAAGGAGACTTGACTTTGGGTGGTAAACATACAATGCAATATACAGGTGATGTATCATAGAATTGTACTCTTGAAACATATATAATTTTATTGACCAATGTCATCCCAATAAATTTAATTAAAAATGATATGTATCTCTTTACCTTGAGTCATTTTTCTACCATTTTTCTCCCCCCCCTGGAGAATTTCACAATGTGTTTATGTCCCTTGCTTTGACATGTAAAACCAGCAGTCTCTTTCTTCTGTCCCAAACCTGCCTTTCACATACTGCTACCATTAGCTAAAAGTAACCCCAAACTTTCCCCCTTACCCCCAGGAAATATTTCAAATTATCTCCCTCTAATGTTCCATGAATAAATCCATATCCTATCCAGACTCCCTTGTCCCTGACCTGGTTAACATGGTAGATGTTAACACATCATGGGCCTTTTCACCCTTTCTCACTCAGTATTACTAGAGAAGTATCAGCATTGGATCCAAAATGGAAATACGATTGAGTTTTTGTTACTGAAATTGATAGTCTTTTGAGTCTATGCCAATTGTTACAGAGGCAGACCCGTGACCAAAGGAAACGACATGTTAACCAATGTCTGTAAATCAGGCAGCAAAACCATACACTCTCTCCTCTCCTGGCAGCTAATATTTTTAAATTGCTGAATACTCAATAATGATGCAAGATCTTCAGAAGCGATTGGCTATGCTTTGTTTTGCTCTGCTTTTGAAAGACATAAATTACATGTAATAAAATGGAAAAGATCTTAAATGCTCAGTTTCATGAATTTTGACAGTGGTGTGCACTTATGTAACTGCCATCCCCATATAAATTATGGATTTTCAACACTCCCAGAGAGATTCCTTCTGCCTTTTCCTGTCAAATCTCCTCCCACCTCCAAGGCAACTTGCTGACCTGTGTCATCATAGTATAGTTTTGTGCTTCCTTATGCTTCATATAAATGGAATCATCACACAGTATCTATTTTTGGTCTGGCTTCTTTAGCTTAGCATAATGTTTTGAGATTCATCCATGTTACTGAGTATACCAATATTTTCTTTGCTAAGAAGCCCATTGTATAAATGCACTAAATTTGTCTATTCGTCCATTGGTTTGTTTCCAGTTTGTGGCTATTATAAATATGCTACTATGAACATTCTTGTACAAGTTTTTGTATGAACATATGTTTTCATTTATATGAGGAAACTAGTAGAAGAATACCTGAGTATATTTAATTTTATAAGAAGTCACTAAATGCTTCTCAAAAATGGTTGCACTTAGCTATGTTTCTAGTGGAAAAAAATTCTTATTTTTCCTAGCATACATTTAATATTCTGGAGCAATAACTCAAAAATATGTATTGTCTGAAATAATCCATGCTTCTTCCAAAGTTCCCTGCTTACTAGTTAACAGAGCAATAGCTCAGGTATTGGGGAAATATGACTTGACACAGAGTAGTTTTTGGAGCTCTTATTGTCTGTCAAGCAGTGAAGGTTTTATTATAAATTCTCACGTATTTTTGAAGGTCAACAGAGAGTTGAGACTTCTCTTTTTATAGCCCTACCTTGAAAAACATTCCTAGCACACACACACAAAAAAATGTGAGTTAAAACTATTTAAAAATTAAAAAAAAATACATAGTTTAACTGATAAGAAAACTTCTCAAAGGGGAAAAATGACTAAAAATTATAAATCCAGATGGGTAAGCAACAGTGAACAGATTGGTCACTTCAGGGGCATCTACCAATTCCTGGTGGCCTACAGTCTAAGTGTCATGGGGGCCATAAGTGGGGGACAGGGACACTATAAGGTGACTGAAAGGATTATTTCCAGTTTGGGGTTATTA
The DNA here is from genome assembly GCF_027574615.1 of Eptesicus fuscus. Classification (NCBI taxonomy): domain Eukaryota; kingdom Metazoa; phylum Chordata; class Mammalia; order Chiroptera; family Vespertilionidae; genus Eptesicus; species Eptesicus fuscus. The sequence goes on from NC_072474.1 coordinate 93,811,762, forward strand.
TAAATAAAAAAGCAGCCATGAAAATTCATTTACAGGTATTTGTGTGAACATGAGTTTTTATTTCTCTCGTGTGTATTCCTAGGAGTAGAATTGTTGGGTGATATGCTAAGTGTATATTTATCTTAAAGAAAATGAAAATCTGTTTCCCAAAGTGGTTGGACTATTGTACAGTCCCACCATGTATGAGCATTATAGTTCATAGAAGCTTATTCAGAACAGCAAAAAATAGAAACACCCAAATGTCCACGGTCAGAGAATGAATAAATTGTGACACGTTCATTCAAATGAACACCACAAAGAATTAACTACAGCAACATGACTAAGACATATTAAGCAGAAAAAGCAAGTCAAAGATAATACATATAGCATATTCCATATATATGTAAATATTTCTAAAATATGCTAAGAAGCAATGTTATTTGGAATATATACCTTTTTGAAAAGCGCTAAGATAAAGCAAAGGGGTGGTACACACAAAATTCATGATATTGGTTAACCTCTGGGAAAGAAGTTGTGTGTAGGGATGGGAAAGGTAGGGTGCCTCAAAGATGTTGGTAATATCCTGTTTTTTAATCTGTATGATAGATATATGGTGTTTATTTTTATTGTTATTTAACTGGCACAATACATTTTATATATGCTTATATATGATTTGTTATAATAAAAGTTAAAAAATAAAAATAACTTTCATAACTTCACCAGGATGTGCCAAAAAGAAAATAAGGATCGTCCATGTTTCTTTAAAAAGAAAAAAAACTGACCTGGGCATTTGTCCTATACAGTAATGTGTTTTCCTGATACTACTAGCATTCTGTATACTTACTCTGAGAGATGGCAGTCCTAGTAGTGGAGTAATTCTGGTATGCATTTCTATCTCTGGGAGTGAGAATTTAGATGCCTGGTTCCCAGCAACATTAATGGCAGTAGTTAAAATCATAAATCCTTGTTTATGGTGATGAAATTATAGCCCATCTGATAACAAAAAGATTGAGTAGAATTCGTTTATTTCTTAAAATTATACCAGGGAAGAATATGTCCTCTACTTATTTTCCAACTGAATTATTTAAAACCAAGGTTTAAAAAACATCATAAAATGACCTCATAGCCGAATGTAAATTCTAAGAAGCCTAGTTGGTCTCTTATTGAATAAGACTGCAATATTGACAGTAAAATTTCTCTATCTCTGTTCTAGTTCATAGCATAAAACTATAAATTCAAAACGTTGAAAATTTCATGAGTTGAAAAATTCCAGTGAGGAAAGTAGAAAGACGGCAAGAAATAAGTTTTTCGTGTATTTTGCTAACACAAAAAAAACCTATAGTTCAATCAGATAGTGTATTTCTATCTCCCTCCTGGGACATTGTTATTGAAGACAATGTTTCAAAAAAAAACTAGTTACTATTTGATTACATCTTTGTTTATAAATAAATTATAAAATTGTGTATTTGAGTAAATTATCCTTCCCCCCAAAATCTCTATAGCAACTCAAGTATGAAATGTGTTTGTAGCTGGAAATCACATGTGAATTATCACGGAAGCAATTTCAAATGCATAAGGTAATGAGCCTTTAATTTATTACATAATAAAAATATCATCATCAGTAATGAAACACTTATGAATTAATATTAAAGTACAAATTCCAGAAGCAAAATAAATTTTTAATATTAATCACTAGCTTCATTTTCTTTTAAGTTAGAACCAAGATGTATGACTAAAAGTAATCATTCTAAAAAAATGGAGTAATTCTTCTATTGTACTCCACATTATTTAGAAAATTTTAAAAAGATAGTATTTTGCCCTATATAGTTATATGAAATATAGGTAAAGACATATAATGGTGGAATTGAGCATGTTATTTATTTTCTTATACTGGCAAATGAAAGTCAGATGGGAATATCTGAAAGAGGGGTTACCTATTCCTTAGTTGAGCACTACTGCTAAGCAAAGTAGGGATTTTTGATTTTTATATAGTGACCTTTAATTACTTGTGCAAATTAAATCATAGAAAATTCTATCCTAAATGAAGGATGAGTTTTTAATTTTTACTTTGCAACATGTGTCTGAATTTTAAATAATATACATTTGTACAAATTTCAGGAGTGTTTTCATATGTACTATACCACTTGATGCTACTATAACCCCATGAGGTTAGCAGAATCTAGAGTTGTTATCTCTATTTTGCTGATGAGAAAATGAGACTCGTGGAGATTAAATTGTTCAAGTATCTTGGCTAATGACAGATACAGCACTAGAGTCTTTCTGTCTTGTCTTTTGAATTTGACGTTTTTTCTATTTATACCGCCATTTTCATATCAGATGTTTGTCTTCAGACAAAAATACAAATTATGTCATCCTGTTAAGTTTCATCTTTGGAGGTTCAGGCAGGTTGAATAATGGCCACCCAAACATATCAGGTGTTAAAACCTAGAACGTGTGAATGCTACCATATAAGGAAAAAGGGTCTTTACCGATGAGAGTAAGTCAAGGATCTTGAGATGGGGAGATGATCCTGCATTATCCAAGTGAACCCTAATCCAACCATCTGTCCTTATAAGAGAGAGGCACAGGGAGATTTGACCCAGACAGAAGAGTAGAAGACAGACATAGGGAAGGCAATGCGACCACACGGGCTGAGTTTGAAGTGGTACAGCTGCAAGCCAAGGAATGCCAGCAGCCACCAAAAGCTGGAAGAGGGGCAAGGAACAGATTCATCCCTAGGACCTTCAGGGGAGTGTGGCCTTGTCGATACCTAGATTTCAGACCAGTATAACTGGTGTTGAACTTCTGGCCTTTTGAACTGTAAGAGAATGAATTTCTTATTTTAAGCCACCCAGGTTGTGGTAACTTGTTACACAGCCCTTGGAAACTAATAGAGATACTATACTGTCCATGTTTTCCATTCCCTATTCAACTCCATGCAATTGACTTGAACCTCCAGTGTAGAACAGATGAATTCAGAGGAACCTAAGGCTTGTCCATTAGAACTTTTCCAGAAAAGAGAATGATTAAAATGCTAGGGTTTCCAAGCACTTTGTTACAAGGACTGTTTGTTGAAAAATAATGGGGAATGTTGATAACTTTTAAAAAGAAATGTTTAAATGGAGTAGCTATTGTTAATTCACGTAAAAACAAAATCTTGTCACTGATAAGCTGAAATGTACTGAATCTGCCTAAGAAAAACTGGGAGCTATTATTGTGTATTTATTTGAAAAATTCAAACTTTCACAGTAAAGAAAGTTTTTGTTTTCCTTTATAGGAAACGTTTTGGAGCTATCATGTCTGGAAGTGTGTTTACAACCTAATCTTACCTATTCATTCTCTTCCTTAAATTTTTCTGTTGTGACTTTTCTGCAACGAGTAAGGGAAACTCAGACTATGATGGGAATTTTTCTAAATCACTCCAATTTTCAAAACTTCACCAGGATATGCCATGACATCACAAGTGAATTTAAAATGTGCTCCTCGTGTTTGGTTTGTGAGTCCAAAGGAAACATGGATTTTATTTCTCAGGAACAAACATCAAAAGGTAAATTCAAAGGAAAAGTGAGAATAAAATGTATCAAGGATAGATGACCATATTCTGTTAAAAAAGGTATTAATAATATATTCACATTTTAAGTTCCTGGAGTGGCCCTTGATGATTGACTTGAAGGGCTTTGAGATATTAATTGTTCTTGGTTTACTTTGATTTATCAAAAACAAAATATCTATTCAAAATATCGATGCCACTGTAATTCACAAAGATTCGATGGTTAAATAATTATTTAACATGCTTTTTTCAAAGATACTGAATTTAAATAAATGGATTTTAAAATGTGAGTTAAAAATTCTAAATAAACTTGTAGGTTCTCATAGCAAAAAAAATCACACTTTGATTCTCCAAGGAGTCATTGAATTCTTGATACATTTATAACTCTTCCTGCTTAACATTTATCCACTATATATGAGTTGTCTTTTTACTTGTCTAACTATCCATTGAGCCTGTTGATGGCAAGGTCTTTGTCTTTGTTCACTAGTGTATTTTTATATCTTAGCATAATGTCTGACATTTGGCACTCAATAAGTATTTGTTTAATGAATGAATGAACAAAAAAAAAATAACTACATATTACCTGTAGTGTCTAATTGAACCTTACATTTATTATGTGATCACTATATATTTTTAATTAAATTCTATTAATTTGAATCATTGAGAAATTAAATAATTCACTTATAATCACAAAATATATTGGTTGCCTCAAGCTTAAGCATAAAAATGATTGCTTATGCCGATTTAGCAAGATTGCCTTTTATTTGTTTTATATTGGCATTTTCTCCATTCTTTAGAAATGGGAACAAGGGGGGGGAGGATGAGGGGACATCTGTAATAATGCCAACAATAAAAAATTGGGAACAAGATTTCTTGTCATTGACTTTTGATGAAGTACAATAGACATGTCTTCTTCTGAGTTCTTATTCAAGTAGTGCTATAACTATTGCAGGGCTTTGGGTCAAATCACCAGAAAGCAAAATGGAGAAATACCTTAATGATATCAAAGAACTAGAAAATGTCTCAAGGGTTGGTAGCTCACAGGTGCTACTTCTCTGCCTCTTTGAAAAGTGAAAACAGTGCATTGACAAGTTCTCTTAGTTGCTACAGCTGTGTAACAAATCATTCCAAAACTCAGTGTCTTAAAACAACAGCAATCTTCCTCCCTCCCTCCCTTCCTTCCTTCCTTCCTTCCTTCCTTCCTTCCTTCCTTCCTTCCTTCCTTCCTTCCTTCCTTCCTTCCTTCCTCCTCCTCCTCCTCCTCCTCCTCCTCCTCCTCCTCCTCCTCCTCGTTCTTGGTGGGCCAGGGATTCAGAATGGGCATAACTGGGCATTTCTGGCTAGGAGCATTTCATACTGTTGGGGTAAGACAGTGGCGAGCTAAAGCAGAGGGGCTGAGAAGCTAGAGACAGGTGGGCATTTCTCTCTCTTCAGGTTTTTTATCAGAATTTTCTATGTGGTCTTTCCCTGTGGGCTAGTTTGGGTTTCCTCACAGCATGATGACCTTAAGTTGTTGAACTGGTACATAGTGGTTCAAGGGCCCAATATTATGTTCCAGGGAACAAGCTGGATATTGCTTCACCTTTTCTGGTTTTGCCCCGAAGGGTCTCTTCCTCTGAATTTGGTTGGTTACACTTGTCACAAACCCTCCCACCCAGATTCAAGGTGAAAGGTATTAGATTCTACCTATTTATGGTGCAGTGGTAAAATTTTAAGTTAACATGTATGCTATGGGTTGAATTATGTTGAAGTCCTATTCCCCAGTATCTCAGAATGTGATATTTGAAAATAGGGTTGTTCCAGATGTAATTAGTTAACACGAGGCCAATAGGGTGGATCAGGGCCCAATATGACTAGTGTCCTTATAAAAAGGGGAAATGTGGACACAGACAAGCACACAGATAGAGCGCCATGTGAAAACAAAGGCAGAGACTGGGGTGATGCTTCCACAAGCGGAGGAATGCCAAGGTTGCCAGCAACCACCAGAAGCCTGGAGAGGGGCCTGGCACAGATCTTACCCATATAGCCCTCAGAAAGAAGCCACTTGGCCAACACCTTAATCTTGAAAGTCTAGCCTCTAAAATTATGAGACAATAAACATCTGTTGCTTAAATCACCCAGTTTATGGTGCTTTGTGATGGCAGCCCTAGCGAACTAGTGTAATGTGGGATGAGAAATACTGTTGTGACAATTTTGAAAAATATAACCTGTTCCACAGGTTGTCAGAGAAATATCTGTGTTTTCTTTCAGGTGCTCTGATTCCCTTTCAATCTTACTGTCCCTTGGGTTTCATAATCTTAAAAAAAATTTGTAGTGCAGGTAACTTTTTGTTTCTACTTTATATATATATATATATACACACACATATATATACATATATATATATACATATATATATATATATATATATATACATATACAGATACATATATATGTATGTGTGTATATATATATATATGAAGAGATTTAGTTTTGAATTGTTTTCTTACTAGGTATTGCTATTTTGTGAATAACATTTTTCTAATCTCTTTCTAGTTCTTATCATAAGAGGATCCATGGAAGTGAAGGCAAATGATCTTCTTTCACCTTGTCGACATTTTAACCTCACTGTAGCTCCTGCAGTTGACCACTTGGAGGAATATAACATTTCCTGTAATCCAAAACCAGGCACTAGAAGCTCAGCAGTTATGGAGGAAGAGCCAACCAAGGAAAAGTCTGTGGACCATACTTGTGGAATTATGAATTACTCGAATAATTGTGTACACATTTCTTTGCACCTAGAAATGGATGTAAAAAGTAAGTTTTAAAGGAAATTAGAGGGAAAAGAAAAATTATATAAGGGCTATCACATTAACTTCACTGAAAGTAAAATCACTGAAGAATAATTTTATTGATGAAATAATATGGCTAGAAAAATGTTAGCTCTTTTATCTGTTTTTTTTTCTTTTTTTTTCAAAATGTGATATTTATGGGTCCCAATCCTACCAGGAGGCAGAAGAAGCATCTATGGGTGGTGATTTGAGGGTCACTAGAAAGACCCTCTGCCCTAGAAAACAATTTGAACATGCCTATTAGCTGTGCTTGAAGTAATACTACCACACTTGGGTATGCAAGGGTGAGATTTATTTTAAAATGTAAATATCCATGTACATTGTGATATGCTATTAACATCTTACTTTGAATTGATTTAACATGTCCTCTTAGAGCTGAGAACCAGGACTGCATTAAATGGGATTTTTTTCTTTATTGATTAAGGTATTACATATGTGCCCTTATCTCCCCATTCTCCCCCCGCCCCCCCCCCCCATACCCTCACCCCCCTGGTGTCTGTGTCCATTGGTTAGGCTTATATGCATGCATACAAGTCCTTTGGTTGATCTCTCCCCCTTACCATAGCTAAATGGGATTTTTGATGTGAAGCGGAGAAGATAGGCAGGATGCAGATTAAGCACTTTGGTTCACTGGAGGAGTTGGGGGGAATGTAGGAGCCCAAAGACAAAACTTACATATAGCTTAGTTCTGCTTAAGGCTGATTAACTTCCTACTCACCCTCTTCTGATTGACCACAATTGATCCTTTTACTAAGCATTGTGCCCTCACTTAGCCACAAAACCTACTCTTGAAGAGCATTTTATGATCTAACCATTTAACGAGTGCCTGCTGTATGCCAAGCAGCGTTCCAGGCATTGGGGACACAAAGAGAGATGAATGTAAAGCAATCAAGGAGGTCATTCAGTGCAACAGGTGCTATGCTAGAGTAATCTGCTGCGCTTTTGGATGTTCCAGATGTCTGGGAGCCTTTCCGATGACTTTAGAATGGTTTTCTAAAACTTTATTTTTGAGGCAACTATTTTTAAAAATCTTATATTTATTTTAAAGCAAACACAAATATATACTATGTACGCATTTTGAAAGTAAAATACGTGACTTCAGAGAAATTTCTCCTGTGAGTTAGTTCGCCCAGGACCCTACAGCTTCTGCAGTTAGTGCGTATTTCAAGGTGTGTGTGTGTGTGTGGGGGGGGGGGGGGGGGGGGGCGGGGGGGGGGAGAGGGTAGGAGAAAGTCCATTCCTTCTGGTTCAGGTGTGAGGTTGGAAGGTAAGTTTTGGAAAGGCTGTATAGGAAAGGTGACTATGATAAAATCTGAAAGATAAAGAGGTTTGGATTATAGATACTAAAACATTTACGTATTTCAATGTACATTTATGTATCCATTTAATTACTGATGTTCTAAAACATAAAGGAAAAATAAGCATTTCTATTATGATTTTAAGAGGATTTATTTTTGTGTTAAAGGAAAAATCCATAAATCTAGTCAGAGTGAAATGGTAATTAATTTTTTTTGGGGGGGAGGGGCATAATTCAGAAAGATTACAGGGGTGCACAAATAGGTATCCATTTTGCCATGTGTAGGAGATTAAAAAATTACTCGTATTTTACTCTGCTGTGCAAAGACTAATGTGATCTTCTTTAAAAGCCCAATCCATCAGGGAATGAAACGAAATTTAGTCCAATTTGGTAAATTTACTCTGAAACAATAATTTAAACCGTCTCTTTAGATTTTTTTCAGATTCTCGTTTGTTCCCCTTGGCTCTCTCCCAGGTGGCTGCAGGGATGCAGGGAAGGTGTGCGGCGTGGGGTGTGGGGAAACACATCCCTCTGTGTTCACACTGATGCTGTGTTCACACTGGTGGGTGGGCTGGCTGGCTTGGCCTCAACTGTGCACATTCTGCTCTTGCAATATAACTTTGGTGAATGCATGGTTCTTTTTTCTTTCTTTCTTTCTTTTTGACCACTGCCCAGTGACACCTTGGTGGTTGGACCCATCTTGGCTTTTGCTGGCACTGACAATCTTTTATTCTTTTTTTAAAAGAGAGGAAGGGAGAGAGAGAGAGAGAGAGAGATAGAGAGAGAGAGAGAGAGAGAGATAGATAGAGAGAAACATCAGTGATAGAGAATAATTGATCGGCTGCCTTCTGCATGCCCCCTACTGGGTATCGAGCCCATAACCTGGGCATGTGTCCTGACTAGGAATCAAACCATGACCTGCTGGTTCATAGGTCGACGCTCAACCACTGAGCAACACCAGCTGGGCTGACTACATACTTTTATCTTGCTGAGTGAGAAATGCAGGTTTGGCATGGAATGATATTGGGGAGGCCAAGCACTATGTCATCCCAGGCAACTATGACTTTTCTTCACTCAGCTTCTTCTCTAAATAACTGTTGACTGCCTATGTAATGTACACCTGCCCATGGAGTGAGGGTCCTGTGAAAGGGATACCCAGATCATGAGCACACAAGGAGTTATCCAAGGGTATACGCAAGTTATATATCTTGCTAAGTTGAATAAGTACTAGCTGTGTTTTGTGTGCAAGGACGAGGGTCCAGAGGATGGCTTAGAAAGTCAGTACAGTTGTGTCTTGGACATGGTGAGGTTGCCTTCGTTTAAGTCACTGATTCCTGGGTCGGCTGGCCAGTGTGTCTCTATGGGACCGAAGGAGACCGTGCTAAACTCTTGCTGGATGGTGACCATCCTCCCCATGTGGCTTCACTGTCATTTGAATGAACAAGTTTTCACCTGTATCTTCATTCAGTTTAGGCTGGGATAACTGCATCTTTAATTAACGCACGTTCTTGATCCGATCATCGCCTTGAGAGCCCGTGTGAAAAGGGGAGTCTGATTATTCATCTGCCCTGGCTGCTTTCACCCCCTATGCCTCAGCCCAGCCCTTTCTCTTTGTCTGTCTTTACCTTTCTTCCTTATCCTCCTCATACTCAATGCATCTTTGTTGATTTCAGGATATAATTTTTGGCTGCTTGGCTATGTCCTGGTCTTAACCTAGTGATAGAAATGACAGTGAAACGAACACTAGCATAACCTGTAAGAAATTAACCCTAGAATTTCAGAACTAAATGGATGTCTGGAAGACACCTGATCAAGTTTCCTCGTTCAGTACATCAGGGAAGTATTCAGGAGAGCAAATGACTCATAAAGTGATGCTATGTACTATTTAGCTTTTTAGTTAAGGGCAGAATACATAATAAAGCCCAGCTGCACCACCACATGGCCTCTTGTGTATTGTGTCCTTTTATTGTATTTTTATAGTATTTTTTTTTCTTTGCAGATTTCTCTTGTCCCATGAAGATCACTTGGTATGTGTTAGTAATATTAGTTTTTATATTTTTTCTCATCCTCATTATCCACAAAATACTTGAAGTCCATAGGCGAGTGCAGAAGTGGCAGAGTAAGTATTGAGAAATAAATCCATCATTTGAAATAATCCATTTAGTTTCAAGGGACTCCTAATCTTATCTATAGTTTTTTTTTTTTTTTTTTCGTTCAATTTACCAGTTACTGAGCACCTACTGTGTGTAAGTGGTGATTCAATAGGGAGTGGTGATAAAGAAGGTTAGCGTTGGAGCTCTAAGTTAAGGTGATGAGTGGGAGGGGGAGCCAATCTTTAATGAGTGTGAATGTGTCTGTAGATTTTTGGCTGGGCTGAGCTAAAATGTGGAACTGGAAATCAAGACAGTAGGGATGATACTAAAATATTTAATAACTAATAAGATGGTCACCTAATAGTTCACTGAATGTGAACTATTGCCATAATGCTACTGGTGTGTACCCATGCATATATCTGCTCTGCTGGTGTGTATCCGTCCATATACTGCCTCTACGAGTGCGTGCCCATGAATATACTGGCTGAATATCAGGCCTGATCGAAAGTAGTGGTCTCTTAAAGACGAGAGAAAAATGTGTCATTATGAGACAAGAGAAAAATGTGTCAGTATGAGACTAGTCTTTGGAGATAGGTGGATACGTTAGAATCCTAGTACTACCACTCACTAGTTATGTGACTTTGAGCAAGTTGCTTACTGTATCTGAGTGTTTTTTCCTCTGTAAAACAAGGCTAGTCACCATTATCACACAGGGTTGAAGTAAGCATTGAACGAAAGAGATTGCATAAGAAATTTAACACAATGTCGAGCATGAAAATGCTCAATAAACAAGAGTAGTATTGTGCTGTTTGTATTATTTCCCAAGGCTCTTATGTTCTTTACCAGGCAAGGCTGTTGGTCATTTCAGTAGCCAAACAAATGGTTGCCTCTAGGCTTGAGTGCAAGTGCCATTAATTCTGTCAACTAAATATTGGTTGCAGATATTTCTGAGAGCACTTTCATATCAAGTCTTGTCACTGATACCTTATATGTAAGACCCCTAAAGCATTGGTTAATGATCAAAATATTGTATATTTGTAGAATAACATTCTCACAAGATTTTCACTAGATTCTCAAAGCATGAAAACAGGGTATGTGCTATTATTTTTATTTAAAAACAACAACAACAACAACAACCCTGAGCCTCAGGGAGGTTAAGTGTTCTGTCCAGAGTTATATAACTAATAAAATGTCAGCATTAAGACTCAGGGTCTTTCTAGTTTTGAAAATGATATTATTTTAAATAAATGTATGGTATGGCAAATAGTGCTTAGTTTTGAGTTTTTAAAGTCTATTTTTCCATATAATAACATACTAAGAAAGAGAGATAGAAACCAGAAAGAAAATGGGTTTAGAAAGAGACAAATAGTGGGGATTGACATTGAGTTCTTATGAACATCGACCCACATGACAGGCTTAATAGCTTTCAAAGGCTTGCTTTATAAATCAAAGCACATACAGTAATAAAAGGTCACATCATTTAGGATATTAAATATCAAATAATAAGATATTTTGTATATGATATCTATGTATATATAATCATATAAATAAGGTAACATTCTATACACAAGAGCTGGGCTTTTCATTAGGGAGATGTCGTATGGCATTTATGGCAGTGGAGAAGCCACTGGTTTTAGAAAGAACCTGTATTTGTTCATGAAAAACAACTTGAGAAAAAGTTCTTTATGTCTTGTCATTCCAGGCCCTGTTGTGAATGGCCCATTTTCCTTGGTAATCCTTGGACTCAACATGGGGAATATATTTTAAGAATGTGCTTGGTTACCATCTAAATATTTCATTTCTTTTCTTGGAATAGGTCATAAATACAAACCTTCATCTGTTCTCTTAAGAAGAAGTGATTCTCAGAAACTCCGAACATTGGAAATGCGGGTAATTTCAGGTGAGCTCTGTGGCATGCAAACAGAACACTGCTCAGCAAATTCCAAAACTTCACCCTTTCGATATTAACTCAAGATCACGAGATCTGAGCTCATTTAAATTAGCCTCGTATCTGGAAGAAAGGAACCGTGGGCAAATGATACCCAGTTTAATATGTCTTATTATCAGGGGACAGTCACAATCAAAACCACCTCCTTAAATAATGGCACGTTTGCTCAGTTGGCAAGAAGAAATTCATGTGGGTAGGCAGAGGAGAAAAAGCAATCAGGAATAAGTCTCAGATTTATTTTTAAATGAGACAAGATACCATTATTTCTCAGAACTGCAAGAAGTAATTGCAGAGCGGGCCTGGCTCTTGCTGGAGCCTTTCCTTAGCAGAGGGTGTCATTGTGCAGAGAGCTTCTAATAGCCCCAATTAAAAAGAACCCTGTCCTCTCCCGAGAAATAGAAGTGGAGTAAAGGAATCCTCATTAGAGCAGCAAGGGGGCTGTTAGCACAGACACTGTAGTTCCATCTCCTTCTTCAAATTGGGAAGCTTCCTTCTGAATTCAAGCTGTCAAATCATATTAGAGAGAAAGAGGCAGACTATGACAGGGGCAAAGACCTCTTCTTCGTCAGGGAGAAATAATGTCCTTGCGTCGCTGAAAACCACAGAATTACGAGTTATATAACTATATCTCCTCGTGCACAGCCAGTGAGCAGACTTCTTCGTGCTTTGTGAGAAGTTACATAAGGAAACTTCATGTCTGGTGTGTAAACCGTTTTCGAATCTGAAAGGAAATTGAACAAATCCTGGGCCCCGCGCTGCAGCTGCATCTGTAGCCACGTGGAGATTTGCACAGCATTTCACTGGGGACTATGCTCCTGAGGTTTTCTTAGCTATTTAAGTTAGCAGGTACTCAGCCCCCTGGCTTGAGGAAAAACTGGACTGGGAGCACCTAAAGAGCTCACTTTTATTTTAATCCATTAATCAGCTAATTAATTTTACTGATTTCAGAGAGGAAGGGAGAGGGAGAGAGAGATAGAATCATCAACGATGAGAGAGAATCACTGACCGGCTGCCTCCTACACATCCACACGCTGGAGAGCGAGCCTGCAACCTGGGCATGTGCCCTGACTGGGAATCAAACCATGACCTCCTGGTTCATAGTTCAATGCTCAACCACTGAACCATGTCAGCTGGGCCAAAAGAGCTCACTTTAAAAATATGTACATATTTTCTAATCTCAGCATTAGGAGTAAAATTATTAACCTACTAGAGGCCCAGTGCATGGATTCGTGCACATTGAAAGGAAATTAATTAGAAGGTGGCCAGCAGGGAGGGACTGGGCAAGATGGGCTGGACATGCCCTGGAGCCAATCTCCCATGGTTCCTCCCTGGCCGGCGCATCTGGGGCAGCGCACGGGGGCTGGAAGGGCGTCTGCAGAGTGAGCGGGGTCCCTTCGGCAGGTGGGGTCCCTCGGCCTGGCCTGTGGGGATTGGGCTAAAACCAGCAGTCTGACATCCCCCGAGGGGTCCCAGAGTGCGAGAGGGCACTCTGCAAAATTGCTGTCTCTTGGCAGCTCCTGCATTGAGCGTCTGCCCCCTGGTGGTCAGTGCTCATCATAGCTACCTGCTGGTCGGCCGGTTGGCTGGTCAGCCCGGTTGCTTAGCCCAGTGGTCGGCAAACTCATTAGTCAACTGAGCCAAATATCAACAGTACAACGACTGAAATTTCTTTTGAGAGCTAAATTTTTTAAACTTAAACTTCTAACGCCACTTCTTCAAAATAGACTTGCCCAGGCCGTGGTATTTTGTGGGACTAACCACACCCTGTGTTTATTAGCCTGTGATTTTCATTCACCAGAGAAACCTGCCTCAGCCACCCTTTCCCTTTAATAGCTCTCACTAAAAACCCTCTGGCTTTATTACCAGGTGTATAATATTAATGTTTAGAGCAGGCCAAGGGATGGTGGCCTGTTTTAAAATGAAGAGTCATTTCGAGGCTTAGCTTCTTAAAAGGGAGAAGAAGCAGATTCCTTCCTGTTATTTATATTCCTTTAACCTAAATGCAATTTTTCCTCCTCCCATTATAAGTTGCTCTTTCTGAGAGAGAAATGGAAAGGAAATAATGTCCCCCTCGAGTGCTGTTTTTAAGGCCTCTCTTTGGAGTGATGGATTATAGGCTGCAGTCAGAAAAAAAATGTGCCGGCATGGTTCTCTGGAGAAGCAGTAACACGAGGTTTAAAAAATGTAGTTCAAAGAGAGCAGTGACTGCAGTCACTTCAGCAGAGCCTCTTGCTGTCCACTCCGGCTGTCCATCCTGCAACATCTCTCAGTTGTTCATGAGGAAGTATTGTTACACGTGTACACACAGAGTACAGGAGGCTCACACCCTCAGAAAGACAAGGGAGACCCGGGAGAGATTACCCAGACCCTGGCCCCGCACAGTGCCTGGCGCGCAGTGGGGCATGGGGTAAATGAGTTGCTTTGCTGTAGAAAAGATGTCGCACAGAATCAGATCCCCAGCTTTCACATGTCCCTTGTATTTTCTTCCTTGCTTGGAGAAGTATGGTGGCATAAGTTGCCTCTCCGGGCATTAATCTATTTTACATTTTATTCTTTTGACTATTATCTTCACACAGGTGATTCTTATCTTACTCACCTTTGGATCCTTGTCCCTAGCATAATGTCTGGCATGTAGTTCATGGACAATAAAAGCTTATTAAATCACACAAACGCCAAGGGGAAATGTGTCTAGAGTTAAAAGAGCAGATGAACAAGAAAAAAATCTTGGGCATTGGGGAAGGTGAAACAAACAAAGAGACAAAGAGTCATCGGAGGCAGCATAATTCTACTTCATTGAAGAACATGTAGCACACTTTATAGAATTGCTAAGGACATTAAAGAATCGTGAAAAACACTGACCATTTGAAGAAGAGATTTTGAGAATTTACGCAAAAGCAGCTTTGGAATGTATCCCCAGACACAGTGCTTAATGAGGTGACCCCGTTGAGAAACCAAGGCCGGGGCAGAGGCCATAGACGAGGACCCAGATCACTGGATGCAAACAATAGAAACCAACTTGGCTGACTTGGCAGAAAGGAAACTTCTTTGAAAACCAATATGGAACCCACAGAAGCAGCAGGGAAGCTAGGGAATCTGAGATTGGAAAATAAAGAGGAATTAAGAGAGGCCAGGCAACTAAACACGCATCCAAACTCATACCACAGGAATGGTTTGGTGAGAATACCTCTGCTGGTGTCCCCACCACTGGACGTCCCCTCTGAGCTGCCAAAGCTTGCCTTACACCACCTGGCAGTTTTGCATCTCTGCCAGGATTGCCAGCCCCTAGGGGGAGTAGCTGATTGATGGAGTGTAGGCCAGGAAGCCGAGAGTGGGAATATCTGCCCTTCTGGCTTCCTGCACCCCAAGAGTCCCCGTGAGCTATCCACATGCTGGACAGCCAATAAATCTCCACAACCCCAGGTTTCTGGGATCCAAGCTTCCACTTATTCCTGCTGCGTGGGTCTATGAGGGGGGTCATTTCATCTCCCCCTTCTATGTCCATAAAACATGCTGAAATTTTTAAACCTGAAATTCTTTAGCTACAAACATTCAACTAAAATCTATTGAATACGGACTACACACCGGGCATTGTTAAGTGCTGAGAACAGAGTGGCATGTACTACAGCACAATCGTTGCCTTCCCAGAGCTGACACCACAGTTCAGGAGATTCTGGTTGCCTTAGGACAGTGGTCGGCAAACTCATTAGTCAACAGAGCCAAATATCAACAGTACCACGATTGAAATTTCTTTTGAGAGCCAAAATTTTTAAACTTAAGCTTCTTCTAATGCCACTTCTTCAAAATAGACTCGCCCAGGCCGTGGTATTTTGTGGAAGAGCCACACTCAAGGGGCCAAAGAGCTGCATGTGGCTCAAGAGCCGCAGTTTGCCGACCACGGCCTTAGGAGAAGGGAAACCAATGAAACTTTAAGAACTCAGCAAGTACCTCCTATATGCACAGTTCTTTTACACACATCGTTTATTTTATTTCATAAGAACCTCACTCTTTTTTCCTGATGAGAACATTGAAGCTATGAGAGTTTAAGTCACTGACCCACAGACAGGTCCTAGCGGAGTCAGGGCTCAAACTCCAATGGATGCACTTTCTAGCACCCCAGTGGCAATGGCGAACTGGGGAGCTCACCTCTGCTGGTTCCTCACAGACCAAAACTCTCCAGGCTCTTTAACATTTAACACTGGAAACTGAGCTGAGACCTTTCCTCTACAAGCATGTAGAAGCTTGTGTGACACTATGTGGGTCATCCACAAAGTCACATTCCAGCACTGGCTGAGATGCTTTTTGTAGTTAATGTGGGTGAGTATGTAGGGACCATGAAGGAAAGGAAGTGGAACTTTATGGTGAAAGAGAATTACTTATACCATAGAAGGAGAGAGAAATAAAGCAGACAAGGAACAATAAGAAAAGAGAGAAAAGAAAGAGAATTACTGCAGGCCAATAGTGGATGACCCAGTAATTTGTATTACCCCCAAACAAAATGAATGGCACTATAAAATTATCATTTGCAACATGTTTATGGCCAGTATAATAAAGATTAAGCAGGTTTCCATTTCCTGCTGAAGAGAAGATAAATCACTGGGACCAGATGTCTAGCAACCAAGCAAGATAACATGAGAATTCAATTTTTACTTGCTTAACTATGATTTTTATGACTCTTAAAATACAGATTTGAGTTCATAAAACAGTAAAGGTTATAGCCATCTGCTTGGTTCCAGAATAGATCAAAATGCGGAGGGTGACTCTATGCGCAGGAAGAATTTCATAAGTGTGAAGAATCTATAGGCAGAATAGGGTGATTTATTTTCATGCCTTTATGTGACAGTCATTTATGCCAGCTATGAAAGAATTGATGATAAAACATATGCAGATAAACATTTGCTCCATCGTTGCACAAACTCTCCCTGCCTGAACCATCCTCCCTCCCTTGAAATCCCCTGCACACCTCCCCTTCTCCCACCTTGCCTTTGTCTAGTGAAGTCCAACCCTGGTTTAATTGACACCTCCTCTATGAAATCACATTGGACCTCCCAAATTAGGTCAAGTCCCCTTATTACACATCCTCATAATACCACAAGTCTCTCTTTGTGGCAATTATTACTCTTGCTATTTGAAATATATTTTTTATCCTTAACCCAGGATATGTTTTTATTGATTTTAGAGAAAGAGGAAAGGGAGAGAGAGAGAGAGAGAGAGAGAGAGAGAGAGAGAGAGAGAGAGAGGAGAGTTCAGTTGCCTCCAGTATGAGCCCTGACTGGGGATTGAACCAGAAACCTAGGTATGTGCCCCGACCAGGAATCGAACCTGAAACCATTTGGTTTACGGGATGACCTCCAACCAACCAAGCCACTCGGCCAGGGCTATTTGATGTTTTTGTGTTATTATTTGACTAGAGGCCCAGTGCACAGATTCGTACACATTGAAAGGAAATTAATTAGAAGAAATATTTTAGAGGCTGTAGAGGGACCACTAGAGGACTCCAGGGCATGTCCGGCCCGTCTTGCTCAGTCCCAATTGGCCGGACCCCAGCAGCAAGCTAACCTACTGGTTGGAGAGTCTGCCCCTTTGTGGTCAGTGCGCATCATAGTGATTGGTTGAATGGTCAAATGGTTGACACTTAGCATATTAGGCTTTTACATATATAAATTGATGTATCTCCCATGAGCCAGGTAGCTTACTAAGATTAGGAACACAATCTTATAGTATTCATCACTACATCCCAGCTCATAGCATAGTGCACATAAGGGCACATAATGGGTGCCCAATAAATATTTACCAAGTAAATACAACTCTACACCGACTATGTTGAAAGAACAGCTGCCACAAAGACCTTCTAAATACTTCCCCCCTAAATTATAACTTTTGATAATGTCTATTCAAAATAATGAAAGGAAAATGGTTAAACACTTCATCAGTTTCATTCCTTGGAGTATTAAGGATATTTGCAGTGTGAATGAACAGGAAACTGAGTCAATGGCTCAGAATATTGGCAGCTGTCTGTTGAATGACTTATTTTTTTTTTCTCTTTAGCTGTTAATTCTAGATAATTTTGCAGTAATTTATTTTTCCATCCTCATTTGATTTTCACACTGGCCAGATTTGGAGCAAATGAGTAGTTTTAGGATCACTGTTAATAATAATAGACGAAGCTTTGTACATAGTAGGAAGTTGGTGCCTGGAATAATGGAAATCTATCTTAAGTTACCATAATTGGTTCTATTAGCCTTGAAAGGCTACCAGCTATCTTGGGCTTGCACAAAAGTGCCAATGTTTTTATGTGATGAAAAGGTTAGAATGATGTATAGCAGTATTAAAGTTCTGCATAGCAATAAGGATAAATCATTAAGACTGGAAGGCTTTTTGAAGCCAGATTAGAGAACTGAATAAGAATTGCTAAACCATCTGAAAATTTCCACATCTGTCTTGATCATAGTCATCTGTTAAGATTAACTTGAATTCCGTGCATTTTTTGAGAAGCTTTTATGAGAAAACCTAGTACTTTGTGGGTAACAGTTTAGACATTTATTGCCACTGTCTTCACGAAGGGTCATGGTTGAATCTCCCCAAGTATGAAGGAGAGGGACACACTGAGATCATCATTTCCAAGGTTAGCTCTCCTTACCCCTCTCCATATGCGGGTCCTACTAAATTCTGAGCAGACCTCTTGAGTGGGCTTTAAAAAATGCTGGCAAAAATATTCTGTTTTGCACTTCATAGAGCTTTCTATTTTTCGAAGTACTTCAAAATACACCTTTATTACCTCATTTCACCCTTCCTTTTATTTTCTTCCTTTAAGCCTTAAGGCAGCCGTACTAGCTTTGCTGAAGTCACAAGGAAATGATCTCAGTAGTTCAGGGGTCAGTAACCACTGCCGACCTTTTATACGAAACCTGTGGGGTGAGGGCAGGGCCCTGCCAGGATAGGCTGCTTGGCTGCTGCAGCCCATGGGCGATGAAGCCACACAGGTGCCTTGTGTAGGTGAGCTTACCTGATCCTGTGCCTCCCTTCAGGCCTGTGGGCTCAGCCTCCTGCAATGGTAGTACACAAAGAAGGATCCCTTGTGTAATCCCGCTCACATCAGTAGGTTTATAAAACCAGAGGGCCACTTATTAATTCACAAAGAGTAATCCCCGTGAGAGAAACACGACCCAAAACACGTGTGTTCTCTCTCCTTAGATAGAACCACCTGGGAAGTCAAATCACAGTCAATGCTTGTTTGGCAGGTCTTAGAGTGGATTCCTCTGCCAACATAATTGGGGGGGGGGGTCTTCTTCCCCAGTTTAGGGGTAGCCTGATGACTCACATAACACAGCACTTTTAACACTTAACAGGCTTTGGCCTGCGATCATTTCTGAAGATGACTTCGTGTGTTTCCGCTCTGATTGTGGGTTGATTTGATAGATTAACTCTCAGAGGGCAGTGTTATCCCCAGATTCCTAGGTGGCGCCCCAGTTGACTGCTGTACTGCTTCTAACCACACCCCTTTATTAAGAAAAATGAAGCACAGAAAAGTTAGGTGACATTCTTTCAGTCCTTCAACACGTCTTTACTGAAGGCCCATCACGTGTCATGCTCTAAGGTGGCTCCTTGCATAAAATACAATCTTTGTACACAAGAAGGCAGACAAGTAAGCAATTGCAGCAAAACTGGATAAATTCACAATTGGTGAAATAGAGGTCACAGAGGATCACATATTGCATGGACACCTAACCCTACTTACTACTCCTTGTTTTTTATTTTTTATTTTTATATTTTAAGCTATTTTGGCTTTCCAATGTAATAATCAAGTAAAATATTGTTGAACAAGTAGTTTTTGAGATAAGAGTATAAAAAATGGATGGGGAAAACTCGCTTAGCAGCTAAGAGAGCCTGGTAGGATGAGGGAGTTTTAGATGTGCCCTCACTGTGGGAGATGTACCTTGTCTTTGGCAGGAAAACCATCAGGAGCAAAGTGAACAGAACATCTTGCAAGTTTCTGTTACTCTGTGGGAATAAAAAATTACCTTGGAAGGATGAGTTGAGGTTAGATATTAGATGTCATAGATATAAAAAACTTTTTAAACGTGATAGAAATCTTGAAAAATAATGACCAGAGGGCAACCTGGACATTGTCAAGGGCAGGGTAATAGAGGCTTTATCCAGGAACATAAGGCATAGAGTTTTACTTTTAATCAAAGTTTCTACTGCTAGAAATCCATTTTATTCACTAGATTCAGCCAGGTCAAAACTCCAACTGGGGTTCTTTTCAATGTTTTAGGCTCTTCTGAGGTTCCTGAAAGAAGTCAAAGAAATGCTTGGTTCAGAGATTTGACAAATTCATAAAAAGACTTCTGTGAAGTTTTAAAATATGTCTGACTGCTTCTACTGCCTTAACTGGTGCTGCTGAATTAATATTATTCAAAAGCAGCTCCATTTCCTAGGGTAGAACGAGGAAAGTTCCACCTATTTTAACAACTATTCTGAAGAAGTTATTAAAATCACACATATCATACTTTTTGTTTTTTTATCAATTTTTCAGAAGTTTTGCTATAGCATATGAGTTACATGACCCTGGCTACTAGAAGAGACAGAGGATAATGCCCCACTAGAGAGTTACTTTAGACATCATTTTACAGGCATTTTTCAGTAAAATATGGTTATACCATAATATAAAATATCAGCAAACCAAATGAATAAGCAACTGGTGAGCAGTTTGGCTTTCCAATTGAAACAGCTCTGTTAATTTTCTTCAATAGTTATTTAGTTTCATGAATAGGCTCTTTGGATACTTTAACCTAATTGTGTAAACAATTATTTGCATAGTAAGTTCATTATGAAGCTTTAAGGTGCATCAGAAGCCACTTGGATGTCTGTAAACAGACTATCAAAGTTAACATGTACAAGCCCTTTGAGCCAGCAGTTCTATTTCTAGGAATTTGTCCTGTAGATGGACTTACATGGGAGAGAAATGACGTATGTACAATATTTATTGCTAGTGTGTTCACAATGTCAAAAGATTAGACACAATCTACATAGAAGGCTGTTTAAAGACATGATGATAGATGGATTCTGTGGAATACCAGGAAGTTGTAAAAAGGAATGAGAAAGGTCTTAATGTGGAAAGATCTCTAAAATATATCCTTAAGTACATGTGTGGATAGTAGACTACCAAATTGTGTAAAGAGTGACAAAATAATATACATATATATAAAAGTATAAGCCTATTTATCTATCTATCATCTATCTATCTATCTATCTACCCATCCGTCTGTTTATCTATCATCTATTAATACACAAAAAAACAAATAACCTTGGTTGCCAGTGGCAGAGCAAGGAAAGTATCTGATTGTCTGGAATATGGGGTAAAAGGGAGACATTTCACTGAATGTCCTTTTATAGTTTAAAAAATTCTAATCATGTGAATGTATTATTTATTTAGAAAATTAAATCCAAAAATTGTTTTTCTTATTGAAAATTTTCTCTAATGAATGTATTATTTATTTAGAAAATTAAAACCAGAAATTAAGTTTTTCCTATTGAAAATTTTCTCTAATAAATGTATTATTTATTTAGAAAATTAAATCCAAAAATTAAGTTTTTCATATTGAAAATTTTCTCTAATGAAAACAATAAAAATTCCCAGAGAAGGGTTGATAGTATTTCTATTTTGGTAAACTATACCAGTGTTAATCATCTTCATGGACAAGAAACATCATATTCTTGATTACATGTAAATCCTCCTTTTAAAAAAATATATTTTATTGATTTTTTACAGAGAGGAATAGAGAGTTAGAAACATTGATCAGCTGCCTCCTGCATCCCCCCCCCCCCCCCCCCACTGGGGATGTGCCTGCAACCAAGGTACATGCCCTTGACTGGAATTGAACCTGGGACCCTTCAGTCCACAGACCGACATTCTGTCCACTGAGCCAAATCGGTCAGGGCTAAATCCTCCTGTTTGACTTCTCTTTTTAAGAAGCAACTACCTGCTTCTCTACATTATAGGTCACCTCATTTCCATCCATGTCCAGAGCTTTGTATAAAAAGCAGAGGCATTTGTGAAGCAAAAACCACATGTACTTTGTAGGACTAAGTTTCAATATAAGAAACTAGAAAAGCAAGACTTCAGACCTCAGTGGAATAAAAGATATGCCATTATGCCATGGACATGATTTCTTCTTCATGAAATCTACATGAAATCTTCAGCTGATTTCATCTTCTGCTTTGAAATCAGCTGAAGATAATATTAGAAGAATTTGATAGAGTCACATGGTCAGAGTAAAGAGAGACAGATTAGAATTCACCTAGTTTGTAACTTTGCTTCTTGGTAAAATTGTCTCTGAAATAAAGGACGTCATTAATATTCTTCTTAAGGACATATTTCAACAACATACGATAGAAGGGCATGTTTGCAGTCAGTTTCCAAACTAAAATTCTTTTCTTGCTACTTGACATTGTACTTAAAACATTTTCTCTCTACTTTGCTCCTTCTTAACTATGCTTTAGGTCTTGTCCCCAGAAAGTGGGAGCAGAGGGATAACGAAAGGAAAGAAACAGAGTTGAGAGAAATGGGTCAAAGGTGTCAGAGTTGTAGGCAGGAAATTTAGTGAATGGTGGAAACTGCCAAAATTCTTTCTAGACGGAGGGCTTGGTTCTCCTACTATATTAGGAAACACTGTGTCTGTGTTTGCATTGCTGTGGAGTAAATAGAGCTGAAAACTGTTCTCCTTCTTAAATAGCAGGGACCAAGCAGAGGCTGCCCTCCACTCAGGTCAAGGTGGTGCTTTCTCCAATACCAGAACTAGACGTTCCTTCCATGGCCCATCAGCATGAGCAGTATACATGGTGAGTCATGATTCTGCTTTATTGACAATTTTGACTTTATTCATTACTAGAGGCCCGATGCATGAAATTCGTGCAAGGGTAGGCCCTCGCAGCCCTGGCTGCCTCGGCCCTCGCAGCCGCCCCGGCTTCATCTGGAAGGTCGTCTGGACAGTTGTACTGTTGTTCAGCAATTCGGTCAATTTGCATATTACACTTTTATTATTATAGATAAACGTGAAGAGATCCAAGGAAGTATACTTCAAACTACGTTTCTATTTGAGAGTAGGAGATAGAAAATGATGAACTTGCAAAATCAGCTCACATGAATTCAATGACATGAAATAAAATTACTTGTTTCTCCAAGGTGTAGGAAGGACCAGTAAACTAATCTCTTAGTCTGTTAACCAACATGTGCCTCTGAGCTGTCAACTTATCCCTTGGCACTGTTTCCTGGGGTTGAGTCATGATTTCAGCGGGCCAATCATTGTATCAGTTGGAGCATGAGAAAAGAGAATGTGAATTTATAAAGAACTGTCCACTGATCCTCAATTACTGAAACTAAAGACTTCTCTAAATTTAATGTCTAATCATCTAGATTAATGTGCATTGCTTCCCATCTATTTGAATTCAAAACTGTGGTCAGAAGTGTCTTAGAAAATTTTTTTCCCTCATTCAACAAATATTTATTAAGTAGCTGTTCTGTTAAAGGCAAACTTGGTAGCCATTGGAGGGGGTATAAAAATTGTAACAGGGAAGAGGAGGGACACTAGCATTTATTTGTTGTATCCTTTTGTGCTTGGTGGTGATAGGCTAGATCATTTACTCTTCATAATCCTTGGGTAGTTATCAGTCAAGGTCCCAATAGGAAACCATTAATATACTCAAATAATTTTTGGAGAGTTTAATAAAGGGTTTATTAAACTAGGAAAATAAAAAAAGAGAGTGTGGCACTATAGGACTAATAAGTGTGGATACTGCTCCTGTCTCTAAGATTAAAGGAACCCAGAGAGATTAAAGGAACACAGAGGCAGACACACATGCACACATACACACAGGTGGAGTATGTGCAGAGGGCTGCCCGTCAGGAGCCGTGACCTTTGGTCAGGGGACACAACAGCCTGTGGTTGCCATGAAGAGAGAGAATAAATACCCCAGCTTGGCTCTTCTCCCTTTACTCAGTGTACTTCCCACTGGCTACACTGAACCAGAGCCAGGGGACGCTGACACCAGATGGAGGCAGTTTCTATAGATTGACCACCCAGAGTACCAAGAAGGTTGGGAGAAAGTGGAGAGCAGATCTGAAAAGGTAACTAAAGGGATCCAGCACAGGTGGCTGCCGGGGTGTTTCTCAGCATCTAGAAGGGTTCAGGAATCTGGAGAAGGGCTGCGAGTAAATTAATAAAGAAATTAGATATGACATATAAATTTGGAATACATGGGGGAGTCAGAGGAGACCTAGCTTCAGTAATCAAGTTCTCTGAATCTCTGGACCCATTAGCTTTTTATTAACACAAATTGCCCTAAGGCAAAGCAGATATACATATCAAAGGTAAGGTTTGGTATACAATAGGCATTGTCAGGTTGGGGGAACTGCCTTTGGCTGTTCTAGTAGCAGGCAATAATATATGCAGATGTTCAGCCCTGCTGAAGCCTCAAGATTCATCAACCTTTTGATGAACTTCTTGCATTTTATCATTCCCTGCTGGAACTAGCTTTCAGCAGGTGGCTCAATACATCAAACTGGAAACTAAGTGCCAAGGATGTTTGTGTTCAGGACTAGAGAGAGGCTGGTCTTAGTAGTTGGGTCTTAGTGTAATCACGGTCTGCTGTTGGCTCAGAAATTTCTACATAGACTGTAATGTAATCATATAATTGTTTTAATGGAATATTACTGGATATTTTTATGCCTGATACTTCTCATTCTGGCCCTCATTCTGGGATGCTCAACCTGGCATAGGAAGAGTTCCCTTTGTTCATTCACCAAATGCTTGTGCCAGGAATTCTTCTACTCATTGGCAAAAATAACATGCAGTCAGTGGAGGAATCAGATTAGGGAACCCCTAATTCCAATAGAGTGTCAAATAACATGATAGAGGCATTGACAGGGAACTTGGGAGCGTAATGGAAAGATTCTGTATTCAGAGGAAATGTTGCCTAGCATTTAATAGGTGCCCAATAGTTATTTTTTGAGTGAATGATTAAGGCCTAGATTCTATGTCTCTCTCTCTACTAGAATCATGGACTGCTATAACTAAAAGAAACGTGTGTGAACCCTCCAGAAGTGGAGAGTAACCCAAACATACTGTGGTGGCAGAGGCTGGAGAAAACCCTAGTTTCCTGAGTCCTAGGCTGAGAAGTTTGTTTACCACACTGTCTTCTTGGATATAATGGAGGCTCCATTGCATAACATAGGATTGGAAACAGCCCTTAGTCAGTGACTCTAGGAAGATTTTTAGTGTTCTTATAAGACACACTTTTGATGAGTGGTTTTAAACTTGTTTTCCACTAATTTTCTTCAGTTAATACTTAACATTTTTGTGTGATTAATATTTCTCTCTTTTTTTTTCTTAATCTTTAGAACTTCCTTCTGAAGTCCTCTGAACAAGTTGGACAAAATCCTTTTGAAGAATATTCCTAATTTTATTTTGGAAATGAATTAACTGGTAAAGCCATGAGTCCAGTCGAGGATGCACAATAGGAAATAGCTTCCTGGTTGATGCAAACTAGCTCGGGAGCACTCATGGGACATATGAGATCAAAGAAATGAGAGGGTTTTTTTCAGGAACCCATTATGAGTCATGGAAACAAGCTGATGAAACCCATGGAAATAGCAAGAGAATGCTTACTCTTCTATGAATATCCATCATTACACAGCTTAGGGTGCCCCAAGGTTTTGATTTTGAGGAATCAAAAACAGGGTCAGGCTTTTCTCTCCGTGGCTCAGGGTGCACATTTTGATTTGATGTTTTTTTCTGGGCATATGAATTGTTTCTCTTTGGCAAGTCACTTCAAAGGGCCTGGGTTGTTTGCTTCTACATTTGTTTGTATTTATAAATCTTGCCATTGAAATATCCTCTGTGGCACTGAGGATGTTTCAAAAAATTCAAAGAATCTAAAATACAATGAATTGAAGTGAAACTTCAATATTAAATCTAATGGCAAAATGTCCTCTGATTCCTTTGGCTTTTACATTTTTTATAGATATCATTCATGTCAGGAATAATTACAGTGATTAATTACAAGAAAAGCACATAGAGATAAGAGGGCAGTTCTTATCATTGAAAATTATAAAACTATCTTCCTAGAGTTAAGGTGCAATTTAATCTCCTGGCATCATTATTTGGTTAAAATTGCTTAGCTGAGTAGAATTCCAGTCTTGGGAATTCTGCTAGTCTCACTTTTTCTTGTCTGTGTAGCCCTGATTAACAGGTGAGTCAGGCTCAGTTATGGAATATTCAGCAGGAGTTTAGGGGGTGTCACAGTCCATGAGGAATGGATATTATACAATTTCTGAGAAGCCAAGGTATTGTTTCCTTGCACATCCTCTATTATGTTCAGACGAGTGACTTGGAAATCAATGGGAGCTTGGCTTACCAAAGGCATAAATTAAGCGTCAAGTTCTGCTAAATTTGCCAGCTTTCTGGAAGTTAATTTCACTTATTTATTCAAATAATAAACTTTTTTTTTTAAATTTCTTTATTGATTAAGGTGTCACATATTTGTCCTCATCCCCCCATTCCCATCCCACACCCCTCCCCTCGGATGCCCCAACCCCCTGTTGAACTTAACCATTGGATAGGCTCATATGCATGCACACAAGTCCTTTGGTTGATCTCTCCCCCCTCCCCCCAACCTCCCCTATCCTCCCTCTGAGGCCCGATAGTCCGATCGATGCCTCCTTGTTTCTGGTTCTGTTCTTGTTCATCAGTCTATGTTGTTCATCATTTCCCCTAGATGAGCGAGATCATGTGTCCCTAGAGATATACTTATAAGAACTGAATGTGAGACGAGCAATAATAGTTATGCTGACAGGCAAATGAATCAGTCTGTAGTGAGTTTCTTTCTGGACCAACAGTTCTTTAGAGACCCAATTTCAATGTCCACTAGTTCCTTATGTGTACATGTCAGCACTGACCCCTCAGCTCTGGATGGTGGACAAATGGTGGTAACGTAGGTCCGACTCCCTCTGGTTTGGTCTCGGCCGGACCCAGGGGCACGGCTTCACCCGGACTCAGGGGCACGTGGCCTCTCCCAGACCCAGGGGCGCATGGCCTCACCCGGACCTAGGTGCGCGAGGCCTCACCTGGATCCAGGGACACATGGCCTCACCCGGACCCAGGGGCGCGTGGCCTCTCCCAGACCCATGGGCGCGTGGCCTCACCCGGATCCAGGGACACATGGCCTCACCTGGACCCAGGGGTGTGTGGCCTCTCCCAGACCCAGGGGCGCGTGGCCTCACCCGGACCCGGGACCCAGCCTTACTCGGATCCAGGGACACATGGCCTCACCCGGACCCGGGGGTGCGTGGCCTCTCCCAGACCCAGGGGCGCGTGGCCTCACCCGGACCCGGGACCCAGCCTTACTCGGATCCAGGGACACATGGCCTCACCCGGACCCTGGGGCGCGTGGCCTCTCACAGACCCAGGGGCGCAAATAATAGACTTTAACAGATACTCTGAAGCATTCAAGGATAGTGTTGGCCTGCTCTCTGCCTACAGAGTTTACAATGTAGTGGAGGAGATAGATATTATAGTACTGGTTTTAATACTAGACACAATACGGTAAGATAAGTGTTGCAGGCCCCATGCTTCCTGCTGAGAATTCACAGGCCATTAGTATCTGTTAGAGTCTATTCTCTTTTCTGTCTACATCTTTCTTAAGAATCTCCAGCTATTGATGCTATTCTGATGAATGGTGATTTTAGGATGAGTGAAAGTACGTTATTACATTTTAAAAATCTAAATAAGCTATGTTATCATTACCCCAGAGGTATGACAACCAAAAGACACATTAAAAAAATAAGTCTCTGTGAACTAGAAATCCTGTAGTTCAGTAAAGACAGGGTAGTGATTCAGAGACATGGAAGCATGCAACAAATTGACGATTCTCAGAAGGTGGTGGTGGTGGTGGGGGGGGGTTGGGGGATGAGGGAAGAGGTTAACCAAAGAACTTGTATGCATATATGCATAACCCAAGGACAAAGACAACAGTGTGGTAACGGGCCTGAGGAGGGGGTGGGAGTGGGGAGGAAGAGGTCATTGGGGGATAAAAAGGAGACATCTGTACTACTTTCAACAATAAAGATAAATTAAAAAAAGAAAGAAGCTTCTGTGATTTAAAGGACAAGATGAAGTGTGCATATGTGAACAGGGAGAAAACAGAACATTTTGGCAAAAAAAAAAAATGATACTTCATAAATCTTCTGGAAGAGTTATCCCTCCCCCCCAAGTTAAAGATATTATCAGAAGAAAATATGGAGGTAATATTGCTGCTTACTAGAAGAATATCATTCTTTGGATTATTAGTTAAGATACTTTCATCTTCAAATAACAGCAGGCATTAGTCAAAATACCTTAAGTCATAAGAAGTGTTATTATCTTATCCAACAGAAATTCTGAGTAGTAGTTCCAGGGTTAGTTAACTCAAGAACTCACATCATCCATCATCCAAGTTCTTTCCTCTCTTCTGTGCTGTCTTCAGCTTGTTAGCTTTTGTCTTCAGGCTTCTCCTGTCACCATTTCAAGAAGCCATTGTATTAAATGTTAGGACCACAGCAGCAACGATCATCACATCCTTATACCACGATGTCCTTGTTAAGAGCAAAGAAACCTTGACACCCAGCACATGTTTTCTCATGTCAGAGCATCTAGGTCACAGACCCACCCTTAAACCAACCAATGATGGTGGAATGGGACCATCAGGATGTGAAGGATCAAGATTTACCTGCTTCTTAAGGAGGGGAGAGGAGCTGACCATCAGAATGAAGACAGAGCTCTGTAAACATGGAAGAAATGTGCTGGCGGGCCTTGTGAATGCTCCTCCTCAGTTCCAAGGAGATATGCAGAGAGAAACCGACTGGAAACAAAACACAAGCTTGTGTTGTGCCCATAACAACTCCTTGAGGTATGCCAGGCTGTCCCTCAAGCACGTGTCATGGCCCAGCATTTTGTCACGGGTGTCTGCAATGTTGTCATGGGGCCATTATCTCCCTTGAATGGTACACTGATTTTCAGATGGGAAAAGCCCATCTATTTTCACATAGAAAAGTGATATCAGTATGTGATATCATGAAGGCAGACCCAAGTTTTGTATAAAGAGCTGCACAGTAGTCATTATCTTTCTCTCATTACCTACATCAACTGCCTCTTAGGGAATTATGTCTCACCCATTGAATGATGTCTTCTTGGTGGGACTGTAAATCGACTTTCTTGCCCACCAGCCAAGGAGTGGCAGTTGACCTGAGCTGGACCCATTTGACCCTCTATTTTTGATTTATGGATGCAGTGATATGAGGGTGGAAAAAAATGATTGGAGCTTATTCATTCCAGCAGCAGAGTTGAGTGTGTTCCACTTTTAAATATCCCAACATACCCTCTATGGCCACCAAACCACCTTGTTTCTGAGCCTGGTTCTCCAGGCTTCCATTTGATTCTCTGAGCTACCAGTAATATCTTTGTAAAAAAGATCTTTTTCCTGCTTAAGTTTCCTGAATTGGTTTCTGATGACTGATGGATACAAAATCTATTTTATTTCCTAAAGTCATAGGATTTATCAGCTGTAAGAAACCTTATAAATCATCTGGCTCAACCTCATTTTATAGCCAAAGAAATGGAAGCCCCAGGGGTTGAGGGTTTCACCCAAGATCACATCACAGGGCTCGTTAGTAGCAGAACATTGAACAAGACTGTTTTCCTTTGCCCACAGTAGTCCAGTCTGCTTTTAATTTTAATCCATTTTTTAGTATAAACCACAGCCTCTCTCTCTCTCTCTCTCTCTCTCTCTCTCTCTCTCTCTCTCTCTCTCTCCCACATACACACTCTCTCACTCTTAATAGAGAATAGTGACTTAAAAAAATCTTCATTTTTATTCCAAACTGACAATTTGCTTTGTGTAGTTTAAAACCTTGTTTCACAGATTGTCCTTTCAGAGATTTGGCATCTAGTAATGACAGGCATCAGTTTATATCCTCACTAGAGGCCCAGTACACGAAATTCGTGCACTGGGGGTTGTGTGTCCCTCAGCCTAGCCTGCACCCTCTCCAATCTGGGACCCCTCGACGGATGTCTGACTGCCTGTTTAGGCCTGATCCCAGTAGGGGGTCGGACATCCCTCTCACAATTCAGGACTGCTGGCTCCCAACTGCTTGCCTGCCTGCCTTCCTGATTGTTCCTAACCGCTTCTGCCTGCCAGCCTGATCACCCCCTAACCTCTCCCCTGCCAGCCTGATTGATGCCTAACTGCTCCCCTGCCAGCCTGATTGCCCCTAATTCCCCTCCCCTGCCGGCCTGGTCACCCCTAACTGCCCTCCCTTGCCAGCCTCATTGCCCCTAACTGCTCTCCCCTGCTGGTCTGGTCCCCTTCCCAACTGCCCTCCCCTGCAGGCCTGATTGTCCCCAACTGCCCTCCCCTGCAGGCCTGGTCACCCCCAACTGCCCTCTCCTGCAAGCCTAGTCCCCCCCAACTGCCCTCCCTTGCAGGCCATCTTGTGGTGGCCATCTTGTGTCCACATGGGGGCAGCCATCTTTGACCACATGGAGGCACCCATCTAGTGTGTTGGAGTGATAGTCAATTTGCATATTACTCTTTTATTAGATAGGATAGAGGCCTGGTGCACGGGTGGGGGCTGGCTGGTTTGCCCTGAAGGGTGTCCCGGATCAGGGTGGGGGTTCCCTTGGGGTGTGGGGCGGCCTGAGTGAGGGGCCTATGGTGGTTTGCAGTCTGGCCACACCCCCTGGTGACCCAAGCAGAGGCCAGGGCCGGCTGGAAGCAGGTATCTGGGATTTATTTATCTTCTATAATTGAAACTTTGTAGCCTTGAGCGGAGGCCAGGGCAGGCCAGGGCGAGCAGAAAGCTTGGCTTCCTCCATCGCTGGGGGCAATCCAAGCCTCCTGCTTGCTCCAGCTCCATGGCTGCCTCCATCTTAGTTGGATTAATTTGCATACTCACTCTGATTGGCTGGTAGGCATAGTCCAATTGCTCTCAACTGCTCTCCCCTGCAGGCCTGATTGTCCCCAACTGCCTCCCCCCCCCCCCCTGCTGACCTGGTTGCCCCCAACTGCTCCCCTCTGCCGGCCTGTTGCCCCTTACTGACCCATCTGCTGGCCTGGTCACCCCTAACTGCCCCCCTGCCAGCCTGGTTGCCCCCAACTCTGCCCCCTGCCAGCCTGGTCGCCCCACACAGCCTGCTGTTCAGTCATTTGGTTGTCCCTCACTAACCCCCCTGCCAGCCTGGTCGCCCCATGCAGCCTGTTGTTCGGTCGTCTGTCTGGTTGTTTTGGTCGTGATGACCTCTGGCTTTTTATATATTAGGATACGGAGCCTTGATTCTTTCCAGCTATCTTGAAATGTTTGGGAAGGAAGTGGTGTGCTCTAGGGAAACATAAGGGCTAGGATTCTGACAGTGATTATTTATCACTTCTAGGTCTAGCTTCTAGCTGTGTACATGTGGGAAAACCTTCCTTGACTCACATGGAAAGATATAAATCTGCTCTATTTTTTCAGTTGTTGTAGGACAGTCATAGCTCATACAACCACTGTCAAAATAGCCCAAAATTAATGTAGAGAGGATTAATAATTATAGTATTACAGGATAGGAGAAGGGCTCATCTCCCCCCGTTGCTGCTGGGGGTGGTGTTCTTGGGGTACCGCTGGAATAAGCATTTCCGGAGGCCCCCACAGGAGGATG
Source organism: Eptesicus fuscus (assembly GCF_027574615.1). Classification (NCBI taxonomy): domain Eukaryota; kingdom Metazoa; phylum Chordata; class Mammalia; order Chiroptera; family Vespertilionidae; genus Eptesicus; species Eptesicus fuscus. Next base: position 93,843,184 of record NC_072474.1, read on the forward strand.
AGATATGATAGAAAGCTTTATTTCTATGACATTATACCCCTGGGTTTCCAAAGACCCATTTCCCTTAGTCCAGTCATAGAAGAAGTGGAGCTGGGGCTTCAGTAGAGCTAAAATCAGAGCCAGTGTCCAGAGTTTTCTTTCCATGTTGGAGTGGGATCCAGTCCAGAAGCAGGCTAGCTTAGTTCGTGTTTCCTGCCGCAGTCCATCAGTCCATTGCATGTGGGCTCCACATGGCTGCAGGCCACACGGGAAAATGCAAGAGAACTAAGAGAGCACCCTGAGCAACATGAGCAACAGAAGCCATGATTATGAACTTCCTTTTTTAAGGGATCCTGTATTCCCAAAGTTTCTTTCCCTGGCAGTGGCCACGCCCATTCTGGCCAACCATCTCTGTCCCCAGGTGTGATTGACAGGAAAGTACCTTCCCTATGTCACTCCAACTTTACTCGGCATATATCTATCTTCCCTCTGTTGAATCCCTTCCCTCCCTGGGGAGTGCAAAGTTGCCGCTTCCTGGTTAAGCTGCCCAAATGGCATGCCCATAATATCTGGCCTTCCCTTTGCTTCTTTTCTATTATTAATAACTAGCTAATTACAATGGTGTCATTAGTACTAATTATGTGCCGATACTATTTTAAGCACTTAGCATGTTAAGTAGTTTATTCTTTCAATGCTGATAGGTAAGTACTATTATTGTCACCCAAATTTATAGGTGAGGAAATTAAGGCAGAGAGAGATTAAGAAACTTGCTTGAAGTCACACAGCTTTTAAGTGGCAGTTAAAATTTTAACCCAGGTGGTCTGGTTTTGAAGTCCATGCTCGTAACCGTCTGCTCTGTTGCTTCTTAATCACAGAATCTCTCCCTATGGAGGTACAAGTAGATGATGATGGTGATTTTTTTTTTAAGGAAAAAAAGATTGTCCAATGTAGACAAATGACTTTTCATAAACACTTCTAACAGGAGTTCTGTATTATGCATCTCTCGGGGTATACTTACAAACAACAATTTCCCACAAGTACTCCTACATAACAGCTGCTTCTCTTGTCTGTACCCATGTAACAAAGTATCTTTAAAGACCTCAATTATTTGAGAGTTGTGAAAATTGCACAGAATAGCTTTTGCCCTAGGTACTCATAAAATAGGGTCAATAGTAATTGTTCCATTGATTATATAAAAGAGTTTAATTCTTTTAACTCATGTGAAGATCCCCTGTGGTGAAAGATATTAATTACAATTTAACTACACTCAAATATTGATGAGGAAAAGCAGTGAACTGAGTACCCAAAAAGCCCCTTTCTGCTTACTGGGTTCAAAACACATTTTTCTACTTGAAATTTGCTACAGAGAGATAGGAAGTCATTTCTATTCTGGTCCTATTTGGCAAACAGACAATATACGCTTTATTTTTAAGCAATTTATCATAACAAAGTTCCACTATGTCAAAACAAACTAACCGTGCTTAATGATCACATCATAGTGAGATCATCCCCCCCATACTATTATTTATTCAGAGTGAAAATTTTAGTAGAAAAAAAGGGTCTTTAAAAATGCTCTATTTTATTCGAGCTACCTAAATAACAGGCTAATACCAGAAGGAAAGTTCTTCATTATTCAATAATCATTGCCTTTTTTTTTTTTTTAAATCATTAGATCAATGTGAGCAAAACGGGTTTCTTTCAATGGTATGCTTTAGTGCCAGAAATTTCATCACATTGGCTGTATTCTAGGGCACCTGCTGCTTTGGTGGGATGCATAGTGGTTGGGGAGCAGTAGGGAGGTTATTCTGTCCTCTCTTGGGAACTAGTTGTATGGGCCCTGGGAATGGAGGCCTGCCCTCCCCGGGGACCCAGGTTGGTCCATCTGCACCCCAGACAAGCCAGTGTCTGAGACTGTCTTTCCTTCCTGTTTAATTCACACAACCACAATAGTGCGGGACCTCCCCGACCAACTCAGTTCACAGACTTGGTTTATTAGCAGGGTTTCCCCCCCCCCCCCCCAGCAAAATCTAATTGGAGTTTATTACATACTAGAGGCCCAGTGCATGAAATTCATGCACGGGGCAGAGTGTGTCCCTCAGCCCAGCCCGCACCCTCTCCAATCTGGGACCCCTCAAGGGATGTCCAACTGCCCGTTTAGGTCAGATCCAGGTAGGTCAGATCCGGATCTGACCTAAATGGGCAGTCGGACATCCCTCTCACAATCCAGGACTGCTGGTCCCCAATTGCTCGCCTGCCTGCCTTCCTGATTGCCCCTAACCACTTCTGCCTGCCAGCCTGATCACCCCGTAACCACTCCCCTGCCAGCCTGATCGATGACTAACTGCTCCCCTGCCGGCCTGGTCACCCCTAACTGCCCTCCCCTGCCAGCCTGGTCACCCCTAACTGCCCTTCCCTGCAGGCCTGGGTCCCCACAACTGCCCTTCCCTGCAGGCCCAGTCGCCCCCAACTTCCCTCCTCTGCTGGTCTGGTCACTCCTAACTGCCCTCTCCTGCAGGCTTGATCGCCCCCAACTGGCCTCCCTTGCAGGCCTGGTCCTTCCCAACTGCCCTCCCCTGCTGGCTTGATCGCCCACAACTGCCCTCCCTTGCAGACCTGGTCCCTCCCAACTGCCCTCCCCTGCTGGCCATCTTGTGGTGGCCATCTTGTGTCCACATGGGGCAGCCATCTTTGACCACATAGGGGCAGCCATCTTGTGTGTTGGAATGATGGTCAATTTGCATATTACTCTTATTAGATAGGATTAAAGCCTTGAAAGGGATCCCTTTTGATTATTACCATATTGTTGAAATGGAGGTCTTTTATTTATCCATTTATTTTTTAATGTAACACCTACCTTATGCCAGACACAGTTCCATAGCAGAGATGAGTTACACAAACAGTTATAATGCAGTCTGGAAAGGGCTGGGCTGGGTCTTTACTCTTGAGAAACTCGTTTTTATCCATCTTTGAATGCTCAGCCAAGGTGCTTTATATAGAAATTACCCAGTAAGTGTTTGTGGCCTTAAAGAACATTGCTGTGGGAGCCCAGGTGATGGGCACCTGAATCAAGGAGGAAGCCAGAGTGAAGAAAGAGTTCCTGGAGAAGGGGATACAATCTGAGTCCTTTTTTTTTTTCTTTAATCAAACTGTTGCTTTCTTTATTATTCACTAGAGGCCCAGTGCACCAATTCGTGCATGGGTGGGGTCCAGCCTGCCCCCCCCCCCAGCCATGGGGGCTGATTGGGCCGGGCAGGTGGGGGGAGTGGCTGCAGAAGGTTGGGTGGCTGGCTCCACCCCTGACCCAGCCAAGGCCGGCTGGGGGGAGGGGCCGCCCCCCCGATTGGGCCGGTTGGCCGGACACAGTTCACATCATAGTGAATGGTCATTCTAGTCATTCCGGTCATTCTGGTCGTTCCAGCATTCCGGTCACTTGGCTTTTATATATATACTAGGAGCCCAGCGTGTGAAATCATGTGGTGCTGCCCACCCACCTGCAGCCCTGCCTTGACACCCGAACCTGTCCACGCAGAGCTCCAGCGTGCCTGGCCCAGCCTCCAAACCCTCTGGCCTTCTCTGGCCACTTTAAGCCCCACCCTCAGTCCCTCGAGTCGCCTTGGGCTGGTCCCGCCTTCTCTGGGCACCTCCCTGCTTCCACCCTGTCTCTGGAGCAACGTGGCAGCTCCGCCCTGTCATGGCGTCGGAGGAGAGCATGGAAGCCTCCCACCTGCTGCACTGTGCTCCTTCCCCTGGCAGGTGGGCTGTGGGGTGCTCAGAGTTCGAGCAGTGGGTGGCGGAGGACTGGTGAGGGGGGTGCTATGGGCTCTCACCCCTGCCCTCCCTGGCACGGGATGGTCCCGCCTCCTCCAGGTGCCTCCCCGCTTCCGCCCCGTCTCCGGAGCAAGGCCCCAGCTAATATGCTAATGACCTGGTCATTACCCATTACAGCGTCCTGACCATTAGCATATTAGCTCTTTATTAGTATAGATAGATTGTTTAAAATCAGGGGAATATCTTTATAGCTTCTTTATCTGCTTTCACTTTTTCCAGATAGCTTGACACAATCTGAGTCTTAATGGATACGTCGGCCAGGGTGGAAGGAACACATACAGAAAAGGGGACCTTAATTTAAGATCTATGTGTCTTCCAACACACACACACACACACACACACACACACACACACACACACACACGAGCTCCTGACATGCAGGAGACAGAAGTATGCTCTCTTTGCAAATAGTAATAACTATGCTATTCTCTATTTCAAGGACATTGAAGTAATTAATGTGTGAGAGGTGAACTTTGTTATGCTTGAGAATGTCAGAGTTCTACAGGGGAAAGGGGGCAATACTGTGATCTATTTTGATTTTTTCACACTATATAATTTGAACTTGTAACTGATTAACCAATTAAAGAGTAACAACTGAAAGAATGGTTTATTACTCAGAAGGTTATCGGAATAGAGGAAAGCCAGATTGCATGCAGAGGAACACCACTGTAGGTAGCTGTTCATTGGTGCTTCAGAACCAGGCTTCCTTGTTCAACTTGGAGAAAAGCGGTGCCTTAAATCCCCCCTTTGGAGAGTTCCAATGCACATTTACAAACTAAAAGGTTTGGAAAATTCATACATATGTTTGTTAATGGTTAAACACACTTCCCAGGAAAACACTTTATTTTTCTCTTCCCAAGTACCCTCTAAATATCAGTTTTTGAATCATTGCAGTAAGAGAAGATTGAGATACTGAAGGATTTATGGAATTTTACCCCTTCCCTCTTTTGGGGTTATATTATAGTCACATTTTTAAAAAGACCCAAAGATGAATGCCACTAAAGCACAATTTCATTTGTGCTACTGATGCTATACAGGAAGTCCTCACCTAACACTGTCATTAGGTTCGAGACTAAGCAAACGGAGTATAACAAAACCAATTTTACCATAGGCTAATTAATATTAACAAGAGTTAAGTTCTATGGCATCTCTTCAATGTTATAACAAAATGTCAAAACCAGATGTTATTTGAGGACCTACTGTACTGATTTTAGGAATGCTTTGGTCTATGACATCATCAATACCGTTGAATCCTTCTATTCATACTGGTCCTTCGTGGGCTCCCATAAATGCATGCTGGCAGCTGCATAAGTTAAATTCTCACTACACAGAGGTGAGAGGGAGCACGGTGCAAGGGACAGCCCACAAGGATCTTCGTGGGTTTTGCCCTTGAGTTGATGACGACTTCCTGAAGGTGCCTGACTTGATGGGAGAAGCTGATAAAGGTGCCTGAAAGGGTAGGCTGGGACCAGACTGTAAAGCACCTTGTTTGGGTATTTTCCTAAATGCTGGGGCCAGCCAATGAAGGTTTTAATCAGAGGAATAGCCAGGTTTGAACTCTTAGAGAGTCTGTGCTGATTCTATCATTATGGGTAATTAAAAGGGGCCTGAGACTGTGCCAATACCAGGTTGTTATTGTAGGGGAGGGAAAAGAATTATCTACCCTTCTGAGTTCTTAGTGGAGACCCCTGTAATAAAATATTAACAAGAGAAAAACTATGTAACTTTACTAACATGTAACCTGTGGGAGGTAACCAGGGAAAAATGAGGAACTCAAAGAGGTGGCTTAGAATTCAGGCATAAATACCATCTTCATAGAGAAAAAGGAGCGGGGACACAGGTGTCTTAGGGGAAGGGAAATGATTTTTAGGAAAAATAAATGGGCCCTTAGAAGAACAGATGGGACATATGATAACTTGTGACAAAGTCGGTCTGGGTGTGACATCAATTCCTAGTCTCCTTTTCCTGTGATAAGAGTCAGTCTTCCTTGGCTGATAAAACTCCTGGGCAGGAGATCAATGACAACTGAGTTCCTTTCAGGGGATCTGTCTTTAGACAGATAAGGGGAGTTCAGAGAAAGCCTCTCTCTGTATTTTCCTGCTTTTCAAATGCCTACAGATCAAAATAATTAATATACCAAAGTAGCACATTTTGGGGGTGGACCATGTCCTAAACTCCTACTCAGTGACGGGCAACCTTTTGAGCTCGGTGTGTCAAACTTCGCCAAAGAACTGAGCATAACTCGGGTAGTATGTCACTTTGAGGAAAAAACATTATTTCGCAAATGTTTCATCCTCAGGAGCAGCAAATGTTTCATCCTCGGTATGCGGCCACCTCAGCGGCCGCGTGTCATCAGAAATGGCTACACGTGTCAGTGCTGACACGCGTGTCATAGGTTCGCCATCACTGTCCTACATATAATATTGGGGTATATTCAGCTACCTTTCAGTGTCTATTAAACTAGTCCATAGGAAGGAAGAGAAGAAAATAAAACAAGAATGAGGCGATAGGATGGAGGAAGACACAAAGAAGAGGTCATTGCTACCACTTGGAAACTGAGTGGGTGTTGACAGTGAAGAAAAGTAACAGCCTAGGGTGACAGGGAGGCTTCTGCAGAGGTAACACTGTGCATCCGACTAAGACAGAATGCAGGAGGAGGGGGAAAGATGATGAATTCAATTTGGAGATGTTCAGATTAAGTTTAGTGGGACACCCAAATACTGATGTACATCAACCCTGACACATTTTTCACATCTATAAATTTGCCATAAGTTTGGAGAGGGAGAGACAGAAATTGCAAATGAAGGTTTAAAAACCCCCTTGTGGCCACATTTGTCAAGATGAGCAGATTGCAAACGGCCTCTTGCAAACATGACATGCACCAAGCCAATAACTCTTTCTACAGGTGTCTAGTAGAAAGCTGACTCTATGGCTGGAATTCAGGAGAGATGTCAGGACTCCAGGTAGAAATTTGGGTGTCATCAGCATATATAGGTGGGTGGCTGCAGAAACCATGGACACACAGTGGGTTTCTTGGCTCAAACCGATTTATACAATTTTGGATGAGAGACATGCAAAGTGGACTTCAAACTGAGCCCCGTTTTATTCAGGAGAATGCACAACAGTTACAATAAATGTTTGTGGACCCACTTAATGGATATATGGATAGATGGATGATCAAAAGAATGAAGAGTATAGGTTCATAAAAATCTATAGATATTCTCTTCTTTTACTTTATCTCATGATTTGTTTCAGTTTTAGCTCTGGAAAGAAAAAACATATGACTACTTTCAAGAAGCCAAAAGGCAACATTTGAATGCCTTTAAAAATCAATGAGCCTTTCATTTTTATAAACTGATTTCAGACCATTTGCTGTATATTATTCCCATTAGGTAATGATGCCTTTGCAGGAAATCTAGATGGAGATGATCAGCTGAGTATGGGCTGGGTACTGTGCAGCAAGCAAACATGTTATTTCACACATGACTTTTCTTGAGTAAATGTGAGTCTTCACATTCCTTGTCAGAGACCAAATGATTTTAAAAGAAAGAGACGTAGAATACCAGGCATTGTCATGTAACACCCATATCTTATATAGATGGTGAAACTATGGTCCTAGGGGCTGCAGAATATACCAAGCCTCTTTAATAATCAATCATACCACCATCAAGACAGTATACAGGGCAGATTGGAAACGATTTTTCCATTACCATTGATGGATGAGTTTTACCTTTCCAGGGAAAGGTATTTCTGACCCTTCACGAGTCATTAAGGAAATGCTTAATATGTACAGTTGTGGCCCAAAATGGCCAAGATGTTTTCTTTCTTTTTTAAAAAAAAAATATTTTTTATTGATTTCAGAGAGAGGAAGGGAGAAGAGAGAGATAGAAACATCAATGATGAGAATCATTGATCGGCTGCCTCCTGCACGCCCCCTACTGGGGATCGAGCCTGCAACCCAGGCATGTGCCCTTGACTGGAATCGAACCTGGGACCCTTAGTCTGCAGTCCAATGCTCTATCCATTGAGCCAAACCAGCTAGGGTAGACCAAGATGTTTTCACACCTCACTACAGGCACCACATGATTTGGGCAATGCCAAGTAAGTTACAAATCCATTTTGTAGTTCAGGAAGGACATTAGGACTCAGATTCATTATCTGTTGAGACGTTTATTTTCCATTCATTACTCCCTGAGTGAAATGAAGCTGTAGGAGTAGAGCAGAGACCTCAGGTCATTCAACCCTGACACATTTTTCGCGTCTACAAGTTTGCCATAAATTTGGAGAGGGAGAGACAGAAATTGCAAATGCAGGTATTAAAACCCCCTTGTGCCACATTTGTCAAGATGAGCAGATTGTAAGCGGCCTCTTGCAAACAAGATATGCACCAAGCTAATAACTTGTTCATTTGTGTGGTGCTTCCCTCCACAAGTTTCTGAAATTGCTTCTGCAGTCATTACGTAACCCCAGAGCTGTTCAGGTTTAGCAGGAAGATTAGAGAGACTCTCCAGTTGGCCTCTCTTCCAGTGAGATGGAAATGACAAGTTTTCCTGTTTACAAACTACCCCAGAGCTGCTCCTGCTTCACCTTATCCTGCCCCTTATCTGTAGTCAATGTAAATACTTTCAGAACAACTCACACCGTGTGTCCTCCTGCTTGATGCACAAAAAAAGCCCACTGACTCCAGGATGGAGGACATGTTGGCTCTCCCACTTACTGCTGCTGCTGCTGGGTTAGACGTCATGCCCCGGGACCTGGTCCGTTACGGCCCAATAATCCCTTCCTTTCACAAAGGCTTTCAGCCATGGAAGTTAAGGTTCTTGTTTAACAGTGAGTACTCAGTAAATAAGTCCACCACCTATACCCCCCCCCCCCCATCACCATCATCATCATCATCAATCATCATCATCACCACCATCATCATCATCATCATCATCATCATCACCACCATCATCATTTCTCGGGCTTAACAGGGAATAGCGCCAAGTTAAGGGACAAGAAGGCATTATTCAGTACATCTTTAAATCATTTACCAGTGTGTCACAGCACCTGGCACTGAAGATTCGGCGGAAAGACTGCGAGACAACTTGGTAATCTTCAAGGCAAGGAAAGCATTCAAAAACCCCATGCTCCAGACAGGGAGCAGAGGGTTAAGGATTTTCAGGATGGGCGGTGATTTACAAATGAGCTTCCCAGGCAGCGAGAAGGAGGGTGGGAGGAGGAAATGAAGCCAGTTTAGGAATAGCAGAGGCACCTGTGAGACAGGATGCTGTGTTGATGATGACCAGGGAGCTGCTGGATGTAAATGTCTGTGAAGTGGTGGAGAGGCCTGCGGTGAGAACAGCCCGGGGGCCCAATAACCTCGCATGGCTTCATTCTGTTGTCTCTTTAGTCCCAGCTTGTTCTTAGTTTCATGGAAACAACCAAAGCTGACGACCAAATCTTTCAGCTATAAATCCACCTCACGGCACAAAGAGAGCTGAACCTAGAAGTATTCAGATGGCTCTAAGATTAACATGTTACGTTTCTCTTTCATTAGGAGGCTCTGTATAAGCGTTTAAAATGCTAGTCAGGTCACACTGACCCGGGTTTGAATCCCTGGTTCTGTCTTACTAGTTGTGTAACATCAGATGAGTTATATAATTTGTCTGGGTCTCAATGTTCTCATTCATGCAGTAGCAAATGTAATAATAGCTACCCGGTTGGGTAATGATGGAAATTAAATGGGATAATGCATATAAAACATTCAGCACAGTGCCCAGCATGTGGTCAATACATAGTAATTATTATTATTCAAGTCTTTTGGATGGATTGTGTTCTGGTGAGATAAACGGAGAAAGGATAATATAGAGAAAGAGAAAGGAAAGTGATATGGAAAAAAGAGGCAGGACTTTAAAAGCAGATCCCGGAAAAGAGGCACTTAATGACTGTCAGAAAAAAAAAAAAAATCCGGAGAGAGAAAGGATAAACATGGCAGGGGCTCAAAGGCAGAGGCTTAGCTTTGCTTTCTGCCAAGGTTTCATCCATCTGGCCTTGGCTTCTACGCTGGTTTTTCCCTCCAAATGGCAGCTCTAGAAGCCTGGCGTTGCAACTCGCAACTCGGGTCAGGGAGATACACCATCTCCGAGTCGCCCTAAACTTCTATATTCAGCGAAGGCATGTGAGAAATGTACATGTTATTCTTTTGCAGTATACAATTCTTTTGAGACTCATAAGAGACAGGCCTGTGAAGTGAGCCAGCAGTGACCATGGCAGACGTAATCCTATTTCCTTTTGGCTGACAGCTCATGCAGAGAAAAACACGCTTTGATCCAGACAAAGGTAAATGTAGCTTAAATCCCAACACAAAACCCCGACCTCCCATAATCAGCCTCTATTCCCAGTCTACGATGACCCTAGACACCAGAGATATAAGAAACACAATCAATGCATGTCTCACTGTTGGGCTGTAACAATTTAATCACTGTAGAAGGCAAAATGCTCAAAGGGTAGAATAACAGATTATTTTTAGGACCTAAGAAGAGGGGGGTAGGGAGAACAGAATGGTGTCTTTCCTCATATTTGTTTAATAGCAGGTACTGAATGGAGCACCTATTATAGGTGAACATACAGAAAATGAACATAAATCTGAATAAGTAATGAGATATCTAGAAAAAGAAACAAATGGTTAACACAGGATTTCCCACCCCCCACACCCCCCTCCTTTTATTGGAATCCACTCCTACGGCTTGTTGAATTCTAATCAACTACAAAACCAGGGCAAAATTGCAGTTCTAAGATGAATTTTCAATATGATCTCTTCTGATGTGCCTTTACAAACACGAGAATTTAAGAAACCGAGTGGAAGCTGGATCTGAATATAAAAATAGGGCATGCTTGAGAGGAAGATCAAAGGGCAAAAATGAACTTGACCCTGAAAAATCATTGCTTTTATAAAATTAAATACAGATTGAAGTCATGGGCTTTAGCAAACATATATATATACACACACATATAGTATATGTGTGTACATATATATTTTTAGAAAAGAAAAGAAATATGTTTATTTCACATTTGTACTAAATTACTTCCCGAAGACACATTATGTTCTGATTTCTGGGATAACTATGATTGGAATCTGTCTGCTTTTGTCCCTAACTTAAGCGAGCGTGGTTGGCCTGCGTGGAATGTGACTTCCCAGACATGTGAGCACCTGGGGCAGCTGACTTCTACAAAGACAGAAACGCTCTCATTTCTGGATTCAGACACGTACCCTACCCTTATCACTTTGCTTTAGGCTGCCCAAAGCTGGTGCTTCTTTTATGCACTGTGAGCTCTGCCGCTGAGGTCCATGGTTCCTTGTTGGTGTAAGGAACTCAGCCCAGTCCTGCCACTGCCTCAAGCCAGTCACCCCACTCATTTAACCATGAGCTTGATGTGCAGCCCAGTGTGAGGCCAGAGAAAAGAGAGATGTCTGTGTTCAGAGGGAGAGAATATTTAAGATTGGGCCTCTGCTTTAAGATTTGGGACTCAGTTTTGTCCTTTAATGGTATATATATCAACTAGTGACTCAGCGCGTGAAACTGCGCGAGACACAGACTCATGGGAAGTCGCATGAGACCCGGGACCCCCGAGTCCCGCCAGTGTGCTGTGGGACCCAGAGTCAAATCCCCGCCCACCCGCACGTGCCTCGCCATGTACGCAGCCTCCTGGTGACTGGTCTTTGGTCATTACAGCGTTACAACCACTGGTTTTTATTATATAGACTAGAGGCCCAGTGCACAATATTTGTGCATTGGGGGGTGTCCCTCACCCCAGCCTGCACCCTCTCCAATCTGGGACCCCTTGGGGGATGTCTAACTGCCAGTTTAGGCCCTATCCCATCGGGCCTAAACTGGCAGTCAGACATCCCTCTCACAATCTGGGACTGCTGACTCCCAACCGCTCACCTGCCTGCCTGCCTGATTGCACCTAACTGCTTCTGCCTGCCAGCCTGATCACCCCTAACCACTCCCCTGCCAGCTTGATCGACACCTAACTGCTCCCCTGCCAGCCCGATCACCCCCAACTGTCCTTTCCTGCCGGCCTGATTGCTCCCACTGCCCTCCCCTGCTATCCCAGTCGCCCCCAACTGCCCCCACCTGCAGGCCTGGTCCCCCGCAACTGCCCTCCCCTGCTGGCCTGGTCCCCCCCAACTGACCTCCCCTGCCAGCCTGGTCGTCCCTAACTGCCCTCCCCTGCAGGCCTGGTCACCCCCAACTGCCCTCCCCTGCTGGCCTGGTCACCCCTAACTGCCCTGCCCTGCTGACCTGTTTGCCCCCAACTGCCCTCCCCTGCTGGCCATCTTGTGGTGGCCATTTTGTGACAACATGGGGATGGCCATCTTGTGACCCCAGAGGGCAGCAATCTTGTGACTACATGGGGGCGGCCATCTTGTGACCACATGGGGGCAGCTATCTTGTGTGAGGATGTAAAGGTCAATTTACATATTACCTCTTTATTATATAGGATATCCCAAAGGGATTTTCCTTGGATGCATTTTGCTTTGAATTTGAAATTGGCTTTTGATGCTTTTCATTTGGTAAGGCACAGGCACGGAACTACATCCATTGTTTAGACTAGGATTTATTTTGCACTTGATGTAAGAAAAATCTGGCATGCTTGTTCAGGGTAATTGCACAGAGTGAAATGAACCCAGTTTATGTAAACGATTATTGAAGAAATAGAAAACTTCCAGAGTAAGCCTGCTAAATCATTTATTCAGTCACCGACTGACATTTTGCCCAGATCTGGATCCTGTGTTTTGCCAGCTTTTAAAGCAAAGCAAAGAAGCAATTATTTAAAAGTTATGGTGAAAAACTGTATTGAAAGAGAGCAATCCTGGAAGGTGGATATATATTAAGTGAGTATTCTCTCTTAAATAATGTAATTCACAGACCATGAAGCTAGGCTCTGGGAATCATCTCTCAGCTTATATCTTTACCTGGCAACATTTGATATTCTATCATTAAAATACATGAAAATGCAATGTAAATTATGTCACCCAGTTGTGTTTTTTTAAAAATCCTCACCCTAGGATACATCTATTGATTTTAGAGAGAGGGGAAAACAGAGAGAGAGATAAAGAGAGGGAGAGATAAACATCGATCCATGTGCATCTGACGAGGGATCGACCCCACAACCTAGGTATGCACCCTGACCAGGAATCGAACCTACAACCCTATAGCACATGGGAGAATGCTCCAATCCATTGAGCCACACCGGCCAGGGCATGTCACCCACTTTTTTAAAGAATAATTATCTCTCAGCTCTGGCCAGGTAGCTCCGTGTGTTAGAGTGTTATTTGATACACTAAGGTTGTGGGTTCAATCCCTGATGAGGGTACATACAAGAATCAACCAATGAATGCACAAATAAGTGGAATGAAATCCATCTCTCTCTCTCTCAAATAAATAAAAAAATTTTAAAAAAGAATAATTATCTCTCATTCTTTTACAGATTTCTATTTTAGTTCATGATTAAAATTCTGTTGTACACCAAATGGGTGTAGTTAGGCTTAAAGACTAGCTTCTTTGAAATGATTTGTTTCTTTTACAGTTCCAGTTAGTGTCTATAAAATCTATCTGATGCTAAAAAAAATCTGATGTGAAGAAATTGTAAATCTAAGTCCTTTCCTCTGCTCTCTATATAAAAAGTATAAATTTCTGAAGAAGTCGATGTAACAGTTTCATCAGTTAATTGTTTTCTAGATTTAATCACAGAAACATTTCAACCAATCAAAAAGCAAGTAGAAAAAAAACACCATCTTTAATGGATGCCTTGAATAATTTCTTTTCCAGATTGTAAATAAATTGTTTTTATGTTTTCTATTTGGCCGATTCAGCAGATACACAAATGAAATACACAACATAGACAAATGCAATGCCTGCATGGAACAAAGGCTGTCTATTTTATCAGGGGAATACAAGCAAATGCAAAGAAAGGGTTTCTCACACTTGCAAAAATATAGGCTTTATCTGCCCTGGAGAGAACCACTGGGCAAGACATCTTGTGACAGTGCCTGTGAGGATGTCTAAAATAGAAGCATTCTACTAGCACCCCCACCCGGAATGAGCATATGGCGTTTAGGAAAAGAAATGCCCATTGGTGATGCCTCTCCCAGCTAAAGGGTCTTCTGTGCAGTCTCTCGTGGATCAACATACCAGTTAGTCAACCCACACATCAGGGTTTCTTGCCCCTTAGAAGCAATGATAGTATTTGCTACTGGTGAACATGATCTGTGTAGTCATAAAACAGCCTGACGCCACTGTAGTAGATTTAAAAATGCAGTCCTCAGGGTCTACTGTGCCGGAATCCCTTTAGCTTTCTAATGGAATACTTCCAAGCTTTGTAATTATGCTATCTTGTATTTATAGTCATAAGAAGTCAGTTTTAAACCAAATACTCTATAGTACCCCTTTTCACCCCATGGACAAAGTTTGGGATAAAAAAGTGCAGAAAAGGTGAAAAAAATACAATAAATTGAAGGGTAGAACATTTAAAAAACTATGAATTTACCTTGTTCTGTGAAATATTTTAAGGCTTAGAAAACTTATTAGTGTTTTAAAGCGGTTTAAGAATGATTATAAACCCTCTTTAAATCTATTTCTATTGGGGTGAGATCATGTTCTCTTATTGTGAGCATACATACAGTAGGAGCTCAATAAATGCTTGTTTCAAGAATGAGTGGCTCTAAAGAGATACTTATGTTTCCCTTTAACTATTACAGGTAAATATATATAAGTAGTGTTATCTTTGTCCATGGCATTTACGTAACAAAATTAAGTTCAGTATAGGAACTGATGCAAACGAATACTATAAGAATGGAAAATTTAAAGGTGGAAGTTTAAAGAGTTAAAAAAAAAATGTCTACGGTCTGCCCATGAATTTCTAAATATGGGATGCTTGACCAGGAAAATGGCAATGAGTCTTTGTGAATGAATTTCAGATGAAAGGACATTACCAATACAAAGCTGAGTAAGTTTAAATTAACATCAAGAAAACACTCTTATTTGTAAGAACAACCATATACATTAAGAAACATGATACTCTCTTTAAACTTGCATTCTCAACACTGTCTGTGCAAACTTGCTTGTAGTGTCCTCAAATCAGTGTCTATGGGCAGATGCACAGAAAACATCACCTTCAATGATAAATATATCAAAGCCACGGGCCTGCTGGTTCCTTTAAGTAGATGGAGTCTGGCCAGGTCATGGCTGTGCTTCTGAATGGCTGGTCTGGATATGGGAAACCTGCAGAACGGGCAGCAGCAGCTGGAAGGCATCCTGGATGTATGTCGTGCTGTTGCAGCCCTGAGAGAGGAGAAACATGTGGAGGAAGGGTTGTTTTCTTCAATCCTGACAATCCTTCCAATTTGATCATGTTCCCTCTCATCAAACTCTATAATATTTATCGTATTTTTATTGTAACACTAGAGGCCCAGTGCATGAAATTCGTGCACTTGGGAGGGTCCCTCAGCCTGGCCTGTGCCCTCTTGCAGTCTGGGAGCCCTCAGGGGATGTCTGACTAATGGCTTAGGCCCACTCTGCAGGGAGCGGGCCTAAGCCATCAGACACTCGTAGCACTGCCATGGAGGCAGGAGAGGCTCCCGCCACCGCTGCTGCACTCACCAGCCATGAGCCCGGCTCAGGGCTCTGGCTGAGCAGTGCTGGCCCTGTGGGAGCACACTGACCACTAGGGGACAGCTCCTGCATTGAGCATCTGCCCCTTGGTGGTCAGTGCGCTTCATGGCGACCAGTCATTCCACTGTTTGGTCAATTTGCATATTAGCCTTTTATTATATAGGATTGGTGCTTAAAGCAAATGTAAATATATTCCTTGGGATGGAGGGCGTCCATCTCTTAATGATCTATACCCGTGGTCGGCAAACTGCGGCTCACGAGCCACATGCGGCTCTTTGGCCCCTTGAGTGTGGCTCTTCCACAAAATACCATGGCCTGGGTGAGTCTATTTTGAAGAAGTGGCATTAGAAGAAGTTTAAGTTTAAAAAATTTGGCTCTCAAAAGAAATTTCAATCATTGTACTGTTGATATTTGGCTCTGTTGACTAATGAGTTTGCCGACCACTGATCTATACTAACAGAGAGAAGAATTCACTCAAAATGAGAAAAGCCATTTCCATAGATTTCGAGGGCACATCAATGTGTGTATATTCATGACCCATTACGTCCAGTCTTAACTATCCTCTTCCCAGATCAACCCCACTGTCCTGAAATAACATAAAATCACAGTATGCAGGGGAATCCAGTTTGTCCTAACCTGCAGATGAATAAACAAGAATGGTCTGCATAAAGCTAACTGGAAATATTGTGCCATTATTCGTGGCAAACTTTGAATGCTAGCATCCTCCCATGCACGCTGGTACCTTCTACTTGGCTTGGTGTTTGATGTTGCTGGCATGTTCTCTGCCATACATACAACACTAGAGGGAGAGGCCATTTAAAGTTTCAGATGACTAAAACATGAGAAAACTTCCACTGGGAGAATGAATAAATATTTGACCTCACATTCTCCATGACTGACATGGTCAATTACTCTGCTAATGCCCTCTGGGTGGCCAGGGGAGAGAGTTTCCTGTTCTACATTCTGCCTCTGATTGGGTTTCCTCTTAACTGTGTCTGTCCCCCCTGAACCTGCCACTACACTCCCTGTCCCTTGACTCCATCCCATGTGTGGCTGTACCTCTGGGTCTTATACAACAACACTCGGTGCCCCCACATTGTTACTTTTTTTGGTACCTTGGTAGTTTTCCTGAATAGTAAGGCATGACTCCTAAAAATATTGCTATAAGTATATAGGTAGCCCTCCCTTACTTGAAGTTCTGTAATTTCCAAAATTTGCAATTGACATCTGCAAAAAATGACGGTATATGCATTGCCCATGTTTAAACTTAACTTGGTAGCACCTTATGGCTTCAGCAGGGTGCCCTCTGGCTACAGATATGTCTGTTTCTTAGTCTGTAGCCCCTAAGGAAAGGTTCTCCCCCACAACCACAGGTAGAACACAGCGCCTTATGACTCAAGAATGTTCCCGAGCCTCTCGTACATCCCTGTGTCTGACAAAGACACAGAGGTGTCAGGTCAGCTTCCTGTCCATGCTACAATGTCCTGCTGAGTGGACAGGCCACGGAGCGAGTGGCCGCAGAGGAAGGCGCGTCTGGGTCACTGAACAGGCAGAGGCTAAGTAGTCTATGTGCCATTTTGCCCGTCTGGAGCTTCGACCCAGCTAAACCCAAGATTATTATGAATGAAGGGAAGTGCCCATTTTTATGAAAATCACCATTGAGCAATAATCCCTCCCTGCAGCCCATAACCACAGAGTCAAATCTGGTGTCAAACCGGGCCACAGAAAGCTGCTTCAGCTGGAGGAAACAGCAGCAGGAATAACGTGCAAGCTTTGCATTTCTCTTCCTAATCAGGAGTTCTTGAAAATTACGTATTGCTGCTTCACCCTCGGGTTTACAGCTGGCTGAGCTCCGCAAATGTACTCAAAAGAAGACTGTTGATGATAAGATTTAGAATTGCAGTAACGCTTGCTGCCTGGGGGAAAAAAAAATGTAGCTCTAACATTTGCTTTGATTCAGAAGCACTTTCTCTCCGGGGCCACTTACCTCTAACAATACACTATTGATCATGGGGTTAAGGACCTCGGCCTTCTTGTCGCTCTGTGGAATGAAAAGGATGAAATTGACAGATTAGGTGCTCATACTGCCAGGCGTGCCACATTAAATGCCAGACACCGGCTTCGTTGAGGGATCTCTCAGAGAGGAAGGAGAGAAGTGGAAAGCTTACTGTAGACCAGGCTTCATTCATCTTGAAGCACAGTAACCTCCATCTTGGGTAAAAACTGCTGTTTAAAATGTTAACCCTGCTATTCTGGCTTCTGTAAACGTTTGCTTGCTTAAATAATAGGGAAAAATAAGACTACTCCCCATTCCAGAGAGGCCATAAACTATGCCCCAGACAGAGTTGTCAGTGCTGGCGCCAGGCCAGGCCTTGAGATACGGTCTCACGGGCCTGTCCCAGCACAGAGGACTTTTTCTCAGAAGGTCCGGAAGTCTCATTCCAAATTTGGAAAACAGAGAGCTGAAAAACATATAAATAGGAAAGACTCCCACCATATTGGGCCCCAGAATTTGAGAAGCAAGATTTCCTCTGGGCTTGCTAGCGCTAGCGAAATGAAAAAGGACTCCAAATAAATTTGGCTTATTGATTAAGGCGTCGTCTGATTTACAATATAACAATCTTTGCCGCTTCCCCTGGACGACCTCATTGAATTCTGACAGAAATCCTAGGTAGGTGCCATGACAATCGTATTTTGAGATGAGATGGCAATCAGGACGGTTGAGTAACTTGTGTGAGATCACACAGCTAGAAACTGAAACGCAGACCTGTGTTAACTGTTGAAGGCTTGTAGCAGGTCTGGGATTAGTGAGGGGAGTGAGGCTGGGTGTAGCAGTGCAGGGTTGGAGCCTGTCTTTACTTAAAATTGTTTTGTATTCATTTTGATTTTTTAAAAAATGTTGCATTAAAATATTTGTCTAGATGACTGAAGTTGTTTCTTTGTCTTTGTTGGAGGGAGTCCCCTGAAAATTTTCAAGTGAGTTAAGAATCTTACTTGCCTACCTTAGTCCCAACCCTGGTCATTAGTCTCTTTTTTCTTCCCTTTTCTTCCCTTTCCTTCCCTTCCTTCCTTCTTTTCTTTTTTTTATATTAAATTTTTTATTGTACTAATTTTCTTCCCATGAGATCAGTTCTTTTCAATTTAAAATTTTCAGTGTTTTCCTTCCTTCATTTCTTTCTTCTTTCAAATGCAAAACTTGGGTATATGGTTATAGGGTATGTCTTCCAGATTAGCAGCAAAATTAAAACAATCTTAACTATAACTTGCAAACAGGTCTGCAGATCCTGGTTTGCAAAACATGAATATTCTGTAAGGCACAGAATACAGAGCCTGATATAAAGCAGGTATTCAAAAAATGAGCGCTAGTGTTAGCATCATCATCATTATCTCCACTGTTGGTCTATCCATCAACAGTCTTCTCTGTCTAAAATGTTCAATCTACTCTTGGACAATAAACAATTAAAGGGTCTGGAAAGAGAGGGGCAATTTTAATAGACTGCCTTTCCTTACAGTACCCAGAAGACGTTATGGTAAACAGAAGAATATAAATGAAATACATCTTCCCAGAGCAGCCCCCTTTCATTGACATTACTCTACTGGGAAACCATAATGAAGTCTTGGTGAAAAAAAAAAATCTTTAGAAGCCCAGTCATTTTAGTAAGTAACCAGAAAACCCATTATGGTATTTGCTTTCATGTTTACTTGATTATCAATAAATCTCTAAAATATAATCAAAATGACATTGATTTTCAGAATCAATGAGATGTGCAAGCAATTTTAATAGAGTCTGGAGAGCAATATACTCTCATTAACTTCAAGTTATGAATAATGGCTGTTTTGGAGAACAGAAACAATGCTTGATGTAGACGATTCATCACAGTATCGGATGAGGCGGATTTTGTGGCGAGATGGCATTTCAGCGAGCTCTAGTTAGACTTAGCTTTTCTTTCCCCCAAATATTAACTGTGTGTTCCTGATTCTGTGCACACAATCATTTGTACACATTTGTGTATGTACAGTTCACCCTTGAACAACTTGGGGTTAGGGGCATCAAGACCCTGCACGGTCGAAAATTTGTGGATAACTTTTGATGCCCCCAAAACTTAACTAGTAACAGCCTACTGTTGACAAGAAGACTTACAGATAACATAAACAGTCAATTAACACATATTTTGTATATATATTATATTCAAAGAAGAGAAAGTATCATTAAGAAATCATAAAAAATATATTTAGCCCTAGCCGATTTGGCTCAGTGGATAGAGCATCGGCCTGTGGACTGAAGGGTCCCGGGTTCAATTCCAGTCAAGGGCACATGCCTGGGTTGCGGGCTCGATCCCCAGTAGGGGGCGTGCAGGAGGCAGCCCATCAGTGATTCTCTCTCATTATTGATGTTTGTATCTCTCGCTCCCTCTCCCTTCCTCTCTGAAATCAATAAAAAAAAATATTAAAAAGAAAATGAGGCCCAGAGAGGTTTGAAAGCCCACCCAACATCTCAGAAATCTGAGGAGGCAGCGTCAGGGCTAAACCTCAGTCCGATGAGGGCCCTGAGCTGCCTGTTGTTAGAGAAGGTGCTCTTGGCCTCGTTTTGGTGAACGTCACAGCAGAGCTGCTGTGTGTGGAGCCATCCCAGGAGGCCCCGAATCCTCCACTCTTCCTCAGGGCCCCTCAGAGAACCCTCTCCCTTAAAGCGGGGGGGAAAAAAGAATCAGCATTACAATCTTACCCCAACTGTGGTCAAGGAATTTGTAAACTTCTTTGATAAGGAGGCCACTTCATTGCACATTGCAGTAGTTAATCTGAAATTTAAAAAAAAGTGGTTTGAGTATTTTTAATAAAGTAACATAATTTAACCATCAAGACAATTACTGATATTAATACCATATTCCACTTAAAAGAATGGCACACAAGTTTGAAGATGCTCTGTAGAAATGTTTTTCTCAATAATCTTCCATGATTCACAAGCACTGTTGAATCTAATCCTGGGTCTCTTCGCATGCTAATTAAGAATAATCATCTAGTCCATTCAGGCCACGTGAATCAAAACCACATGCAGAAGAGCACCGGTCTCAGGCTCCACATGTAGAGGCATTTAACACTCTTACCAAGTTTCTCCAGCTCTTTGGTCATTTAAAAATAATAATGAGCATTCACTGAGGTACTAAGTTAAGTACTTTTGTATAAATAATCTCATTTAACTCTCATAGTGACCTGATTGGTTACATTATTATTCCCATTTTATAGATGAAGAAACTGATGTTGAAGAAGGTTAAGTAACTTGCTTAGGACAAGCAGTAGTAAATGACAGAGCTGGGATTCAAACTCAGGTGTCTCAGATGATTCTGTAGAAGATGTTCTGAAGACTCACATCAAAACTCCAAGTTTATTCCAGCCATTCCACTTCTAAGACTTTACCCCAAGAAAATAACACGAGATGGGCACACATATTTCACTAAAGGAATGTGTCAGAACATTACAGATGATGACAAAAACAGTCTAATTACCTAACAATGTCGGTATTGTCTGATTTTGAAAAAAAAAAAGTGACTTTTATGAATCGTGATTAAAATGCTATTAGAAAAACAATAACTCAAAGCTCAGAAAAGATCTAGTGCATTGAGTAGAAGGAAGGAAGCTTTGTTTTGAGAAGTAGGGGTCCTTGTCTAAGCTATGTATTCAGGTTTATTGAGCAACATTCATCCATCCCTCCACCCAAAACTGCTCTTCAGAAAGGGTCAGGAGTAAAGCTAGGAGATGGCCCAGAGCCATGCTGTCTATGTTCCTGGGCAGGTGGGCGGAGAGGCACTTATTAAACACACCAATGTGAGATCTGATTATCCTTTGCTGTGCAGCTTGGTAAGGATGGGACCATCAGGACTGGGAATCAGAAAGAAGCGCAGAGTAAGGCCCTGCTACCCATACTCAGGGACATCTCAGAGTCAGCCATCCTCTTCCAAGTCAGTGCAGCAAATATGAAATAGTCCTTAGGTGTTCTCATCCATGTTAACTTTTCCTATTTTGTCTTTTCCTCTTCCTTCCACACATAGGAGTAATATTCTTTTCTAGGCATATTAAGAGCAGGATTATACAGTTCTTATAATATCTTTGATTTTCACGTGTTTAAATATGAAAATCTAGACTAGATGACAAATCTTTACAAATGAGGAAAAATGCCACTAATATTGACTTTTTGGAAGGTCCTTCCACTAAAAATTTGCTCCCCAACCTACAATGCCAAATGCAATAATAAGCAAAGACTAGTCAGCTATCGAGGTGAATGAGTGAGGTAAGATATGTGTGCATATGCACCCATATATTTTTTGGAGGCTCTTATTTTGGCGTCTGTGTCTGTATAATAATGAGGTGGTGTTTGGACTTGTGCTAATTTTCTATAACACAATACAGATCATGTGCATAAAAGTTAATAGCTTATTTTCCACTCTATAACTATATTAATGAACACTCCATACCAATTATTTTCTTGGATACAGAGTTACATATATACATTTTTATTTCACGAGATGAACTGATAGTAACTTCTATTTATTGAAGAACATAATGTATAACAGCACATATATGCATGCATGCAGTCCAGTGAACTGGCTTACATTAGCGACTGCCATTGCCAGAATTCAGAATATGAAGAGCTGGCATAAGTTCCTAGGAACAGTGGGGGGGGCGGGTGTTTGCATATTTTTATGAAGATTGCTGACAAGTCACATTAAGGGGTCCTCTCAATATCTGTGTGGTATGTTGTGTAATTACCCTTAAAGGTTGGTACTTCTAAGACTTGGATCTATTAAAATAAATACTAGTACTTACTTAGCTCTGAATTATTTAAGGTGTTTTCTCTTAAATCTCTTCATAAATAATTCCTGAAATATCTAGTTAACTATTATATCCTTGCTGACATGGTTCACTTCTTACGAGAGTCCTTATTCCTTAAGATGACCATAAAAACTGGAATTAGCTGACTTGAAATAGGAATCTTTAGTACCTAGGGTGTGTGTGTGTGTGTGTGTGTGTGTGTGTGTATTTGAACGGCACATGTATATAAAATTGGAAAAATAAGAGTTTAAAATAACATTTACTTTATCAGCACTTTTGCTTGGTCCTGAGCTGGTTTCTCCTCTTCTTGTCCATGAAGAATTAACTCTGCTACTTTGTGAAGCTGCTCGATACAGCGTGCTGTGACTTCTGCCAGACTTTCGATGGACAGCATGTATACTTCCTGAAATAAGTGAATGAAAGTAAGAAAATGAACAACTGAGCAGATGCTTTAAAAAAACACACACACCGCAATATTAAAAAATATACATGTATATGTAATTTTTTAAAAAAGAATCCAAATATGAACAGAAACAGTTTACCCAAAGATTAATGGGCATGTCTTAGACTTTCCTGAGTGGAAATCTGCCCTAAAGTGGAAGTGCTGGCCAGGTCCCATGGACATGGCAAGTCTGAGTCACAGCTACGTCCCTCCAATGTTGGGTACTCTACAGGCAGGCACTCAAGAAGGCTTGTAAAAGGGCAGTTAAATGAATAGACCTCAATGGACATTTTTCTCAGTGTGATCTAATTTTAAAAATTACTTTTTCTAAAATTCAAATCCAATGTAAGATGAAGTTATCATGAACTCATTTTTAAACATAGGCAGGATATAAATTATTCACATATATATTTATTAAACTACAGAATAAAAACTGTGCCAATAAAATTTTTTTTTTGAAAAAGCTTCAATTACCTCATTAGTTATAGGGCATAAAGACATTTTATGGTTACAGATTTGCATACAAGATGGAATTTCACTCTCAAGCTAAACCAACTATGTCCTTAAAGATCATTCCCTCCCCCCCGACCCGCCTTTAAATGATAATTGTAGAGCTATGGAGAAAAGCTACAATACCTATGCTAAGTCACGGATTACCTTGGAGTTGCGAAATGTTGGTGTTTATTATACTAATACTCATATTTCTATAATAAAAATGAAATGGCTTTTCCTCACTTAAAATTAGGCCGGTAATAAAATTAGCATACTATTACTGCTCTTTAGGTGGACAATCTAAAATAGATTTACCTCAACTGTCTTAGTTCTCCTTTCTTGCTTTTCACCCTCTTCAGGGCTTTCAGGTTTCTCTTCCTTTTCTTCCTTCTTAGTTTTCTCCTCTGTCTCTTCTGCCACGTCTACCGGGACCACGGTTTGATCCTCTTCCACCCAGTCGTGAGCCTTCTTCATGGCCTGTGACGGCCCAGCCAAAGCGAGACATTTATTGTGCAAATAGGAGACTAAGGTACGCCAGTCTCCAGACTAGGATCAATTTGCCCTAAACCTTCAAGGCTGCATCTCTGTAGATTTAAACAATGATGGGGCAATTCCCTATACTCCTTACAAACACCTGTTGTTGCTTTTGGGTGACTATAACATAGGAAAAGGGGGCAGAAGAGAGAGAAAGCATGGAGAGCCCTGTGCAGGGTGAAGGATGTTTTAAAAAGCGCTCTAAAACGGTACTCAGGTAAGAATAAAAGTGACGGTCACTTTGAAAGGGTGATAGTATATTTTTCACTTTTCGTGCCCAATGATAAAAGACTCACAGTACTCTTTAAATGTATAGGTTAGACATTGAGCCAGGGTCATTGCTAAAGCAAATGTCCTCATCTGCTATGTCTCATGAACCTGAGAATGCATCCTGCTGGGGAGATGAAAGATGGCTCAGCTCTCGCTGTGTGAGGTCTCCTGGCCTCCGGGGGAGGGGGAGGAGAGAAGGGCTGTGGGAAAGACCTGTGACTAGCCGAATTTCACAGGAGTGCCTAAGAAATGATGGCTAAACTGAACAAGCATCAACCACCTTCCCTCTCTCTTAGTCCTTGCATTTAGAAAGGGAGCTTTTACCATTAAAGTTTAAGCTGTTTGCTTAAGTGCCAGTTGTATCTGAGCTCAGGCTAAACTTACTTCTCATCTTAAAGCGTACATGTCAACGGTTAATATGTCAGAGTGTTGAATGGCAAGTTTATGGTAAGAAGATTTGGGGAGATAAAACCCAACAACACTATTGTTGGTGTGTCCTCTTTCAGGGACCCCGGTTTACCGGACTGTGTAACTACACCGGGAGGCCCTGGAGGCACCCCACTCTCCGGCCAGTGGCAGGAGCTGCTCTGAGATGAATGAGGCAATTTCCCATTGTGCTCAAAACACCGACCTGCCAGAATCGGTGACCTCTATCAGAGATAAAGAAATTACTCATCTCTCCCCCTCACTGCCTCATTCTGCCCTCTCCTCACCCTCCTGGGTAAACGAGGGCCTGTGGCAACCACTGGGTGCTAAAGAGAAGAAAGGGAAAACAAAAAGGGAGAGAGTAGGGAAAACGACACGGTTTTAAGTAATTAATGATCAGTGTGCTTGTTAGGAAACTCCGCGGCAAGACCTTGTACCAACTTCCAAAACCGACTATGGTACCAGGAGGGGAACCCAGACTGTTGCAGCTTGAACATTCTTAGACAGGACGTGGCACCAGCATTCCAGGTGGGAGGGGCCACGGCGTCCCCTGGCTCAGTGGTCGGCAAACTGCGGCTCGCGAGCCACATGCGACTCTTTGGCCCCTTGAGTGTGGCTCTTCCACAAAATACCACGTGCGGGCGCGCACATACAGTGCGATTGAAACTTCATGGCCCATGCGCAGAAGTAGGTTTTCGGCTCTCAAAAGAAATTTCAATCGTTGTACTGTTGATATTTGGCTCTGTTGACTAATGAGTTTGCCGACCACTGCCCTGGCCGATGTGCTTCTCTCTGCCTAATTCTGGCCTGCCACTCTAGTGGGGGAGGGGAGGTGGCATTTGAAAAAGCCCTGTGGTGATTCTGGAACCCTCTTCTCTGCCCTATGCTGAAGGTAACCTCTGCTCCGACATAAAATTCTATTCTGAGAAGTGACTTGTTCAAGGTCATAAGGTAATTACTACTGATGCTGCATCTAAAACACAGGTCTAGTGTGTTCTCTACCATTGCATGTCATTATGTAGCCGCCTCGAATCTTAATTTCTGACCTCAGACCTCCCTCCCTCCACCCATGCGTCATATGGGCTGTGGGGTTTTTCCATTTCAGGTGGAGCTCTGGAATTTCATACGTGAGACCGTCTTCTAAAAAACAAAAACTCAGACAGATGGTGCTGACCTTATTGAGTTTGTCAGGCGTGGCCGCAACATGTAATTCAAAGAGAAGCTCTGTAAGCATCCTTGCAAATTCTTCTCCCTTTTCCTCCGAGCCTAGAAATAGAAAATGACACAAGTAAGAAGCATGATTTATTTTTCATCTTTTTGAATGTGGCAGCTCCCCCCACCTACAGCCTGCCCTCCAGCTGCCAGCAAAGATGAGTGTCGCCCACTTATGACATGGCAGTGAGGCAGCAGGCTGCTGCTGGGTGCGGGCTGCTGGAGACTCACAGCACTCGCTGGGGTGCCCCCAGGCTGGCCTTAAGGCAACATGCGGGGAGGGTGGGCAGGGACTTATCTGTCTCATTTGCAGCTATAGGTGGTCAGTAGCTATTTGCTGAAAGAATGACGGGTGAACAAATGAATGGCCTTTCTCAGGCCTGAGTGGCCTGCACCACACTGCGTTTATGACTTAGAGTACTATCATGCCTAGCATTGCAACTCTGGTGATACCCAGAGCCTCTTCGTGTCCAGAGCCACAGTGCTGAGCAAGCCAAATTAGTCTCGATGGAGGAGGCGATGTCTGATCTGAGCCTTCAAGAGTGAGAAGGCAGCCCTGGCTGGTGTGCTCAGTGGTTAGAGGGTCTCGGGTTTGATTCCTTGTCAAGGACATGTACCTGGGTTGCAGGTTCATTCCACGGCCCTGGTCAGGGTGCATGCAGGAGGCAACCAATTGATGTATCTCTCTCACATCAATGTTTCTCTCTTTCTCTCTCTCTCACCCCCGCTCCCACTTCCATTCTCTCCATAAAAAGCAATAGAAAAATATCCTCTGGTGAAGATTAAAAAAAAAAAAAAGAATGAGAAGGCATTACACACCCACAAAGGAGAGTTTGGGGGGTGGATGAAAGGGAGAAAAGGAGAGGGAGAAAGAAACATGGAGGGAGAGAGAGATATTTCATTAAAAGCTGAGACTCCCTCTCCACTGGGTGGAGGTCTTGGTCTCATCCTCTCTAGGTAGGTAAACTAAGAGGGACAGGGGCACAGCTGAGCATCAACAAGGTCTCATCCCCAAACCGCCCGTCCGCCTCGTTCTGTAGGAGGCAGTGTGACAGGGCAGAGGGAGCCCTGCACCGAGACTGGAAGGTGTGGGTTCTACCCCAGCTCCAGCACCTGGTGGGTCTGTGACATGGGGCCAGTCAAAGGGCTTCTCAGCTTCCACACCCTCCTCTGCAAATTCAGGATAATAAAACCACACACCTTCTCTTTCATAGTGTTGCAAGGACCAAATAATATAACAGATGCAAAAGCGTTTTATAAACACTGAAGTTTTATGTCACTATATTGTTATGTGCTACAAAGATATAACGTAAGGAGATTGAAAATATTTGGGAGCGATCAACACTAACGTAGGAAACAAGTGCTTGGTACAGCCCAGCTTTTACATGTGCATTCATTCTGTAAAACAGGAAAATACACCAATGCTTCTGCCAAATGGGTTAAGGAAAAAATCACAGGGGAAAATGGAAGTGGACAAAAACAGATAATTAAAAAAATGCTGCAACAAAGGATACTTATTACTGCAACTCTTGGTCTGTATATATGGTGAAAAGACCTTCACTGAGGCAATAAAAATAGAAAATAGGCTTTTAAAATCTCTTCACAACAGTGGTAAACTGAATTAGAGATCTATGGCAGTGTGATAAAATTATATTCTGCTGGAAACACAAACATGCAGATCACAAGCTAACATTAGTCAATGCAAGGGAGCCTGATATTAAATGTATCTAACAATGACAGCGTATCTGGAGACTATCAAATAAATTATTTAGGTGTTAGGAAGTGGTTCCAAGAAAGGATTTGATGAAAATGTTCTAGTTTCTTCTCCAGTTTTGCTCTTGGATTGTCTGCTCGCCACCCCCCACCCCGCGACACAGACACTGATAAGTTGTAACACTCCATCATAATGGGATTGATTTAATAACAACCCTGCTATTCTCCCCTCCCGGTTCTTCTTCAAGTGTTCGAGTGACATTTCTATATTAAATTAATTAAAATTAAGAGTGGTTTGATAACCTGGAGAAGCCCTTTGGGAAAATGGACATACTAAACGGGAGATTACAGGGTTCTGTGACTTAAGGAGAGACATTTCTTAAGCATGCTATTTAGAACCTTAATATTTTTTGTCATATTAAAAAAAATCTCAATTTACTGAAGCTCTACATGGGACTGGGACACATCGTTTTCTATTTAGCAATATTGAATCAAGTTTCCTCTCCAAGAAATAGCACTAGCTGAGAAAGCAATAACTGCCTTAACTTGCACTGGCAACAATATTTCTTTGATGTTATAGGGAATTTGGGATCCCTTTTTTTAATCCTTTCTGAATGAACCCCTAATAGGACCAAAGTCTACCTCAGGCATCAAGAAACTGAAGAGAGTCTGGACGGAGCGGCTCAGTGGTTGAGCATCGACCCATGAATCAGGAGTTCATGTTCGATTCCCGGGCACATGCCTGGGTTGTGGGCTTGATCCCCAGTGGGGTGCATGCAGGAGGCAGCGGATTGATGATTCTCTCTCATCATTTGATGTTTCTATACCTCTCCCTTCCTCTCTGAAACCAATACAAATATTTTAAAATATTTAAAAAAAGAAAGAAAAGAAACAGAAGAGAAATAGCCTGGCTTTTTATGGTGACTGTTACTCTGGAAAAGTTCATCTTGAGTCCAGAATGCTAACTGGAGTCTTTGCTTCTTCATTGTTAATCCCAAGACAAGGCCGTCACCCTTTGTGACTTTAGAGAAACACACAAATGCTCAAACACATAATTCTCCAACAGTCTCTTTGCAATAGGCCTCTTTCTTGGCTTTAATATAATTGATTCTTCTATTTTGATGCAATGAGCGTGAAGCTCATTAAACTGGAGGCACGCTGGGTCACTTCGTGGGGCTAATGCAGGAGATGGTATTTAAATGACAGTTTGCAAAAGCTTAGAATAATTTTGCCCTGAGCACCGAGGCTGAAGCGTTGGAGCGCTGGTGTTCAAGCTCTGATTAAAGGGCCGTGGCACACCTGGGCACAAAGCACTTCCGAGACTTGACGGAATAAAGGCACGTTACCATACTCCGAGTGTGGGTGACACCAAGGGCAACCATAAATAAGAGCTACACTTCTTGCACCCTTGTTATTTTCCTGGCATTGTGTTAGCACTTTAAATAATAATCACAGCTAGCATTTTTGAGCGGTTCTGTGTGCCAGGCACTGTCATTTATGTTTTTACATATATTATCTAATTTGATCCTCACAATAGCCCTTGAAAATATGGGTCATTGTCTCCACTTTACAGGTGAGATACTGAGTTCCAGAAAGGTTACACAGCTTGTTCGAGGCCATATAGCGTGTAAATGGTGACCATATGTCCAATGGGAACCTTCAGACGGTCCTAGAAGCCAGCCCTGTCTTGTCCATGGTTGCTCGACCTTTTTAGCATGACCTATGTGAATGCTGTGGTTGTAGTGCTTGGCGATGACATCGGAAAGAAATCCCTGTCCATGTACACAGCAAATGTTTTACTATATTCTGCTCCCAAATGGACAACATAATCGTTAAGCGTGTCTACCTTTGAGAGCATTTTCTCCCCCTCTCAAGGACGCCTTGCTTCTCACAAAATAGGTCCTCCTGTCCCTGGGGTCATGCCAGTGTCAGGAGAGAGCACCTGGCTCAGTTCAGCGATTGACAACGTGACACACAACCCTCCAGTGTAGGCCTTTGTGTAAACTGTACCTGGAGCTGGACTGTAGGCCACTTACAAATACATCCTAACTTCTACACACATACATGAAAAGGGAGAGGAAAACTATGAAAAGAAATCCATTGAAATACCTGCCCATCATCAATATCAATCACATTCAACAGCTTCTACATGCAGATAAAAAATTAGGCATCGGAGCACACACTCTCGCCATCAGGGCCCTGTTTAGTGCTTTGCCCTCCTGGTTCACTTGACCACACCCATTGATTGTGTGCCTGTGATGTGCCAGGGACTGTGCTGGAGAAATAAAGATGCCTCAGTCAGGAGTTCCCGCCCCGCACAAAGAGAGGATTATAGATCGATGGGACCAGCTCCTTGGGGTGTTTTGGAAGTGGGACGGAGGAGCACTAGGTTAAATCAGTGGTCGGCAAACTCATTAGTCAACAGAGCCAAATATCAACAGTACAACGACTGAAATTTCTTTTGAGAGCCAAATTTTTTAAACTTAAACTATATAGGTCGGTACATTGTTATTAACTTAATTAGGGTATTCCTAAGCTGGCCTTTGCTAAAAACTCAAGGGGCCAAAGAGCCGCATGTGGCTCGCAAGCCGCAGTCTGCCGACCACTGGGTTAAATAATTCTACCTGCTCAATGGATGTGCTTATTAATAGCAGTGTCATAAGGGTTATACCAACAGTCCGTCCTGCTATTAACTTGTTATTTTCCGTTACCTTGTTCTTCTTGATTCTCTTCATTCTCGAACTCTTTGGCTGCAAAGATGTCTTTAATGGAAATTAGGTCATTTTTTAAGAGTTCCAGCTTCTCTCCATCAAATGATGCTAAAAATGACTGAACCTGAAAAAAGAAATAGGTCAGCATAACTGTCATCCTTTCTTCTCCTTAATAACATTTACGTACAGGCGTCCCCAGGTCTCCCGGGACCGAGGCGAGCCCTGGCGTGGGAGGTAAGGAGGGGTTGACTGAACTGCCTATTAACTGTGCAACTTTGGGTCCATTACTTAAGCTGCCTCGGCCTCAGTTTTTAAAATTTCAAAGTGAGACCCCCACTTCTACTGTGATTGATGTGCGGTAAATGAGAGGACGAACGTGAAGGGCATTGCACAGGCGCCCACAGCAGGTGTTGAATGAATGGTGGCAGTGGCTCCTGGGTGACAGTGCTTACAAACACACTTCGGTGTCAACCCCAGATTCAAATACCAGCTCCTCACTTCGTAATTATGTGACCCTGGGGCAATTTAACCTTTCTATGCCTCAGCTCCAAATGGTTGGTATCTTTCAAACGGGGACTAAAAGCATCTACCTTATAAGGTTGATCTCACTCATCTAGGGGAAATAATGAACAACATAAACTGATGAACAAAAACAGACCCGGAGACAGGGAAGCATCGATCAGACTGTCGAACCTCAGAGGGAAGGTAGGGGAGGGTGGGGGTGAGGGAGAGAGATCAACCAAAGGACTTGTATGCATGCATATAAGCCAAACCAGTGGTCATGGACAACAGGGGAGTGGGGGCATGCGTGGGGAGGGGTTTGGGATGGGAATGGGGGGATGAGGACAAATATGTGATACCTTAATCAATAAAGAAATTTTTAAAAAAGTATTTACAGTGATGATCAAGACATTTTATATACATATACATATCCACATGTAAATAAATAAATATTATATACCAGGTATACACAGATACAGATATATATATATATACTTGGGTTATTGTACTGGAGTTGCAAAAATGCACAAAACACAATTTTCTTCTCAGAGATCTTGTAGTCTAGGAGAGGGAGCCCACGATAACCTATACAACCATGACGGTGCCAGTGGAGTGTCAGTGGGGGCACCAGCGAGGGAGCTGCCCATCCCCGGGGGGGAGGCGAGAGGGTGTGTGAGGTCTGGTGTCCTCCCTGAACTGCTGTTCTCCCTGCCCATTGTCTTCAGCTCCCCTCTTTGAAAGGATCCTTTGTAAACACTTAAAAATTATTTGTACCGATGACCAGTCATCCTCTGCGAGTCTGAACATTTTGATTTCCATTTCCAAGCTGGCCAAAGGGCATGGTTCTCGCCCTTTGAAGTACGACCGTGCAGTATAAGGCTCTTAATTTTTCATTCTGCGGGGCCAACCCTCGCTCTGGAGGGAGAGCCAGCAGAGGAACCACCATGCCCTTTAGAATATGCTTTAATATTCATGATGGCAGTGGATTCGCACATCAGGATAAGTGAGGGAGTTAGAGAGGGCATCGGGATGCCAGAACACCAATTTCCTAAACGTTGCTAATGCAGCCAGCGCCGAAGCTTTGGTCAGAAGCCCGGCGGGAAGTCATCAACACAAAACCCATTAGCCGGGTGCAGCAGGTGAAAGCAAATGCATGCTGCACGAGGCTGCCCCCCGCCCCTTTCATCCCTACTGCCTCAGACTCTTTCCTGCAGCTCACACACTCATGTTTAGGTCTCAGGGTCCTCGCTGTGCCCACGTCAAATTCAGACGCTTCAGATATATTTTCTAAACAGCAGCTGTCTATGAGTAAAAATAAAGGTAATTGAATAAGTGTGTGAGAGCACAACCCTTAGTGAAAATATATGCACACGTGGAACATTTTGGTTTTCCCATGGCCTCTGGCGGGGAGCCATCCTCCTGCAGTGATTGCAGTGGGGTTTTCTGCTTGGGGCACGCCTGGGACGGGTTCTTTTAAGCAAAGGACTCATTTGTCTGCATCTGTCTACTACAGCATCTCTTTTGCTTCCTTCTAGTTCGTTCCCTTATGCAAGGCAATGTGCACTGAATCTTTATTTCAATCCAATAATAAATAATTGATTATGCATGCCTCAATAAATATTTGTGGAATGCTGACTGCGTGCCTGGCACTGTGCTTAAGTGCTGTCGGAACACAAGGACAGACAGTCTGCCTTAAAAACCTTTTCCCCAAAAGGGGGCGTGGGGTACCATGTTGAAGATTGTTGTTTACTCTTTTTGTTGAATATTGAGTATAATGGCAATACAAATATTAGTTTTTCCTTAAGATTTATAGATTACACCACATGCCAACTGCCATCCTAGAACCGATCTGGTAGATACGAATGCTCCCAAGTCCTTATATTTCCTTATGCCTTGTCTCAGTTTAGCCAATGGAATGTTAGCAGAGGAGACAGAAACCATTTCTGGGTCAAAGCTTTTAAAAAATGGGAGTGCCCGCTCTTAGGCTGGTGGGATTGAGAAGACACTAGATGATGGTAAAAGCCAGTACTTTAGGATTGGACACAGGGGAGTCCGCAGGGCAAAAGGATAGGCTGGCCAGAGCCCGAACTCCCCCTTCTGGACCGCCCTCCTCCAGGGGACTCTCCAAGTTCCCTTCCACGGCCTGTAGGGACCTCTTCCCCAGGCTGTGCTCCTTACAGTGGGACCGGCTCCTGGAGAGTGCACTTCCGGGCCCCAGGGATGACAGAGAGGTGGTTGTTCCCAGGGTGTGCTGGAACTTGAACTAAGTCATCATTACCTGTGCATGTGAGGCTCTCTGAGGTGGCAGACAACTGCAGATAAAGGGAGGAGAGCAGGCAGGAGGGTGGTGTGGAAATTGGAGGAGTTTTGAGAAGTCTACATGGGAACCTGACCTTCCAGGTCATTAGACAATATATTTGTCAAGAGTAGGATGGCAGAATATATTTTCTTCAGCAGTCTGTTTCCAAAAGTGCTTTTACTCTTAAATATTTGGTATGTGTAGGGTTGCCAGATAAAATATAGGCCAGTTAGTTAAATTTGAATTCTGGATAAACAATGAATATTTTTGTAGTATAAACGTTATGTCCCAAATATTGCACAGGACATATTTATGCTTTAAAAAAAAACAAGTATTCATTGCTTTTCTAAAGTTAAAATTTAACTAGTCATCCTGTATTTTTTTGTTGTTGTTGTTCAAGCTGACATCCCCAGTATCGGTCTCCATCTGTATTTTTGCCAGAGGCCTGTGAGCCTGAGGAGGGGTCTAGTGGAGGCACAAGATGGGCAGAGCCTGGCTCCTGGATCCTTACATGCAGGAAAGCTGCCCGCTGATCAGGCACCCCCATCGGGGACTGTTACAGGAGGGAGGATAATGCCTAATGGGTTCGACCCATAACATTTTAGGACTGTTTATTACAGCACCCAGTAAGTAACATCACTAAGCCAAGAAAAAAAAAAAAAAAGTCTACATTCCTTACTATGAAAACTGCAAAAATCTCCAGGTTGGGGAAGGAAAGCTGAGTTTGAGGGAGCAGTGTGCAAACAGAGAGAAATGCTTCCCTCCAGGGACCTCACCTCCCTCCTAGCAACGGCAGTCCTTTGGGGCTCTTTTCTAGGGACCTGGGACCTGCGGCTGTTTCACGGCTGAGACCTGCGGTGGAACCAGGCAGAGTGAAATCTCTCCAGCTACCACCAGACAGCTCCAAGGGGTCATGCTCCCCTGTAACGTTTTTAGTATTAATAACAAATACATAAGAATTTATATAAAAATAAAATGTCATCAGCATTATAGATTACCTATACACATATATGTATACAATAAAATGGCAGCTAACATTTATTGGGTGCTTATTATGGATAAGGCATGCTGTGACTAACTTCACATGGATTATCTCAATTATTTTACTAACCCTACGAAGTAGGTTTTCATTACCATTCTCATTTCATAGATAAGGAGACTGAGGTAAGACAGGTCCAAAACCATACAGGTACTGAGTTATATCTGATCACGTAATATCTGACCCCAAACAGCTTTGTAGGGAAAATTCTGTGCTTCATTCTCTAACGCACCCCTTCCCAGATCATCGGATTCTGTTCTAAGGGAGTCATTTTATAACTCTCTAAACTGTAGATAGCTGTTTGAAGCACAAAAGTAATTCTTGACTACAGATATGTGAGTGAATTTTGCCCAGTGGAGGGACAACCTCCTTTGCAAAAACCAGGTTTGTGTCCATTTGCACATTCATTTCAAAATTGTTTTATTCCGTATAAATCTGTGCTTCTTGGGCTCTTCCTTTTGACTCAGTTATAATAGTTGTTTGGTTCCTTCATTTAATTAATGAGATAAATAAATGATTTAATTCATGTTCATTTTATATCTCATGATTTTGCCTTTAAAAAAAAA
The DNA here is from genome assembly GCF_027574615.1 of Eptesicus fuscus. Lineage (NCBI taxonomy): Eukaryota > Metazoa > Chordata > Mammalia > Chiroptera > Vespertilionidae > Eptesicus > Eptesicus fuscus. The sequence continues at coordinate 93,877,684 of NC_072474.1, forward strand.
TTATCTGTTAGCAGTTTGACCAGAAGACTGTCACTGACGGCTCCTGGGTAACTGAAAAGGAAATAAACACAGATAGTAACTTGTAACTCAATAATCTTGTGGGTGAGGAGTGGGGATGTGTGAGTTTCCATCTTGTTTGGTCCTTGGTTGCCTGCTATGTGGCAGGTGTCATCTTCCCCTGACCAGGTAGGAAGAATGTCTTAATCTCTTCAAAGTCCAAATATGAAATGAGAAGGCCTAGATTCAAAACCTCTTCTCCATTCGGAGGCTCACCTCCAAGTTCAGCTTCCTGTCTGAGCACCTGCCTCTCCCCAGTGAATGGCCCACAGCCCCTCATGGGAGGTCCAAAGGGCACTGCCCTATGGCCTCCACTGGAAAAGTACCCTAGAATACAGGCACCCTGACATTCACACAAAAGAGCCATACATACAATTACATGAGTTAACAGTTTTGATGGAAGATGATTTGATTTTGGGTGATGGGCACACAGTATAATATACAGATCTCGTATCATAGAAATGTACACTTGAAACCTATATGATCCTATCAACCAATGTCACCCCAATAAATTTAACAAAAAATAAATTAAATTAAATTAAGTGCTTAGAATGGTGACTATATAAGTGTCAGTATAAGTGTTTGCTAACTAAAGACACACATATACACACCATGTAGATCCTTTAGAAAAGAAATCACCACACCCTGCTGATTTTTGCTCTTCGTGGTTTTGTTTTGTTTTTGTTGATCCTCACCCTAGGATATTTTTCCATTGACTTTTAGAAACAGTGGAAGGGGGTGGGAGAGGCAGAGAGAGAAAAACATGGATGTGAGAGAGACACATCGATGGGTTGCCTCCTGAACACACTTCAACCAGGGCCAGGGGCCAAGCCTGCAACCAAGGTACATGCCCTTGACCAGCACTCTGTCCACTGAGCCAAACTGGCTAGGGTGATGTTTTATTTCTTGGGATCACAGCGGGGGAATGTGAACATGCAGGGCTGCTGGGTGGCTTCTCAGGAGCATTCCCAAATAGAACTGTAACCACCAATAAGATAATCCTGCCCGTTGTAGCCCAGGCAATCTAACAGAGTGATTAAACATATAACCCATAAGATTAAATATACTAAAACTCCACAGGCTGGAACCAACATCAGCTGCTTTGTTTTCACTGGGTGGGAATGAAGACGGGCTTCGTAGGGCATCTTCGATCTGGGTACTATGTCAGCAAAGAGAGGTGCAGGGCCAGGAGCCTGACAGCCAAGCTTCGGAGCAGCCTGTTGCACCATTAGGTCTGGCTAGTGATGACTCCGACTGTGCTGGCCCTCTTAGGGATGGGGAGGAGTAATAGCTTGGCACAGGACAGAGAGGGAATAATATGGAGCATGTTGCGGGGGGGTGGGGGGGCATAGGCTGTACAGTATTTGTGACCTCGGCACAATAATAAGGAGGTGCTTTAATGGCAGATTTCCCAGTTTCTTTCCTATTTAAGAAAACACGTTGATGAATATGTCATTTAAAATGATCTGTGCAGACATACCTTGCTTTCACTTTCATTGGATAGAATTTCCAGAGCTTCCAGGTGTGACAAACCTTGGTACTCATCAAACAGCATCCCGTAGTGTGCAGTCCTCTCGGCCGTGACCTGCTGCGCCAGTCTCTGCTTCTCCTTCTCCTTGGCCTCCCTTAACATCTGCAGAAATACGCAACATTCGTATACTCACTGTGTTGCCGCAATATTCGTATACTCACTGTGTGCCCGGAAGCCCCGTTTCCTGCATAAGATGTAGGGGGCGATGAGGGCTGACTCTGTATTTGTAAGAGTAGGTTTTAGTCACTTCGGAATTTCTAAAAAAAATTGATGGTTTTGATGGATTCTACTGACAATTTTTACACAATATTCCACTTCAAATTTTACATGTTCATTATGTACACAACAAAACAAAGGAAAAATTCTATGCCCCGGTATAGGACTGGAAAGAAGCATAACAGAAGTTCAACAATGGTTTCCACGGAAGTGTTTTCTGTGTGTGATTAAATTCTCTACAATGTCAAAATTTTTTATAATGAGCAAATGTATGTGCACTAGAAAAGCTGAATCTACTGTGACAGGATTAACTGTGATGGCTGCACTTAGGCAGACTTCAAAGAAGAAACTAACTGACCTGATTTTATCTGAGTCACATTATTTAAAAATTTGTGTATGCGTGGTTATTAAAACACACAAAATTAATAAAATATAAATTCATAATATATTCCTTACTAGATTCTGAATGTAAATAAGAATGTTAGCTTGGCAGTTCTTAGATCGCTCATGAGAAGTATGACTGTGAACTGAGTTCCTCTCCTCATTGATAATTTTTCTCAAGTTATGTTTTCTGTTGATTAAATAAAAGGACAATGAAAGGAACACAAGTCCACCAGTCACTCCGTTTTCTGCACTTCTTTCTTTGATTTTATACCTCATTTATTCGATTCCTCATCAAATTTACTGGGGCATTAAGTTTATAGGGTTGTTAAATATCTGTGAAGAGCACATAAAGACACTGGCCACCACAAGGTCAGTTAGGGAAGATCACGGAGAGTAGATTTTGTTTTTATTATGTGTCAATAAAACAATCAGCCACTTCCTCCTTTTGGGTCTTAATGTTAATTGGCTGAAAACCCACAGGGCCGCAGACAGAACTCTCCCTCCTGTTTGTCATTAATAAGTACAAGCTCTGAATTTTAACATTTTCAAAACAACCCCATCAAACCACTGGCAATTTTTAACACAATAAAACCCAGTGAAGAAGGCTGATAGAAAAAAAAAAAATCACTCATTTGAAATATGGAGTTGGAGGAGAGCTCTACGGATGGACCCCCAGGAAGATGAACAAGTGGGTCCCACAGCAAATTAAGCCTGAAACCTCACTGGAGGGGAAAATGTCAACACTGAAGCTGTCCTTTGGGCACTTCATGAAAAGGTGGGGATTTTGGAAAAGACAATCATGCTGGGAAAACAGAAGGCAGCAGGGAAAGAGGAAGACCAAACAGGAGAAGGACTGACTTCATGCAAGAAGCCATAGGCCTGAGTCTCCAGGAGCTGAGCAGGAGGACAGGACACTGTGGACATCACTCAGTCACCAGGAGTCGGAGCCAATCAAGGTGGCAGATCTCACTGGGTTGGTACCAGGTGGTAAAACAAAATAACCAGTTGACATTGAAATTGCTTCCTTTCTCTACACCAACTTCCATCTCTGACTTTGTACTTTGATACAGAGAGGAAAGGGCTGAAATGGAAGGTAATGGGAAAACGTCATCCTGGGATGATTTGAATTCACTCCGAAGACGGGAGAGTGAAATTCAAGTTGCCTAAAGAAGACCTGGCTTTACCCAGGATGTTGGTTCTCTTTTCCCTCTGGGAAGGAGATGGGTTTAAAAAGCAAGCAGTGATTCTGGCGTGAGATCCGAGGAATGTTCCCCAGAGAGTTCCACTGGGAGAGAACCGCGAGGCATGCAGGTCGTGCCTGGGTGAACACTTACGATTTCCACAGCCGTTGACTGTGGGTTAAGGAAACCCTAGCAGATTCCCTCAGCTAGTGGCAGCATCATCCTTCCAACTGCTCAGGCCAACACCTCGGAGCCATCCTTGCCTCCTCCCTTATCTCACATCCCACACTCAGCCCTTCAGGAAATCTGCATAGGCCTTCGCACTGCACCTAGGATCAGCACTCATGACCACCTTCATGGCTCCACGCTGTGCCAGGCCTCTACTACCTCTTGTTTTATTGACTGAAAGAAAAACCTGCAAAAAAACACAATCCCACCTGAGATAACGAAACGGTTCTTTCCATGAGCGTCTTGGTCCGCTTAAAGCCTGGGTCACTTTCTGCGAGGACATTCATGGTTTTCTTGCCGATGAACTCCAAAGCATCAAGCCCACCTGTTAAGACGCTTTTACCCTGCAGATGCGGGGGTTGCATGAGATTAGATTTTTACATTTGGCTGCTTCGCAGCAGTCAGCAGCTCCCAGAGGGCTCTGTCTTCAAATATTAATATCAATATGACGTCATAATTTTTTTCATCAGGAGATTTATTATCCACTTAATCTGATTTGCTTTCCCTTAGAAGAGCATACGTCATATAATTTGTAGGACATGCAATGTTATTTTAAAAGGATGGTTAGGAAAAAAACAAAAAACATACTTGGGATTACTTTAACCAGCTCTGAGTGTATGAATAGATATGTATCAAGGACATAAAATTAATAGGTGACCCGATTGCTACTTTGAAAAAAGTTTAAGCCAAGTAACAGAGTTATGTGGAGCAATCTATTAAAATGTCAAATGCTCTTGGCAATTTAGGGAATTCTTTAATCGAGGGCCCTGGAGTGTAGAAGCCTTAGGCTGTTTCAGATGGCTCTTCCACACTTTTAGAAACTAGTAATAATTGCCTATGATTAGTATATTCATGAACTAAGACAGGCTGATTTCCATATACTACTGGCTTTAGACACTGTTCTATTATACAGTTATCTTCTTGTGAATCCCTTTGTCAGTCACTGTTTTCCTTAAAATAAAAAAGATGAAAATAATAATCTTTCTCACATAAACTGTTCATATAAACAGAACTGCTTAAAGTCTTTGCAACTTCTGCACATACCCTCCAACTGTACAACTGCAATCACAATATGCATATACCTGTGTTCTTCCCACCTTACCTGAATTTATATACATTATATTTTATTATTATACTAGAGGCCTGATGCACGGAATTTGTGCATGGGGGCGGGGAAATCCCCTCAGCCCAGCCTGCACCCTCTCCAATCCGGGATCCCTCTCATAATCCGGGACCACTGGGTCCTAACTACGCACCTGCCTGCCTGCCTGATCACACCTAACTGCCCCCCACGGCTGGCCTGATCACGCCCAACTGCCCCCCCTGAAGACGTGGTCGCCCCCAACTGCCCCCCCTCCGCCGGCGTGGTCACCCCTCAGTGCCCCCTATGCTGGCCTGGTCGCCCCTCACTGTCTCCCCCTGCTGGTTTGGTTGTCACCAACTGCACCCCCCTGTGGGCCTGGTTGCCCCACGCAGCCTGCTGCTCAGTCGTTTGGTCACCCCTCACTAACCCCCCTGCCAGCCTGGTCACCCCATACAGCCTGTTCGGTTGTTTCGGATGTGATGGTCGCTTAGCCTTTTATATAAATAGATTATTACCTGCATGCATTTCCCAATCTTCATAATTATCACTTCAATAGCAATATTCTATTTCCCTGAGTTAATATGCTTTATCCATCATTTCTATCCTGGACATTTAGACTTGTTTCCAGATTTGGGTGCAAATCAATAATCACACTATAAAACAAATCTTAAAATACACATACTTTGGGAGGACTGGGATATTGGCCATTCACACTTCTGTATATTTGATTTATTTTCTCCTAACATTCTATGGGGGATTACTAAAATAGAGAATAAAATGAGAGAAGGAACGTCGTAGGGACTTTGAATAAGGGCAGCCCTGGTGGGGGCTGTCTGGAGCTTGGGAAAAGAACATAGTGACCTCCCAACCTGCAGTTTCACTTTGCAAGGTTTCAGTTACCCGCGGTCAACAGCAGTTCAAAAATATTAAATGGAAAATTCCAGTGACAAACAATTCATACGTTTTAAGTTGCACAGCGTTCTGAACAGTGTGACCTCAGTTGGGGTACCTCCCACTTTTTTCATTATTCATCTGTTTTGTTGCCAATAACAAGTTTCTTTAAGAGGTAGGCAGCCCCCTCCCCCCAGCCAGGGGTGTGAGTGGCGGGGGGCAGACTTTGAGTTACTGGAGGAAGGGAGAGTGGAAATTGGGAGGTGGGTCTTAGTTATCTGGAAGCGCTTTAGGAACATCTTGGGGACGTTGTTCCTGACTCTTTACCAGAATTTATGTTAATTTAAGTGGCTTTGTGATATTTCAAATAGAAGGTTAAGAGGCACAGGGTGAGGGAAAACAGCTGTCCCAGCTCTGAGGACCAGCCCGCTCTCCCCACAGCCAGACGCTGTCCTTGCAGCAGCTGGAGGAGAGTCACATCAGGCTGAGAAATGTTCCTTTTAAACAGCTCCTTTCTTTTAAACATAAAATGCATTTCGTTTTGCCCTTATTATTTTGGTTCCAAGGTTTACGCCTACTCTGTAGGAGGAAGCATAACAAAACCGTAATCCAAAGTTGTGAGCAAGGCCATTTTTGCTCTGATGTATCTAGGTCACTGGTAAATAGAGATATCAAAGGAAGGCGCCGGGAGACTCCAGGGAAAACAGAGGAAGCAGCTGAGGACTTACTGTGTTTTGAACCACATTGGTGATGGCTGACAGCATGCCCCGGGACCCCGACGAAGGAGAAGTGGGCGGGCCTTCCTCAGGGCCCTGATCTGGGGCCGCATCTGCTGCTAAAGAGAGAAAAGATTGTTTTACAGTTCATTTCGCGGATCTGAAATCTTCTTATTTGTGCATCTAGTGTAATTCAGCCAAAGTCCAAGAAGCCCCCAGATCAATATATCACTCACTTGGAGGGACGCCATTTTCGGTGTCAGGCTGGGCCCCTTCGGGAGAGCCAGAATTTACACTGTGGATCCGTAGGGCCCCTGCTTTTTCCTTGACTGCCGTCAATCCATGACCTATCGGGAAATGAAGATACGGTTCATGGCTACAAGAGAAATCCTCAGATTCTAGAGCTCATCTCCCAGAGTGGTGGTAAGCAGGGGAGGTGGTAGACAGCATAGACTTTGCAATCACTCAGAGGTGGGTCCCAGTTCCAGCTCAGCTTCCCCACTGCCTGGGGGGTGACCTCGGAGAAGTTTCCTAATCTCTCAGTGACTCAGTTTCTTCGTTGGTTTATTGAGAGGAGCAGATAAGAGAGACCGATGTGAAGCGCTCCCAGTGGCTTCGCACGCTGTCTAACTAGCAACCTGGGATCTCACACCGAAGAGATTACCTACGAATAGTATTGGATTCCTTGCGGGCCCAGCCCGTGACAGGTGCTCCATTGCTATTGGGTGAATTGAAATCAGTTGAGCTTTAACACGCTCTTTCCATGTGTTGGTCATTCCTTTAGCATGGAGAGAGCAGGGTGGGAGCCCATGTGTCAAAATCAAAAGGCAAGTCAGTGGGAACCAGGAAGGGCACCCGACAGCTCTGACAGTTGTCTTGGCAGTAAGTCTAAACAGGAGCTATAAGAACCGTCAGCCAGGATGAAGGGCACTGGCTTCCCTCCATCTGAGCGGGGACAGAACCTCTCTCTCCTGGATTCAGCACAGCGGGTATTCAGTAACTACTGGGTAAATACAGAGCTGACCTTCTCATGCCCTACCCCACCCCCAACACACACACACACACACACACACACACACACACACACACACGCTCCCTTGGCTTGATAAATATAGGGTGTCTCCCCAAAATGCATACATCCTTTAACAGCTGATAGCTGTAGGTTCTATTACATGTTGAGAATGAAATATATTTTAATAAACACTGCCTTTATAACATGTATACATTTTTGGGGGACACCCTGTATTCCTGTCTACATTTTATTCTGCAGCTTTATTTGTTTCTCATTAGAGGCCCTCCTGATGAGCTATAGCTTTTCTCAGAGTCCCAAATCCAACAAAAAGATCCCCTGATGCTCCTGAGTGGCTATTTAGTTCTTGAAGGAGAAACAGCACGAGCTGCCATCATCACAGCACTCACCATCCCCCAGCACTCTGGGAGAAATGAAGGATTTCACTCGGGATCAGGGCAACCTCAGGTTGTTAAAACCCAAGGCAGCAGCGATATTAATATATGGGGGTAACGTGGTGGTGGTGGGGGGGGGGGGCAGATCCCAAGTCATGCCAGAACTTAAGAGCCAAAAAGAACCACCTGGTCTTGGAAGGCACTGTTAAAATGATCAATGATCCACCTGCTGACTAAGAGAAAGACAAGGATGAATCCCAAACCCAAACAGTAGTATTGTATCCGTTGTAACTTCATCAGAGCTATCTGAACATAATTAGGACACGGATACTTACCAAACAGACAGAGGACTAATTGTACCCAGTGGGAATCACCTATCATTATACATGATCTAGAAAACCCCGAAATATTATCTACGATGTTTGTAACATTAATTACATGCAGAAATATATGTCTATATTCATGTGCAGATCATTAAATACAGTTCAAATTCATTATTGAGTTACGTCGGAGGGGGGGGTGGGAGATGCACTGTAACTGCCAAAACCAAGACTTGAATGAATTCTCTCCAGCTTCCAATGAATCCCAAGCAGTTCAACGGGAACTTGGCGTTTCAGTAACACATTTAAGTTACAGAACATAACTATCTAACTTATTTACATACTGAGTCCATATTCCTTGCCATCTTTTAAAAATACGTATTGTTAGAAAGGAAATTGTACACATCCAGATAGGAATCTATGCTTCACACCTAGATTTCTGAGAGCTACAATCAAGGAATGAATGAGTTTGAGAAGGCTGGGGCACATCTGTTACAGCTTCTTTGTGTAAGCCGTGTAAGGAAGATGATTCCACTTCGTTTCCTGAGACCAGTAGGGGGTTATTAAACCTCATGGTCATTATCTCCTCTTTCACCTTTTCCACCCTTTGCAGGTTAGGACCATATCTGATTCTCTTCCTAGAGAAGAACAGCTTCTCACCATCTCAGAAAACAAATGATCACGGATATGTGTGCATAGGCTGTCTCTAGAAAAATCACTTTGTTTCTGGAAGGAAATACCATGGGGTGTGTCTGTTTAATAGATATGACAATAGGCTGCTACTCCAACTACACACTCTCACACACAGTTTTATTGAGTTGTAATTATACTGCACATATTTAAGGTTCTTCCAGTGATATATTCTGATGAATAGTTCTTTTTTTCTGAATTCTTTTGTTAGTGAAAGTACACCTTTACTACATTCTACTAGAAACATAAAGCTATGGTCTTTCATAACCATGCTTTACACTGTACACCACACCCCACTTTGAAGAATAACTTCTAAAACTTTACTTAGTGTGACATCTAGTGCTCAAAACAAGGAAGTAAAAATATGGAATCATGGTTGCCTTTTGACTGGGAGGGATTCATTCTCAGACACTGATCGGTTCTACCAATAACAGAGAAAAAAACAACAAATATGAATAATACTATAGGGTATTGTTCCTAAATTAGTTTCTTCACATGTCATCACAAACCCTAAGTATCCTCAAAGAAATCAAAACCCTCCAAATTCCATGGTTCTGAAGATGGGATATCCTCCACTCATTGACATTGCGGCACTGCAAAGATAAGAATGCTCTATAAATGCTGTGGGTACTGTATAATTTAAAAATAAATGTTAAATGATTGACTGGTGTTTAATTTATCACCTATACTCAAGTGGAAAGAACCTAAAATTAGAGTGTTTGCCTAATTATCAGACAGAAATTCATTAACGCCTGGGCCACATTCATAGACTGTAAAAGATTGTGAACAAACTTCAAGCATGAATCCTACTTTCTTTGGTTTCTTTTCTATATATTCATTTTTTAAAAGAAAAATAAATAAATGAATGAATGCAATAAAAGGGAGGAAATGTTATATTAAAAACTTAAGTAATCAATTAAGATACCTAGGAATAAACTTAACTAAGGAGGTAAAAAATCTGTACTCGGAAAACTACTGGACACTGAAAAAAGAGATAGAGGGAGACATAAACAGATGGAAGAACATACCGTGTTCATGGATTGGTAGAATCAACATCATTAAAATGTCCATACAACCAAAAGCAATCTATAGATTCAATGCACTCCCTATTAAAGTACCAACAGCATATTTCACAGACCTAGAATAAACTCTCCAAAAATTCATCTGGAATGATAAAAGACCCCGAATAGCTGCAGGAATCCTGAGAAAGAAGAACAAAGTAGGAGGGAATCTCAACACCAGATATCAAGCTGTATTAAAAGGCAAGGTTCTCAAAACTGCCTGGTACTGGCACAAGAACAGACATATAGACCAATGGAATAGAATAGAGAACCCAGAAATCAACCCAAACCACTATGCTCAATTAATATTTGACAAAGGAGGCAAGAACATACAATGGAGTAAAGACAGCCTCTTCAATAAATGGTGTTGGGAAAATTGGACAGATACATGCAATAAAATGAAACTAGATCACCAACTTATGCCATACACAAAAATAAACTCAAAATGGATACAGGACTTAAACATAAGACAGGAAACCATAAATATACTAGAGAAATCCACAGGCAGCAAAATCTCAGACATATGCCAAAGCAATATCTTCACCAATACAGCTCCTAGGGCAATGGAAACTAAAGAGAAAATAAACAAATGGGACTACACCAAAATAAAAAGCGAAAGAAACCATCAACAAAACAACAAGAAAGCCCACTGCATGGGAGAACATATTTGCCAATGTTATCACCGATAAGGGTTTAATCTCCAACATTTACAGGGAACTCATACAACTTAACAAAAGGAAGATAAACAATCCAATCAAAAAGTGGACAATGGACCTAAATAGATACTTTTCAAAAGAGGATATAAAGAAGGCCAAGAGACATATGAAAACATGCTCAAAGTCACTAATCATCCGAGAGATGCCAATCAAAACAACAATGCTGTACCATGTCACACCTGTCAGAATGGCTATCATCAACAAATCAACAAACAACAAGTGCTGGAGAGGATGCAGAGAAAAAGGAACCCTCGTGCACTGCTGGTGGGAATGCAGACTGGTGCAGCCACTGTGGAGAACAGTATGGAGTTTCCTCAAAAAACTAAAATGGAAATCCTATTTGACCCTGTAATCCCACTTCTAGGAATATATCCCAAGAAACTAGAAAGACCAGTCAGAAAGGATATATGCACCCCTATGTTCATAGCGGCACAATTTACCATAGCTAAGATTTGAAACAGCCTAAGTGCCCATCAGCAGATGAGTGGATTAAAAAACGGTGGTACATCTACACAATGGAATACTACACTGCAGTAAAAAAGAAGGAATTCTTACAATTTGCAACAGCATGGATGGAACTGGAGAGCATTATGCTAAGCAAAATAAGCTAGTCAGAGAAAGATAAATATCACATGATCTCACTCATTTGTGGAATATAATGAACAACATAAACTGATGAACAAAAACAGATCCAGAGACAGAGAAGCATCAATCAGACCGTCAAACCTCAGAGGAAGGTAGGGGAGGGTGGGGGTAAGGGAGAGAGATCAACCAAAGGACTTGTATGCATGCATATAAGCCTAACCAATGGACACAGACACCAGGGGGGTGAGGGCATGAGTGTGTGTGGGGGGGGACAATGGGGAGATAAGGACACATACGTAATACCTTAATCAATAAAGAAAAAAATAAATAAAATAAATTTAAGTAATCTAATGAGTTAGCTGGTGCCCTACTCAAGGGTCCTTGAGCATATGGGACCAGTACAAAGTGCCCATGGATTAAAATCGTGATTCTTGATAATTCTTACATCATCAGCAATGTCACATGAATTCATGTGATATTAATAGTGATTTACACAGTGAAGGGTTCTCATTTTAGTATCATTCTGACAAGTTTGGCATTCTCTGTAATAAAGGCTGTCATTATTTCTGACAGTGCTGGGAGCAGGGATTCATTAAAATGTGCAGAAGGAAAAAAAAAGTGTAACTTGGGAGAGGATGGGGAAGGGGGCAATGGTAGTTTTGAAAGGTAAATATGCAGATCAGATGCACTTCCCCCTCCTCAGGTTCTCTTGTAGTCTCATAAAACTGTCAAAACTAGAATTTTAAATAAACAGTTAGGCCTTCTGTAGTATGTAGGAATACACTGTTGTGTTCTGCCATGGAGCTTTTACTTTGGAATACATATTTGTAAGAGTTTCAGCATTGTCGACTTTCATTCTGATTATTGGTCTATTGCTCTTAATATCATCTAGGAACCAGTGAGGTTTCTGAGATGCTTGGGGGAAATCACATCTGGTTCTCACAACATCACTTCGAAATTACCACCAAAATAATTTCTTTTTTTTTTACATTTTCCTTTCCCATTCTGGTTTCTGCCTGAATAGTAACCATTTTTATTGCATGTTATGACCTTGTCTAAAGGCCTGGGTCTTCTTAGAATGTGATGACAGTGCAGCTGTGGGTGAAACTAATGCAAGAGTTAATGCCTTTCCAAAAATAATTGCTGGCTGAGAAATGCTTGATTTTATATAAACATTGGGAAGGTTGCTTTTTCTCGTTTTCCTGTAACTCTGGGGTCAATGTAGTGAGGCAAAGATAAAATAGAAAAAATACAGAGTAGCAAAAAGTCAATCAGTTTTCTGTATTTTTCCACTTAGCACAGTACTTACAAATGTCTTTCTCCTTCTATATATAGCTACAGACTATGGAATCATTATATTCCAGAAGTTGAAAGGAATCTTAGAATTTGTCAAGTTCCCCCGCCCCCACTTTTCCAAATAAGGGAGCTGAGTCGCAGAGAGCTGGCGTGCATGGTGTAGCTAGTTAGTGAGTCCTTTGTGATCACAAGTTAGTAGCAGCCAGGGCCTGGCTCGGGTCTTCTGACTCCTGGTACATTGCTCTTCCCAAGAGACAACCACCTTCTAAATGTTTCCATTTCCTAATTCCTCTCCTGCCATCTTTAAACAGTTCTAACTAGTGTGACATCAGTTTTTCAACAAATGTAAGAAGTATTGGTTTTGCCCTGGCTGGGTGGCTCAGTTCGTTGGAGCATTGTCCTATACACTGAAAGGTCGTAGGTTCGATTCCCTGTCACGGCATATACCCAAGGTGTGGGTTCGATCCCCTCTCGGGGCATGTGCGGGAGGTAATCAATCGATCTTTCATTCTCACGTCAATGTTTCTCTCATTCCCTCTCCTTTCCCCTCTCTCTCTAAAATCAATAAAAGCATGTTCTCGGGTGAGGACTGAAAAGAGAAAGAAGTACTGGTTTCTGTTTCTACTGCTGAACTGACAGCTCTGTGTTTTCACACAGACTATGTGTTCCGCACTCCTGTCTGCAATTGGAATTACCCTGGGGGTAACATGAGGTTTCTGAGTTGAAATCAATTGCAATGGAATACATGGTTATTTTCTTTCTTTACTTTCTACAGGCAGTTTATAAACTTTTAAGAGCTTGTCTACTTCTCTGACTGCTCTGTTCTCCAATACGTTTCTTTGCCTTATGATAATAAACTATTAATGCTGCAAAGCCCTGGGTGGATAGTATACCTCTACATAATGGAAGGCGTGCATAGCTTGCCTTTCTCAATCCCAAGGTAGCAGATCAACATAGAACACAATCCAGGACATTACCCATAATTTTTTAAAGTCTCTGTTCACTGATGGCTGGACCCAATTCCAACCCTTTTGAAGGCTGTGAGCCCAGCCAGGACACCTCTCCATTTGTGGGACATTTGTGATCCCTTAATTATCTTTTGGGAGTCCAACTCCCATCCACCCACTTTCTGTTTCCGGCTCTGGAACCCATGACTTCAGCCTCCCCTTACAATACCTGCTTTAGTTCTCTATCAGGTTCACAAAGATACGTATCCAGTTTTGAAGTACATACTGGTATTATTTTAGCTACTATTACTATGTAAAGCACATCCAGACCAGACATCTCTGACATATGCCTTAGGAGCAACTTACGGGTGGTATTCAGTTATATTGCTTTTGCATGCATTAGGGTTGTGATGACCAGTGGTGATGCACAAGACAGCTCCAATTTATCCAAAGGGACTCTTAGGACGAGCATCAATGTTTCAAAATTTTTTTGGTCTCTCTCATGTGCCCTTTGATCATTGTTGGTGCAAACAAGAGAAAAATGCCAAGATTCAAACACTTTTCAAAATTCCATCATGTAGCCAGAGCCATCAAAAGATACTAAGTTTCTAAACTTGGTGACGTAAACACCTTTTTCCCCCCCTCCCCCCTCCCCTGTCCCCCAAATCTCAACCTTAGAGTGTGAACAGGATTGTGAATATAATGGGCTTTCACTCCCATGATTAGTTATGTTATAGGGGGAAAAAATGAAGGGATTTTTCAAATGTAATTGAAGTGCTTAATCAGTTGGATTTGAGTTAATCAAAAGAGAAATCATTGTCGGTGGGCCTGAACTAATCAGGCGAGTCTTTAAAAAGACTCCTAACTGGAGAGATTTAAAAGTATGAGGGAGATTATTCTGCTGGCTTTGAAGAAGGACCTGAGGGCTGCCTCAAGGGACTGAGAATGACCCCTGGTTAAGAACCAGCAAGAAAATGGGGATATCAGCCCTACAATTGCAAGGAACTAAGTTCTGTCAACACCCTATATAACTTTGAAAATGACCCTGAACATCAGGTGAGAATGCCGTGGGGTGGCTCCTTGATTTCAGCCTGGTAAGACCCTGAGCAGCAGACCTAGCTATCCTGCTCCTAAAGTCCTTCTCCACAGAAACTGTGAGCTAATCAGTGTTGTTCCAAAGTTGCAAAATGTATGGGAATTTGTTACACAGCAATAGAAATGAATGCAAGTGGATATACTGAACACCATTTTGATATTATATACGCCAGTGGTCGGCAAACTGCGGCTTGCGAGCCACATGCGGCTCTTTGGCCCCTTGAGTGTGGCTCTTCCACAAAATACCACGGCCTGGGCGAGTCTATTTTGAACAAGTGGCGTTAGAAGAAGTTTAAGTTTAAAAAATTTGGCTCTCAAAAGAAATTTCAATCGTTGTACTGTTGATATTTGGCTCAGTTGACTAATGAGTTTGCCGACCACTAATATAGGCCAATGTGCAAATGTCCTACAATCTCAGAGAAACAGTATATCCACCAACCAGAAGAGGGAAGGTGACACAGCGATCGTGCTGGCTCAAGGGCGGTTAACTCTCTAGGCTCTTCTGGATCAGTTACTGCACAGAGCCAGCCGAGAAACACCAGAAGTTTTAAGTGTCTGCAACATTAACAAGATACAGTCTTTATCATCTTCACGGTAACGTAGACACAGGGGGACTTCAACAGCAACACCAAACACAAGCACAGGCTGCAGATAAAAGACATTGACTTTTGTGCAAGTTAAAGGATGCATGGCTACCAGCGTGAGGTGAGCCTTGCCACCGAAATAACACCGTGCTTTTTAAGCAGCAAAACCACATCATCTACTGGCTATACTTGAACTAGGTAACAGAACCCAGAGACCTTGCAGCACAGTCCACTGAGACCAAGGCTGCGTTAGGCTGTGCATGTGCAAAGGTCAGATGACAACGGGATACCTTAGATGCTAGGTGGTAAATTCAATAGGTAAGCTGTCAGTTGGTGGATGGAAAACCTTGTAAGGGTCCAGAGAAGCCCAAAGTCAAAGGATGAGGTGTAGCTGCTGACCGATGAGAAACAAGAGCAAAAAGACCAACGAGGGCAGAGCAGTTACTGGCAGGTGCACCTGTAAGTGTGCGCAAGTGTCTGCATTTACCGTGGAAGGAGCTTATATTTAACACGAAAGTACATCCTTTGTCTATAAAAGAACCTTCTAAAGCACTGAATTGGTTATAAAACCAGGGCAGCTCTCGACACCATTATAACCGGAAGCACCCAGACCACTTCGCTGTTAATGACGTAAGTCGTGAGGACAGCTGTAGAATTCCGTGACCATGTTATTTCCTTTTCCATGACTTATCCCAATTTCGGGAACTTTTAGGCTCCACACTTGCAGGTTTTGGTTCAGAAAGCATGTCAGTCCTAAGCGCTGCCCGTGGCAAGACCCATTTGTGAGCCACTAAAAGCTCCACCATTGTCCCCAGGAAGCAGGCTGCCTGCAGGTGCTTATTCTCACTCTCGTGAAGAGATTCTGTCCTGTTCAGACAACACAGGTTTCTCTCTGCTTTAATTTGGCTAATTTTTCCATCTCCATATATAGTGCCCACTGCACACCTGTCCCCTTCAATTAGCATAGAGAAAAAGCTGCTCTCCAAGCTCTCGCCCGAGAGGCCGACGTTCATTTAAACACTGTCTACTTCCTGCCAGAGCTCTCATGATATTTGACAGACATGGAATTAGGGGGATACTCTATCCATTCTTCCAGGAAGTCCAAATTTTATCAAATTAGATAATCTGGTCCTTAAATTGCTTGTGACCATGGTCCATTGCAGCAGAGCAAAAGACCTTCACACCTTCCTATCCCTCCTGGTTTAAGAAGTAACAACAGATTGGGCCAGTCACGGTCCATCTCAAGATGCTCATGGCCATGGACTATACCTTGAGACACCCGAGTTAAATGATGTGAAAGCTTGTGTTATTTGTGACTTCCCCTGTCCTGCTCCTCACTCTCTGTCTTCAAGATGAAATGCCTTTGCTAAATTATCTCAGGCATGTTGATGTCATACCTCAGTTTTCTTGAAAAGTGGATGTAAGGAAAGGACACACGAAGAATATTTTGACAAACCTGCACTGGTGACGACCTTGTCCATTATATTTTCTCCTTGCATAAGAGCCAATAGTTCTCTGGCCAGTGTTTCTAAATGGTTAGAGCATCGGCCCACACACCAAAGGGTCACAGGTTAAATTCTGGTCATTCCCAGTCAAGGGCACGTACCTGGGTTGCAGGTTCCGTCCCTACCAGGTTGGGCGTGTGCAGGAGGCAACTGATGGATGTATCTCTCTCACATCCACGTTTCTCTCTCCCACTCTCTCTCTTTGCCCCCTCCATCCTGCCCTTTCTCTACAAATCAATGGAAAAGGTATCCTGGGGTGAGGATAACATCAAAAAAGGGCCAACAGAAGAAACTGCTTCAAAAATGTAATACCATACAATGTAATAATAAATTTATCTAGCTAAAATAAGGTTTTTTTTCTTATTAATCCTCACCCAAGGACATTTATTTTTATTGATTTTAGAGAGAAAGAAAGGGAGAGAGAGCGAGAACAATTAATCGTTTGCCTCCCATATAAACCCCAGTCTAGAATCCTTTTGGTGCATGGGACGATACTCCAACCAACAGAGCCACTTGGCCAAGGCTAGGTGAACTAAGTTTTATTTTATCATTCAGTGAGAAATACTGGCAGCCAAAAAGCTCAGTTACAGTAACTCTATTGACAGTAAGGTCAATGCTCAATTACAGTAACTCTATTAGCTTTGGGATAAATTAAATATATATTATATATCCTTCTTACCTGCATAATTATTTCTATTTGTATTTCAGTGCTCTGCTGATGAAGTGCCTTTTATAGATACTTCAAAAGTACCATTTGTGGATCATTTTAGGTACGTTTGTTGTACATTTAAAAATATTTAAGTGGAATGATAAGTACAAAGCTTTAACAATATATTTTAAAAAGCCCAAATCTTACATTTTAAGAGTCAATATAATATAGTATCTTTTATATAAAAAGCCATACTCCTTGGTTCAAATCTCAAGCCAGCCACTCCTCACTTTGGACAAGGTCTTTGCCTCTCTGTGATTTAGCTTCCTTTTCTCTAAAATGGAGAAAATAAGAGTATCTTCTTATAGGTCTATTTTGGGGAATAAATGCATCTAATCTAATAATAGACAAATATGCAAATTGACCGCACCTTCGCTACACCTAAGCCACACCCACCAGCCAAGCCACGCCCACCGACCAATCAGGATGTGTATGTAAATTACCCCAACAAAGATGGTGGCTAATTTGCATATCAAGACAGCCTCGAAAGAAGCCAAGAGCTGCAGAAGGGAGTAAAGCTTCGAAGAAGCAAGCAAGCGGGGCGGGGGGGGGGGGGGGGGATAAGAAGGGAGGAGCGAAGTGGGCTGGTGGAGAAGACGGGGCGGGTGACAAGGGCGGAGCGGAGGCGGGGCCAGGGCGAAGGGAAAAGCAGGCGGGCTGGCAGAGAAGGCGGGGCGGGCGACAAGAGTGGAGCGGAGGCGGGTAGAGTGCAGCAGGAAATCCTATTGCAGGATTTTTCCTGCAACGGGAATGCTAGTTAATATATATGAAGCACTTAGAACACTAAAAATGATGATCTTAGAGGCTAATGTTAAACTGCATCAGCACATAGTATGATTAAACTTTTAGTTTAGTCATATCCTTTTAGGCTTCTGAACTTTATCCATTCAAATGCAAGATACAATGCTTACCTACTGTGGCAGATGCTGATGAGAGCAGAGATTTGCCCCAGGATCCCCAGCCTGCCCATCCGCCTCCTTGTGGAGGGGAATCCACAGCCTGTTGAAAAACAGATTAGCCATGAGATCAGTAATTCAAAAATATGCATTGGTTTGAAGCAAAGAGGAGGTTTTTGTTTGATTTTTAAATCACCAAGAACCATGTCTCACTGGCTTGTCATTTATAAAGGCCATAAAAGAATATACCAACCCACATTACAATATGTACTTTGGAACCAAATTGATTACTAGTGATGTTGGCTTCTGAGGGTTTGGCATGAAGTGAGAAGAAGGGAGTTTGATGTTAACCAAGACTCAAATCTCCCATCATCTGGAGAGGGCTGTGGGGGGAAAGGACTTAATATATTAGGGCACAAGAGTGATTTGAAAAAGTTCAAAACAACTTTGACTCATGCAATTTGTAGAGAACTAAAAAACTGTGCTCTTCAAGGTAGAGTGAATTTTCAAATCTCTAGGAGCTTTGCCATAGGGTGATAGGCAAAGTGTCTAGAAAAGCATCAATGAGCGTGGAAATGGTAGCAGCAACAGGTAGCCTTTTAAGGTAGACACCTTTCAAAGTGTCCAATCCACTCACAATGACCCCTGTAACCATATCTGTCCATGGGCTCAGTAGATTCAAATCCTTTTGCTTAGGTGTTTGAATTAGGACTGAGAGACTCTGGTTGCTTGAATGGAAGATGAAAACTCAGGGAATGTAGGGTGACCATATTCTATCCACCATGCAGACTAAGAATTGAGAGAAAGCAGAGTGAGCAGAGTGAAGGAGATATATTCTGAGGATCTATTCAAATTCCTGATACCTTCTCAGCTCTGGTTCCTCTTCCTCTTCAAGGTTCTGCTGCATTCCTATCTTTGGGTTCCATGAGATTCCTGCATGATGTGTGTGTGTGTGTGTGTGTGTGTGTGTGTGTGTGTGTGTGTGTGTGTTTCTCTTTTCTCCTCCTCTCCACTGATATATCCCCAGAGCCAAGAAGAGTGCATGGTATATAATGAGTGCTCAATACATTTATTTGTTGATTAATAACTAAAATTCATCTGTTTTCTTAAGTATGCAATACTTGCAACCAATGCATTCTGATTCAATTAGTGAAACCATGGCTTTCTCTTATTATCTAGGAACTAGAGCAGGGGTCCTCAAACTTTTTAAACAGGGGACCAGTTCACTGTCCCTCAGACCGTTGGAGGGCTGGACTATAGTTTAAAAAAAACTATGAACAAATTCCTATGCACACTGCACATATCTTATTTTGAAGTAAAAAAACAAAACGGCAAAAACACCCTCATGTGGCCTGTGGGCCGTAGTTTGAGGACACCTGAACTAGAGGCTCAGTGCACGAATTTGTGCACGGGTGGGGTCCGGCCAGCCCACCCTGATTGGGGCTGATTGGGCCAGGCCAGCTGGGGGGAGGGGCCTCAGGCAGTTGGCTGGCCATGCTCCCTGTTCCAACTCCCGGTTGAACTCCTGGTCAAGGGGACAATTTGCATATTAGCCGTTTATTATATAGGATACATTCTAAAAAATGAGGTAAGAACATATTAGGACTTGGAGAATCACAGTTCTTTCACACCAAAAAGAAAGAAAGTAGTTAAGGAATAAGTGAAAAATTCCTTCAAAGTTTATAAATTCTATAACTTTTGACCAAAGGCTGGTCCATTAGTCATCTCCAACTCCCTTTTCCCTGCTGCCTGCCACTCTTTCAGATAAGAGTGGACGTGTGGCCTGACCGGTGTGGCTCAGTTGGTTGAGTTTACCAGGCACCGAGATGTCTCTGGTTTGATTCCCAGTCAGGGCACAGGCCCGGATTGTGGGCTCAATCCCCAATAGGGGGCATGCAGGAGGCAGCCGATCTCTCATCGATGTTCTCTCTTTCTCTCTCACTCTTTCTCTCTCTTTCCCTTCCTCTCTTCTCTCTAAAATCAGTGCAAACATATTTTTTTTTTATTTCAGAGAGGAAGAGAGAGGGAGAGAGATTAGGAACATCAATGATGAAAGAGAATCATTGATCGGCTGCCTCCTGCATGCCCCACACTGGGGATCAAGTCCGCAAACTAGGCATGTGCCCTGACTGGGAATTGAACCGTGACCTCCTGGTTCATAGGTTGATGCCCAATCACTGAGCTATGCCAGATGGGTCAAATATATATATTTTTTAAAAAGAGTAAACATGTGAAACAGTTTTAAATTCATGAACTATAACTGAGAATGCTTTGTTTTCATAATGAGTTATAAAGTTATGACCAGTGCCAGCTCTTTCCCTCTCTTTATCCTGCCCTGAATGTGGACATAATGCTTGAAACAGAAGCAGCTATTTTTGCTGGCACAGGGAAAGGCCAGGGAATTTCAGACACTGGTGCTACCACTGCTGAGCTACTAACCCAATGTGAGTAGCTGCCTATCTCTATTCTTTCTGTCAAGTGAGAAAAAACACATCCAAATTGCTATTTTATAAGCAACTATAAGTTGGATTTTAGTTACTTGCACCCAAATGCATTCCTAACTGGTTCACCTATAAATATCAAACACCATCCACCAGTGTACACTGCTGGTCAAGAGAAAAGGTTATAAAATTAAATTGCTTGGGTTTGACTATAGGCTGTGCCATTTTGGGCAACAAGTTACTCAAGTCCTTTAAGCCATTGTTTACTTCATTACAGAACACAAGGTATAGCAGTATAAGCACCTTACATATAAGAACCAATGGCCTCTGAGGTTTATTGTGGAGATTAAAAGAAATAATTCACATAAAGCTATGAGCATAGTTCCTGGCACTTAAGAAATACTTCATAAATGTTAACTAGTAATAATAATAATGATTAATAATAACAATAATAAGAAACTACATTTTTAGGACTAAGAAGTAAAAGCTTTGAAAGTGGCTGACATTTTTTCTGTTGGAAACAATGAAAAGCCTGTTAACATGAATGGAAATACTCATGATTCATGACTGAGCTTTCATTTTTGGAGTCTACATTGATTTACTTCACTCTGGCAATGGAAGCCAATGGCAATTTTATACCATCATGAAGACAGATGTAAGCTGGTGATTAATATCATTCTTTTATGGAAAAAATCACTACCTATGTGATTAAGGAGAGTTAATACACTTATGGGTGACAGCTTCTGACTCAAATTTATAATACTTAATATGTTCTGACAGCTGGTAATTGACTAGCAAATGGAAATAAGTGTGAAATAAATTTGGAACTTTTTGCAGTATAAGTGACAACTTCAATTGATTTATTAATAAAGCAATTTTGACATTGAGATATGACCTCCTAATCAGCAGCGAAGAATATTTATCAGTGGCAAATACTCAAATGACAAACTGTGCACATTTAATACAAGAAACACATAAACTAAATGTTCAGCATGAATTACAATTCTAACTCACCATGAGTATTGTCTCCACTTTAAATGGCTTTAATGTCACAAACGTTTGAGACTATAAAGTAGACAGACTGGACCTACTCAGATCTTCCATTATCAAATATAGTTATTTTAAACCTTTTTTTTTTTCTCACCTTCTTGCCATATAACCCCCACCTCCTTTATCAGACAACTTCACGTCCTATTTTACAGAGAACTCAGAAGTCATTTGATGAAAACTCTCTGAATTTCCTCCTCCCTCCCTATACAATCGCAGAAGAATGACCTCATCTCTTACAACTCAGATTTGGCTTGATCAAGAGGAATATCAAAACTCAACTGGAGATCATTTAAACATCTATAACCATTGTGTAGTCCTAAGGATAGGAAAGAATTCAAGATTCCACTAAGTTCAAAGGTCTTTAAATAGAAAAGACATGCATATCTCCGGTATCTTATTTAAAGATCTTACAATAGAAAATACATTTATTTACTTTAGGCTAAAAAGTTCAATGGTATCATGAGACAGAAAAATGTACAAATTTTAGATTCTATAGAATTTATAGGTCTTTAACATCTACACTAATAAAAGAGAAACATGCAAATTGACCATCACACCACTACACCCACCAGCCAATCAGAAGGCAACATGCAAATTAAAAGAACAAATATGGCAACTGCCTAGCTGCTCAGGTGCAGAGTGGCTGGGGCAGGATGCCTGCTATGAGAGGGAGGGCAGGGAAAGGGGGCGAAGGGATCTACAGGAGCGACACTCCAGCGCAGCAAAGACGAAGACTGCAGACTCCAGAGTCTGCAGCGAAGACCAAGACGGCAGACTCCAGCCAGGGTCTGCAGCAAAGACAAAGATGGCAGACTCCAGCCAGGGTCTGCAGCAAAGACAAAGATGGCAGACTCCAGCCGGAGTCTGCAGCGAAGACAGCAGACTCTGGCTGGAGCCTGCAGCAAATACGAAGAAGGCAGACTCCGGTCGGAGTGAAGGCCTGGGTCCCGGGTGCCAGAGGAAAACCGGTGCTGGAAGCCAAGGGAAGGAAGGCCTATTGCACGAATCTCTTCGTGCAATGGGCCTCTAGTTTAACTAGAAAATAAATGAACTTGTCTTAAGATCAAAGACAACCTGGTTGTCCTATTTCCTTGAGTAGATCAAGAATCAGGCACTGTGTATAACATGTGTCTAAGGATGTGAATGATGAGAGCTACCCTTTTTAGGTTTTGTAACTCATGACATAACTTCTCTAAAAGGGGACTCGGTGTGATATTTGGGAGCATGGGAATTGCTCTGGATGCCTATAGCTCTGTCAAAATATTGGCTGGAAAATGGCTTCAGTTATTTCCAGGTAATTTTCTTCCTTGGTGAGTATGGATCATCTAACTCTGGGAAGACTTAAAATTAAATATAGAAAGGTTGAAAGCATCAAAGTCAAGCTATTAATATTTTTATACATATTTGGTCTTTTCTGCACTACTAAGGTTTAAGGGATTTGACCGATTAGATCATCAATTTTTGAAAACCAATTAAAATGAATAATTGAATTATCAGACTTTTGATTTTAAGTTGAAATCTTTCTAAAATTATGCATATTATTATAATATCTAAGAGGTCTTTAGGTCCACTCTATGAACTTAATTTAATATATTTGTAACCATTCTTAAGCACTCAGCAAGGTTTTGTTTAAGTAGATAAATGAAGTACTTAAAAAGGAAATAGAACATATTAAATGTATAGATGCTGTTTCAAAATATTTAGACATGTTTAAGTTGGTAAAAAGGACAAAGCATTAATCAAAAGCCTCTTGTAAGTGATTGTTCATTTTGCTAGATTTCTAAATAAAAATTTGTGAGATGAATATAAAGCCTAGGGAGAACTGAAATTTCGAATTTGTGACCGTAATAAATTGAACACTAATTAACCCAAATTAAAAGTCTGTGTAGTCCTTTTTAATGCACAAAAACACACTGGCTTACACGGGTGTGTTCTATTATCTGAATCTCTATTACCATTTGATGATTTGCTAATTAGCATACTGAGGTGCAGAAATGGGTTTTAACTGGTAAACACAGTGGACTGTTGACTAGCATTCTGAATATCTTAAAGGAGTTCTAGAAGGTGAAATTAAAAGCAATTGAGCCCTGACCAGTTTGGCTCAGTGGATAGAGTGTCAGCCTGCGGACTGAAAGGTCCCAGGTTCGATTCCGGTCAAGGGCATATACCTTGGTTGCGGGCACATCCACAGTAGGAGGTGTGCAGGAGGCAGCTGATTGGTGTTTCTCTCTCATCAATGTTTCTAACTCTCTATCCTTCTCCCTTCCTCTCTGTAAAAAATCAATAAGATATATTTTAAAAAAATAAATAAAAGCATTTGAGGTTTGTAGATGATTAAATATATTTTAAAGCTTCTTCCTACCTTTACAGGAACAGGGTATAGAAAGGAGGTTGCCCTATGTTAAGTGGTTTTCCATCCAGCTCTGAACTCTGGGGAATTCTGGCTTATTGATGTCAACGATAAGGGGGGGAAACCTGCCTCTAGAATTCTAGGCATTTGCCTTGAGTGAACCTTTCCCTCAGGCTGGTGGTAGGAGCACCTAAAAGGACAGAACAAAAGGATGTTCTCAAGCCTACAAAAGAAACAGTTTTTATCAACTGTTTTTAACTTTCTTGCTCATTGATGTTTAATTTAAAAATGTCAGTGTGGTACAATGTGATGTGAAATCTGATTTCACTTATTGAATGTGATGGCGAGATTGTGGAGAGAAGAGGTAATTCTCAACATCTCAACTTCTTTGTTGTCTATCATAACCTATCAAAAAGAATCTAAGAATGTGTATGACAAAATTGTATTAGAAATAGAAGCCTTCCTGGACCAAGTACTTGGTCTCTGTTCTTCTTCTTTTTTTATAACAGCTGGTAAATCTCCTCCACTCCAGTTCCTTAAATAGTATCCCAAGTACTCATGGCCTCTAGACTCTCTCTCTTTCTCTCCTGGACTCCAACTGCTTACAAAATCTCTTCACTTAGATGGCCCATAGCATGTTCAATACTGAACTCCCCATCTTCTCAATCTCACCCCATCCTCCAACTACCTCTTTCTGTGTCCCAAATACTGGTCCACAGACTGCAAGAGTATCATCTGGGGCAGTGGTTAGGCAAACTCATTAGTCAACAGAGCCAAATATCAACAGTACAACGATTGAAATTTCTTTTGAGAGCCAAATTTTTTAAACTTAAACTTCTTCTAACGCCACTTCTTCAAAATAGACTCGCCCAGGCCATGTATTTTGTGGAAGAGCCACACTCAAGGGGCCAAAGAGCCGCATGTGGCTCGCGAGCCACACTTTGCCGACCACGGATCTGGGCGAACTTATTAAAAATAGAATCTTGGCTTCCATTGTAATCTGTTGAATAAGAATCTCTCAGGGTACAGCCCAGGAATCTGGATTTTAAACAAACTTTCCAGGTGATTCCAATAAACCACCAGATTTAGGAAGCACTGCCCTATACGGCCAAATGGCACCAGCATCCTAGTGTCATCGTGTAGATCAGGCTTAAAAGGGGAAATACTCAAAGAGAATTGGAGCAAACTACTCATTGAAGAGGCAAAAATCTGTTATCAGCATGTCTTGGTCTATGTTCTCTCTTCTTTGTCTCCTTCAACAGCAATTTTCTGCCTTAAGCATTCTGCTTTTCCTTTTCTAGGGAAAGAATTATCTGGTGGTAGTCTATGTTTTCCCTGGAGAGTACTTTCTGGATTCTTTACCTTCATAATTAGCCTTATGCATTGGTGTTGAATAGTAGGGATGGCATTCTTTACTCTGGGTCACATTTCTTGGTGTTAAGAATTTAGGGACATTTGACATAGATAGGATCTTTTGGGCAGGGGGGATGGACTAGTATATAATAAGGTCCTACGAGATGTCTGGGAATAAATGTCACTCCTGATTAGCACCGAAGACAACCATCTCTGAACTGAGGCTAAAACTTTCCTGACTCCTTAAGACTGATTTAAGTGTTCCATCTCATGCTTCCCTCGTGCCTGTCCTATCTAGTACTATAGGACATGCTGTAATTGCTTTATACCACACTGCCTTCCCCAACTAGACTGTAGGCATCCTGAAGATAGTCTCACCTCTCAGATTCCTGGGCATAATACATGGTGTCATGGGACTGACCGAGGCCTTGGAGAATCTAGTCCAACATGTCTCATGGATGCTGTAGAGTGGATTCCTGCAGGAAGCGCCAACTCAGTGGCTTCCAGTCTGTACATAAGAATGGATGAGAAGGAGAAGGAGCACCAAAGATGAGATAGTTTCTATGAGACATAAGCTGTGAATGGTGTGACCCTTCAAAGCAGAGGTGCCAGCTGAGCAGCTGGCGGAACCACTGGCTTCTTCCTCTTTTCTAGGCCCCTCCTGGTCACACCACCCTCCCTGCTGAGTTATGGCTACCCTGCTGCCTCAGGCAAAGGTGAAGCTAATGATGCTAAGGATTTTAAGGGACCTCATACCCAAAGTAACTGCAGATACAAGCCACTTAGAGAAAGATATTCACATTTAAGCACATCATTACAAAATGCAGTGTGTCCTAGAAAATATTGGTTTATAATACTGTCTCAAAGGCTATTCTACCAGGTGTGTTTTTTTAAGCAGACATTTTTCCATAGAAGTTTTTAAAATGGGGAGATGAGATGCTTTTAGGCTCAGCTATACCTGGGGTCAAATAGGCTTTTGAATTTGGCTGTTTTTCTATAGGACCTGCCATTTTTCGGGGGCCTGTGTTCACGATCCAAACAGTCAACTTGTAAATAAACTTATGATTCAAGATTTTTTTTGTAGCATTCATCCTCTTGTGGATCAGAAAATAGTTGCTTTCTTTCTTTTTTTTCTTCTCATTCATGGAATATAATGAACAACATAAACTGATGAACAAAAACAGATCCAGAGACAGAGAAGCATTGATCAGACTGTCAAACCTCAGAGGGAAGGTAGGGGAGGGTGAGGGTAAGGGGAAGAGATCAACCAAAGGACTTGTATGCATGCATATAAGCCTAACCAATGGACACAGACACCAGGGGGGTGAAAGCATGAGGGGGGGGGCAATGAGGGGATAAGGACACATATGTAATACCTTAATCAATCAATAAAATAAAATAAATGAAGGGAGTTAAGTGAAAAATAAAAATAAAAATAAAGCAAGAAAAAACACCCCACAAAAAAACAAAACAAAAAAAGTTTTCATCACTGTGAGAGGACTTCTTATAAATGTACAACAAAGAGCAAATAAAATAAAATAAATGAACAATGCTTGAAGACGAGGCAAAAAACTGACTTCTAATATTAACTTGAAAGAATAGGATATCAAAAGAGATAGTAGAATGCTCTTTTCTGGTAATCCTTTAAAAAAGACTAAATTTGCAACTACCTAGAAGAGTTTAAACATGACCCGGGTGAAAGTGATACCCTTTCCAACCAGCCCTATCAGCTTTCTGCCTTTTTCAGAACAAACATACTCACAGGTGTGCCTCCCACACCTTGGTTCTACCTGAGCTCCCAAGGGCAATGCCACGTATACATCCAGAGCCACGGTCCCAACTCTGTGGCCAATATTTGCACTTCCATCCAAATACGTTTGTGATAGCTCATTATGAGGAAATGCTCACCTTTAACAAAGCCCTTGAAAGCTAAGTGTTGTGCGGACGAAGGAGGGAGGTATCTACCTGCCTACTGGCTCATTCTTGCAGCATCAAGGAGATTTATAAACTGCTGTCAAAAGCAGGATCCATTCAATTTGTTCAAAAAATTTAAGAAGGCAGATGTATAGGAGCATATTGACTTTTTATTGTGCTATCTTTATTAACAATTGTATAATTATTAGAAGTCAGAAATTGAATGTATAACCTAGGCATCAGGAACATATATTTTGAATAGGTAGGACTTATGTAGTTTAAGTCATCTCGGGATGTTGTGGCTAAGATACATTTTTCTTAATCAACAAAGGTACTTGTGTGCATGCATATGAGCCTAACCAATGGTCAAGTTCAACAGGGAGTTGGGGCATCCGTGGGGAGGGTGTGCCACAGGGTGCCCAGTGTCAGCAATCTCCTTACTGGGATGGGAATGGGGGGATGAGGACAAATATGTGACACCCTTAATCAATAAAGAAATTAAAAAAAAATTAGGAACCAATGCTCCCCACAATAGAAAGATAGCATGGGGGGAGAGGGGTTCCAGAGTCAGGAATATAGGTATTTATAGGTAGAGGAGGTATAAATATGTATCCTGTTGGTTCTGTTTCTCTGGGGAACCCAGACTAGCACAGACCCTGCCATGGGTATTTTTTAAAGCTCCCCCATTGGTTGAAATGTTCAGCTAGGGTTGAGAACCTCTAGTCTGCGAGTTCTTAAGCCCTGTGGGGCCCAGGTGGCTTCCAAGGGTCTGAGAACTCTCTGAACTCAGAAACGAAAGTGTGCATTTCTGTTGACCGTATCTGATCCAACTCCCAGCTGACATCCTTGCAAAATAATTGTTTGGTTTTGTTTAAACATCTCCAGTCTTGGAAAACACCCTCCTCTCCGAGAGAGCCCTCCTCATCTTAGAACAGCTCTAGGGAAACTCAGAGGCTGATTTTCCAGGACTGGGTGAAAAAGGTGAAGGGCTTGAGAAGTAGACTGGTAGCTCCAGAATAGTCACGGGGTGTAAGGTACGGCCTAGAAAATATAGTCAATGATATTGTAATAACTATGTTGGGAGCCGGGTGGGTACTGAAAATATCGGGGGGTGGGGTTGGGGGAGGAGCACTTGTAAAGTGTATGATTGTCTAACCACTACCCTGTACACCTGAAAGCAATGCAAAATAATACTGAATGTAAACTGTAATTGAAAAATCGAAGAAAAAAATCAAAAAGGAAGTTGATTTTGAATAAAAGAATCATAAAACATCAGTCAGAAGGATATCTTCATGTGCAAACTTTTCATTTTATAGAGGGGAAAAGTGAGGCACAGAGAAATTAGGTGTCTTGCCCAAATGAACAGACTTGATGACAGGTTGGAGGAGGAAAGCCCAGGCCCCCTGGCTCCCTGTTTAGTTCCCCTCCCATGGGGCATGCAGCAGAGTCCCTTCGAGGATATGATCTGAGTGACAACGCAGGATGAGCGTGGCTGGGGCGTGGCTGAGGGAAGACCCCATGCCCCCATCCTGTACCATCACTCTGGAAGGGAGGGTTGGAGGGGAGCAGCCCACCTCCTCCTTTCATGCTGGGTGCCTTCCATGCCCGCCGGTCCCCACACGGATGGAGATGAAGATACCAACAAAACCCAGCTCCATGGGTGTGTTGATGTGTCGCGAGGTAGCAAAGGGGAGACAGTGGTCTATCTTTCCCCACAAAGAGACAGGTGCAGGTGCTGAAGGAAAGGGGCAGGGAACATGCCTGCCTCCGGCCCCCTGGAAGGTGGGAAGGTGTATGAGGATAAAATAGTGGTCTGAATGGCTAACATCGCCATAGTGGATTTGTAAATGTGCATTAAATTTTAAGTGATAGTAAAGAAACATTGACTCGTTTAGGGTGAAATCAGGCTCCTTAATAATTTGGACTCATTATGTTCAATATTACAATATTTTCCATTTTACTACTACGTAGCTTAGTATCTTACTGGGTTGTTTAAAATCTCTATGCCTGGTTGCCTTGTCTATAAATTGAGGTTAATACTATCTAGCTTAGAGCCACAAACAACTTTTGTACGGAGTAAATTACAGAACATATGAAGTGGCGAGCAGAGTGCCCAGCACACAGGATGTACCCAATTATTAGTGGCTGTTATTATTATTAACACAATTATCAAAGTGCAAATATTATAATGACCAGCTCTGCTCATGAGGTGATATCATAGTATATTCTGAACCCCAACCCCCACCCACAGAGCTTGGCACAAATCTGTGCCCATGGTAGGTAACAGTAAGAACTTAGGTTGAACTAAACCGAATGAACCACTCCTACCGGATTATTCTGTTCTTTCAGGGGTATTTCAGGTCCAAGTTCTGCCTCAAGGCTGACGGCATCAATGCATTCGGCAAGCACCTCCTCAGTCACTTCTCCATTGGGGGGCGGATCCATGGCTCTGGTGTCTTCGGGCTGGTCAGGGTGCCCAGTGTCAGCAATCTCCTCACCCTGAACGGCTGCATTTTCAGGCGCATCTCCTCTGGGGTCAGCCAGCGTTGGCTCATTTGAAATCATAGCTGACTCACCGTGCACCTCTGCATCTCTGGGTAAAGAATCACTACTGGGCATCTCGGTAACTTCCGCTTTGTCTCCAGCGGCTACGGTGTCACCGGCATCATCAGACATCTTATTATCTGCCAACATAATTACAAACAAGAACTTTCTGTTTTAATCTGAATTGTTGAACTTTAACTCAAAGCCCTGCATGATTAAATTAAGTCTGCTGGCGTAAATCAATAATAAACTTTATGGAACCTTGGGGTGGACTGAATAAATATCCCAAAGATATCCTAATTCCTGGAATCTGTGAATATTTTCTCATATGGCAAAAAGGGACTTGGCAGATGTGATCAAATTAAGGATCTTAAAATGGGGACATTATCTTGGGTTATCTGGGTGGGTCCTAAATGAAATCCTAAGTGTCCTTATTAGAGAGGGGCAGAGGGAGATTTGACTACCAAGAGGAAAAGGGGGTGTGACGACAGAAGAAGAGTTTTGAGTGATGCACTTTGAAGACAAAGGAGGGGGCCATAAGCCAAGGAATACAGGTGACTACTAGAAGCTGAAAAGGTCGAGGGAACCATTCTCCTCTGAGAGACTCTAGAAGAAACCAGCCCTACCAACACTTTGACATTAGCCCAGTGAAACTCATTTTAGACTTCTGACCTCCAGAACTGTAAGAGAATACATTTGTGTTGTTATAAGCCAGTAGGTTGTTGTAATTTGTTACATCAGCAATAGGAAACTAATAAAACCTACAGTGCTATCTTGAACCTTTCATGGATCTCTTGCTTGCTTTGCACCGATATGCATAGGGTAACTAGAAGTATTATTTGAATCTGTGAAATTATTTATGTAGCAAGACTTGATTAATTATAATTGTCGAAGTGAGAATTAGCATAGAGCTTATTAAAGAGCTTATTAAAAAATATGTGACATTTAGCTCTGCCATGTCATCAGAGGTTCACATTGAGAAAGAGACATATATACACATAAGTATGCTTTGTTGGGTACCAGCTGGTGAAGGCCTGCGCTCTGTTTGAACAATAATTTAAACAGGGATGCATGAGGATAAAATGGGAAGCAAAGAAGTGGTGTATTAAGCCAAAGAGGAATATAGCCATTACAAAACAACCTGGGAAGCAGAAAACTCATTATCATGTAGATATCATGAAGAACCTCGCTGTCCAATAGAACTTTCTCTGATGATGAAACTGTTTTATATCTGCACCATCCAGTGTGGTAGCTAATAGCCACATGTGGCTACTGAGCATGTGAAATCTGGTTACTGCCATATTAAAAATGTTAATTTTATTTAATTCATTCTATTTAATACATTTTAAATAATTAAAATTTTAATTCTACATAGGCTTACATGGCTAGTGGCTACCTTATCGGATAGCACAGATCTAGAAAGCTAGTTCAAGATGATAATTTTTTTTGATAAAATGAAGACAGTGTTCTCACTACACAAGAAGCCAAGTCTCAGGCAAATCAATGGGTATTTTTGTTGACCATGGTGTTTACCAATTGGTCAAATCTCAGGTTGCTGCTAAAACCATGGTATGTGAGACGCTAGTTAACATACTGGCCACCTGGTAGTGTACTGTAGACTTAGAAAGAACTCATTTCCCCAACCCTCATATCCCCGCAAAGAGCTGTAGTCTGGCTATTTCCTTTTCCTGCTACATTCTCCCCCTTGGTGAAGCACATTCCTTTCTGTTTATCACACCACTTCCATGTCGTGAATCTCAAATGTCTACCTCCAGTCCATGGAGACAGAAAGTAAATTAGTGGTTTCCAGAGGCTGAAGGGAGAGGAAATGAGGAGTGACTGCTAATGGGTACAGATTTCTTTCTTGGGTGATGAACATGTTTTAAAATTAGATAGTGATAATGGCTGTACAACTGTGTGAATATCCTAAAAACCACTGAACAGTATACACTTTAAACGAGTGAATTCTGTGCCCTAGTTGGTGTGGCTCAGTGGATAGAACGTCGGCCTGAGGACTGAAGGGTTCCAGTTTCGATTTTGGTCAAAGGCACATGCCTGGGTTGTGGGCTTGATCCCCAGGAGGGGGCATGCAGGAGGCAGCTGATCAATGATTCTCACCATTGATGTTTCTATCTCCCTCTGCCTTACTCTCTGAAATCAATAATATATATATAAATAGTGAATTTTATAGTATGTGAATTTTATGGTATATAAATTACATCTTAATTACTAAGAATATATATATATATATATATATATATATATATATATATATATATAGTTCTACCCCTGGGTAAGTAGCTCTAATGGCCAGTTGGACATCTCTTCCTGGCCAAAAGGAAACTTGTCTTATCATTAACACTAGATCTTCCTCTTAACTTTTGTGTTACATTTAATGACACCCAGATGTCTCCAATTACCCAGGATAATCAAGGTTGGAGATGGTCTGTCAATAAGTATGATCAATTCCTAGTCGAAACAGTAAAGAATGATACAAGGCCGCTGTACAGAAAAGGGTAGTTACAAATGGAGGGGGGGGGGGCGGGATTGAGGGAGGCTACTTGAAAAGCCACTGTCATTTGGAAACTTATAAGATCTTTGGGAAAATGTTGTCATGATTGGCTTAGGGTGAAAGTTGGCAAACCACAGCCTGCTGGCTAAATCTCGCCCTCCATTTGTTTTGGTAAATAAAGTTTTATTGGGACACAGACACACTCATATGTTTATGTACTGCCTATGGCTTCTCAGAGTTGAATGGT
Source organism: Eptesicus fuscus (assembly GCF_027574615.1). Lineage (NCBI taxonomy): Eukaryota > Metazoa > Chordata > Mammalia > Chiroptera > Vespertilionidae > Eptesicus > Eptesicus fuscus. The sequence continues at coordinate 93,910,191 of NC_072474.1, forward strand.
TGCAACAGAGACCATATGGCCCACAAAGTCGCAAAGCCTAAAATATTTATTATCTGGCCCTTTACAGACAATGTTTGCTGACTTATGGCCTAGGACAGTGGTCGGCAAACTCATTAGTCAACAGAGCCAAATATCAACAGTTCAACAATTGAAATTTTTTTTGAGAGCCAAATTTTTAAACTTAAACTTATTCTAACGCCACTTCTTCAAAATAGACTCGCCCAGGCCGTGGTATTTTGTGGAAGAGCCACGCTCAAGGGGCCAAAGAGCCGCATGTGGCTCATGAGCCACAGTTTGCCGACCACGGGCCTAAGACACTGCTTGACTGCTGTGGCCTAAAGAGTTCTCCATCCTAACTTATCCTATCCTCATCTGGGTCCTAGGGGCAGGACCATAAGGAGAATGGGTCTATGAGTAAATGATGTTGAGACATCACTTTTATTCCTAGTTTTGGTTCATCAATAGCTGGTCACAGACACTGTCTATTTTCTTTGTAAGATAATTTGAAAATCCGTATCATTAACCTGGATTATTAAGAAGCTCCAAACTATTCCACTTTTCTATAAGCAGGAACATAAACCTGGCTGTGATAAACATTCGTGGGCAAATAAAAAGCAGTATGAACACTGTCGTGTGTGCTCTACCCTAAACGTGTTATGAGATCATTCATAATGCTAAAATACTTCAGCACGTACCAGATGCCATGTGTGAGCGTTATTTGTCATTTACGCCCTGGCAGGGGTGGGTTAACATCTGAAGCCCCGTTTTCAGGAATACGCTCGCCAGAGGTCTTTAGTTAGCATTTCACTATCTGTAACTGAGAGTTCACCTCTTGAGAGGGTTCAACTTTCACCCTCTCGGATAGGTACTCGAGGGTGTGCTAATTAGCCTAACGAATATTAGAAATCATTTTCACTGATGAAATGGCAATGGGGCTTAAGATAGGTGACTGGCAAGACGTAATGGACAGGTTCTTTCTGCCCTTCCATTACCAGGGCACACAACTGCACTGAGCCCAGCAGCTTGTTGCCCTGTGGAGTAGAATTTTTCTAGTTCTTCTAGCTGATTTGGGGAGAACAGGAAAACTGAAGCTGAAGAGGTTACCTGAGTCCTCCCAGAGGCCCAAAAGGACAGAGCTAGGACATCATCAAGCTCCAGGAACAAGCTGTATAACTGAACCCAGGGGGTAGTATCTGTGCGAGTGGGCGGCAGAACGCTGAGAACTTTGTGGCAATATCACTCTCCCTAAGGAGGTTTACACAGGAGGAAACCTACAGCCCTCACGCATCTCTAACGGCCAAATTGCCTTAGGTCGGCTCACCTCAATTCTAGAAAAATTGCTGCAACAAAATCTCTCTTCTCTGCACCTGCTCTGCATTCAACCAGCGACACAAAGCCGAGAAGATGAGTATTTGAACTGATGCTATTAAAAATATTTACGGACAACTTATAAATTTCAGAAGGACTGTATTTTTACACCTGTTTATATAGTAAAAATGGGCACTATAATATTCAGCCCTACTTTAACTTCCAGTTGTACACATCTCTAATCTCTTTACTTCTACCTGTTACAGGACTACATCTCCCCCTAAACCAAAACCAACACAAGAGAGATCTTTTTTGTTTGTTTTGGTAGGCCTTTATCTACTCTGGGTGTTATTATGACAGGAGAGACGCAATCATTTTTAAGACTTTGTCCTTTTGTCTGAAATCATCAGAAATTGCGTGTTCTGAATACACAGCTGTTTCTGAGCAGTTACTGATGGCATCCACCCGGACCACAGCCGTGATGCACACCCTGCTTCCCGGGACAGCCTCATCCCTGCCTGGGTGCCCATAGGCAGTCCGACTTCAGAATCTCTCCTGATTTATGGTGAGGAACATTGATCACGGCAGCTAAGTCTGTGACTTTGATGCTGGGGAGACTCGACCCGCAGAAACAAGGAGGCTTCTTCAGTGACTCCAAGGAGAGGAAGGGGGCATATAAAGAAGCCTTTGTGGGCTGGGAATAAGTTAGTTTTTTCATGAGTAAATGCAGTCATTACCTAAAATGCTCCCAGAACGATGCTATGTATTGGGGCAGCAGCATCATAGTTCCAAAAAAATAACTTTAAAAGAGAAGACGTGATTACTACCCTTCAGAAAATGAATAATGCGTTTATATTTTATTCCTGGTCAGTGAAGGTCCAGGAAATGAATTCAGCTAGCACGAACTACTTAAATGAATTCAGCTAACACGAACTACTCTTTGGCCCCTTGAGTGTGGCTCTTCCACAAAATACCACGGCCATCTCAATTAATGGAAAGGTGAACTAGACGGACCTCGTGCAAAGGGGGGGACCTTCAAAATGTATCTGAATGGTTTTAGGCATGATGGGATAAGAGCACATGCAAATGTCCAGCATCAGAAATGAATCTACATGGTCAGGATGGACATCTGGGTGGCCGGGCCAAGAGGCCACATGGAGGACTAGCGAGGGTGGGAGGGATGGGATTCTGAGGTGGAAAGAGCTGTGCTCCGTCCCTTTGTGGGCATCACTCACTCACTCACTCTGTTGGGCTTCCTCACTTCCTCCTCTGTAAAGTAAGGCTGGACAAAATGATCCCAATACTTTGTTCTCAAACACCAGACTGATGACAGAGAAAAATGAGGACAAGGTAGCCAGTTTTCCATCAATCTAAATTTATTAAATGTAAAGGACTGCCTTCATGTTCCAAATTTAGCTTTCCTTGGGATTGAACTGTCTTTCATTTTTATGAAACAGTGATGCAGTGGATGGATTTCTTTTTAAAGGCTTCATTTGGCAAAACAAGAATTTGGTAACACAATTTTAAAAAGTGCCAGTCGGCAAAGGCCCAGGAACAACAACTCTGGAAGAGAGGTTCCTAATCCGTTTGTAAGAGTTCCTACAGGCGAGGACACATGCCTGGCCCCATGTGTCTGCCAGGTATTTTTCTGAAACATAGAAGGGAACTATTTGTTTTCTTGCTTAGAAGCACCTTTGCACAGCATCAGCGGCCCCTCCTAATCCAGCTCCAATCTCTCTCTCTCTCTGCCTCCTGCAGCTCTCAACACACCCTGCCTCCTGCCTCACCAGACTTTCCATCAGAGGAGCCCACACGGCTGGTAAACCGTCCCACCGCTTTGCCTTTGCTTATGCTGGCTCCTCCGCCCAGGAGGCCCTGCCTCCAACTCCTGTTTGTTTCTCGATGCCCAATGTCACTTTTTCCTCCGAAACTTTCCTTAACGTGCCCTGCTCCTTCCGAAGAATTAAATGGCCGCCTCTTCTCTATTTCTGCAATACGTGTAGGTGCTGCTTCTATTGCACTTTAATGGAGTATTTGTTTCTATGTCATCGTCTCCTCTGGGGCTGTGACCAACAAGCGCCTCGCTTGGTTTAATATCCTCAAATATTTACCGAAGTTACATGTATTGTCCGGTATTGATGTAAGAGAAACAATGCTCGATTTCAGCCGGTCTTATAAATAAATGGCTACTTATATGGACTGAATCGCCGAGATTCAGGAAGGCCCCCTCCCACCCTCAAATTCCTTCTGCACTGGCTCATTTGCGCCTCAGATTCCACTCTGAAAGGTTCATGCCTTTGCTTAAAAGCTCGCGATGTAAAGAGTGTATCGTTCTTTCCTGAGCTCAGATTTTGATGGAGGAAAGGAAGGAGAGAGTGCGGGGTGGATATAAATGAGGTGGGAAAGGGGCCACCGGGAAGAACAGAGGGCAGCAAGGAGAAAGCCGAGCTCACCCTCAGGGTCCTCCGGTTGCCTGAGGTGTTCTGGAGTTCAAGAGACATGGGTTTTAAAAGCCACCTGTTTGTATCCCACAAGATGTTTAGGTTGGAAACTGATGGGATCGGTAGAGCATAGTCAGAGCCCTCACAGCCCATAGAGATGTCTTCCTACTCTAGGAAGAGGCAATGAAGTTCAGGTGCCTGATTTGAGAGGAAATACCACATTCCAGGGAGAAGGCGAGAAAGAGTGGGTGGGTGGGGCTGGGCCAGGGGGTCGGACTCAGCCCAAGGGCTGTGAGTCCAGGTGGTGTCAGTTTAGGATGTTGGCTGGGGTGGAAGGCAGGACCTGGGTCTGTCTGCAGGGGGAGGAATGATGAGCTCTGGTGGGAAGTCAGGGCCTGCACTCGGTTTTCCAAGTCCAAGGGCAGGCAACCCCCAAGAAGGAGTCCCCCGCCTTGCCAGGGACCGCTCCCTCTGCGCCCCTAGCTGCCTAGACCCTGCAGCCCGCCGGGGCCTCCGACCTGGGACCTCGGGGAAACTTTCTCAGGCTTGCTTGGTGCTGGGACTGGCTGCATCGGAGCTCGCGGCAGGCTCCGCGGAGGTTCCCGGCGGCCGAGGGTGCAGAGCCGGAGTGCGGGCGTGTGGGTGTGTGCATGAGCGTGGACCCGAGCGACACACACTCACACACACACACTCACACGCCCGCACCCACGCAGGGCCCTCGGGCCGCGCCACCCGCGCCTCCCTGGACTTCACCCTCCAGCCCGGATCGTCCTGGTCCCGCCCGGTGGCCAGTCCCCGCCGAAGGTTTCTCACTGACACAGCGTGCGGGATTCGGGAGTCAGGACAGGGAGCGACGGCGCGGTCTCCCCACCACCCGCTGTCCCCGCCCGGGGAAGGGGACGGGGACGGGGACGGGGAAGGGGACCGGGGGCTCTTACCGCTCTGGCGGCCGAGTGCGCGCGGGAGCGCCCGGCGGTCCCGCCCCGCCACGTCGGCAGGGCTGGCGGGGACGCGGCCGGAGGGCGGGCCGGAGGGGGACACGGCCGAGCGGCCCCGCCCCGCCCCGCGGCCCGCCCAGGGCTGGCCCCGCCCCCTGTGCCCCGCCCCCTGTGCCCCGCCCCCTGTGCCCCGCCCCCTGTGCCCCGCCCCCTGTGTCCCGCCCCAGCCCCGGAGCGCGGGGGGGCGTCAGGGCACGCCCCTCCCCCGGCTGGGAGGGTCCCCGCTGCGCTTCCCACGGGCTCGGGAAACTTTGCTTTCCCGGCTCTGTCCCCGCGGGAGAGCGGAGGGGCGCCGGGTCCCTTTCCTTCTTTCAAAAGTGCCCTGAAAAGCCCGCAGACAGTTATGCCGGGAAGGGGTCCCTCAAGTTCAGCCAGAGTTTGCGATTTGCCCAAGGCGCCTGGAACAGTTTTCTCTTACCCCGTTAGTGGGAGTGTAATCTGATTTAAAACCAATGGGCTAAACAGACAGAAGCTCTTTCTAGAAAGTCAGTTTGGAAATGGGGATCAAAATTCAAGTGAGTTAGCTTTGGGCCGGGAGTTCCACGTCTGTGAATGTGTCCTGAGTAAACAGTCAAATAAGCAATTTTGTTTGCTGTAGTTGTTGATGCCAGGGGAAACCGGAAACAGCCTGCCCCACGATAAAGGGCTGGTGAAGAAAACCAAAGTAATGTCAAACAGTCAGGGATAACACTGTAGCCATTAAAAATTACGTCTGTACATCCAATTCGCTGACATGGAAAGAAGGCCATAGCCAAATATTAAGTGGAGGGCAGGGGAAGCTCGGGAGAGGGCATGTATATTTATATGTATGTATATTTTATATGTCAGGGAAATAATAGTTTTAAAAACAGTGATTCTTCCTGAGCTCTGCAATTGTGAGTGTTAGCAAATTGTGTTACAGGTGTGACAGGTGTCCTCTGGTGTCCCATACACACAGACATCCTTGCCTGTGGGACAGCCTGAACCTTTGCCGCACCTGCCCCTCTCTGCTGTGGCAACGGCCCAATCAGACATTCCTTTTGTTTGTTTTCTTTATTTTATTATTATTTTTTTATTGTTTAAAGTATTACAAATAGTAGTACATATGTCTCCTTTTTTTCCCATTGACCTTCCCCCGGTCTCCCTTACCCCCCCTGGCACATGCCCTCACCCCACCTCCCCAGTGTCTTGTGTCCATTGGTTATGCTTATATGCATGCATACAAGTCCTTCGGTTGATCTCTTACTGCCCACCCCCCCCCCCCCAACACTCCCCAGCCTTCCTGCTATAATTTGACAGTCTGTTCAATGCTTCTCTGCCTCTGTATCTATCTTTCTGTTCATCAGGTTATAATGTTCTTTATTATCCATAAATGAGTGAGATCATGTGGTATTTTTCTTTCACTGCCTGGCTTATTTCACTTAGCATAATGCTCTCCAGGTCTATCCATGCTGTTGCAAATGGTAAGAATTCCTTCTTTTTTACAGCAGCGTAGTATTCCATTGTGTAGATGTATCATAGTTTTCTCATCCACTCATCTGCTGATGGGCATTTAGGCTGTTTCCAAATCTTAGCTATGGTGAATTGTGCTGCTATGAACATAGGGGTGCATATATCCTTTCTGATTGGTGTTTCTGTTTTCTTGGGATATATTCCTAGAAGTGGGATTACTGGGTCAAATGGGAGTTCCATTTTTCGTTTTTTGAGGAAACTCCATACTGTTCTCCACAGTGGCTGCACCAGTCTGCATTCCCACCAGCAGTGCACCAGGGTTCCTTTTTCTCCCGTCTTCGTCTTCGCCAGCACTTGTGGTTTGTTGATTTGTTGATGATAGCCATTCTGACAGGTGTGAGATGGTATCTCATTGTCATTTTGATTTGCATCTCTCAGATGATTAGTGACTTTGAGAATCCTATATAATAAAGAGCTAATATGCTAATTAAACAGAACAGCGGCACAACCTTCCAGATAAAGCCGGGGCTGCGAGGGCCGAGCCCCTTACATGAATTTTGTGCATTGGGCCTCTAGTGTTTTCATATTTCTCTTGGCCTTCTGTATGTCCTCTTTTGAAAAGTGTCTATTTAGGTCCTTTGCCCATTTTTTGATTGGGTTGTTTATCTTCTTTTTGTTAGGTTGTATGAGTTCCCTGTAAATTTTGGAAATTAAGCCCTTATCAGAGATAACATTGGTAAATATGTTCTCCCATGCAGTGGGCTTTCTTGTTGTTTTGTTGATGGTTTCTCTTGCTGTGCAGAAGCTCTTTATTTTGATATAGTCCCATTTGTTTATTTTCTCCTTCGTCTCTCTTGCCCTAGGATCTGTGTCTGTAAAGATATTGCTACAACATATTCCCTTTTATAGGGCTGGTTTTCTTTTCTCCTTTGCCCAAACCACGCCTTTCCAACAAAAGAATATTTACCAAGCAATCCTAACAACAAGTTTTGTTGCCAACTGCAAATTATGCCCTTTTATGCAAATGTTGTTGCTTTCAAGCCCACCAGGTTGTATTTCAAAACTTTCATTTTTCTGCAACTGGACCATTTTTTATTCACTTAATATATTCTGGAGTATTTTAAATACATATAGAAAAGTAGAGAATAATATGACAAATACTTATCTGTGTGTAAAAGTAGAGAGTATTATAATATTATAATGCTTAGATTTAGCAATGTTTTTTTTGCTTTAAAAGAAAAAAAGTTACAGATATGTTTCATTTTCCACCTTCCTTGGAGGTAACTACTGTCCTGAGGTTGCTGTGTATCCTTCTTACCCATATTTCCATATTTTACTGCACATGTCCTCTCTCATAAACACTAGATAGAATTGTTTTTAAATGTTTAAAAAATCATAAATAACATCCTATACATTTATTTACTAAACTAGAGGCCCGGTGCAGGAAATTCATGCACAGTTGCGGTCCCTAGGCCTGTCCGGCAACTGAAGCACGAGCGTCTGGCATGGAAGGGCAGCTCCCAGCTGACCTCTGGGCCCTGGGCAGCACCTGGGCCCCCACATGCCCCCCTCCACCTGAGTCACAGTGCCCGAGTCCCCACCCAGAGATGTGGTGAGCACGGCCAGATGCTGCAGGCCAGGGTGCAGCGTGGGCCTCTGGGCTGCCCAGCGGTGGAAAGCTGGGTGGGCAGCATGCTCTCTCCTGGCCGGCCTTGCAGACCAGCTCTTGCAAGAACCAACAGGGAGCCTGACCAGCCCCTGTGGTCCTGTGGCTACGGCCTGGCTCCCCTGGAAGAAGTCACATGGGTGCAGGGCAGGCTCCTCCCTGGCACCAGGCACCTGAGCATGGGGCTTCCCCGGTGTGCAAGCCCTGGCATCCTGGCGTCCTGGGGGAGGGTAACAGGGGAAGTGAGAGCGAGCTCCGCGGACACCCTGCATTCTCACTGCACCTCTGTCCCTGTCACCCCAGCCCCCAGGTAGCCGGCAAGAGGTCACACCCTCCCCCGCCTGCCCCCCAATCCCTCCGGCCCGACGCCGCAGGAAGTTGGTTGCCACCACCCACCCCCAGTTCCCTGTCCCAGCCCAGGATCAGGAGATCAGGGCCTGCCAGCAGCCGCTGGTTGCTGTCTATGGGGCTATTGGTTGGAGCCGGGCCCCCTGCCTGGCTCCCTCAGCGCCTGGGAGCTGGGCAGCAGCCCCACCCCCCGCTGCCACCAATGGTCGCCATCTGCAGGGTGATCGGCAGGGTGATCGGCCCCACTTGCACCCTCCTTGGCCTGGTGCCACACTCTCACCTGCTCCACCATCCTGCTAAAGTCCTGTTCTCATCGGGGCCCATAGGGGCTGGCAGCACCTCCACTGCCGCCCGCTGCCAGCACCACGTTGCCAACACCCACAATGTTCCACACCGCCCACTGGTGGTCAGCACATGTCATAGCGAGTGGTTGAGCTCCTGGTTGAACTCCCGGTTGAGGGGGCAATTTGCATATTAGCCTTTTATTATATAGGACTAGAGGCCTGGTGCACAAATTTGTGCACCAGTGGGGTCCCTCAGCCTGGCCTGTGGGATCAGGCTGAAACTGCCTCTCCAACATCCTGCTAAAGTCCTGAGGGGTCCTGGATTGTGAGAGGGTGCAGGCCAGGTCAAGGGACCCCACCAGTGCATGATCGGGGCCAGGGAGGGACGCAGGAGGGCTCCAGGGAGTATCTGGCCTGTCTTGCCAGTCCCAATCAGCCGGACCCCAGCAGCAAGCTTATCTGCTGGTCGGAGCGTCTTTCCCCAGTGGTCAGTGCATGTCATAGCAATTGGTCGACTGGTCTACTGTCTGCCCCCTGATGGTCTGTGCATGTCATAACGAGCCGTTGAGCAGCCTTAACATATCATTAGCATATTACACTTTGATTGGTTGAACAGCCAACTGGATGACTGGACACTTAGCATATTAGGCTTTTATTAATAGGATATTATATTTTTGATAACTGTTCATGTTCATACATGTAGCTCTAGTCCATTATTTCAAATTTCTTTATAGAATTCCATTGTGTGACTATGCCACAATTTATCCATTCCTTAATCAATGGACATTTAGTGTGTTTCATGCTTCACTATTACATATAGCGTTGTGATGGCTGGCCATCTTTGTCTATGTTTCTTGTATCCCAGACTGGACATGGAATAGCCAGGTCACCTTCACTAATATTGTGAAATTGTCCTCCAGTGTGGTTCTACTAGTCATCCAACAAAACTTTTTTCTGAGCATGTATTATGTGCCTAGACCTACTCTACGTGCTGGGAATACAATAAGGAGCAACACAAAGCCCTGCCCTCTGAGAACTTACAGTCTATTGAAGGGGAGAAGGGCCCTGTCCAGTGGTGGAATAAAGCAGGATATAGAGTCTACAGGGTCTACAGAATGATGAGTAAGAGCAAATGTGGTCAGGGACCATCTTGGGTGTTTCATGTCAGAGAGATACTGAGGACTGAGAAGGACATTGGGAAGAAATACCAATGATTTCACAGGAAAATTGGGAAGGAGGTGTGTGGGAGTAGAGGAGAGTATAGGGTACCAGTAGCCAAGTAGGAAACTTTTCATAATCTTTTAACTGTATTAAATGCTGCTGATAATATAGCTAAGAGGAAAATTGAGAAATGACCCTTGGACTTGGCAATGTGGAGATCATTATTGACCTTGAAAAGAGCCATTTCTTTGGAATGATGGAGAAGGAAACTTAATTGGAGAGGGTTTGAGAGAATGGGAAGAAAATAATTAGAGACAGTGAGTAAAACAACTCTTTCAAGGAGTTCTGGTGTAAAGAGAATCAAAGAGAAAGATGTTGTAGGTTCAAAGGAAGGGATGTATTTTCAAATATGGAGAAATTGTAGCATTATACTAATTGGAATTATACATTGGAAGAGACAGATGGTGATGCAGTAGACAGGCTAATACCAAGAGTGATTTGCTTGAATAGATGAGCAGCAGTGCTCAAATGGGAAGGAATTGGCTCTGGACACAGAGAGTTTATTCAGGAGTACAGGTAGAACAGGTTCAGATAGGCTAATAGAGTTTTGTGGGGAGGATGTGGCTAAGATCACCCACACCCTTACATCCCCAATTACTATGGATGAAGCAAAAGCTGGATGGTGAAGAAGACTGATAGGGAGAAAACGAGTTTGTTTGAAATATGGTGTTAGATGAGAGCTCTACAGATACCTTGGACTCCCAGGAAGATGAACAAGTGGATCCTAGAGCAAATTAAACCTGAAACATCACTGGAGGCAAAAATGAAAAAAACTGAAGCTGTCCTACCTTGGGGACATCTTACTTCCCAGACAATAATGCAGGGGAAAATAGAAGACAGCAGGAAAAAAAGGAAGACCAAATAGGAAATGGAGTGACTCCATGAAAGAAGCCATAGGCCTGAGTCTACAGGAGCTGAGCAGGGCTGTTGAGGACAAGACATTGTGGACACCACTCAGTCATAGTATTGCCATAGAGTTGGAGTCAGAGCCGACTGAACGGCATAAAACACACATGTGGAAATGTTCTTCCGGTTGCAGCTATTTTCTTTGTAAAAATTGAAGCATCATCAGCTGAGAGTGAGAAAGGGAAGAAGATGTTAAACGTGTAAGAGAGAGGAAGAGGTGTGAAATAGGAGACTGGGAGAGTCAATGGGCTAGGGAAGGGGCGTAGAACAAATAATATTGCTGCTCCCTCTTGAGGTTGGGACCCAGTCATGAATTTTAAGTGTGATAGTCATCATGGGTGTGTATTCTCTCTAACTACATTTAGCTGCTCAGGCTCGATGTAGTCCAGTGGTAAGCTGGATTTAACCTGGGCTGAGGTGAGAAGAATCAGGTAGCTGTGGTGAATGCAGAGGGATGGTTGAAAGGATGGGTCATAATCTTTCAGTCCAGTGCAGTGGGGCTAGGGAATTGTTGGCACCAGAGGGAAAGAGTTGGAGGTGGTAGCTGGAAAGTGGGAGGCTGGCAATTGAGATTATGGAGAGGGTACAGCCATTGGTAATAATGATATCTAGGTTATAATAGGGGACAGCATGACTGAGGTAGGTTGCAGGAAAAAGTCATTAGGAAAGAAACTATCAAAGAACTAAGAAGCCATGGGAATGAAGGACTTTCTACACAGCTATTGAAGTCACTAGAATTATGGCTGGGGTGGTGTTGGACTTAGACAGTGAGCGGTGTAAAATAAGACTGAGGGAGCAATGAGGCTCTGGGGAGGACTGCAATCAGGAAGGGTAGGTTTTAAGGTTGGAGGAAGGAACAGTGATCTGGAAGTAGCAGCTGAGAACTGAGGATACCTGTCTCACCTCCAGGCCATGAGGTGTGAAGGATACTGTTGAAAAAATAGGGACCACTAGAGGGCAGTGTGTTCAGGACAGAGTTTAGGCCTCAGAGTGCCCTGATGCTCACTGTGTTGGAGTGAAATCACCTGAAGAGCTTTTAAAATAATTCGGATGACTGGCCCCATCCCACGCAATTTAAGCGGGAATCTCTGGACATGTTTGACAGCTGTTTCCTCACATTCTGATCAACATCTGATATTATTAGATATTTTAATTTTTTGTCCATCTCAGGGGTGTACAATGGTGTTTCCTGGTTGTCTTAATTTGTATTTCCCATACCCTAATGAGGATGTTTTCTTTATCATATGTTTGAGCTATTTCCATTTCCTTTTCTGTTACCCATCTGTTTATATTCTTTGTTAATCCTCCCATTGGGCTTGTTAGTCATTTTCTTATTGATTTGTAGAAATTCTTCATATATTTTGTATATTAATCCTTTATAGGTATATGTGTTACAAATACCTTTCCCAAACTGTGACTTGTCTTTTTTTTTTTTAATGCAGCAAAAAATTTTGGTTTTAATATCAACATTTAATATCTAAGTTATCCATGTAATTTGTTTTGTACATTTTGAGTGATATCTACAATGTCCTGTCCTGTCTCTTATAGTTCTGGAGGCCAGAAGCCCCAAACCAAGGTGTTGGCAGGGCCACTAGATTCTGGGGGTTCTAGGCATTTCTCTACTTGTGGTTGCAAAAACTCTAATTTCTGCCTCTGTTTTCAGAATGGCCTGCTGCTCTCTCTCTCCCTGTATCTTTCTTCTGAGTGAGTCTTATAAGAACATGTGGTGTCGTATAAGGCACCATGGTGTAATGCTGAAGCATACAGACCCAGGGGATAGATTGCATCTGGGTTCAAGCCTCAGACTCACCACGGGCCAGTGGTGCAACCTTGGACAGTTAACTAACTGCTTCCCCACTTCCACCTTAAGTAGAGATAATGATGGTGCTTATCTCATAGCACCTTTATGAGGGTCGAGTTAAGATCACCTATGCAAATGTCTTACAGACAAGATTTTATTTTTATTTTATTTATTTATTTTTTTTATTGATTTTTTACAGAGAGGAAGGGAGAGAGATAGAGAGTTAGAAACATCGATGAGAGAGAAACATCGATCAGCTGCCTCCTGCACGCCCCCTACTGGGGATGTGCCTGCAACCAATGTATGTGCCCTTGACCGGAATCGAACGTGGGACCTTTCAGTCTGCAGGCTGACGCTCTATCCACTGAGCCAAACCGGTTTCGGCTACAGACAAGATTTTATAGAAATGCTGTCACACTCTCCATACTGTTCTGTACTTTATTTTTCTTAATAGTAGTTCCTGAAGTCTTTCCACCGCAGCATGTAAAAGGTAAAGCTTGCATAGGAGTCATTTGTATAATGACTTCTCTTCTGTATCAGTCACTGTTGCAGCCACTTTATATTCATTATCTCCCCTACAAATCACAGGTACTCACATTTTGTGGATGAATAGAAGGTTTTCTGTGAGGTTAAGCAACTTGCCCAGCCAGGGCCACACAGCTAGTACACGTCATTGTGAACATGGTCAGCCCAGTACTGTCTGATTGTTGGCCATGCTCTCTTCCACATTACCTGATTTTTGTCATCTTCTTAAAGATATTTCTCAGAATTATAACAGCTGCAACAAGAATAGTCTCCTTGTTCCCCCAAACCAGCATTATTATGCAATGCCCTAACGAGCATTTGTTAAAGTCACTGTGAGATGTGACAATATCTGCAGTGGTGTGTGTGTGTGTGTGTGTGTGTGTGTGTGTGTGTGCACGCGAGCGCATGTGTTTGTATGTTCATAAAGACATTAGTCCAGTGTTGCTTGAATTTTCCTCAAAGTCACAGTTGGCCCCTCTCCCCTCTGCCTTTTTCCAAATCTGGCCTCCCCGTGTCACAGACAGCCACTGCTCTCTCACTGTCTCCTTTTGCTGCCCGTCTACTTACTGACCTGCCTCAGGCCTGAGAAGACTTCCTCTTATGTTGGATGAGTAAGAATGAATGGTAAGAAGCTGGTCTTTCCCTTCCTCCTGAAAGCAGAAGTGATTCTTACCAGATGTTCAACTCTGTCATGGGTCAAACTGTAGGGTCTTAACTTGCTTTTTGTAACAATGAAGTAATGCTTGCTTTCTATAACAATGAAGACTGGAATTAATTATAGAATGGTTATTTAACTCACATGTTCAGTTCTTTATAGAACCTCAAGTAAGTGGAAAGTGTTAGGAATAGGGAATTTTGGCTGCCTGAAGTCTCTGATAATTCAGTCACCCTCTTTTTGTATCAACCCTCATTTATATTGAAAAATAGAGTGAAGGAATAAAATGGAGTCACTGTGATCAAGCTGCTAAATTACTGAAATCAAGTATGTTGAGGCATGAGGAAATGATTCTATTCTTGTTTTAACTAGCCTGAGAACTTGGAACTTTTCTTTCTTCTTTGGAACACTTCTGGGTTTTTCTAAACTCTAAGACCCTTTAATAAATTTTATCAATTATTTCCAGCCAAAGCCCCCAGACTTCTTTTTGAGTTCACTTGACAATATCATTCTAAAATTATTCTAGAGCAGTGGTTCTCAATCTTTCTAATGCTGCAACCCTTTAATACAGTTCCTCATGTTGTGGTGACCCCCAACCATAAAATTATTTTCATTGCTACTTCATAACTGTAATTTTTCTACTGTTAATGAATCATAATGTAAATATCTGTGTTTTCCGATGGTCTTAGGCTCTACAGCAGCGGTGTTCAACCTGTGGGTCTCGACAGGTTGAGAACCGCTAGCAGGGTCGCCTAAGACCATCGGAAAACACAGATATTTACATTATTATTCATTAACAGTAGCAAAATTACAGTTATGAAGTAGCAACGAAAATAATTTTATGGTTGGGGGGTCACCACAACATGAGCAACTGTATTAAAGGGTCGAGGCATTAGAAAGGTTGAGAACCACTGTTCTAGAGGTAAACGAGGCACTCACTTTGTCCCACAAACATATCAAAATTACAACTAAACTATAGAACCATCATTCAGAATCACCTGAAATCTGGCTGAATGGAAGTCCTACAACTATGGAATTAAAGAAGAAGCCACTTTGAGACTGGTAGGAGGGGTGGAGATGTAGAGTGGGCTGGTCCAACACCCATGTGTGGTGGATAAAAATTGGGAGAAATACCTTAGCTACGGAAGTCACCCCTGAGGAGTGAGGGGTCCCACATCAGGCTCCCCAGCCCAGGGTTCCAGTGGGGGTTGAGGCTGAGGGAAACAGAAGACTGCTGGAGTCCCAGGAAGTTCCTCTTAAAGGGCCCATGCACAAACTTACTCAAACTCACTCCCTCTGAGCTTCAGCACTGGGGCAGCAGCTTGGAAAGCACTAGAGACATATGGGGAAAACTGAATTGTTCCAGCACCAGGGTGAGAGCTGGGGATCAGCTTTCTCCCAAACAGATGTGCTTGCAGAGGCCATTTTTTTCTTTGGTAAAACCTCCCCTCACAGAGCTGGCACTCTGGTGCCATATCTGAAATTCCATCAACCTAGCTAACACTGTTTGCCCCACCCTGGTGAGTCCCTGAGACTCTGCTCCACCCAACTTTTGAGCCCATCCAAGCTGTTTCCAGTGACTTTAGCATACAAATGGGAGGGGGCCAGGAAGAGATTAACCAAAAGTCTTACATGCATACTAGAGGCCCCATGCATGACATTCGTGCACTCAGTGGGGTGGGGGGGGGGGGGGGGCTCTCAGCCTGGCCTGTGCCCTCTCACAGTGTGGGAGCCCTCGGGGGATGTCCTACTGACAGCTTAAGTCTGATCCCTGTGGAGAACGGGCCTAAGCCGCAGTTGGACATCTTTAGCGCTGCAGCAGAGGTAGGCCGCTGCACTTGCCAGCCGTCAGCCCATCTTGTGGCTGAGCGGCGCTCCCCCGGTGGGAGCACACTGACCACCAGGGGGCAGCTCCTGTGTTGTGCGTCTGCCCCTGGTGGTCAGTGCACATCATAGTGACTGGTCGTTCCGCCGTTTGGTCGATTTGCATATTAACCTTTTATTGTATAAGATATCCATTACCTATGGACACAGACAATAGGGTGGCAAAGGCTTGGGGTGGGGCGGGAACTAGGTGGAGGAGGGCAAAGGGGGAATAAAAGGGGGACATCTGTAATACTCTCAACAATAAAGACTAAAAAACAAACAAACTGAACAAACAAAAAACCCCCCAACAAAGTGATGCAAAGCAAGGACCTACAACCAAGATTACTCTACCCAGCAAAGTTATCATTTAGAATTGAAGGACAGATAAAGAGCTTCCCAAACAACAAAAAAAGCTAAAGGTTCATCATCACCAAACCAGTATTATATGCAATGTTAAGGGTATGCATGAAGAAGAAGAAGAAGAAGAAGAAGAAGAGGAGAAGGAAGAGGAGGAAAGAGGAAGAAGAAGAAGAAATATGAACAATAAAATGGCAATAAATATTATCTATCAACAACTGACTCTAAAAAACTAAATGAGCAAGCAGAACAGAAACAGACTCATAGATATAGAGAACATTTTGATGGTTGCTAGATGGGAAGGGGTTTGGAGGGGTGAGTGAAAAAGTTGAGGGGATTAAGAAGTGCAAATTGGTTATTACAGAATAGCCATGGGGATGTAATGCACAGCATAGGGAATATAATAATAATATTCTAGTAACTATGTATGGTGTCAGGTGGGTGTGAGATTTATCAGGATGACCACTTAGTAAGTTATGTAATGTCTAATCACTGGAGTGTACACCTGAAACTAATATACTATTGTATGTCAACTGTAATTGAAAAATAAAAAGGATTTAAAAATGAAAAAAAAAGTATTATTCTAAATGTCCTTTAGAAAATGGATTATTTAATTAGCCCTGCAGGATCTCAGTGTTATTTATAATTCTAGGATCTAGAATTAAAGCCTCTAATAATACTAAATATTGGTCAGAATGTGGGGAAACAGGATGCAATTTCCTTCAGGTGTGGCTAATTTTGTATCAACTACTAAGCTTTTCTTGAAAATTGATTTTTAAAAAAATCTCGGACTTAAGCTTATTTTATTTTTAAGTATCTTATCCAGCTAAGATAGTGCTCCAAAACTGCTTGATAACCATAGTTGCAATTACTTTGGAAAAGTTAAGTATAGTGATAATAGAAAACAGGCCAAGTTCAATAACTTTCCACTCTGGTGACAATTTCATATTCAGGCTACAGCTCTTACAGATAAATATTACCTTAAAAACAATTTTCTTCACACTGAAATGGCCATAACTGCTTGCTCAAATGAATTAAAATTTTGGTGACTATTTCAGTCTGTAGCCCATAAAAACCTGCTGAGTCATATGCTTTGTCCAGTGACCCTTGAAAGGGAAATGCACATGTAAGAGTAATTCCAGGAAGGTCCAGAAGATGGCACAATACTGTTTGTACAGTATTGCTTTACTTAAACTAAGGACTTCCACTTCGTCAAGCACTTATTTTTCCGCCTTCAGACGTTGTTTTCTTCTGAGAAAGAAATCTGGGTAAGTAAGCAGGCTTTTGTAGCTTTTTCAAATTATGGCATAATTACTTCAAACAAGCAAGAAAATGCTAACGATTGTCTAGAATAGGTAACGTTTCTTTGACATTTTTGCAAGATGATTTTAAGTGGGTTTTTTAATGTTGCAAATGTCCTTTTAAATAGACAAGAAAGGTAAAGATAGGACTATCTCCCAAAGGTACAAGAATAGCACGTGTAGTCATAGTTAAGGGAAAAACTAACCGATGATATTTATTTCTTCTGCTTTTGTCTACTACTTTTTCTATTTTCACCTTTCTCTAGTTCCTACAGTAACATTTATAGTACTTTATGCCACTGCTACGGCACCTATTACATATTATGTATCTTTATTGTAGGCATGAGTGTTTTATGTCCCCTGTCACGTGATTCTATAATTGCTTATTTGTATCGGTCACTAATTTATAAGCATCTGGAAAGCAGGGATTATGCCGGTGCTAGTCATCTTTCTTTCCCCAGCACCTAACGCCCAGCAAAGTCCTGGCACATACTACACTCTGAATAAACAGTTATTAAACGAAGGAAGCGGCAGGGACTGACCGAGGACTGGCCTTTCTCTGCGTCTCTCCACCTAAACTTTGACAAATAAAGCAACGTTTCTCTCGCACACTTGTTGACTCGGTTATGGAATCACTCTTACCTCAATGTTTTTCTTATCTCTCCCCTTTCTTGTAGTCTTCATTTTCATAGATCCTATCCACTTTGGTGTTTTTCTTGAAGTAGAGCTTCTTCCACCTGTCTTTTTCCCCTCTCTTTTCATTCGATGCATTAAAGGAAAAGAAAAAAACAACAACTTTTCCTCCTACCTCTTTTTACTTCCTGGAAAAAAAAGAAGTGAACTCTGTAATCATCTGCTCTCATCTCTCCCTTTTCTCCCCTTTATTTTTTCTTAAATGTAAAAGCTCCTGGCTGGTTTGTTAAGTGTATACACTGGGAACTGCTTGAGGGTCTAAAGGCCCCTGAAGGAATACTACCTTTTGGGGGGCAGGGTGCTCTAAGGGTAGCGGATCAACTTTCTCACACCGTGGCTAAGTTTCAGTCCCCTGAACACAGACACCAGAGAGGGACCTCTAGGTAGGTTCTCTTTCATAAATGTCAGTTATCGAGCATCATGCAGAAGGAGTTCTTTCTTTATACAAATAATATAAGCATGTTTCTTTAAATATAAACTATTTTTACATTAGCTGTATCTTAAGACAAACCTTTTGTGATTTATAAAAGGTGTTCAAAATTAGAAATTTTGGAAATATACAAAAGCACAGGAAAGAAAATTAACTTTATCTAGGATTCAGAAATCCAGAGATAACTACTATTAGCATTTGATATATTTCTTCCCATTCTTTTTGCCCCTAGGCTTTGCGTGTATGTCAGGTTTTCCTCATGTTTTGCAAAATTAGAGTCTTACCACATATACAATTTTGTATTCTTATATTCACCTAACATTATATTGTAGACATTATTTTTTCCCAAAAGTGCAATATTTGAGACAGCATGTTATTCATGTTATGAGTGTTATTGATTAAACTGTTTTCTACATGAGACATTATCATTTTTTCAACTTTTCATTGTCATGAGCATCCTCATAGTAATATTTTTATGTCTATCTCTGATAATTCCTTTAGAAGAAAATTTTGATAGCTGGAATTGCTAAGCTAAGAGTGAATATATATATATCTAGAATAAAGAGGTAATATGCAAATTAACCCTCACGCCCTCACAAGATGGCTACCTACGACCAGGCCGGCAGGGGGGTTAGTGAAGGACAACCAAACGACTGAACAAGCAGGCTGCATGGGGCCACCAGGCCGGCGGGGGTGCAGTTAGGAGTGACCAGGCTGGCAGAGGGGGGCAGTTGGGGACAACCAGGCTGGCAGGGGGCAGTAAGAGGTGACCAGACCGGCAGGGAGGGGGAAGTTGGGGGTAACCTGGCCGGCAGCATGGGGGCAGTTAGGGGCAATCAGGCTGGCACGCAGAGGCAATGAGGGGCGATCAGGCTGGCAGTGGAGGGGCAGTTAGGGGTGACCAGGCAGGCAGGCAGGTGAGTGATTAGGAGCCAGTGGTCCAGGATTGTGAGAGGGATGTCCCAGATTGGAGAGGGTGCAGGCTGGGCTGAGGGGACTCCCTCGCCCATGCACAAATTTTGTGTGTATATATATATATATATATATATATATATATATATATATATATACTAGTGGCCCAGTGCACAAAATTTGTACACATTAAAAGGGGATTAATTAAAGGAAATATTTTAATATTGCTATTTGCCCTTTCTCTATAATAGAAGTGTCAGAGATGAAAGAAAATTAGTAAAATGTACATGAAAACCTTCCTCCTGTCAGAGTCTGGGGCACGCCGTGGGACCCAGAGTCAAGTCCCTGCCCACCTGCGTGCACCTCGAAATCGCGTGAGACCCAGACCCGGCCAGCCCCACCCCCATTAGGCAAGATCCAGACCTGGCTGGCCCCACCCCCGTTCAGCCCTGCTGGGCGGGGAACGCAGCCTCAGGTCCCCTGTCAAGCTCTGCCAGGTGGGGGGTGCAGCCTCAGGGCCCCCGTCAAGCCCTGCTGGGTGGGGAGGGGCACAGCCTCAGGTCCCCCAGCTGGGTTCTGGGTGGGGTGTGCAGCCTCAGGTCCCCTGGTGCACCCTCAGGTCCCCCGGCCTGGCGCTGGGGTAGGGGGCGTGGCCTGAGGTCCCCCTTCAAGTACCACTGGGTGGAGGGTGCAGCCTCTGGGCCCCCACCCCAGCCCAGCACCACACAGCCTCAGGTCCCTGCTGATCGCTCATTATGGCTTGTTATAGGAACCCCATCTCCACTGTGGGTGCAACCATCTTGTGATGGCATGATGGAGTGAGGGTCAATTTGCATATTACCTCTTGATTATATAGGACACACACACATATATATATATATGTGTGTGTGTGTGTGTGTGTGTATATATGTGTGTGTGTATATATATATATATATATATATATATATATATATATATATACAATTTTTTTAATCCTCATCTGAGGACATGCTCATTGATTTTTTTAGAGAGGGGGAAGGGAGAAAAGAGAGAAACATTGATTGATTGCCTACTATACGCACCCTGACCAAGGATCCAACCCACGACCTTGGTATGTGCCCTGACTGGGAATCGAACCCACAACCTTTCGGTATAAGGGACGATGCTCCAACCAACTGAATCACACTGGCCAGGGCAGGGTAAGCATATTTTAAATAAATTTTATTATATGTGACCAAATTGCCCTTCAGAAAGGTTGTACTAATTTTTCATTTCTGCCAGTAAGTAGTAAACGAGAGCTCATCATTCTGCCTCCCTCTTCCACTTGCAAGGACTCTTGTGATTACATGGGGCCCGCCCAAATAATCCAGAATATTTTTCCTATTTTAAGATCAGCTGATTAGCAACCTTAATTCCAGCTGGAATGCTAATTCCCTTTTTGCATGTAACAGCATATTCGCAAGTTCTGGAATTAGGAAGTGAACATCGCTGTGAAGCTATTATTCTGTCTAACATAGTCCAATCTGCTTGTGAATTTCAGAGATTCCTCTTGGTTCACTTCCCTAAGAACTTTCCTTCTCATTTTATGTGTGTGTGCTTTTTTTTTTTTTTTTTTTCTTTCATCATTTTGGGGATTTAGGTAAGGGGAGGAGGCTGGAGCATGTGTACACCATCCAGTTGACTCATAATTCTAATTCAAAATGTGGTTTTCTTTTTAATATTTTTTTTAAGTTGATTTCAGAGAGAAAGGAAGAGGGAGAGAAAGGAAGAAGTGGAATTGCTGGATCATATGGTGGTTCTAATTTTATTTTATTTTTTTCAGGAAACTCTTTACTGTTTTCAATAGTGGCTGCACCAATTTACTAATACATTCCCACCAAGAGTGCTCAAGGGGCCCCTCTCTCCACATCCTTGCCACCACTTGTTATCTCTTGTTTTTTGTGTGTTTTTTTTGATATCAGCCTTTCTCACAGGTGTGAGGTGATATCTCATTGCAGTTTTAATTTGAATTTCCCTTGATGGTTAGTGACATTGAGCATCTTTTCATGTACTTGTTGGAGGCAGTTTGTATTGCTTTCTTTGAAAAGAAAAAGAAAGTCTAGTTAGGTCTCCTGCCCATTTTTAAATCAAATTATTCGTTTTGTTTTAACTTTTTTTGCTGTTGGGTTATATGAGTTCCTTATATATTTTGGATATTAACTTCTTATCAGATATTTTGGTTCATATATGTTTTCTCCCAATGTGTAGGTTGACATTTCATGTTGTTGACCGTTTCTTTTGCTGTGCAGAAGCCTTTTAGTTTGATATAGCCTCACTTCCTAAAAAAATTTCCCTTTTGTTGACAGATCCAAAAAATTATTGCCAAGACCAATGTCAGGTTTTCTTCTAGAAGAACCTAACATTGTGTTTTCTTCTAGGAGTTATTTTTGTTTGTTTGTTTTAGTTCTTAAAAGTTAAGTTTTTAATTTATTTGGATTAAATTTTTGTGAGTGGGATAAGATAGGGGTCAAATTTCATTCTTTTGCATGTACATATACAGTTTTTCCAACACCATTTATTGAAGAGACTGCCATTTCCCCATAAAGTATTTTTTACACCTTTGTCAAATATTATTTTGTGCCTGGATTTCTTTCTGGGCTCTCAATCCTGTTCCATTGGTCTGTGTGTCTGTTTTTATGTGAACATTATACTGTGTTGATTACTAAAGCTTTGTAATATAGTAACCAGGGAGTGTATTGCCTTCAGCTTTGTTCTGTCTCAGAATTGCTTGGCTATTTGGGGTCTTTTGTGGTCCCATATGAACTTTTAAATATTTTTTCCTATTTCTGTGAAACATATCATTGAAATTTTGATAGCTACTGCATTGCCTATATAGATAGCTTTGGGTAGTATGGGCATTTTAACAATATTGTTTCTTCTGATCCATGAATGCAGGATATCTTCTCATTTATTTGTGTCTTCAATTTCTTTCATCAATGTCTTATCTTTTCAGTGTATAGGTCTTTCACCTTCCTGGTGAAATTTATTGAGGTATTTTGTTCTTTTGATGAAATTGTAAATGGAATTATTTTGCTTATTTCTTTTCCAGGTAGTTTGTTGTTAGTGTATAGAAACACAGTTGATTTTGTAGTTTGGTTTTGTATCCTGCTATTTGACTGAATTTGTTTATTAGTTAGTTTATTTTTGTGTGTGGAGTCTTTAAGATTCTCTACATATAAGTTCATATCATCTGCAAACAGAGATAATTTGACTTCTTCCTTCCCAATTTCGATGTTTTCTTTTTGTTTCTTTTTATTGCCTAATTACTCTGGCTAGGACTCCCAGCATATTATGTTGACTAGAAGTAGTACGAGTACTTCTTGCTCAGCTTTTACCTAAGAGGGTTCATCATTGTGTGATGAAGAGGTGGAGGATAGTGGCTGGCAGAAGGAAACTCAGTGTTGTGATCCACTCACATCAGTGCCATTGGGTAATTACTTGGTTGTTACTCATCCTTGGTATTTGAATGAGAGACAAACACAAAGGGACAAAATGTGTTCATACCTTTTGTCATGGAGTCTGTTTTCCTGAGACAAAACTTGAATACACTGGATTTTCCTTAATACACCTCAGTTACTTTTTCATGAACGTAGATGCTTTTGGATCCTGCCATTAATTTTCCATCTTTCTTAGTTTTAGGTGGCAAGGTGGGTTTTCAAGTGTTTCTGTGTTTTCATGGGTGTTTTGGTGGTCAATTGGGAGAGGCTGTAAGGGAAGTGGGGTGAGGGCCTTTTAACCATATACTATTTTTTTTAAATTAAAGTATAATTAGCTTTTTTTAAAAAGTGCCATTTTGTGGGCAGAGGATCTGAATAGACATTTCTTCAAAGAGGACATCTAGAGGGCCAACAGATATATGATAAGATGCTCAATGTCACTAATCATCAGAAAAATGCAAATTAAAATCACAGTGAGGTGTCACATCACACCTGTC
Source organism: Eptesicus fuscus (assembly GCF_027574615.1). NCBI lineage: Eukaryota > Metazoa > Chordata > Mammalia > Chiroptera > Vespertilionidae > Eptesicus > Eptesicus fuscus. The sequence continues at coordinate 93,933,286 of NC_072474.1, forward strand.
AGAATGGCTATCATCAATAAATCAAAAAATGACAAGTGCTGGCAAGGATGTGGAGAAAAGGGAACCCTTGTGCACTGTTGGTGAGAATGCAGACTGGTGCAGTCACTGTGGAAAGCATTATGGAGTTTCCTGAAAAAATTAAAAATGGAACTGCCTTATGATGCAGCAATTCCACCACCTCCAGTGTATGTCCAAAGAAATCCAAAACACTAATTCAAAAGAATATATGCACTCCTATGTTTATTGCAGTGTTGTTTATAATAGCCAAGTGCCCATCAACAGACAAGTGGATAAAAAAGTTGTCACACACACACACACACACACACACACACACACACGCACACACACTACTTGGGCATAAAAAAGAATGAAATCTTAATCCATTGGCAACAGCATGGATGGACCTAGAAGGTATTTTGCTAAGTGAAATAAGTCAGTCAGAGAAAGACAAATACCATATGATCTTATATGTGAAATCTAAAGAACAAAATAAATGAACAAACAAAACTGAAACAGACTCACAGAAACAGAGAACAGGCTGATGGATGCCAGAGGGGAGGCAAGTTAGGGAATTGGGTGAAAAAGGTAAAGGGATTAAGGAAAAATAATTTGGTCAAAAATAGAAAAGGAAAGAAATGAAGTGGCCTGGTCCACTTATAATTATAGTTCCACGACATTACAAACTCCCTGATGTCAGGAATATAGTCTGTCACCAATGCCTAGAACAGTGCCCAAGCACTCAATACACATTTGCTTCATGTTTGTACTGGTACATATTTAAATAATTTTATAATAAAAATAATTTAAAAGAAAAAAAAGCCATTTTGTAATGAAATGTCCCCAACCCGGAAGAGTATTTACTCTTCCAAAGAATGATTAATTGAAACCCTACTCACCTCATAACTATTTTACTATTTCCAATATACCCTCAGGTGATAAACAGCAGATCTTTTTGTTAATGAAACTGAATAACTAACTAGTCAAAATCTGCTCCAATTATTCCAACTACACAAGGCCCTACTTAAGAAATGTTGCCTGCTCTTGTTCCCTAGGGACTCCTAGGTGTGTGTGTGTGTGTGTGTGTGTGTGTGTGTGTGTGTGCAGATCAGATCCTGACTGAGGTCCAGTGAGCCTCAAAGTTCCAACCATTTGTTCTGGTCTCAAATATGGGGTCTGTGGTCTCGTGCATCTGCCTCCACCCCTCAGCCAAGTAATCTCAATCAGTGATTGTCATGAACTTCAATGTCTATATTGTTATCTCTTACATACAATAGCGTTAGCCTGGCATGCCTATGACTTCTTCTGACTACTTATTAATATTTATCTATATTTTCCTGTTTCATCAGTCTGTTAATTGTAGGAACTTGATGTTTTCAGATGATCAGTGCTGAATCCCATCTCTCTGAATTTGTTGCTTCTGGTCTAGTGTGAGTTGGGAAAGCAGATGTCCATTTTCATGGGAATTGCGTCAAAAATAAGGTCCTGTGACGAAAACATTTCCTGTGACCAGAAAGAGTGGAGTATATGTTCTATCTCAATGCCCTTTGCCAGCCGGTAAGAGCACCTCTAACTTGTACCTGGAGGTGGTTCCAGGCAGGCATGATTGTGGGCACTCCAGCGTAGCACAGGAGGCTGCCCTGTGGCCATCACAGCTGCCCTGCCGCTCACAGGATGCCCTGTGGGAGTCAGGCAGCTTTATGACTCTGATGGTGAATAAAGAAATAATTATGACTGTGTTTAGTAAGTAGAAGTTTGAGAGCAATTACCCACTCTTTATATATCTTAATGTATATTATATTTCTAGGATTTGGATGCATATCAAGATGCTCTGAAGAACAGCGAAGGCCCTTCAGGGGATAACCACTTCAACATCATGACCAAGGGCAAAGAACCCATGGTCAGGAGCTTTCACTTGGTTTGCATGATAACCTTAGTAGTTGGAACCATAATCCAGTTCTCTGCTGAAAGTGAATTTGCAGTAAATGAGTCAAACAAAGGCCTTACTCATGTTCCAAAAGACCTGCCACCCAAAACCATAGTCTTAGATATGTCTCAAAATGACATATATGAGCTTCACCTCTCAGACATCAGCTTTCTTTCGGGGCTCAGAGTTTTGAGGCTTTCCCATAATAGACTCCAGTACCTCAATATGAGTATTTTCAAGTTCAACCAGGATTTGGAATATTTGGATTTGTCGCACAATCAGTTGCAGAAGATATCCTGCCATGCTATTACCAGCCTCAAGCATTTAGACCTCTCATTCAATGACTTCAGTGCCCTGCCCATCTGTGAGGAATTTGGCAACTTGACTCAACTGAATTTCTTGGGATTAAGTGCTAAACATTTACAACCATTAGATCTGCTACCGATTGCTCACTTGCACCTAAGTGGCATCCTTCTGGAGTTGGGAGGTTATTATGTGAAAGAACATGAGACAGAAAGTCTTCAAATTCTGAATACAAAAACACTTCACCTCGTCTTTCACCCAAATAATTTCTTCTCTGTCCAAGCAAACATATCAGTTAATAATTTAGGGTGTTTACAACTGAGTAATATTAAACTGCAGGATAAGAACTGTCACATTTTAACTACATTTTTATCAGAACTAACTAGAGGTCCAAACTTACTAAATATTACCCTCAACCATGTGGAAACAACTTGGAGATGTTTGGTTAGAGTTTTTCAATTCCTTTGGCCCAAACCTGTAGAATATCTCAATATTTACAATTTAACAATAGTTGAAAAGATTGATAAAGAAGATTTTACATATTCTGAAACATCATTGAAAGCGTTGAAAATTGAACATGTTACAAACAGAGTTTTTCTTTTTTCACAGACAGTATTATACACTGTGCTTTCTGAGATGAACATTATGATGTTAACCATATCAGATACACCTTTTATACACATGCTTTGTCCTCAAGCAACAAGCACATTCAAGTTTTTAAACTTCACCCAGAATGTTTTGACAGATAGTGTTTTCCAAGAATGCACCACTTTAGTTAGATTGGAGACACTGATCTTACAAAAGAATAAATTAAAAGACCTTTTCAAAGTAGGTCTCATGACTAAGGATATGCCATCTTTGGAAATGCTGGATGTGAGCGGGAATTCTTTGGAATATGATGGACATGACAGAAATTGCACTTGGGCTGAGAGTATAGAGGTGTTAAATTTGTCTTCAAATATACTCACTGACTCTGTTTTTGGATGTTTACCTCCCAGGCTCAAGGTTCTTGACCTTCACAGTAATAGAATAACAAGTATCCCTGAAAATGTCATCGGTCTGGAAGCTTTGCAAGAACTCAATGTTGCTTCCAATTCTTTAGCCCACCTTCCTGAATGTGATTCCTTCAGCAGCCTCTCTGTACTGATCACTGACTATAATTCAATTTCCAACCCATCAGCTCATTTCTTCCAGAGCTGCCAGAAGATCAGGTCCATCAACGCAGGAAACAATCCATTCCAATGCACATGTGAGCTAAGAGAATTTATCCAAAGCATAGGCCAAGTTTCCAGTGAAGTGGTAGAGGGCTGGCCTGACTCTTATAAGTGTGACTATCCAGAAAGCTATAAGGGAACCCTACTGAAGGACTTCCATGTGTCTCCATTATCCTGCAACACAGCTCTGCTGATTGTCACCATTGGGGTCACTGGGCTGGTGTTGGCTGTCACTGTGACTGCCCTCTGTGTCTATTTCGACCTGCCCTGGTATCTCAGGATGGTGTGTCAGTGGACCCAGACCCGGCACAGGGCCAGGAACACACCTTTACACGAACTCCAAAGAACTCTTCAGTTCCATGCCTTCATTTCGTACAGTGAACATGATTCAGCCTGGGTGAAGAATGAACTGGTACCTTGCCTAGAAAAAGAAGGTATACGGATTTGTCTCCATGAGAGAAACTTTGTTCCTGGCAAGAGCATTGTGGAAAACATCATCAACTGTATTGAGAAGAGTTACAAGTCCATCTTTGTTTTGTCCCCCAACTTTGTTCAGAGCGAGTGGTGCCATTATGAACTCTACTTTGCCCACCACAATCTCTTTCATGAAGGATCTGATAACTTAATTCTGATCTTGCTGGACCCCATTCCACAGAACAGCATTCCTAGCAAGTATCACAAGCTGAAGGCCCTCATGGCACAACGGACTTATTTGGAATGGCCGAAGGAGAAGAGCAAACATGGACTTTTTTGGGCTAACATTAGAGCTGCTTTTAATGTGAAATTAACACTAACCACTGAGGACAATGACATGAAAACTTAAAAATAAAAAATAGGCCAGGAAACTAACGTAAGAAACCATCATAAACATGTATCCGATGAACACCCTGGTATTAACTTATTGTCCAGATGGTGCTGGCATCATCTCTATATGTTCAAGAAAGACTTCACGCCTGGCTGACGTGGCTCAGTGGTTGAGCGTCGACCTATGAGCCAGGAGGTCACAGTTCGATTCCCAGTCAGGGCACATGCCAGGGTTGCAGACTTGATCTTCAGTAGGAGGCAGCTTATCAATGATTGTGTGTAGGAGGTAGCTTATCAATGATTCTCTCATCATTGATGTTTCTCTCTCCTCTCCCTTCCTCTCTGAAATCAATAAAAACATATTAAAAAAAAGAAAAGAAAGACTTAACAACAGCCATGTTTTAATTGAGTTGGAGAAAAGGCCAGGGGCTGAGATGGTGCTCAAACCTGCTGATTATGATGACAGATAACTCGGTCTCCTCTGATTTAGCCATTGTGTTACAAATCGAAACAGTCTCATTTGAGTAAATGCTCAGTCATTCAAGGATATTTCCTCTCCTTGCCTCTGCCAAATGGATTCTGTGTGAGCAGGGGTTTATAGAACTTCCTGGCAACACGGAATGAGTCAACCTCACAACAGTATGCAGTGGACCTTGAGGTGCCCTGTGCATGCTCATTGGCTTCTGGGTGAACTTTGTTTTCCTGTTCAACTTTAGAACTTGAAAAAAATTATACCGGTTATGGAAAATAAAGGCACCCTTTTTCATCACATCTGAATAACCATTTGTTAAATTTTTGACCTAGCTACACAGATATGCAGTAGTTTGTGTATATAAAGGGAACTATAGCCTTAGTCATAGGCTGTTGAGGCTGAAGACATGGATTTACCTGCTTGCCAAAAAAACTTAGAGCCAAATTTATTTGTAACTGTTAATTGCATGGGACATTTTGGTGCTTTAGAATTTTGGAGAATGCTTCAAAGCTGACAAAAGGGACATTTTAAACAGGAAGGGCTCTACCCTTATGACCTCACTTAACCTTAATTACCTCTTTAAAGTCTCTATTTCCAAATATAGTCATACTAGAGGCCTGATGCACGAAAATTTGTGCAAGAGTAAGCCTTCCTTCCCCCAGCTGCCAACACTGGCTTCCCTCTGGAACCCGGGACCCAGGACCCGGGCTACTTTGCTCCAGCTGTCGCCACCAGGCACCTGGGAACTGGGCTTCGTTCCAGCCCTGGCTTTGTTTGGATGGATGTCTGGAATGATGCCCAGTCTAATTAGCATATTACCATAACCCCTCTGCCTGCCTGCCTGATCACCCCTAACCACCTCTGCCTGCCTGCCTGATGCCCCTAACTGCTCTCCCCTGGGAGCCTGATTGCCCCAACTGTTCCCCTGCATGCCTGATTGCCCCTAACCACCTCTGCCTGCCTGCCTGATGCCCCTAACTGCTCCCTTGCCAGCCTGATCCCCCCTAACTGCTCTCCCCTGCTGGCCTGATCACCCCTAACTGCTCTCCCCTGCCAGCCTGATCACCCCTAACTGCCTCTGCCTTGGCCCCCGCTACTGCGGCTTTGTCCGGAAGGACGTCCAGAAGACGTCCAGTCTATCCAGTCTAATTAGCATATTACCCTTTTATTAATATAGATTCTAAGGAACCAGGGGGTTAGGGCTTCAACGTATAAATTTTGGAGATGACACAATTCAGTCCATAACAGATAACTATGCAGATAAATTGAAAAATGGTGACAGAGGTTTTTAGTTGTCATCAGTATCCATTCTTCCTTTATTTATTAAATATATTTTTATTGTTGATAGTATTACAGATATCTCCCATCCCCCCTTGCTCTCCTCCTCCCAGCCCTTACTACCCTATTGCCCATGTCCATAGGCTATGCATGTAAGTATATAAGTTCTTTGATTTAATCTCTTCTCATCCCCCCAACCTCACATCAAGGTATGTCAGTCTGTTCCATGCCTCCATGCTCTGGGTTTTATTTTGCTGGTCAATTCATTTTGTTTATTAGATTCCACAAATAAGTGATACCAGTTTGGCTTTTTTTCACTTAGCATAATATTTTCCAGGTCCATCCATGCTGTCCCAAAGGGTAAAAGATCCCTCTTTTTTACAGCTGCATAGTATTCCATAGTGTAAATGTCCCACTGCTTTTTTATCCATTCATCTACTGATGGGCACTTTGGCTGTATTCTACCTTATTTAATACTAGAATGTGTGAGCTTTATCAGGGCAACCCAGCTAGAGATGACATTTCCCAGCCTCCCTTGCAGCTTGACGTGGACACGTGACTAAATTCTGGGCAATGAGATGTAGCTGGAAGCTAAGTGCCACTCGGGCTCATGTCTCTAAGAAAGATGGGTCCTGTCTTTCCACTGGAAAAGAGGTAAGAATTGGAGGAGTTGTCTAGTACCTGGAGATGAAAGCCACATGTTGGCAACATGTCCTCATCCTGCCATTTTGTTTGGCTCAAGTCAGCCTCTCAGCATGTCCTGGACTGCTCGTCTCTCATGTGAGAGAAAAGTAAACTTCCACCTTGTTTAAACCACGCCACTTTTGGATCCCTCCGACATGGCATCTTCATCTGCACCCCCATGAGTGCAGACATTTATAACCCACAGACAGTGGTACAGCCTTTGAATATTTCCTGACTATGTACATGAGAGGAAAGAGAGCATGTTTCACGCTGCAGCCTGGAGCAGAGCATCTGCCATCCTGACCAAGCCACCAATATCTCTCACCTGTGCGAGGGCAACAACTTCCCAATCAGCCTCCTTGCTTTTACTCCTGCCTCACACATTCTCCAAATAGCAATTGGAGTGATTGCTTTCACGGTGTAAAGTCTATTAAGCCATTCCCCTGCTTACAACCTGCTAATGACCTCTCCCTGCAGTGAGAACAAAGGTCAAACTCCTCATCGTGACCTGCTGCAGAGGTCTGGGTCTGCCTTCCTTCCCCCTCTGCACCTCCCTCTGCATCTCCTGGCGCTCTCCCCCTGGTCCACCACATTTCAGCCACAATCGCCTTTGGCTGTTCCCTGAATGCGCCACATTGATTCCCACCTCCGCCTCTCTGCTCCTGGTACTTGCCACTGGGATCAGTCTTTCCCGGGGGCATGCTTAACTTGTTCTTGACCTTTGTGTCTCAGCTCAAATGTCACCTCCTCAGAGGGGCCTCCCTGTGATTCCCAGTCACTCTCTGTCACGTTGCTCCCCTTGGTTTTCTTTACAGCGGACTCTCTCAAATTATCTGGTTGACTTGTTTTCTGTTTTTCCTCCAATAAAATATAAGCTCCAAGAGAGCAACAACATTCCATACCTTGTCCACTGCTTATGCCCAGTGCTGACAACAGTGCATAGTAGATACTCAGTAGAAACTTGTTGGATGAATACATAGCTCCAAGTGGCCACAAGCATCAAATGTCTTTGAAGTTTTCATTTTTATTTTAGAAACAGCCCATACAAATAGAGCATCCCCGCTCATTCACGTTAGCGTGGAGCCTTCACATGCCATAGTTCAAAAAGTTTGCATTAATACATTTTCAGATATTAACACTTTGATGATAATAAAAATTAGGTTCCTTAATAAGGTGACAGGTTAGAAGGAATGGGACATGGCAAAGAGGATTAGGGAGGGCAGCTAGGATGAACCCTGCTGAAAGGCCTTTGGGCAACCCCAGGGCAGCGAGAGGGTCCTGGGCCTGTGGCTGCAAAGGTCCTTCAAAGGGCAGGCACAGTGGGTGCTGAAAGGGTTCAAGGGAATAAAATGGGGCAGAGGAAACTTACTGTGTTTAGTAGATATCTTGCAGAAAGCTTGTAACCTTGAGCACCGCATGGCCCAGATAACCACTAGCCATCTGATGCTGGGAGGAACCAAGGACAGTCCAGACCCTTACGTCAGTAGAGCGGCTTGGAGCCAGCAAAAGTTAATAAAAACCTGTTTCTCCCTTCTGTCTTGGCCGACTCAGCCCACCTGCACCCAGGTGCCTGGAATAAAAATCTCTTTTGATACATTATGGCCTCATGTCATAGGTGTGAGACCCCGGCCCACTTTGAACCTTTCATTTAGTGCCAAACACCCAGGAAGGTCTGGTGAGGGGTCCAGTAAGAGCCATTGAAGGGTTCCAGCAACCAGGCACTTGGCATTCAGAGAGACTGTGATTGTTTGGCTCCTGAGCTCCCCTTGTGTCCGGTGAAAGCCCCCAGCCACGCTTCTGCATGGCTGAGCTTCTGCTGAACTTGTGACACTTACTTGGAGCCCCCTAGCCTTCCTCCAGACTGGTCTGGGTCGTGCCCATGACTGGATAGTGGACGTATCAACACGAGGCATAGATTCATAGGTAAGTGGCTTTAGTCTGTTTTCTCATGTCTGGGACTGTCCTGTAAGTTTAGGGTTGGAGCATGGCTCCGGGCTGTTACTGTATGGCTGGCCCCACAAAAATCCAGTGCTGGTCGGGACAAGTCCTCCGGGGGAGCCAGGTTCCCTCACCTACTCTCCTGATGGGAATGCCTGTCACAGAGAAAGTGCTCCGTCTGTTTCTTGTGAATGTTAGGAGAAGACAGGGACGCCTTTCTCAGCCTTAACTCCATGGAGAACAGACCTTAAGCCCTAGCTTGTCACCATGGGGAAGCTCACCATAGGCCTTTCCCCCATACCACACCCTGGCACAGGACTTACACAAGTTTGACATGCTTGCCCTAAGTGATTTATTTTTTTACAAGAGGCCCGGTGCACGAAATTCGTGCATGGGGTGGGGGGGTGTCCCTCAGCCCAGCCTGCACCCTCTCCAATCCGGGACCCCTTGGGGGATGTTCAACTGATAGTTTAGGCCTGAAACTGGCAGTCGGACATCCCTCTCACAATCCAAGACTGCTGGCTCCTAACCACTCGCCTGCCTGCCTGCCTGATATCCCCCTAACCGCTCCCCTGCTGGCCTGATTGATGCCTAACTGCTCCCCTGCCAGTATGATTGTCCCCAACTGCCTTCCCCTGCTGGCCCGATCACCCCCAGCTGCCTTCTCCTGTGGGGCTGAGTGGACTAGAGGACTGAGGCTGGATGAGGCAGGGCTGAGGGAACTGGGGGACTCTGGCTGTATGAGGCAGGGCTGAGGGGACTGGGTGCCACCATCTTGTGGTTGTGGGTGCTGCCATCTTGTGAGGGCATGAGAGTCAATTAGCATATTCCCTCTTTATTAGATAGGATTGCAATACTGTCTGACCTCAGTATAAATTAAAATGGCACTTTTGGTTTCCAGATCCTACCTGACCTGGACAATTCTGCCGCAGGCAGGGAAAGTGGTCTGAGGTCCCGTATATCAAGGCTTTTTTTACACTCAAGGACACAACCTTCTCTCTGTAACAGCTGCTCTCCCTCAAGATTTTCCTTCTTCACTCTAAGCCCCCAGAGGATCTCAAATCCTCCTTCTCCTTCACCACTTTTGATCTTGCCAACCATCCCCCAGCCCACTCCGAACCTTTCAGATGCAGAGTTGGAAGTAAAAGGACACCATGAGCAAAGAAAGCATCCAATTGGTAGCTTTGCTGGGTGTGTTTGTTTTTCACAGCTTCCATAACAAATTACCACAAACTGTGTGGCTTAAAACACCAGCAATTAGTTCTCTCACAGGAGGTCAGAAACCCCAAATCAAGGGGTCCACAGGGTTGGTTCCTTCTGGAGGCTCTGAGGGAGAAATGGAGGCTCTCTCCCAGTTTCTGGTGGTTGCCATCAATCCTTGGCATTGCTTGGCTTGTAGCTGCATCACTCCACTCTGCCAGTGTCTTCATGTGGCCTTCTCCTCTGAGTCTCTGCATCTTCTTTTTTCTCTGTCTCTTCTAAGGACACTCTCATCGGATTTATGGTCCTCTTTAATCCAGTATGATCTTATCTTGATCCTTATCTATAATAATAAAAGTGTAATATGCAAATCAATTGAATGACTGAACAGCAGAACAACTGTCTGGACGACCTTCTGGATGACCATGCTATGACACGAACTGGGGCCAGGCCAGCCAAGGTGGGTGCAATGCGATTGGTTGGTGGGCCCCGCCATCACCCCACGATCACCCTGTAGGCCCAGGCCACTGGCCAATGGGGTGATCAAACGGGGGAGGGGAGGAGGAGGGAGAGCTCCATGATTGCCCCACAGAGTGAGGCCCAGGCCACCGGCCAGCAACACTATGGTGGGTGTGCGTGGCCGGCCAGTGATCATCCCGCAGAGGGAGGCCCAGGCCAGCCAAGTGATTGCATCCCACCCTGTCACTCGCAGAGGGAGGTGACCGATGGCGGGGGGGGGGGAGGGGAATAGCACCACACAGATGGCAAGCAGTGGCAGCAGCAGGGGCAGGGCCAGCTGCTGGCAGCTGGAGGGAAGAAAGCCCCAATAGGCCCTGATCCCCAGCCAGGCCTAGGGACTCTACCCGAGGGGTCCCAGATTGTGAGAGGGCACAGGCCAGGCTGAGGGACACCCCTCCCCCCCATGCATGAGGTTCATGCACTGTGCCTCTAGTCTATAATATGCTAAATGTCCAACTGTTCGTTCAACCGTTCAACCAGTCGCTATGATGTGCACTGAATACTAGGGGGCAGATGCTCTGACCGGTAGGTTAGTTTGCTGCTGGGACCGGCCAATCAGGACTGAGCAAGACAGGCCAGACACACCCTGGAGCCCTCTTGCATGCATAAATAAGTGGAGCAACAAATTGCTGTGTTTCTCTCTCTCTTTCTCAAATCAATAAATAAAAATTTAAATCTTATCTAATAAAAGAGTAATATGCAAATTGACCATACCTCTGCTATACCCATAAGCCACGCCCACCAGCCAATCAGGAGCAAATATGCAGATAAACCCAACCAAGATGGCTGTGGCCACAGAGAGCAGGAGGGAGGCTTGCGTTTCCCCAGTAATGGAGGAAGCCAAGCTTTCCGCCTGCCCTTGCCGGCCTAGGCCTCCACTCAAGGCTACAAAGTTTCAATTATAGAAGGTAAATAAATCCAAACAGAAATGGTGGCAGCCACGGAGCTGGAAAGAGCAGGAGGCTAGGGTTGCCCCCGACAATGGAGGAAGCCAAGCTTCTGAAGCCCTGACCTGCCTTGGCCTCCGTTCCAGGCTACAAAGTTTCAATTGTAGAAGATAAATAAATCCCAGATACCAAGGCCTCCGCTTGGGTCGCCAGGGGCTTGGCCGGCCTGCAAACCACCACAGGCCCTTTTCCCAGGCCACCCCACACCCCAAGGGAACCCCCACCCTGATCGGGGACACCCTTCAGGGCAAACCAGCTGGCCCCACTCATCCACCAGGCCTCTATCCTATCTAATAAAAGAGTAATATGCAGATTGACCATCACTCCAACACACAAGATGGCTGCCCCCATGTGGTCAAAGGTCCTACCCCTGTGTGGACACAAGATGGCCACCACAAGATGGCCAGCAGGGGAGGGAAGTTGGGAGGGACCAGGCCTGCAAGGGAGGGCAGTTGGGGGTGATCAACCCTGCAGGGGAGGGCAGTTAGGGGTGACCAGGCCTGCAGGGGACAGCAGTTTGGGGCAAACAGGCTGGCAGGGGAGCAGTTAGGCATCAATCAGGCTGGCAGGGGAGTGGTTAGGGGGTGATCAGGCTGGCAGGCAGGCGAGCAGTTGGGAGCCAGCAGTCCTGCCGTGGGCAGTCGGACATCCCTTGAGGGGTCCCAGATTGGAGAGGGTGCAGGCTGGGCTGAGGGACACCCCCCCCCTTCCATGCACGAATTTCATGCACCGGGCCTCTAGTATATATATGATATATAGTAACAGAAGAAAAGGCAGAGAATAATGGTATGAATGTATGTTTATTGGTTCACAAAGTCCTCTTAATGAAACATAGCCTAAGGAAATAATTTTTCACACACATTCTAAGGAAATACATGGACATGTTGCTTTTTGCAGTGATTATAATAACAAAAATTGAGAACAACCTAAATACCCAACAACACAAGACTGGTTAAATGCACTTATTAAAATACTTTAAAAAATACCTTATAAATAAAATGGAATATTTATTCAGCCAGTAATAAAAGTTGTAGATGGATATTTACTGACATGAGAAGATATTTATGATGTTTTATAGATTAAGAAAAGCAGATTACAAAACAGCATATACTAGTATGGTATAATGCTCTGTGTGTATGTGTGTGTGTGTGTGTGTGTGTGTGTGTGTGTGTGTAAATTGGTACAAACTCTCTGATCAGCAATTTGGCAGGAAGCGAAAAGAGCCTAGCCTACATGAAGAAGTCTGCACAGTTGCTACAAAAATGATATTGATATCTCTATATGATGAGGTTAACATTGATTTGACATTTTTTTCTTCTAATTTATTTACATTTTCTGATTTTTCTTCAGTAAACACATTGCTTGGATAATAAAAATTAAACTAACTAAAAAATTATGTTTGGGAAGAAAACATGCATATGTTTCTTTGACCTTGTTATGGTAAAGAACTTTCTAAACTTAAAAACAATGTAGCAGTGGTCTGCTGGAGCTGGTTTGTATAGATTTTTGAGGGCCAGTTGTCAAACATTCAAGAATTTTGCAAGCAAGCCAGTTGTAACTAGAAATCAGCTTCAGTGACAATATATATGTGGCCGACATCGGTATGTGCTACAAATCAGGCTTTCTCTTTTGTAACCTGGTTTACCAGCATACAACTAAATATTGGTATTAGCAAAAAAAAATAGTAAATTTACTTGTTTATATCAAAATGTATGCATTTATTGGTTTAAAAGATCATGAAATGAAAAAGAAGATGATGGGAGATATTTGCACAAAGTTTGACAGAGGGTTCATGTCAGTGACATAAAAGAGAACATATGATTGAACAGTAAAAACATAACCCTGGTAGAGAAATAGGCAAATGATGTGAACAGGTAATTCACTAAAGGATACAAATTGCCAATAAACTTGAAAAACTATCCAAGAAATTTGTAATAAATGAAAACTAAACAATAAGGAGATATCACCTTTCATCTATGAAATCGACCAATCCCAAGGTTCTTAGTTTAGGGAAGTTGGCCTTGCTCACTGTGTTAGAAAGGTGATTACAGCAAAGAATTGTGTCCAGTTTGTGACTGGACATCATGCAATACTAGGATGAAGGCAAGTTCAGAGAAATTCAGCTAACATTTCTTAGCTTTAGTTGCCCATTTTTGCTTTGTTATTTTGTTTTTTCTTTAAAAGACAAGAATGGGGCTATCAGATTGGATTCTTCAGTGTGCTGACAACAACCCAAAGCAAGTGTTTTAAACATTATTTGAGAAAAGAGATTGTTAGATATCATGTTTTTCACATGTAAATTTTTAAAAACCACTTTTTGAAGAAAGTTTGAACATATCAATGGAAAAAGAATTTGAGCACTAGATTCTCTGAAAACCATTTGTCAAAAAAGACACAATTAGCACTCATTTTATATTAGCCCATGGATGGTCTTTCCCTTTATGAATGAGTTTAAGCAAAACTTTGACCTTGACTCCTCCCTCTTTCCACTCTTTTTTAATAGAAGACCGATCAAAAGGCAAGAAGAAAAGCAAAGCATCTGAAATACACCCAGACTGGCCCTCCCGCCCCCACCTGCATGGCTACAAAGAAGCATTTTTGATTCAGCCAATAATGATCTGTGGATTGTTAACACCACCTCCTTCATTTTAATAGTGAGTTGATTGTAGCGAAATAGAGCCACAAAGATGTGATTCTATTTTAATTCTGGTCTATGAATTAACCCAGTCCATATTCCACATGTGAATAGGAGAAAATGGGTTTACACTTACTGTGTAATGTAATTTCAGTGAGATTCAACATATGGCACAAAAGAGCTCTGCCCCCAACATTAAATCTGGTGACCAGTGAAATAAATATTTGAGGAAGTACATGAATTTTATTCAGACTGCCAAGGAGATAGACGAATAGATTGCTTTGATAAGTGATACATTTTCTTTTAATTCTATAAAATAAAATAATGACATAACCCGTTATTGAACATAAAAATCTCAGGCTCGATGATGAAGTCCTGGGTGTTTTTCTAAGTGCGTTATTTCTGATATGTACTTACTGTGGTTTGAACTAGCATTTGTTATTCAGTTCCTTGTCCTAAGTCAGAGAGAGAGTTTTTGTATGTGTGTATGTTTGCTTTTTTCGTGAATAAGACCTCACCTCAAGCGTGATTTGCTTGCCAAAGATATATTTGAGTTGGAAGATGAGAGTTTGGGTCACACACATTTTCTCATGATTTTCTTACGGAGCTGCTGGTTGTTGCCTTCAGGTGACCTTGCTCTTTCTCCCATCCCTCTCCACCCACCTCCTGCAATGAGAATGCTGAGGAAAATGGGATAGGGCTGAGTTACTCCTGGAGGCAGTGGTGCCGTACACTTTTTATGGGTAGGTGTATTTTAGTTTCTTCTCTGGGCTGTTCCCACAAGCTATTCTTTTCTAGTTATTCAGACCACAGAAGCTGTTCTGTGGTGCTGCAAGTCAGGTGGAATTGTAGGTTTCAAAAATGTTTCCCAGGCTTCACCCCATTTGATCAAAAGAATTGAAAGTGAAAAAAGCAAAAGTTCACAATACCACATAGGAAACAAAGCAGAAGAGCTTTTGAACTGGTTCTGACCCTTTTAACCTGTGGTTAATGCCTCGTTGGTCTGGTGCAGAGAAGACTGACTCAGTATTTGCGAAATGAACTCAGTGGGCTAGATGAACTCTGGGGGTATCATCTATTAAGACAAGTCAACGTCCTGATTTGATGCCCCCAAAGTCTCCAAACAAAGGCAATTCAAAGGTATTGTTGTATGATATCATATAGTGGGAGGCTAAATTTACCACAATCATGTAAGTTGACATAGATAGATTGTACTTTTATACTTTCAAATTGAAGCATTCTTTTACTAATCAACTTAGCAAATAACTATTCTATTTGGTAGTAAAATAGTTTTGGGGTTCTAATACATATATGAAAATAATAATAGTGCTGGTTATTAGGACTATTAATAACCAGTGCTGGTTATTAGGACTTTGATTAAAAAATATTGATTTTCCACTGATTTAGCAACTTTGGTATATAAAATAAAAAGATCCTGTAAGTACCTAAGATTCAGTTGCTCATATGTACAATACTTTGACTCTTTAATTACAGAAATAAAGATGGTTTCACCAACCGAAAACTTCAAATTAGTGATTATAATTGGAAAGGCAAAATGGAAGTTGGGCAAATAGAAGATAGCTGAGTCAATTAATTTTGCTAGATATAAAGCTGAAGCCATGCTCTCATTAAATGCTGGGGACAGACAGTTACATAAATTTAAATCTTTGTGGTGATTACTGTTGTTAATGAAATGAGGACACCTCTGGTCTTGCTTGTGGTGGGTCCACTGTGCACTAAGCCCTCTTGTCCATGCATAGAGTTCTGTCTCTGACCCTTATCTCCTCGGTCTCTCTGTATACCATGCCTGGCTATACTGATCACTGCTTCTTTGAACTGTGGAGTTGGCCAAAAGGTAGAAAGATCCCAGATTTGAATTCAGGTTTAAAAATAAGTAAGGACCCCACTTGAGCCTTACACCCAAACCACTTTTACTTCAACTTACTTTTACCAGATGGTTCTGTTTTGAAATATTAGGCACTGGCCCAGGCAATATCAAGTATCCTTTGATGCTCATTTAAGTACTTATTTTCATGTGAGTAGCTCTTTCAGGAAGCTGGGAGGAAGAATTGGGAAATTTCTGGGACTTTCAGCCAAATATAAGCAACACCATAAAAATGCCATGTTTATCGCTTCTCGGCCTTTTGGCTAAGATCAAGTGTAGTATCTGTTCTTATCAGTTTAAAAATGCCATGTTTACTTTTAACATGCATTTTAATGTGTGTGTCCCCTTCCTTGCACAGAGTCTCCATGCATAGTGATGGAGGGGATGGTACCATGCCTTCTCCTATATTAGGAGAAATCAGGATAACACGGGATCATTGAGCATCTGTACAAAAGGGTAAGTCCAAGCAATGTTTCAAAACCAGATACATCTGCATGTCTAATTTGGGGAACTTTTGCAATGCAGGGTTATATCTGGGACTTGATACAACCTTTGGTGCCCATGGGAAATGGTACCAAAATCATTGGATGCTTAAGTCTCCTATATAAAACTAGAGGCCCAGGGCATGAATTTGTACATGAATGGGGTCAGGCCAGCCTGCCCCAATTGGGGTTGGAGAGCTGATCGGAGGTGGGGCTGGCTGAGGGGAGGGGCTGAGGGTGGTCACACTCTCAGTTGAGGGAACAATTTGCATATTAGCCTTTTATTATATAGGATGGTGTAGTATTTGCATATAATCTAAGCACATCCTCCCATATACTTTAAATCATCTCTAGATTACTTTTAACCCTTTGCACTCGCTTGCTTTTTTCTCGATTCTTTATTCTACTCGGGATTTAATTTTTTAAATACCCCAGATTTTACAAAGCGCAGCAGTAGAATAAAAAACTGGAGTTTCTTTTCATACAAACTTATTTATTTGGATTTTTTAATATTTCAAATTATTGATACATTCAAAGAGTAATTTTAATCTCTATAATTTTTCATGGTGTGATATTTTTTGAAACATTCACCCACATGAAGACCTGGTTTACATTCACATGTTTCACAAATATAAATCGTCTCTCTTCTTCCTCCTTTGATTTTTCTGTTAGAACAAACAACACAATCTTTGTGTTTTTTGTTAGGGTGAGGTGTGATTATATGGAGCTTTCCATCTAAACGTTGCTCTAAGTTAGTGGATAATAATCTACCCCTGGAAGTTAGTGTATCATCTCTGAATTCTCCAACAAGATCATGTACTAGTTTCCTAATAAATTTCACATGCGTTATCGGTTTTTCATTTTTTCTTTTTTGGCATCAGTTGAGATGGCATTTACATTTTACTTGTCCTTTCATGCTAATGAAAACAAGAAAAGATACTGGAAAAATAGACAAAAATCCCCCTTCCCCCCCGCGGTGAAACTATGTGTCGAGTGTGGCTCGACATACGAGCTGCTACCGATGCTAACTAACCGTGTTGAGTCACACTCGACATCCGAGTGCAAAAGGTTAATACCTAAGACGTTGTTAATGCTATGTAGTTATTATATTGTTGAGGGAATAATGACAAGAAAATAAGACTGTACATGTTCAGGAGATGCAACCATCTTAGACCTAAGAATATAGTACATATCAGCAATAATATAACTTTTTTTTTTTTTTAGAAAATTTTGATCTGTGATTGGTTGAATCCATGAATGCAAAATACAAGGATTCAGAGGGTCAACTGTGCCCACTGGGAGATATGAGAGGAACTTGGTGCTTTGTTGATACTGATGACTTCCTTGTCTAAGGATTTTGAATAAGATCCTTGCAAGATCTGTGTAGCCATGTAGCATCAGCTCAAAACGTGGTGAGGGGTGTATTACTCTCTAGGGTTCATCCCAACACAACTCCCTCTGGTTTCATGTGCCATTGGAATGGTAGTTATCAACCCACTGAGCTATAGTGGGTTGATAACTAATGCAATAATCATAACCTAGAACAAAACACTTCATAGGAATAAATACACGCCGGATGAATGAATTTAAGAGGAGGAACCTTCTCCCATCCTCAAAACCTTTCTCTGCTCACTGCCGCCCTCATCACTCTCAGAATAGAACCCCAACTCCTGGCAATGATCTACACACTGTGCAACCTTGGCCCTGACTCCTCTCATCCTGCTCACTCCATGCTAACATTGACCTCCTCACCATGCCTCAGACAAGTCAGTCTCACTTCCATCTCAGGACCTTTCCACTTGCCTTCTTCTTCACCAGAAATGCTTTCCCCCCAGATCTTCCCATAGATTACTCATTCACCTCATTCTCCTCCCCCGCCCCCCCCCCCTCTATTCTCCCCATCATGCACCAGGGCTGTCTGCCTATTCTCTATCTGAGTCTGTCTTAATTTTGCTTGGTAGTACAGTTTGTTCATTAAATTCTACATATGAGTAAAATCATACAGTACTTGTCTTTCTCTGACTGGCTTATTTCACTTTGCATAATGTTCTCCAGGGACATCCATGGCTGCTACAAAGAGTAAAATGTTCTTCCTTCTTATGCCTGCCATTATTCTTGATTAATTAACCTGTTTTATTTTTCTATATAGCACTTACTACTACATGAAATTACATTTGGCATTTATTTGTTTTATTTTCTGTCTCCCCACTAGACAATTAAGCTCCTTGATAATTAGAATTTTACTTTGTTCACTGCTTTATCTCCAGTTCCTAAAAGATGGCCAATAGGTTGTCAATAAATACTAATTGAATAAATAAATGGCTTTTCTGAAAGGCTGTTTATTATGATCTAATTACCTTTTGAATAAGACCAAAGTTAGGCACCGAGCCATGTGTAAATTTAAAAAGGTAATATAAAAGGGGTCTGAATTCAACCACATGGGAAGAAAACACTTAAGAAAGCCATCAGAAAATATATGGCAAAGGTAGTAAGTACACCAGCTGTGTACACCTAGCTCAAGTTCTAAATGCTCTTGGGAGGGTTAGGGTCAGAGGACTTTGTGAATATCTAAAACCATCTGTATCAGTCTCCTGTGGCTGCTGTAACAAGTTACCATACATTCGGTAACTATTTTCTCCTGGTTCTGGAGACCAGAAGTCCAAAATCAAGGTGTCAGCGGGGCTGTGCTCTCTACAGGGCCTCTTCCAGCTTCTGATAGCTGTCGTCATTCATTGTCTCATGGCTGTTCCACTCCATCCTCTGCCTCTGCCTTCATATGGCCTTCTCCTCTGTGTCCTCTGTGTCTACCCTCTTCCATTTTGTCGTCATCTTCATGTTAATACTTGAGATCAAAATCCAGTTATCTGAGGAAAGTGAATTTTTAGCTGACAGATCAAAGGGAGGCCTACTGTCCCTGTCAAATACCCCTCAGCCTTTCTCTTAGAAGGACACTTGCCATTGGATTTAAGGACCACCTGGATATTCTTGTATGATCTCAAGATCCTTAATTATCTCTGCAAAGACCATCCCCTCTTCAAAATAAGGTAACATTCATAGTTTCTGGAGATTATGACATGGTTAGGAGGTGGACATATCTATTGGGAGGGGGCACCTTTCAAGCCATTACACCATATGGGTAGGATAATTATGTATCAGTATGTGTATTTTCTTGGTTTTAGGTTACATGACTCCAAAAAAGGTAGCCTACATGTTATGAGTCTCTTAGTAAAAAAAATGTTTAATATCAACCATGCCCAATTTAATGCAATCATTTAATGTGGATTGTTTTTCTAGGATCTGTATCTGTATCAAGATGCTCCGAAGAATTGCAACTATCCCCAGGAACATCTAGTGTTACAAAATGATTAAAACTAATTCTACCATCTTCCATTTTTGTCATCATCTTCATGTTAATACTTGGGATCAAAATCCAGTTATCTGAGGAAAGTGAATTTTTAGTTGACAGATCAAAGGGGGGGTCTCACCCATGTTCCCAAAGACTTACCCCTGAAAACAACAATCTTAGATATATCACAAAATGATATATCTGAGCTTCAGGCTTCTGGCATCCTATTACTATCCAAGCTGAGGGTCTTGAGAATTTCTCATAATAGAATCCAGTATCTTGACATGAGCGTTTTCAAATTTAACCAGGAATTGGAGTATTTGGATTTGTCCCACAATAAGCTGGAAAAGATTTCTTGCCACCATACTGTGAACCTCAAGCACTTAGACCTCTCATTTAATGCATTTGATGCCCTGCCCATTTGCAAAGAGTTTGGCAACATGTCTCAACTAGAATTTCTGCGTTTGAGTGCCACACAGTTACAAAAGTCTAGTGTGCTGCCAATTGCTCATTTGCATATCAGTAAGGTTTTACTAGTCTTAGGAGACCTTATGGGGAAAAAGAAGACCCTGAGAGCCTTCAAGACCTTAACACAGAGAGTCTGCACATTGTTTTCCCCGCAGGAAAGGAATCCCACTTTATTTTGGATGTGTCAGTCAGCACTGCAATAAGTCTGGAACTGTCTAATATCAAATATGTGCTAGATGATAATGGATATTCTTATTTCCTAAGTAGTCTGTCAAAACTTCAAAATAATTCAAGGATATCAAATCTTACTTTAAACAACATTGAAACAACATGGCATTCTTTCATTACAATGTTCCAGTGGGTTTGGCATACAAGAATAGAGCATTTCTCAATTTCAAATGTGAAACTACAAGGTCGCCCTCAGGTCAGAGATTTTGATTATTCTGACACCTCACTGAAGGCCTTGTCTATACACCAAGTTGTCAGTGACGCGTTTAGTTTGCCACAAAGTTACATCTATAAAATCTTTTCAAATATGAACATCCAGAATTTCACAGTGTCTGGTACCCATATGGTCCACATGGTTTGCCCATCCCAAATGAGCCCATTTCTGCATTTGGATTTTTCCAATAATCTTTTAACAGACATGGTTTTTAACAATTGTGGAACCTTGGCTAGGTTGGAGACACTTAGTTTACAAATGAATCAATTAAAAAAACTTGCAAATATAGTTCATATGACCAAGGAGATGAAGTCTCTACAACAATTAGATATTAGCCAGAATTCTTTAAGCTATGATGAAAATGAAGAATATTGCTCTTGGACTATAAGTTTATTAAGTTTAAATATGTCTTCAAATATACTCACTGACTCTGTTTTTGGATGTTTACCTCCCAGGCTCAAGGTTCTTGACCTTCACAGTAATAGAATAACAAGTATCCCTGAAAATGTCATCGGTCTGGAAGCTTTGCAAGAACTCAATGTTGCTTCCAATTCTTTAGCCCACCTTCCTGAATGTGATTCCTTCAGCAGCCTCTCTGTACTGATCACTGACTATAATTCAATTTCCAACCCATCAGCTCGTTTCTTCCAGAGCTGCCAGAAGATCAGGCCTATCAACCCAGGAAACAATCCATTCCAATGTACATGTGAGCTAAGAGAATTTATCCAAAGCATAGGCCAAATTTCCAGGGAAGTGGTAGAGGGCTGGCCTGACTCTTATAAGTGTGACTATCCAGAAAGCTATAAGGGAACCCTACTGAAGGACTTCCATGTGTCTCCATTATCCTGCAACACAGCTCTGCTGATTGTCACCATTGGGGTCACTGGGCTGGTGTTGGCTGTCACTGTGACTGCCCTCTGTGTCTATTTCGACCTGCCCTGGTATCTCAGGATGGTGTGTCAGTGGACCCAGACCCGGCACAGGGCCAGGAACACACCTTTACACGAACTCCAAAGAACTCTTCAGTTCCACGCCTTCATTTCGTACAGTGGACACGATTCTGCCTGGGTAAAGAATGAATTACTACCAAACCTAGAAAAAGAAGGTATACGGATTTGTCTCCATGAGAGAAACTTTGTTCCTGGCAAGAGCATTGTGGAAAACATCATCAACTGTATTGAGAAGAGTTACAAGTCCATCTTTGTTTTGTCCCCCAACTTTGTTCAGAGCGAGTGGTGCCATTATGAACTCTACTTTGCCCACCACAGTCTCTTTCATGAAGGATCTGATAACTTAATTCTGGTCTTGCTGGAATCCATTCCAATGTATTCTATCCCCAGCAGCTATCACAAACTCAAAACTCTCATGGCACAGCGAACTTACTTGGCATGGCCGAAGGAGAAGAGCAAACATGGACTTTTTTGGGCAAACCTAAGAGCATCCATTCGAATTAAGTTGATGTACCAAGCAAAAGAAATAGATCACACATACATCTAAATATGTTCCCCCTTTCTCTGTTGCTGCTTTTGGAAGTTCCAACAATGCCTTTATTTTGCATCAACACAAACCTATACATAATTTTGAATTTATAAAATAAATAAAAATGTGTACTTTCAGGCCCCTATTCACCATTTACTCATGGTAATGAAATGATATAATTTTGATATAAAGTCAATTTCTAACATATGAGGGATTTGCTTGTGTGTGTGTTTTTTTTTCTAGAACTGAATTCCTTGAATTTATCATGTATTCAAAAGAAGCACCTGTTTAAAGAACTTCAATGATATATGTTCCTGTGTGCTGGGGTTAATGTTAGAAAACTCCATGCCTTTTACACCTGTAGTTGGGTTGGTATAGCTGTTGGTGCAGTTTTCATTTCCGCTTAGCGTTTTCTTCTATGTGTTGAAAGCTGCGTATTGGTAATGCTGGAGACTCTTTGCCTGACAGGCTTTCTTGCTGGCCAGGAGAACACACTTGACCCACAAAACAGGCAATTCAGAAATGCTGGAGGTTGTCCTTTGAAGCAGCCCTTAATCAATACCTAATCAATATCTGAGGGAGAACTGGCAGGTAAATACAATTTTCTCGCCCATTTTTGGGGATAAATCTGGGAGTGTGCTTTACACTCTCCCTGAGTTCCCCAGTGACATAGAATTCTGATTTTCCATGGTAGAAAACAACTTGGTAAAGCGTTCTTTATTAGGTTACTTTTTATTCGTATCTCATTCCTCCAAGGGTGTTTCCTGGGATCAGCTCTGAAATAAATGACCTATAGTTGAATACTTGTCTCAGGGTCTGCATCTGGGGGAACCCAAGGCAAGAGTTTGTTGCATCTCAGGTCAAATGGAAATTCTGAGTCTGGTTTTCCATGGCTGGAGGTCTTTCTGAGATTCTAGTTGTCTGAGCTGGCATGTAGGAGAGTCTTTGCTCTTTGGGTCAGAGGAGGAATGTAGTCAGTGTGTACTGCTTTTATACTCATTCCCTTTGGGGAACTATTAAAATAGGGCATGGGCAGATTGGAGCAATGCAAGAAATGGGCTCTATCAGATATTTATTTCCAGCTTTATTTTATCAGATATTTGTCTTACTCATCTAATATTCTGCCTACCCTTTTACTTTGGCAGCCAACTCTGGGCAGGTGTAGCCTGACAGCCCCTTGTCATAACTGCCCCCTATACCTCTCACTTTATGTCCTGTGGCTTCACTAAGACCACTGTACAGGATGTTTGTAGAAGCTTATTCAACCATTCTGGTATATGCACAAACCTAGCCGTGCCATAGATATCCCTTGAGGAGATCCTTGACCATTTAAATATTCCTCTCTTTTATTTTTTGGGTAAAAAAAATGAGGCATAGTCCAGTGATGGAAGTTTAGTTAGACTTATTGTGGTGATCATTTCACAATACATACATATATCAAATAATTATGTTGTACAGCTGAACCTAATATAATGTTATATGTCAATTATACCTCAATATTTTTAAAAGTCCACCATAATAAAAGGAAAAAAATGAGGCATAGTCTACACCATTCCTCAAAGAGTCCTCAACAGAATTGAGCCTTAACTTACTCATAGGATTAACCAGATCAATAACTCACTTTTGGATTGGCTTTCTCTTCTTCCTTGTTTCATTCTTCTTAGTTCCCTTACTCTAAAGCCCTGAGATTAAATCTTCAAACAAATTATCTTCACATAAAGCTCTTGTCTCAGTCTCCACTTCCGTGAAGAGAAGCCCAAATAACACATACATATACTAGTTGCTTCTTGTCCTAAGAAACTTAGAGTCAATCAGAGGATATTATATGTATCCAGATAACTAAAATAAAAATCAACAAAACAAAAATATACAACTGAAGCTCAGAGACCATTTAGATTGAGTGAAGAAAATCTTAGAAATAATGTTTTTTTCACTGGGCCTTGATGGAAGACTTTAATTATGGATTTTTCAATGTATGATGAAGAATAGAAAGGTCATCCTAAGTAGAGAGATGAATAAGAAGAAAAGATAGGAATATCCAAGCCTATTTTGAGACTGGTGTCTCAATTTGACTGAACATGAAGTTTATGAAAAATGACAATGAGATATAAACATGGAGAGTTAGATTAAAGATAATTTTGTCAAGGCTCTTGAAATACAAGGTATGGAGTTAGAACTTAGGGATGTAGGAAAGTGATCATTTAAACTTTTATAAGGATTAATAGTGGAAACCAAATTAAAATCATGAAATATATGCTGAAAATGCATGAAAGCTCTTGTTGTGTAATGGAAGTTGCAAACAAAACTGGATTTTCTTGTATGTTTTTTTTCCAGGATGATTGTGCGTCCCGTATTGAACTTCAATATTGCATAACCAAGTTTCAGTTGCTCAGCACCACTTGTGTCTTAGTTTGCTAGGGCTGATATACAGAAGCTCTGCAACCTAAGTGACCAAAACAATAGAAATTTATTGTCAGTTCTGGAGGCTAGAAGTCCAATATCAAGGTGATGGCAGGGTTGGTTGCTTCTGAGTGGGAGGGAAGAACAGTTAAAGGCCTCTTCTTCTTAACTTATTGAGAGCTATATTTCCCTGTGTTTCTCTTTTTTTAATCCTCACCAGAGGATGTATTTTTATTGATTTTAGAGAAAGAGAAATGAAGGGGAAGAGAGACAGAAAGAGAAAGAGAGAGAGAGAGAGAGAGAGAGAGAGAGAGAGAGAGAGAGAGAGAAACATTGGTTGGTTGCCTCCCATACTCACCCTGACTGGGGCTCAAACCTGCAGCCTAGGTATGTGCCCTGACTGGAAATTGAAACTGCAACCTTTTGGTGTATAGGAAGATGCTCCAACCAACTGAGCTACCTGGCCTGGGCTTTCCCTGTATCTCTTTACATAATCTTCCCTCTATGCCTGCCTCTCTCCAAATTTCCTTTCTTTATAAAGACACAAATCATTGAATTAGGGCCCACCCTAATGACCTAATCTTAACTAATAACATCCACAATGATTTTATTTCCAAATAAGGTCACATTCTGAGGTTCTGGTTTAGGACTTCAGCAAATGAATTTTGGGGGACAGAGTTCAACTCATTACATCTTGCAAATCTGAAAAATATCCTTAATTGGAGGCATAAACTCAATTAAAGTATCCCTATCAAATTCAAGATTTCAAGAAAAGAAGTTAGATTAATCATATATATCTATCTGATCTCAGAAGTGGTTTTAAGAAGGCTGGGAGGAAGTTGAAATTGTATTGGTGAAGTCTTCTGCAAAAGACTTCCAAGTTGGGAGATGAAGAACTCAGGTCAAAGTATGAACAAATTTTTCATAATGAAAATAATGTTTTCACAAGTAAACTAGAGGAAATATTGCAGAATGGGTAAACTGATTCTGAATCTGGGTTTCAATTCTGGCTCCCTTACTTATTTGTGACTGATTTTGGACAAGTCACTTAAACTTTCTAAGTCTAAGTTTCATTATTTGCAAAATGCACCCTTAGAGTAGTTAGGCCAAGATCTTTAGATTTCCATGTATAAATTAAAGACTAGTTATAATATGTCCCCCAAACTGCAGAGTTCACTTGGCAAGCTTTCCAAGTGGTTCTGTTGAAGCCCCTCTTCCTAAGATTGAGGTGAGAGCACACACCCTCCCCACACCCAGTTTCATACTGTTGTTAGGAGAATTAAATGAGTAAATATGTAATGTGCATAGAACAGTGCCTGGCACAAAGCAAAAACAAATGCTAGCTATGATGATGATGATGATGTCATTATTATTGTTGTTGTTATTATTATCTTCATTATCTTATGCCACCAAATGTGGAACTGGAGCTAAGCTGCTAATCATGTTTAGTCTAGTTTAGTCTAGTCTGGGCTTTCTCAGATTAAATAAAACCAGAAAAGACAAAATTTTACTACATCAAAACTGAAAACAGTTCTATGTTAAAACAAGCAAAGATTTGCCATAGCAAAATGGCAAATGGGGAAATAATAAATTGGGAAGTAGCTGGTAGCAAATATCACAGATGAAATTCTCTTTTCCTTTTTTATATAAAGAGCTACTAGAATTAAATTAGTTAATTTAATTATCCTCATATTGAGTCAAAACAATGGCATGTGGTTTAGAGGCAAACAAGGAAATCCAGGGAGATTCCTCATGCTAATGTGTCTTACAGGTTTGAGTCTCTCTATAACTTGGTCTAAGATAAATACCAAACAACTCGTTAATAAAGTTTCATTAATAAAGTTATAATAGTGATTTTGGCACCTGGATGAGAAATCCAGACTTTTCCCTTTCCTTCTCTACTCTTTTTCTTTTGCTACTTCCTGTTTAGTTTATACATTTTATTTTCTTTTTGTCTTCATTCCTTTCCTCTCCCTTGCCTTCCATCCTAATTTTCTCCATCTTCTTATTCCCCATTCTCCTACTTTTTGCCTTCTCTTTTTGATCTGCTATCCTTTCTGTTTTTCAAAACTTTCCATTTTCTCTCTTCCTCTTTAATTTTTATTATTATTATTAATTGCTTATTATAAGCAATTAATTATAATCTTCTCCCCCTAAAATCCATTTCTAATATATACATTGTTTTTCTTTCTTGTCCCTAAAGCCTTTGGGGTAATTTCTGAGGACAGGGGTCCTGATAGATGTCTCTACAATAGGATCATTCACAAAGGGAGCAGTGTCAGTTGGCAAAGGGAGCAGGAGCTGGAATCAGGAGAAGTAAGAAATTAGAAATATTAATATTTGGCATCACTGAGGGAGGTTTTGTGAGTGAAGCAGAGTTCCAGTTTGTTGGCTAATTGTAGAATGGTCATTTATTAACTTAGGGCTCTAGCCCTATCTGTCCAATATGAGAGCCATTAGCCATATGTGGCTACTTGAGTGCTTGAACTGTGGCTAGTCTGAACTGTGTTGTAACACATACAGGATTTCTAAGACATTGTATAAAAGAAGAATTGAAAATACCTTAATAGTTTTGTATATTGAATGCATGTAAATATTTAATGTAGTTTATACAGATCACATAAGTAAAATAAAGATTTTATGCAGATTAAATAAAACAGTATATTATTAAAATTCATTTCACCTGTTGTTGTTTTGTGTATGTTCTAATAAACCAGATCATTGAAAGTTACTATGTGGTTTGCATTATTTCTGTTTCCTATTGGACAGTGCTGCTCTAGTCCTTGACAATGATGTATTCACCAAATCTCTGCAGAGTCTTTCACTAGGTTCTCACTACATATTTAGGATGATTTCATTTACTTGCCCAAACAAAAATTTTTTCTCCTGCTTATACTCATCAAGTACAGTAAATGAACGATAAACTATTTGAATGTTCTAACCATGTGAGAGCTTTGTTACCTTTTATTTATTTTTCAGAAAAAATAATTCAGAAAAAATAACCTATGCCACTGTTTTCTCTCACTGATATTTATAATTAAACTAGAGGCGCTTTACTCAATTAACACGTGCTTCATATTAAACCGTGAACTAGCCTGCAGCGGTTCTGGGAGAAAGCAGCCTCAGTCCCTTCCTTCTGACTTTCCTACCTGCCTGGATCAGGGACTTGGCCCTGGCAAAGGTAGCACATAAAATAGGCCAGCACTGTCAGGTGGTCCATGGTTCCTGAGCCCAATAGAGAGGCTTCATTTTGGATGGCGAGAACAGGGATTCAATCAGATTTCTTATCTGGGGGATATACCCTCAGGGTGAGCCTCTGCCCTGCCCATTAGCCGGGACATTGAGAAAAGGCTATAGAAGCAAAGGCAACAATAAAGAGAACCTGAGAGGAGAAAGAGAAGCAGACTGAGAAAGAGGAAGAGTCAAAGAGAAGTTGAGTCATAACCAGAATAAAGACCAGCCTTTGCCCATTTGGGGGATACAAGAGGGCCATTGTGATTGACATTGTTCCAGGGCTCTGTGAGGACTGGCAGTGTGCAGCTGTGCTGCTTCCTTACTTCCCGTGGGACCTTTGAAATAAGTCTTCACCCACTGGGAGTAACCCAAGGCTCTGTGTTCATTTCAACTTATATATGAAGGAAGACATGTGGCTGGCAGAATTCTGAAATTGCAGAAGGATATAAGGGGTGGGGGTGGGGGGAATGTGTGTGTGTGTGTGTGTGTGTGTGTGTGTGTGTGTGTGGTGGGGGAGAATTATTATGGCAGATATCTCTAAAGCTCAGAGTAAGAAGTGAGAAAGTAAAAACAAGAACAGAAAAAGGGGGGAAAGGAAATATTTTTGAAGGGAATAAAAACATTCTATCTCAAAGTTATCAACACATATGGTTCTGAGCTTGCTATGCTTATTGCTAATTGTAAACAAGGATTTAAAAATTTTAGAAATTGCAACTAAAGGCAGAGGGAATAGTAAACGTGCTCTCGGGCACCTGGCGTAGTGAAACCATGGTGGGCTTTGGAGCCAGACAGACTTGGTTCTGAATCCTAACTCCATCTCTGCTGGATGATGACCTTAGACAAGTTTCTTACTCTCTCTGAACTGTCAGATGGAATCAAATGTAACTTCTGTGTAGTCTGTGGTGAGGATTAGCCGATATCTTGTTTGTAAGATTCCCCATACTTAGGAAGTGAATGCAAGCTATGGTGTGAGGATGATAACACAGAGCACTACTTTCCAACTTGGCTCAACTTGGTTTTGGTAAATAAATGTAAAAAGAGGTAAAGAAAACATTTCCATTCACTGACAGTGTAAAGCGTTTCAACATGCTGGGCTCTGGGAAAAGGAAGATTATGTTTTTGGACATCAAAAACCCCAAGTGATTATTTTTCCTCCAGAAGGAAATACTGAATGTGAGTGATGATAATCGTTTGAGAATTTCCTAGATGAGAGAGATTTTAGAGCTTAGTTCATCCAACAAGCTAGGATTCCCCTCTCCAACTTTCCCGATGGGTGTACATCTGGTTTCTGTTTTCATGTGTATGTAGAGATGTTTGTATATGTTTAGGTGGGCAGTAGACTTTTTTGTTATTATTTTTTGACAGTAATTTATGGCATAATTTCCCCCTAAAATATGTGTAGAAATACACATATTACATTTTTACTTAAAAATATTATTGTAAAAAATTCTTGCTTTTCGCCGAAACCGGTATGGCTCAGTGGATAGAGCGTCGGCCTGCGGACTCAAGGGTCCCAGGTTCAATTCCGGTCAAGGGCATGTACCTTGGTTGCAGGCATATCCCCAGTAGGGGGTGTGCAAGAGGCAGCTGATCTATGTTTCTCTCTCATTGATGTTTCTAACTCTCTATCCCTCTCTCTTCCTCTCTGTAAAAAATCAATAAAATATATATTTTTAAAAATTCTTGCTTTAACAATGCACCACCTCCCCAATTTCACACTTATATAAACCAATTTTATCATTCATCTAAAAATTGATCATTCCTCCCATGGACAAATCCATTTGGGAATTTTCATCTTCACTAGCATTTCCATCAGTGACACCTAAATCTTAAGTCAAGTATAAATAAAACCTCAAGAAATGTGGATTTGAAAAAATTGACCAGTACTCCACAATCTATATAAATAATTCCATGCTTATTTTACCACTTTATTTCGAGATAAGGCCTCTACCTAACCCCTTTCAGTCACACTTCTAAAATTATGAGCCACCATTCCTATTCTTTCTCAGCACCAGCTGGTCATCCCACACCATTTGATGGGTGGGATAACTGATCTGATCCTTAAAGTAAGTCACCATCAAAGTGCTCCAAGATGCTGTGGGAAACATATGACAGGTCTGCAAAAAATTGAACATAGAATTGCTATGTGACCCAGCAACTCCACTCCGAGTATATAACCAAAGGAACTGAAAGCAGAGACTTGAACAGATATTTATACACCATGTTCATAGCAGCATTATTCACAACAGCCAAAAGCTGAAAACCATGCAAATGTCCATTGATGGCGAACGCATAAACAACATAAAGTGTATACAGACAATGGCATATTTTTTAGACTTAAAAAGGAAGAGGAATCTTAAAAACATTATCCTAAATGAAATAAGTCAGGGACAAAATGACAAATATTGTACGATTCTGTTTATATGAGGTAACTAGAGATGTCAAATTTATAGAGACAGAAAGTGGAATATTGCTTACCAGGGGCTGAGAGGAGGGGAAATGGGGAGTTATTGTTTAATGGGTATGGAGTTTCAGTTTGGGATGATGACAAAGATCTGGAAATGGCTGGTGGCAAAGGTTGCACAACAGTGTGAATGTACTCAATGGCACTACACTTAAAAATGGTTAAAATAGTAAATTTTATGTATCTGTATTTTATGGCAAATTTTTAAAGAAGTGTTCTAAAATTAACGAATTTATGCAACATGTAATGCCAGGAGCATGCAGTAGAGGGCAAGGGAACTTAAGCTTCCCAGAAAAGCTTGATTCAGCCTCCCCTAGAGCCAATATTTGATATTCCTTGTCCATTGTGTGCTCAGTGGAAAGGGGGCAAGAAAGGCTCCAGGGATGGGATTGAAGAAATGGTTGCCAGGAACTGGCCTAGGGTTTTCACCTTTGCACTGAGATATTTCCTCTATTGTTACTTCTGTCAGTGATTCATCCACACCTGCAGCCTGGAGGCAAGAACTGTTGGCTCGGTTTGTTGTAACAT
Source organism: Eptesicus fuscus (assembly GCF_027574615.1). Taxonomy (NCBI): domain Eukaryota; kingdom Metazoa; phylum Chordata; class Mammalia; order Chiroptera; family Vespertilionidae; genus Eptesicus; species Eptesicus fuscus. Next base: position 93,963,932 of record NC_072474.1, read on the forward strand.
TCATGAAAAGGAAATGCGGTTTGCATGGGTCTTTCCTAAAGAAGAGGTCATTTGAACTCATGTGCATGGGAGAAAAGCAGCCTTATTCAGAGGTTTAGTATTAATACTTTGCCTATGTTAATCTGAAGATTAATGATTAATGACTGACCTTGGGGCTATTGACCGGAGGGATTGTCTTGGAGACGCTTGGGGGTTTAGTTTCCTTTCAGTGGCTGCTGATTAAACCTGGTCGGCCCTTCTACCTAGAGTGGATGGTCCCAGGCACTGCGTGAGATTTCTCCAGCTTTAATTTTCCTGTAGTGCATTTAATGACATCTGCTCTTTGGCTATTTAAAGCATATTTGTTGATTCTTGTGAATGTATAGCTTTTTAAATGCATGTAGGCAAAGTCTCTTGAACTTTGTAACAGCCTAACAAACAAGTTACTCAGGTCATCTTAAATGTGGATAATGGATTAAAATTATGGTGCTGATAAGCAATGTATTTTGCTGGATTCCTGAAATCTGGAAAATTACCAAGGTCATAAATGTGTATCATCGAGGCTCTCTTTTTATTTCATAATTGTTCTTATATTAACCATCGGATGCTATAGTAAATATTACATGAAAGGAGATGACCAAGGACTACCTGGGGTGGACTGGAAGAAATAACAATAGAGGAAATATCTCAGTGGAAAGGTGAAAACCCTAGGCCAGTTCCTGGCAACCATTTCTTCAATCCCATCCCTGGAGCCTTCCATGCCCCCTTTCCACTGAGCACACAATGGACAAGGAATACCAAAGTCAATATTTTCTCTTTATAGTCATGTCACAAGATGGCCAAGCGTTTCTGTGTCCAGTTTCCTATTTTCTATGAAACAGTTTAATAAGCTAGTTTCAGTTACGTAGGGATATATCCATATGTTTTCTAGAATTTCTTCAACAACAACCAACAATCTTTTAAAAACCCCAAAGCTGAGTAGGTTCTAGAGAAAGGAAAATCCAGGTGAGAGTAAGGTGTCCTGTTGTCTTAGTTATGCCAGTTTTGTTCCTTTACCACACCTGCATGGGTGCATGCAAGCACACGCACATCCTTCCCCCCACCCCCCCCTCACACACACACACACACACACACACACACACACACACACACACCCGCACAATTTCTCAGAACTATGTTCCGCATGAACAGTACAGAGAAGTCTCACTATACCGTGTTCTTCCTGCTTGCCTCTGGGAGTGACTAGTCTGAGGTTGGATTGAGGGTTAAGGTGTATTGGACAGAAGTAAGGAAAACTCACACCACCGCTAATTACCTTCCCTTGGTGATACAGAGTCCTGGTGTGGGAGGACATAAAGGTGAAGAGTTCACTAATTTAATATTAGCATCTAACCACTTCTCACCACCTCCCCCATTGCCTTCTTTCTTGCATGAATTACTCGATAGTGTCCCAGAGGGTCTTTCCTGCCAGACTTGCACTCTTTCAGTCATTTCCACCCGATAGGCAGAGGACTCTTTAAAATGTACATCAGAACCAGTGACCCCTCTACCCTAAATCCTCCACTGATTTCTTACTTCAATCAGAGGAAAATCCAGAGTCCTTACAAGATCCCCTTCAATCCACTTCCCCAACTCCAGACTAGCCACTCCTCACATTTTCCAAGCATGCTTGTACATCAGGTCTTTGAACTTGTACTTGCTGTTCTCTCTCTCCAGGATACTCTTCCCCAGACACCAAGTGTCCTGCTCCCTCACTCCTTTTTGGTATCCACATGACGGCTACCATATCAGAGGGACTCTTTTTGACTGTCCTATACAAAATATCACTCCCCAGTCACTCTATCCCCCTTATATTAAAGTTATTTTTCTTTCTAGTTCTTATCGCCACCTCCAATATCAATTTATTATTTTTGTTTATAGTTTCTCTTTTCTTACCCCTTTCTAAAATGTAAGCTGTATAGGAACAGAAATTCTATCTGGTCTATTCAGTGCTATATTCCCAGTGTCTGGAAATTTCTGGCAGAGTAAGTAACTAATAAATAACTTAGATAATGAATACTGTGAAAATCTTGGTTCTCCAACCACTGCTGTTCTGTGTCTAATCAAACAACTTGAAGCCTGACTCTTCAATTTTAAAGCTTACCTATCTTACTAATTTTGCTTGATTCTTCTCTTCTAGTCTCACAGATCATTGAAGAAAAACAAACTTTCCTAAATTTTGCAAAATTATATTTCAAAACATGTTATTTCCTTGATTAGAAAAATTTCTGTGGCTCATCCACATGATAAAGAAAGAAAATGTCATGCTCCTTTAAGATCTAACACCAATCTCCTCTCACCTCCTTGCATCCTATCATTGAGCCCTATCAAGTCCTTTCCCAGAGCATTCAGTCTTCATTCAGGCCCCCAGGTTCTAGCGTTTGGTATTGTGATCACCTGTAATACCTTTCCACCTTGGTTCATTCAGCAAATCTTACATATTCTTCAAGGCATAATCCAAATGTCAACTGTTTTTTAAAACCTTCCTTACTTCTTTTTCCAAGCTTGATGCTCCTTGATTAACACTAGATTATAACATTTTGTATGTATTTCTGTCACCAAAATATTCTTTTAAAGTTTCCATTTCTCACTAGACTCAAAGGCTAGGACAGACTTCCCTCTGCCCTTCTATCAGCAGCACTTTGCTCAATCCCTGATTCAGAGAAGGTATTCAATGAATGTGTATGAAATGGATGTTGGGTTAACTAAAGGAACTTAGCGGGGACTCAACTGGCTTCAGGACAGATACTGGAATTTGAAGGTAAATTCTGAGAAGCTGGACAGGAAGATCAACAATAAGCTAAAGCCAGGTGAGAAGACCGAGAACCCAGAATTGAAGGATTCCCTAGTATAGCTTGAATCTTGTAAAATTGTCAATATTTGGTTGTTCTTGACTTACAAAAACATCTGTTTTATCTCATTCGATTTAATATAACTAATTTCCAAAGCAGGATAAAATTGGGTCTACATCTACTTTATTTCCTTATGAATTCCTTAGGCCAGTAGTCATTTGAAAAATTGTACTCAAACTTGGCCATTGTTGCTCAATGGTTGAGCATCGAGCTATGAACCAGGAAGTCATGGTTCGATTCCTGGTCAGGACACATGCCCAGTGCCCAGGTTGCATGCTCAATCCCCAGCAGGGAGCATACAGGAGGCAGCCGATCAATGATTCTCTTTCATCATTGATGTTTCTCTCTCTCTCTCCCTCTTCCTTCCTCTCTGAAATCAATAAAAATATATTAAAAAAAAAAATGAAACCTTAAAAAAAAAAACATGATTGATGGATCTGACAGATTGGAACAGGCAAATTCTAGTACCATGATATTATAAGGTTATTGGAAGTTTCTCACACAGTTTTTATATAAAATTAAAAGGAGAAGAGGTATTTCTCATTTTATGTCACACGATGGGTTAAAGCACCACATTATTACTAGTAAGCTCTGTTCTCCACATGGAGGAAGTTATATTCTTAGTTGTGCCTAGGAACTTTCTAAACCTAACCACCTGAAATATTTGACTTCCTGGCCATTGCACCTTTGGTCCTGGGAACAAATAGACGAGAGAAAGATGCTGAAAGAAGCTGTACCAGGTTAGCTCTACTGAAAATATCCAAAACTGCATTGAGAAAATAGTTCCATTAAGAACGACTTCTTTTCATTCCTAGACTCACTAGCCCTGAGGCCATTCAGAGACTCATCACCCCTAACCTCCTCCTGGTGCTTTTATTTCTGGAAAAAAGTTGAATTAGTCTCCACAATGCTGTTTTTAGTATCCTAGCCTTGTGTGTAACAATACAGATTGCTAACCCTTCTTGAAGCCTCTATGTGCTAGTCGCTGTTTTAAGGCTGTCTTGAGTTATACTTGTTAATGCTCATAGACTGTGACTTAAATTTTATTCTTCTTCTCAGGTAACAGAAAAGATACCCAAGGTACCAAAAAGTTAAGGTTTCATGGCCAGTAATGACAGAAATCCAAGGCAGTCTGGTCACAGAGCCTGCTTGCATACCTACTTTGCTATGCTGCCTCCCAAGAGCTTCGTAACTAACTATTGGCTTCTTTCATATTTACAGTCATCCTGGAAATACTTGTTCCTGCTAAATCCTACTCTTGGATGGAGGTGCCTTGTTAAGAGCCATCCTCATCAGTGTGTAACCCAAATGCTGCCAGTCCTCATCAGCCTGTGGCCACAAAGAAGACACATCAACACCAATGACCCCAAATTCTTATCTTTGCTTAAGTAGAACTTCTGGCCCTCCTGCAAAGGTCCCCATGAGTGTGTCTATAAGATCCAGAGGAGCCTCACTTGTGCTCACATGCTGCAGTCAGCTACACTCACCATTTGGTGCCACCATAGTCTATTTCACTTAGAAATAGTTATCTCAGGTGGCTAGACCTGGGACCTTGAAGGAGCCTTGCACTGTTGACATTGTGGAATGAAGGTGCCTTCCAGACAATGCTAATGTCCATGCTAAAGGTGCTTTCTCCCAATAATCCCCAATCCATTTCTCCTTGAGATGAGGAGCCATGCTAAGTTCCATGTAGTGGCAGGTTCAATACCTCCCTTCTCAAAACTGGGTGTCACCCTCTCAGCAGCCCAAAGCGGCAGTGCTAGGATTGGGAGTCTCGCTGGTTCAGCATGCTAATCACCAGGGAAGTGCAAATCAAAACCAAAATGATACACCAGTTCACACCTGTCGAAATGGCTAGCGGCAAAAAACGAGAGACAACAAGGGCATGGTTGGTGGGAACGGAAGTTGGTGTGGCCACTAAGGAAAACAGTAGGGAGATTCCTCGACAAAATTAAAACTAGAACTACCATTTGATCCAGCAATTTCACTTCTGGGTATTTACCCAAAGAAAACAAAAACACTAATTTAAAAAGATATGCATGTTGTGGAGCGGATGCGAGTGAACGACCACTGGAGCCCAGACCAAATTAAAATTTAGGGAGCCTTTATTAGCCGGGTGCCCAGGCGACCCAGTGACTGCTCTGCCATTCTCCACGCCAGGAGACCAGAGAGCAGCAGCGACCCTTTGTGTAGGACCGCTTTTAAGCACATTAACCACATCCGGTTTTTGTAGAACAAGTAACCCAAGACAAAACAGTTTTTCCCAAGCAACGTCAGGATCATGCCAATGACGACCATATTATTCACAGGGTCATCCTGTTCTTCAGAAAGCTGACAGTGATCTATGAAGAAGGCTACGTGCTGGGAAGGGGCCATGAGACCATATATCAAGGCTTGGCCTGGTGTCAGCACCGACAACTCTATCTGGGGCATAGTCCACGGCCTCTCTGGAAGCATGCTCAAAAATTCCTACTCTCTAACAATGCACACCCACATGTCATTGCAGCATTATTTGTAGTAGCCAAGATATGGAAATAACCTAAATTGTGCCATCAAAAAGTAAAAGTGAAGAAAATCACTAGATCTTTTGATGCTTAATAATAAATTTATGAGGATGAAATGTGAGTATTTAGCCAATTGTGCAAAAATAAATTTTGGTGTTTTGCTATTTCCCTTTCCAGATTTTGCACACTGTCATTCCAGGATTCATAATTATGCAAAGACCATAAAGTTGTGTCATATTTCTTAGCCTTTACAATGTATGTCATAAATTTAAAAACATTGTATTCTTTACAAAGTTCAGAAAATCAGCTCCCCCAAGCCAAGTACATGGTTTATATAATCAAAATAAATAGTTGAACTATATGTTAAGTAAGATTTAAAACAAACAAACAAAAAAATCAATCCCTCACCTCGAAACTGGGTGTCAACATCTCAGCATTCCAAAGCTGCAATGTTAGGAACCAGACAATTGGTATTGTGATCACCTGTAATACCTTTCCACCTTGGTTCATTCAGCAATGTTGGGAACTGAGTCACAAAATCATTGCCACCCGCACGGGGGCGCCAGGGGGCAAGGATAGGAAACAGCTCCCCCTCCCTTCCACAGTCCTTATTCCTCCCCACCTCTCCTTTGCAACCCTGAAAATACTGTCCTCCCCTCCTGCCTATGCATAGCGATTCATGCAGGTAAATGGAGGGGAGTGAACATCATCCAAACAGTCAAACTTTTATTCCAAGTTTGGGTTCAGCTAGGACACCCAGCTCTGCATGTTATGCAAATTGGATGGAGAGGTTTGCCCCAAAGGAGGCCTAGGAGCGGATGGAGGTATGGGAAATGGACTCCACTGTCAGATCTTAGAGAACGTAGGGTCAATATCTTCCTTAGCCTTCACAAGTAGGAAGCTGGATAACCCTTAAAATGAGTGGATATAATAGATAAAAACTAAGTAGATATAATTTTGTTTTTAACTTGAAAATCTCTCTGTCCTGAACTCAGCTTCAGGCCCAAGATATATGAAGACCATTAAAAAGGAAAACACCAAACCAAACAGAAAATAAAGGACCAAGAGAAAAGAAGCACTTCCTGGCCATTTGACTTCCGCGCAGTCACATGCACGGAAACGTCTCACTTTGCTTAATGCATCCCACCTTAAAGCAAGTCAAATGCCCAGCAAAGGAGTTGGAAGCATTCACTTCATTGGTTGCTGCCCACCGGCCCTTCTGGCTGTGAAAAGCAGAAGTTCACGATATTAAAATAGATGCCGTTGTGCATGCAAGACTAACACCACCAGCAAAGCGTCTCTTCCTGTTAGCCCACTTCTTCAATTCTCAGAGTGGCTCTCTGACTTGGTTTTTTTGGAGGAAGCTAGCATTTGGCCACTTGGTGTTTTGTAAATTCTGCAATAAATTCCTTAATGACTCCTCATATCAGAGCAAGAATATACAGGGAAGAACCAGCTGACCTACTTCGCAGTTCACCTTGACCGGGGACACCCACTACATCACAGTCATTCTTCAGAGGACAGAACTGCCAGAGACGCCTGGGAGTGGAGTGTTAAAGCTGTTCTTTCTTTCTTTTTCCTCTTCACTTACTCCAAAAGGCATACAGTGAGGCTGCTTTTGGGTCTACTCAATTCTCACTCCTGCCCCAAATCAGAAACATTTGGAAAATACACTTGGAAATGAAGGGGAAATTGCTGAAAGCTAGAACCTTGCTGCAGCATAGGTATCACCTGAGAGTTTGTTAGAAATGCAGAATTTAGGCTCCCTCCCAGACCTACCCAATTAGAACCTGCATTTTAACAAGACCCTCGGCTGATTTGTTTGCACAGTAAGGTTTGAGAAGCACTGGGAAAGAACTTGTTAAAAATAAACTGAGAATAAAAAAACGCAATGGAATACTACTCAGCAGTGAAACAGAAGGAACTCTTTTCCTTTGTGACAGCATGGATAGACCTGGAGAGCATTATGCTAAGTGAAATAAGCCAGTCAGAGAAAGGCAAGTACCATATGATTTCACTTATATATAGAATCTAATGAACAAACTAACAAACAAAGTAGAAACAGACTCATAGATACAGAGAACAGACTGACAGCTGTCAGGAGGGAGGGTGGTTGCGGGGCAGGATGAAAAACATGAAGGGATTAAGCAAAAAAAAAAAAAAAAAAGGACCTTCATAGACACACACAACAGTGTGGTGATTACCAGAGGGTTGGGGTGGGGGGAGTAGAAGAGGGGAAAGGGGGAATAAATGGTGATGGAAGATTTGATTTGGGGTGGTATGTACACAAGACAATATACACATGATGTATTATAGAACGATACACTAGAAACATAATTTTATTAACCAATGTCACCTCAATAAATTCAATACAAAAATAAATAAAAATTAACTGAGTTCTAAAAAAAAAAATGAACAGAAGTCTTAGCCCTCAGGGGCGGGCCCTTGTGTGAAATTTTGGGTGGCAGCGACACCTTGTGGCTATTTTAGAAGTTGCCATTGAGCTTTCCAGTGGTCAAATTAAGTCTGACAGCAATTAGTTCATTCATTACTGAAGAAAACACATGACCCTTATACCAGTGCCCAGAGGTCTTAGAATTGAGCTTCTCTCCATCACTCTGTCAATTGAGGAGGTCCTCTTCCAAGGATGCCTTCTACCTGAGCTTAGGACAGTGAATAGGCTGAGCCATTGTCTGCATTAGAAACAACAGGATCGTCAGATCTCAAAGAATTTCTTTCCCCCTTACAAGATTTTCACAAAATTTATGAGACCATTAAAACTTAAGAGGCACCAAGATGATTTTGGAGATCATCTAGATGAGTGGTGCACACCTTTCAAGGATGGGGGTCGTCTTAAAATAATGGTTAGTATTTCTTGAACGTTTACTTTGAAGCACCTGTATGCATTTAGTCGCTAAAACCTCACAACAATTCAATGAGATAGGTGGTTATATTATCTCTGTTTTGTAGATCCCCATCTGAGAGTAATTTCATCATTAGTATTTGTTGGCTGAGAACATTTTTTACTAACAAGAAACTATTATTATGAATCCAGTAACTCTTGAAAATAAATTTGCATTGGATGAAACCCAATCACTTCTATATATACTTAGGGAAGAGTCGTGCAGACGTATAAAATGTTATCTACCCAGCCTCAGACTATGGTTTGGGCATATACAGACGTGGGGCTTCTTGCAACAGCCTAGGAGGTTGCAAGAATTCATAGCCCACAGTCTGGGAACCCCCAATGTAGAAGCACACACCAAATGCTTTATTGATTCCATACAGTACAATTCTGAACACACCTGATTTCATCTGGCCTCTGATGTTTAGCAGGATCAGGCCTGTCTTGGCCTTGGATGGGAGGAGACTTTTGGGGAATAGGAAAACGACGTCCAAAAAGTTGCCCAGGGGTATACTTCCAGCTTGAAAAGCTACACTATAAAAACAAACAGACTCCATGGCCAATCAACGTATACACCCTACGAAGAATCATTTTCCTAAAACACAGTCCTGTCTGGGTTATTCCCCAACTCAAAATTACCTCCAACTACGTCCAGCTGGTGATGTGAGATAAAGCCTATTCTGATTACCTAGGTTTTCAAAGCAAAGTCCAACACTGACCAACCTGCTTGTTGTAACTCGCTTCATGTTCCCTGTGCTCTGTCTAGAGTCTAGAGTCTACACCAGTGGTCGGCAAACTCATTAGTCAACAGAGCCAAATATCAACAGTACAACGATTGAAATTTCTCTTGAGAGCCAAATTTTTTAAACTTAAACTTCTTCTAACGCCACTGCTTCAAAATAGACTCGCCCAGACCGTGGTATTTTGTGGAAGAGCCACACTCAAGGGGCCAAAGAGATGCATGTGGCTCGCGAGCCGCGGTTTGCCGACCACGGGTCTAGACGATTCCTCTCGTCCCTGTGTTGCCAGTGGAGAACAGTGGTGTCCGAGGAGACATCTAGGAAGCAGGTCATGGGGAAGGCGATCCTCTCTGGGAAGCCTTCCATTGATTAAATCACCTGGAATGCAGAGTTAGGTCCTACACAGACACAGGAAAACAGTTCTGGCAAGCCACGGGTAATGGCCTTTACACAAGACCAAACGCAAGCTTGCTGTGAAAACTATAGTTACTGAGCTGGCCAGGTAAGTACACATGCTGATGGGCAGTAACTTCCACAGGCCCTCATTGGAAGAAACAACATAATCAGAAGCTCGCTTGGTCTGGATGAGTCTGGGCCGTTTTTTGTTCCTGCCTGCCCACTGTCACTCTCCTCTTCCTAAAAGTATGTCATTTTCTGTGAGGCATTCTTTCTTTCCTCTGTATGTAGTCTGGGAGACAAGGCTCCAGCATCCTCTAATTAGTAGGAAAGGTGCTCAAGCTCTCTAGGACAGAGTTGCAGTAGGCCGTTGCATGCTCTCTTCCTGGTATTTGAATCTTGACCGGAGGATCAAAGAAATAGAAAACAATTCTGTTTCACCCCGAAAGTGGTGCCCTGACCTTCGACAGTCTGCTTTTAGACTTCTCAGTGGTCTTTGAATCCTATCCTCCAGAAATGTCCTAGTTCCTGCCTGTTTCCAAGCCTCCCCACCTCTTATTGATTTCTGTGAGCCCCCAACATTCTTTTTAAAAAATCTTTTGATTATGTTAATATGCTCGTCAGCTATTTCTAGAATATCTTACATAATAAAAACCTAATATGCAAATTGTTCGACTGGGAGTTCGACCGGGAGTTGGACCACTCGCTATGACGTGCACTGACCACCAGGGGGTGGAGCGGAACATGGCGGGTGTCTGTGAAGCGGCACTGGCAGCAGGTGGCAGTGAAGGTGCTGCTGGCCCCGATGGGCCCCAATGAGAGCTGGACCTTAGTGGGATGGTGGAGCAGGTCAGGGGGTGGTGCCAGGCCAAGGAGGGTGTGAGCAGGGGCCTGATCACCCCGCCGATTGCCCCACAGACAGACCAGCTGTGCGGCAGGGGGTGGGGCTGCTGCCTGGCTCCCAGGCACTGAGGGAGCCAGGCTGGGGGGCGGGGGGCGAATGGCCCAGATCAATTGCCCCACAGGCGGGATAGTGGAGCAGGTGAGTGGGCGGCGCCAGGCCACAGTGGGGTGCCAGGCGGGGCTGTGGGACTGTGAGGCTGGGGGCATGAGCTGGGGCCCAATCCCCTGCAGGCCACCCTGAGGGACCCCACCTGTGCATTAATTTGTGCACCGGGCCTCTAGTGTTGTATAAAAACAACCCTTGCCCAGCTGGCGTTGCTCAGTGGTTGAGCATCGACCTATGAACCAGAAGATCACAGTTTGATTCCCAGTCAGGGCTCATGCCCGGGTTGCAGCTCAATTGCCAGTGTGGGGTGTGTGGGAGGCAGCTAATCAATGATTCTCTTTCATCATTGATGTTTCTATCTCTTTCTCCCTCTTCCTTCCTCTCTGAAATCAATAAAAATACCTTTAAGAAAACATACCTCAAAATCTAAGTGGTTAATACCAACAAACTTTATTTTCCTAACTCACAGACCTGTTACTCAGCTGGTGGCTCTGTTTCAGGCTCTGTTTGGGTGTGGGTAAGTCTGCTCCAGGTACCTCTTGTTGAAAGACAGCAGCAACTACTTGGAGCATGTTCTTCTCATTAAAGATGGTAGAGGGCAAAGTAAACCACAAAAGCACATTTAAAATCTCTGGTTGAGTATCATGTATGTTCTTCTACATTCTGTTGATCAAAGCTAGTCCCCAGGTCAAGCTCAAACTCAATTGTGTGGAGATACGGTATATTACCTACTCTACAGCAGGCATTCAAAGTCACCTGTGAGAGTCAGGGATCCAATTTTGAGGTTTTGCTAATGGCTGACCAATTGCCCCAGCATTGGTTTTTGTTTGTGTTTTTTTCCTCTTTTTTTTTTTCATAATTCATGCTATTCCCACTGATCTGTAATGCCACCTTTGTCATATATCAAGTTTCCATAAATGCAGAAGTGTTCTTCTGGAGTCTTTAGTCTGTTTCATTATTCCGCTCATCAACCTTCATGCTGGTACTGTCCTGCTCAATTATGTGCTCTTTAATCTTCATTTAGAATCAACTTGTCAAGTTCCACATATACACACTATAAATATCAATCACTATTTTATCTGGAATTTCTTTAGATTAAAAATTAATATGGGGGAAAAGGTATTCAGGATAATGAATCTTCCTGTTCATGAACATGGAATATCTCTCCATATATTTAGGCCATCTTTACTTACATTCAATAAAAATATTATGATTTTCTTTTTAAAGGTTATACACATCATTTGTTAGACTTATTCCTAGACATTTTATTTTAATGCTGTTATACACTGAGTGGCCAGATTATTATGATCTCTGAACGCATAATAATCTGGCCTCTCTCTCTCTCTCTCTCTCTCTCTATATATATATATATATATATATATATATATATAACGCATAAAAATCTGGCCTCTCTCTCTCTCTCTCTCTCTATATATATATATATATATATATATATAGATAGATAGATAGAGAGGCCAGATTATTATGATCTCTGAACGTTCAGAGATCATAATAATCTGGCCACTCGGTGTATATTATATAAATGTGATCTTTTAAAAAATTACATCTTTTATCTGGAAACAACCCAAGTACCCATCAGTAGATTAGTGGATAAAAAAGCTCAGAGAGGCCCACAGGCTCCAGGGAGGCCTGAATAGGAAAAGAGGCCCAGGTCCAAGCCCAACAGAGAGTGCCAAATGAGTGGTACATTTACATCATGGAATACTATGCAGTTATAAAAAAGGAAGGATCTCTTACCCTTTGAGACAGCAAGGAGGGACCTGAAGAGCATTATGCTAAGCAAAATAAGCCAGTCAGAGAAAGACAAGTATCATATGATCTCACTTATATGTGGGATCTAATGAACAAAATAAGTTGATGAACAAAATAGATCCAGAAACACAGAAGCATGGAACAGACTGATGAATCTCAGAGGGAAGGCAGCAGTGGGTGGATGGGGAGAGATTAACCAGAGAATTTATATGCATACTAGAGGCCTGGTGCATGAAATTCATGCACTGGCAGGGGGCGTCCCTCAGCCTGGCCTGCGCCCTCTTGCAGTCGGGGAGCCCTTAGGGGATGTCTGCCTGCCAGAGAGTGGGCCTAAGCTGGCAGGTGGACATTCCTCTCACAGTCTGGGACCCCTTGCTCCTTACTGCCTACCTGCTCACTGCTCCTTACCACTTGGCTCGCTGCTCCTTAGTGCTGAAGTGGAGGCAGGAGAGGCTCCCGCCACTGCAACTGCGCTCACCAGCCATGAGCCGGCTTCTGGTGGAGCGGCACTTGCCCTGTGGGAGTGCACTGACCACCAGGGGGCAGCTCCTGCATTGAGCGTCTGCCCCCTGGTGGTCAGTGAGCATCATTCTGGTTGTTCTGCCGTAATGGTTGCTTAGGCTTTTATTATATAGATATGCATAACCCATGGATACAGACAATAGTATGGTGAAGGCCTGGATTTGGGCAGGGACAGGGTGGAGGAGGTCAATGGGGGTAGAGGGGAGGGGACATCTGTAATACTTTCAACAATAAGGATAAATTTTAAAAACCAGTAAAGAAGTGGGGGAAAAAAAGGAAAATTACATCTTTTAACTATTTTGGGCAGTATATAAAATATATCAATTTTTGCATCTTGATCTCGAATCCAGAAGCCTGTATGTATTATAAATAGCTAACATTTATGTCATCGTCACCATGTGCCAGCATTTTATATCAATGGAATGCATGCAATGACTCTATGAAGGAGGTATTGTTATTGTAACTATTTATAGATGAGGGAACTGAAGTCCAGAGAAGTTCAGAGAGGTTAAGTAAATTGTCCAAGATCATAAGTGGTGGAGCCAGGATCCTAACTCATGGTCTAATATCCAGGGCTGTAACCGCAACACTATATTCGCCTCTTAACCCTTGTTAACCTCTTTCATTAATTCTATTCATTTGCCAGACTCTGCTCTTAGGTTTCCCATGCAAACAACAAAAACAATAAATACTTTAAATAACAACTGGCAAACACATAGTTAAGGCCCTATTAAAGCAGAGCAAAGTGTGTGTATGTGTGTTGGAAACTTTATGAAGAGCCGCTCTCTCAAAGCAAATGGAATTCACAAACCCTTGGGATTGCTGGTATACTTCCCCAGGAGCAAGGAATTTCGGGCATTGCTGCACTAGCCAAGTCAGGGCATCCTCAGAGAGGCTCCAGGGAGGCCTAAATAGGGAAAGAGCCCCAGGCGCAAGCCCAACAGAGAGTGTCAAATGACAGGCCTGCCCCTTCTCCACCCTCCACCCCCAGACTTGGGCTGAATCAAAGGGCCATTCAGGCCCCTCCCTTTCACAGACTGCGGCCATTGGGGCCATCCCCTGAGGCCGAAATGCCACAATCCCACCGCTTCTGCTCCAAACAGGCTTGTGTTTGAAACCACAATATATTTGGCTCTGATTTTACACACATTACTTTCCTGGTGCTGGGGGAAAAAAAAAAAAAAAAAGGAATTAGAAGAATGAAAGTGAGAGGTCTTGAGGGATGGGAATTCTTTTTCCAGTCTAGTGAATGATGTTAATAAGGGGAAAATAAAACTACTCTTGGTGAAGGGTCCTTGGAAGGGTTACCAGGCCACAATAATTAAAAGCAAATTAAAAGGCTATATCATTCATTCAGCCTCACTCGCCTCTCTCAGGCCTGACAGAACTGAGTATACTTCAGAGCAGTGAGGGAGAGAGGGGACAGGCTGTGTCTCCCAGCTGTGGGGTGGTAATGATTCCGAAGTAAGGGAACCCACCTGTTTCTCTCTGTGGCATCCCAAATGTTAGTTAATGAATTAGGGAACTGATTTATTTAGGGATAATCTTCGAAAACCTCACTACAAATTGGACATCTGTTGACACATTTCAAAGGAAGGTTTTCTAGTGCTTTTCATAGTATAAAAACAGAACAAACAAACAACAAAACCAACCTTGGGTTTGGGTCATCTTGAGTGAGTCACTTAAATCTCTCTGGCTTTTCGTTTCCTTTCTGAAAAATAATTTATTTATTTATTATTTTTTTTTGCAAACCAGATCATTTTCCCCCAATAGTGCTCCCCTGAGTCCTCTCTGAAGCCTGGAACAGGTAGGAGAAAAATAAATGGATATATTTACTGAGCAATTTGGCTCATATTCACTTCTGTTGTCTTTGACCTCAGGCCATTTTCAGCACAACCTGGTTGAGCAGTTAATTCTGAGGAGCCTGTTTCTGGAACATGCTAACTCTGTCAACAATTCCAGTTGGCTCCAGAGGTCAGAGCCACTGCCTCTGCACCGGTTTGGTCCATCTTGTCATCTTGTCGGAAGTGTGAAAGGTTCTTGCTAGCATCATGTCTTTCTCAAGGAGCCGGAGGAAGACTTGTGATGACCCATGTGGGAGGTGAGTTCCCACCGGTTCCGTGCTGATGACTTCAGGAGGTAGCCCTGTAGCCTGTGTTGCAGTGGGACCCCTCAGACCTACGTCTCTATTTTCACATATGCAGATGAGATTTTGCATACAATTCTGCAACCATTTCTCGAGCACCAAAGTTGGGTTATGCTGCCATTTCTGTATTTTCCAAAGCACCCTTGTTACTCACCACCCTAGAACTTAAAAGTATGGTGCTATTGCCTTGATCACCTTGATCACCCCATCTTCATGTGCCCTTTCTCTGGTTTTGAGGTCAGGAACCAGGCTTGTCACTAGGAATCCCCAGGACCCAGCAAAGTCCCTGCCACGCGAAGGTGATCGTGTTCTCCAAAAATAGCGACAGCAATATTTCCAGCTTCCAGTGCTCTCCCACAAACTTTCCACTCCCCATCCGGAGGCAGAATCTGTTTCCCCTCCCCTGAGATCCTGGGTGGGGGAAGGCAGACTTGGTGACTGCTTCAGTCAACACTACGCCGCAGAATGCTGGACGCCAGGGCCAGATTATAAAAAGTCACAAGGCTTCTGCCTGATGCTCTCTCTTGGGACTGCTGACCTTAAACAAACAGCCAGCCAGATATTTTCCCAGCAAAATGGGTTTATTCAGAAACAACCAAGAATTTTAATTCAGGACATGCAGTCTGACGGTGCCTGTCCAGAAAAACAAAGGAAGGGAACGGTCTTTTACGGGCGTGGGCGGGGCTATTGAAAGTCAAGAGTCCATTGGAGGAAATTGAAAGTTCCCAGCAGGGCGGTGACTTTTCATTGGCTGAGCTATGGGCAGCCTCCCATTGGCTGGGGCTGTTCCTGGGCGAGGAGGAGTCCCTTTTTCCGCCTTGTAAGGCAGGAAAGGGGTATCGCTTCCTGTGGGAATGCAAGGTACGTTTTTTTCCTGTTGGGGTCAGTAGTGTGCGTTGAGGGACCTGTGTGAGAATCCATCTCCTAGCCTCCTGAGCCATTTTTAATGAGGTCTCCGTTTATTGAGTTTCACAGGACATTCACCCTTGATCTCAGCCCCCCAGGTGCCCCCAGCTGACAGCCAGCTTCGCCCACCAGGTGAGTGAAGGAGCCGGCAGACAATTCCTTCCTCCAGCCTTCACCTCTAACAGCTGAGGCCTCTGGCATTGTAGGCAGAGACAAGGGACCCCAAACGGTTTACCCACAGAATCTGAGCATGATAAATAAATGTTTGTACTGCACCACTAAGTATTGGGGTTCTTTGTTGTGCAGACATCCTAGTTGGAACATCGGTCAGTAATAGACACTAAACAAATTAGTGAATGGTTGGCCAAGGCTTCTATCAAGTCCCTGACCCTTAAAATATGGGAAAGAGAAAAGCTATTCTATCTAGGAAATGGGTCGCATTTCTTTAAAGTTTATATATATATATATATTTCAGAGAGGGAGAGGGAGAGAGAGAGATAGAAACATCAATGATGAGAGAGAATCATTGATCCTCTGCCTCCTGCACGCCCCACACTGGGAATGGAGCTGGAAATCGGGCATGTGCCCTAACCAGGAATGGAACAGTGACCTCCTGGCTCATAGGTCCACGCTCAATCACTGAGCCACGCCCACTGGACTTGCTAATATTTTAAAGTATAAATACCTACTTTTCTATAGTAAATATACTGATTTTTTTTTTAATATTTTAATTTTTATTGATTTCAGAGAGGAAGGGAGAGGGAGAGAGAGATCAATGATGAGAGAGAATCATTGATCAGCTGCCTTCTGCACGCCCCTATTGGGGATTGAGCCTACACCCTGGGCATGTGCCCTTGACCAAAATTGAGCTTGGGACCCTCCAGTCTGCAGGCTGATGCTCTATCCACTGAGCCAAACAGGCTAGGGCGATATACTGATTCTTTTTTAAAGCAAGTTTCTAACAAGCCATGAAAAGACGTGAAAGAAACTTAAATGCATATTACTAAATGAAAGAAGCCAATCTGAAAATCTTACAGATTGTGTGATTATGACTAACGATGACATTCTGGAAAAGCTGAAACTGTGGAAAAAGTAAAATACACCCTATATTGCCAGGGGTCCCGGGAGAGGGGATGAATAGGCAGAGCACAGGGGATTTTTAGGACACAGGCTAGTCAGTATGATGCTGTAATGGTGGATACATGGAATCATACATTTGTCCAAACCCGTAGAATGTACAGCACTGAGAGTGAAGGATAATGGAAATCGTAGGCTTAGTTCATGGGTTGTAACATAGGTGCCACTGTGGGAAAAATGGGGGGGTCTGTGCTTGTGTGGGCACAGGGAGTATATGGGAAATCACTGTACTTTCCATTCAGTTTTTTCTTTCAACTCAAATTTGCTCTGAACCTAAAACTGCTCTAAAAACTAAAGGCTATAAAAAAAAAAAAGGTTCATTTGCCCTAGCTGGTTTGGCTCAGTGGATTAAGCGTCGGCCTGAGAACTAAGGGGGTCCCGGGTTTGATTCCAGTCAGGGGCACATGCCTGGGTTGTGGGCTCAATCCCCAGTGGGGGACTTGCAGGAGGTGGCTGATCCATGATTCTCTCTCATCATGGATGTTTCTATCTCTCTCTCCCTCTTCCTTCCTCTCTGAGATCAATAAAAATATATATTAAAAAAAAAAAGGTTCATTTAAATAAGGTCAGATTGGTTTAGGAGCCTAGGGATTCCTCCTTCCCTCTCCCCAGCATCCTCTCAAGTCCACTGTGCAGTCATGGGTGTGATGTTCAGTCTTTGCTTCTCTGCACTGGAGCTGGAGGGTAAAGTTAGACCATGTTCATCAGGGGTTAATTTACCTTCAGGACGAATTCTTTCTACGAATTCTTTCTTTCCTTCCTTCCTTTGGTGGAAGCATGTTATCTGGGAGCTGATCTGTTTCTAACACAATTTAAGGAGTCTTATGTTTTTGCCTTGATTGACAGTGAAAAAACTTCAGCCAGAACTGAAAGAATGGCTTAGGCCTAGATTAAAACAAGGACTCCAGGGCAGTTTGAATAATGAATTAAGCATTCATTATTCTTTGTTTCTCTCTCTGGCATTTATTAGTTAGCAACTGTTTTCCATAAAAATATCAGTAGGATCCTCATCCTTAGAGCTGGCCAAGATAAATGTGTTGTTTAATCTTGTGTTTTAATTAAAACTAGATGTTGTAATTGGGTTTATTGTTATGTCTATTTGTTTAATAGATTTCTCCTCAGAAAATACAGCAGGAGACCACATAGTTGCCAGAGTGATTATTTGGACGGAAAGTGATTGCACAGGGCTTTCATAGTTTTAAAAACAAGTGTGATGATGATTCCTGATGTTTGTGGTTTAAGTTGTCTTTAATCTGAGTTATATGCATGTGGGTATGTGCACACACACTTGCTAAACATCTTGGGAGAACGGTGGTTGTCAGTCTATGCCACAGACCCTCCTAACCTCCATGAAAGGGGATGTGATGGCAGCTTTGTTGGGCTGGGGATCTGCAGGCCAGGGAAGTGTATCGCCCAAAGCCTAGGCTGGCAACAGGAAAGCCTGAGAGCCGCTTTCTGTGAGTTTTTTTCACATTGAAGTGATTATAACAGGTAGATTCTCTTTATGAGTTAAAAGTAATGTATGATGAATATGCATTTGTTAGTTGGTTTTTCAGTTTCATCAACGTTCAGCAGGTACAAAGGTTAACAAGTCAAATGGTTTTATAAGGCTTCTATTGAAAACCACCAGTCTCACTCACCTTTTCCATTCCCAATTTCCTCTCCATAGGGGCAATTACTCCTCTTTCTTAAAGCTGTTTCTTATGGAGTTTGTCTCCATATTTCTAAATTATATGTTACATTGCTATTTTTAAAATATATTTTTATTGATTTTAGAGAGGAAGGGAGAGGGATAGAGAGAGAGATAGAAACATCAATGATGAGAGAGAATCATTGATCAGCTGCCTCCTGCACGTCCCCTACTGGGGGGGTCCCGGGTTTGTGCCCTTGGCCAGAATCGAACCTGGGACCTTTCAGTCCGCAGGCCTACGCTCTCTCCACTGAGCCAAACCAGCTAGGGCACATTGCTGTTTTTAATATTCTTATCTGTAAAGTGAGTTTAAAAACCTCAAAGTTTGGTATGAGCATTAAAGGGAACTAATTCAGAAAAAAGTACTTTTAACAGTGTCTAGCACTGTTGTTGTTATATTAACTTTTCAGTTTTAGTTATTATCTGACGTCTTTAGTTATTACCTATAGTCTTCCTACTATAAAAACATTATGTTACAGTACCTCTTTAACACACACACACACACACACACACACACACACACGCACACGCACACTCACACTTTCCTCTCCTGCCTCCTGGCCAATATTTTTCTATCATAAATTTTTAAGATAAAAATTTAGTGTGTACATTATTGTAACCTTGAAAACCTATAGCTGAGCCATATGAAATATTATTATTATATTTTCTTCCTCACTGGAGTTCATCATTATCTCCTTATTTTTCTCCCTTGTTTGTCTAGTACGATTTGACACCAGTTCCAATGTGAGTGTGTTTTCCCATATCACCAAGCAATTATCTGGAAATTTTCATCTTCACTAGCATTTCCAGCAGTGTCATCTAAATCTTAAGCAATTATTTGGCACCGCTGGGTGTCCTATAACTCAACTCAATTATGACACTATCTATCCGGAGGTATCATCAGATTCCACAGGGCTCAGTCCCACAAGACTTCCCCCTACCCACCCCTCTTTGGATACCATTGCAAGCCCTGGTTGTCACCTGTTCTTCTGAATGACTGACTATAAATCAGGTTCCCACGACCCCTCCCTTGGGTAAAATTAACTTGCTAGACCAGTTCACAGAACTCAGAAACATTGTACTTACTAGGTTACTAGTTTATATAAAAGGATAAAACTCAGGAATAGCCAGATGGAAGAGAGCATGGGGCAAAGAGTGGGGATGTAGTTTCTATGCTCTATTGAGTGGCCATTCTCCCCAAATCTCCACATGTCCATCAATCTGGAAGTTTGCTGGACCCTCTCTTTTATTTATTTATTTATTTATTTTATGAAAGCTTCATTACATAGTCACAACTGATTAAATCACTGACTATTGACAATGCATTCAACCTCTAGCCCTCTCCCCTTCCCAGAGATCGGGGGTGTGGAGGTGTGGGGGTGTAGGGGGGTGAAGGTGGGGATGGGACTGAAAGTTTTGGTTTCTGACAACCAGCCCCATCCTTAGGTGGATTAGAGGCTTCCCAAAAGTTACCTCATTAACATAACAAAAGACACCCTTGTCACTCCCATTACTTAGGAAATTCCAAGGAACGGGGATAAAGACCAAATCTAGTATATTCCTTTATATATATATACTAGAGGCCCGGTGCACGAAATTCGTGCATGGGGGGGGGTGGTCCCTCAGCCCACTTGCACCCTCTCGCAATCCGGGACCCCTCGGGGGATGTCCGACTCACAATCCAGGACCGCTGGCTCCTAACCACTTGCCTGACTGCCTGCCTGCCTGCCTGATCGCCCCTAACCACTCTGCCTGCCTGATCACCCCTAACTGCTCACCTGCCTTCCTGATCGCCCCTAACCCCTCTGCCTGCCTGATCGCCCCTGACCTCCTCTACCTCGGCCCCCCACCACCACAGCTTTGTCAGGAAGGACATCCGGAAGGTCATTTGGCTGTCCAGTCTAATTAGCATATTATGCTTTTATTATTATAGACTAGTGCTCCAGTGCACAGATTTGTGCACATTGAAAGGAAATTAATTAGAAGGTGGCCAGCAGGGCAGGACTGGGCAAGATGGGCTGGACGTGCCCTGGAGCCAACCTCCCATGGTCCCTCCCAGGCTAGCCATACCTGAGATGGTGCCACGGCTCAAAGGGCATCTGCGGAGTAAGCGGGGTCCCTCTGGCAGGTGGGGTCCCTCAGCCTGGCCTGCAGGGATTGGGCCAAAACCGGCTCTCTGACATCCCCCGAGGAGTCCTGGATTGCGAGAGGGCAATTCTTGGGTGACGCACCCCGGAATCAGGCTCCCTCCTCTCTGGTTCCAGGGTGCGTCACCCGAGAACTACCGCTGCCAAGTCACCGCAGCTTGGCAGCTCCTGCGTTGAGCATCTGCCTCCTGGTGGTCAGTGTGCGTCATAGCTACTGGTCAGACAGTCAGATGGTTGCTTAGTCTTTTATATATAGAAATAATGGATTTCAGAGAGGAAGGGAGAGGGAGAGGTAGAAACACCAATTATGAGAGAGAATCATTGATCGGCTGCCTCCTGCATACCCCCTATTGGGGATCGAGCCTGCAACCTGGGCATGTCCCCTGACCAGGAATCAAACCCTGACCTCCTGGTTCATTGGTGGATGCTTAACCACTGAGCCATGCTGGCTGGGCATATATTACTTATTATATATCATAACATCATACTTAGCTTTCTGTGTACCCAACTACTTAAATCATACACAAATCCTCCACCAGAAATGTAAATTTCCTCTTGATATGTTATAATAGTGTAAACTTTTTTCCAGAAGATATCCTTGCTGGAACTCTCCTGCTGCACTCTGCGCTGCTGTTCTGCTTGCTGCACAGCTGTCACCCTGGGATTTCCTTTGACTATCAGCCTTAAAATTCCTTGATGCTCTCTTTTACATTGCATCATTTCTTTCCTCCTACAAAATCCTCTTTCTTGCTTTACATTTCCATTTAGAGTGGGCACATCCTTCAGGAGCTTCTAAATCATAAATGTCTAAAATATTATTTTGCCCTCATACATACTTGATAGTTGGGCTAGGTAAAAAATTCTAAGTTTAAAAATATTTTTTCTCTTAAAAGTTTGAAAGCACTGTTCTTCTAAATTCCAGGGCAGCTATTGAGGAGTCTGCTATTTTATCTTTCAAAGGCTTATTTTTTTCCCCCTCAGGATATGTTTAGAATCTTCTCTTTGTCCTTGGAATAACAAAATTTTATGATGATGTGTCTTGGAGTGAGACTTTTAAAACCCATTATGCAGGGGACTCAGTGAGGCCCTTCAATATAAAAACCCATCTCCTTCAGTTCTGAGGAATTCATATTCTCTATTCTCTTTTTCTAGAGCTCCCATATTATTTGAGTATTATAATTCTTGGTCTGGTTTCCAAATTTTTTTCTATTTTTCATCTTTGATATTCCTTCTGTTTTCCAACCTTTCTATTGTATTTTTGCATATCTGCTGTCATAGTTTTCATTTCCAAGAGCTCAATTTTTGGTCTTTCAGTGAGCTTTTATATAAGTTCCTAAGTTTTTTCTATTTTTTCCTCAGAGCATAGTCATTATAACTTTTTGAAGTTTTCTTCTGCTCCTTAGTTATTTCTCTTTTTTATCAAACTTTAAAAAAAGAATTGTTTTGATCTCAGTTTTTAAAATTAAAATGTATTTTCAGATGTTTGGTCATCCTTAGCAACCATTTTATATTTAAGAGTGAAACACTACAAAACTAATTGGAAGCTGTGGTGTGTGTATATACACATACCAGACTGTGGATTCTTCATTGAATAGACCGCCTGAGCTGTTTCTTAACCAAACTAATACATATACTACATTGTATATATGGAAGTATTTAAAAGTAAATTATAGACATTGAAACAACCATCTCTGCCATTCTAATTAATGACCTGAAAAAATTATTCAACACATGGATGGTTGGGTCAATAAAGTGAAATAATATATATTAAGTATTTAAAATTTTGCCTTACATACTAAAAGCAACTAATAAATAGAAGCTACTATTACAGGCTAAATACTGGATATGTATGCCACTGTACATCTTCCATTTACCTCTCAGAAAGCCCTGGCTCTGTGGTAAAAATGGAGAGGTGGAATGGAGGTCTATCTGGGTATATCGGATGCTGTAACATAACACGGACTGCATTGCCACAGTAAAATGGCATGCCCTCAGCATACAAATTAGGGAAGTTATTTTCCTTTTTATTTCCAGAGGTGACTCATGATAATCAAGCTCAGTAAAGACTGATGTATAAATTAAACTTCCAATTATAAATCATAATGAAAAATATAGCTACCAAGTACATTGGATATTTAACTTCCTGGGAGCAAGTGATGCTTTCTTTAGTGTGTGTGCATTATATGCAGTAGATGCATTCCTAAAGACTTTGCATTATTCAAGACTCATGAAAGTCAAAACAAACCTTCTCACATTAATAAATTTCAAGTATGGTGGAGCATGTTCCCAGAGCACATAAATCCACATCCATTGGTGTGTAACTTCCGTTTAATGGTGCTTTTCATTTACTCAGCATGATCTCTGATACTCTGCAGAAATAAATCTGCTAAAATGCAAGCATATTATATCATAATGGCTGTTAAGTCTTCGTCAGAACCATTTTATGACACCTAAAATCTGGAATAAATGCATTGCTCTTGGTGCTTTTCTGCACTACTACATTATCAATGCTCAGATGATATGGTCACAGGACATGTTAAAAAGTATTTTAAATTCTAATAACTGTGCAATTGTCATCAAAATCACTTGATGAAGTTCTGAGCCATGTGGAAAACAGTATAGTTCACGAGATACCGCCAAGAGAGAGAGAGAGAGAATTTATTTTTTCTTTTTAAAAAATCCTCCCCCAAGGATATATTTTAATTAATTTTTAGAGAGAGAGGAAGGGAGAGTGAGAGGGTGAGAGGGAGGGAGGGAGGGAGAAAAGGAGAGGGAGAGAGAGGGAGAGAGAAATATTGATGTGATAGAGAAACATCACTTGGTTGCCTCCTGTAGGCACCTTGACTGGGGAGTGAACCTGCAACCTAAATTATGTGCCCTGACTGGGAATCAAACCTGCCACCTTTTGGTGTATGGGGTGACGTTCCAACCCACTGAGCATCCGGGCAGGGTGGGATTTCTGTTTCAGAACCAAAGTGACAGTTTGCAATTCACTTGTCTGATCAGTTAGTTTTTGGATTGAGCAATTCTTGATTTCTTTTTTTAATTTTGGGAGACTTGCATAATTTCTCATTTTGAGCACAAAATGAGACCTTGTGAATTTTTTGTATTGCACACTTAAACTACAGTAAGCAAAGAGAGACTGTATTGGCTCATATAATCCAACTACTGAAATGGCAGAGAAGGAATAGCCTTAAGGATCCAGGGACTTGTAAGCTGTCAAATCTCTTTCTCTTCCTCTGCTCTTTTCTGCACACTGCCTGCATTCTTCTGGCTGTCTCCACGAGGCTGCAGGCATGATGCTAGACCACTCCATACTTCCATCGTCACTGCCTTATAACTGGAGAAGTAAGAGCCTTCTTAGTTGGTTAGAGAAAGATGCTAATAGGATCTCCTTAGATCACATGGCCTTCCCATACCCAACCCCTGATTCTGAGGAGAGGAGGAAATATGATTGGGCCCACCTAGGCTAGGCTACATACCTGGGGCATGTACATATCTCTAACCAATGGGTCTGGAGGTACTGGGACTGGAAAAGTTGAAATTGGATTGTAGTTCCCCAGAGAGGACAAAACAACCAAGGCTATCACAGAAGGGCTTTGGGCACATTTGCAGCTTGAGGTGCAGCTGAAAGTGTGGCTTCCTGCAAGCTTGCCTGGGAGCTAATGTCTCCAGTGGAGATCTGATGCGACCTTTTGATCTGTCCTGGGATCTCATGTTCCTAGTGGTTGAAAATGGGTTGTGGCAGGGACTCCCCAGCTCTACCAAACTCATTTCCCTTTTTTTCCTGGGCTTAGAGCTAAACTACATTTTGCAGCCTCCCTTGCAGTATTGACGAAATAACTGAACTCTAGCCAAAGGACTGTGATTGGAAGGGCTGCGTGCCACTTCCAAGTTTGACCCATAAGACCTCCCACCCTCCATGCTCTTTCCCTTACTGCCAGCTTGATGCAGATGGGCTGGCAGCTGCAGGCTGCACACTGAAGGTGGAGGAACCACAAGATGGAAGGAGCGTAGGGACTTGAATCCCTGCTTGGAGGAGAGCCATCTGTCCATCAGGAAATCCATTTTAGACCCTATATGAGGGAGAAAGGAAGTTGTTGTTGGAGTGATGATCAGTTTCAGAGTTTGGTACAGCAGTGAGTGCTACCTTAACCAACAGATAGATTTCCCTCACTGTCTTCATCTCCATCATCCCCATTTTCCCAAATAGCTGCAGGCGAATGCTGGAACCAACAGAGCTGGGGTTGATTCCTGGCTCGGCTCCTTACCAGCAATGTCACTTCAGGCAGGTCACCCAACTGCTTTGAGATGCAATTTTCTTATCTGTAGGATAATCATGCCTACGTTACAAGGCTCATGTGCAGTTTGAACTATACAGGGTATCTAAAAATGCTCTAACTGCAGATTCTGGGTGTTGATAGTATTGTGTTTTTTTCCCCCCAAATCGCCACAAGGTAGCTTCATCCGGAATGACTTCCCACCTGGTTTTGGCTGCTTTGGAAAAATAGCTTGTCAGCTAGGAGATTCTTCAGTCTCAGGAAAAAGCCTTCCTGACCCAGAACACTAAATTATGTCCTTGGGCTGTGGCAAACTGCTGCTGCCATCATCCTTCTTTCTACCAAGAGGCAAACAACAGTAGCTATCAGGCCCCAGGCTCTCGCTCTGCCTCTCTGGAACTCCTCAGATAGGAATGATTCTCAGTTTCAGGCTCACAGCCCTCTGCTTCTCTTATTCATTTACGCATTCATTCCTCCATTCACTCATTCATTCATTTGTCTATTGACACATGTGCCCCTCTGCTTATCCATTCATCCGTGCTACACAAGTATGTGTTGCATGCCAACTCTGTGCTGGAGATACAGAAGGGAAAGGAAAGGCATACCCTCATCCCCATGAAGCACCCATTCTAAGGAAAGGTCAGAGAAGAGAGTGACAAGTGCAGGGGCCAATGCAGGGTGCTGTGGGGGCTCATGAATGGCGTTCCCCAAGTAGTGATGCCAAAGACAAGTTTTTTCAGGCAAAAGGATGGCAAAGCTGTTTTTACCCCAATTACCAGATACCCGTGAAATCAAGCTATTGGGGTCTTCCACTCGTTGATTGCATCACTTAGATACATCATCACTAGCACCACTGCCACCAGCACCCCCCTATCTAAGCACTGCTCTGTTCAACTTCCAAACTTCCATGTAGCCCCAAAGCTATCCAAACCTCTTTCATGCCTAGCTCCCTCCCCATGACCACCAACAATGCACTCGAAGGGTCATAAACATCTAATTTAAGGCATTGTGGCTGATGTATGTATGGTCTTAAAGATGTTCAGTATGTATATACAAATGCCTTAAAATGTAATATATAGGTATATGTGTTTTCATACATACATATACACACAAAGCATAAATACATAGACATGTATAATTTCCACATTTCCAAAAAATCTAATTGTTCAGTTGATAGTTACCTGTCGCTACCTCAGACACCAAGCTTTATTAAATTTCCCCAAAAGCAGAAGTATAAGACAGCCTATGGCTGCTTACTTTGCTATCATAGAAAGCCAATAGACCCAATAAACTTTGGAGGTGCCTGGCTCATACAAAATTATTCTACTTTTTTCCTTTGAGAAAGCTTTATTACTGAAACTTTGTTAAGGATTTCTTTCTTTCCTCTGGTGCCTAGAATAATGTGTCCCTGTGATACATGCCAAAGTGTGAATGACTGACAGTAACTGAATATTTACCGAGGGGGGTGATGGGAGATACATTTTTTTTACATTGTTATCTCCACCCTACCCCTTCCTGGTGGTATCTGTCATTAATGACTCCTAAACTGCTAGGATTTTTTATGGCCACGAGTGACCCTTAAAGTTGAGAAGGAGGAAGGAAGCTTTTTCTTAGGTTTTATTAATAATAGCAATGAGAATAACAATGCTGGCGATAATAGCATTAACCAACATATATATAATTATGTAACATATAATTAACAATTATAGTACTCATTTACTCATATTCATTTATGTATTGCTTCATTTATGTCTCATAACTGCTCTATGAGATAGGTTCTAATATTATCATCCTGATATTACAGATGAGGAAGGTGAGGCACAGAGAGGTTTAATGACCTATCCAAAGTCACACAGCAGTGGCAGAGACAGGATGTGAACACAGGCAGTCTGGCTCTAGAGTTCATCTTTACCACTGAGTCATGTTGCTTTAAACTACTCTTATGCCACCCAGTCCTGGAAGAGCCAACTGAGAGGAACAGGACACGTTCCAAGGACCCTCAAAAGACCCCTGGCTCTGAGCTCGTGGCCCCGAGCCTCCGGGTCTCCTTCTCAGCAGGGGGCGCCCATAGTCCACCTTTTCTGGGTTCTCTCTTAACCACAGATGCCTGGGCTACTTAGATCCAGAACGCTTGACCTTCATTAGGAAAAGCCCTGAGCTTAAAACTTTATTATTCTTGAAGTAGGTATAGGGTCCTAATCAAAGGACTCACAAATACCAGTACATGGAAATAATCAAGGGAATGATCCAGTACATTACTTGGAGGACCTGCAATGGATATTGATAACCACGAGCCCAATAAACTTGCCTAGGCCCCAAGCCTATAGCAGCCCTTCCTGACTCCAGATAAACCACAAAACATCGGAGGCAGGGCTTTTTCTGACCACACTCAGACTAGCCCCAGCTCTCAGGGCGGCCTGGAACAGACCAGTCCTTCCACCTGGGTTACAAGGTTACGGGCCCCTGCTGAACTCACTGGAATGAGTGCTTAAGTGTTTTCTCTCGAGAGACCTTTGTCACAGTCTTTGCAGGACATTCGCTCAGAGGAGCAACCCAGAAGGCCAGACCTCAGCCTGCACCATAGAGAGAAATGTAGACCAAGTTTGGGAGGGTTTGTACCTTCACAGTGGCGAGAGGAGAACAGCTCCGTGGGGGCCTCCGGGTCCTCCCTCCGCTCTGCCCTTGTAATGCTCTGCCATAAAGACTGGGCGAGGGGCCTAAACTTCATGGGGCCTCTCACACCAGAAGCAGCAACAGAGTTGACTGCCCTGGCAGCGCAAGTTTCTCCATTCCCCAAGTACTATCCATTCCCCAGCTGCCCTGAGGGGCCAGCAGGCTCAGGGCACCCTCATCAGCCTCTCCAGCGACCTCTTTGCTGTATATGCTTTAGTGTAAGAAATCGGATTCAAAATTCAATGAGAGGGAAAACAGAGAGGGAGGGACTAAAGAAGGTTGCCTGGGTTCAGATTCTAGTCCTGCCTCATGGGCTGAGCAGCCCAGGCACAGGTTCTCATGTGTGAAATGAAGATAGTAAACCCCCCTCATAAGGTCATGGAGCACAGACAGTGATTTCACTCGTGTACAGCTTTAAGCACAGTGCTTGGTACTCAGAGGGCACTTAGGGGGGCTTGGCCAGCCCTCTGTGGAGAGGAATCCTTCACTCTCTCACTATTGCAGTCGTTATTCGTACCAGGGCAGGTTACCCCACTCTGGGTGACTCTGGCCAACTTCTGTCTCCCCCTGGAGTACAGGATGCCCCCTTCCACTCACCCCGTATGAAAAAAAAAACTCCCTCCCTCCTTCAAGGTAGTTAACTAGATGCCATACGGAAGTTTCCTGTCCTGGAATCAGGTCCCTGGGCATTTATCCTCGGGACGAACTGGCTTGGAGTTGAGGTCAGTTGAAGTTCAAGAGGGCCTCAATTCTGACTTTTGCTGTTTGTTGAATTGTGGCATTTGTAAGCCAAAGCACTCGGCCTCCAGGGCCAAGACCGCAGGCGCAACAATGCGGCCCTTCTCCTGTGGCCCTGTTTACCTTCCGGGAGCAGGCAGGGTGTGGCCAGAACTTCTGGGTGGCGAGAGCACCAGGGTGTGGTGAGAACACTGGGTGTGGCTGCCCAGGGTAGGCCTTGGAGAAGGCAGCCGAGAAAGAAGCCATGGTGGCCCAGGTCTGAATGCTGAGGCCACCTGTGGGTCCTGCTCTGTTGTGGAGCAGCTGTGGGAACTCAGGTTCTCTGCTCCTCAGACACGACAATAACAGCAACAATAGCAATAACAATAGCATGCCTTTACTGAGTGCTCCACAGCTCCGCCTTCATCATCAAGACCAGGGGCTGTGTGAGTCCCGGCACCACCTCTCACAGGCTGTGTGAACTTGGGTGATTACTTCTCTGTTCTTCAACAGCTTCCTCTGTAAGTGGGGTGGCTAGAAGCACCTTCTTGAGGGCAGGGCTGGAGGTACCCACTCGACCCCACGACCAAGGAGCAGGAGCCCCTGAAGAGGAAGGTAGAAATAGATTATGTGATGTCAGAGTAGGGGGATTTACTTTAGTGACTTTAGGATGCTGGTTCCACGTAGGTATACGTATGCAAAGCTAAGAATCCAGGAAAGATTGACCAAATAAGGAATTAAAAATAAGATTTTATAGGAAAGTACCCACCTTGATCCTGAAAGAAAAGAAACCAATTGGCAACAGCAGTAATTGAGCCGAGTCTTGAGCCCATTGAAGTCAGTGTAAACAAAGCCGAGATCAACTACGCAAAACATTTTCTGTACCAGGGCTTTCAGTCAAGTAAATAAAGCATGGTATGTGTAAGCTGTAAAACAAACAAACGAGAAACCAAAAAAAAAAAAAAAAAGAAGAAAACGCACCTTCCTCTTCAGGTTGGGTAGCAGGATTAATTGAGAAAGCCCCAGAATGCTTTCTGGCCCAAGGTAATGTTGAGTACATGCTAGCAGTTTCTAACGCAGACTTCACATGCAGGACTTACTGCCGTTCTCCTAACAATCCTGTGAAGCAGGTCCTACAGAGGAGAGGTTTCCGGCATTCTGAAAGAAGCAGGCAGAGCTGGATTTGATCGCAGGGTTACCTGACTCTGAACCCCAAATTCCGAACCCCAAATCATTGTGCCTCACTGCCTTTCATTTACCGGCTTCACTTGAAGAAACATCGATTGAGCCCCTTTCTATGAGCCAAGCTATTGTGACTTTATTTCATTCATTGGAAATTCCAATTTAACTCAATTCATAAACTCTTCCAACTGGCCACTGGGCTGGGTCCTGGATCCACGGAGCAGGATGATGTTGGTCGTCCCCCTCAGGAGCTCGCTGGCCCGAGGGCCAATCTGCCAACAAAGAGGAGCCCCTGTGCCGGGATTGAGCACCTTTACAAGTCTAACGACTCTCTCTGCTCCCGACTCCATCGGGACAATTTCTTGAACTTCCTTACCTCTTTTGAGGGCCTTAACTAAAGACATCTACCGTGTTTTGCTTAAACTTCCCATTTCTAGGTTGAGGTTTGACGTAGACTGTTAAATAAAAAGAAAAGAAAGAAGGAAGAGACATTTATCCTTGAAAAACTAGAAGCATTAGCATTTGATTAGGGTTTGAGGAAAGGAAAGACATCCCCCCCCCCCCCCCCTCCCCCCCCCCCCCCCCCCACACACACACCAGAGTACACACCCCTCTGGGCAAGGGCCTTCTCTCAGCAGTGGGCTTTGGAAAATTGCTTCCAGATTCTAGAAGGAGGTCAGGGAAATGTCAGTCACTGAGAAACTTGGGGGAAAGTAGTAGATGACATGGGCTATCTGCAGGTGTAACCCACCCACAAAATGTGCTGTAGATTGCTGCCTAAGGCAACTTGGAACACAAATAAATGAAACTCATGCATTTAGGAAACATTTATGGAATACCCTACAGGCACTATGCTAATCAGTGGGGATCTGGGGATAAAACAAACCCCAGTCCCTGCCCCCCAGGTGCCTCAAAGTATAATCTGGGACTAAATGGAAACAAAGAAAGGTGTCACCTAATCAGCTGAGTTAATCTGAGTGTTCACAGCCTTGATGTGACAATAAAACTGTGTGGCCAGGAGGGAGTCCCAGAAAAGGGAGCATTTGAGCCCACTCCCTTCTTTATCAGTCTATCGGTCCCCAGGAGGGCCCAGTTCCAATCAGAGTGTGAGCTGCCTGGGCCAGAGAAAGTTTTTTTGGACTCTCCACACCTGGGAATTTTGTCGCGTTAGTACTCACAGAGAAGCTTCCTTTGTGCCGGAGGTTGTTCTAAGCACTCCACACCCATGGCATGGATGTACTATCCCCACAACAACTTCAAAATTTGAGGCCCTGAGAGGTTAAGTAATTTTTTTCAAGGTGGATCATCGCATACAGCTAGTTAGGAGGAAGGAAGGGTGATCTGGAGCTAGGCCCCGGCCCTTACCACATAGCAATAGTTCTTCTACAGGCACGAAAACAGCCTTCTCATGAGTGAGTGGTCTGGGTTCTTTGGTCACCTGATCCTGGGTGGATAGGACCCAATTTAGGCATGCCTCTCATTGCAATTTATTATGTGGCATGGACCTTATACTCTAGTTTCACGTAAGTATGGGCCTCATGTGTCAGTATCTGTGAACCTGACTGCCTCTGGGTGCTCAGGGGAAACAAAACTCCCTACTAGAACACCATAGGACCCAAACCCAAAGCCAGTGAGTCAGGGTCTTATCAGAAAACACCTGGTCCAAGATCACACAGCAGCAGGACTGGGACTAGAACTCAGTTTCTCTGGCTTCAATAATGGCTTTTTATACTTGGAAAGGAAAAGAAAGGGGGACTTAAAATGCACAGGAATGAAGTTTTGAGAACATCAAGCCCCACTTACAAATATATTTCTCTTTCTCTCTCTCTCTCTTTTTTTTTTTTTTTACCAACTAATTATTTTTTGTTTTTCAAATACAGTTCACTTACAATATTATATTAGTTTCAGGTGTACACCTCAGTGATTAGACATTATATAACTTACTAAGTGATCATCATGGTAAACCTAGTACCCATATGACACCATATATAGTTATTAGAATGTTACTGATTATACTGCCTATGCTGTACTTTACATTGCATGACCATTCTGTAACAACCAATTTGTATTACTTAATCCCTTTACCTTTTTCACCCATACCCTCAACCTCCCTCCCATCTGGCAACTGTCAAAATGTTCTCTGTACCTATGAGTCTGTTTTTGTTCTGCTCATTAGTTTATTTTGTTTTTTAGATTCAATTGTTGATAGATAAGTATTTATTGCCATTTTATTGTTCATATTTTTCTCCTCCTCCTCCTCCTCCTCCTCCTCCTCCTCCTCCTCCTTCTTCTTCTTTTTCTTCTTCTTCTTCTTCTTCTTCTTCTTCTTCTTCTTCTTCTTCTTCTTCTTCTTCTTCTTTTTCTTCTTCTTCTTCAAGACCCTTTAATATTTCATATAATACTGGTTTGGTGGTGATGAACACCTTTAGCTTTTTCTTGTGTGGGAAGCTCTTTATCTATTCTTTCTTTTAAAAAAAAATTTTTTTTTAAAAAAAATCGATTTGAGAGAGAGAGGAAGGGAGAGGGATAGAGAGATAGAAACATCAATGAGACAGTAACATTGGTCAGCTGCCTCCTGCATGCCCCCTACTGGAGATTGAGCCCACAACCTGGGCATATGTCCTGGCCAGGACCTGTTGGTTCATGGGTCACACTGAGCCACACTGCCGAGCCCTTTATCTGTTCTTTGATTTTAAACGATTGCTTTGCTAGGTACAGTACTTTTGGTTGTAGGTCCTTGCTTTTCATCACTTTGAATATTTCTTGCCACTCCCTTCTGACCTGCAAAGTTTCTATTGAGAAATCAGCTGACAATCTTATGGGAGCTCCTTGGTAGGTAACTAACTGCTTTTCTCTTGCTGCTTTTAAGATTCTGTCTTTGTCTTTAACTTTTGACATTTTAATTAATGATGTGCCTTGGTATGGGACTCTTTAGGTTCATGTTATTTGGGACTCTGTGTTTCCCAGATTTGTATGTTTATTTCCTTTACCAGGTTAGAACAATTTTGTCATTATTTTTTCAAACAGGTTTTCTTTTTTTTTTTAAATATATATTTTATTGATTTTTTCAGAGAGGAAGGGAGAGGGATAGAGAGCTAGAAACATTGATGAGAGAGAAACATCGACCAGCTGCCTCCTGCACACCCCCTACTGGGGATGTGCCCGCAACCAAGGTACATGCCCTTGACCGGAATCGAACCTGGGACCTTTCAGTCCGCACGCCGACACTCTATCCACTGAGCCAAACCGGTTTCGGCTCAAACAGGTTTTCAAACATATTTCTAATGTACGACAAAATTGAAGATTTAAGTAGGTATCATGTAGTTTTTTTCCTTCATTTGTGAGGGATAGGATCCCTTAGGGTAGGGACTCTGTGGATCCCCTAGATGGGGTAGAAGCCCAGGGCCTAGTGAGAATGAGGGAGGTCAGGCCCAGAGGTCAGGCAAAGAGGCAAGTCTGGTTTTAGATTTTTGAGGAAGGTGTTTGAGAGCAGGTGGACTTGAGAAGCCTGCAGGGCTTTGGAGAGATTGCAAAATGAGTTGAGTTAAACAGAAACTGGATGCTTGACAGGGTCTCAGAGTAGTTCTCAGACTTTTTTTGTTAGAGCCTCAGGACTTTCAGTGGTTAGACAGAGAAGGGCCTATCGCTCTAGGGTGTTGGCTTGGGTGTGGCCTGGAAGTTTAGAGTGTTGAAGATAAGGCTGTCAACCCCGCCCACTTCCAAGTCCTAGAGGTATTAGACTGGGATTCAGAGAATGCAGTTCTAGGGCCTGGAGGGGAGGGGAGGGGAAGGTGCCTCTGGAATCCGGGAAGCCTGGAAAAGCCAGAAAGCACTCACTGTTTCAATTCAATTCAACACTACTGTGTACCCGGCGTGGTGATGGAAGTAAAAGTATAAAAATGAACAGTTAAACTCTTTCTGCCTGCAAGAAGTGTATACTCTAAAGGTAGAGACAGGCCCTGGCCGGTTTGGCTCAGTGGATAGAGCATCAGCCTGCAAACTGAAAGGTCACAGGTACGATTCCGGTCAAGGGCACATGCCCGGGTTGTGGGCACAATCCCCAGTGAGGGACTTGCAGGAGGCAACCAATTCATGGTTCTCTCTCATCATGGATGTTTCTATCCCTTTCCCCCTCTTCCTTCCTCTCTGAAATCAATAAATATATATTTAAAATAAAATAAAATAAAGGTAGAGAGAGGTAGAAAACACAATTAAACCAACATTTAATTACAAATGGAATGAGACATGCCGTGAAGACAGTTGTGACAGAGAATAAAGGAGGAGCGTGCTTTAGGTAGGACCTCTGAGGGAGTGCCTGTTCCTCCGCAGCTTGCAGGACGAGGAGCCCCTGGGGAAGTGTCCTCCAATGAGCAGCTGAGCTCTCGGTGTTGCTCCCTTCTCCGGATTCAGGTCCCTTCTAACTCCATGGCTTCATTCAGCCCTCTGAAGCTTTTTTAAAAGTTAAAAATATGTATATTGTATCTTCTGCTGTAGGCTCTTCTATCGTACATGGAAGTGGAAGTCACATGACTTACTTTCATGCACTTTTTTCTTTTATAGCTATGTAACAGTCACAAATACAATATCTTTATACAAATACATTGATTAATAACTGACAACTTCCATAATTTTGTTCCCATTTCCAACTTAGGACCAAGCAGTCTTGAAGTCCAATCTAGGACCAATGTGGGTCCAACTCAGGACCAAGCCAAATGCACACCCCTAACCAATCGTACAGGATGGCCTGCGTCTAGTTAGCCCACCTACACCTTCCCCATGCCAATAGCCTCCAATTGGGGCACACTTGAAGCTTTTCTTTTTTTTTCCACTATAAAGCTTTTCCTCTCCTCTGCCTGCCTTTGAGTCTCTGCCAAACTCAAGTGATGGTGGCTGACTTTCTTGCTCTGGGAGGCTCTGAATTAATAGCCTTTGCCTGTTCACGTTTGGTTGGTCTTCATGTATTTTCACACATTGTGGGAAGCTAGTGAAACCTTGCTCAGGCAATAATAATTTCATTTCACTTATTGTCATAGATGCAAAATCCTAAATAAAACATTAGCTAAACAAATTTTACATGCCATTAAAATATATACAAAGCTATAATATA
This sequence comes from Eptesicus fuscus, assembly GCF_027574615.1. Lineage (NCBI taxonomy): Eukaryota > Metazoa > Chordata > Mammalia > Chiroptera > Vespertilionidae > Eptesicus > Eptesicus fuscus. Next base: position 93,998,636 of record NC_072474.1, read on the forward strand.
TAAAGATATAAAGATATGGTTCCACATTTTAAAAACCTATCACTGTAATTTACCACATTAATGGTCTAAAGAAGAAAAACCAGACTATCTGAGTAAAGAATGTTTTTTAAGGTTTAACACCTATTTGCAATAATAACACTCAGAAACTAGAAAAAAGAAAGAAACCTCTTTTTACCAAAAAGAGGTTAGTATACCAAAAATCCTATAACAGAAGTCATACTTACTAAAGAAATTTTGGATACATCTTCAGGAAGATCATAACATGGCAAGCGTACCATTACTGCTTTAACATGATACTGCAGAATTTACCCACACCATCAGATAGGAACAAAGCATAAGAAACATGAAGATTGAAGGGAAAAATCAAATAGTTATTATTGCAGGAATTATAATTATCCTCATTAAAAACACACACAACTCAATAGCATCATCAGGCAAAGTAATAGAACTAATTAAAGTAGTTCAACCTGTTTGCCAGATACACGATCATCTTACGAAACCAGTAGCGTTCCCGTAAAACAGAAACTACAGAGTACAATGGAAATAAAGAGGGAAGAGCAGACAGCAGGCCCACTCCAAACATTGGTGGCACCAGGGGCAAGAATACAAATTAAGACCACATTATGTATTTAAAATATCTACAATTAAAAATCATGCCCGCCCGCGGTGGCTCTGTGGTTGAGCATGGAGAACCAGGAGGTCACGGTAGGTTTCCTGTCAGGGCACACGCCTGGGTTGCAGGCTTGATCCCCAGTCGGGGGCATGCAGGAGGTAGCCGATCGATTCTCTCTCATCATTGATGTTTCTATCTCTCTTTCCCTCTCCCTTCCTCTCTGAAATGAATAAAAAAATATTTTTAAAAATCAAAGCTACTTAGATTAAGCTATAAAATGAGAGTACATTTAACATTTATCTCCAAGCAAGCTCACCATTTGCTTGTTTCACCACATCACCATCTGAAAGAGGAGACAGAGGACAATGCTTCTTTTTGCCACTCTGCCATTTGGCACATGTGTAGGTCAGACTCCCTGGAAATACACTCCAAGACAGAGATTTGCATACAGGTGGTTTAATGAGGAAAAATACCTGTAATATCGAATGAGTCTTGCATGAGTCAGAGAAATAGGATTGGGCAAGGGAGAAGCTGAGAAGTTGTAATTTTTGGAGATTAAGTGTTTTTATAAAATATGAAATATCATCTATAATAAATATATAAACTATCATTAAATGTTTATATAAAAATAAAACCATTTATAATTCTAATATTTAATATCCATAGAGTTGCAATGTAAAAATTCAGTATCATGCTTCATGTATGTTATGTTTAATTCTACATTTTTTTTGTCTTTCATTTTCACAGTTTGATTATGATGTGTCTTGGTGGGGATTTCTTTCAGTTCATCATTTTTGGGATTCAGTCGGCTACTTGAATCTGTAAGGTTTTGTTTGTTTGTTTGTTTTGTCTTTCAACAAATTAGGAGAGTTTTCAGACATTATTTATTCAAATATTTCTTAAGACCTGACTTTCTTCACTTTTTTAGTACTTCAGTGACATGAGTGTTAGATCTTTTGTTATTTTCCCACAAGCCCCTGAGGCTGTGCTCATTTTTTTTTTCAATCTATTTTCTCTCTGTTGCTCAGACTGGATAATTTGTATTGATTTATCTTCAAGTTTACTGACTCCTTCCTCTGTAATCTCTACTTTGCTATTGACCCATTCAGTGAGTATTTTTATTTTGGATATCGTATTTTTCAATTCTAAATTGCCATTTTATTCTTTTTTTTTTATGTCTTTTATTTCTTTGCTGAGATAGTCTACTTTCCCATTTGTTTTGAGTGTTCATAATTGCTTTTAGAATGTTTATGATAGTTCCTTCAAAATCTTCGCCAAATAGTTCCAACACTTCTGTCTTTGGGCATTAATATCTGTTGCTTTATTTTCTCATGCAAGATGAGATTTTCCTGGTTCTTGCTGTGCCAAGTAATTTTGGATTATGACTTAGAAATTCTGTGTGGTATGTTAGGAGACTTTGGTTCCTCTTTAAGTCTTCTATTTTAGCAGGCAGTCGACCCATTTAGATTTAGAACACACATCCTGGCCCACTTCTGCGGGCTGTGGTTTGAATGTTAATTTACCTTTTGAACCTTTGCAGTGCTGTTCTGGACTGCCCCACTGTGCCTGGCTGAGAGGCCAGTCTGAAACCTGGGTGGTATTCCACACTGCAGCCCAGTTCTCAAAGCCATTGCTGTGTTGACTCTGGCCAGTTTTAATGCTTGGGCCACTCAGAGATGAGCCTGGGACTTGATACTTAGATGTAAAGGGTCTCTTTCTTCTGCTCCCTCTTTTTCATAATCCTCTCCCAACTGTCTAGTTGGAAGGGGCAGAGGATGCTGTCTCTCTGTGGTTAGTGCTGGGCCAGCATTGACTACAGGGTTCCACCCCACATTCGCTCACCACTATGCTTGGTGGTGAGAAGGAGAAGCAATGCCTTTGCTTACATTTATTTAATGTGGAACAGGGACAGACAGCAGGTCCAAATGCAAAACTATAAAACTTCTAGAAGAAATAGGGGAAGATCTTGGTGATCTTGGAGTAGGTAAAGATTTTTTAGATAAAACACAAAAAGCATGATCCATTAAAAAATGATAAATTGAACTTCATCAAATTAAAAACATCTGCTGTTTAAAAGTGTTTTTTTTGTTTTTTTGTTTTTTTTAACACCACACCTGCGGCTTATTTATTGGAGTTGATATATTATGGCTATCTTGCCATGCAATCACTACATTGAAATATACAATAATCATCAAATAAATGTACCAACAGGTTGGTCACCCTTTCTTGAGTAGAAATGTTCAGTTACATTATAATTTGCTGTTTTTTTTTTTATTGGAAATAGGCTGTAATATTTGTCTTCATCCCCCCATTCCCATCCCACACCCCACCCCACGGATGCCCCAACCCCCGGTTGAACTTAACCATTGGATAGGCGCATATGCATGCACACAAGTCCTTGGTTGATCTCTCCCCTCTCCCCCTACCCTCCCCTATCCTCCCTCTGAGGCCCGATAGTCCGGTCGATGCCTCCTTGCTTCTGGTTCTGTTCTTGTTCCTCAGTCTATGTTGTTCATCATTTCCCCTAGATGAGCGAGATCATATGTCACTAGATATATACTTATGAGAACTGAATGTGAGACGAGCAATAATAGTTATGCTGACAGGCAAATGAATCAGTCTGTAGTGAGTTTCTTTCTGGACCAACAGTTCTTTTGAGACCCAATTTCAATGTCCACCAGTTCCTTATGTGTACATGGCAGCACTGACCCCTCAGCTCTGGATGGTGGACAAATGGTGGTAACGTAGGTCCGACTCCCTCTGGTTTGGTCTCGGCCGGACCCAGGGGCACGGCTTCACCCGGACTAAGGGGCACATGGCCTCACCCAGACCCAAGGGGCGCGTGGCCTCACCTGGGCCCGGGACCCAGCCTCACCTGGATGGATCCAGGGGCACACGGCCTCACCCAGACCCAGGATCCGGCTTCACCCGTACCCAGGGGCGCAAGACCTCACCCGGACCCAGGGGCACATGGCCTCACCCGGGCCCAGGGACCCAGCCTCACACGCGTGGCCTCACCCGGACCTAGGTGCGCAAGGCCTCACCCGGATCCAGGGACACATGGCCTCACCTGGACCCGGGGGCGCGTGGCCTCTCCCAGACCCAGGGGCACGTGGCCTCACCCGGACCAAGGGGCACGAGGCCTCACCCGGACCTGGGACCCAGCCTCACCCGGATCCAGGGACACATGGCCTCACCTGGACCCGGGGGCGCGTGGCCTCTCCCAGACCCAGGGGCGCGTGGCCTCACCCGGACCTAGATGCGCGAGGCCTCACCCGGATCCAGGGACACATGACCTCACCCGGACCCAGGGGCGTGTGGCCTCTCCCAGACCGAGGGGCGCGTGGCCTCACAAGGACCTGGGACCCAGCCTCACCCGGATCCAGGGACACATGACCTCACCTGGACCCGGGGGCGCGTGGCCTCTCCCAGACCCAGGGGCGCGTGGCCTCACCCGGACCTAGATGCGCGAGGCCTCACCCGGATCCAGGGACACATGGCCTCACCCGGACCCAGGGGCGTGTGGCCTCTCCCAGACCGAGGGGCGCGTGGCCTCACAAGGACCTGGGACCCAGCCTCACCCGGATCCAGGGACACATGACCTCACCTGGACCCGGGGGCGCGTGGCCTCTCCCAGACCCAGGGGCGCGTGGCCTCACCCGGACCTAGATGCGCGAGGCCTCACCCGGATCCAGGGACACATGGCCTCACCCGGACCCAGGGGCGCGTGGCCTCTCCCAGACCCAGGGGCGCGTGGCCTCACCCGGACCTAGGTGCGCAAGGCCTCACCCGGACCCGGGACCCAGCCTCACCCGGATCCAGGGACACATGGCCTCACCCGGACCCGGGCTCCAGCTACACCCAGACCCAGGGGCGCGTGGCCTCACCCGGACCCAGGGGCACATGGCCTCACCCGGACCCAGGGGCGCGTGACCTCTCCCAGACCCCTGGTCGCGTGGCCTCACCTGGATCCAGGGGCGGGTCCCGTGGCCTCACCCGGATCCAGGGGCGCACAGCCTCACCCGGACCCGGGACCCAGCCTTACCCGGATCCAGGGGCACACGGCCTCACCCGGACCCAGGATTCAGCTTCACCCGGACCCAGGGGCGCATGGCCTCACCCGAACCCGGAATCCGGCTTCACTTGGACCCAGGGGCACGTGGCCTCACCCAGACCCAGGGGCGTGAGGCCTCACCTAGACCCAAGGGCGTTTGACCACACCCGAGCCCAGAGGCTCGCAGCCTCGCCTGGACCCGGGTCTCAGCGGGGTTTCGTCTTCTTGATCCCAATTCCTGTTGGTCAATTCCCTCTCAGCAATTCCTTCGGCCATTTTCTCAGAGCTCCAGGGCGGCTGCCGCAGAACTCGTTGGGCGGCGGGCTTGGCGAAGCTCCGGTGTGCCCGGTGCGCGGCGGCGGGCTGGTCCGGTGTCGCTGCGTCGGCCCTTGGGTCTGCAGTGGTGGCCGGTCGCCGAGCGTGCGCACCTGGCCGCTTCCGGGGCATTGAGATTCTTGAAGGACTCGGAGGTCAGCAAGCGCGGAGTCTCCCACCCCATGTCTCCCAGGGGCTCGTCTGTCCGTGCTTGGCAGCGAGTGGAGCCGTCCCCTCAGCCGGAGACCGCCGGAGGAACTGCGCCGAGCACGTTCCAGGTCGCCATTGTGTCGCCTGAGCCATAGTTCTTAAAGTGTGGACTTTGGGTCACCTGCATCAGCATCATCCCGCGTACCCCTCTCTTTTATGCTAGTTGTAGAGCATCTGCTCAGCCAGCCCTCTGGTGGTTCTGGATGGTGTCTACTCTGCTCTCCTGTCGTAGTCTCAAAATTGTTGTGGTAGGCAATGATCAGGCTTCCGCCCTATGTCTCCATCTTGGTCCTCCTTTGTACAGTTAAGTCTTGATTGTTATTGGTGTCACTGGGAGGAATTGTCCTCCAGGCCAATTGGCCGTGAGGACCCTCTTTGTCTATATAGGAAGAGTTGCTGTGCAGGAGACATGTTTATGGGCCGGGTCTTGGTGCAGCAATGCTTTGGCGCTCACTGAGTCTTCCTCTCGAATGTATCCCTTATGAGAGTGGTTGAAATGTGGTGTCATCTCACACCAACCACTAGATCTCCTCGTTTCTGGGTCTCCGATGGAGTGTAGGTCAGCTACTGCCTGAGGCACTCAGCAGGGAAAAGCTTCTGTGCTCAGCTTGGATGGGGTGGGGTTACAGGGTGGAGCCTACAACCTTGGCTTCCTGTCAGCCCCGCCCTATGAGGTTCCTGTGTCTGTGTCCCTCTGTACTCCTTGAAAACACCTCTGAGAGAAACGCGCCCTGGAGTTTCGTCCGCTGCCAAACAGTCTAGTCTCTCCCCTAATGAATCTGGATTCCCAGATTCTCGCCTGGAACTGGGTTTCAGTGTAGTTGGAACTGGATCTCAGCACAGTCTGGCGCCTTTGTCTCCTTCCCAGCAGGGCAATTCAGTGGCGCAGGCAACAGTCCATCCTCTGCGCACCTTCCCATGCGTGCCTCTGGAGCTCTGCCTTCCGCTGCTCCTCTGTGCCTGTGCCCCACATCCCAGATTCATTCCCCCAGCGTGCGCCTGGCTTCCCAGGGTTTCGCTCGGAACTGGGGTTCAGTGCAGTCGGAGCTGGTGTTCAGCGCAATCTGGAGCTTTTATCTCCTTCCTGCTAGTGAACGCCGGCCAGGCCGTCAGCCGCCCCTTCCTCTCCGGCTCCGTCCTCCCCGCACGCGCGCGTGCTCGTGTCTCCTCCCGTGTCTCCATACCTCAGGCTTTTACAGCTCCTCTGATTATCCTTGTGGTTTTCTCTTTCCTTCTAGTTGTGGGCATTTCAGTCCGCCAGCTTTCCTGTGGTTCTGGATGATGTCCGTTTTGACTTTTAGTTGTATTTTTGAAATTGTTGTGCCTGGCTGTAGGTTAGGTGTTTAACCTATGCCGCCATCTTGGTTTTTTCTAAAAGTTACTGTTAAGAGAATGAAAAGACAAGCCGCAATTGGGGAGAAAATATTAGCAAAAGAGGACCTACATCTAGAATATATAGAGATTTCTCAAAACTCAGTAACATGAAAGCAAACGACCTACTAAAAAATGGGCAAGAGACTTGACCAGACACTCCACCAAAGAAGATATATGGATAGCAAATAAAGCACATGAAAAGATGCTCATCGTAAGTCATGAGGGAAATACAAATTAAACCACAATGAGGTACTGCTCCACTTATTAGGATGGATAAAACAAAACAAAACAAAACAAAACACTGGACAGTACCAAGTGCTGGTGAGGTTGTGGAGTACCTGGGAGCGCTCATACCTTGCTGCTGGTGGAAATGCAAAATGGTACAGTGACTGAAAAACTGCTTGGCAGTTTGTTTTAGCACTAACATGCACTCACCACACAATCCAGCAATTGCATTTTTAAGCAATTGTCCAAGAGAAATGAAAATTTATGTTAACACAAAAACCTGTATGTGAATATTTGTAGCAGCTCTATTCATAGGGGTCTCAAACTGGAAACAATCCAAATATCCTTCAACTGGAGAATGCACAAGCATATTGTAGTTCTTGAATGATTAAGAGGAACAAACTACTGATACACATCACATGGATGAATACATAATGCCAAGTGATAGAAAGCCAAGTGAGAGAAGCCGTACTCAAAAGGCTACATCTATTCTGAAAAAGGCAAAAGTTCAGGCATGGCTGAGAGGCCTGGAGGTGGGGATTGACTACAAAGAGCCATGAATTTTAGGGAGGATAAAATTGTTCTAGGTTTTGATTGTGGTGACTACATGAGTGTATGTGCTTGTTAAATTCATTAGAAGGTGCGCTAAAAAGATTATTTTACTTTATGTAAATTATACCTCAATATACCTGATATACCTGACATTTAAAAAATCTATCAAGAGCATTTCCCTGTTCTGTTTCTGTCGAGAGGATGGCTCTGGAGACGGTGCCCGAGGACCTGCGGCATCTGCAGGCTTGTTTGTTGTGTTCGCTGGTCAAGTCTATAGACCAGTTTGAATACGATGGTTGTGACAATTGTGATGCATCCCTTCAGATGAAGGGTAACCGAGAGATGGTATATGACTGCACCAGCTCTTCCTTTGATGGAATCATTGCAATGATGAGTCCAGAGGACAGCTGGGTCTCCAAGTGGCAGCGAGTCAGTAACTTTAAGCCTGGTGTGTATGCAGTGTCAGTCACTGGTTGTCTGCTCCAAGGAATCATGAGGGAGCTGAAAAGTCGAGGAGTGGCCTACAAATCCAGAGACACAGCTATAAAGACCTAGCAAGATGCATGGCTGCCAGTGTCTTTGCCACCTCCTCCTGCCTCTACTTATTTATTGTTGTGAAACTAAATGGACAGACCTTCACATACTCCCCCCTCTCCAATTCTGAGGCTCAGCGGACTGAGGAGAGAGCAGCACAGCATGTTCCTGGGCCATTTTACCTTCTTTGGACTACTAGTTGGGGTAGGAGTGGTGTGGGTTGATGGATTAATAGAGTGAATTGAGTGTGGGGTAGGATTTTTTTTCCTACCCACACCTCTGGCTGCTTCCTTGCCCATGGTCAGGTCTCTGTATCAAATGCCAATAAATGTGAATCCATAGCAAAAAAAAAAAAAAAAATCTATCAAGCTTCATTTATGGAAATCAACAAATTGGCTGTGCAATTATTGAAGGATTAATAGTATTTTTCTAGTTAAGAAATGGATAAGTGGGGCCTGGGATAGTGGGGAGGGCATCTCAGAAGATAGCCCTTGTATGAGCAAAGACAAGCAGATGTGATTTGAGTTTTGAGAGAAGGCACCAAAATAACCTGGCGGTCACTCAGAGGAGAAATCTGTTTAATAGTTAAGAGAGCAGGCTCTGGAGTTAGACAGCCTGAATTTGAATCTGGCTCTTGTACTTCTTATCTTTGTGACTGTCAATGTAAGAAACATTCAAACCTATAGATAATTTTTGTGCATTTATTTGAGCTAAACTGATGACAATTTGCAGGAAGCATACTCTCAGCTGATTGAGTAAATGCTCCAGAAATATGTCAGTTTGCACCTTATTTTATACATTATAATCAAAAGAGAAGACAGTAAGTGGGTTACATGAAATCCATTGGTGATAGATTAGAGAGGCAGGAGAAAGCAAAACTGGGCAATTTCTGAGATTGAGTAAAGAGTAACACGGATAGGCACATCCATCTCTTACACAGATGGGTACAGGATAGTTAAGTGTCAACAATTAACATGATAGCAATAACAATGAGGGGATTTGTGGTTTCTGCTGGTGAGGTATCTGTGCTTTGAGGGGTCTAGAAAAAGGGAGACTTCTTTGATATTCTGTTATAGTAGGTGCAAAAAGACAATAGAAAGGCTCAATTAAGGTAAAGGTTGACTTTTGTCAGGGAGGATTCTAGCCTAGGACATGACTACCCACCATAATCTGCTTTTAGTTAAAAAGTTGTAATTTCAGACCATCCTATGTGATTATTTTAGGTCTCTGAGTTAGCAAGGCCACCACACAGGCCTCCCCTGAGCTTGTCAGGTTAGTATGTGGCCCCTTTTCGTATAGTTGGGCACGTTACTTAACCTGTCTGTGCCTCAATTTCCATCTGCATAAAGAGAATGATAATAGTTACATGCCTTACAGGATTGAGAATTGAACTAATTAATACCCTCAAGTGCTTAGAATAGTGCTGAACATACAGTACATGCTCAATTAATGATAATAGATAAGGCTTTGGGGGTGGGGCAGGGCTGAATTAAGAAGAACCAGTTCAGGTGCCAGTGAGTTCCATGTAAGGCTTTTAAAAGGTGGGGCAGCAACATGATCAGATCTTTGTTTTGGAAGGATGGCCCGGCAGCTGCTGTGGAGGATTGAAGTAAGACAGTGAGGGACTGCTGTGATAGTCCCAGAGGCCTGAGCTGGGGCAGGGGAATACTGGTTCTGTGTCTCTGGAGGATGCGAATACACTAAGTCTTGAGAGAAAGAAGAAACATCAAATGCATTCAATGCGAAGAGGTAAGGTCTAAGAGCCAGAAGATCCAGCTTCTGTCTTCTCTCCTTAACCCAGACCATTCAGGATGCTCATAGGAAATGAAAAACCAGGGACATAATGAGCAGAAGCATTCAAAGCAATAAACATGTCTACCTAAACTTGGTGAGAACTGCACTCCCACACCCCTATTAAGTAATAAGTTTAAAAAGAATTCTAATTTACAACATGTGTCATACTAATTCGGGAGTCACTCTATGCAGAGAGTGCCTGGGAAAGGCCCCTGAACTGATTGTCATCTGAATCCAGTGGTGCCCAGCAGAGCCATGCCCTGGAAACATACCTTGCCAGAGGCAGATGTGTTGTCAGCCTGACCTTCAGCTCAGGCGCCAGAGGGTGGGTTTCATTATCTAAATCAAGCCAAGCACCAGGAACAAACACGATTATCCGGGCCCATCCAGAAGTGATGATTCCAAAGAAGCCACAAGAATGCACATAATCTCCTTTGTCTTGGGCTTTAGTAAAACTTCCTGGTATTTTGCCTATATTAGCTCTGGGTCACTGTCCTCCATCAGAGGACAGCTATTCCACCCGGCCCCAGCTTTTTCCTTCTATCTCTGTGTCTGTCTCTTCCTTTCATTTTCTCAGTCCCCAGCCGCCCTTACTCAGGAATCGAACCGCTCTCTAGCCACACTGGACGCAGAAAAGAGAGAAATATTTATAACTCTGTATATATACTGCACCATTACTAACCATCATGACTGTGGCCACCTCAGATAACAGGAAATGGTAACAGGTTCAATTTACACATCAAAATGAATGTACCCTTGAAGGGCAGTTCATTGCTAAGTTTTGCACGTGTGTGCGCGCACACACACACATACACCACTCTAGTCTTGAATAGCTTAACTTATACATCTATATATTTTTACTACCATCTGAACAGAGCCACTTCCTTTCTTTAATGCACACTAGAATTGATAACTTGCCCCAGCAAGGTTCCCAATCCCTTCTTCTTAAATCCAACAGCATTTAAAATATTGGGCAATGATTATGAATGTGTGTGTGTGTGTGTGTGTGTGTGTATGTGTGTATGCATGCACTGAACATCCGTACTTTGTTCAACCACTCCTCAATAGTTTCTCATAAAATCTATACTTGTCACATCCTCATCACTCACATGGAATCCAGCTTTAACATACAATCTCCTAAGTTGGTCTCATTTTGAACTCAGCAAGGGTCATCTCTCCATATGGGAAGTATAATGTAAGCATTACAGCCAACCATCTAGACTAATCCAAGCCAATGTTCCATTAGGACATGTTACATACAACACCTTTTTGAACTTGTAGTCATGTATCTCAGTATAAAAGCAGTTTCCTGGAAAAGGCTGAGTTCAACCTTCTCCCAACCTCCTTCCAAGCCCCAGCCTGTGACGGTGAGTCACGTGATAAGTGCCAGCCAGACATCATCTTGTGTTTTACTAAGATGAACTTTGGGTTGGAGGAAGCTGCTTGAGATAGAACAAGCCAATATCTCAGTTACAGTTGTGTTTAAGGTGTGTGTGTGGGGGTGAGGGTGGGGGAGGGTGGTATACGGGGAAGGTAATTACATTTTGCTTTTAACAAAATAACTCTAAATCATCATTAGAAATAAATTGTTCCTGTGATGCTGCAGACACAGCAGTGTCCATGGACATGGCTTACTAACAATGTTTATCCAGAATTATTCACTTTAATGCACTTACTGTCTCCTGCCTGACTCACCAAGTTATGAATCCTTTCTTTTATCTTACTTAAAAAGCAAAGTATTTAACACATGCCTCTTAATACAAGGCACTGACATTTTTTTGGAAGCAGGTAAGGGTCATAAATAACTGACCATTCTGAGAATGCATTAGATGAGTTTGTAGATTTATGCCGGGTTGTCTGCAGGTTTATGGTTTGTGCTTAGATTTCCTGTTGGCCATAATCAGAAAACCAGGGACAATGCTTTAGTGCTGAGGTAATTTTTTTTTTTTTTTTTTAGTGCATCTTCCAGTTAGATCGGTTTTTCTTTTCCTCCAACAACAATAATTGCCTATCAGAGTGATTTGCTTGGAAATTTCTGAGCAGGGTCTCTCACAGGTTACATTGCTAAGTTTTGTTCCTTGTGATCATTGCATCTATAGTAATCACATGATCACACTTAATATTCTGATGGTTTTATTAACAAGTATATAATACATATATTGCATACTGTATATAGTATATGAGGACTGTACAGTACAAATTTATGTTCACAGTTTGACATGACAAAATGTCATTACTGAATTCCCATTGGACTACAGAGTAGAAACAGAGAAGGTACATTAAACATTCACATCTTTAGTAAGAAAGGTTACCAAAATGTTTCAGTATTTGCAAGTATACTAATGCATGCTAAAAACCTTTACCCATTCAGTCTTATTAGCTTATAAAATATATTACACTTTATTAAAAATTTCTGCATAGTTTATACAAGTATTAAAGTACTGTAAATGTAATAATCCTGCTATACTTGCAGGTATGGTTTAAGAGATGCTAAGCAGAAAGATTATGTTGACCCTCTATCACTAAGTACATATCAGCAAAAAAAAAAAAAAGTGCTAGTATTTGTAAAACATAATATTGTAGCCCTCGTTTAATGCATGGAAAATGGCTTTGTAAATGTATTATTTCATAAGTGGATTTGCAATCATTTAGAAATTGTTAACCTTGACCAAGAAGAGAATAAATACCGCTCTGAGCAACTTCATGTATGACAGCGATTCCTTCAAGATGACAATATTTTCAAACCAATGGATTTATTTTAAAACTTTAGATCTTTGAGATTGTCTTTAAAACAACCTAACCAAGAATGATGTGCAGATATACAGTATCAGCAATATAGTCTTTCAAATTCCACATTAGTGCAACACTGATAGTGCAGGTGGGTGTTTAATAATGAAATATACATGTACATATGTAGTTCCCTGTAAATCTGTTCCAAGGCTCTCGAAGCTTCTGCATGTTTAGCATTTCCTTAGCTGAACGTAGCTATGCTGCTAACATTCTCCAAACAAGGCGCTTCAGAATGTTTAATGCCCATTTATGATGCCGATTCACATTTTAAAACTCTAATATATGATGGATTCAGATTTAATTTTTCTGACACTTGGATAATAACTGAATAAATTCTATAGCAATTTATACACTAGCTCCATGCTTACAAATCATTCTCATCAACTTGAATATTGCAATTAAAATCAGCCTTGATAGTAACATGGCACATCATTAAAACCACACACTCAAGGGCACCTTCTTTGAGGTCTCCCACAATAACAGCTAAAAATGACTAAGAGACTAAATTTCTCAACTATGATAGTAAGATACAGATATATATATAAAAGGAAAATTTGTAGAGCCAATTGGTAACTAAAGTATGTAGACCAGCAAGGGAACAGAGAATGATGGCTTCTCTGGATGGTTCTTTCAGTAAAAATGGAACTTTGTTAATGAACTGTTAACATAATCTAAGCAAGCTAAGTATAATGTAATAGTCTCTGCAGGGTTTTGCTTGTACTTTTGAACAGAATTTTGATATGCCATAGCAAACATTACATTTCATTAGAACCCATGAAGCTTTCTATTAATTGGACTCAGACTCAAAGCTCATTATAGAAAGATCAACTCTACCCTTTCTCATCCCCCTTCCCACCTTCTGTGGTTAGAATATACATAAACTGGTTTTCTCTATCAAAACAAAAAAAAAGTCCCTTGCATTCAAACTTAATTCTTCGGTGTGTTGTGGAAGAACCATTTCAAGAAATAAACACTTTGGCATGAATGTGACTAAGTATTTACAATACAGACAATACCTACTTTCCCAAGAGCTATTTTTTTTTATCCCTCAATTCATATCTTAGTTGCAACCAAACACACAACAACAAAGAAAAAGCCCAATTAGGATGTTTTAATATTCTAAACGAATTTTGCAGTGCTTAAAAAGAAAAAAAGTAAAAACCAAGTGCCAGATAACAAATTATTTTGCGTTTTTGTACATTTCCTTTCAGTTGGTTCAGAGAGCTGTTGAGTGGGACCTCTAGGTGTGCAGTCCTTACAACTACTTTCATTAACAGAGCGCCAAAGTAAGCTCCCCACACAATTCGCAGGCCTCCAGAATCACTTCTTCACTGATGCTTTGAAAACAGTGTATTCCTCCCAGTTAAAGTTGTGTTGGATCCTGAGTTGTGGCTCGGACGAATCTTCAGGATTCCATTCTTCTCTTCTCCATCCTTTTATGAAGGGGCATTTGGTCACATGTGCCCACTTTTGACCACCGTTGCCACTTCCTTCAAATTCAGAACCAAGGCATTTCTACACATGAATTATTTTTATTGGCATTTAGACTATGATGCTCAAAAGCCTACTTTTGAGAAATGTCCCCCAAATAATGGTGCTTTTTGTCTTGAACATGAACACGAGTCATTTTCAGTTTGTTCTTCTGACAGGATACTTGGTAGTGAGAGTGCCAGCTCCAACAGTAAACTTCGGGAATTGTTGAGCTACGTAGATGAATCCCTGAACTGTGATTTTCTATTTTTTTAGGAATCTGTCCCCCCAGTAAAGGTCTGTGTGCTTCACAACTATTTACAAATAGCGTCACTCAGGTCTTAATGAATCTACTTAGCAGATGCTTACCTGTGATATGTGTCATGAACACCAATGACAGCCAATTTGGCACCTTGTTACACACTTTCTGTACGAAAGCTATAGGAGTAATTTGGTTTGGGAATATAATCACCGCGCAACGTTTCCCTGTTTGCAGAAAGGCTCTCAGTAGGTTGGGTAAAGGAGCCATTCAGACCCCGATCCAAAAGATTCTTCACCATTATGGGGCAAGTATTTTTGTGGCGTCCCTCCTCTCAATGCTTGATGATCTATATTAAGGACATTATAGGACTGGAGATCGGTGCATGGGTAACCCCATCAGTATCTGGCTTCGCTGGACGGTTCTGCACAGCTGAAGATGCAGAAACCGAAGTTCTAGGAACGCACTGCACAGCTAACCAAATGATGAACTCTCACTGAAAACCCCTAGCTGGCTTCCTCCTTTGCCCCCTTGCTCAATGCCCCTTTGCTCCAACTCCATGCGATGCAAATACAGCATCCATCCCTTGAACTGACAGAGATCCCCTCCCTACGTCAACAACTCTAGCTTATCTTCCACTGGTGGCAAAGTCCTCCTTATTAGCTGCAGGCACGAAGGAGGGTAAAGGACTTAATGTCGATGAAGTGATAAATCCAAGTTGACAAGCAAGATTGGTGAAGGAAAAAGGAAGAGCTGACTGTACTCGCCTGGAATCTTGCTGCCCTTCTAGCTGACCTGTGAAGGGGTCCACCCGTCTTTTCTCTGTGCAGCACAAAATGCGATCACAGGGCTCAGAGGTATGCATGTCTCTGGCAAGGACTAGCAGGCTGGATACTGTATTTCTAATACATTTACTTTGACATTCTTTTGAGGAATACATGGACAAACCGACAACTGGTTCTGTTAGTTTACATGTTCCCTTGTTCTCATTACATTAAACTTATCTGTAAGAAGGGTTTGCTTAGCATCCCCGGAAAAAAAAAAGTGTTCACATTCTTTAGGTCTGACCCGTGGTAAGGAGGGAGGATTAGAGAATATTTACTACTGACCATATGGAAGTTTGACTGATATAAATTCAGAGATTCAGACCAGCTGAATCAAAATTAAAATGTACATGTAAAAAATGAGTTAGACAACGGGAGGGAGGACAGAGAGAGCTGGGCGAGTGGGGAGCCGCGTGCCTAGGCAGAGACGGAGACATTCAAACTAGCATGTGGCGTTTCCTATGCAGGGCAAGGTGGTCAGAACGGGAGAAGCTGCGGTCACAGTCCGGACACTGGAAAGGTTTGATTCCAGTATGTTTTCGGAAATGTCTTGTTAGTTCATCAGACCGAGCAAATTTCCATGTGCATCCTTCCCATGTACATTTGTAGGGTTTTTCTCCTGTAAAAAGAAAGTGAAAAAAGCTTATTTTTTTTTTCTGATAGAAAAAGGCTATTAATTAGTAAAGGCAGTAAAATTAAAATGAGCTAAAGCTCTTGACATATATTATTTCCAAGGTATGTCTATCCATTTGTCCCTCAATAACAATCTATATATATATGTAAAAGCCTAAGCAACTGTCCGACTGTCCAACCGGTAGCTATGATGCACACTGACCACCAGGGGGCAGATGCTTAATGCAGGAGCTGCTGAGCTGCAATGACTTGGCAGCTGCATTTCTCGGGTGATGCACCCGGAACCAGAGAGGAGGGAGCCCGATTCCAGGGTGCGTCACCCGAGAACTGCCCTCTCACAATCCAGGACCCCTCGGGGGATGTCTGAGAGCTGGTTTCAGCCCGATCCCTGCAGGCCAGGCTGAGGGACCCAACTGGTGCAAGAATCCATGCACCGGGCCTCTAGTATCTTATAAACCACTACAGGACAAGCAAGAAAACATTAATTCTCTTCAAAAAATCTGAAGTCTCTATCAACCGAAATATCTGTTGGGGATTTCAACATCTTATCTTTTGTTTAATGGATAATAACTATGCCTAAGTATAATGCTTTAATTCGGAAGTACTAACACTATAATAATGCGTCCCCACCCTGTTACAGCCAGGCCTCTCCAACCCCCTCCTGTGGGGTAATGGTGAGGACAGAAGACCCTTGTGGGAAAATCCTAGGGAGAGCCATTGGGAAGACCCTCTCAAATAAAAAGGCTGTTAATGGCTATCTTCCATGTTTAAATAAGTAAAAAATAGGTAATGGGCATCACTAACTAATTTCCATCCCTTGTTCTGGAGAAACCTTATATACTGCCATTCCTTGGCATTTCAATGAGATATTCAGACTTCGTCTTCTCTGCTTTGCAGCACAGAATATAAATGCTAAGAGGTATTTTGCCTACATCTGAATTGTTATACAATATTCAACTTGGTCTTTTTAATATTAGGCTGGAATTTGGTAGCATCCACCTCTGGGTTGTCCCATTAATGTCCTGGAGATGCTTTTATGAACCTATCTGACATAGGTTTGGGTGATTGGGTGTTCCTCTAAATGCAAGCTGTAGGTAGGCTGATTTTTCCTGGCTTCCTCCCCCCAGAATTCAATGAAAAACTCACTTCCACTGTGCCAGACACTTTCCTGCCCTTTTCCAAATCCCAGAGTCTTCTGTTTAAATATTTCTCATAAGAATGACTCATAAGAATTAAAAAAAAAAAAAAAAAATCGCCGAAACCGGTTTGGCTCAGTGGATAGAGCGTCGGCCTGCGGACTGAAAGGTCCCAGGTTCGATTCCGGTCAAGGGCATGTACCTTGGTTGCGGGCACATCCCCAGTAGGGGGTGTGCAAGAGGCAGCTGATCGATGTTTCTCTCTCATCGATGTTTCTAACTCTATCCCTCTCTCTTCCTCTCTGTAAAAAATCAATAAAATATATTAAAAACAAAAACAAAAAAAAAAACAAAAAAAACTACGTTCTGAGTTAAGAACAATGTATACAGAGGCAAATCCCTATCACACTAGAATTTCATACTGAAGAGTCTGAGGTTGGGTCAGATGTGACCTACAGTAAACATTAATCACCAATACGCACTACAATTAATCGGATTGTTTATAACATTTTTATACAATTTCCTTAAGATACTTTGCTACAAAATGTTGAAGAGCCCACGGAATAATTTTACATTTTCTTCACCTATACAACAATTTTCATAAGATCTGGCTGCACACTCTCTATTCGAGACTGGGCAAGATGGAAAATATTCTAGAACAAATATGGCAGGCAATCACATAGAAGTTCCCTCGGTTTTAGAAGTGAGGATTTACCCAAATTCAACTTCTATAGACTGCTGCATTTATTTGTCCTGTGTAAGGAGATGGTTTTTACTATAGTGAACTTGATGTACATTTGCCATAGAAGAGCCCATAGGAAGACCACACCCTGGTGAAGTAGGCCCATGGTTAAGAGTACTCTCCCCTCTGTTCCACTGGAGGATCCATCCCTTTCTCTCTCTTTCAATTGCAGAGTGCACAAGTGATTGACCCTCCTACAGTGATAACCTCGAGTCTATTCTACTTATAACAAAAGTAAACCATTACAAAAAACTTCATGCATCATGACAGACACATCTGTAAATGACTAGGGTTAACTTTCAGATGCCTGAAAAAAATTCATTATAATAACCTCTGAAAGTCAGAACGTTTGACTTAACATGTTAGTCTAATTCTTAAGAAGCAAGTGAGTCTTATATTTCTGATACCTGTATGTGTTCTTCTGTGTGCTTTCAAGTGAGAGCTTTTAGTGTACACTTTGTTGCATCCGTCATAATCACATCTGTGTATCCTTCGCTTCCTTTGGGTGTCTGGAGACTCCACAGGTAAAGGTCTCTTCCCCGGCTGTACTATGACTGAAGGGTGATTCCTGTGAAAGTCAACGTTAAATGCAAAATGTTGAGTGGAAGGCTCTTCCTTTTCTTTAGTCTATCAAAAGCATTAACAACACTGGGCAAAAACAAACAAAAAAACCCAACAAAATAAAAAAGAAATTAGCTGATCAACCCAAGAAGCACTGCTATATCCATTCAACAAACATTGAGTGAGCACCTACCATAAGCCAGGCACTGTGCTTGGCACCGGGACACAAAGATGAATAAAAACAGGGTTCCTGCCCTCGAGGAGCTCACAGTCTAGGGGGAGACAGACATGTAGATAAGTAATGACAGTAAGAAGAGTTAGGTGCTACGCTGCAGGGAGGTGCAAAGTGCTAGAAGTCTCTTTGCCTCAATAAAAATTTGCCTATTTATAGAATTTTGTGGCACTAGGTAATGCTGGACACTCTATTGCTCTACTACGATTCACAGGCCATCCTTACTTTCATTTATTGTTCTTTAGGGAAAGGTCAGATTCCCAAGTCTCAGGCAACCACACTGTAGGATGTCAGCCCTCTCAGGGACTCCTGACATTCTCCCTACCTCCCTGATTACTCGCGCCCAGACTCATATCCTGCATTTGCATAAACCGATCCATGTTAAACATCTCTTTTTTCAGAAAGGTAGTTGGAGAGAAAAGGCAGATGGGGAAGAGATGGGAAAGGCCTGTAGTTTAATGTTAAGTAATTAAAATTCCTAATCCATTCATTCATTTTAATCCATTCATTTGCTTTCCTAATGACCAATTATCTGATACATTACAAAGTTATATAGTTGGCCTCCAACTCTAACAAGAGACTTTTCTTTCAAATTTGAACCTAATTCCGGGCTGGTGGTGCTCAGTGGTTGAGTGTTGACCTACGAACCAGGAGGTCATGGTTCAATTCCTGGTCAGGGCACATGCCCAGGTTGTGAGCTCGATCCCTGGTGTGGGGCATGCAGAAGGCAGCCAATCCATGATTCTCTCTCACCATTGATGTTTCTCACATCCCCCTCCCTCTCTCTTCCTCTCTGAAATCAATACAAAAATATATATGTTTTAAAAACTTTGAACCTAAAGTTCTTAAGATGTTCCACATAACATATGAATGTTTTATGCAAGTGTGTAAAGGGAGAAAAAAAAGATTGGTGAGAAAGAAAAAAGGAATTTAACAAGATAAAAAAGGATAATAAAATTTAGTTATAAAAATCCAAAGGGAATCCCTGAAATGAAACTTGATTTTTTATCTTGGTTAAAATTTAAATACATGTCTTTTGTCAGTAACTTTTTCAGGGCATGCTAGGAAGCAACTAGAAGAAAATCAAAGTCGTGTTTAAGTGACCTCACATTTTCTCACTTTTATTTTTAGCAAAGAAAACTGTCACTTTACCTTCCTACCCTGATGCTTAGAGGGGCGATACAGAAAAAACAAATGGCCAAGTTTAAATACATGGAAAAGTGAACATGAACTAATGATGGGGGAAAAAGACAAGACTTAAATTTTATAAATATACAAACAAATAGAGAAAATAGAGAAGTGAGAAGTTTATGAACAGATATAGTTTTTATCAATTTAAAATTCTTCAATAAAAAGGAAAAGGTTATCAGTTTATTTTTCACTTTCAACTTTAATTCCACTGACTGAAAATGTTTCATCTGCACTAAGAGAACTTCAGGAAATAAAATTCTGAGGAAAAAAATGATTACATGTATCTCATATGCTCTGGGATACTGAAAGAGAATTCTAGATGATTTTAGAAGTCTCTCCCAATTATTAGACTTTATGGGTTGTGAATCAGCCGAATAGATTCTGTGCAGTAGTTAAGGAATGGGTTTTCCAGTTGCTTGTTTTGTGTGTAAAGGTATGCTAAAGAGCTGTGTGCTCTAGCTTAAATCCCAGCTGACAGTCCCAGCTCTGGAGCTGACAGCCCTGGGACCCTGGGGGCAAGGTGTTGATATCCGCTCTGTGGAATGAGGATGATGATACGAGATCTTGGAAGGTGATAGTGAGTAATGTACACAAAGCATTTGAGAACAATATGTGGCCCAGCTGCAGTGGCTCTGCTGGTTGAGTGTTGTCCTGTGCATGGAAAGGTTGCCGGTTTGATTCCAGGTCAGGGCCCATACCTGGGTTTTGGGTTCAGTCCCTGGTTGGGGCACATAGAGAAGGCAACCAATTGATGTTTCTCTATTCTTCTTCTCCCTTCCCCTCTCTCTAAAATACAATTTTTTTTTTTTTTAAGAGAACAATATCTGTTCCAGATGTAAATCTACTCAATGGTAGCTGTTCATAATTCAAGGTTCTGAAATCTATTTGTAAATGTAGCCCCTACATTGTTTAATTTCATGAAGTGTGTTTTTTTGATGTCTCCACGCCGTATCAGGAAATCTCTATACCAGCCACCAGCTACCTCGAAAGGCACCATCATTCTGAGGATGGTTAGCAGCCCCATCTCTAAAGAGCCAGATGTTAGTATAGGCTGAGGCTAGAGATCAGGATCTTGGGATCTCACCCTTCTTGGTCTCCTCACTGCTCATTTTAAAAGAGGCTGTTTGGGAACATTACAACCAAGAAGTTAGAACAGCTATTAAATATCAGAGACCTGGTCATTGTTTTGAGCTAAGCCGATCTCTCAAGTTTGCTACCATTCATATATACAACTAAATGGAACAACCTGATCCTTAAGCTGTTTGATTTTTTATTATCAAGCTGTTTGTTGTACATTTTCACACATGCAAATATACAGCAGCAGCAATTTGATATACACTTGAGTGCCTTTACAAATAATTCTAGAGCAGTAGCTCCATGATCAAGTGGATTCCAAAGCTGTATTTTGAAGTCTGCCTCTAAAGAAAGGTTTTCTTAAGGCACATATTGGGGCTGCCTCTTCGCAATGCTACTAGGCGCTTGGTTTCAAATGATTCCTTCCTGGCTAGCTGGTTTCCTATGGGGCTGCTACTGGGCTTACTCCAAGACATTACTTAATCACATCTGTGAGAAAATTATTTGAAGAGTACATGTCCCAGTTGTGGCTAATCTGTTGAATTTTTTGAGAAGCAAAATGCATTCTTAGGTCAGCATTAGACTAAGCATCTTGCTCATTAATCATTAAAAGCCATCCAGCCTGAGATCATCAAAAGAACATTACTCAAAATAAGAAAGAGAAAAAGTATTTTATCTTCAGCAGCATTCAGGACACAGCATATTGCTTTCAAATACTCTTTTTCCATAATGCTTCACATTGTAATTCACAATAACCTGGACTTTGGAATAACCCCTTTCAGCCAATGGATCACTCCCTATGTGGGCAATTGGCTTTAGAGCATCTTTTCCATCATCTGTGTAGGAACAATTACAAGTGCAAGTCATATGGCCTGTGACACCTGTCATCGTAAGTAAAAGAAGCAGTGCAGCCTACATGATGTATCCATTTTGGTTAGTCTTTCTGTTTTTTCCTTCCACTCGGGTGCATGAGCAGATGTGGGTTAAAAATGGCAGGAAGAGCCCTCATCTGGGTGCAGGAGATCAAGCCTAAGCCCCTCTTGCTGTGAACAGTGTGATTACAGGAGAGTCGTCTCATGTCTGGCTCTTCAGTTCTCCATGTGCTGACTCCCATATGCTTGTTATGGGAGAATAAAAGTTGGAAAAGTTTCCTTTGGGGGTGAAGGGGATGCTATGCAATTTTGAAAAGCAGTAATGTACAAGTCCCTCAGACACTCTACTACTGATGGGGCTGGGTAAGAAAATTCACTCTCCACTTATCAGCAAGTATACGACAACAACAAAAATTGACTGCGATTTGGTTCACTGGGCAATTAATACATGAGCTATTATAAGGGAATCTACTTGGGTTGAATGTGGATACAATTAGAATATTTGGAATTCCAGTAAAACCAGAGAATTCATATTCTATTGCAGAATTATTAACTGTGTAAGAGAGAGGGGTGGAGAAGATCAAGTAGCCAGGTGGGCAGAACATGTGTTTAAGTTGGAGAAAAGTGACTTGGGAGGCAACTGTTGCCTCAGTACTAGGAAGCTGGCCACTAAATCCAATGTTAAAAGCACCATAATACAAGATAATTATAGCAAAATAATAATAATAATAATAATAATAATAATTATGACCAAAAATGAAAATAAAGAGGAAAAAGTATTTTATCTTCAGCAGCATTCAGGGCACAGCATATTGCTTTCAAATACTCTTCTTCCATAAAGATTAAATGATTAGCCCAAGGTCATACATATGGTAGGGAGCAGAGCTGGGATCCAAGATGTCAGACCCAAAGACCACTTCCTGAACTACTTCAAACACACCTTCCAGTGTCATCACTGGTAAACTTCAAGGTTACCTACAGTGGCAATCCCCTTAGTGATGTTATTTAACCTGTGTGTGGCACTGTCATATTACAGCAGGTAAGACCTAAAACAAACCACCGTTCAGGTGTTTGGCTGCTGACCAACACAGCCTGAACCTTCCCCTCCATGGCAGTCCCAAAGCAGACTGAACATCCCAGGGGCAGGCAGGGTTTAGAAGGCTAGAGAATAAGCTGTGTCATGGCCGGGCTTCTCTGAGCTACATGGTCAATTTCTGTTGCCACCACTTGTTTACAGGACTTGTTTTGGAGTGTCTTTCTTGGGCTTGTGGTTGGCCTGAAGATTGTAATTCAAGACATTCCTCATCATGGAGACAGGAGACTCTATGAGAAGTGACAAGTAGGAATACGACATGGGTCCATATGGAGTTTTCATGATCCAACCTTGTGGAATATTTAGAACACCAAATTCAATCCACGGTGGGATTAAGATTCTGGAAGAACTATGTGTGCAGTCTGGACGAGTGAAAAAATAAGATAAAAACAATGTATGTGGTAAGGTGGCAAAATCATGGGTGACCAACTCAGTGGTAACTTGAAGTCATTGTCATAATGCTGTCTGTGTTACAGAGCATTTTTTTTGGAGAGATCCCCTCATCTTGCCCCATGGCTGCTACATGCTACAGGGTGCTCCTGGCAATCCACACATCACACGCTGGAAGCTTGTGCTTCCATTCCAGGTCCCGAGATGCATGCTGCTACGCAAATGCCGGGTAGACCTAAATATACTTACTCTTGCAACAATGCTTGCGGGGGGGACACTGAGTTCATTAAAGGGGGTGACATTTCTTCTGGATAATAATCTGTCCTCTGTGGTTCGATCCCAGGTTCTATTTTAATTTTTTTCTGTAATATAGGCTTCTCGTATGATTCAATTACAGGTACTAAAAAATAAAAATAGAAAAGTCACTCTGTGTACAATTTACCAACTTCAGCTTTTAAAAAAGCTTATTCCACAAGTCCCATCTATAACACTGATGTGTGACTATTTAACTGCCTTTGGCAAATTATAGCAGCAATGAATCTGAGGGGCATTCTTGTTTCTCTGGCCCATTATTTTGCCAGTAAGCAGTGTACATAGGAAACTGGACTTTTAAGACATCAGCCCCCAAATGATTCTTCCTTATGATTTTTATTATCTCCTTTTAACCCCCGTCTTCTGCCCAGGACCAATCAATAAACAAGGTGCTTTTAATAGCCCTGAGTAATCACCATGATCTAAAGGTATTTATTGAATGCCTCTTTGCACCTAGAACCGTATTGGCATTCCATGAAGCAAAATATAAAGTCAAGATTCTTACCAACCCAAAGTTGACAATTATATAGTGAAAGTAATCATTTCATAGCTTTAAACAGACAACCCGATTCTTGGGAGCTCTTCCAGTATCAACACTTTAAGGCAAAACACACACACACACACACAAAAGGAAACGCCTTAGGCAGACTCTAAGTGGGATATTTCCTTTGAAGAGCTTGGCTCAGCTTCCTTCCCTCTCCCCAGGCTGTCTGGTGAAGACACCGGAGGTTCTGGAATTTACCTTGCATGCTACTGTTCGAATTTTCCATCTCCTCGGACAAGGACACCATGAGCGGCTGCTGGAGGTGACTGGTGTACATGAAGGGGACGGGCTGCACCACGACGGGCTGTATGACCGGCAGTATCCCCGGGCTCCGAATTCCGTGCCTGGACAGGGCAGCGGCCATCACTGGTGGCATGGACAGCGGCATGCTGAAGGGCTGCACTCCCGGGGGCGGGGGCGAGTACTTTTTCATGGGCGGGCTGGACGACGGCATGCTCAACCCGGGCGAGGCTCTCCGGTGCGAGGACTGGAACTTCAGCGAGGAAGGAGAACTCCCAGCCGAGGGCGGTGAACTCCTCTTGTTCACGGTCAGGTCCACCGGCTCCATCTGCATCCCATGCGACAGGACCTCCGGGGTCTGAAAGAACTTATCGGATAATGGTGTGGAGTAGATGACTCCATACTTGCTGGGCTTTATGGACTCCATGTAATTAGATGGGTATGACTATTGGAAAGGGAAAACAACACGGGAACAGCCAAATAAGTACATTTGCTTCAAACACAAATTAAGATGCAAAATTCTACAACAGGTTATAGAAGAGAAGCCTTATGGGCTTTTATCATTAGGAGTCAGCATTGGGGTTCACCAAGAACCAGCCAAGCCAAGTAACCTCTTTGCTTTTCTGATGGAGTTTCTTAACTGGCAGGAAATGCCCTCTCTGGCTTTAGTGTGTACCCCAGCAGCAAGGCACTGAACATTTCTCATAATATACCTTTTCCAGGACATCCAACAGTCCTGATTTGCCCGGGACTACCTTGGCTTTAGTATTAAAGTCCTACAACCTAGGAAATGCCTCAGTCTCAGGCAAACCAGGATGTTCGGTCACCCTACACGCCTATACATGGAAGGCCACCCACACTAGGGTAATTATGTCCTTGGCCCCAACTTGTTCAATGGTCTTATGCACAGTTTGAATAAAGGTGTAGAAGATGACTCGATTTATACATTTGTGGATAACACAGAACTGTAAGAAACAGCTAATATAATATGACTCAAATCAGGCCACCCGATGCTTGAAATGAGGCCCAATGTTCTCTACATCTTGCTCCCCACTCTCAAAAGCTAAGCTAAGAAGACGTTGAAAGAGAGACAAAATGGTTTGTTTTTCCCCCAAATCTAAGATCTGTTCTACAATTGACCTACTTTACCTTCAAATACCCTTCTCTCTTCTAATATCAGGATAACCCAACTCATCTACCAGCTTTAAATATAAATAAATCACAATAATTGCATATTCTGGTTCATGTTCTTGGCCATGGAATTCACTAAAATTGCTCCATTCCTTAACTATAATTTAAAAATGAATCTTTGTTGTAGAATGCTTTAAAAAAAATTAAACACCAGCCATTTTCTAAACATGCAGGCATTTTAGGGAAATTTTTAATAACCACATGTATAGTCCTGCAGAAAATAACTCGTATTTGAATGTTTTACAGTGAAAGTGATAAGCAACGTACTGTGCCTCTCTTCCAGCTCTTTTAAAAACATTTTATTTATTTATTTATTTATTGAGTTTTAGAGAGAGGAAGAGAGGAAGGCGGGGGAGAGAGTTATTTTTGTTGTTCACTTACTTATGCACTCATTGATTGAGTCTTGTATGTGCCCTGACTGGGGATTGAACCCACAACCTTGGTGCATCAGTCTTCCAGCTCTTAAATCCTATGTGGTTATGATTCTGAGGCAATACTAGCTCATGACGCAGCTGAGAAAACCCACCAATGGAGACTTGTAATTAAAGGACTGAATGCACTGTTCATTTCTGAGCCTCCCAGACCCTCCAGTGGCCACTCCTGTGAGTTGTAAGTCATTGTGGGGTAGCAGTGGTTTGGACTGGGCTTAAGACAGAGATCACACCCTTTCCTCTCTGGGTCTTGCTGGACGGCTCTCCACCTGGCTCTGCATCAGACTCACTTGTGCTGTTTTTGAAATGCAGATGCCTGGCCTCTACTGCAGGCCTACCGAGCACCGAGTATCAGGGCAAAGGTCCTAGGCAGTATTTACGTTCATCTGACTTTGATGTCAGTTTCCCATCTTTAGGATTAAGTACTTTGTTCTTCTGTCCTTTCTTTATCCATATCATCAGAATCTGTGTGGTCTAGAACAGTGATGTCTGCGGCCCGGGACCCGGTGAACAGACAGTGCTTTAAAATAGGTGTTTATTTAAATGCATACGGAAAAAACTTTTTTTACAGTAGTGATATAATGCTCCCTATTAAAAAATTATGTTAACAAAAGCAATTCTATAAAAGAGGGCAAGAAATATTGCTAACTAAATATTAGAAGTACAGGTGCCATCAGGATATGGCCAAGCTCCTCCTGGAAGGCTGTGAGGCTAAAATCAAAATTGGACTCAAGGAGGTAGCCTATGGATGAGCTTCAACACCCTGCGCCCTATGATCCCCTCTCTTTTCTCATACAAGGAGTGCAGGAAAACGGGCTTTCATCCTCCTAGCCAGGGCTTCACAAATTCACTGGGGATCTTGTTAAACTGTAGATTCGCAATGACTGGGAGGTGGCGGAAGGGGCACCGACCGCCTTCGGAACGGCACGGCTCTCAATAATAGCGATGCAGAATAGAAATACTAACTCTTAGTATGAAAATCTGGTTTGTCGCTTAAAAAACAATTTAAAGAGGGGAGGGAAGAATATGCATTACTAAATCTGCCTAAAAGCAAGGGCATGAAGGAAATAAAATCAGGAAATCCAAACTGTATAAATTGTTTTAAAAAACAGCTTTGAGTCATGTATGGAGAATCAAATGAAGAAAAGACTATTTCTAACTTTCCTTAGACCCTGGCACCCCACAAGGTGTGAGGGCTCCAAACATACAGCAATATTAACATTAAATATGTTTAAATTGAAATACTGAAAGAGGCACAAGACTCACTAACAAAACAAAAAAAATTTTAAAGCCCTAGCCCATTTGGCTCAGTGGATAGAGCGTCGGCCTGAGGACTGAAGGGTCCCAGGTTCGATTCTGGTCAAGGGCATGTACCTTGGTTGCGGGCACATCCCCAGTAGGGAGTGTGTAGGAGGCAGCTGAATCAATGTTTCTCTCTCATCAATGTTTCTAACTCTCTATCCCTCTCTCTCTCCATTCTTCTCTGTAAAAAATCAATAAAAAATATATTTTTAAAAATTACAAACTATGTACAATGAGGTTAGTTTAAAGAAGTAATTAAACACGGGGCGGGGGGATCTCCCCGGGTCCTAAAGTTTAACCTGCTTTACATATAATTCTCTGAAGGGCAAAAGCTCTGATACTAGAAAGAAAAACTTCAGGAAATGAGAGGCGGCATTAGTTGTCTCTCCTCACCAAAATGTAACTTCTCCCTTCTTCCCAGCCCTCTTCTCCCAAGAGCTCCCTATGACCTAGATTTTAATGCCAAGTTATTGGCAGCTCAATAGGAAGCAAAACGAGGACACACTTTTATTGCTGTCGTTGCTGGATTTTTCTATCAGTGGGTGAGTTTAAGGAATTTAGGACCCGGGAGATTGGCAAATTTCATAATATTCCCAGGTTTCTCTCGCCATAAAGGAAAAGAGACGGCCATTCAGAAAGCCGAGTATTCTAAACACGATGCAGTTTTGCTGAGAGTCTGCTCTCCAGCGAATGCCCCCTGCGCCCTCCACTGACTGCTGTGTGGTGTCTGTGAGGCCACAGGGCTAGAAGTAAGGAGACACCGCTGGGCACACAGCGGAGGACGCAATGAACTCTCTCCAGTCCGACCGCCTCACAGAAGGGTGAAGAAATGTGGTTCCTCAGACCGTCTCCCTAGCCAATTTCCTAGCAATGTTTATCAGAGCCTTCGAATGACTGGGGTGGAGCACACAGCTACTGCAATCAGCTCGCCACGACCTGGTCCCCCAGAGTGGAAGGACGGGTGCAGGGTTTGCTTCGGGTGCGCACACCCTGGTCAACAGTTGCTTCCTTTTCTGTTCCAGACCATTCCTGTCTTCTAACTAAGCCATGCAAATAGGCGTGGCCACATGGGCCCCTGATCCAAATCAGAGGCAAGCGTAGAAAAGCGCCTCTGGCCACTGAAGGACATCCAATGCCACCCTCCCCTCCCCCATCCATATGCTCAGCCAAGGAGGCTCCGTGAGCTGGAGCCCAGCAGCCTGAAGACAGGGCTCACGCAAGGGATTCTCCCCCTCCTTCCATCTGGGGGTGGTACTGGGTTTACTTTTCAAAAAGGTTTGGTTTGGACACTTCTCCAAAGCTATCCCTTTATACTCAAGTGAGAATTTCAATAGTTTCTTATTTTATTGGGAATACTTTTGGTGAGGTTTCCATTACAAGACGGTTAAAGTGGATCAAGTCTCTATTTCACTACTCAGGAATATGAAAAAGAAGTGACCATCCGTGACGGGCCGATGGCAAGTCAGAGGAATCTTCATACCGAGGGTGGGGCTCCCAGGGCAGAAAGGCGTGGTGCATGTGTAAACACACACTCTGGAAACTGCAAATGTCATGCCTCTCTATGCAAACACTAGTAGAAAGCTCTCTTTCTACCAGGCACGGAAGAGTCGTGAAAAGTTTATGCTGGAACAGAGCAGAGGAGCTGTTAAGTGCTTCTCAATCTGTCAGGAGTCTGTTAGATAACAATTTTCATTTGAAAAAAAAGAAAAAGAAATGTACTTTCTTCAAAAGTAACCTTCCTATAGGAATAGAATAAGGAAGAATACTTTTTTAAAATTTGTTTTCTTTCTCATTTCCTGAGTTAAATTCTTTAACTTTCTTTGGGAATGAATGGGTGAAAACAATTTCTTCACATGTGCATTTTATATTCATTCACATAGTGTCTATGGTTTATAAATTGTAATTTCCAATTTTACAAATAATAATTAAAAAAAAAGGCTCAGGCAGCTGCTGACAGTTTTGCCAACTTTGCATTGAGAGTAAGTAGCAGAGACCCAGGCACAGACCTGAGCAGGCAGGGTCTCCTCTCCTGATTCTTTCAGTTTCTAATAAGACAGTATCAAGCCTGACTATTTGCCTCAAAGCACAGGATGGTATGAAGGCTTACATGGGGTAAGTGAGAGAAGACATTTCCTCACTTTCTCTAAATTATAGCAAAATACCAAATAGGCAGATTGCTTCTGCTATGCTCTCATTTTAAGAAAAAGGGGGGTTTTGAGGAGGGAAGATAAGTCACAGTAAGATATTTTTATTCTATGTGGAATTAAAACAAAATTCCTCTTACAAATTATTCTATACTGCCTTAATGTTTAAAACATAGCTTGAATAACCAAAGACTTGAACCTTCAGATCAAACATGGAATTAAGAAGGGGGGAAAAAAAGGAATAAAAAAAAAATAAGAAATTTAGTTTCATGCACTCCACCTATGAAGGCAGGAGAGAAGAAATTTGAAGATTTCAGAGTGAAAACAGCCTGGATGGCGTGGCTCAATGGTTGAGTATCGACCTATGAACAGGAGGTCACGATTTGATTCCCTGTCAGGGCACATGCCTGGGTTAATGTTGCAGGTTGATCCCCAGTGGGGGGGCATGCAGGAGGCAGCTGGTCAATGATTCTCTCTCATTGTTGATGTTTCTACCCCTCTCTCTCTCTCTCTCTCTCTCTCTCTCTCTCTCTCCCTCTCCCTTTTCCTTCCTCTCCGAAATCAACAAAAGAATATATTTTTTAAAAGAATGAAAACAAAAGCTTATTTAATTTTGTTAAGAAAATAATCACAGCACCCTAGTCTCCGAATTTTTCAGTTAACTGTGAGATTTCACTGAATTAAAAAGAAACTTCACTGTAAGCACAGACACTAACTGTTGGTGAAACAAACTAATTTCTGTAAGAGTTAGCTAAAGTTGCAAACTCGAGCACGAAGGAGAAAAAGACCATTAATTGCAAAAATACTTCTATGTATTCTAAGTTCATGTATTAATATTCAAGTGCATTTTATTTCCTGTTTTCAGCTAAGTGCATTTTCTTGCATTTAATGATATCAAAACTAACTTAGCAAAGCGCATCTTCATTCTTAGCTTTAAATTAGACTCTGGAGCCCTCCTATTTCCATGCTTGATTAAAAGCACTGGAAGTACACTGAATAGTAAAATGCGCCATTGATGGCTCTGCATCATTTAGAAAACTAATCATACTCTCCGGTACTAAAAACCTATTCATACTTCAAGGGTATAATTAATGGAGAAATTTTACACCTTAATTTTCCTCCAACGTGATCATGCCATAGTTGGGGGAATGGTTGAGGAATGCGATGACAGCACTGCATAACATCAGAAGTCAGTTCACTGTTTTGATTAATAAAATTCTTATTGCCCAGTTATCATATTCAGACACTCAGTTATCCAGTTATTGTGCTGGAATGTAAATGTTATTTCCTTAAAGCCACTCTGGCCTAACTTTTCATTGCACCCAGTGATAAACCCTTCACTGGCTTAGTAACAGCCATGGCAACTCAGTTCCAAGGGCCTCTGACTGACCCCCGTTGTGTTGTATAAACATTCTGGCAGGAACCTCCACAGCCAATGCATAAGCATGATCTAATTTTGCAAGCGTGTCATTACCAACCTTCTCGTATGCAACTCAGGCCAAGTTTTTCCCCTTGTGAATGTTTTTCAAGCCCGCGGAAGAAAAGAGCAAGACAGAGTGAGAGTATGGCCTTGTTACTTCCTATTTGCTAAACCAGATCCCCTCAAGTCTAAGCCACTCCCTGCTCTGCAGTGGGACACACCTTTCTGGTGTCACCCAGGTCCCATAAACACTTGGACTAATGACTCGTCTCCTGGTGGCCCAAAAGCAGCATCTAGAGGGGTCCGGCTCACAGAGCGGCCAGCTTAGCACCAGGTGTTGAAAAAGACAAGGAACATACTTCCCACCCACCCAGACTCTTCCAAGTGAAATAAAATCCCTCCTCACCGCCAAGTTCTTTCTTTCACTAGCTTCTCTCCAGCCGTCTCTCACACGGTCATAGCTCCATTGAGCAAACCATTTTATTCTTAATACACTTACTTTTACATGTAAAAGGACTGAGCAGTTGTTATTTTATTTTCATCTTTTAAATCAGCTCTATGAAACACACCCTAAACACTATGAGACCCAATGGAATATCTTTTTCTTCCACTATTAAAAAACGTAAAACCTCCAACATGTTTGAGAAACTCTTCCATATAATAAGGGTGGTGATCTTGAGTAAAAAAAAAAAAAAAAAAAAACACCTCTAAGTCACCTGTATCATATTCTGGATACAGAATTCTTACTAGGTACATCTGGATATCGCTTCCTCACCATGATAAAATAATGTCCCTAAGTAGGGGGCCGGGCTGAGCAGCTGGCCCGGGAGGGAGGTGCCACAACTTGACCACCATCTGTGGTGCCTCTTAGGCCTGCGTCTCAGCTCTGTGCAGCGTGGAGCTACGGCCCTTGGACGAGACAGCCTGACAGCAAAAGCTGAGCGTCAGCTCCGGCCACGCTAGAGAACGCCACCGAGATCCAGAGCAAACACTGGAGTTCCGTGCAGAGGTTTGCCACTGGCCTGGGTCGTTCCCTACGGGAGGCCCAGGCAGGTGAGAGGGAAGAGGCCAGACGGTGAGCGCCATGGCCATGCCGTCAGGGGGGCCTAGCAGGCACAGGCTGCTGCAGCAGGGAGCACAGCCCCAGGCCAGCAGGGTGCCCTGTGACTCCCCGACTCCCATCCTCTGGGCTTCATCATTGTGCTTTTGTTCATTTTTTTTTTTCTATTAAAAACAAAAATCCACATCCAAAAAATTAAAAAATATATAATTAATTAATTTGAAAATGTCCCTGGGTACACATTAATGTTAAAAAAAAAAATCAGTCTAGCCAAACTTGTGTTTTTTTTTTAAAAAAAATTTTTATTTTATTTTATGCTAAGACCAATAATCCTGAGAGCTCCAACTAAAAAATCTGGAAACTGAGGAGTTTTTGTAAACCTACTTCTGTGGTGGGAAGATTTTCCTGTGGCCCAAGTTCCGTGCTGACCGTATATTGAGGGATGTGGGGCACAGGCCTGAAGGAAGCATAGATCCCATTTATTAAAGGATGCACAGTTGCTAGTAAGGTATTCACCTCACTGACTACCGGGGCCTTTGAAAAATTTACCTGTCAAAGGCCTGCTTGGTAATGAGTAACTTTAAGGAATAACGTAACACATGACAATAGCATTACCACTTGGAATAAATAAGAAAATGTTCAATTTTGGAAAACTTACCACCGAGACAGGGTCCATGGCCTCTTGCTTGACAGGAACTGGGTCAAACATGAGCATTCTTTTAGTTAAGCTTTCTAGGGTGCTCTGGTGTTTGGCCTAGAAAACAAAACAAAGTGTCCTCAATCCCAAGGTTACTTTAAATAAAAACTAGTAAAAATAAAACATAATATTCCTCCTCTCCCCTGCCCCCAGAATGGCTGGAATTTGTTTCCCTTACCTATGAAAGATGCCATTTTGTATAATTAAAACCAGACTCCATGGTCATAACCAGATGAGAGCCAATTGGCATTCCTAACTCAAATCCATAAACCCGGACGTTTCTGGAACAATAGTAAAGCCCCTCCCAAGAAGTCAATCTTCCTTAAGACTGTAGTGCAAACTCAACAGAAGTTCACATTAAATATGAGTGTCAAACACTTTCCCTTACAGAAAAATCAGGGGGGATAAAAGACAAGCAAAAAGAAAACCTAGAACCAACCATCATTAATATCTTTGTTTTTTTAAAAAAAACATATTTTTATTGATTTCAGAGAGGAAGGAAGAGGGAGAGAGAGAGATAGAAACATCCATGATGAGAGAGAATCATGGATCGGCTGCCTCCTGCAAGTCCCCCACTGGGGATCAAGCCCACAACCCGGGCATGTGCCCCTGACTGGAATCGAACCCGGGACCCTTCAGTTCACAGGCCGATGCTCTATCCACTGAACCAAACCGGCTAGGGCTCCTTACAAAGTTTTTACATGGGATTATAGTATGCATAGAATTTAGTATCCATAATTTCACTTGACAATTTATTAGGAAAATGTTTCTTTTCGGTAAGCATGGCTCCATACCATCAAATTCAGCATGCCACATCAGTTTATGTAAATTGTCCCTTTTTACTGGGCACTTAGGTTGCACATCCTTAATTTTTAAAATAAGTATTAGTCTTGGGTGACAAGCATGGACATTTTCCAAAGCATATGATGTATCATCCAGCAAAGATACTGTATTATTTCCATCAATAAAACTGAACCTGTTTCCCAATCCCAACATTTCTACCAGCAACGTATATTATCACTTAAAACAAAGCAAAACAAATCCTGCCAATGTGCTAGTATCAAAATGGCAAATTATTTTTACTCTAAATCGATTTAATTACTGAATTAAAATTTTATCATTTACATTTCTTCTTTTAAGAAATGCCTATTCAGGTCTTGAGTTCTCAGCTTCCCCTCTCCCCCAACTGTTATTGTTTTCTAAGCACTTTTTATATGTGAAGAATATTAGCTTGTATTCACTCCCATTCTTTGGCAAATTTCTCATTAGAAAATAAGACACTCTTCAGCCAGATGTAGCTTGTCCTTGTTCAGTCCTTCTCTTCCCTGCTTCTAACCTTCTGCTCGTTATCCATGTATTTTCTTCTTTGTTCTAAGCTAGTCCACTTGTAGCACTAGTCCACATAAAGCCAACTGCTCCCTCACAGGACAAAGCATTCCGTCTGCTCAATCCCCAGCTGCACTTCACAGGTAATGGAATCACAGCCCCGCTACTACTCAGATCTTCATCGATCTCTTCAGGCACTTACTATCCAAGTTTGGTTTACATGTTAGAGGCGAAGTCTTTATAGACCACTTTGGTTTGGGTGGAAAAGTGAACAAGTTCTAGACTGAGTTCTACCTGAAAGAGCTGTACAGTCCCTGGTTCTCGATTACTTCCTATGTTTTAGCATTAAAACTACCCATCCCCACCCCACCCCACCTCCTGACAGTAATCTGTGGTTTGCTGTGTCCATGCCCTATGGGTTATACTAAGATATCCCCACACACAATTATAAAAGTAATACCGTGTTGTTCTTGTGTTTCACTGCTTCCTTGCAGAAAGCCTCTCCTGGGTCTTGGGACAACACATGAATATCATTTTTAACTCAACATAAGACCCTGACTTCAAAATCCTATTTTCCTACATCACAGGATGTATTGTAATCGGTGAACACAATCTGATACCAGGGTGCTCAAATCAATGGTGCTACCACCCGCATGTCTTCCTGCAAGAACAAACCCCAACCACCAGCGAAAAATGGATGATTTCATGATGATGAAAACCCCTTTTGTGCTTTGAGATCTCTTATTAACCAGTTCCCAGCGTAGCAGCTGTACAGATAGATGTTTCTAAAAATTGCTGTCCAGTGTCCTATACTGGACCTTAAACAAAAGATGGGATATGTGCTTGTATCAATGAGGTCAGATAATTCAGCAGCCCTGACCCATGGCTGGCCACCCCTCCCCCAAGCCTTTTAAATGGAATTAATCCTTACAGATGCACCCACTCCTCTGACAGTATCTTGATGCAAATCCTTCTAAATAAGAGCCCTCATATTCTCAGGTGTCTAAGGAAAGAGCCCAGGTCAGGAGACTCATGAGTTGCATCTTAGCCCTCCCAGGGGGCAACCCCTTTCACATGTAAAAGGACATCTCTTTAATCTACTTCCTAAAATCAATACCCACAATGTTTTAGGAAAAGAAAATTAGAATTAAAACAAAACAAAACAAGCTCTAAATGGTTTATATCAATAGGTATGCACTCAATTTTTTGATATATATCCTGTACAAAGAGCATTAAATTTGTTGGTTCTGCCCTAGCTGGTTTGGCTCAGTGGATAGAGCGTCGGCCTGCGGACTCAAGGGTCCCAGGTTCGATTCCAGTCAGGGGCATGTACCTTGGTTGCGGGCACATACCCAGTAGGGAGTGTGCAGGAGGCAGCTGATCGATGTTTCTGGCTCTCTATCCCTCTCCCTTCCTCTCTGTAAAAAAATCAATAAAACATATTTAAAAAAATTAAAAATAAATAAATAAAAATTTGTTGGTTCCAACTTCTGGAACACTACTATCAGGCACTTGCCTCTTTGCTAACATGACGTTTCAGAAGTAATAAGAGTTGCGTATCACCACCCTATTCAGTCCTCTGTGCTTTATTAGAGGTCACCCCTCCCCCCGCCCACACACACACCCTAAAAAACACCCTCCGATTAAAGTCACTGTAAGAGTTCACAGCTGCCTATGTCCTCCATGAGATCTCATTAAGCACCGGGTCATTTTTCACCCGCTTCCTAGCCTCTCCTCATCTCACCTGCGCCCTTTACTCCCAGTGAGAGCCGCACAGTGGGAGTGAGATGATGGGCTCTGGAGTTCACTTTGGTCCAAATGCTAACGCCACCATTTCGCCCATAAAGCCTTAAGTCCATTTTCCTAATGACCACTGACTCCATTTAGAAACGCATGACACATTAACCTGCTAGCTCTTGTATCATTTTAAGACATTACTTAAGTTACTTTCATTCTTTAATTTTTATGTTTTATCTAAATTTAAGGAAATTAGTGCGCTTGCAAGACTTGCAACCCTAAGAGAGTAAAGTCTAATATAAAGCATCTGTTTCACCAAGCCTGACGCACTTTTATTTTAAAGAGAGCTGTCAATGGGTGTTTCCATTTGTTCAGACGGTGCCTTAGAGAAACTCGGTAGTGATGAAGGGGATATTTCTCATTATAGAAGTATTTCAGCTAATAAATGAAGAAGGAATGGGAGGATTAGAATACCTCATTTTGAAACTCCTAACTAAATAATGCATCACTGGATAACAACAACAACAACAACAACAAAATTCTGTGCCAAGTTCAAATATCACTAGGAACAAAACCACATCTAACAGCACATCGTTGCCTACTTGGTAGCTTGCAAAATGACCGGTTATGCTTTTAGTGCTAATCACAGGAGAGGGAACAAGATAAAGGGGCAGGAAAAGAAACTGATGAACCCTTATCTGTTAACAAGGGCTTCCTGGGAGTGCGGGTGGGAATGTGACAGCTTCATACACACCAGTGTGCCAACTTTAAAGTGAATTCTACAATTAAACCTTCCAATTAAAACATGAGAGGGGAGGCTAAGCTAGAAAGGAACCAAATGTAGGAAGAGAATCAAACATATGAACACAAATCAGGAGTCGGTTTATTTGCGAAAAGCCTGTATACCTGTACCCACTGTGCTTAACCTCTGGACAGACCACTTAGCCACTAGTACCGACTATCTCTGGGTCAGAGAACAGTGACTGCAAGGTCTCCAACGTGCCTTGCCTAGAACTGAGAAGCAGCCAGAACACGGGAAGAACTGAAGTCTCTTAACTTAGTGGCTTTAGTTCCCCACCAGCAACTCAGTACTCTGGGGAGGTTACCATCATTTTTAAAGAATGCTAAAAACTACAAATTCTGCAGAAAACCTGTTACACAACACTGGCAGCAATCTTAAGTCCGACCAGTAGGTGGCGCGCTACAACAGGTATTATAAGACACGGGCAGCAAATTGAGTTTGCCAACATCAGGGTCTTTAAACCTCGTGGGTTTTAAGCAGGCTCCGGAATTCTGTTAACCATTTTATGTGGGTATCACAGACACGAGGAGGCCCCAAATGTGGTTCTGTTTTTTTTCTTACAACTATTTTCCAACCATAAACACATTTACATCTTGGTTGTATGTTGCCTAGCAGAAATATATTCTAATATATTTCGTATATCCCAAGATAACGAAACTGCTTAAAAAAAAAAAAAAGGGCAAAACTAGTTTAAAAAAACTTTTAAGTTACGGAGGTACTTAAAAGGAAAAATATAGAAACACCATCATTGCCAAAACAATTTTCCATAACTGGAGCAAATGTCATCTTTCCCAACTGTGTTATTTTGCTGGGAAGGGCCAAGACAGCTGGATTTTCCTCTGAGAGGAAGAAACACATTTCTCTTCATCCTCTCTCCACTTTTACTTCTAACTTTTCAGATGTTGAAATAAAAGGTCAGATTTTTTACCAAAACGGAAAACTGCATGATTATGTATTAAAAAGCTTCAGTGGATCATTTACATGATGTTTCAGAAGTAATACAGTTGCGTGTCACCACCCTATTCAGTCTTCTGTGCTTTATGAGGGCACAATGTGCCACAGAGCTTAGAAATACACACAGCCCTTAACGTACCACGGTGACGATTTACCAAACCTCCTTTCAAAGTTGCTTGTCTAGAAGATAGAGCATGCTTATTACAAAAACAACTTTATAAATGACTGCCCCTTCTTTAGAAGTATGAGAGAGAGAGAGAGAGAGAGAGAGAGAGAGAGAGAGATTGAGAATATGAAGGCGAACAGAACATGTGTCTGAAGCAGTTTCTTGGTGACAGAGCAGGATTTGCCTCTGACATTCTCCCTTCTCATCTTTTTGTTTTGCCCTCTCTTCCATATCTTTCTTTCCTTATATTCTCAAAGGGTCCCTGCATTATCCTTCCCAACCCAGCCTGACCCCACCTAAGGCTCCAAATCCCCTCCCTCCCTCCAAGCAAATCTGTTTCCTAGCTGACCTCAGCCAGGTGTAAGAAAAACAGGATCAAATCAGCACACCTTCTGTAAGTACCCCCTACCGCCACCCCCCCCCCCCCCCAGCTTTTAACTCTCCCAAGCATGTGGAAGTTAAAGGAGGAAGCATGTCCCCCCCCCTCCCCCCCCCCCCACAACACCCCCGCCGGACTCTTTACTCCTCAAAGGAACTTCAGGGGAAAAAAGAAAAAGAAAGCCCAACAAACCAATCTCTGTGGTGTGTGTGTGTGTGTGTGTGTAAAATTCTTGGCCAGGACGAGGACCAGGACAGGCAGGCAACATCCCTGTAGCTACACTTCCTTCCCAAAGAAACTTTTCTCTCTTCACTTCTATCCCCAAACTCTCTAAGCTCCCAAGGAGCTGAATACTGAATGGCAGCTGCTCTGGCCAGACACACGAGGGGCCAGGCAACAGATACAAGCAGGCGTTTTTTGAAGTTGGAGGCTCTTTTCAGAACGGCCGAAGGCTGGCACCTACCTGGAAATGCGCGTCCCGTTTTCATATCCCTTGAGGACTTCCACCTCCCCCAGTCTTCTCTAGTTGGTTTGAAAGGGGGGCGGGAAAAATCCACGGAGTACTTCTAAATCTTTGCCCCTCATAAATTAGTTATTTTGCATCAAAATGTTTTGTAAATGGGAAAGAAGTTAATTATTTAGTTTCAGATTAAATATAATGATCCAGTGAGCAAACAATCCGCCCTCTCTCCTCTCTCGGCTAACAAGCCACCCAATTTTACTTTCCTGCCTCCACCCATCTGCTCCACCCTATGGAGAGTTGCCAAGCCCAGTCCAACTTGTCCAAACAGGACATGGCTTCAGATAAGATTCTGCCCACACCCTGTACTTCGGAAAGACGGAGTGAAGCAATTGATTTTGCATGTAAATAAGGACAGGTGCAAAGGTAACGACCAGGCACAATCCCTACACTTTAGCCAGGAGGAGGCCCAGCAGTGCAGGGGTGGGGGTGGGGAAACCCAACCCAGGCCCGGCAGGTAAACTCTCAAGTTCACAGCCACCTGGTGAGTAGCACTCCATACCTTTCTTAAAAAGAAATTTTAGCAAACCCTAACCATTTTCAATACTAAGGTTACACACTTGTTTTCCTTCTTTCGGCTGACAATTCCGTATTTTAGTTTTAAGGGCAAGCAACCCAAGATCCATTGAGAAATTCCCATGATGCATAATCCTGCTGTGCACGGATCTTTGTATCTTATGAAGGCTGCCGCCCCAGCCCTCGCAGTTCTCTTCTGTGGAGTGTTATATAATCACATCCAGAAGGGCTGTGTGAGGCCAGGCGGCCTCGCTCGGCTGGTGCCCTATCACTGGAGACCCACCCCACTCCACCCTAAGGGGCCTCCACCCATGGGGCCCCACCCTGGAGGGAGTGGGAGGCTGGGAGGGACCAACTGGCTCCAGCCAGCAGCTAGTTCCTGGAAACTCTGGCCTCAGCAGTGATGGCTGGAACCTTAAAAATAACCAGAAAGAATCGTTCAGGGTGGTGGTAATTCCCTGGGCTCCTGAGAATTCTCCGTTAAAAGTCGATCTCATAGCACCCCGGACCCTTTGGATAGGGACCATGAGCTAACACTGCCCTCTCCTTCAAAGTAAACAAAAAGGAAAGAGAAAAGCACTGGAACCACTGCTATGTAGGAGAATTAATTCAACATGTCCTCAAACCAAGTCCTCCTCCTCACTCCTGCCTTGAAACGGCTGCCAGGCTGCCCCCCACTCCCCGCCCCCCCCCGCCCCCAACTTGCTTTATTTTCTGGTCCTTCAGCATGGAAACCTCTCGTTCCATTTCTGCAGTTGCCATCCAAAGCCAAGCCCTCAGTGCCTCAGGACCCTGACCCTGTTACTGGGGTTTTTTTCCTCTTCTGGCCTCCCCACCTCCAACCCATCCCCATCCCCTGGCCTCCTACATTTCTCAAAGCCCTCTTTTCTCATCTAGTCTTTCCTACGCTCAGGAACCTTCCTCCCTCCAACAGGATTCCCCAGGGCTTGGGGAGTGGGTTCAAGAACCCATGCTCAGCAGCCCCTCTACCAAGCAGCAGCCCCCTGCTCCAACAAGCGCCCTTCGTGCTGGCGGCCCTGTCCCCCACCCCCAATGCCTTTGTTCACTTTTGGCCCTGATGCTGGGCAGCCCGCGAGGAATGCCCCGTCCCCTTCCGGCTTATCTCAATCCTCCTAATTCTTCAAAGACCAGCTCAAGGCCCTCCCCACTCTGTGCAGCCGCTGACTGCACCCTGGTACGGCTGCCTTCTTACCTAGATAGGCTGGGCCTTTTCGCTTGCCCAAGGTAGGTCTCGGACCAGCACCTGAGCACGTGGTATACTCCCCTTGGAGGACTCCCTCCCCACAGGAGAGATCAGGCTTGTCCACGAAAGGACATTTTTTTTTTTTTTTTGGGTCAGGCACGAGGAGCCAATATAAGAGGACTCAGTCCATGCTAAGAGTTCCACAGTCATTTGCTCTCTTCCCTTTGAATGCACTTGGAATCTCCCTTAAATAATTAATGGGGATGAGGCAGACCAGACCTAACCCTAAAGGAAACTAAACTTCTCTTAAAAAAAAAAGGAAAAAAAGAAAGAAAAAGCTTTTGCTCCTAACCTTAATCTTGCCTGTTAGGGGTGTCCTCCAGAAACCTTACCAGTTTCATCCTCAAAGAATATTTTATTACCCACCCAGAGAGATCTTCTAAACACGTCTAGTGTCAAGGTCTCTACGATGTTTTAGAGCCTAAAATAGAAAAGAGATAGAAGAGGCAATTGCATGGTGTGTGTGTGTGGGGGGGGGGGGGGGGGGGGGGGGGGGTGGG
The DNA here is from genome assembly GCF_027574615.1 of Eptesicus fuscus. Lineage (NCBI taxonomy): Eukaryota > Metazoa > Chordata > Mammalia > Chiroptera > Vespertilionidae > Eptesicus > Eptesicus fuscus. The sequence goes on from NC_072474.1 coordinate 94,039,079, forward strand.
GGTGGAGAAGGGTGTTATGTGTAACAAAAAACACTAGGTTTTTTTTGAAAAGCATACTTCCCTTGACCAAAGAAAGCCAGGGGTTTCCTGTAGATCCTTACCACCTTTATGGCTGCCCATCTGCAGGTGCTGTTCTTTACAAGGACTGTGTCCCTCAAAGCCCACGACCTTCCCATTTTACTGATGAGAACACTAGAACAGAGAGGCAAAGTAATCTGTCCAAGATCACACAGCAGCTAAGTTGTAGAGCTGGGATTTGAACCCAAAGTAGGCTGACTTCAAGGCTGGTGTACTTGGCACTCCACTCTCCTTCCTCGGACAGAGGACAACATCCCACCACAAACAGCAATCGTGGGATAGCGATTTCCGTGAACAGATCTGTCCATGGGGCGCGTAGGGCATTGGGGGACAGTGTCTTTCTTTACAGGAGCTGCGATTTCAGTCCCTCCCAACTGGTCCCTGATGCCTACCTTCTCTCGTAGGATGCATGCTTGGACACAAGATCAAAAGACGCGTTCTGAAGGCCCTAAATTAGGCTATTATTCTTCCTAGCCAATGCACCTGCAACTGGTCCATAAAACTGCTGGGAAAAATTGGCAGCTTTACTCAAGTAAATACGGAAATCCTCATAATCACTGTGCAAAGGTGCAAGGGTCAGGTCCTCATCCCCATTTTAGAAATGAGGAAATGGAGGAACAGAGGTGAAATGGCTCGCCCAAATTTGCAGAGCTGCTTGGAGCTGCAGGCCAAGAACGAAAGTGTGTCTGCCTGTAGACCAGGGCTCTTTCTGTTCTGCTTCAGTCTGTGCCGTGGGACCGACTCTTAAGTGAAATCATCTCACATTAGGGTCACTCCCTGGTAACGGAGGGTGTGGGACGTGTGGCGTGCAGCGCCACACCGGCCCATGCTCGCTTGGCAGGGCCAAGGGAGGTTCCAGCGGGCGATTAAGATTTCAAAACGCCTTTCTGGTTAGAGCACCCTGGACCGACACCATCCTGTGGCGCAAGGAAGAAGAATGACTGCACCTAATTTGAGATTAGCTCTAATGAGTAGGTGTTCAATGAACACTTGGGAGATGCATAAATGAATGGATGTCAATCTACACTTCTCACATGCTAGGATAAAATGAAGGGCAAGGGCCACAGAATGACCTTCTACCAGGTGTCACCCGGTGAAGCGAGTCTGAAAAAATCATCTCCTAAAACCTAAAACACCAAGTAAAGGTGAAAACTTCTGGAGGCTCAGGAGAGAATAACTCCCTTGTTTGGAGAACTAAGTGGAACAGGAACTTGAACTGACGAATGAAAGTCCTTTTGGGGTGCAATGCCTTGGAAGGCACCAGGGTATAAAGTGCAGGAACAGATAAAGGAGTGGATTTCAGTGATTAGACTCAAAGAACAGTAATTAGTATAAAGAGCTTATAGGCCAAAGGAGGAAAAAAAAACCACACCCGATTCCCAGGTCGCTCTCCAGGGTAGATGCACTCACCTCCACGTCCACTTGATCTCCTATGTCTACATTTGGCCGCACTCCACTGATCTGGGTTGAGACTAGCTCCAGGCCATGCCTGGAGATCCTCAAGCCTGCCAGAGATTGGTAACCATCTAGAGCATGCCTCAAGCTAATCTGGGCTCTTCGGGGTCCGCCTGGAAGGGGGCAGCCTCAGAAAACACCCGCTTCATGGAAATCAGGGCAAGAGCCAGATCCAGGGTTACAAGGAATGCATGGGCTGAAGGGCCACTTAACTTGCTACATTCTGTCTCCAGGTCCCCTAATCATTAGATGGGGGGAATGATAATGTATTCCGCCTAGCAACACAATAGAGTGAGTTTCAAAAAGATCCAGAACCTGTTTTGTTAGAGAAAGAACTTTACTATTAAACACTCTGACTGAGAGGTATAAAATATACTGATAATTTTTTAAAATGGTCCATTGAATTATGGTGACTTTTCAGGAAAAGCACACAGCCAGTTAAGATATATTTAATTTGAGGGAAAACAGTCCTAGTTCTGGTTCAGAAACGGTGTCTCTAGCATTATGTCTCTTATTATTGCTAAATTTCAAGGAAAGAGGTGGGGTTTCAGGGGGTGGGGTGGGGAGCAGGGCTACCTCCTTTGGACAATGCTCTCCCCTATCGGGGTAGACTGCTGTCTGGTTTCCTGTCTCGAGCTCTGCTTCAGAGGACAAACAGGGTCTGGAAAATGAGAATGCTAAAAACCATCATAATCCTTCCTTTCCACCTCACTCCAAAGATGATTTTTGACTAGAGTATTATTACATGTTAGCAAAGCAGGTAACAATTGTTTTACGATTCTAGGGATTTTTTTAAAAAAGCTAGAACCAATGATAAATGAAGCACTTCAGAAAGAAACCCAATTTCCAGAATAATGTAATTCCTAGTATTAAGAAGATGAGGTTGTTTATATTTATTTTTCTTCAAACACAACCAGTGTGAAAATAGAGTGAGAATTACCACCTAAGAAAGCTGCCCATTTTACAGCAAAAATGGTGATTTGGAAATATTAAGAAGGGGGAGCGAGGATAAAATGGAATTGAATTAGGAATGATGATTTACATGGTCAAGAGATAAAATTATTATTCCCTTTTTTTGTAATTATAGTAACTTTCAGACTGTTATCATTTACCCTATTGTTTAGTTTAGCATTTAGAAGCTTGCAGAATTTTTTTTTTCCCCTTGGTAGAATATATTAGCTCCTTACAATCTCTATTAACCACCTCCCTTTTCCCACAAATGAGGAGGGAAGAATGATTTGGGGTAAGCCAAATAAAAAAACTCAATCTATCAAATCTACTTGGATTGTTAACAACTTTGGAACCAAAACAAAACAAAAATCTTGCTTCAATGTGGGTTACTTATGAATTATAGTTGAAAGGCCTCTTGTCCTACAAGTCAGCTAATAAATCAAGTTTGCTTCATCCAAAGAAGAAAAAAAATCATATTGAAACTTTCCAAAACTCCCATCTTTTTTCAAGGAAAGTCATCAGTAGTCTACTATTAGATCCTAGTAGTTTTCTTAATATCATATTGTATATTTATCCATAAGGCAAAAATGTGGCGGAACAAAACATTAAAACCAAAGTACTATTATCATCAACTTTTGGAAGAATATGGCCTAACTTGCTGCCTTACTTAATTATTCCATTAAATAATATTGTAAGTAATTCCTTTAGATTGTAAAGAAAATCCAAAAATAAGAACTTTAAAAAAGAAACTTGCCAAGTTTTCTTTTCCAACCATCTCTTTAAAACTTGGTTTCTGAAGAACCAGGAGAAAAATAATTGGTTCAAATAGGTTTTAAATAGTTAACCCACAACTGGCAGAATATACAAAAAAGAAAAAAAATGGGGTTATAAGAAAGTTGTTCTTGTAAGACAATAAAAATAAAAGAGTATCCTCCTGTTTTCAAAACATAAGATTAAAAATTTTTTCCAAACTATCATTAAATGAATTTCCTATTTCCAGTTCTCCTTTTCTTTGACCTGGTTCTTCTTAAAATAGTTTGGAAATCAGATGTAGAAGACCGTCAAATCTTTGTCCTTAAAAAAATCCTCCTAGTACTTAAGTGTTTCTCTTTAAAAAGACATGAACCTGGGATTCCCTCCCGCCCCCCCCCCCCCCAATATATCTTGTTTTGCTTTAATACTTTTCCTAAAGATTTGTTCCTTAACACAGGCAAGACTTTCACGCTTCCGATGCCTTCAGCATCCCTTGTTAAATGTGATCAAGGAGGGGCCACCTCTCTCAGATAAGCATAGGTCTTCCAAACTGTGAGGTGGTAATCCTGAACCAGAATTGACAGCTTCAGGGCAAAATGCCTATCTCAAAACAAACACCCTAGGCACCTCAAAACAAGGATAAAAACCAACCAACAACAACAAAAACCAAAAACCTCCTTTAGACTTCTAGCCAATATGCACACCAGTCTCAAGTCACAATGGACAATGATACATTTAAAAAGGTAAAAGTCTTTTATTCACCCCCCATAAACACACTGGAGGCAAAGGGTGTATGTAAAAAGGTTAACTGACTTCTCATTATGACATAACGAGGGCATCTTAAGCAATAGCAAGTGTGTAGAGACATGATAACTCCCTGGGTGGGGATAGGGAGTTGAGGGGCAGGGACCAAGGCCTGGTCTGGGCTACTGATCTACCAGAAAACAGCCTGAAACAGGAAAGAGCACACATATGCCACTTGGAATGTATGACGCAAACCCCAGCCTTGAAACAAAGAACAGGAAACAGCTCTGCTGGCTGTGCTGGAGAGAAAGCACAGAGAAACATTTAGCCGGCCCTCCCTGACCCTATATTCATGAGCAGCTGGAGTTTTTAAAGACAACAACAGGGGGGTGGAGGTGTTTGTTCTATGGGTGTGAATAATAACACCCGCTTTATACAGGGGACCTGCCCTATTTACAAATAGGAGCTTCCACATACAGTCAACGTAAGTGAACATGGGATTTTATCATAGTCAAGCAGCAGAGACCTTCCTAATTAACACCAGTCTCCCTACCGATTTCTTTTGTCTCTACATCCCCCATCCCAATGGCTGGTCTCTAGCCATGACCAAATTCTGGGTTAGGGTAATAATTATTATTCAGCCTCAGAGCATCAGTAGGAAAATGAAGATAAAACACTGCTGTTAAGAATTCAGATTACAATTGGGTTATACCACACAACTGAAAAAGTGTCCCTTAGCCACATAACTAAATTCTAAGACAAAGTGTGGACAGCTAGTCACCTCACATTTTCAGTCCTTTTCAACTGCATAATTATAAAAATATTTGCACACAGCTATCTGCACATCTGTACACACGTCGACAGAAATTCACCTTTTGAGAATATGATTCTGCTCCAGACATTTCATATAATCCAAAATTGTTACACAATCTGTAGAACAGAGTATCAATTAGCAAGAGTATCAATTTTTATAAGCTAGGCTAAAATATTTCCTTTAGGTATTTTTAGGTTAATAAAATCCATTCATATTCCTTTTCCCATTATTCCTCTTTATTTTGTTAGCACTGCTGAACTCAGGTTCCCATGATCAGAGATTTAAGAATTTCTGTGTAGACATTTAACTCCAGGTTTAAAAAAGAAAGACAGGAAGAAAAAGGCATCACTCTCCTTATAGCAACCAGAAGATTGGGTTTTAATTAGAAACTTTGCAGTGAAAAAAAAAAAAAAAAGCAACAACCTTCCTCCAAAGCGATGTTGCTGTTTTATATCTGACAAGGTTTTGCAGTCTAAGCAGCTACTTTTCTTTGTTATTGTCAAGTTAGGATTTTTATACTTGCATTCTCCTGCATGCAAGCCAAATGCCCCTTACAGTGTCTCTTCATTGAACTTACTAATAGTACATTACGTTTTTTCCCTCCTAATGGTTCTGCAGCAAACCCCACTGACTGTAGAAATTGAGATGTTTCTCTAGGGAATTTAAATTAATCAAACATCTCATTTCAGGTTTCTGTTAACAGCCTAAGGTCAACTAACATGTTCCATGTTTCAAGCCGGAAGAAACTTATACCTTCACTTTCTTAAAAAAAATAAAAAATACTCGCACAATTTTGGATAGTGTAATGCTATCAGATTGGTTTTTTTCCCTGAAAGGAAAGTCTTCCCTCAGGTGAGGCAGATTATCATTCAGATGGACTTCTCTCCAAAATAAAATGCTCCTCGGATTCAGACATAAAGCACTCAAAAAAAAAAAAAAAAAAAAGGACATCACAAAATTGCTCTGTGGAAAAACCTTTAATGAACAACTGCCCTATGCCTCACTTGATTTTGCTAATAATTACAGGTACAAACCCTAAATAAATAATAATTACAGACTCTTCCCCCCCCCCCCCCCATATATACCAGACTCTTGTGAGAACATAATATATCTCTAAAGTGTCTTGGCGATCTTCGTGGAAAAAATACATTCTGAGTGAGTGAAAAATTCAGTGCAAAGTATTTATTTTAGCGAAATACAAAAAGGTGTGCAATTTCCAATTTCCGTTTAACCTGCCTTACTCAAAACAAGTCCCGTTCACATGCTTTTCTCCTAGTACTCGAGTGTTTGTCTTGTTGGAAAATGTAAAGCAAAAAAAAAAAAAAAAAAGGTTCTCCCGGTTATCTGCCAAAGAAGCGGCTATGACCATCCAGGGCTTATCTGCCATCTCCAGGAAAGCCGCCGGGGATCAAGCCCTGGGTCCCGGGCCGGCTCTGGTCCCTAACTGCGGGCAGCTGCCTAAGGCGGTCGCCGCCTCCGGCCACGCTGCAATCGTTGCTCCAGGCACTGCGGCAGGTTCTCTCCGCGCCCCGAGGAGGACGCTCCCAAGCCGGCCGGCCCCCGGGGATCCAGACGCCCGGGCAGCTCCTGGGCTCCAGGACCGAGGATGGGATGCTGCCTCCTGTCCCAACGGCCCCAAGTTTCTTCCCAGAGGGACCGGGAGGCTCTTCCAAGTTTGTTCCGGCGGGCGAGCCGCCGCGCGCCCCGTCCGAGAAGGGGGGCGGCGGGGTGCGCGGGCGGAGGGCGGGGAGGGGGAGGGCGCGGGAGGGAGGTGGGGGACCCGGAGGGGGAGGAGCGGGAGCGCGGCCTCGGCGCTACCTTTCTCCAAACAACGTTGCCACACGCGGAGACCACTGAGATTTAGGGGGCTTTGGAGGGGATCGCGAGCGGGCGGACGGGCGGGCGGCGGCCGGGGACCACACAGGTGAGCCCCCGCCCGCGCCCTCGCCGGCGCCGCGGCGGGAGCTGCCGGCCTCGCTCACCCGCACCCCCGGATCCTCATGGTGGCTCCCCCCGAATCCCACACTTTCTACCGCTAAACCCGGGGACTTCCTCCTCCTAGTCTCCCTCTCCGCCCCCACCCCTGGCTGCGAGGAGCTGTTGCACTTTTCCCGAGCCCACGGGCGCCTGCACCCCCCAACCCATTCACAGAGCACCCCCTTAAAAATAGGAAACCGGACGAGCCCCGAAGGGGGGCAGCCGGAGGCGGGCGAGGAGGAAAGGTGAGGGAGAGGGGACTTACTTTTCGAGGTGCAGTGCTGAGCGCTGCAGATAAGAAAATAAAGGCCCGGCTCTGGGCTGCCTGAACCCCGCGAATGCAGTAAATGTCAGCGCCCCAGTGCGGGCGCGGCGGCGGCGGGGTCGCAGGGGACGGGGGCTGCGCGCGTGCGGCGGCGCTGCTCGGCTCGCGGGCGCTCGCTGCGCTCCGGCTCCGGCCCGGTCCGCGCGGCTCCGCTCCCGGCTCCCCTCTGGCTCCTGGCACCGACTCCGGGCAGTCACATGACGCCGGCGCCGCTCGCTCTGCGAGCCTCCCGGGGCTGGCGGGGTAAGTAGAGGCTGGGACCCGGGGTGGGAGGGTCAGGGAGGGGAGAGGAGCCGCCGCGGCCGCCCGGGCTGGGCGGGTCCCCACCCACTGGGTGGAGGCAGCCGCCGGAGGGGTCGACCGAGTCACTCGCGCAAACACGCACCCCGCCCTGCGCCCTTCCCCCGCCGCCCCCGCCTCCCGCGCCGCCTCCGCCCCGCCCCGCCCAGTCACCCGGGGACGGCCTGACAGACACTCATTATTCCCCGGAGCCGGGCGCCGCCCCGCCGGCCCAACCTGTCCCGCGAGGCGCGGCGCGGCCGTGGGGCTGGGCGGGCGGGCGCGGCGCGGCCCCCGCCCAGGAGCCCCCGCCCTCCGGCCCCCGCCCGGTCCGGCGCGCCCGGCCCCGCGCCCCCTCCCTGCGCCCTCCGCCCGGGAGCCCGCGCCCCGCCCGCCTGGACCCGCCGCGCCGCCGCCCGAGCCCGGGGGGAAGGAAGGGCGGCGTTGCCCGCTGCGGGCGGCACAGGGCTTCAACCCGCCGCGCCGCTTCCAAAACACACAGCCGGGCTCGCGGGCGAGCTGAGGCGGGGGACCGGGCCGGCTGAGGCCATCCATCAGCCGGCCCCGGCGGGAAGGGCGGCCCCGGGCGCGGCGGGAAGGGCTGGGCCCCCGCGGCCAGGCGGCCCCTCCTGGGCCGAGTGCATCCAAGTCTCTTAAAGGAAAAGCAGAAAGGGCACCCGTGGTGACGGAGCGGGTGGACCGGGGCCGAAGCGGAGAGGAGCGGCGGGGAAAGGGAGGGCATTTGGGGTGCCTGCAACCCTAAAGTGGCCCCGAGTGTCCAAGGTCATTCCCCATTCTCTTAGCGCGCCCTTCCTTTGTGGCCGGGGCGCGGGGACCCCCCTCGTCGCCCACCCCACAGATGGACGGCCCGGGTGGCGCACCCCGCCTCCCAGGACTTTTCTTTGAAGGCCCGGTGACCCCGGAGCAAACTTCCCACGGGCCTGGCCTTGGCCCTGGAGCGAAAAGGAGACCAGGAGCGGCGGCGTTTTTGCTCAGCCGGGCCTGCCTGAAAACTTGGCAAACTTCGGGCCGGGTCCTCCCTCCCGCCCCCGCGGGAGAACTCGGGCCAGCGGAGGGCTCTGCCCCGCAACCTTTCATTTCACGCCGCTTCCCTGGGACCCAGCCCAAGGGTACCCCGTGGCCTTCCCTGCGCCGGACGGCGGAAACGCGCGTTCTGGCCCAGCCAAGCCAGGCCATTGGGAGGATTTTGGATAGCCTGGTACCCGAGTTCAATGCTTTTGGAGTTTTCTTTTTTTTTTTTTTTTTTTAACAGTATTAATGTAATAAGGAATTAAATAAAAAAGAACAAAGGACAAATTGGTTCAATTGTTTTAGTCCTGTGTAATGTTTAAAAAACGCCCTGCTTCAGTCTATGGCTTGTTATTGCTTCAAGATGTTTTAAAGGCCCTTTCAGTTCACCAGTCTCACTTTGATGCTTCATCCAGGCATGGTACTACTTAAAACGCGGAGATAGAGATATTCTGAGCCTCATCATTTAGCTATACAGTAATATAAAGTTAGTACCGGTAACCTCAAGTAGTAAAATTACAAATTGTAAAAAAATGCACGTAAAAGCCCACATGGAGAACACCCAGAACTGACACTGATTCATGTGCCATCATGCTGTCTCACAAGATTAATCTTTAAAAATGTAAAGAGCTGAGAGTTTTTTTTTTTAAATGAATAAAAGGCAAAGGCAAGAAAGAAAAGTCAAACTTGTGTCAATTATTAATTGCAGTTTACTGATCACTGACATCATGAAATGTCTGATTGGATGCCGGAGATTTGTATTCGCTGAAAAACTTTTATTTAGTGATGACTGATGGGATTGTTTTGCATTTCGGTGCCTGGGCTCATGGTAGGGGCTCAAAAAATATAGGCTTCACTCAAGGGACAGAGTGATGAAAGCCTAAAGCACAAAAACCATGGTTTTTACATTGTTCATGTGGGTGTGGACCCAAAGTAGAAGTGAGAAATAGGTCTATCTGAGAAAAGTGGGACGGGCTTTGACATGAAGGGTGGGGGAGGGCGGAGAAGAGTCATCCAAAGGGTTAATTAGTGAACACATGGTGTTCAGTGCCCTGTGGGAGGCAGCTCAAACACATCTTGTGAAAAAAAAAAAAAAAAAAAGAATCCATCCAGGGAAGGACACTACCATCCTACCATCCCCCAGGTGCCCAAACCAGAACTGCCTGAAGTCCTCCTTGACTCCTCCCCTCCCTAGCCAGTCACAGCCCGGTTATTCACTGAATCTTGGACCTCCTCAATCACTACCCACGCCTTGGCTACTATCCTGGGCCAGCCTATTGCCATAGTGTCGTGCAGGTCATTCTGTTTGTAGCATGGCTGGACTGTGAGAAAGGGAACAAAGGAATAGGAATGCCTTTTCTAAAATGCAACCTAAACATGTCAATCCCTTCAATGACTTCCCCCCAGATAAAATCCAAGAGTTCAGCACTGTGTAGGCCTGGCCTCCACCTGTCATTTTAGCTTCACCTCTCCCCGTTCTCCCCTCCCATTCTTGAGCAACACTGAGCGTTCCTTTCCTTTACCAATGCATTCTCCCTTTGCACATGCTCCTTGTAGGTGGGCTAGCCTCCTCTCCTTCTCCCCCAACTCCTGACCTCTACTCTCATTTCCCTTTAAATATTCACCCTTAATACTATCTTCAATGACATTTTCAACAAAATATATCTTCTCTCACTACCATCCCTCACCCCACCTTTGGAAGAGTGGAGGCTCTCCTTGGTACCCTGACAACTCCCATGCCTCAACACTTGCAACATGTTTTCTTTTTGGCAATTGGCTATAACTCTCTATGGCACTGGAGTAGAAACTCTGTGAGGACAGGGACCTTGTCTTTTTAGCAGAATTGTATTTCCATGGCCCAGGTGGTCAGTGGATATTTGCAAAATAAGTAAATGTGAGCTGTGAATTGAGAAGAAGTCATTCACAGCTCCAAAGAGGAGATGGCTTCAGAGTGGCAAGTGGCCGTGAACTGTACCTTTAAATGGTGAAGAGGAGGGGAGAGGGAACCATGGTGAATGTTTTCAAGCAGTAGAATGCTATGGTGAAAGTGGTCCCTAGGTCTTCTTTCTATCCCTGACACTAGCTCGGTACCTGGCACTTGCAAAGGTGTTCAGTAAATTCTGGAAAATTTAATATCTCAAGCTTGATCCTTGTAACTGTTTTACTCCTGTTCTTTGAGGACAGGAAGCCAGTCTGGTTTAGATTTGGGGATACCTCTCCCTGACCCCAGCATCATTGCTTCCAACCAATCTTTGAAATCCAGTGTCTTGCCGAAACCGGTTTGGCTCAATGGATAGAGCGTCGGCCTTCGGACTCAAGGGTCCCAGGTTCGATTCCGGTCAAGGGCATGTACCTTGGTTGCGGGCACATCCCCAGTAGGGGGTGTGCAAGAGGCAGCTGATCGATGTTTCTCTCTCATCGATGTTTCTAACTCTCTATCCCTCTCTCTTCCTCTCTGTAAAAAATCAATAAAATATATTAAAAAAAAAAAATCCAGTGTCTTTGTCCTGACTGGTTGGAGGGTAGATATGCGACCTACTTCTGTCCAGTGAGCTATGAAGGGAAGTGTGATGGGACTTAGCTATATATATAAAAGCCTAATATGCTACGTGTCCGTCCGAGTGGTCAACCGACCGGTTGCTATGATGTGCACTGACCTCCAGGGGGCAGATGCTCCAACCGGTAGGTTAGCTTGCTGCTGGGGTCTGGTCAATCGGGACTGGGCAAGACAGGGCTGGACACACCCTGGAGCCCTTGGCGGTTCCTCCTGAAGCTCCTCCCCGGCCACCCGCCCAAATCAGCCCCGATTGGGACTGGGCGAAATGGCCCTGATCAGCCTGATCGCTGGCCAGGCCAAGGGACCCTACCCATGAACAAATTTCATGCACTGGGCCTCTAGTGGGAAATATTTTTCTTTCTGATAAAAGGAAACTCTTACAAGGATAAACCCCCAGACCTGCTTTGGAAGTTATGTGATGCTTGAAGCTATGGCAGCCATCTTTTTTTTTTTAATTGATTTTTAGATAGAGAGGAAGGGAGAGGGAGAGAGAGAGAAACATCAATGTGAGGAGAAACATCCATTGGCTGCCTCCTACATGCCCCCTACCAGGGATCGAGTCTCAAATATGGGCATGTGCCCTGACCAGAATTGAACCAACAACCTTTCAGTGTATGGGATGATGCCCAACCAACTGAGCCACACCGGCCAGGGCTATGGCAGCCATCCAAGAGAGGAAAGCAAGGCTCTGTTGCCCAAGTTGCAGGCTTGATCCCCAGTGTGGGGTGTGCAGGAGGCAGCTGATCTGATCAATGATTCTCTCTCATCATTGATGTTTCTATCTCTCTCTCCCTCTCCCTCCCTCTCTGAAATCAATTATATATATATATAGGGGAAAAGCTCCTTGACAGTGGTCTTGGCAACAATTTTTTGGATATGACACCAAAAGCACAAGCAACAAAAACAAAAATCAACAAGTGGGACTACATCAAATTAAAAAGCTTCTGAGCAGGAAAATAAACAATCATCAAAATGAAAGGGCAACCGACTGAATGGGAGAAAATATTTGCAAACCATCATCCTGAGTTTTGTTCACCCCACTCATCTTGGGAAGGCTTCTGCATGTCCTGGAAGAGGGTGCAGCAGCCAAGTTGGTTTTGCATCTTTAAGAGAGGCTTGCCCTAGCCAGGGTGGCTCAGTTGATAGGAGCATGGTCTACACCAAAGGGTTTCAGGTACAATTCCAGGTCTGGGTGCATATGGGAGGCAACTGATGGATGTTTCTGTCTTCTCTATCTATCTCTCTATCTCTATCTCTCTTCCACTCCCCTCTCTCTAAAAGTCAATAAGCATGTCCTCAGATAAGGATTAAAAAAAAAGACAAAGAGAGACTCAATGCCCTTGCATTTCTCCTTGGCCAACTCAAAGAAGAACTGGCCCACGCCCTCCAGGGTCACAGTGGTGGAGGAAATAGAAGCCCAGAGGCAGGGGTAGGAACCCCTCAGATGCAGGTTGACCAGGTAGTTGATAGCGGTCTCCACCTCAATGGAATAATTCTGATGAATTCGGGAACTCACGGTTGCTCAGCAATAAGGAGTTAAACTAAAAAATCAGTGTTGGCTGATCTTGGAGGCCAAGGATGGCTGAGATGGTTCTGAAGGAGGTGACTGGAAAAGAAGTTGGAACGTGGTAGGAAGCTTTATTGACTCTGGCTTTTTCACTGTTGCTTGAGTGGCTGGACCTGTGCAGGTTCTTGGAACAGGAATTCTTCCTCAAAATAATATGTATTTATTTTAAAAACCAGTCCAAGGAGGAAAAGGTTAAAACACACACACACACACACACACACACACACACACACACACACACACACACAGAAGAACCAGCAAACTGGACTGACTAGAGCCCAAGTTCCTATTTCTCAAGAGATAGAAACATACTTCCTGGAGCACAAGGTCCACTCACCCTCTCCCCATGGTCTTTTGCCAGGATCTGTTGATTGGATGGGGACAGAAGCGTCAGCATTTGTAGTGGACAGGAACATAATAGGAGATTACCTTAGCCTCCTAAAGGCACCAGTAATATAGGGGGGATCCAACCTCTCAGCTAGTGGGGTTCCAGCTTCTCTCACGTTTCTTTCTAAGCTACCTTTGTTTGTCTGTTATTGTTCTTAAAGTTTTCTGAGTAACTATAAGCAACAGACCTTGTTAGTTCCTCTTGAGATTGCCCACTACTCCCCACCCTTATTTCTCACCTCCCAGCATCCTGTTTGTCTCCCTGACTCTGTCCCCCGCCCCATCCCCACCCCCACCTCCACTCAGCTACTAGTTCTTTTAGCCATGTTTTTCTTCCCTCAGTTTGTTAATTTTAAATTTCTATTTTTTGTAAGTGTTCTCACATCAAAGGAGGCATGCCACGTATTCAATGTTTTTATGCATTGATTTGTGCTTTCTCCTGTTGTAAAACCTCCAAAAGATGTCTCCATGTATATTCCAATGTTTGCCCCCCACCTCCCTTTCCTTTTTCTTCCTTTTTCTTTCTTTCTATTTATTGAGGAAGGGGAAGAAAGGGAAGAGGGAGAGGGAGGGAAGATAGGTGGAAGGAGGGGGAGGGAGAGAAAGAGAGGGAGAGAGACTTCTTGCTCCACTTAGATATGCATTTATTGATTGATTCTTGTATGTGGCCTTACCAGGGATTGAACCCCAAACCTTGGCCTGTTGAGTAGAACCAGGACCTCCCCTTCCCTTTTCTTGAGCACACTATTTCCAGGAGCTGGTAAAAGAAAATATGGGGAACTTTGGACTATGCACAGGACTGTTTTGGTGATTTTTGCCTATTTAACGTTACTCTGTTATCAAAATCTACAATGTATACTGTGTTTGTGCTCACATCAGTAATAATAATCTTTAGTTTATTAAATTTTATTCTATTTTTTAAAAATTTATCTTTATTGTTGAAAGTATTGCAGATGTTCCCCTCTTTCCCCATTGACTCCCTCCACCCTGCTCCCGCCCCCTCCCGAGGCTTTCATGGCAGTATTGTCCATGTCCATGGGTCATGTATATATACATGTAAGTTCATATACATGCTCCCCTTCCCCCCGAAATACATTAGTCTGTTGCATACTTCTGGTCCTATTAGTTTAATAAATTTTAAAGAATACGTTAACCTGTCAATAACTTTATGCAAACTATTCAGACTTACATTTCAATTTTATTCATTATTGTTGCAAATGGATCTATTAGTTATTAAGCACTATGGGATCTCTTAAGTTTAAGAGATTTAACCTTGTAAGTTTTGCAGGTTTGTGAGAAATATTTTTAAACACCTTAGAACACCATAATAGAAGAAATCATTAGTTCTACTGAATACATAATTCTGCCTAGTAGTCACAGTATCTTCATAGGAGAGAAAATTCATTTTCTGAAAGAAGGAGAAACACTTGGAAAATTCATTGAATACAACTTTAGCTACACAGTCATTCATCTAATCAGTTTCCTTTTCTGTGCAGAAGAAAAATGAAGATTCAAAAGAAGCAGAATCCTAAACTCATTTCTCTTACTACTTCGTGGATGTCTGGAAAGTTAAAAATTCTCTCCTTTTCCATATGTTTGTTTATTTGACAAAATTTTCAAATGCAATTCATTTTCACTTGGTGCTGAGAAGATTTGGGCATCTTAAAGTTCCCAAGATTCAGGAAGAGAGAAGAAAGATCCTTTCAAAAAATTTGTATTGAATTTATTGGGTGATATCCTATCTAATAAAAAAGTAATATGCAAATTGACCATCACTCCAACACACAAGATGGCTGCTCCCATGTGGTCAAAGATGGCTGCCCCCATGTGGACAAAAGATGGGCACCACAAGATGGCCAGCAGGGGAGGACAGTTGGGAGGGACCAGGCCTGCAAGGAGGGCAGATGGAGGCTATCAAGCCTGCAGGGGAGGGCAGTTAGGGGTGACCAGGCCGGCAGAGGAGGGAAGTTGGGGGCAACCGGGCCTGCAGGGAAGGGCAGTTTGGGGGGACCCAGGCCTGCAGGGGAGAGTAGTTAGGGGGGACCAGGCCTACAGGGGAGGGCAGTTAGGGGTGACCAGGCCTTCAGGGGAGGGCAGTTAGGGGTGACCAAGCCTGCAGCGGAAGGCAGTTAGGGGCAAACAGGCTGGCAGGGGAGCAGTTAGGCATAAATCAGGCTGGCAGAGGAGTGGTTAGGGAGTGATCAGGCTAGCAGGCAGAAGCAGTTAGGGGCAATCAGGAAGGCAGGAAGGTGAGCAGTTGGGAGCCAGCAGTCCTAGATTGTGAGAGGGATGTCTGACTGCCCGTTTAGGCAGTCGGATATCCCTCGAGGGGTCCCAGATTGGAGAGGGTGCAGGCTGGGCTGAGGGACACACACCCCTGTGCACGAATTTCATGCACTGGGCCTCTAGTTGGTTAATAAAATCATATAGGTTTCAGGTGTACAATTCTATATTGTATTGTGTGTTCACCACCCAAGTCAAGTCTCCTTCTTAACCCTCATTTATCCCCCCTTAACCCTCATCTAATTCTCTCCACCCCCTTTTTCTTTGGCAATCACCATCCTGTGGTCTGTGCCTATGATTTTTTGTTTGTTTGTTTTTCCTCAATCCCTTATTACCATGTCCGGGAGAGTTACTTGGTAGAATCTTAGTTTACTTTCCCTTACCAGATACCAAGTATCTCAAGGTTCCCTGTCCTGTCGCATTTGGAAGTACCTTACCGAAGTCCAGTCCTGAGACCTTTGTAGTATGATTAGGTGGTAGTGCTGTCAAAGGGGTAGTGCGTTTGGATGACAGAATTTGTCACATCTCTTAATATATATCCCTTTACTTTATTCTGTAAAAATAAGCACTATGTACATTTCTAGTCTTAAAAAACAAACAAACCAGTTAATTTAATCTAGACCAGTTGGTACAGACGACCTGACAAAGATGCATTGTCTAATTTCAGACACAGTGATGGCTGTCAGGTGCCCTCCCTAATAATGCTGTTGATTATGTTACCTCAATTCTAGATAACCATCTTTCCATTCCATAGTCTTTAGAAACCAGGGAAGGAAGGCAAAGTTTGTTTAGTACTTTACAGAAAACCTCTCCTGTATCGTCGTCGTCGTTTTTAAAGTGTATAATTCAAACTTTCTTTTTGAATCTAAAAAAGAAACTTTCCCCAAAAATTTTAAAATTTGTTATTATACACTAGAATTACCTCCCCTCTCAGCCCCCAATACAGTTTCTATTTCTAGTTAGCTCGAACTCCAGTAGTTGTTTGTAAGCTCTTTGGGCTTTATCTTTTTATAGTTCCTGTTAGAACTCTTTAGACATAACAGACAGTTCTATATTATCCCAACAACTAATTTCCTTGACCATATAAATGACTTTATTCATTTGATTTTATGTATGAAAATATACATGTACTCTGACTTATATAGTATTGATTTGTATTTTTATATTTTATACTTTATTGGATATCACTTGCTTTAGTATCTCTGAGCTATATGCCTGAAAATATAAGCATTACTAAAAAGTGTTATTAGAGCCTAATTTCCCAAGGAAAATATTACAATTAAATGTTACATTTAAAATATTATAATTAAAGTTTCCATTAGAAATGTCCTCTGACATACATAAAAATGGAAAGTTAGACTGGGGATTAATTGAGGAATGCTTACTAAAATAGTAAAGGTTGGTTACACCCACGATTATGTATGATGTTAGGAATCTCCCTCTCCAATTACCTTAACATTATTGTTTGGATCCAATTAGATGAAAAGCATAACAATAGGATTTTTTGAAGGTCATATGAAGACAAAGGGTCAGAGTGCAACTTGAGGAATATCACACTCATTTTTCCTAAAGGCTTTGCATTAAATCAAGAGAAAAGACTTGTCCTTACACTGGATCATATTGCATAGTGAGGGAATCAGAAAAATCACTGACAATGAAAAAGTAATTAACTCTATACAGTATTATTATTTTTTTAAACCTATGATTGCATAAACACACACTAGCTGTTTGCCAAAGCCCAAGGAGGTGGAGATCAAACCTATTTCTGAATCCTGCTGCTGATTTGGTTATCTGAGGTAAGTGGCTATTTGATCAAAAAACAGCCAGAGGAAAGAATAGTAAGAATTCTTGGAAAGGAAACTCCTAGCATTAATCAAAGAGGTATTATTAAAAAATAGGGCATGATACTTGTTTATTAGGCTGATGTTAGTGGTAGTGCTATACCTTTTGGATGCTACAGCACACTGCTAACTACGTTAATTACAATTCTCCATTTCCCACTCTTCAGAAGATTTGTGCCTAAGTTGTTAAAGAGACATAGATTGGCCAATACCTTCTCTAGCTCTTTGTACTGTCAGACCTGGGGTTGGATATGAGTGCTGATTATACCGTTTTCCCATATAAAAGCCAAGTGACCTGAATGATGGAATGACCAGAACGACTGGAACAACCAATCACTAGGATGCGCACTGTGGCGGCCAACTTCCTGCGGCCCCTCCACATGGCCAGCCTGGCCTCCAATTGGCCCCCCACCCTAATTGGGGTTGGGGCCAGCTGGCCAACTGCCCATGGCCCCTCCCCGCAGCCAGCCCTGCCCAGGCTGGCCAGACCCCACCCATGCACGAATTCATGCACTGGGCCTCTAGACTATAATAATAAAAGTATAGTATGCTAATTAGACCAGACATCCTTCCAGACATTCTTCTGAACGACCTTCCAGACAAAGCCAGGGCTGCAAGGGAAGCCCGGGTCCCAGGTGCCTGCCAGTGGCCGGAGGAATGCCTGGGTCCCAGGTGCCAGAGGGAAGCCAGTGCCAGCACCCCGGGGAAGGAAGGCCTACACTTGAATGAATTTTGTGCATTGGGCCTCTGGTATATATATATGTGACCAACCATCATATGGCTAGTGACCAACCATCCACCCATCCAACTGTCTGGCAGGTACATATGACGATCACTGGCAATTTAAAAATAAACGACTCATACATGTGTTATACATATAAAGCTCTTGCTGGCTCCAGTCGCACACGTGTGCATCGTGAATTTGGTTGTTTTTGTTGACATTCTGAAGTTGAAAGAAAGTGGCATCATCAACAGAATATGTCTGAAGACCAACTATTGGCACAACGTACCTCGGAAGCCAAAAGAAGCCGGCGTCATCGACAGAATGTATCTGAAGAGCAACTATTGGCACAATAGTTGAGTGATGATTCCATTGATTCAATGGATGATGCCAAAAAGGAAATTTTTTTCATCGATTTCTTAATAGTATTACTCCTTCAGGAATGCCGTGTCATAAATTAAAATTGAAAGTAGGTGCAATCATCATGCTACTCAGAAATCTTAATAGTAAATGGGGTCTTTGTAATGATACTAGATTTAGTATCAAAAGATTGCCACCTAACGTAATCGAAGCTGAGGTATTAACAGGATCTGTGGAAGGAGAGGTTGTTCTGATCCCAAGAATTGATTTGTTCCCGTCTGACACTGGTTTCCCATTTAAATTAATTTGAAGACAGTTTCCTGTGCTGCCAGCATTTGCAATGACTATTAATAAATCACAAGGGCAAACTCTAGACAGAGTAGGAATATTCCTACCTGAACCCGTTTTCAGACATGGTGAGTTATACGTTGCTTTTTCTTGAGTTTGAAGAGTATGTGACGTTAAAGTTAAACTTGTAAATAGTTCATCACAAGGTAAATGAGTCAAGCTCTCTGAAAGTGTTTTTACTCTTAATGTGGTGTGCAGGGAGATATTAGAATAAGTTTAATCAATTTATCAGTCATTGCTTTTATCAATGTTGTTTTTATATCATGCTTTTGTTGTTTTTATATAATGTCTTTGTTGTTGTTATGTTGTTATCATTTATTTATTAATCAACTAGTGGCCGGATACACGGATTCATGCACATTAAAGGAAATTAATTAGAAGAAATATTTTAATATCATTATTTGCACTTTCTCTATAATAGAAGTGTCAGAGATGAAAGAAAATCAGTAAAATGTATATGAAAATAATATATAAATTGATTAATAAATAAACAATAACAACATGATATAAAAACAACAAAGACATTATATAAAAACAACATTGATAAAAACAATGACTGGTAAATTGATTAAACTTATTCTAATATCTCCCTGTATACCACATTAAGAGTAAAAACAGATCTGAAAAGATGGCGGCTGGCAGGACAGAGGTGAGGGAGAGGAAGTGAGTGGGTGAGGATATGAAAGGAGAGTGTGTGGATGTGCATGGTGTGTGTGTGAGTGAGTGAGGGACAGTTAAATCCTGCAGGAGGAGCAGGGGCTGGCAGAGCAGGCTCTCTTGGACAAGGAGAGACTACTACCGCTGTGGGCACTCCCTGGACTGCAGGACTCGGGCACGGAGCCCACGCCATCTTGAAGGGGACAGCAGCCTTTTCTAGGAACTCATCAGCACCACCACCCAGTCAGGACTTGGACACTGCCTGTGACCCAGCAGCAACTCCAGCCAAAATCCTGCTACCCCAGCCGCAGACACATGAACCCTGGGACCTCCACCTCCAAAGGTGCACCGTTCCCGCAGCAGTAAGTGCATCTTCCCCCTCCCCAGCAGCAGAACTCCGGACACCACATTCGCGCATCTTCAGCTGCCCAGGCATCCAGGACACGCCACTCCTTAGGCAGCACCTGGGAGCCCCTGGGAGCCCCTGCTGGTGTGATTCTGTACAGATAAGGGCACGCTGCCCCGCAGTAGAAATTCTGAATTTCCTCTGCCTGAATAACTGCCTGCAGACACCCCAGCTGTGTAACTTCAGTGCCAGGGCCCCTCAAAGTACGTCAGAGCTCTGTGCCAGCAAAGGCACTGGCAAACACACTGCCAGCCACAGTCCACTCGCATTTCCAATGGGCAGGCACCCTGAGCCCATCTATCCACAGGGTGCCTGTGGGAGCTGCTGTGAGTCCTTGCTGGGTGTGATAGTGGACAAACAGGGGCACACTCCCTCTGGCAGTAGAAATTCTGAATTCATCCATCCTGGAAACCTGCACACAGACACCCCAGCAGTGTAACTTCAGTGCCAGGGCCCCTCAAAGTGCATCAGAGTTCTGCACAGGCAAAAATACCACCACAGTCCACGCACGCATTTCCAACGGGCAGGCTCCCTGAGCTGCTGTGAGTCCTTGCTGGGTGTGATCTTGGACAAAGAGGGACGCATTTCCCCTGGCAGTAGAAATTTTGAATTCACTCATCCTGGATACCTGCCCACAGATGCCTCAATTACGTGGCTTCAGTGTCATGGCCCTTCAGAATGCTTCAGCGCCCCTCACTGGCAAACACACCGCGAGTGCCCCTGTGACCCTCCACTGGGAGCGTGTGCATATCCACCACAGGTGCAGCAGCAAAAGCTGAATCTGCCTGCCCCACAACTCCAGAACACTGGACACCACAATCACGCCTTTCCAGAGCACAGGCCACCTGAGACCCATTACCCATACAGACAGTTCCTGGGTGCCACTGTGAGTCCCCACTGGGCATGCACGATTTCAATCAAGGGTGCAAGACAGCAAAAATTGGGACACCCCCCTCCACGGCTGCTGACTTCTAGACACCGCAGTTGTACATTTCCAGCTCACAGGCCTACATCAAGAGAACCCAAATAGCTCAAATAGGAAGCTACACTAGATTACCAAGCCCAGGAGACCTGAGAGATCACACCAGTAGCACCATCCCCAAAATAACTGGAGTAGCAAACCAATCGGACCTACAATTAAAACGTTACAGCAAAACATGGGAAGACAAAAAAGCAATCCCCAAAGGAAAGAAAAGAGGAATCACCAGAAAGGGAGTTAAATTAAATTGAGGCTAGCAGCATATCAGAGAAAAAATTCAGAGTAATGGTTATAAGGATGTTTAAATGGCTGGATGACAAATACACACAACTCAATGACAAATACACACAATTCAATGAGAACTATAAGGAGCTGAATGAGAACATCATCAATATGAAAAGGAACCAAGAGGAGATGAAGAATGACATAGCTGCAATAAAGAACACAATGGAAGGCTTAAGCAGTAGACTAGAAGAGGCTGACGACTGCATCAGAGAATTAGAAGACAAGGTAGGAAAGAACACACAAACACAGCAGCAACTGGAAAGAAGATTTAAAAGGCAAGAGGAGAGCCTAAGGGAGCTTTGGGACAACACAAAACGAAACAACATTCACATAATAGGGGTACCAGAAGGAGAGGAAGAGAAGCAAGGAATAGAAATCCTGTTTGAAGAAATAATGACAGAAAACTTCCCTGATATTGGCAAGAAAAAAACTATGCAAGTCCAAGAAGTACAAAGGGTCCCAAACAAGTTGAACCCCAAAAGACTGACACCAAGACACATCATAATTAAATTGGCAAACACCAATGACAAAGTAAGAGTCTTAAAGGCTGTCAGAGAGAGACAGAAAGTTACCTACAAGGGATCTCCTATTAGAATATCAACTGACTTCTCAATAGAAACACACCAGGCCAGAAGGGAATGGAATGAAATATACAAAGTGATGCAAAGCAAGGGACTGAATCCAAGAATACTATACCCAGCAAGGCTATCATTCAAAATTGAAGGTGGAATCAGGAGCTTCACAGACAAAAAAGGACTAAGGGAATTTATCACCACCAAATCAGCAATGCAAGAAATGCTAAAGGGTCTGCTGTAAAAAGAAGAAATAGGAAGCGAAGAAGGAACACAGGGGTAAAGAATAAAAATGGCGACAAACAAGTACCTATCAACAATAACTTTAAATGTAAATGGATTGAACACCCCAATCAAAAGACACAGGGTAACAGAGTGGATAAGAAAACAAAACCCATATATCTGCTGTCTACAAGAAACCCAACTCAGAAAAAAAAAGACGCACACAGACTGATGGTGAAGGGATGGAAAAAGGTTTTTCAGATGAATGGAAATGAAAAAAAAGCTGGGGTAGCAATACTCATATCTGACAAATTAGATCTCAAAGTGAAGGACATAAAAAGAGATAAAGAAGGCCACTTCATAATACTAAAGGGAGAAATCCAACAAGAAGAAATAACTCTGGTAAACATATATGCACCCACTACAGGAGCACCCAAATACATAAAAAAAACTCCTGGAGGATATCAAGGGAGAGATTGACAGCAATACAATCATAGTAGGGGACTTTAATACCCCACTATCACCATTGAACAAATTCTCTAGACAAAAAATCAGCGAAGAAACATCAATCCTAAATGACTCACTAGACCAGATGGAATTAATTGACATCTTCAGAACATTTCACCCCAAAGCCACAGAATATACTTTCTTCTCAAGTGCACATGGGTCATTTTCAAAGATAGACCATATATTGGGTCACAGGCAAAGTCTCTTTAAATTCAAGAAGATAGAAATCATATCAAGCATCTTCTCAGGTCACAATGGCATAAAACTGAAAATCAACTATAATACAAACAATCCAAAAAAGTCAAACACATGGAGACTAAATAACATGCTATTAAACAATGACTGGGTTACCAGAGAGATCAAAGAAGAAATAAAAAACATCATGGCAACAAACAACAATGCAAACACAACAATCCAAAATCTATGGGACACAGCAAAAGCAGTCTTGAGAGGGAAGTTCATAGTTCTACAAACCTACTGCAAAAAAACAAGAAACAATGGTAATAAATTATCTAACCCTACAACTCAAAGAGTTAGAAAGAGAGCAACAAGAAAAGCCCAGTGTAAGCAGAAGGAAGGAAATAAAGATCAGAGCAGAGATAAACAACATAGAGACCAAAAAAAACAAACAAACAAAACAAAAAAACAAAAACCCAACAAAACCAAGAGCTGGTTCTTTGAAAGGATAAACAAGATTGATGAGCCTCTAGCCAGGCTCATCAAGAAGCAAAGAGAGAGGACCCAAATAAACAAAATCAGAAATGAAAGAGGAGAAATAACAACAGACTCCACAGAAATACAAAGGATTTTAAAAAATACTATGAACAACTCTATTTCAACAAACTGGACAACCTGGAGGAAATGGACATATTCCTAGAAAAGTACAACCTTCCAAAACTCAATCAGGAAAAATCTAAACATCTTAATAGGCCAATAACTATGGAAGAAATTGAAGCAGTCATCAAAAAGCTTCCAGCAAACAAAAGCCCGGGGCCAGACGACTTCACAGGAGAGTTTTACCAAACATTCAAAGAAGAACTAAAACCTATCTTCCTCAGACTATTCCAAAAAATTCAAGAGAAAGGAACACTTCCAAGCTCATTCTATGAAGCCAGCATCACCCTAATACCAAAACCAGATAAAGACAACACAATGAAAGAGAATTACAGGCCAATATCCCTCATGAACATAGATGCCAAAGTCCTCAACAAAATTCTAGCAAATCGGATTCGGCAGTACATCAGAAAGATCATACACCATGACCAAGTAAGATTCATCTCAGGGATGCAAGGATGGTACAATATCTGCAAATCAATAAACGTGATATATCACATAAACAAATTGAGAGATAAAAACCATATAGTCATATCAATTGATGCAGAAAAAGCATTTGACAAAATCCAACACCCATTTTTGATAAAAACTCTCAGCAAGGTGGGAATAGAAAGATCATACCTCAACATAATAAAAGCCATATATGACAAACTTACAGCCAACATCATACTCAATAGGCAAAAACTAAAACCATTTCCCCTAAGATCAGGAACAAGACAGGGATGCCCATTCTAATCACTCCTTTTCGACATAGTACTGGAAGTATTAGCCATTGTGATTAGACAAGAAGAAGAAATAAAAGGCATCCAAATTGGAAAAGAAGTAAAACTCTCCTTATTCGCAGATGACATGATATTATACATAACCCAGAAGACTCCATCAAAAAACTAATAGACTTAATAAATGAATTTGGCAATGTAGCAGGATATAAAATTAATGCCAAGAAATCTATGGCATTTCTATACACCAATAGTGAACTTACAGTAAGAGAGACTAAAAACGCAATCCCATTTACCATCGCACCAAAAAAATTAAGATACCTAAGAATAAACTTAATTAAGGAGGTAAAAGACCTATATGCAGAAAACTACAGGACACTGAAAAAAGAGATAGTGGAAGACGTAAACAGATGAAAGAACATACCAAGTTCATGGATTGATAGAATCAACATCATTAAAAATGTCCATACTACCCAAAGCAATCTATAAATTCAATGCACTCCCCATTAAAATACCAACAGTATATTTCACAGACCTAGAAAGAACTCTCCAAAAATTCATCTGGAATAAAAAAAGACCCCTGAGAAAGAAGAACAAAGTAAGTGGGATCTCAATACCAGATTTCAAGCTGTATTATAAAACCACTGTTCTCAAAACAGCCTGGTACTGGCACAAGAACAGACATATAGACCAATGGAATAGAATAGAGAACCTAGATATTGACCCAAACCACTATGCTCAGTTAATATTTGACAAAGGAGGCATGAATATAGAATGGAGTCAAAACAGTCTCTTCAATAAATGGTGTTGGGAAAATTGGACAGCTACATGCAAAAAAATGAAACTAGACCACCAACTTAGACCATACACAAAAATAAACTCAAAATGGATACAGGACTTAAACATAAGACGGGAAACCATAAAAATACTAGAGGAATCCACTGGCAGAGAAATCTCAGACATATGTCGAAGCAATTTCTTCACCGATACCGCTCCTAGGGCAATGGAAACTAAAGAGAAAATAAACAAATGGGACTACATCAAAATAAAAAGCTTTTGCACAGCAAAAAGAAACCATCAACAAAACAACAAGAAAGCCCACTGAATGGGAGAACATATTTGCAAATGTTATCATTGAAAAAGGTTTAATCTCCAACATTTACAGGGAACTCATACAACTTAATAAAAGGAAGATATATGATCCAATAAAGAAATGGGCAACGGACCTAAATAGAAACTTTTTGAAAGAAGACAGAAGGAAGGCCAAGAGACATATGAAAACATGCTCAAAGTCACTAATTTTCTGAGAGATGCAAATCAAAACGACAATGCGGTACCACCTCACACCTGTCAGAATGGCTATCATCACCAAATCAACAAATGACAAGTGCTGGCGAGGATGTGGAGAAAAAGAACCCTCGTGCACTGCTGGTGGGAATGCAGCTGGTGCAGCCACTGTGGAGAACAGTATGGAGTTTCCTCAAAAAACTGAAAATGGAACTCCCATTTGACCCAGTAATTCCACTTCTGGGAATATATCCCAAGAAATCAGAAACACCAATCAGAAAGGATATATGCACCCCTATGTTCATAGCAGCACAATTCACCATAGCTAAGATTTGGAAACAGCCTAAATGCCCATCAGCAGATGAGTGGATTAGAAAACAATGGTACATCTACACAATGGAATACTACACTGTGGTAAAAAAGAAGGAATTCCTACCATTTGCAGCAGCATGGATGGAAGTGGAGCACATTATGCTAAGTCCGTGGTCGGCAAACTGCAGCTCGCGAGCCACATGCGGCTCTTTGGCCCCTTGAGTGTGGCTCTTCCACAAAATACCTCAGCCTGGGCGAGTCTATTTTGAAGAAGTGGCATTAGAAGAAGTTTAAGTTTAAAAAATTTGACTCTCAAAAGAAATTTCAATCATTGTACTGTTGATATTTGGCTCTGTTGACTAATGAGTTTGCCAACCACTGTGCTAAGTGAAATAAGCCAGGCAATGAAAGAAAAATACCGCACGATCTCACTCATTTATGGAAAATAAAGAACATTATAACCTGATGAACAAAAAGATAGAGACAGAGGCAGTAAAGCATCTAACATAGTGTCAAATTACAGCGGGAAGGCTGGGGAGTGTTGGGGAGGGGGGGGAAAGAGATCAACTGAATGACTTGTATGCATGCATATAAGCACACCAATGGACACAAGACACTGGGGGGGGGGGGCGGTGGGCGCGGATGAGGGCATGCGACAAGGGTTAGGGGAGGCTGGGGGAAGGTCAAGGGGGAAAACAAAGGAGATACATGTACTACTATATGTAATACTTTAAACAATATTATACAATTAAAAAAAGAGTAAAAACACTTTCAGAGTGCTTGACTAATTTCCCTTGTGATGAAGTATTTACAAGTTTAACTTTAACGTCACATGCTCTTCGAACTCGAGAAAAAGCAACATATAACTCACCATGTCCAAAAACGGGTTCAGGTAGGAATATTCCTACTCTGTCTAGAGTTTGTCCTTGTGATTTATTAATAGTCATTGCACATGCTGGCAGCACGGGAAACTGTCTTCGAATTAATTTAAATGGGAGACCAGTGTCAGACGGGAACAAATCAATTCTTGGGATCAGAACAACCTCTCCTTCCACAGATCCTGTTAATACCTCAGCTTCGATTACGTTAGGTGGCAATCTTTTGATACTAAATCTAGTACCATTACAAAGACCCCATTTACTATTAAGATTTCTGAGTAGCATGTTGATTGAACCTATTGTCAATTTTAATTTATGACATGGCATTTCCAAAGGAGTAATACTATTAAGAAATTCGATGGAAAAATTTTCCTTTTCGGCATCATCCATTGAATCAATGGAATCATCACTCAAATTGTATGTTGTGCCAATAGTTTCTCTTCAGATACAGTCTGTCGATGACGCTGGCTTCTTTTGGCTTCAAAAGTACGTTGTGCCAATAGTTGGTCTTCAGACATATTCTGTTGACGATGCTGCTTTCTTTCAGCTTCAGAATGTCAACAAAAACAACCAAATTCATGATTGACACACGTGCGATTGGCGCCAGCGAGCGCTTTATATGAATCACACATGTGAAAGTCAATGTTTATTTTTAAATTGCCAGTGCGCATCATATGAACAGGCTGATTGGTTGGTCCATTGGACGGTCGGACAGATGGACGGTCAGTCACTTAGTTTTTTATATATATAGATTTACGTATTATATATATTTTACTAATTTTGTTTCATCTCTGACACTTCTATTATAGAGAAAGGGTGAATAACAATATTAAAATATTTCTTCTAATTAATTTCCTTTCAGTGTGCACGAATCCGTGCACCAGGCCACTAGTGATTTAATAAGAAAGCTATACTACTTGCTGGATCCCCTACTTAGATAGGAGTAGACATAAGTAATTTTTAAAGTCTCTGTCCTTAGCCACGACCAGGTGGCTCAGTTGGTTTGAGCATCATCCTGTACACCAAAAAGGTTTCCGGTTCAATTCCCAGTGAGGACACCTACCTAGGATTCGAGTTAGATCTCTGGTCAGGGTGTTTATGGGAGGCAGTTTCTCTCTACTAGTAAAATCAATGAACATATCCTCGGGTGAGGATAAAAAAAAAAAAAGGAATAAAAATGTCCCTGTCCTTAGAGAACTTTCAATCTAAAATGGAAACTAGACAGATATCTTCACACAAAGGTAACAAGGCATAAGGAAGTAAGTGAGACTTATATATTTAAAAGTACTCCAAATTAAGAATGGTATCACTTTGGCTTCAGAATGTCCTGAAAGGCTTCATGTGTGAGGAGAGATTTGAGTTGAGCCTAGAAGGATGGTGTGTCTGTAAGTGATGCAAAGACCACTGTGTTTCCAGCAAAGGGGTCCTGTGCAGACCTGGGCATATGAGAGTTCTGTAGCACATAGTGCTTTAATTTGGGCCAAGGAGCAGGGACGTCAAACAACTGGCAACTTACTCTACCCAAGTTGGATTTTCCAAGACCAACTTGAATTTTATGACATTTTGCCCTTTTCAGTTAAGGTGATTTGTTAAGTGTGATTTAATATTTAAAGTCTTACATGGCTATATAAATACATTTACATAACTTTTTTTTCCAGATTATGTCCCGATTTAGTATTTGGGAAATACAATAATTTATTCAGTCCTAAAATATTTGCTAAATATCTTGTGCCAAAAGCAGGACTGGATATTGCTTAGGAGCTGAACAATTTTTTATTAGGTCCTTACTATGTGTCAGGCTCTGTTCTAAGACTTTAGGGTTTGTCACTGAACAAAAAGAAAAATCTCTACCCTCACAGAGCTTCTCTTCTAGTGATCTGTTAGTTTCCTAGGACCGCTACCAAGTTAGTGTCTCAAGCAACAGAAATTTATTTTCTCATAGACCTGGAGGCTGGAAGTCTGAGATGAAGCAGTCAGCAGAACTGGTTCCTTGTTAGGGCTGTGAGGGAGAATCGGCTCCAGACTTCTGTCCTTGGCTTGTAGCTGGCCATATTGTCTCCTCTCTAGTCTAGTCTGTGTTCCAGTTTCCTCTTCTGATAAGGCCCACCCTAGTCCTCACTTTAAATTACTTTGGTAAAGACCCTATCTCCAAATATGGGTCATATTCTGAGGTTACTGGAGGTTAGGACCTCAACATACGAATTTTGGGTTGGGAGGGTGCATCATTCAGCCCGTAACAAGTGAGCATGAATGACAGAGCAGTGAATAAAGCCTAGAACGTGGGTGGTCCTGGTTGCAGGGCCAGGCACTGTACCAGACATGCTCATGTACATCAATCCATTTAATGCTCACAATGAGGAAACTGAGGACAGAACACATTAGTTTGTAGGGATTCTGTGTTTAATGTTTTTTTTGGTGGAAACCCAGAAATTGAAATGTGTAGGGCATATATTTATGTTTAATTCAGGTTCAGAACTGACCAATTTCTGGATGTAAATATAGAGAGTGGAAGGTTTTTGGTATTTTGTTTTTTACATTAGGTTCTAAGAATAAAGCCAAAGATAGGAGTCATCTTTTGATAATTAAGTATCTTTTGTTCTCTATAGATAGTCTAATACATTATAGTATGTCATAACCTATATAACACATTATTATAAGTAGCTATAATTATTTACATGTAATTATAGTTATTAATAATATTTAATTATTATGTAAATTCTACATTTTATTAGCAATGATTATTTCCTTTTGATTATCTAGATTCAAATAAAGTTACAGGTTGTTTCTGACCTGTACCCTTGATCTATTTCCAGACTAGCAAGTCTGCCTCACCACTGCTCCTATGGACAGCATCCTCCTCATATTATCTGTTTTGTCTATTGATTCAGTCACGCTGCTCCTCTGGTGGACAGATTCAGACTCAGCAAACATTATCGAGAGCCCACTGTCATGTGGCAGGCCATTTCACATAAATCCCTGCTTCTCATAAGTATGGAATGCCAAAGGGTAATATGGTACATTTTTTATGAGGATCAATTATTTTATGAAAAAAAAGTTAAATTATCAGTGCATAATTTAAAACATCATTTAACTATTGAAACAATATAGGTATAAATTATAGTATAAAATGCAAAATTTGCATGAACTTTCCAAATGAAACCTATTTCAAAGAAGTTGCTTTTGTTCTGAATGTGCCTTCAGTTCAACAGAGATGTGAACCACACCCCCCTCCTTCCTGAGGGCTTCTTGGGAGAAAACCTTTGAGAAGTTCTGAACACTTTTTAAATTCAAGCTTCATAACAACCAGGTGAGGTGTACTCATTTAAGAGATGGGAGAATAGAAGCTTGGGTAAGTTATGTTGCCCTAGTTAACACAGCAAGTAAATAGCAGAGGCAGGTGTTAAACTCAGCCTTTCTGACTCCAATTCCAGGGCATTTTCCATTCCAGCACAGCCACTCCGTGGATGACTAGGCTTTAATCCTCAGGAGGCTGGATAGGATGCACTCACACCTCTACATCTCCACAGGTCCCAACCTCATTCATTCACTTATGTGTGCATTAAATCAACAATAAAAATTTAAATTAATTGTTGTTTAACAAATATTTATTGGGATCTTAATATATGCTAGGCTTTATGCCAGGCCCTAAAGACAGAGTGGTTAGCAAACAAAAAGGGGGGGGGGCATAATTCTTTCCCTCATGGAGACTACAGTCCAGTGGGAGAACAGATATTAAACACATAATTACAAAAAATATTTGTTTACAAACTGTGATAAAAGTTATAAAGCAAAAATATAGAGCCATGAGAAAGAAAAAAACAGGTGAATTAATTTACATTAATGGTCAGAAAAGATCTCTTTAAGGAAGTGAGCTTTGATCTTAAGCACAAGTTAGCTAGAAAAACTGATTTGCACTTAAAATAGTTACAAATTATCATCTACAAAACCCACCACTACAATTCCCTCTATTTCGATTATTTCTTTTTTGTCTACAATAAGACTACATTCTCATCCTCAGCCATCACATTTATCCTTTTCTATTATATTCTTCTGATTGTCTGTCCGTCCATCCATCCATCCATCCATCCATCCATCCATCCATCCATCCAGTCCATCCATCCTTTATTCATCCATCATTAAGCATCTACTATAAACCTGGCACTATTGTGCCCCAAATCCTTTAATATTCCATTTTCTCTCTCCTCTCCTTTTGCCACCTTTGCTTTGATTTTTTTCTCCTTTATTTGATTTTGAATCTCCTATTTTTGACTCACATCTTCAATGTCACGCTCTTCCCAGCCCTTTCTGTCACTTTCCTCACCTTTGGCTAAACTAACATTTCTCATTCTATTTTCAACAAATGGATTCTTTACCCACATTTTTCTGAAATTTTTCTAATCAGGCACAAGAAAATTAATGATCTTTTTGCCAATTAATTGGAGTTTCATCTCTTAATAAAGAAATGCCACTAATATAAACCTTTTTCTATCTATCTATCTATCTATCTATCTATCTATCTATCTATCTATCTATCTATCTATCATCTATCTATCTATATGTCTGTCTATCTATCTATCTATCTATCTATCTATCTATCTATCTACCCACCTATCCATCTACCTACCTTCTATCTAACCTGTCACCTATCTATATTTTGGTCAGTTCTTTCCTTTAACTATAAACACCTGGAGGGAGACACTTCTCTGTTTAACTTACCATAGTATCTGGAACTGATGGTAATCACTTCATAAACTTCTTACATGTTTTTAAAAGAGGCACATCCTTTCTGGGCTTGCTATAAATGCACTAATGAATTCAGAATTGCATAGAAAAGATTAGTCTGCTTTCAGATTCTCCCATAAAGTCATCTCTGTCCTTTCTGTCATAGCCTTCCCTTCCTGACATTACCTGAATATGAGAAGTCCGGGTCAGCAATAATATAGTGTATCATCAGCTACTTAGGTAAACTCACCAGGAAAGGTTTTACACTTTCTTCTCTATTTCCACACAAGCCAGTCAAATCTACCAAATCTCCTTTGGAAAGTCTGAAGAACTAGAATGTACAATCTAGAAAAGTCTACCTACCTCTCAAGAGGTAAGTAGAGGGGATTTCCACTTCAAGGCATGATGGAGACACAAGGACCAAATTTAACCACCCATGAAAAAGAATTAGAAAGCTGGATAAAATATGAAACAGTTTTCATGGGACTGAGAGAAGAGAAATAAAACGAGTTCGGTAATTGCCCTGTCTTTCTGGAAACAATTTCTAGATTACAGACTAAGAAAGGGGGAACCCTTACTGCATTGATGAGATGGAGTTGGAGTTTGGGAAGTCTGAGGTGGCTAGAAGTAATGGAAATAAAATTAAATAGTAAAAAGTACCAATTAATTTAAAAGAAATTGGAAAAGTACTAAAAAGTAACAAGAAAGGATAAGACAAATAGAATACCAATAGTAAATGGTGGATTTAACTCAACCATATTGATAATTATTTTATTTTTATTTATTTTTTAAAAAATATTTTTATTGATTTCAGAGAAAAAGGGAGAGATAGAAACATCAATGATGAGAGAGTCCCATTGATCATCTGCCTCCTACATGCCCCACAATAAGAATTGAACCCGCAACTCGGGTATGTGCCCTGATCAGAAATCAAAACTTGACCTCATGGTTATAAGTTGATGCTCAACCACTGAGCCATGCTGGCCAGGGATAATTATTTTAAATGCAAATGGACTAAAGACTCCAATTAAAATTCAAAGATTGTCGGACTAGATAAAAAATTAAGATTCTGGTACGTGCTGTGTAGAAGAAAACCACTTTAAATATATAGGCCAGATAAATTAAAACAAAAAGAATGGAAAAAGATGTACTATGACTTATCTGACCATTCCAATATTCCTAGGAGCCAGAAGTGGAAGATTATCATAGGCAAACATGGAGAATTTCAGGAGAACTCAGTTGGTCAAAGCAAGATGCATTCTGATTGTCATAGCAACACTCATCCCAATTCTGTTTCTGTTCATTCACTCAATATCCATTCTTTCATTCACATGCTTTGAGCACTTTCTATATTACCAAGTGTAGGGAATGATCAGATGCTGGGTGCTGAGAGACGGTTCCTGCCCTCGAAGCGTTCCTGTGTTCTCAGGGGATGATGCATTCAAAGGCAAAGCATTAGAGCACGAGAAGACTTAGTACAGAGATGATGAAAAGGTCCCAGGATCATGGAAGAAAGACCCACTAACTTTGCCAGGGCGGAGGAGAGGGTTCAGAGGAAAAGAGTAACATTTCGATGTAGGAAGTTTTTGAGGAAGATGTTGAAGCTCTCAGGGAGTGGGAGGAGCTACGGCAAACCCTGCAACTCACTCACTCAGGGGTCTACCCAACACCGAGGCTGGTATGCGGCAGTATCTGTGTATTTCTCAAATGTATTTTAAACTTCCTGAGAGTAACCACACCCCCTGTTTTTTTTTTTTTTTTGGTCTCTCCCACCTAATGTTTTAGCATACAATGAATGGGGGCTAGCTCCTCTATTCCTCTCTTCTCATCCAACTTAACTCTGCTCTGTTTTCCTCAATAGCACTTTTTACCTTCTAAATATACTATGTATTTTACTTATTTGTTATGTTTACTATTTGTTTCCTCCTCCCAGAAGTAAGCTCAAGAAGGACAGGAGTGGTCTAATTTGTTCTCTGTGACGTCCACCTCCCCCTCCACCCCACCTCTTGGAAAAGTGCCTAGTACATGCACAATAAGTTCCTGATAAATAATTGGAATGACCTGATCAAGTTAACAAATTTCTGTATCCGGGACATAATTAGTATCTGCTCATATTTGAAGGAAAGTGTAGACGGAAATAAAGGCCTCCAGGAACCATTTATAGTAGCATCCTTTCTCTCCCATCCTTCAGCAGTATTTATTGATCACCTGCTCTGTGTTATCCTTGCTCTGAGCACCTGGATTTCAGAGAAGAACAGAACAGATCCTATTTCTGTCTTCAGGGAGCTCCCCAGGCAGAGTGGATGCAGATGTTAATGAACTATGTAACTGTAATTGGGATAACTGCTAAGAAAAAATAAGTAGAGGGTGCCAGGAAAGCATAAAACAGCAGCACTTGGCCTGGGAGGTTAGAAAAAGTTATTTTAAAGCTGAGTGGAAGTTAACTCCAAGACAGAGAGGAGTGGGATGGAGAGCATTCAAGCAGAAGAAAAAGAATTACAAAGGTCACAGCGTGGGAGAGAGAATGCCTGAGTATTCCAGGAGTGGCTGGAGCCAGGCTGAGGGGAGAGGTACTGAGCATAACAGAAGAGGTAGGTGGAGAGCAGGTAGGCAGAGCAGATCACGGAGCTCCAGGTGGGCGCACACGTTAAAGGGTTAGTTCTTCAGCCCCCTCACCCCCAGCAGAGGGGAGCCGTGAGAGGGTGTAAGGTGAGGGATGTTGAAAAGATCTCTTAGGCTCAAGTGTGAACAGTGAACTAGGGAGTGCGGCGGAGAGGTATGGGAGGTAAGTTAGGAGAGTGCTGAAGTGGTCAAAGCAAGATGTGATGGTTGGAGTGGAGGTGAGGAGACGTGGGTCAGTTAGAGAAATATTTAGGAGATAAAATGGAAGTTAATGGCTTTTCTGTGCTTTCATATACATAGGTTATAGCTTGTTTGTATAAAGTTTTTGAATGTTTCTATGAACCAAGATATAAATAAAGAAGTGTCTTGAGTTGTTTGTCAGCACTCTGTGATATGTACACAAATATTAGTAAGAAGTGAGCCCAAGCTATAATGATCTAGTAACCTCTATGTGGCTGGGGCCTTCTGGGGAGGAAAATGAAGGAGTGCTATTGGAAAAGGCCCTGTGTAGGTGAGGGTAAGATTATAAAAGGTGTGTGTGTGTGTGTGTGTGTGTGTGTGTGTGTGACAGAACTCTTCCTCATTCTTTTTACTCCTTATTTCTAGCCCTACTTCTTATTTAACTCTAGAGGCCTGGCGCATGAAATTTGTGCCTGGGGGAGGCCTCTAGGCCTGGCCTGCGATCAGGGCCATCTTCCCCAGCTGCCCACAGCCGGCCCCTCCCCCTGCCACCACCCACCCCCGGTTCCCCATTCGCCATCTGGTGATCGGTGCCTGATGGCTGGGGGGAGGGACCGAGATATGGTCAGTGCGCCTCATAGTGACTGGTCCAGAGGTTGTTCTGGTCATTCTGCTGTTAGGGTCAATTTGCATATTACCTTTTTATTATATTTAACATATGCTTCTCTCAGCTACAGAGTTTAAGATCTGTGGTTCTTTTAAAAAACATATATATGCGTATATACTCAAAGACAGAGAGGAGTGGGATATATATATATATTACTGATTTCAGAGAGGAAGGGAGTGGGATAAATAGAAACATCAATGATGAGGGAGAATCATTGATCAGCTGCCTCCTGAACGCCCCACACTGGGGATGGAGCCCACAACCTAAGCATGTGCCCTGACTGGGAATCGAACCATGACCTCCTGGTTCATAGGTCAATGCTCAACCCCTGAGCCATGCTGACTGGGCAAGATCAGTGGTTCTTAATGTTCCTTGGGTCTTATCCTGAAAATACACATTTAATGAACACAGCAAATTTCATGCCACATATTAAGGGCCCTGGGACCCCAGATTAAGAATCTCTGATCTGTAGAGTTTGTAAAAAGACAATTCATAGAAAAAAACACACACACAAATTATTTAGCCAATAAATGAAAGATGGTCAAGCTCACTAAATGAGGCAACTATGAGATACGTTCTTTCATCTATCAGATTAGTAAAAGTGCAAAAGCTTGATAACACCCAAAACTTGGCCATTGTGGGGGGGAAATAAGCAATCTTGTAGACCAGATGAGCATAAAATGGAAAACGTTTTAGAGAGAAACTAAGAAATAGCTTTCAAACGTTGAATGCCTAGATCCTTTAACCTAGTAATTCCAACCTAAGAAACTATCCTTTAAGAAAATAAACAGGTGTGCAAATAGTCAAGGATGTTCCCTGCAGCAATGACTAGAAAATTGGGAACTGCCTAAATGACTACCAACAGGGAAATGGTTAAATACATTTGAAACATACCATACCATACAGTGGAATACTATGCAGTCCAGAAAAACGAGATTAACAATCAATTAAGTGAAAAGGGTAAGTTGCAGATGGACATTTGTAGCACAATATACTTTCTATTAGAGATTTCACAAAAATCTGTTATATATAAATGTTTTTAGAAAACATACCGTACATGGAATTACATGAAACTCACAATAGTGATAAACGCTGAGGAGTAGGATTAAAAATTTTTTTTAAATTTAATTTTTCCATGTTGAGTTGAAAGCTTACAAAAAGTCCACTGGCCCCTCCCCTCCTACTCCCCAGTGCAAACTCCTGAATGTCTACACGTGCTTCTGTGTCACTGGTGTTCCCCAGCGAGGCACAAAAGGGTGGGTACTTCAAAGGATTCCTTGTTCGTAGCAGCAGGACTGTTAGTGCTGGGTGTCTTGTGCAATTGGTGGCTGAAAGCAGGACTGTTGTTTCACTCAGACACTGGGATCTTCCTCCTGTTCAGTGAACAAAACAAGTTGTTACTGTTCACCACCAACTCTGGAGACATCTACAGAAATACTAAGGGAAGCCGGCCATGGAGATGGCCCTAGTGGTGCCCCGCCCCCCCCTCCCCGCCTCCTGGCTCTGATCTGGGCAGGGAGACAGCTCTGGGCCCAGAACAGGCCAGAACTACCATGGCCTTAGTGGTCTGGAGACTCCATGGGCTGGTGCAGAGTGATAACTGGGCTCTGCCTTGGTGTGGCCAGTTCCAGCACATGTGAACTGAGGGACATGGGGCAGTACCCCATGAAGGCAGTCTGGCTGGTCCCCCTGATTAGATGGGGAACCCAGGTGGATGATTATATGCCACATTAAGAGCAGAGAAGCCCACCAATCAGCAGGGAAACACAGCCTTGGGCTAAACAGAGGCTGCCACCCACCCACCCACGCAATGCAAACCCCGCAGCTGTTCTGTTACAGCTGGTCCAGACGCAGCCCCCAGACGGCTAACCCAATGGCGCCTGCATATTTCTTTTTGATCCAACTTTCAGTTTGTTCTTCAGGCTTGTGGAGCTCAGACCTGCCTCCCACCCTTCTCCCACTCCTTCCGGTCGAGTGCTACTTCCTTCTCCAAGTCCTGGCCACAAAGCCCTCTGTGAAGATGATGGGGCATTTCTCCTGCGTCGGCCCCTGGCTCTTTTCTTGGGAACACAGACCTAGGGCTTCACGTACCCCTCTGCTCTCAGGAAAGTCAGGGGGGAGAGCAGGGGAGGGGAGACCATCTCAGCTCCCTTTCTAGTACTTTCTCCTGTGACT
The DNA here is from genome assembly GCF_027574615.1 of Eptesicus fuscus. Classification (NCBI taxonomy): domain Eukaryota; kingdom Metazoa; phylum Chordata; class Mammalia; order Chiroptera; family Vespertilionidae; genus Eptesicus; species Eptesicus fuscus. The sequence continues at coordinate 94,075,572 of NC_072474.1, forward strand.
GCCAACAATGGAGACTCCCTTCTGGTCCTTCTCCAAGAAAATCTGGGCACTAAGGAAGCACAGACGACTGACTGGGTGACAGGGCAGAGGAGGTGGCTTCCCCTGAGACCAGTTCTGAGGTCCTGAGATATATTCCAGTTTCGAGCCCCACAGTGGCTGTGGTAAAAATCATGGCTTCCCTGGGGGCAAAGCTGAGGAGTAGGATTTAATTGAGGGGGTGGAGTGGGTGAAGCTCAAAGCTTTTCTCTTTTATTTTATGCACTTCTATACTGTTTGAATTTGTTTTAACAAGCCTGCATTGCATTATTTTTATTCTTAAAAAATAAAGGTAACAGGAATTTCTCACCTTGAGGTTCTTTCAAGGGTACAGCTCCACTTTAAAATATATTTCAGTGACATCCCAATGAGTTGGGGATCAAGTTCACAGTCTTTAACTTAAGAGGGTAGGTTCTCTTTGCCCATCTTTACAGTGTCTTCAACAATCTTTGACTCATAGACCTTGTCCTCACTGTAGCTCACTAGGATGTGGAGTTCCTAGGATTCTCCATGATTTCTGATACACATTAGCTTTACACAGGTTGCTTATTTGTCTGTAGACACATCCTCAGCTGCCTAGCACTGGTCCTGTCCTTTAAGACTCAGTGTAGAGTAATCTTGGTTGTAGGTTCTTGCTATTCATCATTTTGAATATTTCTTGCCATTCCCTCCTGGCCTGCATAGTTTCTGTTGAGAAATCAGCTGACAGTTGTATGGGTACTCCCTTGTAGGTAACTAACTGTTTTTCTCTTGCTGCTTTTAAGATTCTCTCTTTGTCTTTTGCCCTTGGCATTTTAATTATGATGTGTCTTGGTGTGGTCCTCTTTAGATTCCTCTTGTTTGGGGTTCTCTGCGCTTCCTGGACATGGAGCAGACTGACAATTCTCGGGGGAATTGATTGGACAAAGATCTTATATGTATGCAGTACCTATGGACGCAGACAGTGGGGTGGCAAGGGCCTGGGGTGGGGTGGGAACAGGGTGGGAAGAGATTGGACAAAGATCTTATATGTATGCAGTACCTATGGATGCAGACAGTGGGGTGGCAAGGGCCTGCGGTGGGGTGGGAACAGGGTGGAGGGGAGCTATGGGGGCAAAAAAGAGGGACATCTGTAATAATCTGAACGATAAAGATTTAAAAAAAAGACTCAATGAATGCATCACTTTCTTCAGAGGATCTGACCCAGGAGCCATCCCCACGGCAGTCTGGGAGGGTGCTGCTCCAAGGGCTCATGTCCCCAGGCACACCTCTTGTGTTATAGAACTTGTTGTACCTTATTTTAGTGTCTAGGTAAGAACCCCCTTAGGGCAGAGGCTGCGCTTTGGATCCCTGTGTCCCCATTATATAGCCTAGGGCTGGCCAGAGGAGGCCCTCACCAGTGGCTTTTGGATAGTAAAATGCCCACACCCTCTTTCTGGGATCCACTTATTAGCAGCCTCAAGGAAGTATGAGAGAAGGATTTTTAAAAATATATATATTTTTTATTGATTTCAGAGAGGAAAGGAAGGGAGAGAGAGAGATAAAAGCATCAATGATGAGAGAGAATCATTGATCAGCTGCCTCCTGCATGCCCCACACTGGGGATCCAGCCCACAACCCTGGCATATGCTCTGACCAGAAATTGAGCCATGACCTCCAGGTTCATAAGTCAATGATCAACCACTGAGCCATGCTGGCTGGGCTGAGAGACCGAATTTTAAAATTCCTCGCAAATCACATTTTTAAACAAATAAACATCTTTCTCTCTATATATAAAATAGAGAAATATACTAATTAACCGGGACGCCACAACGGGTTGACCGGACAGGAGGAGGTTGCGCATGCAGTGTCGGGGGCAGGGTGGCAGGGGCCTCTGTGCGCCTGCGCTGGGGGAGGGCCTGGTCAACAGCTGCTGAGGCTGCTTCAAGGGCCAGAGAGGGAGGCTGCTGCGGGGCCTGGGGAGCCAGGCAGGGCTGGAGCGGTGACTCCAGGGTGGGCAGTGCAGCCAGACCGCCCCCAGGCGGGTCCGGCCACACAGCTTGACAGCAGACAGCAGGGCCTGCTTGGCCATAGATGTGGTGATCTGCGAACAGGCAAGCAGGCCTGCAGGCAGCACCCAGCAAGGCCTGCTTGGCCCTCACTACGGTGTGGAGCAGGTAGGCCCCGCAGAGAGCAGAGAACCACGGGGAGTGGGCCTAAGCCATCAGTAGGACATCTCCTGAGGGCTCCCAGATTGGAGAGGGTGCAGATTGGGCTGAGGACCTCCCCCCGCCCCCAGCACGAATTTCATGCACTGGGCCTCTAGTATAACATAAATTAAATTAAAATTTAGAAGCACAAAAATCATAGCACTTTAGAACTGGAAAGGACTTAGGAGTTCTCAAGAGGAGTTGTTTTCAATCAAGAGTCTATAAATTAGTGTGGATTTTCACAGCCCAATGCAAAATAAGAAAAATATGAGCAATGAAGCAGATTAAAAAGAACTCAGATTAAATGCATTTGGTTTATTGGTGCTTTCTCATTCACAGATTATGTCTCCCTCCCACTTTAAGCTTATTTACGAATGATGGCTAGTAGGTTTTTAAAAATTTATTAATTGGTCTATTAAATAAAAAAAAAATCTGGAAACCCCAGCTCTTGTCTTTTTCCTGAGAACTAAGGCCCAGAACTATAGCTTTGCCCATGGCCAAAAAAAGAAAACATTTTTTTCAGTCGACTATCCTTCTGTTATGGTGGGTAATGCAATTGTGTACACATAAAAAGATGACATATGTTTGGTGTGATTGGTGTTCTCCTCAGTGTTTTATTTTTATTTATTAAATATATATTTTTACTGATTTCAAAGAGGAAGGGAGAGGGAGAGAGAGATAGAAACATCAATGATGAGAGAGAATCATTGATTGGCTACATTCTGCATGCTCCAGGATCAAGCTCACAACCAGGACATGTGCCCTAACCAGGAATCCAACTGTGACCTCCTGGTTCATAGGTTGACACTCAACCACAGAGCCGCACCGGCTGGGGTCAGCATTTTAAATTCAGAAACGAAACAGTCAATTACCATATTTGTTGTATTAGCATCAGAAACAGACTTGCTCTCCTAGATGTGTCTATATCTATATTGTATTACTGTCAGTATTCGGTGAGGTTTTAAGACATGTTAGAGTCTAGAAATGATATGTATGTAATATTATTATTGACTTTCATATGGAAATAAAGACTGTTTTCTTTCCATTTTTGTATGCTTCCTGAGTTCAAAGGTGTAAGCACTTAAGAAAAAAGTAAAGTGACTTTGAAATTGGTACTCTCTTTAATTCTAATTTTAACCATCTGAGTACCACCCAACTAAGATATTCCACTTCTAAGAGGTTTTTATAAGAAAACAATGAGAAATGTGTGCAGCGATGTATGTAAAAAGGTGTTCATTAAAATGTGTGTATTTATGCTGGCAATGATGTGAAAACAAAGGAATCCTCATGCATTGCTGGTGGGAATGCAGACTGGTACAGCCACTGTGGAAGACAGTATGGAGTTTCCTCAAAAAGTTAAAAATGGAACTCCCATTTGACCCAGTAATCCCACTTCTAGGAATATATCCCAAGAAAACAGAAACACCAATCAGAAAGGATATATGCACTCCTATGTTCATAGTAGCACAATTTACAATAGCTAAGATTTGGAAACAGCCTACGTGCCCATCAGCAGATGAGTGGATTAAAAAACAGTGGTACATCTACACAGGGGAATACTACACTGCTGTAAAAAAGAAGGAACTTTTACCATTTGCAACAGCGTGGATGGAACGGGAGAGCATTATGCTAAGTGAAAAAAGCCAGTTGAAGAAAGATAAATATCACATGATCTCACTCATATGTGGGATATAATGATCATCATAATTTGATGAACAAAAATAGATCCAGAGACAAATGGCAGGGGAGGAGAGGGGGGGTAGAGAGCAACTAAAGGACTTGTATGCATGCATATTAGCATGACCAATGAACACAGACACTGGGGCGGTGGGGGCTTGCCCGGGTTGGGAATGGTTGTGGGGAGGGGGTCAATTTGGGAAAATGGAGACATATGTGAAACTTAAGACAATAAAAAAATGTTTGTGTTCATAAAAATTAGAAAAAACATAAATCCCAACACTAGAGAATTGGTGAAGTACATTTTGAAATAGTCATTCCATGGAGGGCACTTTGGCTATTTAAAATGGCTACATTTTTGTCTTCTTCCATATACTTGTTTGTAATTTTTAAATTTTTATTTACCACAAATATATTATGCTTATGTAACTAAAAAGTTTTAAAATCTGCCTAGCTCAATACTTTGTCCAAAATAATGTTTCTTATTTTTTAATGCTTTTTTTCCAATTTGACATTATTGATTAATGTAATTTGGTAGCCAAAGATCATCATATGCACACTCTACATTTTAATTTTTCAAGTTTAGGTTTTACATCTTCTGTTGTTATGTAGTTAAGCTTACTTTTGATACCTGACACTGAGCTCCTATAGGTAAGCTCACAATCCAATGGAAACTGTCATTTTCGTTTTGGACACTGCACTCTCTGGCAAGTTCATATCTGAGGTCTGTACATGCTAATTCAGTATGTAGAGGGATAAGCACAACCATAAACTTGAAGATCTAAAAGACATTTGAAGACATAATCGATCTAGGTATTCATTTTTCCTCTAGACCTGACTTCATCTAAGCTCAGTATAAACCAACAATTTAAAATCCAGATATGTGGATTTGCTTCTCTTGAAATTGTGCACAGCTGGTCACATCAGGCCAGGTCCCTCCACAAGGACAGCTGGCCAATGCAGCTGCAGCAATTTCAGGCATGCCCTCCACAGTCCGCCACAGGGACAGCACCCGTCACTTCCTGTTGTCACCTGAACGCCAAGGCAGATAGCAGCTGCCACTTATGATCACATTTATTATGTGTGCATTTATATAGCATTCTCTGCACACCTGGAACTACCTAAGCTCATTGCTTATTCCATCTATCTATCTATCTATCTATCTATCTATCTATCTATCTATCTATCTACCTACCTACCTATCCATCCATCTATCTATCTACCTATCTATCCATCCATCTATCTATCTATCTATTTTATTTATGGGTGAGGAAACTGAAGCACAATTAGTGTGTAGTGGATCCAGAATTCAAACTCTGAACATCTGGCTTCCCAATTCTTGTTCCTAATCACTCAGTTATATCACATCTCGGTGGAGAGGGGGAGGATATGAAAAATCATACCCAACTACAATGCAAAGTTGTGCCACAGCCTCTTGTCCAAGACACTGTGTTCTGCCTAATTAGAGAAGACTTCACAAAAGAAGTACCTTTGTAGAGTTTTAAAGATAAAAAGAGTTATTGGTCCAGGCATGTCCAACGCCCTGTGCAAAGGCCTTTTGGAGATCTGAGAGCTGTGCAAATGGACAATGGGCGAGGCTACCTTAACCAGCAGAAGACAAGCAGGAGGTGAGGTGTGGCAGCTGCGACCCACGACTTGGAGCTAACATCTGATACCCGAGGAAGGCAGACTGAGCTGGGTGGGTTGGGTAGGGAGGCGATAAGGTCGAAGTCCTGTTTGACCAACCGTGATGTGGGATGAATCGGCATTCTTACAGGAGTCCTGCTGAACTTCATTCATTGCTTTCACAATGTAAGAAAGTCGATGTTGTAACACAGGTGTCCCTACAATACTGGCCTGACTGTTTACTTCTGCTTCGGTCCCTGAGCATATGAGCAAATACTCCAGGCACTATAACGAGCAGAAACTTGAGACAGAGCTTATCTTGTAATGCTGGGTTTTGCATCATATCCAGGGTGTGGTGTTACTTTAGAAGGCAAGTTAAATAATTACGTGTTTACAGATTGAGCAAACAGTGAATATGCCCTGAAAAGGTTCAGGATTTACACTTGGAGACCCACTGAATTAACTTATTCAGCTGGACAGCAGGCTCAGTACTGGGATGTATAAAGTAGTCACAAGTGGTCACAATTACATTCAAATATATATGTGTGTACATATACATATATGTACCATATAGGTATGCAAACATTCAATATATATGTGCATTTGTACATACTTACATTGAACATTTATGTAGCACCTTGTATTTAAGCATACTTATTTACAAAATAGCCCTGATAGGTTTTAACATGTTAAGTGAATCAATTAAAACTAATTCAGGCAAGCTTAGGCCATTGATCCAACCAGCGTGCTTTCTCTTTTTTACATGTGATCTATTAAATATGGTACTTGATGTGTTGTTGTTCTTTTTGTTAATTTTCACCCGATGATATTTTTCCATTGATTTATACCGAGAGTGGAAGGGAGAGACAGAGAGGGAGAAATGTAGATGTGAGAGAGACACATTGATTGGGATCGAGCCTGGGACCTTCCAGTCCTCAGACCAATGCTCTATACACTAAGCCAAACTGGCTAAAGTGGGTACTTTGTGTTTTTGATGTTCCTTAACATATAATAAAGTGACAGAAATTAATGTTAAAAGCATTAGGGCCACCTAAACTGCCTTCTTTAGAAAATAAAATGCCAATTAAACTGTTACATTCTTTATTTTCTTGCTCTATTGTTATTTCTCTCTCCAGGAGAGAGACTGGAATTGTGTTTACTTCTCTGTTCTTAACAGGGCTTGTCAACTATTGTCAGACAGTAAGAGTTTATAAGCATCAGTAATAGTCACCCGCAGCCCACACCCGACCTAGTCTCTGTTTTCCTGCTTTATTGCCCTTAGATAATTTCTTTCTTTTCTATTTTTGCATTTTCGAGGACAATGCAAAGCATAGTAGTTATCTGATTTAAGGCTTTTAAAACACATCTGTCATTCTAGCTTGATAACCAACCTAAAGGCAAGCTTTCAAGCACCGACTTGTCCTTTCACTCCTCATTCCGGCTCACACTGTCTTAAAGTGAACGGCTTTGAAATGATCTGTGTGTGTGTTCGGCTGTATGTCACTGCTCGCTGTAGAAGTGGCTTTGGGATGCAGGTGTTGGTTTCCTGGGCCTCCTTTGCTGGGATTTTACATGCCTCGTTTTCATTGCTGCACTAACTGTGCAGACCGGGCAACTCCTTGGCTTCCTGTGGGGGGAGTGGCAAGGGGTACACATTGGATTGTTCTGTTCCCTTGGACGTAGATGCCATCTGAGTTTGGCCCTCCTTTGCTCTGGTCATTCAGGTGCCCTGGACTTAAGTTTCTGCTAAGACTTCCGGTGCACTTAGAGCTATGCTAGGGGAAGCATGAAATTACTTCCCGAAAGATGTGGTCCCTGCCCTCTCAGAACCAGAAAAGGGAAGGCCAGGGTTGGACCAGGAACCCATCCTAGTGGAATGTCTGTTTCCTCATTTATGAAGCGTGAGGGTCAGACACGTTTGCCTCTACCTTCCTTTTCTGCTGGACTATTCTGTGGACCAAAGAAGACCAAGAACACATATAAATTGCAAATTCAGTAATTTTTAAGAATTTGGAAAAATGGGATTCTGGCACCAGCCAAGGGACTGAGATAGAGTTGGAATTAAGGTTGAACCCAGCTCTGCCAATGCCTTGCTCTATTACCTCTAAGGAATTAGTTCTCTCTGAGCCTTAGTTGTCTTATCTTTAAAATGGAAACACTACTATCTCAGCAGCAGGGTGGTTGTGAGGATTTAATACGTATTCATAGTATATTTTATGTGCGACACAGCAATCACTCTGTAAATATGGAAGTCAGTATGGTGACAGTAATCTTAGGAGTACGGTTAGTCCTCCCTTAGCATCGCTGTGGGTAGGTTCTGCAACGTTAAGCGAAACGATGTGTGACAAAACCAGTGTTGTCACTGGCAAATTGATAGAAGCAAGAGCTAAGTTCCTACGGCATCTCATCAATGTTATAAGGAAGAGACTTCAATGAAGTGATGTCAGTGGAGGACCTGCTGTGTATGGGTTTTTGGAAGAGCTAAGGGTTTGGAATAGATTACATCTAAGGAAGATAACATAGGAAGAAGTCTTTGAAGCTGAAGGACTAAGAATGACTCTGAGCATATAGTGCCTACTGAAAGAAACGATGTAACGTATGTAATAAGAAATCAAGGGGAAGCGCTCTGATGGACAACTTTATTTATTCATGTATTTCTAGCACTAGTTACAGGTGTAGATATTTTCGATGGGAAAATCTCCTCCTCATCAGTATGGTCTTGTGCCTTCTCCGGTATTTTATCTTCTAGACACAGAGTCATTCTTAGTATTCAAAGACGATGGCATATTGATGCCATATTGCTATTTTTGCTATCCATAATAGATGAAGGTGTGTCTGAAAAGACCAAATACTCGGCATTAGCAGTTTTCCTCCCAATACTTAAATATGGAGATTGCCTTTATTTTGCAGCTACTGTCAATGCTTATAGTGCCTGCCACTTTTGCTGTTTCTGCAAACATCTGGATTCTTGGCAATCCCACCTCAGCTTAGATCCTCTTACTCTGGGCTCTGCTAGATCTCAGGGGATTTTAAAGTCCTTGGAATTCTTTGCAGAATTGCATGCATATGAGCATATGTGCATTTTGAGGGGACACAGAGCAAAGTGATCAGTTTCAAAAAAAAAGCCAAAAACTGCTGCTGAAGGTGTCTTGGACTCGGAAAGAATTAAAATGACTTCATGAGATGAAAAAATGGCACAGCACAGACACAGGGAGGTTCCCCCAGTACCTATTTGCTCCTGCAGCTTTAATACGTCCACACCTCCCCTTCCTCTAGCAAGCAATGTAATGGTTAGGTCTCATGGTTTCAGACTAGCTCTCTGGGTAGTGGATGTGGAGACTGCACTTTTTCCATTGTCCCTAGAAAGGGCATTACTTTTTTTTTTTTTTTTTAAGGAAGGCTAAGGTGTCCATAATAAGGTTTCCAGGGAAAGAAATAAAACTGATTTTGATACCAGCAACTTCAAAGTGTAAAGTAAAAGTGGCAGGTTGAGATTTTCAAAAGAAAAGAAGGAAAAGGGCTTGTTTTCCAGATTTCATCTGCAAAAAGAATCAGTCCTTTGTATTCGGCTTTGCCTCCAGGCCAGAAGGGCCGACAGGGCCACACCCAAGGCAGGATTAGCTTCATTCATTCTCTTCCTCCTCCTCCTCCCCCTTCTCCTCCCCCTTCTTTTTTCCTCCTCCCCCTTCTCTTCCCCGTCTCCTTCTCCTCCTCCCCCTCCTCCTCTTCCTCCTCCTCTCTCTCCTCCTCCTCTTCCTCCTCCTCTCCTTTCTCCTCCTCCTCTTCCTTCTCCTCCTCCTCTCCCTTCTCCTCCTACTCCTCCCCTCCACCTCTCCTTCTCCCCCTCCTCCTCCTCTTTCTCTCCCTTCTCCTCCTCCTCTCCCTTCTCCTCCTCCTCCCCTTCTCTTCTTCCTCTCCTTCTCCTCCTCCCCCTCCCCTCTTTCCCCCCTCCTCCTCCTCTTCTTCTTCTCCTCCCTTCTTCTCCTTCTCCTCCTCCTCCTCCTCCTCCTCCTCCTCCTCCTCCTCCACCTCCACCTCCTTCTTCTTCTTCTTCTTCTTCTTCTTCTTCTTCTTCTTCTTCTTCTTCTTCTTCTTCTTCTTCTTCTTCTTTTCTTCTCTCTCTCTTTCTCTCTCTCTCTCTCTTCTTTAAAAGGTATAACATTTGTTGTATCACCAGTGTTAAGATTTACAACATCTGTAGGAGATGTTGGCCACCATAAACCTAGGATGGGAAAGGAAGTGAATTTTACTTGAACCTGATTTGAAAATACAAAACTTCTCTTTTAAGAAAGGTAAGGAAATAAACACATAGAATTTGTTGAGCCTCTGTGAGTTCAAAGCTGCTATTAAGCTTTGTAAGAAAGTGAAAAACCCAGAGTTCATTCAGTTACCAAATTATTATCTCATGCATATTAGATGCTGAACATAGAGGTTGCTCTCTAGACATTTACCTCCTAGTCTGGGAGACAGACCTCCTATGTATGAAACAACTAAGGGAAATAAAGTGAAGTTAGACTTCTGAGAAAGGGAAGATCAAGTAGGCTAGGAGAAAGCATCACAACATCAACATGTAAATACTGAATGTCCTTCAATAGGGGAATGGTTAAATGAAAGTGGTGGTTTCAAATGGCGGAGTACTATTCAACAGCCAAAAGTAATGAAATAAGTCTCTATGTAGCCACATGGACAAGTCTCAAACTATTGTTAAGTTAAAACATTTTAAGGATATTATAGCCTTATATAAAAAATGTAAAACACACACACATAAAATAACTTCATTTATTCTGTTCATGTTTGTATTTGAGTGTGTGTGTGTGTGTGTGTGTGTGTGTGTGTGTATGTATGTGTGTGCGTGCTCACGTGTGTTTCTTTTTAAGGAACTGGAAAGAGACATATTGAATTCATAATCAGAGCTACCTTTGGGGAGGGAAGGGAGATCAGGATAAGGGTGCCAGTCAAAGATATCTTTAGTTTCATCTGTTTTGTGCTGGTTTTGCTTCTGATGTTTTGCTCTGATAACTGGGAATCTAGCGGCCCAGCTTTCTGCTGCAGAAAACAGCCTTCTCCTAATAGACCACATGACTTCCTGGGCCTCGCAGAGGTCCCGAGAGCTGGGTCCCTTCCATTGTTTTTGAAGGCTTCCAGCGCAGTGTGAATGAAGAAATGCCAAAGGAATGTTACGACCAGCACAGTACACTTTGAATGTTTATATTTAGCCATTAACGTTGTGCGATGAGCCCTTTCTCTGTAATCCTGCGTCTCCGTGATACCATCAGAAGTCTGTTCTAAGTTGTGAGCCAACAATGGACTTCTTGCTGCATTGCTCTAAGAGGCACAGGGAACCAGGAAAAGCCCTGCCCGGAACAGGCTGAGGGCCGGTGATGGGAGGGCCCCGGGAAGGGCAATCCTGGTGCCTTAGCCCTTCCCCAGGGTGAAGTTCTCTCCCAGGCAGGGCATCTGGGTCTGCAGTGTCTCTTTTGCAAAGTGGGTTTGGTTTCAGCACTATGCAGTTGTCCGACAACGTCAAATAGATAAATTTTTACCTTTCCAACCATCCTCTCCTTCTTCCCCTCAGGGCATTTAAGGTCAAACAGGCTCTCAGTACACGCCCTGTGCCAGCCCAGCCCAACCCTGCCTCCCCCATGCCCAGGGAGAGAATCGGGGCCAAATGTATCACGGCAGTCTCATAGGCCTGTAATAGGTCCAACCATTTTCTTTTTCAAGTGGGAAATGTTCATCCTAAGAAAAAGTTGCGCAAAAATATTACAACGTGCATCTATTTCACGTTTTGGAAGGGACATGGATTTTTAAGTCTTTACTTTCACACCTGGTGAAATTCTTGCATACATATCTGGAGAAGTGAATAGCCTTAGCCAATGATGAACCCACTTTCGAAATGTTTTGAAAGAGGTTTGTCCCTCTACTCTCCCTCTTTTTGATATTATACTAAGAGTTTATGTATCACCTTAAAGCAGCGTCATTACGACAGCATGGCTAGTCATTTGAAAGAATACACTCATTTAAACAAATACACTCCAAAGTGAACCAAATGCTAATGCACATTTTATTGGATGAAGAGACAAACAATATAATTATACTTGAATTTCAGGGAATCAAAGGTAGTAAAACGAGCCCAGGGCAGGGTTTATAAGTTAGCCATCCACGCGTTCATTTTTCCAAGCTTGGAAAGTTTGCTAAGAGGAGCGGAGGGCTCCTTTGCCAGACTAGCAAAAAGGGAAATGTCTATCAGTTTTTCTTTTGTTCTCTCAGATCCTGTTCAAGTGCGCCCGAAGCCAGCAGGTTCACCAGAAAGCTATTGAGCTTCTGCTGGAACCCATTATGCAGGGTGAATTTCTCCTGGAATGTTGCCAAGGGTTTTTTCTGCTGCTGTGGTAGGCATGTCTTGGACACTGTCATGTAGCCAAGCAAAGAACATTTGCTTAAAGGATAGAAAATGTTTAAAAATTAGCGTTTGTTTAAAAGCAGGTTAAATAGCAATTTGATCTTAGGGTAGGGCAGAGAAAAGTCTTTATTTCTCTAAGTGATCTGATGAGGTTTATTTAACCTTTTTATTGTTGTTGCTTTAAACAGATTTATAGTTTTTACTAGAATAATTATATATTAATATTGTCTTCTAGAAAGTACCTTCCAGTGCCTATTTTTCTTTGTTGTGATTTGCTGTGTTTTTTCAAAACTGAATTTTCACTTTAGAGATTTCTCACATGTTTGTTTTTATAGGAGCTACTAGTAATAACTAAGACACTTTGGAGGTACAGAGAACATGCTAACATAGAAGTTCTTTTTTCACTTTCAATTCCAGAGTTATGCCATGAAATATATAAAGAAAGAAAAACATGAAGATATCTTTATATTAGAGCAGATAGTATTTTTAAGAGTTGCAAATTTTATTATAAATTCCAAGTTCAAATTCTGACACATACAAAAAATATAAAACATAAACATGTCCCCAGAAATTATTCCCTAATAAATAGTAAAATTTGATCCAAACCACCTTCTTTTAGCAAAGTTTCCTTAGTACCAAATTCTCATACTCTCTGTAATAACTCAGTGATATACATGTACAAGAACTCTCTCAGAATGTGTTAAGGAAAAATCCTAATGATAAGAACTTGAATCTTGCCTCTGCCATTCACCACTTATATGATCTTGGGGAAGTTACTTCACTTCTCTGAGCTTCAGTGCCCTCATCTGTGAAATACTATATAATAAAGAGGTAATATGCAAATTGACCTTCATGCCCTCGTACAAGATGGCTGCCCCCATGTGGTCAAAGATGGCCGCCACAAAATGGCCAGCAGGAGAGGTAGTTGTGGGAGATCAGGCCAGCAGGGGAGGGCAGTTGGGGGCACCAGGCCTGAAGGGAAGGGCAGTTGGGGCAACCAGGCTGGCATGGGAGGGCAGTTAGGGGTGACCAGGTCGGCAGGGGAGGGCAGTTGGGAGGGACCAAGCCTGCAGGGGAGGGCAGTTAGGGGTGACCAGGCTGGCAGGGGAGGGCAGTTAGGGGTGACCAGGTAGGCAGGGGAGGGCAGTTGGGGGGTACCAGGATGGTAGAAGAGGGCAGTTGGGGGCAATCGGGCCAGCAGGGGAGCAATTAGGCGTCAATCAGGCTGGCAGGGGAGTGGTTAGGGGCGATCAGGCTGGCAGGCAGGTGAGCGGTTGGGAGCCAGCACTCCTGGATTGTGAGAGGGGTGTCCAACTGTCAGTTTAGGCCTGATCCCTGTGGCAGGGACATCCTGGCAGTCGGACATCTCCTGAGGGGTCCCAGATTGGAGAGAGTGCAGGCTGGGCTGAGGGACCCCCGCCCCTAGTGACGAATTTCATGCACCAGGCCTCTAGTAGGAATAATAATAACTCACAGGACTGCTGTGAGGATTAGATATGTCTGTAAGGAACCTCAACAGTGCCTAGCACACTGTATAGGCATACAAATTATTCCTTTTCGACTTCCTCAATCCATTCCACCTGTCAATCTGGAGATTCAAATAGGCAAAACTGTGATTTAAGTTAGGATTGTGTTGTCTTAATGTTAGGATATTTCTGGCTGCTTCATTTTATACTTGGACTTTAAAGATACATGTTTCTGTACACACTCTGTAAAAAAATTAATCTGTTTTTATTTTGATGAAGATAGCACTGATTCTGATACGTTTGGAGAACTAAATGGTATACGAAAGAACTTTGTTTTTGAAGAGCTGATTCTATCATGACAATGTACTCAGTGAAAAGGAGGACATGATGCTACTTTTCCCTACTCAGTATTTAACTCGTAGGGAAAAAAATATGGCAATTCTCCTTTTATACCTAAATCCTATGGAATTTGCTGCCTCCGGTATTCAAGTTTGAGCTCTGATCTTAAAGTTGGCTTCCTTCAATTGAGTTTTGTTACATACTTGGCACCTTCCCACATCCGAACCTCCCATCTGTAAACTGTGCCTGCCCTTCACAGGATTCAGCAGATAGCCCTGCACTCCAGGGCCACTCAGGTCCCTGTAAGCGTGGCTGCAGGCTCGCAGGCCACAGTTTCTCGACCAGTTTAGATACTGCAGACGTGTGGGCCTTCCAGTTTCTGCATTTCTCTTTTGGTTCTTTACAGGCATCTCTGCCCCCACCCGCTGCACACCACGGCTTCTCCCAGGCACTCACTGTGAGATGGGAAGGCTGGTGCCTGTCATTTGCATTCCAGATTGAAACAAACAGAATCTAGATCCCACCCACCCCCCGCCCCTTTTGTGTGTGTGTGCCTTGACAAACAAAAGAGGATATGAGATGGGTTTACTCTTTTGTAAAATGTCCATTCTGGGAGATGCTGAGTTTTCCTCATTTATTCTGAGTTGGTTATGTAGCCCTGTTTTCAGCAGGTATGTAGAAAGTGTGATTTTAGTGGAGCTTGTGGAAGAAGGAGGTGGTGACGTGGTAAAACGACTTCTTTCCCATTTGCCATGAGGCACTTCATTCCTGGAAAGAACATATATAATGGCACATAAAATGCCCTGGTGCTGGGGCCAAGAATGTGTGTGTGTGTGTGTGTGTGTGTGTGTGTGCGCGTGCATGTGTGAGTATGTGTTTGTGTGTGTGTGTATGTGTGTGTATGTGTTTGTGTGTGTATGTGTTTGTGTGTGTGTATGTGTGTGTGTATGTGTGTGTGAGAGAGAGAGAGAGAGAGAGAGAGAGAGAGAGAGAGAGACTCGCAGCTGCTAGGGGCAGGCTTGTGCATATGTGGCTCTCTTGGGCGTTGGCCTCTGTGGTTCTTTCCCCTTCACAGTCTGCTCTTGCTGACGGACCAGGAGTTTTGGGTAAAGAAGACTAGATCTGATAAACAGATTCATAGCAGTTTACAATTTAATTTCTTAAAAAAAAATTCAAAAAGAGAATGTCAGGAAAGGGTGTGGCTAAAACAACACCCTTCCTCAAGTGAAAGACCCTTAAAGCAGAGGTGGGGGAAGAAAGCCCTACCTCTGAGCTCTGCGACTTACCCGTTGGGCCGTGCAGACAAGCCCCTCGTTGGCCTCTCAACCTCTGCATCTGTGAAAATGAAGACGAGAACCCACCTCCCAGACAGCGTCACAAGCCCTTTTGTGATCATCGGTGAGGTGTTGGCCATAGATATACTTTAGGGACTCCAGAGTTGTTCATGCTGAAGGCGAGAAGGGAACAGTGGAGGGGTCTGACCCAGCCGGGGGCTGAGGTTGCTGGGGAACAGAGCTGGGAGCTTTTTAAGTGGAACAAGGGGGAAGTTACTGAGATGTAGGTTGGACCTGGTTGGAAACCCTGAAAGACATACCTCCCTTAGAAACTTTCAAAAGGTAGAACAAGAGAGAGAAACAGGAAGAGGAAAATGCCGAGGAATGTACGTGAGGAGGTGGGTTCCCACGGAGGAGCCTGGTGCGGGTCTGTAAGTCAGGAATTCCCTCCCCATCTGACCCTCTGACTCTAACAGGTTCTTTGCCCTTTCGCACACGGCCTCCTCTCTCTGGACCTCAGTCTTCTACGTAAAAAGGATGCAGTTGGCTGACATAGATGAACCCAACAGCCCAATCTGGGAATGACAAGTACTGCTACATCTTATGCCAGGTCCAAGGCTACGTGGGATGTCGTGTTGAGAAGGGTGGGGAACAGATTTCAGGGTGAATGAATGAAATCTGCTGTTGGTGTGTGTTTGGGAGGCGCTTCACCCAGGCCCAGCATTTGTGTCCTCTGAGTCTGGCCCGGAAAAAACAGGAGACTCACACCCCAGGAAATTTCGCAGGGTCTAAGGAAAGGTCTCTCTGGAATTCTGGGTGCAAGGTAATCCCTCATGAGATGTCAGCCTTGTGGCCTTGCCTCTTCAGGGCAGAGCTGGGCCCTTGGACTAAGCCTGCTTTGTGAAGAGGCTGAAAGAGAGCGCGCTGGGAGTGGCCAGATTCTTCTGAAAGGTGACTCCTGAGGTCTGGGCCAAGAAAGGGTTTGGGATAGGAAAGGGGATTCACACCAGGGCATGCTTGAAAGAAGTTGTTTAAGGCTTTAACCCCCCCCCCCCCGCCCCCCCCCCCCACACACACACACACGCGGCGTGTAACAGGAGATGGAACCTGTAAGTTACTTTAGCTATATATATAGGGTGTAACCTGAAAATGCCTCCCCGGCAGCAGCATTGGTGTTTTTGACCTCACAGTGTGGAGGATGAAGTGGGGGGAAGGGATTCTGCTGGGGTCAGACAAAAGTGGGGACACACTGGCTTTGAAGACTGAATTTCCTCCTTTTTATGCGTGGGGTGTAACCAGAGAGCAGTGTCAACAAGGAATCTGGCTTAGGAACGCTTTTGTTTGCAGCTCTCCCTGGGGCGTGGCTTGCTTTTTTTCAGAGGTCACTGAAATCTAAATTGTGTAATTTCAGGTTCTGCTGAGCCAGGGTAGGGGAGATTTTTGAGGGAGCTGGAGGGAGAGGGGTGGACGTGTCACTCAGGCATCTAGGGATTCTTGCTGTCTATCTGTAAAACCAGACCTGGCCCCATGGAATTGTCCCATTTCACAGAGAGCAGAAAATATAGGTGGATTCGGGTGATAATGTCTGAATTTGCTACAGCAATGGACCCATGTTAAATCTTTGAAATAAGGTGATATCTGAAGTTCAAAAACAATAGCAATAGCGAGGAGTAAGGGCAAGAACACCAGTTATTCGGTATGCTTGATTGCATTTCTCCGGTTATAACTATTTCTGGTGGCCTGTGAAGGTAGATAGCCTGTGCTGTGGGAAAGTGCAACAAACTGGGAGCTTCTAAAGGTCTGAATCATTTTGATCTATACCTCTCCTCCTATACTCCAGGTCTAGCAAAGGACCTGATATTTATACAAGCTCTCAACAAAAATCTATTGAGCCTTTAATTATTCTAGCCACCATTGGAAAGGCTGGAGATGGAGAAATTAAAATCTTGCTCTCTCAGAACTGACAATCTACTGGGTTGGGGCAGACAATAAAATTAGTCTATTGTATAATATATCAAGTGGCGGACATACCATGAAGAAAAACAAAGAGGGGTACAGGTGATAGAGGGGAGGCAATATTGCTGGGGAAGTGGGGTGTGGAGCAGAAGAGAGGGAGTAACCCTGAGGCCAACGGAAGGGAGCATGTCCAAGACAGAAGCATGTCCAGAGAGGGTGCGGGGATGTGGGGGAGGTGAGGTCAGAGGGGAGTCGGAGGCAGAGGCCTAGCAGACCTGGTGGGACCTTGCGGGTCACTGCATGGGCTTTGAATTTTATTGTGAGGCTTGTGGAGGGTTTTCAGGCTGAGGTGAGACAGGATCATTCTGGCTGCTGTTCTGAAAATTAATTGAAGAGGGCAGAGATGGAATCATGGAAACAGGATACAATAATCTGGTCAAGCAATGATAATACTTTGAACTAAGGATTTACCAGATTCTAAATATTTTGGCAAGATTTCCCGATGCGTGGAATGTGAGTCTGGAGCAAAGAAGCAAAGATCAGTCAGGGTTTTGGGTCTGAGCAGCTGGAGGACTAGAACAGCTGTTTGCTAAGGTGGGGAAGGCTGGTGGAGGAACAGGTCTGGAGGTAAGGGACCCATAGTTGGGTTTTGGAATTGTTAAGTCTGAGATACACAACTAGTAGAGAGGTCCATAGACTGTTGGATGTATGAGCCTGATGTTTGGAAGAGAGAGTGGGGCCACAGGTATAAATTCGGGAATGGGAAGCACATAAAAAAAAAAGCTCTAGGTGGGATGAAGTCACCTAGGAAGAGAGCATATGGGTGGAGAGGAAAAGCAATCCATGGCGGAGCTTTGGAGACTCCAGCATTAGTGGGTAGGCATGTGAGGAGAACCAGTCAAGGTGACGAGGAGGAACCAGTGAGACAGGAAGAGAGAGTGATGTCCCTGGGAGCAAGGGGAGAAACTATCTCAAGAAGGGAGTGTCCAACTGGGTCAGATGCTGCTGATAGATCAAGTATGACGAGGACTTAAAATTAGCCATTGGATTTGGAACATGAAGGTCATTCGTGAGTTTCACAAAAGCAGTTTTAGTGGAATTGGGGGGGATGAAAGCCTGTTTTAAAACAGAATGAAAAAATAAGTGGAGATAGTGAAGATCAGACAATTCTTTCAAGAAATTTCATTATGAAGGAATGCAAACAAATTGAGACAGTTGTAGGTGGGAGAAATGCTAGTATCTAATAGGGCTCAATAGTATACCAGGAGCGGCTTTTCTTTCTTTCTTTTTCTTTTTTTATCATACAGTCTGCTGAATTTTGTTGTTACACTGGAGGAGACTAGTACAGACTACTCACATTCAATACAGTATGTCTAAAACTACCCTTCAAATGTGAACTTTCCTAAGAACATCATTTATGCAGTTTCTCAGGCCCAAAGTCTTAGACTTATCCTTCCCTCCTCCAGCTCTATCTTCAAAATATATTCAGAAATGAACCACTATTTGGGACCTTCACCCCTACCAACCACACTGGAAAAGCCAGCAATTTCTTTTATTTTTTTTAATCTTTTTTCACAGTTTATTTATTTTATTATTTTTTATTGCTTTCAGAGAGGGAGAGATAGAAGCATCAACGATGAGAGAGAATCATTGACTGGCTGCCTCCTGCACACCTCACACTGGGGGATCAAGCCCGCCACCCAGGCATATGCCCTTGGCTGGAATCAAACCAGGAGCGGCTTTTCGAACAGCAAGTTGCTCTCCTCTGACGAAGGCAGCTCCAGAAACCCCAGGAGACTATCCTGTGACTCTCCTACTGGGGCTTGCCAAGGACTCTGCACAGCATCCCTATCGGTCACAGATACCTTTAGCATCACTGGGTCTGCCAGTTCATAGGAGCTAAGGGCACTTGCATGGTAGTCTGGATCTACTGCAGAGCCCTCTCAGAACCATGAATGTCTTAAATCACCCAACACATAGGGTTGAGCAGTAGTCCCTATCACAGTTTATGTTTCTTCAAAACCTAACGGGGCTCAAGTGTTGGATTTTCTTTTTTGTGGCAGAAAGCCCAAGGTATAATGACTTGTTCATTATCTTGCAGGGGATGTTCTGACATACCTTAGATCACTGAACTCCTAAAAACATCACTAGTGTGGGAGGCACTGCAGGATCCTTTCTCAAGGGGACCCAGGCTGTGGGGCTAAGAACTCGCTCAGATCTGGAAATTATGGGCACATCAGCGCTCTCCTCGATAGCTCTTGGCTTATGTCCTCGTTATACAAGTCATGTAACATCCTTATTGGCTACTCACCTGTCTCACTCCTAGGACCACCATAGTCTATGAGCCATCATCAGAACCTCTGTGATGGAAGGCACTCTGGTTGTGCTTCTGGCCTTGTTGTCTGTTGTGGTTTGTGTCTATTTTGACTCTTAGGGTTAAGCACCAGCATCCGGCTCTTGCTATTCTGGAATCCCCTTATCATTCCCATTGAGACTAGGGAGCCCAGAAATATGGCAGAGTCACCTATTCTTACCCTGGCCTGCAGTGGACAGTCATCACCAAGCATCTCAAAGATGTGGTTGCCTCTCACTGATCTATTCGTTACTGCCTGGTGAAAGAAATGTCCTCTGAATCCTCCTAGGAATCCTAAGTGTCACATGATAAATTTGTTCTAACATTCCTGTCTCCATGAACATTCTGACCCCTTCAATTTCCTGCCAAGGTACTGCAGCCCTTCCCTGTAATTTACTGTAAGGCATTATCCTGTCCAAGGTTCAAGGTGCCATTCAGAAACACACTCATACTAACGCTGAGGAGGGTTCCCAAGTCAGTAACCCCTCCCTCACCTTTGTATTCTTCTCACCTTCTCCACTCCTATTTATTACCCTTGAAATCACTCTCACATCTGAGCATGTTTTCTTCTCCACCAGGCACTGTATTTCTCCACTTGGGCCGCCTTGAGACTTAACCCCAGGTTGGTCCAAGAAGCAACGAATGGAGGCAGAGGCAGATCTTGAAGAGAGCAACGTAATGTTGTCACAGTCACTGTCAAGAATCTTGTTTCATCCAGATGTGGAAAAGAAAACAGAAGCAACATATCCTAGGTAAAATCACTCAACTGATGGCATATTTTGGATGAAGTACGAGAAGCCAAAGAATGTATGCTCAGGCTCCAGGCTTCTCCCTACAGGATTGGGAAGAAGTTGGTTATGGAAAAGTATAGTTGATATTGATATTATTATACCTTCGGGAATTCTTATGTTTTAGATTTGTCTTTTATAAATAGCACATGCAATTTAATGTAATTCAGCATGACAATCTTTGTCTTTTAATTGGCAAGGTTAAATATTTACACCTAATCTAATTTCTGATATTTCTGGGTTGGAAATCTACCATCTTAGCTTTTCAACTTGTACTGCTTGTTCTGTCTTTCATTTCTTGCTTTCATTTGCCTTGATTAAAAGTTTTAGAAAGTTATTCCAATCCTGTAAATTCTTTGTAGTGGTTACACTAGATATTGTAATATGCATACTTGATTTATAAAAAAATACAATATTAATTGGTTCTTTTCCCTCTTCCTGAACAATGTGTGGCCTTTAAAACACATAACTCTATTACACTCCCAACTTAATTCTCTTGCAATGTATAATAATTTTCTATGTAATTCTTCACAAGACATTACTTTTATTGTTTTATATAGTCATTATTTATTTATATTTATCATTTCTTTTTGCATCTCTGGCCTTCTACCTGGAATAATTTCCTTTTACCTGAAAGCTATAATATTTTAGTTCAGATATGTTAAAAATTAATTCTCTCTGTTTTAGTTTGCCTGAAAATTTCATATATATCTTAGGAATAGAATTCAAAGTTGGCAGTTATTTTCTTTCAGCATTTTGAAGCAATTATTCCATCGTCTTTTGGCTTCCAATATTGCTGTTGAGAAGGTAGCTGTCAGTCTAATGATTGCTCCTTTGATGGCAATCTATGTATTTTCCTCTGGCTGCTTTTAAGATATTTTCTTTGTTTATGGCCTGTAACAGATTTTATATAAAGTACCTAAGTTTTTCTTTGTTTAACCAGTTTTGGGTTTCTTGAATCTATTGATTGATATATTTAACTAGAGGCCCAGTGCACGAATTCATGCACAGAGGGTTCCCCAGGGGGGATGGCAGGGGGAGGCCAGGACACAATTAGCCCTCCAGGTGGGCGGTGGGATGCCCTTGCCAGCCCAGGATCTGGATCCGTCCCGCTGATGTTCGTGCCAGTTGTCAGGAGCCACCTGGCTGCTGCTTTAACATCCTTTCTTCCTTGTGGAGCATCTAGGGAGGGGAAGCGGCCGTGGTGCATGAGGCCTGTGGTGCTGTCGGGATCATGCTGGTGGCACTGGTCCATCAGTGCCTGGCCTGTTCTTTGGAGATTGGACCTACAGGACTACTGAGGGAGTGAGTGGCTGCCGGTGGGCCTCCAGAATGGGTTGGTCAGCTGAGTGGCGCTGCTCCCACTGTGGGAGTACACTGACCACCAGGGGGCAGTTCCTGCATTGAGCATCTGTCCCCTGGTGGTCAGTGCATGTCATAGCGACCAGTCGACTGGTTGACCGGTTGTTCAGTCATATGGTCATTTAGGCTTTTATATAGATAGATGGTCGCTTAGGCTTTTATATATATAGATAGATTATTTTTGGAATAGTCTCAGCTATTAATTATCATCTTGCAATTGTGTTTCATTATCTTTGTCCTTACCTTCTGGGACTTCAATTAAACACACATTAAATATTTTAATGGGCCTTTTATATCAGTGCCACGGTCTGAAAAAAGGTAAATACAGATATTGAGAGAAAGCATTTTAAAGTCTTAAAGCAATTGGCAGAGTAATTTGATGTGTTATGAACCTAATAAAAATTTGGTCTTATATTTTTTTCCATTCATTGTTCCAATTTATTTAAATTAAATTTTGCAAAATCATCAGTTTATGATATTTAAATTTTAAAAATTACCCTGGCTGGGTGACTCAGTTGCTTGGAATGTCATCCTGTACACCAAAAGGTTGCAGATTTGATTTTGGTCAGGCCACATTGGTAGATTGCAGGTTTGATCCCCAGTCGGGGTGCATATGGGAGGTAACCAATCGACGTTCTCTCTCACATCAATGTTTTTCTTTCTTTCTCTTTCTCTCTCTCAAATCAATACAAACATCCTTGAGTGAGGATTAAAAAATTCATTAAGGACCTACTTTAAAAAAAATCTTTATTCTTGAAAGTATTACATATGTTCACTTTTTTCACCCCATTGACCTTCTCCAGCCAATCTCTGCTCCTCCCTCCCTCCCCCCATTCCAGGCCCTTACCACCCCACTGTCTGCATCCATAGATTATGCATATATGCATATAAGGTCTTTGGTTGATTACCTCCCATCCACACATCCTCCCCTGACTTCCCTCTGAGATTCCACTCTCTGGAACTACTTTTCTATGTCTCTTAAATTCTCTTTTAATTTTTTTCTTTAGTTTTTATCTCCATGCTTCCTTCTGGATATTTCTCCCATATGACAAATCTCTCTTCAGTCATGTGTAATTGACTGTTAAATACATGTCATATTGTGTCTTAATTGGTTGTTATTATTTTTTCTTCCAGCATTTTCATTGGCTTGTTTTAAAAAATAGTTTTCAGCCCTAGCTGGTTTGGCTCAGTGGATAGGGCATCGGCCTGTGGACTGAAGAAGGGTCCTGGGTTCAATTCTGGTCAAGGGCACATGCCTCGGTTGCGAGCTCAAGCCCCAGTAGGGGGCATGCAAGAGGCAGCTGATCAATGATTCTCTTTCATGGATGTTTCTAACTCTGTCTCCCTCTCCTTTCCTCTCTGAAGTCAATAAAAATTTATTATAATAAAAGCATAATATGCTAATTAGACCAAATGTCTTTCTGGAAGTCCTTCCTTCCAGACAAAGCCGCAGCAGGCAGGGGCCGCGGCAGAGGTTCTTTGCCTGGATCTCTGGCCTGAAACAGGGCCTGGTATGTTATAGGCTCTCACCAGATATCCTTTGGTTGGAAACATTGATGTTTGACATGGGTCTCTTACTGTATAACCTGGTTTCTTAGGGGAAAATGAACATTGAAAAATAATAATGGTAACCTGGGGAATATGAAACATGGCCCCTCCCCAACCAGACTTCCCATGTGGGGATTCTGCCCAGCGTGTAATGAGAAGGAAAGGGGTTTCTGTTTTCCCTACCCCTGCAGGGTCTTCTATACCCTTGGTTGCCTCAACAGAAGACAAGATGGCGACTTAGGCAATACTTTTCACTCTCAGGGATTCTAGAGAGTTGCTAAGGGGGTCACTTTTTCATGGGTTCAGAACACTCCTAAATTGTATAAGTGGTTCTCTTCAGGATGGCTAGTATCTGCCAAGTTGTCCTCAGCTACAGTGAGGAAAGAAGAGCTGCTTCCTCCCTCTGGTTGGGTGCCAGGTGGGCTCTGTCTAACATTGTTCCTCTGGGTACCTTCAGCTGGATGGGCACCCACCTGATCCATCGCATTGGTGAGGACATGGACCACTAAGGTGAACAAAGAAGCAAACCTGCTTCCTCAGATATTTTAAAGTTGTGTTTGTTTTTCTCCCAATGGTTTTGCTCATTAAAAACTGAGGCCTGTGCCAGGGCTGGCTGTAAAAAAGACCTGGACATTCTCTCCACAGACAACTGCTGGTGGTCTGAGCTGACTCACCCCCATCTCCTCACCTCCCCATGGCTCTGCCCCTGGCATCTGGTCTTGGGTGGTTGGCATCCTTGCAGTCATCTCAGGCTGCTGCCATAAGCCCTGGGCAACAACAATGGGGATTTTTTTCTAGGGAGGTCAGGAATGAGAGCTCCATGGGCTAGCCACTGGCTTTTATTGCTGTTTGCATGAGGTTTGGGGGGGAGAGTGTTTTTTTTTTTTTTACCAAATAAGGAGATTTGAGAGTCCTCTTGGATTGGGATGCTCTGGATCCCCACAGCACTCGGATTGGAAATGTTTACACAGATACATTTCATATTTTATCTGTTTTTTTCAGATAGGCATGTGGAACATTCCAACTCCACTTCTCTCACATCTGCCCTTCATCCGCGGTAAAGCTGGTCAGAGACACTGGTACTTGATTAGTGACTTTGGCATTGCTTGCACACCTGTTGTGCCAGGAACAAACTGAAGATGAATTTGACAAAAAGCAGAGGTTGTGGGTGGGAGGCATTGGCAGCTCCCAGCAGAGCAGGGCGGCCTCCAGGGTTTTGTTAGGCTGGCTCATCCTCCTCGGGAGCTCGCCTGTGTTTGTGTGGGAGTTCAGTTCACAACAACTTGTTAAGCACCTACTCTATGCCAGGCGCTCTTCCCAATGAGGTGCTGGGGACACCAAGACTGATGAAAGTCTCTTCTTGCCTTCCAGGAGGTCAGGAGAGGGACCTATGGTGGTGACTGCAGGATGGCTACACAATTATTTTTACTCTTTCCCTTGAATTGGGCTTGTCCTGCCACTAGTATTGACCAATAGGATGTGGTGGAAGCAATGTTGTGTAACGTTCGAGAATGGGCCTCAAGAGATCTATAGCATTGGTTTTTGCCACTCTTAGACTACGTTTTTTTGGAAGCCAGCACCATGTAAGGAGTCCGATTACCCTAGGACCACCATGTTGTGAAGGAAGCCCAAGCTAGTGACATGGAGTGAGAGTGTGAGAGGGGCATTGAAGCAACACGAGTGAATGAAACCTTCATGGGCCTTCTCTTGGGCCAAGTGGCTAGCTGAATGAGCTGAGTGAATAACCTCAGCTGATGCCACATCAAGCAGAAGCATTGCCAAACCAAGCCTTGCCTAAATTCTTGACCCATAGGATTATTAGCAAATAAAATGGCTGTTGTTCTAGTCCATTAAGTTTTGGAGCAGGTTGTTACACAGTTATAGGTAATCAAAACACACACATAGCCCTGGCCGGGTGGCTTGGTTGGTTGGAGCATTATCCCAGACACCAAAAGGTTGTAGGTTTGGTTCCTGGTCAGAGCACATACCTAGATTGTGGGTTTGATCCCCGATTGAGGTGTGTACAGGAGACAGCCAATTGATGTTTATCTCTCACATCAATGTTTCTCTCTCTCTCTCAAATAAATAATAATAAAAACAACAACAAACACATCCTCAGGTGAGGATAAAACACACACACACACACACGCACGCACGCACATATGCACACATTCTTAATGATGGATTAATGCATAGGACGTTATAGGAACAGAAGACAGGACCTGAGCCAGCCTGGGCTGATGAGAGGATGGCCATGGAATGCTGGAGTAGAATCTTCTCTAAAGACCTAGATGTAAGCCAGTCATGAGGAAAGGTCTGAAGGGGTCTAGGTTCGGGGGAAGAGAGCAAAGGAGCATGGAGGTGATTAACAGTGTGGTACATATGTAAGGGATCTTCAAGTGTAAGGCAAAGAGTAATGGATAATGTTGTAGAGGTATCCTATATAATAAAAGCCTAATATGCAAATCGACTGAATGACAGAATGACCAATCGCTATGACATGCACTGACCACCAGGGGGCAGATACTCAACACAGGAGCTGCCCCCTGGTGGTCAGTGTGCTCCCATAGGGGGAGCACTGCTCAGCCAGAAGCTGGGCTCACGACTGGCAAGCACAGTGGCGGTGGTAGGAGCCTCTCCCGCTTCCACGGCAGCACTAAGGAGCAGCGAGCAGGCAGGTGGTACGGAGCAAGAGGTCCTGGAATGTGAGAGGGATGTCTGCCTGCCGGGGAGCGGGCCTAAGCCAACAGGCAGACATCTGCCAAGAGGTCCCAGATTGCGAGAGGGCGCAGGCCAGGCTGCGGTAACCCGCCTCTCCCCCACCCCCCAGTGCACAAATATTGTGCACCGGATCTCTAGTTCATAATAATAATGATGAGAGTACTAATAGTAGTAAGAGATAACATTTATTAAACATTTACTATGTGCCAGATATTGATCTAAGGCTTGCTATGTATTAACTAATTGCATTCTTACTGCAACCCTTTTACATTAGAAGAAAACGGGGCACAAAGGGACAAGTAAGATTCAAGAGCACGTAGCTAGTCAAGAGTTGGAGAACTTTGTGTTCCTTCTTAAAGAGCTTGGGATTTATTCTGTAGGTGATGTGAAGTGAAAAGTGTTATTTTAAAAAAAAATTCTCACCTCAGGATATTTTTTCTATTGATTTTTATAGAGAGTGGAAGGCAGAGGGAGAGACAGAGAGAAACAGTGATGTGTGAGAAAGACATTGTTTGGTTGTCTCCTGAATGCCCGCTACCAGGGCTGGGAGATATGAGCCCTTGACCGAATTCGAACTTAGGACCTTTCAGTCCACAGGCCAAATTCTATCTACTGAGCCAAACCAGCTAGGGCTGAAGTGAAAAGTTTTAAGTGAGGGAGTTACATGGTCACATCGAGAGAGTCTTTGTCACTTGCCTGAATTTCGTTATTTTCTTTGCCTGTTATTTATTTTTCAATAGTGACTAGTGAATTCGTTATAACAAGCGAGGCCCATGACCTTATTTTTGAGGCACACAAGGAAAGAGGGAAGTATGGGGACATGTGCTGCTCCACAGCTGGTCATGGGGGTGGAGAGGACAGAAGGGAGAATGGGTGTGGTGGCCACCAAGAGAGGAAAGTGGCCGCATCCCTGACCCCGCGGAAGAACAGCAGAATATGGGAAGCCAGCTTGTTCTAAGAACATCTCTTAGGCTGAGGCACAGATAGACTCATGGGCTTTGTGCACAATTGGCCTTTCTCTCTTTCCTTCTCTCATGGCCTTTCAGGTGATTAGCATCAAAATATTAAAAACAGCTGTTGGGTTCCCAGCAGCAATTAGCAAAGAAGGGAGCATTTCACATAAGTTTGGAAATGCTCATCTGGCCATGACCATTGCGTTCTGAAGGGGTCATCATGGGACAGCCATGAAATAGCTTTTCTCCAACATGCCACACCCACTTTCTCTCTGTCCCCTGCTATGTCTACCAAGGGCTGGAGAGCAGATTCAGTAGTCTTAATTTGTGGGCAGACTTGCCGCATGCTCACTCTAATAGGTTCTGTGTAAGGAGGGAAGAGATGGAGTGTATGAGAAGAAAGGTTTGGCTTCAGTTCTGGTAGAAACTTGGGGATCTGGCTTTCAAACTTGGTTGGGCAGCACTTGCTTTGTGTGATATGGGCAAATGTCTGAAATTCCTAGATCCCAAGGTCATCTTCTGTAATATAAGTGTTCTGGGAGGAGACTAATTTCATCACAAATAATAAAAATAACCAAAATGTTAACTGAGCATTCACTAAAAGCTAGGCGCTTTGTATGCTTTATTTATTTAATCTTCACAATAACTTAAACTCAGTGAAACTCCCTGAAGCCTTTACTGATCACCCTATTTACAGCTCCCTGCATCAGCTATCTACTGCCGTGTAACAAATGACTTCAAATCCTACCAGCTTAAAGCAACAATAAAGATTTACAGTCTCGTAGTTTCTGTGGGCCGAGAATTCCAGAGCATCTTGGCTGACTGGTTATGGCTGGGTTTGTTTTTTTTTATGAATGTGCTGGGGCTGCCGTCATCACTTTGAACATGGCAGGTCAGCGTTGGCTATTGATGAGACTTCTTCCATCACCACATCACCATGGTACCGTCCATGAGATAGCTGGCTTCCCTCAGAGTGAGTGATCCAAGAGAGAGTGAGGTGGAAGCTGTAGTGTCTTTTATGACCTATCATTGCAAGTCATGCACCATCATTTCCACAACATCCTATTGGTTACCGTGATTAGCGCATACCAGATAAGGGCAGGGATACTAGGAGGCAAGGATAATCAGTTGCTATCTTTTTAAAAAATATATATTTTTATTGATTTTAGAGAGGAAAGGAGAGGGAGAGAGAGATAGAAACATCAATGATGAGAGAGAATCATTGATTGGCTGCCTCCTGCACGCCCCCTACTGGGGATCGAGCCCCCAACCCAGGCATGTGTCCTTGACTGGAATTGAACCTGGGATCCATCAGTTCACAGGCTAATGCTCTATCCACTGAGCCAAACCACCAGTGGCTATCTTTGAGGCTAGATCACAGCTAGCCTAAGCAGCCAAATTCTTTGGCCTTTCCTTTCACACCTTCTCTCTAAATTTCTGTCATATTACTGTGTTTTACTTTTAATACCACTTACCTAAAATTATCCTCTTTGTTTGCCTGCACCCGCATCCTCCCCACGAGAATGTAAGCTTCCTGAGAGCAGGGATTTCATGTTGTTGTTTTTTTTTTTATTGCTGTGTCCTCAGTGCCTAGAACAATGCCAGGTGCATAGTTGATGATCAATATTGAGCATGTGTTAGGTACTATTATGCCAGTTTCATATGCAGAAAGAGCAGCTCAGAGAAGTGAAATAATTTGCCCAAAGTCACATAGATAGTAAGTGTTGAGGCTGGGGTACCACCTTATGCATTGGGACTGATGTCAGCAGCTTACACAATATAACCAGTGATTCCAGTGCTGCCATATGGAAGTGGAATTACATGTCTAGGTGGTGAGCAGGACAGCATGCAGAAGAAAGGCTGGGAGAATTCCTGGGCAATTGGGAAATACTAGGAGGAAGTATGAAAGTGTTTATATAAGTGAGATGACAGAGAGAGAGAGAGAGAGAGAGAGAGAGAGAGAGAGAGAGAGAGAGAGAGAGAGAGAGAGAAAGAGAGGAAGAGAGATAATGAGTGCATGGGTATGGTAGCTAGGTCATTAAAGGGGAGATAATGTATTGTGACCAGCTGTTATGACACAGACCTAGAGATAATACTTTAACCCCAGTCTTATTTGCCTTAAAATTCTTTGAAAAATTTGTCTCCTAGGAACATCCTTATTAGCATGACTAAGTAAATTTCCCTTAAAAAATCCCACAAGCAATTTAAGTCGTCCTTGGACTAGCAAGCACATTGCCAAATTACGCATGGATTGCTAACTTGATTATGTTTCTGGGAATTATCCATTTTCTGGATTATTTGCCAGAAAAAGAAAAGTACTGCCTGCTGGCCACCCACTCTCCATTCTCCTTTCCAGCATCCTGAGGGAGAGGCCCTGGTGTTCAGCACACAATGGAGTCCTCTTAGAACAATGCCTCGCCCACCCCCTCTCTCGGCTTGGGAGATGAAGATTTGGGGGGACTGAGAGAAATGGTTATAAAAGGCTCTCACCTACTGTCCTTCCTCTGATACATTCTGGGTGCTGAGTTTGGGGGGGGGGGGGGCGGGGAAGCAGTTTTGTTTGTGTGGAGGGGTCTTCGGTTTTTGAGTGAGCCAGGTGAGATTCAGAGAAAAGGCTACAGAAATCTGTTCTTGAAGCAAAGGTGGTGGTGGCAGTCCCTGAGTTTCTTCAAGGCCCAGCCAGTTCGCCAGAGTAGGAAAGCACAGAGGGATGCTATGTAGGAGGCCTACTCAAGACAAAGGAAAGGGTTTGCATTTAGCTTGAAAGTATTCTCAGGAGCCCGTGGGGAGCTGAGGTTGGTTGGACCCAAAGCAGACCTGGCTGAAAGATTGAAAAAGAATTCCCCATCAAATCAGTGAGTTTCTAGACAGACAGTATCTAGACAGACGCTGAATAGCCATGTGTCAAGGAGAATGGCATTCTCCCCCTGCTTACCTGGTAGGCCAAGTTTATTCAAGTAGGGCCCCACCTTCTCTTCTCCACAGCTCCCTTATGAGGGGGTCATAGCACAGTAGTTAAGAGCACGGGCCCTCTAGCCGACGTGGCTCAGTGGTTGAGCATTGACCCATGAACCAAGAGGTCATTGGATCAATTCCCGGTCAGGGCACAAGATGTTGTTTCTTTCTCATCGATGTTTCTATCTCTCTATTCTTCTCACTTCCTCTCTCTCTAAAAATAAAAAGTAAAAAAAAAAATTAAAAAAAATAGCATGGGCCTTAGTGTTTGCTTCAGCTTATGCCCTGGACTCTGACACTTACTATGTGACCTCAGGCAAGTTATTTAACTTCTCTGTGCCTCCATTTTCTCAAATGTAAGATGGGGATAGTAATTGCCCTTATTTCATAGAATAGTTGTGTGAGTGAAATTGAGATTATATTTGTAAAGCTCTTTGAATAGTATGTTGGTGCAATGAACAGTATGTTGTCCTTGATAATTTATTTAAGAAACATATATGGAATAATATATATTGCTATGTGCCAAGTGTAGGAGAATGGTGATGAAGACCTGGTTCTGCCCGCCCCCCTGAAATGTATAGTCTAGTATATTTTAGGTGGGAGGCACGATAATGGCCCTCACCCTCAAAAAAATGTCCATTTTCTAATTCCTGGAACTGGTGAACATGTTATATTAAATGGGAAGGGGAAATTAAGGTTGCAGATGGAATTATAGTTGCTAATCCATTGACTTTAAAGTGGGGAAAGTACCCGGATTAACCAGTGGGCCCAATGTAATCACAAGGGTCCTTAAAATATGGAGGAGTGAGTGTCAGAGTGATAGCACTGGAGAAGGACTTGACCTGCTATTGTTGACTTCGAAGGCAGAGGGGGACATGTGCCAGGGATTGCAGGTGGCCTCTACAGGATGGAAAAGGCAAGGAAATGAAGTCTCCCCTAGAGTCTCCAGAAGGAACACAGTTCTACTGATACCTTGATTTAGCCCAGGGAGACCCATTTCAGACTGTAAGGTAAATTTGTATTGTTTAAGTCACCAAGTTTGTAATAACTGGTTACATAGCAATAGGAAACTAGTACTAATACAGATAAGCAATAAGTCAATGAATCAATATATGATTTTAGGTAATAAGTACTAGGAAGAAAATGAAACAGGATAAAGGGACAGAGATGATGGAGGTGGGGCTCTTTTGGGTGGTCAGTGAAGCCATCTCTGGGGAGGTGACAGTTGAGTGAAATGAGAGGACAAGCCATGGATCTGCATTCCAGGCAGGGGAATAGAGCCCACAAAGGCCCTAAGGAGAGAAAAACCTTGAAGAGTTGAAGAAGGGTCAGTGTGGCTAAGGGATAGTGGGCAAGTGGGAGAGGAGTAGATAAGATCAGATGAGACACATGTAGATAAGATCAGATGAGACACTTACACATCCTTGAAGTTTGGATTTTATAGTAAGAAGTTTGAATTTTATTCTAACTAGAGGCCCAGTGCATGAAATCATGGACAGGTAGGGTCCCTAGGCCTGGTTGGTGATCAGGGCTGATTGGGGCCTTCCTTCATTACGCACCACCTCCTGGTGGTCAGCGCACATCATAGTGGGCGGTCAAACTCCCGATCGGTTGAACTCTCAAGGGGACAATTTGCATATTAGCCTTTTATTATATAGGATGTGAGAAGAAATCACTGGAGAAGAACGGTGGAAGAGAGGTGATATGAACTGATTTACTTTTTACAAAGCTCACTCAGACTGCTCTGTGGGGAATAAACCAGAAAGAATTAAAGAGTGGAAATAAGAAGTCAAATGTAGGAGGGTAGTATGAAAAAAGATGGACTAGACTTAGTTAGTGGTGATCGAGGTGGTGAGAAGGAGTTAGATTCTAGACACATCTTGGTGGTTAGAGCTGACTAGACTGTATGATAATTTGGATATGGGGTTTGAGGGAAGGAAAAAAAATCAAGGACATCTCCTAGTTTGGGCTGGAGCAGCTGGGTGGATGGACATACCCTTTACTTACATGAAGCAGACAGGAGAAGGACAGGTTTGGAAGGTAATAATCCAGAATGTTCACCTAATAAATGCTTAAGGATTCTGATCAGTATCTGGTGCTCCTGATACACTGGTCCATTATTATCTCTTCCATCCCACTCTATTGTGAAGGGTTAAGTTCATATCTCCCCATTAAGGCCCATCTCCAATGTCACCTCTTTCCTTCTTCTATAGGAGGGACCTTTCTTTCCTTTGACTCCACAGGGGCTACTGGTTAAGTCTCTTGAACAGTTTGCTTTTGGACTTTGTTCCTGTAAGTGCCTTATCTTCCCTACCTGATGGTAATCTCCTTGAAGGCAGGGATGTATATTCCTGATTTTGAATTCTCTGCTCCATAGTTACTTGTACTTTGGAGGCACCTAGTATGAGTGATGAATGGAATTGAGTATTTCAGAGAAGACTGCATTGAGTGGGGGAGTTGAACAAGATATTCTCTAAGGCTAGTTTCTGTTCTGAGTGTCCATGATTTATTTCTATATTAGTTAGTTGTCTCCACCACTCTGAGTGACCTGGTTCTACACTTGGTTAGGGAATGCATGGAGAATGCAATCTACCTTCAATGCCAGCCCAAGGAACACTTTAGTTAGGGAGAAAATATTGGGTTTGCAGATGCGTACAAAGATGTTTTTTGGATGCCAAATATAAATGGTTTCAGATTGTGTGCAGTCTTATACTACCCATCTTTTCTTTCTATCCCCTCCCCTCTCCATTTAATCAGGACAGCCTTACAACAGGTCAATAACAGGAAATGATGGCAGAATACCAATATGCAGTATTGCCTTCAATTATTCCATTTCCACAACTGTGCAAGAGTCTCACGTGTACTATATACTTACTGACTTCGTTTTGGCAGCAGGCATATGTATCTATTTCCAACGCCAAGATAGTTATATATTCAAAGATTGCTTAATGAAACATGCAGTTAAGGGAAGTTGTTGTTCTAGCAACAATCTATATTTTTACTTTTATTCATGTATCAACTTTTGCTACCTGACAAATAATCCTACAACATAGTGGTTTAAAATAACAATCACTAATTTAATTCTTAATTCTGTAATTTGGAACTTTGGCCTGGAATAGCTGGGAAAGCCTGGGCTGGGCTGGCTTGGCTGGTCGTGGCTGAGTTCACTTATATATCTGTGATCAACTGGTGGGTTGGATGGGGCTAGATAGTTTGATGGCTCAGTAGAGGTGACTGAGAAGACGAAATCACTCTCGCTGGGGTCTTTTCTCCTCCTTCAGCTTGCCTGGGTTTCTTTATATGGCGATAGCAGGATTCCACAAATAAGAAAATAGTTATAAGCCTCTTGAGGCCTAGGCTCTGAACTTTTCAAAATTGCTTCTGCCACATTCTATTGCCCAAAGCCACTTACAAGGTCAGCTCATATTCAAGGGGTGGAGGAATTGCCTCTTGATGGAAAGAGAGGCAAAGATGCATTGCATTGGCTGTAGATACAGGGAGGGGTGAAAAATCGTGGCCATTTTTGCAACCTGCCATCATCAGTTAGGGTGCTTTTGGCTTACGTAACAGAAAATTCAACCCTAAGCTGCTTAAACAATAAAGGCACATTATTTCATAAAATAAGAAGTATGGAGGAAAAGTGATTGCAGAGTTATTTCAACTGCTTAGCAATGCCAGCAAGGTCCTAGGTTTTCTCTTATTCAACTTTGCTCACATTTGTTCCCTTTGTTCACATTTTAACAAGTTGTCCAGTTTCAGGCTTTATTTATAGATGACAAAGTCCAGAGGAGAAAAATGGAATGTCTCTGTCCTGTGTCTTCGTTTAGAAATGAGGGAAATCTACCCAGAAGCCCTTGCAGACTTCCCATAGGGTCTCATTAGAGCATATGTCGGTGCCTGAGGCTAAATAGATTGAAAAGCTCTGTTTGCCAACTTCATACTACAAGCGTTTGAGGTAGGAATATGGGAATTAGAGGTGGTGATCTATGCATAGATTTCCCTCAAGAAGTATAGCAGCTTAGAAATGTTGAATGTAGGGTGGGTATATCTTTCTGGGTATTTCTCCCATTTGTAGTAATTTCTTTAATAATAACAACAACAACAGATGATAAGCATCAATGCAAACATAAGGCAAATTCAATGGTAGTGAGGTCTTTGAGTCAAGGAATTTCAAATAAATTAGAACAAATAATTAAAAAAAATCTTCTGTTATGTGGTTCTTATTTTGATCACTTATATTTACTTCTTGAACCATGTAATAGAAAGTATATTTCTTTAAATCTTAAAGGCCACTAAGGATGTCGGAGTTTGACAGTCTTAAACAGTCTAATAAAGTGTTAAAGGGATGAAAAAACAGCCACCAGCTAGGAAACTTTAAGCTTTGTTTTCAGAGTACATTTGTCCTTAATTTAATTGTCTCACAAGATCTATTAGTTCTCCCCTCTTCACAATTTGACCTGGAGTGACATATATGGCCAATGCAAGTATGGTTTTTCTAGAAAGTCTCAAGTAAAGTGTGCCTCTTCCTGAACTATTCTCCATAAATAAAACCTCTTGTAAAAAGGGCCATCACCTTAGCAACTGTCATCTGAATTCGGCTTGAGTAACTTTTTCTGCACGAAAGAAGGTGACATTTTAAAAAATAAGTGCCTTCTGACCATGACTTAAAGAGATTGAACTATGTAAACCTAAAGTAAACACAGTTTAAATGAAAAAAAAAGGAAGAAGTTACCCTGAAAGGCAAGCTTGAACATTGCATTGTTCCCGTTTCCTTCCACTTATGAGTTGTTTGAATATCTATTTTCTCTCCTTGTTAAACTGCTTACACTTCAAAAGCTTTTCCTCTTTCTGTAAGTTATCTCAGTTAAAGTGAAATCAGCCAGGGCACAGTGAAATCCACATTCTGGATTTCTCTTACAGTGTTCTGGATCCTTTGGTATGATCTTGCCATTAGCATGCTCCGTGGGTGTGAGGGGTTTGGGGCTGTGAATCCTCTGATCTACAAATAGCTTACAGATCTATGACAGGACTTTCAAAAGCAAATCGCAGGATTTTAGAAAAAGTTTAACAATGTGGGTAATTGGTCAATGCTGAAATGATAGTAATAAATGTCCAAATTTAAAATACAATTGAAGCTTAAAATGTACTATTTCATGGAATCACATATTGCCGAAGTGATGTAGTTTGGATATCAAAGTATGATGCTGGCTAGTAAGAAATTTGGGGCAAAGGTCACCTTAGAATATTGGATATTTTCTAAGAAATAGAACTGTACTAAGAAACAAAAAATTATTATTTTTTGGCACCCACCCTCAGTACATGTGCATGGAAGGCGGCCTGAAGGAACTGCCCCCAAACTGTGCTCACCGATGACCTCTGAGGCGGTTCCTATTTCGGGGCAATTCCCCATTGTGTTTAGTTTTGGCCGAGTGCCCTGCCCTCATTGTCTTTGTAAATTGAAAGGGGAGCCCCTTCCTTGCTCACCCCTGTGACTAGACTGTGGTCCTCTGAAGTGGGCTTGGACACGGAGGCTTCCACCTACAACTCTAAAACGTGGGGGTATGACGCAGGTGAGGCATTCGGACTAAGGTGAGGCCCCTGGGGCGCTGGGGTGTAAAACTTCAGGGGGTTCTCCTTCTCAGTCATGCAAGTGCCCATCTGCATCTGTATGACACTGAGCGGAAGGGCCACCTTCAATGTTGTGCCTTAAGATCCTGACGTGGCTCCCCAGTGCCCAGTTGCCTGGATGGTCAGTAAGCAGGTCATCACGGTGTGGGTGGAGGTGACGGCAGCGGAAAGATGGAAGGGGTAGTGCTCATGACAGCAGGAACAATGAGGATGGTGGTGGTGGCTGTGTTGCTGCTGATTTCAATGCTGGCTTCATGTACACTGGCGTGAATTTGCCTCTGGTTCCAATGGAAAGCCTTCGGTTTTTATCAGCTCTTTTCTCTGATAAAAATACATTTTTTTTTTAAAGCCCATCATGAGGTTTAATTTTATGTGTCGACTTGACTAGACTATGTACCAATTGTTTGGTCAAATATCCAATGAACACTTAACTTAGTAGCCCTTGGTTCTATTTCTTTGGAGAACCCTGAAAAATACGCCTATATTTTTCATAAACATTATGTGGTATTTCCAGAGATTTTGTGTTTAAAAAACTACCTTATCTTCGTAAGTAGAGTACATGGGAAACCTGAAGGTCTAAAGTTGCAAATCACAGCACCTGCCTGGACCAAATGTCTGTGGAATGGGTGAAAGTTGTATAGGATGGAGGAGGAAGTGTGTGGATTGGGAAAACCCCACAGAGCTTTCCCCCGGGTTCTGGAATTCCCTTCCCATACAGTCCCCTACTGTGTTCTTTATGAAACCACCCCAAACAATAGCTGGTATGATAAGCACTCAGAAAATGGTAGCAGCGTTTATTATTATTTTAGGGGAAGATGTGCCTTCCCCATTCATGATGTTCCCTTTTATGTGGAGGAAGGTCCACAAGGGGAGTAATCTGGCCTTTCCCTCCTCTCTCTGTTCACGGATGGCTGAGTTTAGAAGGAGAAACAGAGGGTATTAGTCTCTCAGGGCTGCTGAAACAAAGTAGCACATTGGGTGACTAAAATCAGAGACATGGATTCTGTCGCAGTTCCGGAGGCCAGAAGTCTAAAGTCAAGGTTTGGACAGGGTTGGTTTCTTAGGGAGTCTCCGAGGAAGGATCTGTCCCAGGCCTCTCTCCTAGCTTCTGGTGGTTGCCTGAGATCCCTGGTGGTCCTTGGTTTGCAGCTGCATCCCTTCAACCTCTCCACCTCGACCTGCAGCTTCACACGGCCTTTTCCTCTCTGTCTTCTGCCCTTTCCTTCTAAGAACACTTGCCATTTGATTTAGGGCTACCCTAACCCAGGATGATCTCATCTCAATATCCTTAACTTAAGTACATCTGCAAAAAAGGCAAGCCCTCCCCCCCCCCCCCCCGCCCCAAATAATGTCATAGTCACAGATGTTTGGCTGGGCATATCTGTTGGGGCCTACCATTCAATTCACTGCACCGAGTCTGTGTATTCCAGTCTCTGCCTCTCGTTTCCTTCTTGTGAGCCTGACTGCTGAGAGTATGATTTCTGCTCTGATTGTTCTGCTGTTGGCTTTACAGGAGTCTTGCCCTCTGTCAGAAACCCTACCATAGCCACGCAGTCTTTGTGAGTGCATTATAAATTGGTGTAATTCTGGGTTCAGAATTAGAAACCCACTTCCCTGCAACCATAAAGCCTTATTCTTCAATATCAGCGACAGTTTGGCCTCCCATTTGCCCTATTCTTCTATCTCATTTCTCAATTAGTGTAGAATTCAGGAATGGCAGAAAGATGCCCTTTTCCCAGCTCCCTTGAAAATTCGATTAATATTACTTAAGGCTCAGCTCAAATATCAGCACATTTCTAAATTCCTCCTCAACTCTCACAGGCAGAATTAGCCTTCTCTTCTAGGCCTTCATTCATTCTCCTTCATTCTCTTCTGTTAGTGCCTTCTTGGGGAGATTACAGTTGTTCACAGACTGCTTCCATTTTAGACCCTCCCCCCCGACCGAACCCCTTCCCATTTCATCTATGAATAAATGACTGGGACAGGCAGGAGCTATATTTTGACAACTGAGATATGTATAAGATATATATAAGTTTGTACAGCACAGGACACATGACCAGCCACCATACATCCCGTTACTCTGTCATCCTTTTGATTTAATTGTCATCTTTGTTTTCTTTACTTTTTTACTGGAAGTGAGGCCCAAAGTAACTTGTATTTTTGTCAAATCAAATTTATGGGCTTTGCCTACTAAAAGATGGTGATCTTCTGTACTGCTTTATATATCTTATGATGGGTCATTTCTTTTTTTTAAACTTTTGGGAGGTTGTAAAAAAAAAAAGCATAACAAAGAACATAAAACTCACTGTCCAAAGGGTCCCTGTCAACTTATCTTTCCAGTTTTTATTCTCTTTCTCAATTCCATAGATGAATGTATAATTCATTCCCTAATAAGATTATATAACTTGCGTCTGATTTTTATTTAACATTATATTAGTGTACATTTTCCTTTTTCATGATATAGTTTCCAAAGCACGATTCTTTCAGAAGGCTCCATAATATTCATTCTTATAAATACAAGTTATTCAACTATTTTCCTCTTATAGGATCATTCAAGTTGTTTTTAATTTTATTTGTTTAAAATAACTTTTTAAAAATGTATTTTAAAAAATATATTGTTATTGATTTCAGAGAGGAAGGGAGAGGGGGAGAGCGATAGAAATATCAATGATGAGAGAGAGAATCCCGCATGCCCTACACTGGCGATCAAGCCCGCAACCGGGGTGTGTGCCCTGACCAGGAACTGAACCGTGACCTCTTGGTTCATAGGTCGATGCTCAACCACTGAGCCACGCCAGCCGGGAGAAAAATGTATTTAAAAAAAAAATCTGTCAAAACTCTGACGTTATTTGTAGCAAAGCTGAACAGTTGACACAGTCCCACTCAATGTGGCAAACAATACAGCGGGCGATTGGACTGGAGCGAAGTCAGTTGATATGACTGGCAGCCGGAGCCACATCCCTCCTGTGATGCAAGCAGCTGCAGACAGCGCTCTGTGCGTGAGCTCACCCGGTGGAACCTGGAGTCCTGCTTCCCTGGCCACAGCCGACTGAACTGAAAATTGACGCCTGACCCAAAGGCAGCCATACATGGGGTGTCCAGTAGCCAATGAGAGGGGCTGATGCAAGAGCTGCACCCAACATGGTCACTGTGTCCTAGCTGACCGTGGCTGGCCAATCAAACAAAGCCTCTTTCACATAATCTGAGACCTGTCAGGGGGTCTAAGTCAAAAGGTTGAGCAGAAATGGGCAGGTACCCAGAGAGAAGCGGGAAAGCTCTGTCCACACGGCCACGAGAAAGCAGGAGCAACGGTGCTGAGGGAAGAAATGCAGAGAGGACCTGGCAGCGCGCAGGGAGGGCAGAGGCAGAGCAGAGCCAGTCACCGCCCTGGCAGAGCACCCGGGAGGGAGCAACAGATGCCTCCCGCTGAAGCAATGTCAAGAGGAACAGGTGGCTGAAGGTGTCCTGTGTCCTGAATGACATTCCCAGCTCCGCCAGGCAGCTGCTCAAGCTGCTTCCTGCTTCTCCCTGCTTCCTCGGGTATCCTTACAATGAACCACATGAACCCAAGTAACCAGAGAGCATCTCCTTCCCTGGCCACGGAAAGAGCCTAATCAACACCATGTAATATTCATCTCTCTATTCTGGCAGGTATCAGGTGGCAACATGACCATTTGTTTTTATGATTCTCCCTGACTGGACTCCCTGAGGTCAAGGACTCTGCGTGATGCCTTTTTAAAGCACCCTCAACAACCGGGAGAGTGCACTAACACATAGTAGGTGCTTAATAATTGTTTGATGAACGAGTGACTGGTGAGCAGCATGAGTGTGACCCAAACAGCCATTGAAACACGGGGAACTCAATTAGATAGCTTTTCTCTAAAGGGGTAACTTTTTGTGTTTTTGTTTGTTTGTTTTTGTCTTGTTCTCTATGAATAAAGGGTGTAACACCTTTTAATCTCACCCATTTTTATTTGAAACAATGGCTAGGCAAAAATTGCCCTTTAATTGTGTTGTAAGTAAAACACATTAAAAGTATATTTATTCCCCAAACATTGATTGAGCCCTGCCTCATATCAAACATTACATTAAGCTCTTGGCATACATTATACTAAGCTGCTCGGGAACAAAAGCACACGATAAGACAGAGCCCCAGCCCTTATGGCGCATTCAGCCTAGGGAAGGCAGGAAGCATGGCACCCATACCAAGAAAAAGAAAACAGTGTAGATCGCCGAAACCCGTTTGGCTCAGTGGATAGAGCGTCGGCCTACGGACTGAAGGGTCCCAGGTTCGATTCCGGTCAAGGGCATGTACCTTGGTTGCGGGCACATCCCCAGTAGGGGGTGTGCAAGAGGCAGCTGATCGATGTTTCTCTCTCATCGATGTTTCTAACTCTCTATCCCTCTCTCTTCCTCTCTGTTAAAAAATCAATAAAATATATTTAAAAAAGAAAAAGAAAACAGTGTAGAGTGGCTACAGTGGTCCACAGTGCCGAGGAACTTGGTTGTAGAAATCTGATTTCAGGAAAGACACTGACAGCTTGCATAGAAAGGCACTAGCTCTTAAGGAGATAGCAGCATCTTATAACAGTGGTTAATAATTCTCTCCCTGTCAGTTTAACAGGGCATGGTCTCCAGACTTCCCCAGGTTATTTGGAATGTAATAGGTTTTGAGCTCCAGAATTTACTTTTTTCCTGGTACCCCTTTATCTACTGTCTGAAGGCAAGGTGTTGTTATTACTGTTTCAATTGAGCCAAGCAATCGCGAATTATTTTTTTTTTTCCAAAAGGGTACTCGTCAAAACAGTACTCTGATATGACAAGTGTTACATCACTGAGCTGGCTGGTGTTTCCTAATGAGTCGGGTGAGTTCGATTTGACAGTATCACACGCTTACCTTTGTGGATGGTGTGTCAGCAGTTAAGTTGAAACTGAACATCGCGACTCAAATTGCAAAACAACATTTATTTTATGGTATTCAAATTTTGAGCCATAGTTCCTGAGATATCTGAGCTTTTTATTTTTTAAAGATATTGTTGGACTTCCCATCATATGCTACAGGTATACTGGAAAAGCATCTTCCCAGTGAACACTTAAATGAGCAGATGAGCCTCTTCATCGTTTACGTACTTACACTCGGGAATAGAATCTCCTGTTGTTACTCAAACTTTTGGCCTACTTTCAAACTTCGGCACAAATGTAATTGAAGAGCATCCTGAGTGCTTCAGGTCTGCTGTTGGAAAGAACAGCTACTGTTTGTAGCTGCTCACCTGTGTGAACCAAGGTTTTCTCCATACGGCACAAATAAAGTAAAATACAGAAGCAAACTGAATATTGAGACTAATATAATCCGGCAATTGTTATTCTTTGCCCCAAATGAAAAGTTTTTGCATTATATTTGCAAAATAGAGCAGACTATTGTTCTTACCGACCCAGAGCCTTTCCTTTTCCTTTTGGCAATAGCGCCTCGGTTTTCCTCTGAGACACCATCTGCCTCCCCAATCAGTCCCTGGAGCCTGGGTGTATGCAGGACCCACCGTGACCATTTCAGTCTGTACCATTGTCCAGACCAGTGACAGGTCCAGCATCGGCATGTGAGCCAGGTCAGGTCAGGCCACTGAGGCTGAGTTCTGGGACTGTGTTGGGCTCTGCTAGGAAGGAGATTGCAACCGATCAAGGTGGTTATAAGCCCAGAGCCGCAGCTGATACAAAGAAGCATGGAGCTTAGAAATGGACAGAAATCTTTGATGATATTCTTTCCTCCCCTCAGTCAACTGATTCCTGAATCCCAGGACCACTTCTAGCTTTACATTAGTTAATAAATCTTTTTCCTACCCTCCTTTTTTTCTTTTCTGAGTTAGTTTGAGTTAGGTTTTCTGTCACTTGATACTTCCTCCTTCCCCCCCAAATCTTGACTGACGTTCAAATGATTACAATTTT
Source organism: Eptesicus fuscus (assembly GCF_027574615.1). Classification (NCBI taxonomy): domain Eukaryota; kingdom Metazoa; phylum Chordata; class Mammalia; order Chiroptera; family Vespertilionidae; genus Eptesicus; species Eptesicus fuscus. The sequence continues at coordinate 94,116,765 of NC_072474.1, forward strand.
TCTCATTGGTTGATTTAAGAATAAGCAAATGTAATAATAAAGGTAAGATTATAAAATAAGTTTTTCCTAGTAAAGCCTCACTTCTCTTTGTTAGGTACATAAAAGTGCCCTGTAAGAACTACTTGAAAAAAAGAACTGTTGAAATATAAAACTTAAAAATTAAATATAAAATGCTTACTACCTCCCCCGCCCTCCACCCACCTACAAAGTAAGGTCAAGTGCATGCGTAGCAAGTCATCACAGACCATTTGTAGTCTGTTCTGACTTACCTTCCCAGCCTCAGGTCTTGCTCGCCTGCCATGCCAGAATCCAGCACTCTCCCCTAGCTGCCTCTGCCCCTCGCCTTTCCTGAGTGTTGCTTAGATTGTATCCTCTGTTAAGAAAACCATCCTTTGCTAGCTGTTGTTTTTTTTTTTTTTCACTAGTTCTTTATGGTTCAGCTAAATAGCACTTCCTCTGTAAAGCCTTCCAGAATCTCCCCATGGAGAATTAATAGCTCTCCCTTCTGCTTAGTCCCCATCACAGACTGACCTATATCACGGCTGGGGGTACATGACTACATGACCGCCTTCTTTGTAGTCTGGAGTCCACAGACAGGACCTATCTTATTCATATGTATATACTTCCTGTTTAAGCTCTGTCTGGCACCCAGTAAACACTCAATGAATATTTATCAAATGAAATTTCAATGCCCAAGCTTGGGGTATCCTTGCTCTTGTTTTACTCTCTTGGGTGCTACCGGCCTTTCTCATATAGGGAGAAAGGGAGTTGTGCATCCTTAGGAGAACTGTCAGCATTCACAGCCCCCAAGCACCATAAATGACCCATGTTCCACCCATTCAAAGACTCCCGGTCCGAGGGTGACTTTTATTAACTCTATTTATTGGCCCAAACATAATAAACCCCTTGGTTTTAATGAGGCCTTGAGCCAAATATTGAAACACACAGATCAAAGAGCCTCCAAGGCCATTCAGCACTGCGGATGTTACCATTCTCCATGAATTTGTATTTTGGCTCAGTGGTTTAATGTAGTTTTCTTTGGCATTTTCCATTTATCACAAGCATGAGAGATGCTTACCCAAGGAGTTTACAAGGATTTCAAAACACATTCAGCTATAGGAGGCTTGCTTCGGATCCAACCATACTGGGTGTGTCACCTTCTTTGGGCATCACTCATGCCTCATGTCATCTTCTTCGGTCTGCTTAATTGACTTGCGTGCTTTGAGCCATCTGACCTGGTAGTGACTTTCCATGTTGCTTTCCTGAATAACTAATGATAGATATTATCCCTACGAGTATTGGCTACTCCTGGTTTAAGTTGGACTTGTTGGACAGCATCGAATGCTTTAAAGGCTCTTTAAATTGGCCTTCTCCTTTTCCTGGTGGAGTTTCATGGGGATCAAGCACCCCACCCCACTACCTCCCTGTTGAGGAAGGATATTCCGTGGACATTTACCCTGCGTCACAGTCAAGCCATCCTCACACTTGGAAGAAAATGCTTGTCTAGCTGAGTTCATTCTCTTAAGTAGGTTGAGATGACCCAGTTTCTACTGAATGAGTAGGAATGTTTTTTTGTGGACAGAGCCACGTGCCAGGGTGGTTGGGATGGCCCAGGGCTAGTCCAGAGGGATCAAGACTGAAGTCTTATCGCCTGGGACTAAATTCTGTTGGATTATCAGTGGGAGTAGGGAGGTGAGGGGGGGGGGGTGGTCAGCAAGAGAGGTGACAAGGTCCTTTTTCTGGGCATTCCTACCTTGTTGGGTAATGCAGACAGATTATAGGTTGAGAGCACTGTTTGGGACATGTGCTGATGTGTTAAAAAGATGGCTACTCTGATTTTGTAGTGTTCAATCTCATCTTAAACCACTTTATTTTCAAATTGGTCATTCGTTGATTTGGTCCTCTGTTGTTCGTTCCCTCTGGTTTTACTCAATTGCCCTTTTCCAGTGCGGGGGGGGGGGGGGGGGGACATTACAGGAGCTAAAAAAATAATCAAAGAGGGAGAGTGTTGCTTGGAGTACAGGTGTTACTTTTCGTGATTAAAACCTGAAAGTTGAGAAAAAACAATTTCCTCCCATTCTTTTTAGATCTCTTTATGCTGTTCTCCTGATGATGTTGAATTACACGTATTTCAGAATGTAGAATAAAATAATTAAGAAAATGTGATCATAAGTGGCTCCTCTCTGATCCGTGGAATCCCTTTGGGACAGTCTGTTGTTGAGAAAAGGGCAGGAGCATTAGAGTCTGCTGGACTTGGATTCAAATCCTATCACCGGCTACTACTAATGTGGAGAGAAAAATTAGTATGAAGTTCAAAGAATATGTATGAAAGTTCCCAGTTTCTAACAGTGTGGTTTATTGTGCAATAGGAACATTTTAAAAAGTAAAGCTAGCCTGGCCGGTGTGGCTCAATGGTTGAGCGTTGATCAGGAGGTCACTGTTTGATTCCTGTTTAGGGCATATGCCAGGGGTTGCCGGCTTGATCCCCACTAGGGGGCATACAGGAGGCAGCCGACCAATGATTCTCTCTCATCATTGATGTTTCTCTCTCTCCCTCTTCCTCTTTCTGAAATCAATTAAAAAAAAAAAAAAGTAAAGAGCATTATTCTTGAAACTTTTGTAAGTATATATACTACACAAGTATCAAATGCTTACTATCCCCAGAGATCCTGCCGTTTTTGTCGGAGAAAGCAGTGGTGGGCAGCTCCTTCTTTGCTTGCAGACTTCCTCCTGTTGCATTTTGATCTTGAGATTGGTGGATGTCTTCCTGTGTCCTCAAAGGACTTAGGGTTTAGTGGACACTGAGAGTAGCACCCACTTGTTCCTGCAGAGATTTGAAACAAGGGGCTTATTGGCCATCTCGCTCAAAAGGCCCCAGACAGAGGAGAAAGAGGAAGTCAAGAGATTTGGGAGTTGGAAGGAGATGAGTGCTCTCTGTATCTGCCTGCAGGAAAAGCTCCTAAGTGCAGAAAACAGAATGCCTGCCTTTGTTTGCTGGAAGGTTGCTGGTGTCTTTGGTTTTCAAGTTTTTGCCTGTGTCATAGAAGCAGGCAGAAAGCAAGAAATGCTAGATTCCCTGCAGTCCAGCAATTTGTAGTGTCATGATATTAAAAAAATATATTTTAATAGATTAGAATAAAAAATCATGAGGAAAATGTGGAATTGTTGCATAAATACAAGACATTTTCAAGTCTTGCAAGTCGAAAGCACTGTAACTTTGTAAGAAAACCACAAAACGTGACTTTTAATACTATTAACCTAGCAAAGTCATCTTAATCATATAAGGTGCACTAAAAATATTACAGTCGTTAATCTTCCCCCCACCTGCACATTTTTCTTGAGGAGGAATGCTTAATTGAAAAAAGTTGCCCCCCTTTAGGCATTAAAATTAATTATTTTAGTAGCTAGCTACCTTTGTATGATTGATTATGGTATGGGGATGAATGCATGGTTTCTCCCTTGGTTTGAATGCCAGCACCACTTTTTATTATTAACAAGTTGCTTAATCTCTCAGTGATTTAGTTTCTTGTAAACTGAAGTTATTGTGAGAATTAAATGAGTAAATATATGTGAAGTGCTTGGTAATTAAGCATTATATAACTATAATACATTCTTTATTTTCTTATATACTATCAGTTTATCCTAACAAAAAATTTGTGAGGAAGATAAAGCCAGAGTTATGAATGACCTTGTGGGGAATATAAAGTTCAGAATGACTGAGTACCTTGCCTGGCATCAAATATATACTAAGCTACAAAAGCGGGATTCAAACTTAAGTGCTCTGGTTTTCCACCAAATCTCCCCTAATTTCAGGAAATGTTACACTTTTAGTTTTCTCCTTAATGTTCAGGGAGTGAATTAAGCACAACAATTTATTGAATATGCCTTTTTCAAATATGTATTTATTGAGTGAATAGAACAACTAACAAGTGGCTATCACATAAAGTACTATTTGGTCAACATTCCCTGATATACTATCACAGGCATTCAAGCATTGTATAGGAGTATTTTTTCCCTTAGAGTGACCAAGTGTTTTAACTTTTTTTTTTTTTTTTTTAGGTTACACTGAATAAAGACAACTGGTGCTTGAACCATTATCATGCCAAATTCAACAACTGAGTGTAAACAGGTCCGCACACAGGATGATATGACAGGAAAGCCACATGACAAATGATGCAGTCATTGAAAATGAAGGATTTGCACAATACGAAAGTATGATTAATCTTCCAAGAGATCTATTTCCATATCTTTTGTCCACAACATGGCTATCATTGCTTTTAATCAAAACACTGAAGCCTGAATCACCTCGATAGGGCCTGAACAACAAGGCCCGACAGGGAACAAAAGCTAGGAAGCACTCCCTCCACTTTGTTCATGTGTCTGCTTGGATGCTCCCGGAGCCAGACAGAAGGACGGGCTGGCATCTAATGTGGGAGAGATATGGGAGGCACATGGATGATAACCTGGAAAGGCAGAGATGAGGGACAAGAGCTGTGTGGAGCAAAGTGCTTGTTTGGAGTACATAAAGTTGCTATAAAAAAGTTTGTTATAGAGTTTCTTAGTTTTACTTTATTTATTTATTTAAAATATTTCTAACTTGATTTCAGAGAATATTATTACTGAGGAACTTTATAACTTGGACACAAACTTTTCAGCTTTTTGATCAAATAAGCAATTGAGACCCATACGGGTCAGCAATTCCTTTGATGTCACAAGGCAAGTTAAGCATAACCAAGTCGAGACTAGGTCTTTTGACTCCCTTTTTCATTCAGCAGTAGCTCACTGTGGAATCCTGTGTCGGATACATCACTGACATTCTGCAAATATTTGATGAATGAATGGTTCTGTCTCTCATACCTTTTTTTGTGCATAACTTTTGTCCCTCAAATTATTAAAAAGGTGAAAGAAATTGTGGTGTCCCTTGTAGTTGAACGCTGAGATGGAGGAAGCGAAAGTTTCTAGTTTTAGCACAAATTCAGAGACATCAGAAAAAATGACCCCACTTAAAAAAATTATTTTTTTCCATTTGGCAAGGGACAATCATTCAGTAGAGATGTGCCTGATGAGAGGGCTAGATTCTAACTCAGCCACAAGATGAGATTACAGATCATCAAAACTGCCCTGGAAATTCTGTTAGGGAGGTGCCAGGCCAGAGACTGGCACAGGGTTTCTCAGCCACTTTTCCCTCCATCATTGGAGCCCATGGCTGTTTTCTTGTTTGAATACCAGTGAAGCAGCTAGCTTGAATTTTGGGCTCATGTATATGGAAAATGTGCGTTTCCAGCAAAAGACGCCACGGTGGATGGTCTGTGGGCATAGAGACAAACCAAGGGCAGAATAGATTCACTGCTCACGTCTCATGCTCACTCTGGGGCGCGTGCTTTGTAAGACCCAATATCCATTCTCTCTCTAATAACTGAACTTACAGAAGTTAAATGCATGCGAGACTTGACTTCACTGTTCCCCTAGACCCGTGGTTGGCAAACTGCGGCTCGCGAGCCCCATGTGGCTCTTTGGCCCCTTGAGTGTGGCTCTTCCACAGAATACCATGGCCTGGACGAGTCTATTTTGAAGAAGTGGCATTAGAAGAAGTTTAAGTTTCAAAAATTGGCTCTCAAGAGAAATTTCAATCATTGTACTGTTGATATTTGGCTCTGTTGACTAATGAGTTTGCCGACCACTAGGGCCTAGTCCATGGGGAAGACTGAACTAAGTATTAATAAAGTGTCCTCAAATCAAAATTCATATTAAAGGTATTTATTTTATTTTGTGGAGCTTCTTCGATAAAGATGAGGTGGCTAAATTCTAAACTCTAGAGTTAGATGAATTTGCTGGCAGTGCTATGAATTCTTTTTGCTGTGGAGGCTTAAAAAAGAGGAAGTTTTGGTATGGATATGCCTGGGAAAAAAGTGTGAATTATATGACTACTGAATCTAGAGAAATGTAAATGCAAAAGGAAACTGGCCTCAGCCACTACTACCCTCTTCTCCTCCTTCCTTAAAAAACAAAAATAAAATCCCTGGTTTACTCAAACTTCCTCTTTAAGACTTGGTTTAGGCATCAAAGCCTTCTATGGCTACCAGTTTCCTCAATAGGCTGTTTGTTGCCCTTTCTACATCTCTCTCCCTCTTCCTTCTTTCTCCTTCTACCCATTTCTACTCCTAAATCTTCATTCCCAGTCTTGTTTATGTGGTAGCCTCACAGTGGACACAGACTATGGTCTCATGGATGCCTTTGTAGGAATTTATTAACCATTAAAAATTAAGCTTGTAGACATTGCGAAGGAGGATGTTGGACAGCTACACCTAGCTGACTTCCTGGAGCAATACCTGGGGAATTATTTTTTTGGCTCCAAGAGGATGATATTTTAAGTTGTTATATATTTGCTGATCTTGGGGAGATTGTTGGAACCATCCAGCATGCACAGGAAGTTTGGCTCTTGGCCCAGTAGGCTCAGAGTCTAAATATTTGGAGGATGAATACTTGGAAATCCATTTAAACATTTAAAGCATTTTATTTCTTTTCCCCCCAGTAAGCTTCATTGTTAGTGTGATACAATTCTGCAGCAAGACTCTATCTGCTGAAGGCATGAACCTCCTGGACAAGTCCAGGCCCAGGCTCCACCTCAGGTCTTGGTGTGAAGCCAGAGGTGCATGTCTATTGGCTAATGTCCACACCCCTGAAGTGGGTTATTATTATAATCATTCACCTTCAACGCCCAAGTTCTAAAGTCAGGCTAAGAGTCTGACCCAACTCTGCACTGAAACCAGGAATGTAACTTACACACACACACACACTTTTCCAAACCAAATGCCGCATTGCTCTTTTTCTTTTGTCAGTGCTGGGTCTTTATTATTATTGCCAACTTTCAACTCTACCCTGATGATCATCTGTGGTCAGTTGTCCTCTCTGTCCTATCAAACAACACACCTTTGGGGTGCTATATGCTTAAAGAATACAAACTAAATGCATTAGATTATGTAAAACATAATTAGGGAAGCAAATTTGCTATAAAGGCAGCCTATGTGTTTATAGAACTCGGAAGCAGTTATAAGCAACTGGGGTATTTTCCATGTTCATGAGACCCACAGATATACTCTAGTACTCAATTATATGAACTCTTTGCCTATCCCAATCAAATTATCTAGAAACTTGCCAGCCATCTAGTTTGCTATGCTAAAGACCTACAAACTCTTGTCTCAATGAAATGGGAAGGAACATAAGCTTCCTTTCTGAAATTTGAAGTAGAAAGGGGTGGGGAGAGGTGGGTGGGGTGAGGTGAGGATGGGTGTGTACCTGACCTGGTAATTGTCATGGTAAGGTGTCTTAGACAACATGATAATAGCCTTCTCGATAGAATGGGGATGCGATAGCAACAGCAAAAATTATGTTAAACTGGGCCTGATGCCCAGACTATCAGCCTCAAATAAACAAAGTGCAAGAGAAACATTTCAAGAGGAACCAACTTGTAAATTAGGAAGCTAAACAGGCCAGAGAGGTGCTCTCTTGAGGAGACAATGCTTTCACCTCTCTGAAAAACTTTGCCTAACCTAATTAAATGTCGAATAAAATTAAAAATCTAACCAACTTCTGGTCAAGATGGTGGCATGGTACTCAAATCCTCCCACAACCACATCAAAAATACAACTAAACTATGGAACAACCATCATTCAGAACCACCTGAAATCTAGTTGAATGGAAGTCCTACAATTAGAGGTTTAAGAAGAAGCCACATTGAGACTGCTAGGAGGGGTGGAGACACCAAATGGGCTGGTACCACACCCATGCGTGGTGATTTAAAATCACCAGGATTATCTCGGTTGTGGAGGTCCCCCCTGAAAAGTGAGGGGGTCCCAGCCTCACACCAGAACCCCAGCCCAGGGCTGTAGTGCCAGGAAGACAAGTCCCCATAACTACTGGCTGTAAAAACCAGCAGAGCTTGAGCCTGAGTGGAGTCCCAGGGCTGCTGGAGTCCCAGGTAGTTTCTCTTAAAGGGCCCACACACAAACTTACTAGGACTCACTCCCTCTGAGCTCCAGCCTTGGGGCAACTGCTTGAAAGGAACCAGGGACATCTGAGGAGGAACTAAATGGTCTGGCATTAGGGCGAGAGCTTAGGGGCAGCTTTCTGCCAGAGAGAAGTGCTGGCAGAGGTCATTGTTCCTTTTATGAGACTCCTCCCCCCCAACAGAGCTGATAGGAGCCATAGTTGAGTCTCCATCAACCTGGCTCACATTTTTTGCCCTGCCTTGCCCCTCCTTACTTGCAGGCTCATCCAAACCATTCCCAATGGTTTTTCCATACAACTGGCACCTCTTGCCTTGTGCTTCGGATTTTCCTAAAATTTCTCAAACAAACAACATCTGGTCTCTGCATACCCCCTACACTTGCTAAGTCACCCCAGGCCTAGCATTAGCAGCAGCCCACCTTGGTTCATAGCTTGTCCTCTTCTGGGAACCTCCAAGCCCAGCACAAGTAGCAGCCATCTGCAGATCGTTCTGTAGCTTGTGCTGGGTGGCCCCAGGCAAGGCACAGGCAGTGACTGCCTTTGCACCTCCTGGGTAGCCCCAGAGCCAGTGTATCTGGTATACAGATTCAGACCACGCTGGATTACAACTCTACCATCTCCATGAGCAGCACTCAAGTGGTGGACTCAGTGAGCACCAACGCCCCACTGAAGCAAGTCCTGCTCCATAGGGTTGAGTCCTGCATGGTAGCTCCTTCACTGTAGTCACCTCTGTTGGCCTGGGGGTCAGTCCCTCCCAGTGATGCCAACAGCAATCAAGGCTCAACTGCAATAGGACAGTGCACACAGCCCACACATGGGTACACTTGAAGCGACTGGATGACTGGAGAGGCTGGACCACTGTGCCTTACAGGACACCTACTACACATGGCCACTTTACCAAATCCAGGAGACATACTAGCTCTACCTAATAAATAGACACAAACATAGGAAAGCAGCCAGAATATGGAGACAAATAAACAGTTCCTAAATGAAAAAACAAGAGAAATGTCCAGAAAAGGAACTAAATGAAATAGAGGCAAACAAACTACCAGATACAGAGTTCAATGGTCACAAGGATGCTCAGGGAATTTAGTGAAAACTAGCATGAAAAATGACATAGAAACCATAAAAAAGAAATGAAGGCTACACTAACTGAAATGAAGAATAATGTACAGGGAATCAACAATAGAGTAGATGTAGATGATGCTAAGAATCAAATCAGTGATTTGGAGTATAAAGAAGCAAAAAACACCCAATCAGAAAAACAATAAGAAAAAAGAATTAGAAAGCAAGAAGATAATGCAAGGAGCCTTTGGGACAACTTCAAGCATTCTGACATTCACATCATGGGGGTTCCAGAAGAAGGAGAGAGAGAGAGAGCGAGAACACAAAATAATGAAAGCCTATTTGAAAAAAATAATGACAGAAAACTTCTCTAATCTGGTGAAGGAAATAAACATATAAGTCCAGGAAGCACAAAATAAGAGAGTCCTAAATAAGATGAACCCAAAAAGATCCACACCAAAACATGTCATAATTAAAATGCAAAAGGTTGAAGATAAGGAGAGAATCTTAGAGTAGCAAGAGAAAAGCAGTTAGTTACCTACAAGGGAACTCTCATAAGCTTGTCAGCTATTTATTAACAGAAACTTTGCAGGCCCAGAGGGAGTGGCAAGAAATATTCAAAGTAATAAAAAGCAAAGACCTACAACCAAGATTACTCTACCCAGCAAAGCTGTCATTTAGAATCAAAGGACAGATAAAGAGCTTCCCAGATTACATACAATGTATAAAGGTCTTCTCTAAGAAGAAGAAGAAGAAAAAAAAGGATAAAAAATATGACCAATAAAATGGCAACAAATACACATCTGTCAACAATTGAATCTAAAAATCAAAGCGAATGAACAAGCAGAACAGAAACAGCCTCATAGAGACAGAGAACATTTTGATGGTTGCCAGATGGGAAGGGGTTGAGGGTAAAAAGTGAAGGGATTTAGAAGTACAAATTGGTAGTTACAGAATAGTGATGGGAATGCAAAGAACAGTATAGGGAATCCTATCTAATAAAGAGGGAATATGCAGATTGACCATCACACTATAACAAGATGGCTGTGCCCACAGCAGAGGCAGGGATCCCATAACACAAGAAGGCTGCACCCACAGTGAAGGCCAAGTTCCCGTAAAGAGCCTTAACGAGCAATCAGCAGGGACCTGAGGCTGTGTCCCCTGCTTGGTGGGGCTTGCCAGGGGACCTCAGGCCATGCTCCCCACCCTGGCGCCAGGCTGGGGGACCTGAGGCCACGCCCCCCCACCTGGCGGGGCTTGACGGGGGTGGGGCCAGCTGGGTCTGGATCTAGCCCAATGGGGATGGGGCCGGCTGGGTCTGGGTCTTGCACAATTTCGAGGCGCACGTGATGGGCGCAAACTTGACTCTGGTTCCTGTGGCGCACCCCAGACTCTGACAGGAGGAAGATTTTCATATACATTTTACTAATTTTTTTTCATCTCTGACACTTCTATTATAGAGAAAGGACAAATAGCAATCTTAAAATATTTCCTCTAATTAATTTCCTTTTAATGTGCATGAATTTCGTGCACCGGGTCACTAGCATAGTTAATAATATTCCAATAACTATGTATGGTGTCAGATGGGTATGAAATTTATAAGAATGATCACTTTGTAAATTATGTAACGTCTAATCACTGGGGTGTACACTTGAAACTAATATAACATTGTATGTCAATTGCAATTGAAAAATAAAAAACGGTTTTAAAAATGCAAAAAAATCTAACCATAATCCCTCTGGTGGCTCCTTGCTTCTCTCCTTTCCATTGTCAAGATGCTCTATAGGGCCTCTTTAGCTGAAAAATTATTGAACCAGGGTCTATTTGAGCACACTTGCATCATTCAAAGCCTTCTGACTTGGAGTGAAGACACTAGTGATATGTACGGGGGCTGGTATCTCACTCAGCAATGATGTATGACATGGATTAGTGCTGAGTGGCCATCTGCTATTGAGGTGGGTGATAGACAGAATCTGTTCAACTGTGGCAGACGACTCCCCCAGCTCTGGCCAGCTGGCTTAGAGTGGGTGAAGTTGGACAGGGCGAGTGATACCCTAGCCATCCTCTAGGAAAATAACTTGAGGACTTCTCCCTTATGTCTCTATATTTACCCCTGTCTTTTTCCCACATGTATGTACATCATAGAGTTGATATGATTCAATACAATTTGGAATATGGAGAAAAGAGAAGAAGCATATGCCCACTATAAGAGTTAAAAGAAAGTTGACTTGTCTTGGGCATGTGAGGTAACTTTGAGTTTCCTGGTAGCCTGGGCGAAAAGAGGAAGTCTGATAAATCAGATGACTTGTGTTATCTGGGAAAAGAAGAAAATCAGTTTCTTCAAATGAATCAAGTTTTTCTTAGCAACAGTTGTAAACTCTATTTCCCTCTCCCCCCCCTTTTGACTTGATAGAGAGGAAAAACTGAATTTCTCAGTGTGCATAAAAGAAAACATCACTGCTAGACCTGTAGACAGGGAGAGGACCTGAACATGGATCCCTCCATGACTAATGAGAAATGGGGAGCTTGAAGTGGTTCTCTAGGACTGGCTTCTTTAACTTTACCACTTAAGAACTAATAGGATCATGATTTTACCTTTTTCTCTTTGCAGATCTGTGTTTTCTAAAATTTCCACAATGAACATGTATGACATTGTCATGTCAATGTGCTGTTTCTGGGTCTGTTTGACCTGAGATCCATTCCTCACCCTTCCTTTCCCAGCTCTGTATTCAGAGGACCTGACCCCTCCAGTCTGACATTCTCAGGCCTCATGTCAGCCAGCTCCCAATTTGGTTCTGCCGGTGGGAGACTGGGGAGTTTGGAGAGCGGGAGGGAGGGAGAAGTCAGTGTCTCTCTCCCTCTCCCTCTGTACTTGGATGGTATCTCTGGCAGCTGCTGCGTCTCTCCGTTGGCGCCAGCTCTCACCGGAAGCCTATGTAGTTTCCTCTGGGTAATCCCAGGCCCTGGGCTCCGGGAGCATCACCTCCCCCCTTTGTCCCTCCAGCCTAGGAGTGGCTGCGACTTCCTGCTGCGGCTAGTCTAGTCTCTGGCCTGCCTCACAATCCTTGTTTGGCTTCTAAATTTCTTTCATCACATTGCATTAAGTTTCCTCTGTTTTAAGTATTCAGAATGATTTCTGTCTTCCAGGTTGGGCTTGGACACAAAGAAATAAAAATGTATGTGAAACAACAAGGAACGGGGCAAAGAAATTAGAGGAACGTGAGTTGGAGAAGTTTCTGAAGAAGCAAAAGGCTCCTTAGATAATGGCAGCACACAGGGGAATGGCCAGCTTGGTGCACCCTGGATGGGAAGGACTTTTGGTCACTTAAGGGCCTTTTGCAATATATTCACACACAAAAACAGCAATTTTACTCAGGATTGTCAGCTCCAGAAGGGAATTTTAATCCTATATAATAAAGATGTAATATGCAAATGGTCATCACGCTGTGAAGCATAACGACCGACCTTGTAACGACTCAATCACGGATTAGCAGGAGGGTGGGGCAGCGAGCTACAAGTGGGCGGTGGAGAGCTACAGGAGGGGGCAGGGCAGCAAGCTCTGAGGGTGGAGAGCTACTGGAGGGCGACAGCAAGCTACTGGTGAGCTACTGGCGCATGGATTTGTGTGCAGGGCTACTAGTAATATATAAGATACTGGGGGAAAAAAAAAATACCCCATAGGATTTAGAGTCCTAAGTCAAGAATTCAAGTCCTGGCTGGTGATGGATGTTGTGGTTGACTGTTTCAACCCTCCCATATGGCATAGCAGCCCTGGGGTTTAGATGGGACTGATCCAATCCCCAGCTTCTGGTTTGTAGCCTTGGTTGAGACGTGATCATTGGCTCATACATGGGTCTGTGCTCCAGGACTGAGCCAATCAGTACATGGCATTCCCCTGGCTGCTGCTGCCGCCATAAAAGTGAAGTCTAGGACTCGTGTTTGATGGCTGAAGCAAAAAGTCTTTTCTCCCAGAGAGTGTGATTGGTCCTGAACCTGCTTTGGCATTTTACTACTAAATGGAAAATGATCCTAGAAGAAAGCTGCCACAAAAAGAAGGGTACCTCCAAGACAACCAACATAAAACAGCTGGATTTCTGATCAAACTGTGCCTGAGGCCCACCACATCACTGGGCTCTTTCTGTTACATGACTTTACACACTCCGCATTCGATCTGGGTTTTCTGTGACTTACAACCAAAATGATACCATGTTGCCTCTCTGCCCCTGCCCCGTTCTCCCTTAAAGACATTTTCACTGGCTCCCTACAGCTCATCCTATAGAGCCCAGACTCCTTAGCACAGCAAGACATTGTGGGATCTGACTCCTCTTAACCAAGTCGGCTTCTCACACTCCCCAAGTTCCTTCCAATTCAAGACCTCAACCCTGGGCCTCGCTCTTTAAGGCCAGCTGATACAGAAACATCTTGTTTAATTGGCGGGGAGTCCTTGAGCCAGTCTTCTAATCTTTCTGATCCTGCTTCCTCATTTAGAAAGTGGAACAATTAAGATACCTTAAATTTTTGTTAGTCTCAAATGAGGCATTAAGTGCGAAGATGCTCTGTAAATTATAAGCAGTTATTTGAGTCTTCTTACCACACCTATGATTTATTTCAATGGTTAGTGCAGTTTTACATCTCCTAGGTATAAAGAATTTATTTTATCAAGCATACAGTTCCATCATACCCCCTTCACTGCTGCATTGTGAGTGTTCATCAAGATTAATCAGCAATACTAACATTTCACTCCGCGCAGCTCTAAATAATTTACTTTCGAAGTCCCAGGTGACCTGTGTAAGCTTTAAAGGGTTTACCTCAAAACTCTCAGCCAAGTGGAAACGAACTGACTAACCCCTTCTGTGGCCACTCAGACCTCACTTGTGAAACGTGTGGTTTTCGTTGCCACCTGGAGAAGCCCGTGCAAGTGGGTGTGTGACGTTCCTCCATAAAGGACCAGCTGGTCAGCTTCCTTTGCTGGAGTTGCTGCCCTGCGGTTGTTCGGTGACCTGAGAGAGTAGTTTGGGCACGAACCTTTAAAAGGGCTGTAAAACTAAGACACACCGCCCCCCTCGCCCCCCCCCCCCCGCCAGGGAAACATAGTATGTAGATTTTTGTAATAACAAAATATTAAAGGTAATTAATTTATCAAGCCTAATTAGGTAAGATGTCTAACAATTAGAACAATGAAAAGTACAAAAAAGTATGCTTTATATATGTTTTTCTTCCAATAATCAGCATTTCTTAGTATAGGACCTGGTATGGCCTCGCTAACTGTGGCAGGTCAGGGCAAACGGAATGAGTAGGACTGCAAACTTGACCCTCCCATGGGGCTTGGGGGCAGCCCCGGGGACAGGAGCTGTAGGTCCAGCCTGGATCCTTTCCCCCCTAGCGCTGTTGTTTATCCCTCCCAGCCAGATGTCCCATCTCCCCCTTCTCTGTCTGCCCTGCCACTGAGCTAGGACAGGTCCCGGGCTAATCTCTCCTCCCTCACGTTACCACCAACCCACCCCTATGCATCCTCTCCCCAGCTATAGGAGTCATCTGTTAAAATGACACTGTGCTGCCCCTGCCCCGTTCTCCCTTAAAGACATTTTCACTGGCTCCCTATAGCTCATCCTATAGAGCCCAGACTCCTTAGCACAGCAAGACATTGTGGGATCTGACTCCTCTTAACCAAGTCGGCTTCTCACACTCCCCAAGTTCCTTCCCATTCATGACCTCAAACCTGGGCATCGCTCTTTAAGGCCAGTGGCTACCACATTTTTATGATCATAGAAAGTACCTGAGCTTGTAACACAGATTCCTGGGCCACATCCTTACAAGATGATGATTCAGAGGGCTGGGTCTGGGAATCGGAAATTTCATCGTCACTTTGGCAACATCAGGTGCAGGTGGTCCTTGGACTGTCTTTGGAGAAACACCGTACACATTGTCGCCCACTGTTTTCCATTCACATCTGCCTGCACCTAGCACGCCTTGAGGGCCAAGCATCAGGTGTTTCTCAGCGTTGTTCCCCCGGGACCTAGCACAGTGCACTGCACACTGAACCCTGACATACGTTTGTTAAGTGAATAAATGAGTCACAGCAGAGCCCGTCTATTGAGGATGAGGCAGAGATAGGAGCAGTCAGGGGCCAGGGCACTCGGTGAAGGGGTTGGTGGGCCACACAGCAGCAGGTCTGAGCCAGGAAATGTTGGAGATGCCGGGTGCGTAGGAGGAGTTGTCGACTGAATTTTTCACTGAGCACAAGGTCCGAGGAGGATCCTCTTCTGTGGTGGTGGAAGGGAAGGGGGTTAACAACAGCTCATCAAGGCAGTGACTCCTGCACAAGGAAGGAGATTAGGGCTGTTGGCATAAGAAGGGTCTAGAACAGTGGTTCCCAACGTGGGGTACACACCCCACAGGGGGACAATTTGACTTTTAAGGCGGGGGGGCAATTCAAGAATGAGTTGTTAGGAGTGAATTTTTTTTTGCATTTCTTATGGTTCTAGGGGCCTCATATCCTACCTTATAATAGAGAAACATGCAAATTGACCGCACCTCCGCTATGCCCATGATTGGGCCTGCCAGAGGCTGGGGGCGGGACTCCGGGTGGCCTAACTGGCCATTGAGAAAACCAAGATGGCGGCGCCAAATCCTCTTAGTTCCGGGGGTCCTGGTGAGTGATGGCAACCCTAGAGGGGCTGGTATGCACAGCCAGCAGCCTCCCGGGGGTCCCGGGACCCATCGCGACGGGGTGGGGGGGGGGGCGTAGCCGGGCACGGCCAGCAGCCTCCGGGGGGTCCCGGGACCCATCGTGACGAGGGGGCATGGCCAGGCACGGCCAGCAGCCTCCCGGGGGTCCCGGGACCCATCGCGACCGGGGGGGGGCGTGGCCGGGCACGGCCAGCAGCCTCCCGGGGGTGCCGGGACCCATCGCGACCCGGGGGGGCGTGGCCGGGCACGGCCAGCAGCCTCCCGGGGGTCCCAGGTTCAATGGCGACGGGGGGGCGTGGCCGGGCACGGCCAGCAGCCTCCGCGGGGTCCCGGGACCCATCGCGACCCGGGGGGGCGTGGCCGGGCACGGCCAGCAGCCTCCCGGGGGTCCCGGGACCCATCGCGACCGGGGGGGCGTGGCCGGGCACGGCCAGCAGCCTCCCGGGGGTCCCGGGACCCATCGCGACCGGGGGGGCTTGGCCGGGCACGGCCAGCAGCCTCCCTGGGGTGCCGGGACCCATCGCGACCCGGGGGGGCGTGGCCGGGCACGGCCAGCAGCCTCCCGGGGGTGCCGGGACCCATCGCGACCGGGAGGCGTGGCCGGGCACGGCCAGCAGCCTCCCTGGGGTGCCGGGACCCATCGCGACCCGGGGGGCGTGGCCGGGCCCAGCCAGCCGCTCCAGGGGTGATGTCCCTGGGTAATCGCCACCCTCGCCTAAATGGCTGGTGCTGAGAGGGATCAATGGGGCCAGTGGAAGGAGCAGGTGGTAGTTGACCACCGAGGCCATCTGCAGCAGCCGGATGCAGAGCTGGGGTCCACGTTCTCCAGGTTGGCCTCCGTGGGGGCCCGAGTCGCACCCATAGTAGCCGAGTGGGCATGCTGGCATAGTAGCCCCAGCATGAGGCCAGCTTCCCAGCCAGGCTGCGGAGGGAGGGAGGGCCTCTGGGCTGGGAGCACTCCCCCACCCCAGTGGACAGGGCACAGAGAGCAAGCAGCAGAGAGCTACTAGAGGTGGTGGGTGTGGTGGCCTGGCTTCCAAGAGGCTGGCTTCAGCTGCTGTGGCCTGCGCTGAGGTGGCTGGTGGTGGGGGCAACTGCATGGGCGCATCCGAGGCTGGGGCACTGGGAGACGTGGGACTGCAGCCCAGAAAGCGAGGCTCCGGAGGACCTGGTCACAGACCCCGGGCATTAAAGCCGCCTCCTACAAGATGTATCCTAGCCTAGGTGTGTGGGAAGCAGATTCAGGAACCTCTCCCTTTGCGGCGCCAGAGCCCAGGCCTGCCAGCACCCCAGAGGAGACCCCCACCAGGATCGGGGGCGTGACCAGTCTCTAAACCAGGGTGGCCATTAGCCTAGGCCTGCCAGCACCCCAGAGAAGACCCCCACCAGGATCGGGGGTGTGACCGGCCTCCAAACCGCCAGTAACCCTAACCCAGGCCTGCCAGCCCCCCAGAGGAGATCCCCACCAGGATCGGGGGCGTGACCAGCCTCTAAACCTCCCGCAGCCCTAGCCCTGGCCTGCCAGCACCCCAGAGGAGACCCCTGCCAGGATTGGGGTCATGGCCAGCCTTCAAACTGTGGCGGCCCCTAGCCCAAGGAGGCCTCCTGGCCGAGGACGCCTGAGTCTGTTCTTGACCTAGGGTCGGACTCTCCCCACAAGGGACTCAGAAGCCACCAGAGTCTAACTGCCAGTCTCTGGGAGTGCATCCACTGTCCACCAAAAAGTAGGGCCATCAAAGCATTCAGTCTCAGTGCAGGCACAGGTCTGTGGCTGACGGGGTGGAGGCCAGACCAAAACAAAACAGCAGAAACACCCTGCCCACCTGGGCGGGTACTGCTGTAATCCACGTGGCCTGGGCAGTGTAGAAAGCGCTACCTTCTCCCAGGTCCTGTGCTGGCACCGCCGCCTCGCTCACCCTCAAGCCCCCCTGAGTCCTGACAGCAAAGTGTGTGGGGCATTCTGCAGGAGTTGTGCCATTCTGGGTGCTTTTGCCCAAAGACACACTTTGGGATGAATTCAGAGCCACATCTCATTTCCCATGACACTGGAAGAACCATGTAAAAGGATTTTGACAAAAGCTTTCCACATCTCTGTTTATTCTTTTGAATCCATAAAACGACCTTAAAAAAAGCATCCGGGCCACCTAAGAAAGAATGCACTTTCTGGCCAGAGCACGCAGGATTCTTTTGCCCAACAGGTTAAAGGGAGCAGAGCTGGCACAGTGGGAATGGCCCTGGTGCCCTATGAGGAGACCGGGGGAATGGGGTTGCCGAAATTCCATAAGCCTCTTGCCACCTTCTCCTTTGCAAACCACACCATCCAGATCCACCAGGACTGGAGGCAACTGGGAATCACAGCCGTGATTTGGGACATGGTGAGCAAATCTTGAGGGGCCTCTGTAAACATCTGCAATTGATTATAAGACTGGTCTTTATTTAAAAAGAAATAAAAGAACAGCTTTGTTGAGAAATATCCATATACTGTACATGTCACCTAAAGTGTACAATGAACTGGTTTTTTAAAGTAAATTCAGAGTGGTACAACCATCACCATGCTCAATTTTTAAATATCTTCATGACCCATCCCCTCCAAAAAAAACTTCTACCCATTGGAATCACTTTCCTGATCATCTTCCCCAAAATAGATTGCACTTTAAAGGTGGGTAAAGGAAAGTTGAGGGAAGTTAAAACACTGCACAAAGGATATTGTAAGATGACAAAGCCCAAAGTGAAGCTCATGTGTTTTCTTTAAAAAATATATATTTTTAAAATGTCAGAAAGGGAGAGGGAGAGAGAGATAGAAACATCAATGATAAGAATCACTGATCAGCCGAAACCGGTTTGGCTCAGTGGATAGAGCGTCGGTCTGCAGACTGGAAGGTCCCAGGTTCGATTCCGGTTAAGGGCATGTACATTGGTTGCTGGCACATATCCTGGTGGGGGGTGTGCAGGAAGCAGCTGGTCGATGTTTCTCTCTCATCGATGTTTCTAGCTCTCTATCCCTCTCCCTTCCTCTCTGTGAAAAATCAATAAAATATATTAAAAAAAAAAAAAAGAATCACTGATCAGCTGCCGCCCACAGGCCCCCTACTGGGGATTGAGCCCAAAACCCAGGCATGTGTGCCCCTGATCAGAATCAAACCTGGACTCCTCAGTCCACAGGCCTATGCTCTCTCCATTAAGCCAAACTGACCAGGGCCATGTGTTTTCTTCAAGTTCTGCGTGGTTTTAATGGTCCCCAAATCTATACTAATAAAAGGATAATATGCTAATTAGAGTGGTTGTCTTCCGGACATCTTTCCAGACAAAGCCGCAGTGGCTACAAAGGCCAAGGCTCAGGCAGCCATAACCAGCTGCAGTGGCAGCAGCATTGGGGTTATGGGGGTGGTGCCTCCAGAGGGAGGCCAGACTGGGGGCCAAGGCACAGACAGTTTGGGGTGATCAGGCTGATAGGGGAGGACAAGGTAGGGGCAATCAGGCTGGCAGGAGATCAAGGTAGGGGCGAGCAGGCAGGCAGGCAGTGGGGTTAGGGACAATCACGCAGGCAGGCAGGTGAGTGGTTAGGAGCCAGCGGTTCCGGATTGTGAGAGGGATGTCCGACTGCTGGAAGTTGGACATCCCCTGAGGGGTCCCAGATTGAAGAGGGTGCAGATTGGGCTGAGGGGCACACCCCCCCACCCCCACCCCCAGTGCACGAATTTCGTGCACCGGGCCTCTAGTACAGTATATAAACATATATTGTGACATATTTATGCATTTCAGTTCTCTATTATATGTTTGAAACTTTATTTGCTACTTTTTCATATCACTTCATATTATTATTATTTTAAAACAATTTCTTAGTGATTTCTTCCTCAGTACTTCAATTGTCCTTTCATTCTTTTATTTTTCTCTTTCATGGATGCCATGTTCTTTGGAAGCTTGTTTAGACCAAGTTAGTGGCCTTTAGGCTTCCTCCACGTGAAAAGGAGTTAACTTTTTGAATAATAAAATTATATGTCACAGGGGGGCATCAGGATTTTAGAGATGCTTAGGTGGAGCATGGCCAAAAAAAGGTTGGGAGCCACTGGCCTAGAATCACTGGGCTACTTACCATCAGCACTAGATTAGGAAAGGGTGGCTTGTTATTAAGTTCCAGATTATTACTGGAAAGCAGCAGTTATCTGTAAATTAGACTCACCTGGAGCAGTGTTTTTGAAACCACATGAACAAACAAAGGTCAGACTTAAGTTCCACTCCAGAGTCATTGCATGAGGCTCTGGGTATGCATAAGGAGGATTTTAGAATCTTTGTACCAGGAGTTCTGAAACTTTATCATCATGTGTCCATGTATCAGCCTCCCTCCCCTTCCCCCATTCATTCTGGTTGTTACCCAGTGGGCCATATGTATTTAAAGAACGGCATTTGTTTTTTTAGCTCAGGGAAAATATTTTCTATTATTATTTCTTTGCTTATCTCTTTACCTCTGCCATCTCTTTGTCTATGACTTGTATGAGATAGAGAGTGGAATTTCTGGGTCTAATTTCTATGTCTCCAAACTTTTATTTTAGTATTTCCATTTCTTTTTCTTTTAGTATAGTATTCTTGAACAAGTTCTCAGCATACTTTTCTACAAAGTACTGCTGTCTGGTGTGTCCTGTGTTGCTCAGCACATCTATTGAGATTTTTATTTTGGTGATTGCATTATTCATTTCTAAAGTCTCTAAAGACTAATCATTACAACAGCCTTTTCTTGCTTAGGGAATGTAATATCATCTCTTAATTTTCTAGAATATTCCATGTGTGGTACCACTTTAAAAAATTATTGATTGATTTTAGAGAGAGAGAAAAGAAGGGGAAGAGAGGGGGGAAAAAAGAGAAAGAGAGAGAAAAACATCGATATGCTGTTCCACACATTTATGAATTCACTAGGGGCCCAGTGCACAAATTCGTGCACCTTGAAAGGAACTGTGGGCCACAAGGCTGTGTTGGGCACAGGGGCGGGTCTCAGCCCATCCTCTGCACCCTGGCCCAGCCCCTCTCACCATGGCCCCTGGTCTCTGTCTGCTGACAGCCCTGCTCCTGCCACTGCCACTCCCACACGCTGACAGTGCCGGCCCCACTTGCACCCACTGATGGCACGGAGCAATTGGGGCTGGCACCAGCAGTGGGTGCGAGTGGGGCCAGCGCTGTCAGTGGGTGCTAGTGGTGGCTGCTGCCCCAATCGCCCCTCAGGAGCAGGGGGAGGTGGAGAAACCCTCACGGGTGATCAGGGCCAGCAGCCGCTGATGGCACTGGTCCCACTCACACCCACTGCGGGTGCCGGAAGCAGGTGTGAGTGCCTGGTGGAACCGTGGTGCATGGGAGCAAAGAATTTTCAGTAACCACGAGGCTCACCCCAATGACAGCAACCAGTGCCCTGCCTTGGTCTGACGCCCCCCGCTCACCTGCTCCACCATCCCACTGCAGCCGAGGCCCACCATGTTCCGTGCTCTGCCGCCTGCTGCTGATGCCCGCCATATTCCACATGTGCCCCCTGGTGATCAGCGCATGTCATAGAGACCGGTTGTTCGGTTGTTCTGCCATTTGGTCTATTTGCTTATTAGCCTTTTATTATATAGGATTGGTTGATTCTTGTATGTGCTCTGACTGGGCATTAAACCTGCAACCTTAGCGTATCTGGACAACACTCTAACCAACTGAACTACCCAGCCAGGGCAAGTGGTACTACTTTTAAAGTTTTCTTCTGTTTGTTTTATTTAAAGATGTTGGTTTTCAGATTTGTTTAGTTTTCCTTTCATGATTCTGGTTTTTCTTAAGTATTTGGTGATTCTGGATTGTACACTCATCTTTGTATTTGATAATCTTTGTTTCTCCTAAATCAGGGCCAGCAAACTGAGGTTGATGGGCTAAATCTGGCTGCTGCCTGTTTTGAAAATAAAGTTTTATTGAAACGTAAGTATGCTCATTCATTTCCATATCATCTAGAGGTGCTGTTGTGCCACAATGGCAGTGCTGAGTAGCCTAGAAAGCCCTAGAATACCGATTTTCAGGCCCCATACAGAGAGTTTGCCAACCCTGCTAGATCTAACCCTCACTTTATGGGAAATACAGCTCACAGAGGAACATGGTAATCAGTGTTCGGCTGATTAATACATCAGCCGAAGCAGAATGTGAGAAATTCTATAAGACAAACGACTCCTTTTTTTTACAAATAGCATAAAAACGAAAAAGAGAAAAAGAAGAAACTCCCATGGATTGAAATAATTTAATAGAAATATCAGCTACAAACAATGTATGATTCTTGCTTGGATTCTGATTTAAACGCCAACCATAAAGCACATTTTTAAACAGCGGGAGGAACATCGAACACAAACCAGTGTTTCCCATGTTTACTCGTGTGAACCAAGCCTCTGGACCCTGCAGCGGTGTACAACCTCCTCCGTGTTTCTACGGTCACTGGTCTGTGGGTCGGGGATTTGCACAGGGCACCGTGGCGATGTCGTCTCTGCTCTGTGGTGTCTGGAGCCTCAGCTGGGAAGACGTGAAAGCCAGGGCTCCGCTGGGCACACTGACTGGACACCTCCATGTGGCCCGTCGTGTGGCTGGACTCTGAGTGGGACCGCCCTGAGAGGGAGCTTTTAAAGAGTAAACACTGCAGCCTGGCCGGTGTAGCTCAGGTTGGGCATCCTCCCATGCACCCAAAGGCTGCCAGTTCTATTCCCAGTTAGAGCACATGCCTGAGTTTTGGGGTTGATCCCTGGTAGGGGGCATCCGAGAAGCAGCTGATTGATGTTTCGCTCTCACATCGATGTTTCTCTCTCCCTCTCCCTTCTTCCTTTCCTCTCTCTCTCTCTCAAAATCAATTTAAAAAATCTTTAATAAAAGAAAGAGTAAACGCTGCAAGACAACTGGGCAGAAGTTAGGAGGCCTTCTGACCGCACTTGCAGAGTCAGGCAGCATCTGTCCTGTGAGTCACTACAAGGCTGGCCCGGACTCAGAGGAGGGGATTGAGACTTCACCAGTTGAGGTGGGCGTGGCAAGCTCGCTTTGCAGAAGATGGAAGGTATTGCTGCAACCATTTTTGAAAGAAATACAACCTGTCACAACTGGCTATTGAATGATGTTAATAAATTATTGTCATTTTCTTTGGGTGTGGTAATATTTCCCTGGATTTAAAAAGTCCTTTACGTGTTAGAGAGTCACACTAAGTATTTATGAGTGAAATAACCTGATATTTGGGATTTGCTTTAAAATACCCCAGAGAAAAAAGTGAAGCTCGTGGGAATGGTAGCATAGATAAAACCAGAATGACAGAATGCTGGTAGCTGTTGACGGTGGGCAATGAGTACTGGTTGTTAGTAATATTCTCTTTAGTTTGTATATTTTGAAATTTTCCGATGTGAAACAGAAAAGAAAAAGGGAAATCTGGTTTCGCCCGTTTGTGGATGTGTTTTCTACCTCCAGCGGTTGTGGTGAGTCAGCCTCTGCGCTGAGTGGGGAGTGGGTGTCAATCATCCCCTAGGTCCAAGGCTCCCTGTTCCTTCTGAGTGTTGCCAACTCCCCGAGGCGGTTTCCTGCCTCTTCCACCCAAGTGCTTTCACTCCCTATGCTAGCCTGAGGCAAACAACCCTATCAGCCTCTTTCTTGGCACTATTTGGTGGAGGGGAGGGACCTGCTGGTTTGACGACCAGGATTGGGTTAGGATAATCTCCCCAGAGCTGCCTCACAGCTCCCTCCTTTCCTTGTATCTGTGCCCTGGGTGTTTGGAGCACACCCGTGGCCTCTTCCAATGTGCGCCAGTCTCCAGCCAATGTGGTTTGTGTATACTTAGCTTGTCAGTTTAGGCCTCTGTGCTTTCTTTATTTTAAGAGTACTTAACATTTCTAATCTGATGATAGCATGCTTTTTATAGCATTATTATGGATTTGACCTTACCTCCCTCCCAAACCACTTAGCTGTCATTTTTTGAGATGTTGGTTGGAATGGAATAATATTCATGGCACTCAGTTGGCCATTTTGATTCAATACCCCTAAGTTTTTCTTTTAAAATATATTTTTATTGATTTCAGAGAGGAAGGGAGAGAGAGAGAGAGAGAGAGAGAGAGAGAGAGAGAGAGAGAGAAACATCAATGATGAGAGAGAATCATTGATTAGCTGCCTCCTACATGCTCCACACTGGGGATAGAGCCTGCAACCTGGGCATGTGCCCTGACCGGGAATTAAATCCTGATCTCCTGGTTCATAGGTTGAAGCTCAACCACTGGGCCACCCGGCCAGGCTACCCCTAAGCTTTTCAATGCATTATAACCAAATAATAGATACACAATTTCACATCTTGTGGGCTTTTGAAACCTACACTAGAACTTAAATATTTTCCATTTTATTAAAAACTACTTGCAATAATAATTACTCATGGTTACATAATACCATACTCTAAATGTATACTGTAATTTATAATTTCTGATCATTTACATTAGAGCATTTTCAGTTTTTTGATCTTAAGTATATTGAAGTATGTCTCTCAATATTTAGTCTCCATGTGAATTTTATTTTAGGATAGGTCCTAAAGCATGGAATTACAATGAAAGAAAATGATCTTTAACATGACTATTGATATATATTGCTAAATTTATTTCCTAAGAATTTCCATCCACTTATGGTTTTCCTCCCCATCCCTAGCAATGTAGGAGTATCCATTTCACCTGTCATTGATTATTAGAATTGTTTTAACCTTTACTATCTTGGTAAGCTCATTAAATAATACCTCATTCTCACATGCTCTCCTATTATTTTTTCAAATAAACTTTAGAATAATTTAATTTTACTAAAGAAGGAGAGTGAGAGAGAAAGGAGAGAGGGAGGGAGACGGGGAGGGAGAGAGAGCAAGAGAGAGAAGGAAAGAAAACTAAAGAATTCCCATTAGGATTTTTATTGGCTTAAAAAGATCTCATGGTGCTTAAAAATTACATAAACCATACATGAATACACAATTATTTAAGAAATCAAACAGATCAGAAATATCTGAAAAGGTAAAAATTTAAAGTCTCTCTTATCCTCATTCCTTCCTTTCTCAATTGTTCTTCCCTCTCCAGAGATAAAATTTTTAGTCCAGATCTTATCAGGCTAGAAAGGTCAATGGGGGAAATGGGGACATATGTAATACTTTCAACAATAAAGATGAAAAAAAAAAAACCACTCTGAAAAAATAAATAAAATCTGAACCCTGGGATGTGTGGACCTTGGTAGGTGCAGATTGTCTCAGGATCTGTGACCACAAAGGATTTTAAGGTCATTCCAGATCCTCAATGTTTATAGAATTCTTTCCCCTAAGAAATCACCCATGCAGCCCTTTTCCTACTGACAGCTACCTGGGTAGACACCGAAACAAATCTAGTCAATCAGAGTGTGCAGTCCCTCTGACTTAGTGCTTTCAGTACATTCACACTCCTTCCTGGGATTTTGTTTCAAGGACCATTAGAAAAGATTTGCACCTTCCACAGTGGCTGTTGAGGTGGGGAGAGGTGAATCTGGCATTGCTGGTGGCCATCTTGCCTTCTCTACGGAAAGCCTGTGTAAGAGATGAATAAAGGAAGAGAGAGAAACAGATCCCGGACAACATGATGAAGCTTCTGAATCTTGTGCTGGATACCAGTTGTACCCCTGGAATTTTGTAGTTCAGTGAGCAATACATCCTATTTTATCACTTCAGCTAGTTTGAGTTGGGTTTGCACCACTGGCAAGCAATACTCTGTCTCTTCATTCTGGGGAGACTGGTGTGACTAAGCAGGTTGCCAAGAAAAGAACTCAGGCCGAGGAAATAAGGCAGAGATTTAGCTGTGTGAAACCTGGCACATCTGATCTGATAGGACCGGAAGCACAGAACTGGACTGGGAGCCCATAAAATACAGTCAGCACACAGATCAGCCATCTCCGTCCTGTACTTGTTAAGACATTGTTAATTGATTACAGGAGTCTTTCTTACAGAGTCGAGACAAGCCATTGCAACTTTACTCTCATTAATACAGAGCTCCAGGCAGCCACAATCATTGATCTGAATTTGTGTGTGTTTCCCATCCCAGATTTAATGCCTGAAGGCTGAGATGCATGTGTCTAGGGACTAGGGTTGAGTTTGGAGATTACCCCAATTTTATGTGGAATTTCTTCCTTGTGGTTATACTTTCAGAGTATTGCCTAGTCAATAGATTATTACTAAAAATACTGTGAATATGAATAATGGTAAATTATTGAGCTTTCTTTTCATACATTTTAAATGTTCTACATGTAACTGTACGTTTGATTCCTGAATCCGTATCCTGCCACAGGTATCTTTGTTACTCTAAGCTGTTGCAGCGTAATGGCATTTTCAGTTGTCAAGCACTGCTGTTTTGGGAGTTGTCTCTCTGTCATTTACAGAGAAAACCCAGGAGATCTTGAAGCTGACACATGGCATATCACTTGACAGTTACAGATTTTCCTCCTGCAGTGGTACACGGCTTCCTTTTGCTAACCACCTTAATTTCCTGCTCTTATCAAGCTGATAATCAATGATAATAGTCTATTATGAGGATTCTTATTTAACCTTTCATGTTTAAGTTAACCAAGCAAGCAGATGTCCCTCTCAAGAGCTTCAAGTGCAATTGCTGAGAGAATCTATAACAAAGAGTTCCATGGGCTTGAGCAACTTGTCAGGATAGCCAAATATCACCTAAACCTCTACCTATATCCCACCATTCTTACAGTCCACTACATATTATCAAAGGAATCTCAACTGTGTTATTGTTGTAGAATGAGTGGCTATTTTGTCTCAGGATTTAACGGGCCCATAGATTTAATTTATGATGTCTTAGAAAAAAATGTAAAAATCAGCCAATGCTTTTAAAAAAAATGATGCTATATCAGGGAGAGCATCATAAAATGTCTAATAAAAGGGTTGAAAGTGCATTCACTTTGGCTAATTTTAGTAGTTTCTATTATTCATCATCAACTTCAGTTCTAATTGCTAACATTTATTTAACATTTATTTGTGCCAAACACCGTAGCAAGTGGTTACCTTGCTTTATTTCATTTAATCCTAGCATAAGAAGTATTTAATTTCATTCTCCCTATTTTACAAATGAGGTACTTGAGATGCGCAGAGACTGGGTAACTTACTCAGTATTATAACAATTAATTAATTAATTAATGTAAAGCCAGCATTCGATTTATGAGTCCAGAGCCTGTTTTGATGAAATATGACTATAAAGACTTGCCTATTTATTTATTAGAATCAGATGCAAATAATAGAATAACTAAAATTTACACTGTGTTAGTGTATCCCTCTTCACTTGTGGCTGGTATGACATTCTATGGTGCTAAGGGACTAAGGTTTCAATGATCTTGTTGCTGTGCCAATGTGTGGCTTTTATATCTGAAATCACCTTATGGCTCAGCATGGCTGCTGGAGTGCCAGACATCACATCTGCATTCTAAGAAGTAGAAATTCACACACCAGTTCTATTTCAGGCCTTTGGTTTGAAACTAGTCACAAGGTCACCTCTAGCTACAAGGAAGGCTGGGAAATGAAGTCTTCATTCTGGCCAGCCATGTGCTCAGGAAAAGAAGAGAATAAATATGGGAAAGTTTCAAATAATTTCTGCTGATGTCATATTTTAACTGCTTTTCCATAATTTGTGTGAATACCAGAATTTTACATTTCGTATCCAATAATATTCATATTATTTTTAAAAAGCAACTCAGAAAAACTCCATTAAAATGTTGCTTACATTCAGACATTTAACCAAACAAATTAGAGCCTCAAATCTAACATGACATAAAGCAAATGGTTGACATTATAATTTGTCTAATACTGAGGGGTTGGTCCTGCCTTTACTACTAATGTGAGAAGCGGGTTCTGCTACCGAGGAATATTCTAACAGGAATGCTTTTATGCTCTCTTGGTAATTATTTTCCTGTTTAACCATTGGCTAGAAGCCATGAGAGGACAAGTTTCCTAGCTGCTGACTCTCTCCTTTATACTGTGCCAATGGAATGTGTATAACTGTGAAAATTCATTCATTCAGTAAAAAA
The DNA here is from genome assembly GCF_027574615.1 of Eptesicus fuscus. Classification (NCBI taxonomy): domain Eukaryota; kingdom Metazoa; phylum Chordata; class Mammalia; order Chiroptera; family Vespertilionidae; genus Eptesicus; species Eptesicus fuscus. Next base: position 94,144,575 of record NC_072474.1, read on the forward strand.
TTTCAGGAACAGTTCTTGGTGTCTCATTAGTAACACTAATCTATAATAATAAAAGCACAATATGCTTATTAGACCGGATGTCCTTCCGGACGACCTTCAGGATGAAGCCGGGGCTGCGAGGGAAGCCTGGGTCTCGGGTGCCAGAGGGAAGCCGGTGCCGGCAGCCGGGGGAAGGAAGGCCTACTCTTGCACGAATTTCATGCATCAGGCCTCTAGTACTATTATAATTCTACATTCTTGTTACTTGTCAGAGGTTTTATATGCCTGCCATCTGCATTGACCCTCACCTCTGGGAATATAAATTTACATAATTACAGACATCCTGGAGGAATGACCCGGAATATTTTCCTTTGACAAAGTACTTATTAAGCTCTTACTTTTTTTCTAGAGACTGGTTAGATATGCAGAGAGGAGATTTAATAAATAGCACCTCTTTTTACTGCCCGAGTCCAGAACCAATTCATAAATAAAATGAAGGAGTGGCTCGAAGACTGAGAACAATCAGAAGAAAGGACCATTTATTTTATTTTAAGTTTAAAATAACTTGTTTTCACGGCCTTCAAATGAAGATGAAGATATCATCTTTATTACTGATAAAGGCTGTTTAGGATGTGGCGTAGGTGGGAGTTCGGCAGGCTTCACACTCAGTCTCAGGCAATGCTAATGACCAAAGCTGGTCAACCTGGGGCCTACCCCTCTAAGCCTTGTGTGATGAAGGAACCAGGGGGTGGGCTGGACTGAGGCAGACTTGCTCTACCTCCTGGAGGAAGGCTGAATTACCAAGGAGTGTGCTCCCCATGAAGGGACGTCAGGTGAGCAATACGGTTCCCCCGTCTGTCTCTGCCCCCATGGAAATCAAGCTAGAACCCCAGGAGAAACTCCCCATGATTTACGGAGGAACTATTTCCTGTCTCTCCAGCTTTTCCTTTCGCTCTCCTCCAGCTCCTCGGATGGAGGCAGAGGCTTCCCAAAAGCTGAAGTCCGCTCTTTTGCCTTCAGGTACATCAGCTTGGGGGCTGTTTCTGTTGGTCAGCTGACCCCTTCTATCATTCTTCTCCACAATCAGTCACCTCTCAGGGGGAGGTGACCATGTGACATTTTTGGTTGTGGATACCTAGTAGGTGGGGAGGGTGCCATCCCCAATCTAAAGGGCAGAGATTTTGTAAAAGAGAAAGTTTTTTTTTGCCCTTTGTTCTTCTTTATCTTCCTGCCTGGAATGTGCACCTGGGGTTCAGAGGAGCAGTAGCTATCTTGCCATGAGAAAGCAACTCATTCAAGGATGGAAAAGGGCCTCCCGCTAAGAATGTGGAGCAGAGCTGGAAAGCACGCGATTACATGTTGTAGAGGGCCTTGATGGGATCAGGACTGATTATCTCAAAGATCCCCAATGATGTGTGGTCCTTGTTGTGTGCTATGGTCTGAATGTTTGTGTCCCCCAAACTCATATGTTGAAATCCTAACCCCCAAGGTGATCGTATTAGGAGATGGGGGCTTTTGGGAGGTGATTAAGTTATGAGGGTGGAGCCCCCATGAATGGAATTAGTGCCCTTATGAAAGAGTCTATAGAAAATGACCTTGCCCTTTCCCACCAGGTGAGGACACAGTGAAAGACAGCTGTCTACAAGCTAGGAAGCTTGCCCTCACCAGACACTGACTCTTGGGACTTCCCAGCCTCCAGAATTGTAAGAAATAAATTTGATTCTCTGCTTTATTGATCTGATGTTGATTCCTTTTAGTGTATTCTTCATTTCAGTTATTGTATTATTCATTTCTGACTTATTATTTTTTATATTTCTATGTCCTTTTTTAAATTGCCATTGAGGTTCTCACTAAGTTTATTGAGCATCCTTATAACCATTGTTTTGAACTCTGTAGTTTGCTTTGACTCCATTTCACTTAGTTCTTATTTTTGGGGATTTTTCATTTGGGATATGTATCTTTGTATCCCCATTTTGGCTGCTTCTCTGTATTTGTTTGTATGTATTAATAGATCTGCTATGTCTCCAAGTCTTGGTAGGGCAGGCTTATGTAGTAGGTGTCTTGTAGGGCCTAGTGGTGCAGCCTCCCCGGTCACTGGAGAGGGATTGACCACCAGGCTGATTGGCTAGAAGGACTGGTGTGACTACAGAGGAGGAACTGCTGTGCAGGGATTAATCCCATGGAGCAGAACTTGCTTCAGCCGGGCTCTCGTGTTCTTTGAGTCTGCCCCTTGAATGTGTCGCTAGTGGAGGTGGTTGGGTGGTACTCCAGTGTGATCTGAAGCTGGCCACCAGGTGCACTGGCTCTGGAGCCTCCTGGGAGGTACAGGTCAAGGTAAGCCACTAGCTGGGCCTTGCCTAGGGACACTGGCATGAGCTACAAAGCAATGTGCAGATGCCTACTTCCTGTGCTGGCCTTGGAGGTGCCTGGGAGAGGCTAAGTTGTTAATTGAGTCCAGCTGCTGCTACTGCCAGGCCTGGGGTCACTTAGCAAGAGGTGCTGAGTGCAGATGCTGCTTGTTTGGGGTTTGTGTTTTTTTAGGAAAGGCCACAGCATGAGCTTAGACAGGCCATTTGTATGGAAAAGCCACTGGAAGTGGCTTGGGTGTACTCCACATTGGGTTGGGGGTGTCTCCGGGAATCACCAGGGTGGGATGAACAGTGTTAGCCAGGCTGATGGAGACTCCGATATGGTATCCGCCTATGCCTGCTGGGGGAGGGCTCAGCAAAGGACCAATGGTTTCTGCCAACACTTCTATGGGAGAAAGCTGCCCCTCCAGCCCTCGCCCCAACGCCAGAGAATTCGGTTTCTCCCTACAGGTCCCCGGTGCCTTTGGAGCTGCTGTCTCAGCGCTGGAGTTAGTGAGTGAGTGAGTGAGTGAGTCCATTGCGGTAAATTCACAGGCCCTTCAAGAGAAACGCCTGGGACTTGCGGAGCATGCTGTCTCACTCAGTAACAGTCTCACTGTTTTCACAGCCAGAAGTCAGTTCTCTTCCCAGCACTGGAACTCTGGGCTAGTGGGCCTGCTGGAGGCCTGGGACTCCTTGCTCCTCAGATGTTGAAATATCCCTTCTGATTTTAACCGCCACACGGTGTGGGACCAGCCTGCTCTGGGTTTCCACCCTTCCTACCAGTTTCCATGTGGCTTCTTCTGTATACCCTTAGTTATGGATTTCAGGTGGTTCTCAATGACGATTGCTCTGTAGTTTAGTTGTAATTCTGATGTGGTTGTGAGAGGATGCCAGTACCACATATACCTACTCTGCCATCTTGCCGGAGCCTGTATTAATACAGCTTAAAAGTTAAATGTAAGTGGGCAGTACAGAGGCTCGAAGACCGAGAACAATCAGAAGAAAGGACCTTTATTTATTTTATTTTTTTTGTTAACCCTTGCCTGAGGATATTTTTCCATTGATTTTTAGGGAAAGTGGAAGAGAGAGGGAAAGACAGAGAAACATGGATATGAGAGAAACACATCGATTGGTGGACTCCTGCACGAGCCAGGACCAGGGCCAGGGCCGGGGAGGAGCCTGCAACCAAGGTACGTGCCCTTGACTGGAATAGAACCTGGGACCCTTCAGTCCACAGGCCAACACTCTACCCACTGAGACAAACCGCCTGGGGCAAGAAAGGATCTTTATATCCAGCACCTCACTATTCCTAATGTCCAAGCTAGAAGGAAATTTGGGGTGCTTCTAATCCAAAGGGTCTCAGACTGTGTTGCCAGGACTTCCCAGGGGGCGTTTCCTGGGCTGCCTTGGGGGGATGTAGGGCAGCTGAGTCCAGGGGCTCCCGCCTCCACCCTGGTTTAACTGGAACACCTCCACATCTATCTGTGGTCTCCACTGGGATTCCTTGTAACAATTAACTCATGTTGCCAAGCGAAGTTTAAAATAACTTGTTCAGTCAAAGTTAAGTTTAAAAACCGCTTACCTTTTCCAACATCCTTATTTCATAAATAAGGAAGCTGACACCCAGCAAAGTTCAAATGACTTGATCTAGTGGCAGATTACCACTGAGTTCCCCAATATACTCCCTTCCTGTTCCTAGTACACTGTTATGCCTGGAGTAATGCTTAATTTCCTTAGATTATGAAAGAGGGAATTTCCTCTAAACGTTCAACTCAGTAAGAGCCCATTTCTTTGGAACAGCTCTCCACCTAGGAGCCTCACCATAGGAATGCCACTGGGGTGTAAACTCTGGTCACAGAGGACATAACACAACTGAAATTTCCAGGGCTGTGTGGACTTCAGGTTTGGTTTGATCAGGGCTCTCATTCTGTAAGCTCTGCTCACTTCCATGGCCTAACTCAGCCTGGTTCCCCACATGACAATCATCTAAAGGGACCAGCAAGAGAATCCTGAAATCGTGAAATAATCCTGACCTTTGCTCTGACTGGCCCATCTCTGAACCAATAACTGTAGCAAGCTGTCTTTTCTAAAGAGAACTGCTTTGTGTTTTGATGTCTGCGCAATGTTCTGTTTATAACGTCTGTGCCTATTCACACTTTTAAAAGCGCCTCTTTAGCTTAATTACCTTATACTAGAGGCCCGAAGCATGAAATTTGTGCAAGTGTAGGCCTTCCTTCCCCAGCTGCCGGCACCGGCTTCCCTCTGGCACCCGGGACCCGGGCTTCCCTCGCAGCCCCGGCTTCGTCCAGAAGGACGTCTGGACTAATTAGCATATTATACTTTTATTATTATAGATGATCTAGTGGTAAATTTCCTTACTTCTTCCATCCCTCCTTTTTTGGCGAAGAGGTGTTTCCTTTCTAGTGTCTCGTGATTCTGTGGTTCCATATTATGCTTAGTGCTGGCTTCGGTTTTGACATTGTCCAACCTGAAAACCTGGGTGGAATTGCTCACTTTGGCAGCTTTTACCATCAAAGTGATCTGGAGCGTGGTCTGTTCATCTTTTCTAATCGGTGGGGTTGACTTCATATTCCCTCTGTAACATTTCTTCATTATTCTCTCTGTGGAGATGATTGTAGCGTGTGAGGCTGGGGCCTAGGAAAACATGGCAAGTACCACAGTGAGCCAAAGTTCCAGGCCTTTCTGGCTTCAAACCCTGCACTGGCAGCCCCTCTACTCCCCCAGACAGGAGCGGGGCATTGGGACTGGGGCTGTGGGATCTGCCCCAGACACTGAACTTTTTAGAACATCCCTGCATTTTCTATTTTTGTCTGCAAGAGCAGCAAATCCCTTAAATCAAAATGACCTGTGTCTTTGCTCCTAAGGATAATAAAAAAGGATAAAGCTGGCTTGGGGAAAGAAAGCCTTAAAGCATGAATGGGGGTTGATGGGGGAACAGGGAAAAGGGATGAGAGTGAGGCCCCAGCAGATGATGCAGGAACGGAAGGCCTGGATTCTTAAAAGAGTTCTTGCTCCCAAAGGCATATAATGGGAGGATAAGGGAGACAGTAGGGGACTCAGGGGGATTTTGAAGAATGTCTTAGTCAAAACGCTACCCAGTTATAATTTTATTTGCAGAAGGTTTAACTAAACAAATAAATCAAATGAAGAAAAATGAAACAAGTTTTATGGCAGTGTATATGTAATTGTACATAATGTTATATTTATTGTAATAGCAAAAAGTGAAAACCATTTGACTACCCAAGGACAGAGAAACAGAGAAACAATGAAATAAGCGAAGGTATCAATACAATAAAATATTATGTATCCGCTGAAAGCAACACATAGGATGACTCTTCGGAACCGTGTTGGCCAATACCAGAGTCACGAGCCATAAGTGGCTATTTAAATTTGCATTTGCATAAATAAATTAAATAAATTAAATAAATTCAGTTCCTCGGTTACAGTAGCCCCACTTGGAGTGCTCAAGAGCCAAATGCAGATACTGCAACGTTTTCACGATCACTAAAAGTTCTATTGGACAGCGCTGCTCTAGAAAGCTGGAAATGTGTTCACCTCTGATTGTGCAAATGAAACAAAAGTAGCATGAGCAGCACACGCACTGACTATTCCAATATAAAAGTCATATACATTTATGGGTAAAGATTAGTCAAGACAAGGAAGCATTAAAATTATTTCCACCAGGGAAATAAATGCACCAGGTGGATTTAAAAGTTACCTTTTAGAGTGAGTGGTCTAGAGTTCAACCACTAATACATGAATTTTTTTTCTTTATTGATTAAGGTATTACATATATATCTTTATCCCCCTATTGACCCCCCATCCCCCTACTCATGCCCTCACCCCCCTGGTGTCTGTGTCCACTGGTTAGGCTTATATGCATGCATACAAGTCCTATGGTTGATCTCTCCTCCTTACCCCCCCCCACCCTCCCCTATCTTCCCTCTGAGGTTTGATGGTCTGATCGATGCTTCTCTGTGTCTGGATCTAATACATGAAATTTTTGAAAACTCTTCGGGTAGCCAATTGCACCTGCTGTTCCTGGGCTAGACATAGAGAAGTTGTCCAGGTGGCATCAGGAGCTGGGAATGTAAGGTTCTGATGTTGGCTTTGCAATGGACAGTGCTCTGTGATGCCACGGGGATCACTGCACGCCTCCTGTTCTTTCAGATGGTCTGTAAGATGTCTTCCAGCTTAAAGGAATGGTTGTGTTTGTCTTTGAGTGGAGGGCAGGTGTTGAAGGAGCCAGTTGGGCTGGTCTTTGGGAGGCTGTAGGAATAGAGAGACGGGCAAGTTATCAGGTTGTGGGCAGAGTCTGGTGATAACTGTGGATTCCCGGGACAGAAGAAAAGTAGAGGGGATTCCCTCGGATGGAGAAGCTGGTCAGTGACAAGATGGGGGACTATATTCCAGACACTAAAGAGCATAAGGAAAACTGCATCTGTTTTATTAAATGTTAGAACTGACTGAACAGAAACTTCAAGCACAGCTGAGAAAATCCGAGCTCTGTCTGCTTCTCAGAAACTCCACCCCCTCTTTTTCCTGCCGGATCTGTATGTACCAGTGGCTCACCGAACACCCTCCCATTGGGTCGTTAATAACACTCCGGAATAGGGCTGTTCTTCCATTTGTTCAACTATTTCTCTGATGTCAGACCATAAAATTCGTCCTTCTTGAAAATCACTTATTCTTGAACATGTCCTCTCAGAATCGATTTTACAGTTACAGCATTTTATCTAACTCATTCCACACTTCTTTTTAAAGTTTGAAGATATGGGATAAAATGGGAGCATTTTATTCCATTTCCCTCATTATATATTTTTCTATTAAATGTCACATGGAGAAGTGCTTCTGCTAAGGAATTGACTTGTCATTCACCTTTATGATTTTTAATGTATCAGAACTATACATTTGCATGCCTTTGATACATATCATGTATACTCTGGTGTGATTTTCTGTGTATACTTTTATTGTACATTTAAACAAAGTTAACTACCTGAACCTGTTTCTGTTAAATCCTTTAATGGTGTAAAAAATATGCATGTATATGTGTACGTAATGTACGCATTTAGTGAATAATGGGCCACTTATTATACTCCATGCCCCGTGGGAGATCAAAGTTGAAAACTCATAGTCCTGTCTGCTAAGGAGCTTATAAGCAAATGGACATATGGTGTGACTATTTCTGGAACAGCCTAAAACTCAGAAAGATATCAGGTCCCAAATGTCTATTTTAAAGCCAAGGACTCAGAACCCAAAAGGTTTTTATTCTTAAAAAAATTATATGTTTAATTGTTTTCAAGTTCAGTCTCCCAGAAATGACTGAATGCATCGTTGTACTCTGGGTGTAACTATATTTAGTGTAATTTGATTCAGTTTACCAATACATTTGTTGCCTACCTTGTGAGGAACCAGACTATAAAGGTGAGTAAGACACAGTTCTTGTTCTCATAGTGTGGTAGGGAAGGCAAACCAGTAAACATCCACCTGCCAATAGGCACAATGGGTACCAAATAGGTCTGGGAAGACGTCATGGAGAACACTGATTACCAACATACCAAGTACATGGGCACTGTTGCTAAGAGACAAACCAGGATGCCTGGAACACACCTTGCACTGACGGCTCTGGTGATAGAAGAGGAAGAATCTGCCTCTCCTACTTCCGACCTGCTGATCAGACTGTGGAGAAGCAGCAGCTCTAAGGTAGTAAGATCATGGCCCAGAGCTAAGGCTGAAGGGCTTGCTGAGCCAGGACTTCCTGCCAATGCAACCCTGTAGGCTAACTTCCTGTTTTCCCCTTACCCTTCCTCAGGAACCAGGAAGGATAGCCTGGTTTTCTCCCATTGATTTCTTTCCTTTCCTGGCCCACTGCGCAGCTAAGAGTAGCCTAAGAAATCCATGAAGAGCTTTTCACTGTCTTTAAGATGAAAGCTAACCTTCCTTTAAGGCTGGTTCTCATCTCCTTCTCCATCCTGCCCTCAGCCTCAAGCTATCACGTTCTCTTTGCTCTAGCCATGCTACCCTCCTTGTGGTTCCTCAAGCATGCCACCCTCTCCAATCTTTTCTCCAGTCTCTTATATTTATACCCTTCCTTTGGCCTTCTATTCTCAGACTGGCCTAGTTATTAATCCATCCTCAGCTTACATGTCATTTTTGCAGGGAATTCTTCATTGAACTGCGATGAGGGGGCTCCTAGATGACCCAGTACTTCCCTTATCTTAGTCCTCATCAAACTTCATCTGATTATCCCCATTCACTCTCTCCTCCTGTAAGGTCCAGGGGGAGGGCACAGACCACATCTGTCTGGCTTACCATTGTATACCAGGCCCTGGCCCATAATTTGGTGCATATAGGGCAGGCTTCATGGATATGTAACTTGCTCAGAAAGGTGAGTGTAATGCTTGGTTTAATGATTTGCTGTCACTGTCTTTAAAATTCTTAATAACTTTGAACAAGGGGCCCTACATCATCATTTTGCACTGGGCCTAACAAATAGTGAAGCTGATCTTATGTGGATGAATACATGAATTCATGAATATAAATTAATCTTCACAATTTGTTGAACCAAGAAAATAAGGCTTCTGAAGTCCTAATTTCAAACAAGAAAAAGTATTCTAGGAAGAAATGGCAATATGTAATGCAGACATCTTTATGATCTATTTATATATATATATATATATATATATATATATATATATATATATATATTTACTTCTTCCAAATTAGATTTATTTTTTTAATAAATCTTTATTGTTCAGATTATTACAATTATTTCTCTCTTTTCCCCCCCATATCTCCCCACCATATCTCCCTGGTTCCCAACCTCCCTCTGCCCTTACCTCCACCCCCACTGTCCTTATCCATAGGTGTATGATTTTTGTCCAGTCTCTTCCCATAACCCCCACACAGACACCCCTTTCCCCCTGAGAATTATCAATCCACTCCCATTCTATGCCTCTGATTCTATTATGTTCACCAGTTTATTCTGTTCCTCAGATTTTTAATTCACTTGATTTTTAGGATCACTTGTTGATAGATATGTATTTGTTGTTCATAATTTTTATCTTTACTTTTTTCTTCTTTTTCCTCTTTTTAAAGAATACCTTTCAGCATTTCATATAATACTGGTTTGGTGGTGATGAACTCCTTTAGCTTTTTCTTATCTGTGAAGCTCTTTATCTGACCTTCAATTCTGAATGATAACTTTGCTGGGTAGAGTAGTCTTGGTTGTAGGTTCTTGCTATTCATCACTTTGAATATTTCTTGCCATTCCCGTCTGGCCTGCATAGTTTCTGTTGAGAAATCAGCTGACAGTCGTATGGGTGCTCCCTTGTAGGTAACTAACTGTTTTTCTCTTGCTGCTTGTAAGATTCTCTCTTTGTCTTTTGCCCTTGGCATTTTAATTATGATGTGTCTTGGTGTGGTCCTCTTTGGATTCCTCTTGTTTGGGGTTCTGTGCGCTTCCTGAACTTGTAAGTCTATTTCTTTCACCAGGTGGGGTAAGTTTTCTGTCATTATTTCTTCAAATAGGTTTTCAGTATCTTGCTCTCTCTCTTCTTCTGGCACCCCAAAAATTTGGATATTGGTACGCTTAAAGCCATCCCAGAGGCTCCTTATGCTATCCTCACACTTTTGGATTCTTCTTTCTTTCTGCCTCTCTGGTTGGGTGTTTTTTTTCTTCCTCACATTCCAGATCTTTGGTTTGACTCTTCGGGTACAGTGGTCTACAGTTGAGTGTCTGTATATTCTTTATTTCAGACAGTGTATGCATAATTTCTGACTGGTCCTTTTCCATTTTTTTGGTATTCTCATTAAGGTCCTTGTAGGTCTCTTCAAGTTTCTCAGCGGTTTTTAGAAGATTCTTGAGTAACCTTATAAATGTGGTTCTGAACACTGTGTCATCCATTAGTTTGCTTTCCTCTATCTCTCCTACTCATGACATACTTCGGTGTCTCCGCATTTTGGCTGCCTCCCTGTGTTGATGGAGTGGCTTTGTGTGGTCAGTGATCTATAGGGGCCGGTAGCTCAGCTTCCCCAATCACCCTAGGTGGTCGCTCTTGGTACACCCCTTTGTGGGCTGAGTGGAAAGTCTTGGTGTAGTTAAAAGCCTTGATTGCTGTTGGTACACTGGGAGGAATTGACCTCCAGGCCAATTTGGTGCTCACAGAGTCTGCCTCTAGAATGTGTCCCTTCTGAGAGTGGTTGAAATCTGGTGTCGTCCACACTGACCACTAGATACACTAGTGTCTGGATCTCCAATGGGGTGCAGGTCTGAGGCCTTCCAGCAGGAGCTACAGCAAGAGCTACAGTTTTCTCCTCTTTGCTTGGGCGGTTTTGGAGCAGTCTGACTGGAGCTGCAGTTAATTTGGTTGAGCTGCCACAGAACAGGCCATTTATATGTAAAAGCCACTGTGTGGAGCCTGGGCGGGTTTGTAGAATGTGCGGGGCGGGGTCTCAGAGGGGGGGGGGTCTCAGGGCATCACTAGGCTGGGGCGTGGCCAACGGCCATGGCTGCCTTCAGCCGTCTCTGCCTTTCCACGTTTCCAAGTCCCCGTGTCCCACGCTCCAGTGCAGCAAACCCTGATTGCTGGGCGCACCTCTGCAGAAAAGTCACTCTCATTCTCCGACCGATGGCCGAGAGTCCAGCTTCTCCCCGTAGGCGTCTGGGTCCCCCGCGTGTCCCCAGAAACTGGAGTTCAGAGTGATCGGGAGTTTGTCTTCCTTCGGTTTGAAGAAAAGCCGCACGCCCAGTCGCCTGCCGCCAGCCCGCTTCGCGTGCGCCTCCGTACCTCAGCTCTCCAGCGTTTGCGCTCCCTTCTCTACTTAGTTGTAAATCTACCACTCAGCCAGCTTTCCTGTGGTTCTGGGTGGTAGACGTTTTGTTTTTTAGTTGTACTTTTGAAATTGTTGTGCGAGGTGGCAGTTTAGTTGTTTAACTTTGCCGCCATCTTGGTTCCTGCCACACTTCAACTGTGCGTTTCCCTTTGTGTCCCGGGAGGAATAGGAAGCCGGCGCTCCTCAGGCTCTCCGGACCTGGCTCCGCGGGGGACTGGTCCCCACCAGTTCGGGTCCAGCCCTGAACTCCTGAGGAGTCCGTGGCCGCCTCTCAGACCGTGAAAAGCGGACGGGTAGGTCCAGGGCGCACCAACTCCACCAGGCGGGCACGCACCTCCATTCCCTGGGAGCGGACACGTGGTAACCGGAAGTCTATTTAGCTATATATATATATATTTTTATTTTATTTTATTGATTTTTTACAGAGAGGAAGAGAGAGGGATAGAGAGCTAGAAACATTGATGGGAGAGAAACATCGATCAGCTGCCTCTTGCACACCCCCTACTGGGGACGTGCCCGCAACCAAGGTACATGCCCTTGACCGGAATCGAACCTGGGACCCTTGAGTCCGCAGGCCGACGCTCTATCCACTGAGCCAAACCGGTCTCGGCTTAGCTATATTTTTAAACATGTGGTTTGTTCATATGAGAACAGAGAGGCAATGCCTGAGGGATATGCACTTTCTGTTTTGTGAGATGTATTTTCACTTAAAATTACTTTTTAGTCAACCACATTGTTTATAAATTTTTGGAAAGATAGCTACAACTTCTTTAAAAGGAAAGAAAAAAGTAGGAAAAATTCTTCAAATAGTGGATGCTATCTAGATTTCTACCTCTTTAGGGTGCGTGAACAACAGCAGGAATATCTGCTTGGATAGTAAAAGCTATCTTAGAAAAGAATGAATCTCAAAGGAAAAAGATGCAAAGTGTTGACTTTCAATTCATAAAGTCAAAGACACCATTCAAGAGAGACCATGTCTGGGTTTTAAACTTTTAAGGCCTGCAAAGAACTCTGGGTAAGCATTGGGAGGGCAATTAGGGAGTCCTCTAATTCTTTCATTAGGTGTCTTCCTGAGCCTTTACCACCACCTCTAGCAATGGCCACTGGCTGTCCTCTCTGTCTTTGATCAATGGTGGAGAATGTGGATTCCAACTGAGTGGGGCCTGGAGCTCCATACCATTTTGAGAAGCTGATTTCTTCTCATTCCTACAGAGCTCCTGACCATGTCTATCACTTGCTGTGTGACCTTCATGACTTCCCAACTCCAGACCTCAGCTTCCTCGTCTGTAAAGGCAGAGTTGTATAGAGGCTTCACATCACCTCACACATGTCTTTCCAGTGCCCCAGGTCTCCACCAAAGGCCATTCCTTTCCCTGTCCCTGGGAGTTTGGAACTCACATCTTGATCTCATCCTCTGGGATCATCCTTAGCAGATCTCCATATGCTGCTTCCTGACTCTCACTCGTTCTTGCATGTGCGATTGTCTTTATCCCTGTGACCTACTGAATATGGTACTTCACTCTCCATATTTTCTTGATTTACCTATCTAATGCCTACTCATCCCTCAAGAAGTTAAATTCCACCCTACCTGAAGCCCTCGTGAGCTTTGCCCTCCACTCCACATGTTACACAGTCCTGCACATAGATTCCCATGTGTTCTCAGAGCCCCATGCTTTCCTCTGTTCTAGTTCTCATCACACTGTGTCATCATTGTCTATTTTCTTGTTTGCTCCCCTCAGGAGTCACAGTTCTTTGAGGCTTGAACTTAGCCTCTTCAACATCTAGCACTACTATTGGGACATAGTAGGTGTTCAATCAGTGTTTGTAGACTGACTGACTGACTGAATGAATGAATGAATGAATGAACCAATGAATATATGAATAAAGACCTCATTGTTAGCAACTTTTAGAAAGCTGTATTGCACTTAACTAGGCCTCCTGGAGATACAGTGCCTTAATGAGGGCTGGTCAAGTGGTAGAGGTTTGGGCTGGTGAAAAAAAGATCCCTCTGTCACTCAGCTGGTCCTTCTGCTTGGCCAAGGCTCAGTGCCCAGATAACAGCATAATTATGGCAATTAGCAACAGGATCCATCAGAAAGGCCCTTATATTCCTCGCCAGCATTTGCTTGATGTCCTTACCCTCTCTTAATGGTATTGGCAGTAGGAAGTAGGGAGGGAAGAACTTCTCCCCAATCATTGTAGCTTCTGTCAGGTTGGCACAATCCCTCCCTCAGAGATACCCAGGAGTATACATTAGAGACATGATCCCCAGGCTTGGCTAGGAGAGTGATGGAGCTGATGGAAGTCACGTGTTCAACAGACATTCATGTGACACACAGTGTGCTGGTGCTGGCACAGATGCGTGAGAACCAGACACTATACCTGGCCCCAAGAAGCTCATAGTCTATTGGGAGAACCAGACTGCGAACAGAACATTATAGTGGAATGATAATTAGGTAACCTTGTCTTCCACGCTCAAGATAGAAACAACTAAATAAGCCCAAATTCCTGATTTTATGGGAATGAAAATGTCAAGCTGAGATTAGGAAATCTTAAATAATCAAGTTCTCTTATATACATGACCCGCACAGAAACCTCATGAGTTAGGGATAATCGATCTCTTGAAATAAGAAAACTGAGGCTTAGAGAAGTTAAGCAATTTGCTTGAAGTCACCCATTTTCATGGATGTCCTGGGATCAGTGCCATTTAGATCATTCTCCTAACTCCTGGATTTTCCATTTTCCAAATGTCCCGGCACTCACTCAGGAAGCAGTGCTAAAGGCTCGCAAAGATCCCAAAGTGCCTTTGAAATGGTCAAGAAGATATTAGACTCAATATATTTAAGTCATAAGTGTGTTTTTCATTCTGAGAATTAGACATTCATGGAGGGCATGGGACATGTAGGAGCAGGTCTGGGCATGAGGGTGGAAAGCTTCAGCCTTGGTGGAGGGGTTGGTTGAGAAGGAAGTGAGACAAGTTGTGGGGCTCCTCTAGGTACAGGGAGGGACCTGGGGTCTACTCTGGCTGCAGAGGCCAGGCTGGCAAGGGAGGCTGCATGGCCCAAGGCATAGTGGTCAAAGACGTTGCCTACTCAGGCCAAGTCTAGACCAGTATTGGCACCAACTGGCATCCCTGAGTGTATTCCAGCAAATGGGAGTCAGCCGGGACACAAGACTGTGGCTCAGAGCATTGCAGCCAGTGTGGCCAAGGCCAAGGCCAAATCTGATCACAGTCCTGTCTGACCTTCCTGCCACAACACAGGGTGGACAGTAGTGCTCCAAGGGGCTCCAGGACACCCAGGGCGTACACCATCCAACTCTGGTTGACTTTACAACTGAAGTCCTGCCCACCGTGGTGTATCTGAGGCCACTGACCTCTTGCCCCAACCAGAAATGGAGGCATGTCTGGGCTAGGAAGTGGATGGAGCCAGGAGGAGAGCTAGCCCAGGCCAAGCAAAGCCAGGGAATGGAGGAAGGGCCTGATAGTAAATGTGGTAACTGGTAATTAAGTGGAAGAGTAAGTTACTCAGAATACCACATTCCTCAACCATTCTGAAATGAGTTTACTGTAATTCCAGATTAAAAACAAAACTTTCAGAGCTGACAGAGACGTGGGGCAAGATTGGTTTACTTTTTTTCTTTCTAGTTTCAATATAATTCAGCACTTTCACTTTGCGAAGATAGGACTGACCTTAATGTGGTCTGCAGAATGCTGACTCAGCGTCAGGGTAACCAATGGTGTAATCATGACATGGAACAAGGCTGGTGGTTGCCAGGGTTTTTAAGTCCCTTTACTTAGGCTATCCCATGATCTCTGAAAACTCTGCCTTTATCAGAAATTAGAGCGCTTGTGAAAACAGAGGCCTGGATATGTATACATTCACTCGAAACCTTTTAAAAAAGGGTTCCCCCCACCCCCTTAGTTTATAAGCAGTAGAAGAGTGCTGATTTAGCTTAGGTCTTCCCACCCCCCACTTCCTACATTAGTTCAAATGACAACTGAAGGGCTGATGATAAAAGAAAAGGGGAAGGAAGAGGGGAGAAAAGAGGAAGAGGTTATGGGGGAAGAGGGGGGGCCAGTACGGAAGGCTCACTTTTACTTCCTTGGAAATATTTTGTTCATTTCCAAAACCCTAACAGAGGTGCTCCCAGAGAGGAAAAAAGTCTTGGGCTCTCATAAATGTGTTTGTATGATTCTTACCTGACTTTCCTCTGGAATCAAACTGTGAACTTAATTCTTCCTCGTGTGAAAAGCATCGGTAAAAGTTCTACCCTCTTCTCCCAAACACAATGCCCCACCTACCCCCTTACTCCCACCACACTTCAAAGCACCCGACTGACATGTTTGATATGCTTATCGTACATCAGATCTGCTGTCACACCAGTAAGTAGTGCCAGTAAGTCAGGTGTAACCGAATCAGATTTTTCAGCCTTGACTTCCAATGGTGAGAACAAGTATGTGCTGACAAATGGGAAAAACAATCAGGCCTGGGTGCCGGGCACCTCCCCTTTCAGAAGACGGAGAACACAGCTGGAGTTGGGGGTCAGGAGAACCTGGAACCAATGATGATAGAGTGCTGTTCAAGGAAAGGCTCAGATGGAGTCACATCTTCAAATTTCCCACGGCTTCCGGGTGCTCGTAGTAGGTTCTCTGTGTTTGTTTGTTTTTTCTTCAAGAGTGGATGTGAACTCTGGTGCAGAGAAAGGGAAGATCTGAGACATGACCTATATTCTGACCGGTGAGATTCAAGCCTTGGCTGAATCCTCAAGGTCCCCTAACGTATCCTGACATCATACCCCAACTTTTATTCTTGTTCTAAAAACTTGATTCCAAGTGTGTACATTTTGGGGGACACCCTCTATATCACAGTCACGTTGTCAGGAAACAGACCAGTTTTGCTCCATTAATCTGACTGTAGAGTTGTGTTTGCCGTCGTTGTGACATCCTGCCTGGTACCCGCAGTGCCCACGTTGGGGAACATCTCCTTATGGCTGAGAGTCAGGGTAGGACAGTGTCTTTGATGTGGAACCACTCGGCATGTTACGAGACATGTGGCCTTGGGTGCGTTACTTAATCTCATCTTCATCTGTGAAATCAGGCTGATCATAATATATTTCTTCCTAAGGACAAAAAGATCGTTGAAGCAAGATGCATGGACTAACAACCAGAATGTTATGCCCACTCGATAAGTGACATTTGTTACTATTATTTTTCCTATGCTCTTTTGGGCCACCTCCAGTTCTGTAGTCTACATTGTCTTCAAGGTACTCTTTCTTGCACGGGTCTAGCCATCCTGTGCAAACATTTTAGGTAATTTTCCTATATACATGCACATACCATAAAGACCCTTTGCCATATTTTCTCTCACGTCTGCAACCTCAGGAGGTTTTCCTGCACTTTATTTAGTCGCTTAAACAGTGCCCCAATGGGAACAAAATCTCCACAATGTTTGGGGGAAATCAGCTTCTATCTCTCCCACAAAACAGATGGGAAATGATTCAGAAAAAGACAGTCTCTAGAGATACACATAGTGCCCTTTCTTTTGGGAAAAAGGATGACTTCTTTTCTGAGCCTGTGCCAAAATCTGGGATAAATTTAATTACTCCTTGTTTGTTTCCTTTTTCCTATGTTATCTTCAGCTGTCTGAGGACTCTGCCCACTCTGGGCGCAGGCAGCATCCTTTCTCTACCCAGAGGTTGGAGCCCAAAGGAATAAAAAACACCTCTCTTAGAAACGAACAAAAACAAACAAACAAACAAAAAAAAAACGACAACCCCCAAAACAGTAAGTTAAAAAATTGAATTTATTCTTAACTACAACATAACACATCAGTATATTCTCTTACAGATAAGGGGAAGTCCTCATTGACTATCAACTCAATCTCAGAACACTTATCAGTTTACATGTACACACAAATGCACACACACACACACACACATGCTAGTGCGCGCACACACACCATTGTCTTGTGTTTGCTTTTACGTAAATTGCATAGTGTTTTATTTTTCAGCCTATGGCCTGTAATTAAAAAAACATCTTTGACACTGATTTATAAGTGATTCATGTGCTAGCTCTTATCATTCACAGCTATAACCTCATCCAGGAAAATCACACTCTAAGGGCTAATAATGAATGCCAGTGGCAAACTTTTCTTATTCGGTTGCTTAGGTTAGTGTCTCAAACTTTGTTACATATTAGACTCACCTGGGAAGCTATTAAAAGTGTGAAATGCCCAGGCTTCAGCCCTGGAGGCAATGAAATCGGAATGTCTGGGGATGGGCCCAGCATCAGTAGTTGTAAAAGATGATCAGGCCATTCCGATGCACAGCCAAGTCTGAGGCCCAGAGGTTTAGGAGGTGTCTGGGTCCTGTCTCCTCTAACCTGACTCCTGGAGATTTCTCATTCAAATCCATGTTTACAAAGTTTCTGAATCTGCCATTCATTCGGGCCCCCAAGGACTTGGTCTTCCCAAGCAGATCAGAGGAACCTGCTCTTCATTCATGGCCACAACCCCAAAGAAAAGCTGAGAAATCGCTTTTTTATTGTCATTTCGTCTCCGAGAATTTAGAAATACTATAACAGGTTCTTTCTGAGCTATCAATAAAACTTCATAGAATAATCAGGGATACCTATTTCCCCTTTTAAAATTTACATATTAAAAGAGAGTTGTTTTTCAAAATTCTGGGATAAGTCCATACAGATAAGTCCATGCAGCTATTCATTTAGATCAGTGGTTCTCAACCTTTTTAATGCCGCGACCCTTTAATACAGTTCCTCGTGTTGTGGTGACCCCCAACCATAAAATTATTTTCATTACTACTTCATAACTGTAATTTTGCTACTGTTATGAATCGTAATGTAAATATCTGTGTTTTCCGATGGTCTTAGGAGAACCGCTGCTGTAGAGCCTAAGACCATCGGAAAACACAGATATTTACATTACAATTCATTAACAGTAGCAAAATTACACTTATGAAGTAGCAACGAAAATAATTTTATGGTTGGGGGTCACCACAACACGAGGAACTGTATTAAAGGGTCGCGGCATTAAAAAGGTTGAGAACCACTGATTTAGATGCTGCATTAGTGACAGTGCCTGGGATCATGAGTAGCACTGCAGTATGGAATTATAGGTGGCAAGCTCATACAGGAAATGAAGGGGTAATGATTTAAAATGTTATAGGAAGCAGCATAGTGAAGAGCAAAAGCAAGGGTTTATTAGACAAACTCATGTTCAAATTGTCACTACCACTTGATCTATAACCTTGGTCAAATTGCTTCATTTTTTCAAGGTTGTTCTCTCATTTGAACATAATACTGCCTACTCCATATATTGGTTCTGATGATGGTTGAACATTTTGTTAAAGTTACTAACAGTTTTTGGTACCTAGAAGTGTTCAACAAATGCTAGCCGACATTTTCATTTCAAAAGCTGAAAATAACCCACTATCCAGTTTTCTGAATTTGAACATTGACTCCCCAACCCCACCCATATTTGCATCCCACAATTTTAAGATAGAAGTGATCCAGGGACAGGAAACAGATTCTTTTTAAAGGGAAGCTTAACAGCCAAGACAGAGGTAAAATAGTTCCGTATCACCAGTCCATACTTTGCTTGGTTGTAATATGCATGAACTTCAGTTTGTCATCGTTTGGTGAAATAGCAGCAGAGCACAACAATACAATATACTAGACTTCGGTTACGGGATAGATTAGCAGTGAGCGATGGTTTAAACACAATAAATTACAAGCTCTGCTGCCAGCGCTTCAGTTCACGAGTCTCCACATAAATAACACGTGCAACATGATCATGAGCAATCCTGTCACTTCTTTCAAAGTCTTTGGTGATTGGTCACTGGGCGTTTACAAAGACAGCAAAGCCTGTAGGTGTATTGCTTTCTTGTCTCCCAGTGGTAAACTCATGTGACATCCTACAAAAAATGGATAATCAAAAGAAGGAATTGGCCAACACAAAGGAAAATGAAACAAGAAAACAACAGGGACATGCTGGAATGCCACCCGTGAACTCTAATTGAGCGTAAACAGGAGAAATCGCTGAATGTGAGAGGTTTTAAGTATCCAGGCCAGGGAAACGTAGTTAAGGTGACCTTATTGACATAAATGGGGAAAGTGGTCATGATGAAAAAGGTGAATGAAAATATCCTAGAGGAAGTGATACTGGCATAAAAACCTCACATTAAAGCAATTTTCAGATATCTTTACAACATTGAAAGGGCAAAGGAGAAAATGTCAGAAGCCGATCCAGACTTACAAAGGAGGATGACAATTTGCCAACGCACCGGAAAAAAAAAAAAAAAAAGCCTCGTACCATGAGTTATACCAGTGGTCGGCAAACTGCGGCTCGCGAGCCACATGCGGCTCTTTGGCCCCTTGAGTGTGGCTCTTCCACAAAATACCACGGCCTGGGCGAGTCTATTTTGAAGAAGTGGCGTTAGGAGAAGTTTAAGTTTAAAAAATTTGGCTCTCCAAAGAAAAAGTTTAAATTTAAAAAATTTGGCTCTCAATCGTTGTACTGTTGATATTTGGCTCTGTTGACTTATGAGTTTGCCGACCACTGAGTTATACGATGAGAAGACAAGCCTGTCCACACTGCAAGTTTTTGATGAACTAAAATACTTCCATTCTCAATGTCTATAATGTTTTGAATGACCATCTACTAAATAAATATTAGTTTTTACTATTTTTCATTTCCCTATACATTTATAGTTGACAGTAAGGTCTTTTTATATTTTGACACAAAACACGAAGTATCACAAAACCAATATAACTTACCCATTGGCTATTAAGATTGCTTAGCACAGTCTCAGCTTGCATGGTCCTCTTGATGGCCCTATGCTACCCTGCAAACCCGTACCTCCACGATGTATGAAAGAGAACTTGCAGTTGAGTATGCGAGATTAAATGCAATCAACAGGAAACCTGGCTCCTCCCTCTTCTACTTCTGTGGAAAGCAAAGATGAACACCTGTGCACCTCCAACAGCCACATGTGAGAGGAACACTATTTGGGGAAAAAAATCTTAAAGGGAAAATTATTTAGATTTTGTTTGAAACTTAATCCTTTCCTAAGAATTTCTTCAAGGTCTGTGCTGTGAACGACTACATCTGCTTCTGCAGAGCTATTAACTTGCAGAGTTGCAGGCAGGATTTGGTGAGAGGGCACGCATTAAGCACTTGCATTGTGCCTGATGCATAGTAAGTGTTCAACAAATGATCATCATCATTATTATCATGAATCTTGCTGTATGACTCTAAGTTGACCAACTGTCCCAGTCTGCCCAGGACTGAGGAGGTTTCCTGAAATGCAGGATTTTCAGCACTAAAACTGGGACAGACTTGGGCAAACCAAGATGGTTGGTCACTCCGCTTAACACTCTAGCTCTGGACCAGACAAAACACTCAGGCAAAAGATCCTCGTGGGATTTAGGGAGTAATTACACGTGAGAAAGTTCCCACGTATAGGCTCTAGATGAGAACTTTAAGGACAGAAAATATGTCAAGACCCATGCTTTCACACTATACAGAATGGTCTATAATCCATCCCAGGTAGACTCTGTTTTTTAAAGTTTAAATGGGAAGAAAACAAATGACATATTCAATTGATAAATATCATGCCCCAATCACTCTGCCAGAGATTGAGGGAAATACTAACTCATTAAACAAGACTCATTTCCTACCCTGTAGAAGCTTACCTTCTAGAAAGGGAGATCACTGGTGATGTGCACCCTGAATTATCAAGACGCCACCTTTCACAGACAGTTGACACTGAGAAAGGTGCTTTAGACATGTGATCTCATTCAATCCTCATGATAACCCTAACAGATATTATTATTCCATTTTACAGGTGAGGGAACCAAGGCTCCGAGGGAGTGAGTTGTGCAAAGTCACAAAGCCAGTGGGTATTATCATTGATTTCAGGAACCAGGGTTGTAGTGGCTGAGGGAATGGGCTCTGGAGTCAGCAAACGTGCATTTGAGTCCTGATTCCCATTGGCTTTGCTATGTGACAAATGCCCGTGAGCTGCTGTTTCCTCCTCTGCAAGATGGGACTCATAATGATACCCACTTTTGAGAGTTGTGAACATTAAGTGAGAAATGCACCTAGCATGTGCTGGACACATAGATAATGCTCAGCAAACACTTATCATTTTTACTATTGTACCAAAGTCCATGTATTTCCCCAATAGCAGGTGGCATCTTCCATTTCTAGGCAAATTCTTAGGGGAAGGAGGAATCGATGAAATGCTTTAAGAGGTCGGAGTCGAGCAAGACTGTTTCTATGGTGATTAATAAAGGCCTCCTGCAACACTGGCACTTGCTCTTCATGAATGGATAGACTTTCAAGAGGTTCAGGTCGGGACAGGGAGACTATTCCAGGCAGAGGGAAGTTTTTCTGCTGAGACAAACAGGCAAGCACAATGAGTTGGGGAACTGTAAACACTGGTTAGAGCACAGGTTTCTTGTACGGAGGTTGGTGGATATACGGCAGGAAAGAGTGAAATCCTTATGACTGGGGCGATGTTTTCTAGGGAGCATTAGACAAACTTTTCTCCATAGGCCTAGCTCTGTTTTCTCAATCCTGAGCTCCCAAATGGGCTAAGATCAACAGATGACTCCCCCTGTGCTTGCTTCTTCCTGGGCTGCTCACCTTGACCCTGGGAATTGCTATCCTGTCTTCATCCTCCGTAAGCAGTGTGTTAGAACCACGGTGTTGGGTACTAACTCCTCCAGGGTGTTCTCTGGTAAATTCCCAAACCCTTTCTGACAGGCTGGAATTAGGGGTGGGGCAGAGGCTGAAAGAGAGTCACGATGGATTAGACAATCCGGAGAAAGACAGGAAATGGCATTTGTTTCCCAAGATGGACAAGTTCGGGTTTCTTGGCTTTTTCCTAGAGAATTAAATCAACTCAAAACAAAAAACAAAACAGCTTGTGGCATGTATTGGAGGCATGTATTTCCTAGGTCCGTTTCTGAAAAGATGGTGCTGAGTGGTCACAGGAAATTTAGAAGAATGAGCTTTTGTTTCTAGAAAGAGGATTATACAGAGGAAATCTCAGGGAAGCATAGAAGAGACGAAACAAAAGCAATGCTATGACCTAGAAAATAATAGCTGCCATTTCCAATAAGATAGGCAGAAAGACGCTGCTCTGCATAGAGGGTGCTATGGGCTGACTTGTGTCCCACTGAAGTTCATACGTTGAAAATGTGACTGTATTTGGAGATTGGGCCTTTAAAAAGGGAATTAAAGTTAAATGAGGTCATTTGGGTAGGCCCTAATTCAATCTGACTATTATCCCATAAGAGAGGATTAGGATATAGACACACACAGAGAAAAGACCATATAGAGATGAAGGGAGAAGATGGACATCCACAAGCCATGAAGAGAGGCCTCAGAAGACACTGGCCTTAATGACACCGTAATCTTGGGCTTCCAGCCTCCAGGATTTTAAGAAAATAAATTTCTGTTGTTTAAGTCACACAGTCTGTGGTATGTTAATGACAGCCCGAGCAAACTAATACAGAGGGTGAATGAATATTGTTAGCTCTGCTTCTGATAGCATTTGGTATATTTCATTTGTTGGTTCTTTTTTATTTGTCTGTAGTGTGTTCCCAAGAGGCCATGTACTTTAGCAGTTTTTAGGATTCTGTCCATGATAAAAATGAAATAAATTTCCTCCTCCAAGATGGATCTCAGTGACCTGTGTAAGCTATGTCAGCTGTCCATTCCCTCCTGCAGCATGAGCGAGCCAGATAGATTTCACTGAAGATCGTTAGGGGAGATCGCAGAGGGCGGTTCTATCACACATAGAACAATAAACAACTTAATCAATGACCTTTTAACATTTTTGTCTCCTTTAGGTCTTCCCCTCCCCTTCCCCCTCCCCCTCTCCCGCTTTAGTCTTCCTCTCAACCCTTTCCTCAAGCATCCCCTAGACATCTCCCATCTCCTCTCCCCCTGCCCCCACCGCCCCACCGCTTTGTTTTTGCAATGTAATTTAGCTGTTTAGCTTTGCCAAACACAGGGCTGCTGACCCACAGTCCTTGGAGGCTCAGCCTCTCCACTCCCTGGCTTACCAAAGCCTTGGCTCAACAAAAGTAGGTCTTTCCTAGGAGCTTATTCTGTTGCTAAGGAAACCGTGATCCTTTTCTGTATGTTTATATCTTCTACTGGGCAAATAATTGCCACCTTTGACGATCTATCAGACTTTTCTCTGTAAGAAATGTGGGAAGAGAAAAGACCGAAGATGCAACTCTACCTGGCTGGCTGGGGTGGGGAGGCGCCCAGATAGGAAGGAATCTGAACAACTGGGCTGAGTTTGGAAGCAGGATCCTGAGAGGAGTCCATCTCCTCAGAGGAGGGAAGAGCTGGTACAAAGATCCTGCAGTGGGAATAAGCTGATATGGCAAGAAGGCCAGAGAGTGAGGAGCGGCAAGGCAGAGAGGTAGGCAGGGGGCAGTCCACAGAGGGCCCCACTCCAAGTGTCACAGTTGAGCCTCATCACCTCTAACCCCAAAACCCACATAGGTGCCTCTGAACCATATTGCTCAGTTGTGTCCCCTGAAAGCATCCCTTTCCACCATCCCTCACTTCCTCTGGGAACCTCCCTGTTCCTTGGTGAAATCTAAGGTGTTTTTGTTTGTTTGTTGGCACTTTTGCTGTTTTGCTATAAACATGCCTTTAGGCTCGATTTTCATACGTGGGTTTACACAGCTAGGAGTAGCTGCAAAGTCTTTTGAGTGTGTCACAGAGGTCTTCGGCCTTTCTGTTGATGTATAGTCAGAAACTTGCCGTATAGGTCTAAGCAGCTCACCACACCACCATATGCTGCTTGTGGGCCAGCTGGCGTTCTACCACAGAGAGGCTTTGTGGCTTTGAGGCCTCGTACAATTACTAATAGCAGAACCTGGCAAACTTTCCACTAAGTTGTTGCTTCTCCACCTCTGGGATTGGCCAGAGCTGCAGCATTTCTGCTGCATAGTCAACTCACACCTCAGTGTCTCCTCTGCAGTCCTTGGCCTTATACTCTTCTCAGGTGTCCATAGCTTTGGGCAGTGGTTGCTGGACAGTCAGTCCCACAAGAGGACTCCAGGTAAACCCACAGCAGCAGGTGAGGCTGGGGCTAGGGCGTGGAATTCATCTCTACAGTGGCTCTCCTTTCATCTTCCAAGACAGAATCCAATTTCTCAAGGACTTAAGTACCTCCATCAAGGCCAGCTTAGACACCTCTATTGGCTTGGGATTTCATGAAGGAGCTTCTTGGAGAAAGTGCACCTAACATCACATACATTGGCACTCCTCATACACTTGCACTTGAGGATGACCTTCAAAAGCAGCCATACCAAAACCAGGGTCATTTCACAGCTCCCCTCTGCTGGGATAGTATATCTGAGGATGGCAGCAATCTGGCCTCCTCTCTCTCTGGAAGTCAGGTTGAGGAGACTCACTGGGCTCTCTTCTTGGAGGACAGTTCATCTGAGCTGAAGCTGGTGCCTCTGCCTTAAAGACCCTGGGTGGGACTGAGAACCATAGCCCAGGTATGGTTGACTTCTCACAGGAAGCCCTGGTTTCACTCCCCACCAACCACAGATTTTGTCAATATATTTTCTATCTCCAAAATGATATACAGAGTAATGTATAATACCTATAGAGTATTTTAGATTATGAGAATTTAATAAGGAGAAGGAGAAAAGGGCTTATATGCATGCCATGTAGCAAACAACTTGGCAAAACTTTCCATTAACCACATTTCTCTACTTCCAGTCAATTAATTTCCTCGTCAGCCATCAGCTGCTTGGCCTCTCTACCAACTCTCCAATCTGAACCTTTTTCTCACATGTGTGTTCTAAAGTTGTTTGATGTAGTATTCCATAAGTGTTAATGGGTCAAATTGGTGGGTAGTGCTGTTCAAATCTTTTTTTTTAAAATTAAATTTATTGGAGTGACATTGGTTTGCAAAACCATACAGGTTTCAAGTGTACAACACAATAAAATATCTGTATACTGCACTGTGTGCCCCTCACCCCAAGTGAAGTATCTTTCTGTCTCCATTATACCCCCCTCTTTGCCCATTTTTACCTCCCCCACCCCCCACTCCCCCTTTCCTCTGGCTATCACCACACTGTTTATGTTATGTACATATGTTTTTTGGCTAATCCCTTCACCTTTTTCATCCAATCCCCCAAATACCCTCCCCTCTGACAGCTGTCAGTCTGTTCCATGTATCCATGCCTCTATTTCTATTTTGTTCATTAGATTCCACATATGAGATCATATATATTTGTCTTTCTCTGATTAGCTTATTTCACTTAGCGAAATAATTTCTAGGTCCATCCATAAGTGAAAGTTCTTTATATAGTTTGGAAATTAACCCCTTATCAGATGTATCATAGGCAAATATGTTCTCCCATTCGTGGGTTCTCTTTTCATTTTGTAGATGGTTTCTTTTTTTTAAAACCCTCACCTGAGGATATGTTTATTGATTCGAGAGAGAGAGAGAGAGAGAGAGAGAGAGAGAATGAGAGAGGCATCAATGTGGGAAACATGGATTGGTTGCCTCCCATACATGTTCCCACCAGGAATCAAACCTTCAACCTAGGCATGTCCCCTGACAGGTAATTGAACCCACAACCTTTGGTGTATGGGACGGTGCTCCAACCAACTGAGCAACCTGGCCAGGGCATGATGTATTTTTAATGTATTGTTGGATCTGGTTTGCTAATATTTTGTTGAGGATTTAGCATCTACGTTCATCAGATATCAGCCTATAATTTTCTTTCTTTGTAGTATCTTTATCTGGTTTTAGAATTAGGATAATACTGGCCTTGTAAAAAGAGCTTGAAGGTCTTCCCTCCTCTTGAATTTTTTGGAATAGTTTAAGTAAGGTAAGTAAAAAGCTCTGTGTGTCTGCACAGGATTTGTTGATTTGTGGGCCATATCAGAAGGTGACTGGGTGGGACCCAAGTGGGGGAGGGGGAGACTCATAGATGCCCATTTCTAAGTCCTTTTATTCAAAATTCTATTTCTCTGAAGAAGAATTCTCTGGAGTCGAGAGTTAGGGTTCAGCTTTGTTCACTTTTTTACTTTTTTCACATTCTTCATCTTTTTTTATTGGATGTCTAGAAAAATAGATTCATCAGTGGATGATGGAGAGAGGGGGGAAAATGGGGAGTTTGGAAAAGACTTACTAAGGAATAGGCATTTGACTGGGTCTTGAAGAATCAGCTGGATTTTGACTGTTGTATGATTGGCTTGAGTATTAGATGCAGGGAAGAAAATTCTAGATAAAATAAACCTCAGGATCAAATGGAAGCAAACTGATGTAGGTTAAATAATTTTCTATAATCTCAGTGTAGGGTACGTGTGGTGGAGGAAAAGGCTGCGAAGGTAGGCAGATTATGAAGGCCTTGACTGGGAGGATATGAAATGGGGATCTTATCCTGCAGATACATCCTTGTTCTATTTCTCTTGAGAAGAATTGTCTGGAGTCAAGAGAGTTAGGGTTTACGCTTTCTTCACATTCATCTTCATCTCCAGAGAGTAGATTACATCTTTTTAAAATATATTTATTCTTATTCAATTCAGAGAGGAAGGGAAAGAGAGAGAGAGATAGAAACATCAATGATGAGAGAGAATCATTGATCTGCTGCCTCCTGCACACCCCTTACCAGGAATCGAGCCCGAAACCTGGGCACGTGCCCTTGACAGGAATCAAACCCAAGACCCTCCAGTCCACAGGCCAATGCTCTATCGACTGAGCAAAACCAGCTAGGGCAGATTATGTCTTTGATTTTGAACAATAACTCTATAAAGTGAGACCTGAGTGCTGGAAGATCAGTTATGTGTCTACTGCAATAATCAGGGATGACAAGGCCTGACCGGGGCCATGGGAATAGATCCTTTAATTAGTTAAAATTAGCTAATTAATGAAAAGGAACTGAAGGGGAGCCCAGGATGAGCAGTGGTTAATGAAGCTCTCTGACATATATTTTTGCATATTAAAAGAAAAACTGTGTTTTCATTCAAGGAAAGTACCTGACCGGTGGGAATTTCAGGGCGTGGATACCCTTATGACCACACCTATGAAACAACAGCCTACTTTATTGTGTATTGTCAGCACAGGGTCCAATTATAGTAATGGTCTCTAACAAATGGCATTGATGCTTGAGGTTAAAAAGGGAACTAATACTTCCTAATGAAGGCCGTTTAAATTTGCATTTGAAGTTAGGGTGGTCTACAGGAGAGCTGAGTTGCTTTTGGAGGGAACATCACTGCTGTCTCCCTTGATACCTCAGTTCCTAATCTTAGTAAGAGAAAGGGAACTACACTTTCACCTCGGGTCTGTTTGAAAGATCAGCTAATTTGACTTTTGACAGCTACTGCTTTCTTTTAAAGGTAATTGTAGAAACTGTCTTTGAATAATTTTGTTTTAAAAGTAAAAAATTCAATAAAAGCAAAGAAGAGAGTGAGGAAGAAAGGTAGAAATTGTTCAGAGATCTCAGAATTTGGGGTGTTAAAGAGGAAATATTTATGTATTTATTTATTTTTTAAATATACTTGATTGATTTTTTACAGAGGGGAAGGGAGAGGGATAGAGAGTTAGAAACATCGATGAGAGAGAAACATCGATCAGCTGCCTCCTGCACACCTCCTACTGGGGATGTGCCCTCAACTAAGGTACATGCCCTTGACCGGAATCGAACCTGGGACCTTTCAGTCTGCAGGCCAACGCTCTGAGCCAAACCGGTTAAGGCTATGTATTTAGATACAGACTTCCTCTAGGTAAAGCTGCAAATGAATGACCAAGGCAGCAGCTGTCCTTCCAGGGGACAGGTGTGGTGCCCCTACCATAATACCAACCTTCCTTCTCCCCACTTCCCTTTTATATATAAATATATTTATTGATTTCAGAGAGGAAGGAAGAGGAAGAGAGAGATAGAAACACCAATGATGAGAGAGAATCATCGAACTGCTGCCTCCTGCACATCCCCTACTGGGGATCGAGCCAGCAACCTGGGCATGTGCCCTGACTGGGAATTGGACCATGACCTCCTGGTTCATAGGTCAATGCTCCACCACTGAGCCACGCCAGCCGGGCCCCCCTCCCCACTTTCAATTTCTCCTTACTCCATCCTCCTCATTAGTGAGACGATGGGGAAGTTTTGGTGTAAAGTATATACTTCCTGATTTGAGTAAAATAAGAAAAAAGTACAGAAAGGCGATATGGTTTTGAGCGCAAAGGGAAACTGACTAAATGTGAAATCTTCGGTGACTGCATTAACTGAGGAATCTCCACATTGAACTTCGTGGTGCTGAAGGTTCTTGGAGGCACAGGTGCGGAGATCCTCACACCTAGCATTGGAGTGAGGAGTCAGGCCTGATTAGGTGTCTTCATGTGACACCTTCCTCTTAGATTTTGTTTTCAGGTCTCGCCTCCCACTGGAAGGTGTGTCACCCCAGACTGCTCTGAGCTTAGAAAGGTTTTCTGCCAATAGAGAAAATGACAGTAGAGTTTGAAGATTCTGGGGGTATAAAGAACGCTAGCAAGGACTTACATTAGCTTGTGGAAGACATGTATTCATCTAATTATATAATTAATTAATTTATTATCTCCTCTGAATTAAATGGGATGAAACTAGTTACATTTTAACAAATGATGCTCCATCCAAGCCTGTTCTCCTTCCATACAAAATATCCAAGACAGTTGTAAAAACAAACAGACAAACAAACAAAAAACATTCCAGGTAATTTTCTGCAACGTCTTTATCTTAGTCTGAAAAGTTTTCAGCTTCCAACTTAGCAAAAGTGTTTGTTTATTTTTTTGTTCTGTTTTGTATTTTAGTTAATTCTTACCTGAGGATATTTTTTCCATTAATTTTTTAGAGAATGGAAGGGAGGAGGAGAGACAGAGAGAGAGAAACATCAATGTGAGAGAGACACATCAACTGGCTGCTTCTTACACTTGCCCCAACCAGGGATCGAGCCTGCAACCAAGGTACTTGCCCTTGACCAGAATTGAACGTGAGACCCTTCAGTTCACAGGCTGATGCTCTAACCACTGTGCCAAATTGACCAGGACCAACCTAGCAAAAGTTTTTAGTTAGGTGCACAGTGCCGTAGTAATGGTACCATGCATGCCCTGTTGGTACAGGTGGGTGTAGATAGAGCAGTATACACAGTGTACACCAGTAAATTGCCCAAAAGTGAATTGATTGTTGGTATAATAAGGGATTATGTCCATTGACATAACTGCTTGCAATAACAGTTTGCTCCTTGAGAAGGGTACTGTATTCTGAAAGCTATTAATAAAAAGGTAGACCTCATACAAATTAAACTTAGGAAGCATAGAACAACTGTTGGTAAACTTTGTCACAATCAGTAAATGCTATTTTAATGTTCTTCCGGTTGCTCA